>NC_140586.1:780390658-781590658 GCF_964204655.1 Triturus cristatus | reverse complement strand
CACAAAAGTGCAGTCCTGAAATATGTAGATTGTGTGCAGTTCCCTTACCACTTTCACAGTAGTGAATGAGTTTTGGTAAACTCCTAGGGATAGTGGTTGTTGTCTAGAATCACACTGTGAGTCTGTGTGCATTTGGGACCACTGTGAGAGAAGCATTTGGTAACATCGTGTATTTGCTGACAGATAACTGTTTTAACACCTGTCATGTTGTCAAGTTTTAGTAGCATTAGAAGCCAGTCTTTGCTTATGCATTGATAAAATGAGTCATGCTTTGACACTAAAGTGCAGTACTTAAATATTTAGATTGTCTTTAGTCTCCTTATCCCTTGCACAGTAGTGAATGAGTTTTGGTAAGCTGCTAGGGATAGTGTTGTTTGTCGAGAATCACACTGTGAGTCTGTGTGCATTTGGGAACCACTGTGAGAGAAGCATTTGGTAACATCGTGTATTTGCTGCCAGATAACTGTTTTAAAACCTGTCTTGTTGTCAAGTTTTAGTAGCATTAGAAGGCAGTTTTTGCTTATGCTTTGATTAATTGAGTCAGGCTTTGACTTAAAAGTGCAGTCCTGAAATATGTAGGTTGTGTGCAGTTCCCTTACCACTTCCACTGTAGTGAATGAGTTTTGGTAAACTCCTAGGGATAGTGGTTGTTGTCTAGAATCACACTGTGAGTGTGTGTGCATTTGGGAACCACTGTGAGAGAAGCATTTGGAAACATCGTGTATTTTCTGACAGATAACTCTTTTGAAACCTGTCATGTTGTCAAGTTTTAGTAGCATTAGAAGCCAGTTTTTGCTTATGCGTTGGTTAAATGAGTTAGGCTTTGACACAAAAGTGCAGTCCTGAAATATGTAGATTGTGTGCAGTTCCCTTACCACTTTCACAGTAGTGAATGAGTTTTGGTAAACTCCTAGGGATAGTGGTTGTTGTCTAGAATCACACTGTGAGTCTGTGTGCATTTGGGAACCACTGTGAGAGAAGAATTTGGTAACATTGTGTATTTGCTGACAGATAACTCTTTTAAAACAGGTCATGTTGTCAAGTTTTAGTCGCATTAGAAGCTAGTCTATGCATATGCATTGATAAAATGAGTCAGGGATTGACACTAAGGTGCAGTACCATGTACTATTCTCTTCACTGCGCCAGAACTGAAAATTTAAAAGTTTTACCCAGGCACTGTCCTAGCAGTAGTCTGATGATTTAGTCAATTTCTAAGTACTTATGTTGTGAACCATACATTACCACATAGACTGCTTCAAATGTCTATGCAGTATCCATACACTTCCAGGAAACATCCTGTCACTCCCTTTGCACTCCTCTAGTGACCCATTCAGTACCAAGTACTAATCCATTCACTGTGCCAAAAGCCAACCACTTATAAATTAACCCAGGCACTCTCCTTGCTGTACTCTAAACATTCAGTCAGTACCCAAGTACTCATGCAGTGAGCCAGGCCTTACCACATAGACTGCTTCAAATGCCTATTCACTACGCATGCAGTCCTCTAACCACCTACACAGTTGTTTTTCACACCTTCAATTCCCTAGTCAGTATCCATACACTTCCAGGAAACACCCTGTCACTCCCTTTGCACTCCTCTAGTGACTCATTCAGCCCCATGTACTAATCCATTCACTGTGCCAAAACCCAAACACTTATAAATGCACCAAGGCACTCTCCTTGCAGTACTCTAATGATTCAGTCACTGCCTAAGTATTCATGCACTGAGCCAGGCCTTAGCACATGGACTGCTTCAAACCCCTATCCACTATGCATGCAGTCTTCTAACCACCTAGACAGTTATCTTTCACACATTCAATTCCCTAGTCAGTATCCATACAGTCCAGCAAACATCCCGTCACTCCCTTTGCACTCCTCTAGTGATCCATTCAGTACCAAGTACTAATCCATTCCTTGCGCCAAAAGCCAACCACTTATAAATTCACCCAGGCGCTCTCCTTTCTGTACTCTAATCATTCAGTCAGTACCCAAGTACTCATGCAGTGAGCCAGGCCTTAGCACATGGACTGCTTCAAATGCCTATCCAGTATGCATGCAGTCCTCTAACCACCTACACAGTTGTCTTTCACACCTTCAATTCCCCAGTTAGTATTCATACACTTCTAGCAAACACCCTGTTACTCACCCAGTGTGTCTCCTTATAGTACTGTAATCATTCAGTCAGTTAGCATGTAGTCTTTTAGGGCCTCATGTAGGTAGCCAAATACCGGTCGGTAACGGCCGATTTTCGGTAATTATACCGTTACCGACCGGTATTTTGGCTATTGGTATGTAGGGGGACAGATTTTGGTTTCGGAATTTACCGAATCGGTAAAATTACCGATTCGGTAATAATACCGAATCGGTAATGTTACCGAATCGGTAACTTTTCCGAATCGGTAATTTTACCGATTCGGTAAATTCCGAAACCAAAATCGAGATGTAGGGGGAGTGTGTGGGTGTGTTTAAGAGTCGGTATTTACCACCAACTTATAGTTGGTGGTAAATAATTAATGTATGTGTTCATGCATTTCTAAGCGCGTAGCAGTGCGCAATGTGGCATACATACATGCCCTTAGGGCATGTATGTGTGCCACATGTGCACACATGGCCGAATCAGGGGTGCAACAGGGTGTCAATGTGACACCCTGCCACCCTTGCATGTGTTCCCCCCATTACCGAATCGGTATTTACCGATTCGGTAATGAGGCATACCTTCCCATCAATGGGAAGGTATGCCTCATTACCGATTCGGTAAATACCGATTCGGTAATTACCGAATTGTAACGAATCGGTAAAAAATACCGACTCATTACCTACATACGAGTTACCACTTCTAAAATACCGATTCGGTATCGTTCGGTATTTTAGAAGTGGTAACTGGTATGCTACCTACATGAGGCCCTTAGTGAGGTAGGTTTAGGGCATGAACTGCTTCAAAGTAGTATGCACTATGCATTTAGGGCCTCATGTAGGTAGCCAAATACCGGTCGGTAACGGACGATTTTCGGTAATTATACCGTTACCGACCGGTATTTTGGCTTTCGGTATGTAGGGGGTGAATTTCTGTATTCGGAATTTACCGAATCGGTAAAATTACCGAATCGGTAATTTTACCGATTTGGTAAATTCCGAATACAGAAATCAGATGTAGGGGGACTGTGTGGGTGTTGTTAGGAGTCGGTATTTACCACCAACTAATAGTTGGCGGTAAATAATGTATGGATGAGGAAAAGCATTTAAAAGCGCTTAGAAGTGTGCACATGTGGCAGACATACATGCCCTTAGGGCATGTATGTGTGCCACATGTGCACACATGGCCGAATCAGGGGTGCAACAGGGTGTCAATGTGACACCCTGCCACCCTTGCATGTTCTCCCCCTTTACCGAATCGGTATTTACCGATTCGGTAATGAGGCATACCTTCCCCTCAATGGGAAGGTATGCCTCATTACCGAATCGGTAAATACCGATTCGGTAATTACCGAATTTTAACGAATCGGTAAAAATTACCGACTCATTACCTACATACGAGTTACCACTTCTTAAATGCCGATTCGGTAACGTTCGGTATTTAAGAAGTGGTAACTTGTATGCTACCTACATGAGGCCCTTAGTGTTTTAACCATCGTCACACTTGTGGTTCAGGGCTATAGTTTTTTAGTCAGTTTTTATATAAAATGTGTTTGTACAGTAATGGAATAGTATAAATTTGAAAGTTATTAATATACATTTATTTGTGATTCTTTTTTACAGATACTGTTTTTTAATGTTAAAATAGAGAAATCATGCCAGAAAAAAAGAAAAAGAAAACAACAGAGACAGGAGGATTATTTGAAGAAACATCAACCACAAGTATTGAATGTACAAGATAATGTGGCTAATAGGAAAAAATCTTCTGGTAAGATCACAAAGCAATTTATTAAAAATGTTTGTAGGAGCAAACAGAATGTAGATAATGCTGGAACTACTGAGAATTCTTCAAGTAAGAAAAAAATTCAAAATAAGAGGAAAAGTAAAAAAGCAAATGGTCAGTCAAAGGAAATAAAGTATGGTAAAAGAAGGCAAAATCAGTATAAGGAATTACGCAAAAAATATTTTACAAGAGAGTAGTGCATAATTTGCTGAAAGATGTGAAGAAATATAAAAAGAGAGCTTTATTTTATAAAAAAGAAGAAGCATATTGAAAACATTGTGGAAAAGGCTTTTGAAGTAAAAAGGAAACTGTTTATTTTAGTGTTAAACCGAATTCGATCACTAGATAAACCAATCCATGTAATTAAGGCCAACAGTAGGAGGAAAAGAGTTATTAATTAAAAAAAACTTTGTGATGTTTTTTTGGGAAAATGGAAACACAGTTCCTGTTCAGAGCCTTTTTTAACGAAGAGAGTTATTCACTGAGCGAAAAATTATTGTATGCAGTTGACACCAGTGGTAGAGGTTATGAGGTTAGCCACGGTTGTCCAATTGAGAAAGATAAAATGGTTGAAAGAAATGCAGAAGAAGTGATAGCTGATGAAGGTTTAGGGAGACGTGCGAAAAACCCTGTGTATACTTGGGATTGCAGTGGTGTTTGCAGTGTATGGCAGGAATCTATTGAAAAATTATGTAGTTTTTTACGAGCCTATACTAAAAAAGGTGTAAAACAAAAGATTAAGGTGTTGCAAGGACTAGACCCTTGCAGAGTGCGAAAACATACTGGTTTGCAAGGTCATTCTCTGGCTTGTCTTTCTAGGAAAGTTTGCCAAAGTGTTTTTCACCATTTCAGAATGCTGGCAGTACATCATACTCAAATGCGGAAGTTAGTGAGAAGGTTGTATTATGCAAAAAGTTCAGCACTAAAGTTAAGTGAGTTGAACAGTGCTCTTTTGCGTCGGTCAGTATCACATGTGAAGCAGGTCTGTGATGATATTGAGTTTTGTTACTTTGGTCCTCAGCAAGAAAGTGAAGAAACTGACACATTAGTAGAACAAAATGTTGAAGACAATGTACAACCCGTAATTACAGAAAAATTTGATGATGAAATCACAAAGTTTAAGGTAATTTCAGGTGAAAGACCAAATGTGTCTTGTATTTGTTGTCGGCGAAGTTACTATGAAAATCAGACTAGGGGTGTCAATCTGTATTTAAAACGTGAAATAGAAGATAATGATAAGTGGATGGAATTTGCAAATTATTTGCTGGTAGAGGATTGTTTTGATTTGGGATGTGAGCAGCGTATTTGCAAATATTGTTATAACAAATTAGATGAGAATAAAATGCATGCTAGAGCTGTTCATAATAATCTAGAGTTGGTTGCTATTCCTCCAGAGCTGATAGATTTAAATACGTATGAGTCTATTCTCATACAATGTGTTCATCTGTTTCAGGCTATTGTTCGTATGGAGCCCAAAACAGGTAAATTACCTCCATCAGAGTTGCAAAGAGGATTGAAAGGAAGAGTTGTGTATTTACTGTTAGATTTAAGGAAAAATATTGAAACTATTGGTGTAGACCATGCAGAAAATGAGCCACTAGTCATTCTAGTTAATGGTGTTCCTACTAAGAATAAGAAAATTTGGCAAGAGTTAGTGGATGTTAGAAAAGTGCAAAAAGCATCATTGTATCTGTTAAAAAATAATGAGTACTATAGAAATGTGTTTGTAGGAGAAGAAGAAATAGATTTAGCAGAAGATACTGAAACATTAAGTGGACAAATAGAAAAAGTGGACATGTCCAGATGTGAAGAAATCTATGAACATTACAGTGTACATCCACTTCATTCCAAAGAGGTGATGGGGAATACAATTGAGTTGTTTCAAATGAAAAAAGCAATAGGAAGTCCAACAGGAAAAGGTGGACGATATGATGAACGTCCTGTGCAGATTCCTGCACCTGAATATCGGACAACAAGATTATATGCAGAAGATCCAAGATTTCGACAATGTATCCCTTATATGCTTCATCTTCTGTTTGAAAGTGACTTGTCTGGACTTTCATATGCAGTAAATCACATTTTAAAAACTGGAATGCATTTTCAAAATGTAACTGCAAAGGATTTTATGGATAAAGTGCATCAGAGAAATGATCATTTAGAATCTCAGTTGATTAATCTGATGACATGTCAGCGTGGGACTAATGAATATTGGTACCGTCGACATGGAGAACTGAAATGTATGCTACAGAACTTGGGAACTCCTACATGGTTTGTTACACTAAGCTGTGCTGAGTATGCTTGGAATGATTTACTTGAATTTGTTCGAGAGGCAAATTCCAATATAAAAAATATTGAATACAAGACACCTGGAGAATTGTGCTCTTTGGATCCTGTCAATGTATGCAGATATTTCAATCATAGATTTGAAGCTATGATGTCTTTCATCTGCAATAAAAAGAATCCTCCTCTTGGAGAAGTTGTGGATTTCTTTTGGAGAAAGGAGTATCAAGCAAGAGGTGCTCCTCACATACATATGTTGTTATGGGTCAAGGACGCCCCCAAATTTGGAACAGATGCAGATGAAACAGTTTTGTCTTTCATTGAAGATTATGCTACATGTGCTCTTCCAAAAAGCAGAGAAGATAAAAACTTAAAACAACAAGTCTTACGATTTCAAAGCCACAGGTGTGGAAAATACTGTTGACGAAAGTACAAGTCAAAGGATAAGTTCTATACCAAATGTCGTTTTGGATTTCCACATCCTGGATTATCCAAAGGAAGAGTGAACAGTTTTATGTCAGCTGTGCGACATACCATCATAAGAAAGTCTCAGAAAAACACCTACAACTTAAGAAGAAGCGAAGAATCAAAATACATAAATGACTACAATCCAGTTATTTTATCCATGTGGAATGGTAACATGGATATTCAGTATGTTGCTGACAATTCCATTGCTGTTGCTCGATATGTAACGTCTTACATTACTAAATCAGAAAAGACTGAATTGAAAGAAATGTGGGAAGAGATTTCTCACGAGAAGACTCTAAGTAAGAAATTGTACAGTTTCAGTTTGAAGATGTTATCGCATCGTGAAATTGGAGCATATGAATGTTCAGATTGGTTTTCATCTGCAAGTCTATATTCCAAAAGTAGAAGAATCATTTGGGTGAGTCTAGGTCTTGCAGGAATGCGAAATCGGGTACTGAAATCTGTTCAAGAAATTGAATATTTAGCAGAAAATGAACCAGAAAGTACAGATATTTTGAAAACGAATATGTTGGACACATACCATCCAAATATAAGTCATCATCTTGAGAACATGTGTCTCTATGAAGTGCTGCAAAACTACACTTTTAAACAGAATACTACAGAGAACATCAACGATGGAAAATATGGAGTGATTGGTTCCGAAGGATGTCTGGTGAAACAAAGGAAAGGAAATTTAATTAATTACAGGAAACTGAGTTGCGACACTGCTGACAAAAAGGAATTTTACTATTTAGCCCTTTTGCAAATGTTCAAACCATGGCGTTCAGAACTGGAATTACTTGGAGATTTTCCCAGCTATGAAGAATCATTTAATGCTTCTAAAGATAGCATACAATGCAGTGCTTTCGCAAATTATGTCAAAATGTTGAATGATTAAATTGATCAAGAAGCTACAATTGCAGCTGAGATTGCTAGAGACAGTTCTCAAGACAGTCAAAGTTCTGCTGCACTGAGTCAAGATCCACTAGGACAACCAATTGTTGAAAATGAAGCAGCGATTGCAATGAATGAGGTGGAAACAGCAATGTATCAAGCTCAAGAAGATGCAATACAGTTAGGAAACTTGGAAGAGCAACTAAATGTTGAACAGAAACAAATATATCAGCAAGTGAAAGAGCAGATTGGCCATGGATTACTTCATGAAAAGAGAGGGTGCTCATGTACATCATTTCAACCTTTCCGAATGTATGTGAGTGGTCAAGCTGGAACAGGAAAAAGTTTTTTAATTAAAGTAATTATACAAGTTATCTGCACAAAACAACTGATTTGCATTTGTCTTGTGTTGTCACTGCTCCACCTGGGTTGGCAGCACATAACATTAAAGGAATTACTTTACATTGTTCACTAATGCTGCCAGTAGAGCATGAGAACAAATTGGAATACCACAAGCTATCTGGAGAAGCTTGTTGTGAAGTTTCAAGAGTCCTGAAGAAAATGAAACTTCTCATTATTGATGAGGTGAGCATGGTCTCAAACTTGATGCTTGCCTTTGTGCATTTAAGAATGCAGCAAATTCTTAAAACAGAGTATGACGTGTTATTTGGAGGAAAACACGTCATAGTTTTTGGAGATCTACTGCAGCTGACTCCGGTAAAAGGACAACCGGTATTTAAAACACTTGCCCATGGACATACCAGAAAGTCTCTTGGCAGTGTTGGTAATGGAACATTTGGAGATATTTTGAATACAAAGAACTGACAACAAATATGCGACAGGCAAAGGATGCTGAATATGGAAATATTTTTCAAGATATAAGAATTGGAATTCTTTCAAAAGAAGGCAAAGAAGCTTTGGAGAGTTGATTACTTTGCAATGTCTTTCCAAATGAAAATGCAGTTCCTGCAAAAGTGTACGTGGAAATTGCTAAAAATAAGTCAGTGATTTGCTTAATGCCAACACTGCGCGAGTGTTCCATATTCAATGAAGAATTATTGAAACTGGAAAATGAAGAAATTGTAAACATGGAAGCCATTGATAAAATACTGCATGAAGGAATCACTATTATTTTGACGGGAAAGTTGAGATCAAAACTGGATTGTTTAGAAAAAAAAATATCTAAAACTGCTGGTTTAGAAAAGACACTATATGCGTGTGTAAACTGTCAGGTAATTTTAAGATGTAGTTTGGATGTAGAGAAAGGTTTAGTTAATGGTGCAATGCATCAGATTGATGAAGTTAAAGAAATTGGTCGTTGTTCAGTTCGTTTTTTGCTTGTTAAAGATTTATATGTCCGTAGGAAACAATTTCCATTTTCTCTGGCATATGCAGTGACTAGTCATAAATCTCAAGGATTAAGTGTAGACAGTGCATTGGTGAACATTGGATCTACCGTATTTAAAGAGGGTATGGCATATGTTGCTTTGTCGCGAGTCAGAACATTATCTGGTTTGTTTTAGATTGATTTTGATGAGACAAAGATTACTGCAGATGCAAACTGTGTAAAAGAGTATAATAGGTTAAGAAGGGTGTATGCTCCAAATTTAGGTCAATATCCTGTATTTGAAAAGCATGTGGTTGGTCGAAAAAGAAGGTTAGAGAATATCTGTTCTGAAGGTGTCAAGAAGGGAAAAGAACAAGATAATGTTGTGATTGCAGGTAAAAATAAATTGGACACTGTTGGAGAGATTGTTGGTTATCAGTTTGAAAATAGTTCTGGTGTCAACTGCTATTCTAATGTAGTGGTTAATGTTATCTTTTATCTGGAAGGTTTGCAAGAACAAATTATTCAAAATCGGGAGAAAAAAAAATTGTTCTCTGTTGCATTCTGTTTATGAAAAATTGACAACAGATAGAAGTAAAATACAATCTGTTTCAGATGTTCATAGTCTTTTGGATGTGTGTTCTGGTTCTACACAATTTACACAAAATATCCAACAAGACGCTCAGGAATTTTTTATGTATATGCTTACCATTTTTTAAAACGAAGGTGTAGAAATAGAAAATATTTTTGGCCTGTCTTACAAATGGGAACATTATTGTGAAAATTGCATGCATACATGTAGCACCAATGTAGACACTGAGAGATTTCTGAATTTAACATTACCAGACTGTAAATCAGTGTCTTTCAATAAATTAGTTAAAGGTGCAATTCAAAACACGGAGTGTAGCCAATGTAAATCAGAAATGTTATCCACATTATTCTGAACAAAATATGGAAAATACATACTTTTAATGATGCAACGTTGTACAGCTGACGGAAGAAAACTGGATACTTTAATTAAGCAATTTGTAGCAGCACAACTATCAATATCAGGAAGGACTTTTGTAGCAATTGCAATAATTTTCCATGATGGTCCTTCCACAACATCTGGACATTACACTGCCTATCTAAAATGTGACAAAGGCTGGAAACTTTGTAATGATGCCCAGTTGGTTTTCAAACAATTACCAAATTCCTACCTAATATTTTTAAAGGCAAAGTTTTAGGAAGATAATTCACTCTCTGAGGAATTTATTATTATAATTTAATAGGAATACCATTGGACAATTTCCATAAAGAAGGAGTGCAAAAATACCATTTGGCCTCAAGGAAAGGTATATTTTTGAATTATGGACTTTTTCGTGCTCATTGACTCGGTGAATATTTTTAAGCGACAACATTTACAGTTTTTATAAGTTAAAGTTATAAAATTGTGTAAGCTGTAAGCATTTCATATATGTGTGAGTTGTATTTGCTGGTAATTTACTGAGAATAGTATGTTGGGTTTTTTTTAACAATCTTTCTGATTGTTTTTTTTTTGTCCGCTGATAAGTGATGAGTACGATTGAAATCACTATTTCTAGTGAAATTGAATATATTCTGAGAACAGCAAAAAAGGCAAACAAATTACTTTGTGGAAATTATGCTGTGTTGTAAAAAATGTATTATTACATGTTATAATTTTTTTTTTCTTTTCTTTCACAGATCCAAATTTTAAAATAAGCAATTTATATGAATTTAGATTGCAATGTAAATCTGAAAAAAATGTATACCATTTTTTATTCCTATTATTGTGAAGGTAAGTTTAACGAAGTCTCAATATGCAGAATGAGGAGGTCTGCAAGAAGCTACAAAGTTGAAACACGTTTCTAAAAACACTCTGTTTATACCTATGTAGTTTTGAAATCTGACCATAATCAGATATCATGTGACCTGCAAAAAAAGAGATTTGAGGGGTTCATAATATTTCCCATTGTACCTCTTAAAGGACCGCAATCATTTCAATCATTCTTCTTTGAACATCTTTGCAGACAAAACTCTGTGCTTACCTTCTATCATTCTCAAGGAATTTTAAAACCGGAAATATGTCACTTTTTGTAACATAGTTATTGCGCAAGACACTCTTTTATATTTACAAAGAGAGGAAAAGGCACTCTGTGTACTTTTTCTACTCCATGTAAATACAACCTCATCATGCACACCACTTTGCGTTGAAAGGGTGTTCTATAAGTGTTGTTGTGCATGATTGCACTGAATACTCATAGAACAAGATACATCTCTAGATTTATCAGAAATCATAAATCTCGATATGTATGTGAATGCTGCACCATTCTAAAATTGGTGTAGGAAAGCACAATAAGGAGAATTATTTTTATCTCTCCACATTTTTATATCTTCAATGCATGCTAAAATGTTCAGCATACATTGAAGGAGAAAAATGCATTTTCTCATTGTTTTTGTGCAGGAAGGTGTGTCTTCCTGCAGAAAAACAAACAGCACATGACACGGATATCCTTGCACTATGGTGCAAGGGTGCGTGTGTCACCACATGGTTGCAGTTTAAGCAGCCGTGCAGAGAGAAGCATAGATTTAAAACATATTTATGTACATATGTTGCATCCCTGTGCTTCGGAAGTACTACAGCACACTGCAGTTAAAGAGGTTACTGTGTGATGCTGCAGCACTTCCTCATAGTTCTGCACTTATACATTCACGCTACTAATGCATTCATTCAATTAGTCAATTACGTACTACACATACATTCATCTAAACTTTCACACACTTAGAAAGAAATTTAGCTCTTTTTTTAAACCAGGAAAGTTAGTTCTTAGAAGAACTTTTTTTTTTCTTCTTCTTTTATATATTTTTTTTGGTTTTTAGGTCTCGGCTCGAAGGCTGCGCTTGCGCAGTCTCGCTCAGAGATTTAATGTTAGGAGTGGGGCTTTAACCCGCCCCTTTTTTTTACCTCTTCTCCATTGGCTGGCCTCTGAAATACTGGTCAGCCATTGGAGAAGAGCATTGTCTCTCCAAACAAGCCCCGTCTTTTTCGGATTCGGGGGCGTGTTTTTTACTTTCTTTCTCTCCTCTGGAATGTAAACATTCCAGTCAATGGCAAGAGGAGAGAAAGAAAAACACGCCCCCGAATCCGAAAACGCCGCTGCGTTTCTCCGAGGCATTTCTGCTTGACCTCGGAGAAAGGCGGTGGTGTCTCCGTATGTTTCTATGTATTGGGTAGTTTAGTGTGGTTTATAAACATTCGCAGCCTATTTTCTGGTGCGGTTTAAAGGCCTTTGTGAGGGCTGCACGCACGCTAGGGGCTGCCTTTGTTTTCTGTAGTCAGTTTGCACGTGAGAGCTGCAGAGCCTCCGTCAGCACAGCTGGTTGTGAGAATCCAAGATCGTCTCGTGAGGACTGGGTGGAGGCTTTTCGGCACTGAATGGATGGGGGCTTCAAACTAGTTTGGGGGTGTACGGAGTGGGGCCAGTGTGCAGGTTACAACGACTCGGGGTGTGCAGAGTGGGTGTTGTTGTGAAAGTGGGAAGTGCACAGTGTGGGACTGCAGGTTGCACAAGTGGGTGCTGCTGGGCTGGCTCTGTGGGCGTCATGTGGGGGCTGCAAGGCCACTACAGAGATTAGGAGCCGCACACCCCGTGCGTGGGCTGCAGTTTGGGAGTAAGGACTGGAGGGTACAGACTAGGATGATACACATCTGCCTGGGAGGCAGCACAGGCTGAGGGCTGCAGAGCAGGCTGTAGGGGCAGCTGAGAGTCGTGTCGGGGGTGCGGTGCCTCTGCAAATGGCCAGGGGTGGCTCCGTCTTCTGAGCGGGCCGCACAGAGTTAAAGTCGCACAGCTGGCCGCAAGGGCTGCCACCCGGCTGGATCGGCCTCTCTGGCTCAACTTGTAGTGCTCAGGGGCTCTGACAGGCAGCAGGATTTCCTCTGAGGTGTGTGTAGAGGAGGGCAGGGCTCGGGGAGGAGAAGGCGGATCCCGGCCCTGCACACACCTTTCGGGAGAGGAAGTCAAGGTGCAGCTGGGGAGGAAAGTTGCAGAGCTCTGGGGCGCACGGCAGCGGGCAGTCACAGCGAAGGTGCTCCGAGAAGACCCCATTCTCTCAGGCTGACGGAACAGATCACCTCCATGTCTGTGACAGCCTGACCGGGAGACCGCACCGGAGCAGAGGAGGGCGGCATCACCGGAGGACAGCCCGCTGCAGGGGACTCCCTGCACCACCTGGAGATTGGAGAAGGAGTGCCCCCCGCTGGGTCAGCAGCTTCTGCACAGCGAAGGCGCACCCACCGGAGCCCGCCATGGAGAACGCGCACGCCAAGATGGTGTCCAAGGTGCTGAGGCACTTTGAGGTGAACGAGAGCTGCGGCCTGAGTCCCGACACAGACCCTGAGGCTGGGGGGAGGGGCACCTCCCAGCTGCTGCCAGTTAAACACCCGCTGACACGAGCAGTGCACGCCCCGAGGCCCTACTTAATGCACAGCAATGCCCATCTCCCCAACCCCTGGCCCCCTACATCAGGTGCCCCTACCTCCCTGCTGTGTCCCTCGTGGGGTGTCCACTAAACCTCAGCATTGTCCTGATAGTAATGAGTCTCGGTGTATAGCGCCTACTCCCTGTGTGCTATTCTACAGCGCTGTTAAGAATAGGTGTAACTAGCACCCTATTGAATGACACTCGCTGTAGCCACCTAGTTGGCACGATCAAGATTCAAATCCGTGGCTGCTGATGTTAGCAGTCAAAGCACCAAGAAACAGCCAGAAGGTGCTATGTTAGTGTTAGGAGTTACACTCGAGCACAATGACCCTGAAATGACCTGCTCGCCCCTGAGTAATGCGCCCCTATCTCTTCTGCTACTCCCAGAGGAGGTGGAAAGGCAGGGTACACACGAGTCTATGGCGGCGGAGGCGCACAACCCACTGAGCTGCTTTACAATCTTGCCCCTGAGCAGCACAAATCTGTAAGGATGTGGTCCGTCTGCTAGACTGCCGACTTTGGTGCTGGAAACCAGGGTTCGAGCCTCGGGGTCGCGTCCACATCCTGTGATTCTGGGCAAATCACTTAATCTCCCCGTGCCTGAATGTGTAATGTAGATACGGTGCTCATGTAAAGCGCTCCAATACCTTCGGGTCGAGTTTGCGCTATATAAATATGCAACAAAAAAATAAATAAATACGCTTTGAATGGGCACTAGTGCCCTCTTGGGTCAAGTGAGGCATGCCCCGACACAGCGCCCCTGCTGCACCCCCTCATTAACACCACATTTTTATGGAGATGGTTGAGGGAAGCTCCGCTCCTATTTCAAAGGTGGGGGCATGAAACGCCCACCCTGCCCCCTCCCACCAAGGCCTCTGGGCTGGGGGAGTGGATTGAGCCAGGTTTAGCGCTTTATGCTCCTTAAGTGTTTGTCTGGGGGTGGGGGGCGATGGTAATTGGTCTTTTCCGGGTGCAAATGTACAGCTGGCTCAGCCGTGGGGGGTGTCCTGCCCGCTTCCTGCCCCGAGGACAAAGCGCAGAATATATTGGGGGGGTCTACAGTAAGCAGCCTGTGACCTCACAGGGCCTGGACATATCACGCAATGCACGTGTGACCTTGGGCTCCTGGAAGCGGGGGGGTGACAAATATTCAAGATTATTCGGCGACTGGAAACTGGGACGATTACAATCCTCATCATTTGGCTTGGAAAACGCCTGGTCAGCTTAGTTCAAGGGAGTGTCCATACTAATTTGAGAGTGATTAAGCTATTGACATTGTAAATAACAATGCCGTTTCTTTAAATGTTTTAAAAACAAAAACATAAACAAAAGTAATGTCATGAGCAATGCCAATAGCTCTAACTTTAACAATGCCGAGACCGTTGCATTGTAAATGCTTGTTCTAACAATTTTGTGATTTTGGGGGTTTTTCTGGAAAAAAAAAACAAAAAACAAAACAGGTGGAACCAAACAATGAACTTCAGGGAACAAAAAAACCCAAAAAACTAGCAAATGTGACTTTCTTGCTGGCGGCAGATCAGATCGATCGACTGCTCACCGTAGCACAAAGTCGCATTGCACTTAGTGCAGAGCACTTTTAAATATTGAAATTGAGGACGGATGTCCAAGTTTTGGGCTGATGGATGCACTCTTGAAGTGCTCGGCTGCGATGAGGTGGAAGGCGCAGGAGCAGGAGTGTTTCTCATCCGTCGGCACTCTTCTCGTTCAAGATTGTTCGGTTGAAGGGTCCTCAGGTGCTTCATCATACTTGCCGTGCCGCACGAGTATTTCTTGTTAGGATCCCCTCATGACAGCACTCTTTTGTAAATCTTGCACGTGACCAAGGTGGCATTGGTCTTAATCTGCCCCTCGGGAAAAGTAAAAAATTTCCACACCACTGAAGAAAAACGTTCTATGCGTGGTGCCTCCTCCAAAAATTCATCCTCAGATGTATGAGGAGATGCAGGTGATGCCTGCTGCCCTGAAGCCATTTTTAGTTGAAAAAAGTTAGAGCTAACTGTAAACTTAGTCTAAAAAATCGTCTTCTCTGCAAAGAGATGCTCCTCCAAAGAAGGTAAAAGAAGAATGATTGAATTGGGTTTGGTCTTTCAATAGTTAGAACAGGAAGTGTAATGAACCAATCAAATCTCTTTTTTTGCAGGTCACATGGGATCCGCGCACCCTGCGCATACGCAGCACGCACCCAGCGCGCATCCGCGAAATTGAAGTAAAAAGAAATATAGGATTAGATGTAAAAATATATTACTTTTAAGACTAGTTTAGAGTTTGTCTTCAATTAATATTCACATGAAATACATATATATATGTTTTTTTAAATGTTAAATATTTAGCGGGATCCGCGCACCTACCGCGTCATAGACGCACATGACGCATCGCGGAAGCGCATAAACGTTGCGTTACGTGTCGTGTATAGGCTGGGAGTCGCGTACCAGTCGCATTGCGATCGCGCACTAATCACGTACCCAACTCGTACCATGCGCGGATGCTAACGCGTCGGGATCGAGAACGGTGCGCATAGGGTGCGCGGATCCAAAAACATGGAAAAAATATATAAAATAAAGTTTTGAACATATAGTTAAAAAAATATTTTGAAAAATATAAAAAAAATGTTTGAAAAACCATTAAATTCAAATAATATTTTTTAATTTTTAAAAGAATTAATTGAAAAAATAAGTTTAAAAAATGGTGATGAAAAATTATTTTTAAAAAAACATAATTAATGAAATTGACACACTGAATTGGAAAAATATAGAAATCCAATCAAAATCATTAAACATGATATCTTTAGAGATAAGTTATAGATAGGAATTAGCATTTAAAAAACCTTTGACATTCACTGAAAAAAACATCGTTTTCATGCACGTTATAGTTAGGAATTGGCATTTAAAAATCCTTTGAATTGTGCAGTGTTTCGCGGAGTATTTTCGTAGGGTTTATTCCTCTGTGTGTCGGACAGGCCGCCCGAGGACTCGTCTGATCTCCTCCGTGATATCGAGTTGCCCTGCCTCTCTGACATAGATAGGGACGATTTGGATGGTGACATAACGGTCGACGAGGTGGCGGGGTCTATTCGCGCGTTAAACTCGGGTAAGGCCTCTGGACCGAATGGATTGCCGATCGACCTGTACAAGCTGTTCCCGGATAGGGTCGCCCCTCACCTGCGCGCCATGTTTTTGGAGGCGCGGGGGGATGGGACCCTTCCGTTGGATCAGCGGCTGGCGTCGATTGTGGTCATACACAAAGAGGGTAAACCCCGAGATAGGTGCGCCTCCTATCGGCCCATTTCACTCCTCAACGCTGAGCCGAAAATTCTGGCTAAACTCCTGGCTACCCGTTTGATTAGGGTACTTGGCGATTTGGTCCACCCGGATCAATCCGGCTTCATCTCGCACCGAAACACAGCGTTAAACCTTAGGCGTCTTCATGGCGTCATCGCCAGGGCGGGCACGCTGCGTGAACCGGCTATTGTGGCGTCTCTTGATGCCACGATGGCCTTTGACACGGTGGAGTGGGCATACTTATGGGCCGTGCTGGCCAAGTTTGGTTTTGGTCGCGGTTTTGTGAGTTGGGTTAGGTTGCTGTACGAGGGGCCGCTAGCGAATGTTGTGGTGAATGGTCGGGCATCTACTCCGTTTCAGCTTGGTAGGGGTACTCGGCAGGGTTGCCCCCTGTCGCCTCTGTTGTTCGCCCTCGCCCTTGAGCCGTTGGCTGCGTGGATACGTTGGCACCCGGATATACGGGGCCTTCGGTGGTCGCCTGATCACGAGGACCGTATCTCGCTTTATGCCGATGATATCCTGTTGTATCTTGCCTCACCTAAGAAGTCACTTATAGTGGTCTGTGACGTACTCGCATCGTTCGGTAGGAACTCGGGGCTCGTTATTAATTGGGGCAAATCGTACTTGTACGTTCTTAGTGGCGAGGTCCCACCGATCCCTAGAACATGTTCGATACAGGTCGCCCAGCAGGGTTTCGTGTATTTGGGGATCTTTATATCCATGGACCCTGCTGTGCGCTACGAGAAGAATCTGCTCCCCCCCCTGGCACGCTTGAGGCGAGATGTTGAAGGTTGGCGGAGGCTGCCGCTCTCCCTCGTTGGGCGTGCGGCCCTGTTCAAAATGATGTCTCTTCCCCGCTTCCTCTATGCCCTCCAGAACACTTTGGACTGGGTACCGGCCAAATACTTTCGGGAGGTCGAAGGCCTCCAACGGACGTTGCTGTGGGATGGGCGGCCGCGAATAGCTATTGCAAAGTTGACGCTCCCATGATACGATGGGGGCATTGCGCTCCCAGACATCCGACGGTTCTATTGGGCCACACAGCTGAGTGCGATCAACCATGGGTTTTATGGCCCCGCCCTCAGCCCTGGGTATGCCATGGACAGGTGGTTGCTGCGTGGTGGCAACTACTACAGGGCGTTGTATTCGCGGTCCCTAGACTCGTCCCTCACGGGGCCCACAGGTGTGGCGGTGCGTGTGTGGAAGATGGCGACTGACTCGCTGGGCTGGAAGGATAGGCTCACCCTCGCTACCCCATTGTTTGAATCGGAGAGATTGGGAAGGCTCTGGCATACAAAGGGCTTTGATAAGTGGGACCTGATAGGTATATCCAAGGTGGGAGATGTGCTGCATAAGGGGAGGGTGAAGTCCTTCGAGGAGTTGCAGACTGAGTATGAGCTGGGGCCCTCCGAGTATTTCAGGTATATCCAGCTGCGGCACGCCCTCCGATCAGTCCTCGTGGAGGGTGAGAAGGTGCCGTAGTCCTCTCCCCTTGAGGACCGGGTCCTTGATGGTCATATGCCCGAGAGCACGATCTCGCTCATATATAAGAAATTGATTAACGTCCGGGCAGACATGCTTTTGGGGCTGAGAGAACAGTGGACTAGGGATGGCCTTGAGTTGGATAATGAGGACTGGCAGTCAGCGGTTTCTTCTCCCAAGGAGGTTGCGATCCCGTCGCGTCTGAGGCTGGTGCAGCTTAAAATACTGCACCGGGTGTATGTGACGGGGCCAAGGCTGGTCCACATGGGATTCTCGGAGGACGGCCTGTGCAGGAGGGGATGTGGTATGGTGGGTACTTTCCTGCACATCATTTGGGAATGTGGTGTCATTGTGGAGTTCTGGAGGAGAGTCCATGCAGTTATGGGGGAGGTGACGGGCATTGCTGTGCAGCCGGAGGCGCGGTGTTGCCTCCTAAACGTCTGGGGGCCCACTGACCTCGATGAGGCGCAGACCCAATGGGTGACTCTGGGTAACATGGTCGCTAAAAGGGATATCGCGCGATTGTGGGGCTCCTCGGGACCCCCTACACTGACCGCGGGGAAAGAGAACATGGACTGGAGCATGTTTAGGGAGAAGACGGTCTATTGCTCCAGAGGCCGCCCCCGGAAGTGGCATGCCATCTGGGGGCGGTGGAACCAATACAGGGGGGGAATATGTCTTGCCCCGGATCTGGAACCTCCCGAGGAACAGCTTTCCCCCTGACCTTCTTTCCAGCACAGTTTGGTTTTAGGAACCATTTTGGGCCTCTGCTGTCCCCCTTCTTCCTCCGTACACTGTCTTGTAACTAGTAGATGAGTGGGGTCCGGCCTCCCCTGGGGGCTTTCACCATGGGCTTTCAATGTTCTTGCCTTGCTGGGGTTTGTTGTGAGTTTTTTCTGTGTTTACTTAAAATTGGACCTTTGCACTACTCTTTGTACTGTACTGGGGACACGTCACTGTATCTAACTCTCAATGCTGCCGAACCTCCGGGGTGTCGGCTGAATAGCTGTGTCCTGATTCTTGAAATAAAGGTTTTCCAAAAAAAAAAAAAAAAAAATCTTTTGAAATTCATTGAAAAAACCAAAGGTTTCAGGGGCATTATATTTAGGAATTGGCATTTAAAAAACCTTAGAAATTCACTGAAAAAACCATAGGTTTCAGGGGCGTTATAGTTAGCTGGACATTTCCCTCATACAAAACCCTAGAAATTCCCCTGTTATAGTTAGTACAGCTAACTATAACTCGCGCCCCCGCAATGCACTGCTGATGACGTCACATATTACATCACTCATGACATGGTCAGTGACATCACTGATGACATCACTGATGACATCTCAAATGACATCACTTATGACATCATCCATGTGATAAATTAGTGCATATTCTCACACCCTAATATAACCTTTGATACACCGACTCAAAATTTCAGACGGCCATTTTGAAAACCATAGATACTCCAATACCAATAACTACATACCCACTCATTAACTCTTAGGTCTACATACACCTCCACTCACTGACCTGTACAGTCACTCATACTTACAGTCACTCCGTACAAGACTATCATATGCATTTATACACCTATATAGACACTCACACACCGCCAATCATCCATTGAGGTACTGACACACCTAGTCAGTCATGCAAATAATTAAACACAGTCCAATTTACTTACCTATACAGTTAAACACACTCAAGTTCACTTACTCATAAAAATACTAACAAATTGTGACGCTCTTATACAATTACTAATACAAGCACACACTCATCCATACAGCCACTCCCGCAATCACACACTCTCACCTATAGATAGTTATATACTCTTACACACATATACACTGCGTTTCACTTATGTAGTTACTGATACATGTACAACTGAGATATACATTCAATCACTAACACACCCATACATACACTCACCCAACCATACAGTCCATCACAGTTGCACTCTTAAAACCATGCACCCATAGAATCACCCACTCACACATCTATGCCGAGAGTCACACACACCCTACCCACACAAACACTCAGGCACCCATACAGATACTCAGACAACCAATCGATAACCCATATAGACACTCATATAGCTATTCACAAAACCATGCAGCCACTTATACACCAACACACAGACACATACAGACATTCACACAGTTTAGTCACTAGTCTGCAGTAAGATACATTTAATGACTCACAGACCCACTCAGAGACTCACACACCCACTCATAGACCCACTCAGACATTCACCACCCCACTTACAGACCTACTCAGATTCACGCACATCCACAGACTGACTCAGACACTCAACCACTCACAGACCCTCTCACTCATGCACCAACTCACAAACCCACTCAGACTCATGCACCCACTCACAGATCCACTCATAAACTTATGTAGTCACTCACAGACCCACTTGGACACTCATGTACCCACTCAGACTTTTATGCAGCCACTCAGAGACC
Organism: Triturus cristatus; assembly: GCF_964204655.1. Classification (NCBI taxonomy): domain Eukaryota; kingdom Metazoa; phylum Chordata; class Amphibia; order Caudata; family Salamandridae; genus Triturus; species Triturus cristatus. The sequence goes on along the minus strand of NC_140586.1, from coordinate 781,570,049 downwards.
CACTCAGACATTCTCACACCCACTCATATACCTACCCAGACTCTCATACCCACTCACAGACTAACTCAGACACTTACACATCCACTCACAGACCTGCTCACTCATGCACCCATTCAGATTCACTGAGACTCATGTACTCACTCACAGACCCACTCAGACTTACACAATCACTCACAGACACACTCAGAGACTCATGCACCATCACAGATCCACTCTGACACTCATGCACCCACTCAGACATTCATGCAGACACTCACACACACACCCACTCACTCACCCACTCACACACACCCATTCAGACACTCACATGCCCACTCACCCATTGAGAGTCTCATGCACTCACCCACAGGCCCACTCACAGACTCATACACTCACCCAAAAACCACCTTGGATACACATGCATCCTTTAAAGACCCACCCAGACTGTCATGCACCCACTGTCCAACCCACTCAGACTCATGACTCACTCACAGACCCACTGAGAGACTCATGCATTCACTCACACACACACTCAGAAATTCATGCAATCTCACTCACACCTGCTCAGAGACGTGAGCCCTCGCTCATAGACCCACTGAGACTCATGCACCCACTGACAGACCCACTGAGAGACTCATGCAACCACTCAAACATCCACCTTCACACATGTATGTGCTCACAGACCCACTCAGACACTAATGCACCCAGTCACAGACCCACTTGGACACTCATACACCCACTCACAGACCCACTCAGACACACATACCCACTTATAGACCCACTCAGAGACTCACAGACCCACTCAGAGTATCTGAGTAGGTCTGTGAGTGGGTGTACATGTTTGAGTGGGTCTGTATGTGGATGCATGAGTGTCTGAATGTGTCTGAGTGGCTGTATGGATCTGTAACTGAGTGCATCAGTGTCTGAGTGGGTCTGTCATTGGGTGTGTGAGTGCCTAAGTGTGTGAGTGGGTATGTCAGTAGCTGTGTGAGTGACTCAGCCACAAAAGAACCGCACCTGCCCTTTTATCCAACAAGAGTCCAGTGTTGCACAAAATATCAACCTAAGTGGAGGACTTTCTATTGGTTAATTACTAAATTCTACCTCCTTTGTTAAATTTCCAGTAAGTATTCTGCATTACAGCTACGTAAAGGAGCACGAGGAAATGTCACCAGTGATCTTGTGTGCGTTTTGGCAATGTGTAGGAAGCAGGCTCTCTATATAGTGCACTAAAACAAAGTACACTGTGTAGAGAGTCAAGAGGATCCTGTATTGCTTTACAGAGGCAAAAGTAGATAACACTAACACTCTATTTGTGGTAGTTTGGGTGAGCAGTTAGGTGTATTAGAGGGTAGTGCTAAACATTTTTTGTTGTACTCACCGAGGCAATAAATGAGACACACACTCAAGAATAAATACGAGACCAATTTGAAAAAATTTAGATTTTTTTTTAATGTAATTATTTTCAGACTGTTAGACTTGGCATCTTTGGCATGGTTTCCGCTGACTTTTTGCCTCTACCTCCTGTATTTTTGATACTGTGCTGGATTTAGTTTATGCTGGCTTAGATGCTTTGGGCACTTTGCCACTGCTGATCAGTATCAAAGTGCAAGTGCTCCCTGTGTAAATTGCTGTTACAATTGGTTCTCCCTGATTGGCCTACTTGATTTACCGGTATGGTCCCAGTAAAATGCACTAAGTGTGCCACGGCTGGTAAATCAAATGCTACCAGTGGGCCTGCAGCACTGATTGTGCCACCCACATGAGTAGCTCTGAAATGTAGGTCAGGCCTGTCACTGCAGTGTCTGTGCGCAGTTGTTAACTGCCATGTCGACTTGACAAGTGCACTCACTTGCCAGGACCTATCCTTCCCTTTTCTTACAAGTTAATCACCCCTAAGGTAGGCCCAAGGTACCCCTGTAGGTCAGGGTGTGGTGTACGTGAAAGGTAGGACATGCCCTGATGTGTGTGACATGTCCTGATAGTGAATTACTGTCAATTTAGTTTTTCACTATTGCAAGGCTACCTGTTTCCATATGATAGAATACAGATTTTGTTTATAACATCTTATAAACATAATCTACCCTGGGAACAAGGTGGGAAAATAAAGTTTAGTATGCCTCAACTCAGAAAGTTAAAATGCGTCTTTTAGTGAGGGAGATTTTTGCCTTCTGTGTTTTAAAATACCACTTTTAGAAAGTAGGTATTTTGTTGCTTAGCCATCCAGTGTGCCTCTGCTAGGACGTGGATTGACTGTCTAGGTTAGGACTGTCCGGGGCTGGGGAGCAGCAGAGGCTCCAGAGAGCCTGATGAGGCTGGGCTGAATAGACCTGGGCTGCATTTAGAGTAGGGGGAGGAGATTTCCTTTCACCTGAATGGGCCTGGTCTGCTTTCCACAATGCTGTCTCCACCTCCTGCCAGGAATCTGCACCAGAGAGGACAGAACTGGTTTTGACTTAGCACAGGGCTTCTCTGCGCAAAGAGAACAAAGATATTTTGGGGTATTAGTATCAGACCCAAAGCCCCTGAACTTTAGACTACTTCTGGAATCAAGAGGAACCTTTGCCAATGTGAAGAGCTGGAGAAACTGTGGAGAAGTACTGCCCTTGCTGTGTGTCTGGGGTTGGCCTGCAGTTGCTGTTTCTGCCAAGGAAAGGAGAAGGACTTTGCTGTGTGCTGTGTCCTCTGCTTGAGGAAAGACTTCAAGGGCTTTAGTAGAGCTTGCCTCCTGTTTTGAAATCTAAGGGACACAAAGACTTCAACCCCAGCTCCCCTTAACTTCCTTGCTGGGAGTTCTGACCAGCCAAGAAGTGCCTGTGACTGTGTGGGGCCTCTGGAGGTTGTTTCTGCTGCTGGGAGCTGGAAAGCAACGCGAAGACAAGAAAATCGAATAATTGCTCTTCTTGCAACAGTTTTCTGACGCACCGCTGTGGTGCGAAAAGAATCTCTATGCATTACTGCGCTGCTGCTGAAACCAACGCAGTGCCTGTCGCCGCTGCAAGAATCGATGCGTCGAGGGATCGCAGCTGAAGAAATCGACGCAGCGCCGCTTGACGCCGCTACATTGTTCGCCGCTGCATCCCGGATTTCCATGCATCTTCCCTGTGCGGCAAGTTTTCCCCGATGCATCACCTGCGGATCAGAGTCATCGCAGAATCGATGCATCGCTTCCCCCTACAGACCGGACCCGATGCACCGCTCCCCTGTGATCAATGAAACTGTAGCATCGCATCCACGAAGGTATCAGGAATTGACGCATCACTTTGTTTTTCGACGCTTCCCATCACTGTGGCTGTTTGGCTTGGTAAATTTTGTTGCAGCAACCGGTACTTTGCAAGAAATCAAGCATATATAGTTTTCAGGGGACTCAGTTGCTAAATCCTTTTGAAAGTCATTTCTCTTAATACTTGTATGTTGGATTTTCATAATTTTTGTTTTAAGTTTAGATTTATTTATTTATTTAATTATTTCAGATTTATAGTGCGCATGGCTGCCTCAGTGACGAGGCGTCCCAGCGCAAACCAAGGACCAGAAGCAAGAGCCTAGGAGAAAGACAAAGTGATTAGACAGTAGAGGTAGGGAAAAGCCATGTCTTCAAGGCTTTGCTAAATGATTCGGAATAGTTCTGATAGGGGTCGGGAGCGCGTTCCAAAGTTTCACCGCCAACCAGCGTAAGGTGCGCCCCCCCGGCCCTCGCTCTCCAGACTCTGGGAGTACAGACCAGAGCAAGGTCGGCAGATCGCAACGAACGCTTAGACACATAGGCCTCCAACAGATGGAGTAGCCCCGACGGAGCCTGTCGTGACAAGATCTTATGTGAAATACACAACGCCTTGAATTGAATCCGCTTGTCAACCGGCAGCCAATGGAGTTTGGGGAGGATGTGCGCTACTGAGCAAGATATAGGCAATGCAACCAGAATCCGTGCTGCCACGTTCTGAACCCTCTGCAGGCGCTTAATGCTAGCCTTGTTAGCTCCCAAGTAGAGGGAATTGTCGTAGTCCAATCTTGACAAAACAGCCTCCTGGACAATAGTCTGGCGCACCTTGGGATGGAAGAACCCGAGCACAGGTTTCAGGCCACGCAGGAGCCCGAAACAGACCCCCGCAACGACTTTCGTTTGTTTATCGAAAGTCAAGCCATTATCAAACCACACACGCAGATTTTTTACAGTTTCCTTGGGGAGTGGGGCGAGTTTGAGGTGGTCTGGCCAACATTGCTCAGACCATAGCTCCAGGTCCTTCCCAAACAACAAAATCTCTGATTTACCGGCATTCAGCTGTAAACAATTAGCTGTCATCCAATCAGAGATAGCCAGAAGATCTTCCTTAAACTTGTCCAAATTGGTGATGCTTCTCTATGAGAAAGATATCACCAATTGGGGGTCGTCAGCATATGACACCAACGACAACCCCCTACCCTTAGCCACCTCTGCCAGGGGGCTGACATATAGATTGAACAAAAGAGGGCTTAGTATGGAGCCCTGTGGTACCCCCTGATGCAACGCAAACTCCTGAGAGGAGAAAAGAGGTACTAGGACCTGAAAGGATCTCTACGCTAGGAACGACTCAATCCAGGCCAGAGCTGAGTCCTTGATCCCAATGTCCTGTAGGCGTTTGAGAAGTATCTTATGGGACACGGTGTCACTTAGGTCCAAAAGGACCAAGGCCGCAGAGTCCCCTGCGTCCAAACTGCCCCTAATGGCTTCCGACACGGCCAGTAGCGCTGACTCAGTGCTGTGCCTGGGCCGGAAGCCGTATTGTGAAGGATCAAGGATGGCGTGCTGCTCAATAAATTTCGACAATGTGGAATTCACATGTGCTTCCACCACCTTAGCCAAGAAAGGCAGCTGGGAAATGGGTCGATAATTACCCGTTTCGGCAGAGTCCAAAGAGGGCTTTTTTAACAAAGGGATAACTTTTGCGTGTTTCCATGCCCGTGGTACAGATGCAGTCAGCAAAGACAAATTAGCCAGATTTAAGCTCACATCGGAGATCAGAGGATAAAACTGGCGAAAGTGGGTGGGGGTCACAGGGTCGGCCGGGGAGCCAGATTTGATTTTTAAGCACAAGGCCTCAAATTCCAGAGGCATTAAAAGAGGAAATGACGCCAGGCTGTTACCCCCCCGATATATCACCCCCTCCGGGCCCCCCCCTCCACCGAGAGAGCTGCCTTTGGAAGATCCAGATAAATCTGCTCCTCCTTGTTGACAAAATACTGAGCTAGCTCCTCACACTGACGGTTAGAGGCAATAGGGGAAGCCCTACTGGTACCTGCGCTCTTCATGTCATCCAGCAGGGAGAAGATAGTCTTGGCGGGATTAGAACTGCCCAAGATTTTACTGGCCACAAACTCCGCTCGTGCTCTCCGAATGCACTTATGGTATTGCTTGATGGTCACCCGATATTCTAACTTTGCTACCGCGTCGTATGAGCGTCTCCAGGCACGCTCCAGCTGCTTACAGCCCTTCTTAGCTAGAAACCATGGATTCGATGGCCCCCTTCCTTTACCTCTCCATTTAGCTGGAATACATTTATCCAGGCTGGCTATAAGCCATTCATGAAAGTATGAATTTGCCGTGTCCACATCTGATGGTAGCTGAGGCCTATGCCCAGATGGCCAGGCAGAGAAGAGCTCCAGATCTAACTTGTGCCATGGGCGTTTGAGAACTTGGGCTGAACACGTTATATCCGCCTTGCTCTGCAGTTGCAGAGAGAATGAAACCAAAAAATGGTCAGTCCAAACCTGTGGGATCGGTGGATACATTTTTATAGGGTTACGGTTAGAGAAAACGGGATCCAGCAAATGGGCGGCCACGTGAGTACCTTCGAGAACGTGTTGCATCAGCTGAAAGGCCTCTAAGTCGGCCAAGAAGCTGACGATCTCAGCTTTCTCACCGTTCTCAAAGTGGAGATTAAGATCTCCTAAAATAGTGAAATTTGCCGCCTTGCTGGCAAAGTGTCCCACTTTACTTAGTAGGTATTCCCTAAAACCACTTGCAGGCCCCGGGGGCCTATAAATTAAAATGCTGGATATTGTGAAATTGTGATTTTAAAGAAGCACTTTCGCAGCCCACTATGTTCTCCTTACACAGGCTGAAGGTGTATGCTTCCTTAACCACAACTGCAATACCACCTCCTCTCCCCCCCCCCCTCGATTTATAGTTTCCGACACATAGCCTGACGGAAGAGCCAACCAAGGCTGCCACGGAGACTTGGTTAAGCCAAGTCTCCGTTAGGAAGAGGGCATCAGGGGACTCGTCAGCCAAGAGGTCGAACACCTCTGCATGATGCTTTGACAACGAGCGGCAATTCAGGCTGAGGAACTTGAACTCCTCGTAGCCTGATAAGCATAAGCCCCTCTGTACCGAGGTTACTCTGAGCGAAGAGAAGTCACAATGGAAGAAATTAACCTGCAAGAACCAAGGCAGGGAAGGGCAACTGGAGGCCAAGGCCAGGAGCTCCTCCCGCGAATATCTAATACAATCCGTGGCGCAATATGCAGGGGTCCTGGCGCCTGGCGGCAAACCGGCGCAGACGGGCTGGCCTTAGGCGCGCCCGCTGCTCGCGTCCGCTGCGCGGTCGCAGCTGCGCCTGCATTTATTCAATTCTGGGTGATCCGGCCTGAGCAACTGGCCTGCTAACCTCAGCTCTCTCCAAGATGGCAAACTACTCTGATCGCCCCGGGAGAGTGACAGCCCCGTGCCTCACCCACCGCCCACTGCAGCACAATTCCTCCCGCAGTTCCCTAAAAGTGCTAAGAAGCAAGTAAGTTTGAATTATGCCAAGAATAACGACGCGCTAAGAATAAGTAAAAGTAAGTGTTTTTAAAATAGAAAGTACCAGTAAACGTTCAAGCGCACTCCCGGCTCAAGCCTCAGGAGCCTTGTGTCAGCGCGGTCGCAGCTGTGCCTGCATTAATTCAATTCTGGGTGATCCAAGATGGCGGAACTATTCCGACCGCCCCGGGAGAGTGACAGCCCAGTGCCTCACCCACCGCCCACTGCAGCACAATTCCTCCTGTAGTTCCCTAAAAGGATAACGACGAGTTAGTGTTTTTAAAACAGAAAGTACCAGTAAACGCTCAAGCGCACTCCCGGCTCAAGCCTCAGGAGCCTTCTATACTGGTGTGGTGTCCTTTTGTGGTGTTATCTCTGTTTTACTGTGTGTTTTGAGTACAAATACTTTACACATTGCCTTTGGGATAAGCCTGTCTGATCGTGCCATGCTACCAAGGGGGTGAGCAGGGGTTATCTAGAGCGTGTATCCCCCTTTCCCTGACTTGAAGCAAGGGTCCATATTTGGACAAAGGTACCTACCTCTGTCAACTAGCGAGCCCCATTTCTAACACAGACCAAGAACTTTGTTCTACAGTAAGTGCTTTTTTATATATGAATTTTCAAATGGGAGAAAATTGAAAAATGCATATAAAATCGTAAAATTGGATTTCAAGGTTCGCCTTTTGGTGGTTAGCAAGGCCAGGTCCAATGTTCCTCCAGCAGTTTCTTGGGTCCCACTCAGAGACTCATGTACACTCACGGACTCACACACCCACTCAGACACTCATGCACTTATTTACAGACTGACTCACACACTCATGGAGGCACTCGCAAACCCACTCAGACACACTATATTACATTTCTATGGTTTTGCATGAGTGAAATCTGAGCCTCTAGACCCACTCAGTCTAATGCACTCACTCAAAGACCTACTTATACACTCATGCATCCTTTTAAAATCCCACTCAGTCATGCACCCACTGTCAGACCCACTCGGACTCATGACTCACTCACAGACCCACTGAGAGACTCATGCATTCACTCCCACTCAGACTCATGCAATCATGCACAGACCCGCATGATTCCTCCGGGAGCAGGGTGCTGAGGTCGTTGGTAGCTTGTGCACTATGGAGAAGGGAGTCTTTGTAAAACACATTGCACAGGGGGTCTTAAAGGTAAGTCCAGGGGGGTCCCACTCGAGGGAGCAGATCGCAAAGGCCTCAGGACAATGGGAGCACAGTTGGCTCATTGGTACCCAGGCAGGTGGGGCTGAGTGCAGTGCAGACAGGTCAACCGGGAGTCGTGCATCAAGAAGTCCTCTGGGTCAGGAGCAGGCAAGTTGTAGAGGCGATTCCGGGACAGCTGGGCCACTCACACCGTGGGACTCTGGAATCTTAATGTCCCTCAAAGGGTGCTTGCTTCCGGGGCAGTTCGAGTCCAGAGTGGACTCTTTGTCTCAGTGCATTCTGCAGGGGGTCTGGTATCCCGGATATTGGTGCAGCACATCTCCGGTGGGTCCTGGTGTTCTCCCACTTACTTGGGGGAAAGATTCGACCCTTCAAAGCTGGTGTACCCCCTTTGGTCAGGAGCAGCATCAGAGTCGCCGGGGAGCCGGATTCTGCGGTTCAGTGCCTGCAGGTACAGGGAAGAAGAGCCTCTACTCCAAGGGAAGTTCTTTGGCAATTTATCGAAGGCTGGAGGGTCTCTGGGGTTCATGGAGGCCTCGCAGTTGCAGGATGAGACAGCACATCACGATTGTTGAGTCCTTAAGGCAGCACGCAGGGTTTGGTGCCAATTCTCTGCAGCAGGGCTTCAGTTCTTGGGTCAGCAGCTCTTCTGTATCTGCATCTTTTTTCTGTCCATCAAGTCTATGTTTCAAGGTTCAGATATACCACCTAAATACTACATTTAGGGGTGTTAAAGGGAGACACTGGTAGTAGCCAATGGGCTACCTACCTTTAGGGTGCCTTCACCCTCTAACTGACCTCTTCCTGTGGGAAACTGTACTACTCTATCCCTGACAGGTTATTTTTTATACCATCTCAAGATGGAGGATTGTGAACACTTGTGTCTATATTGCCTGCCCCACCTTAGGGGTGGTGCTGGCTGTATCTAGGCACACCTACTCATCTAACTAATTGTTCCTGCCTTTCCTCCCGCCAAAGGTTGAGCAGGAAAGAGGGGTTGACATCCTCCACTAGCTGTAGCTGCCTGGGTTGCATCTCAAAGGCGGCATCACCTTTGAGGCTTCCTGCCTTGGAATGCCTTTCTTGCCTGGAGGGGGTGTGAACTTGAAGCACCCCTGCCCAGAGCAGGCTTGGTTCCTGGCCTCAGAGTGAAGGCTCTCATCCCATGAGCTCAGAAACCGATCTGGTGGTGGCAGGCTGGCTAAGACTAGTCGAAGACCACACCACTGCTTAATAGGTTTTCTGGGGACCCGCTAAAGTGTTCCTGGTGTGCATTTATTAACAAATACAACACTGCCATCAGTGAAGATTTATCAAGTCAAGATGTTTGGTACCAAACATCTTAGGGTACAGTGCAGCCATCATGGAGCTATGAATCTTGTAATGACAAATATCCAGGCCATGCACTCTCAATGGCTTTCCTGTACACCTAAAATATCCAAGAATGGACTTGATATATTAGGGTCATATCTGCTCATGCCGATACATCCACATATATGGTATAGTGCACCTTCCCTTAGGGCTGTAAGGCCTGCAGTAAGGGTGTCTTACCTATCACTCATGCAGTGTCTGTGGACTTGGCACACAGGGATGTGTGCCATGTCAACTCTTCAGTTTTCTCTGCACCAAGACATGCAGCCTGCAATGGCAGTTTGCATGGTCTTGGTGAGGGGTCCCTATGGTGGCACAATTTGTGCTGCAACCCTAGGGATCCTCTTCAGTTCCAATGCCCTAGGTACCAGGGGTACCATTTACTAGGGGCTTCCAGGGGTTGCTGAAGTTGTGCAAATTGTGGTACAGTTTTGGGGAAAGAGCACAGGTATTGGGAACCTGATCAGCAGGGACCCAGTACACCACAGCCCAAGTTGCATCAGAAACCAGGCACAAAGTGTGGGGGATGTACTGCAACAAGAACCCAGTTTCTCACACAATGTGATTGTTCCTGGTGTGTCTTTATCCAGAAATATGTGATAACATGAATCCTTCTATAGAGAAGACTAGACTACAGAGGTAAATCTCCACCAAACAAGGGTCTTTCATCTTAACTATATAAAGTAAGCGCTTCATTATTTGGTGGAGATGTCCTTATATTCCTCAGCATCAATAACTCCTAACCAAAATTGGCGGGGAGGGCTGGTTGTTAGGAAGTCCATAATCCTGGAAAAAGGCAGGAAGATTTTTGCATACTATTATGGTGCACATGGTCAAATTGGCGAAGCTTCCAAGTGATTAGCACATTTGCGTACTCATAGTAATTTCATGGGAGAACCATGGACTCTGCCCTCACCAGGCGAGGACTAGAAATAACCCACTGCGCACAGTAACTACAGATTGCGCTTGAAATAGATCAACAGTGCATTTACCTCCACGAAGCATTTCAGGTCATTTTTCAATATGGAATCACTGAGAAAACACACTTGCTTTGCCTTTGCCACGCCCAGGCCTTACGATCATTTGTCCTTTACAGAAGTGGAGCATCAAGGGGGGCACCTGCTATGTTTATATATGTAAGTGTCTCCTGCTGAGGGTTAATTTCTGTAAAATTAGTGTTCAGGCCAAAACTTGAAAGGGGAGGATGGCCCCCCTCCCCGGGCTGATATCGGCCCTGGGGACCCCGTCCCCAAGGCCCTGCCAAATTCAGTGGGGGAGGGGAGCCATGCGATCGCCCTCCCCATGCTGATGTCTGCCCCAGGGACCCCATCCCCCTTAGCCCTGCCGCAAATCAATGGGGGAGATGGGCTGTGCTTCCTCCACCCTCCCCTGGCTGATTTCGGCCCCGGGGACCCCATCTCTTTGACAGCTCCCACTTGCTGGGAGCAGAGTTAGTGTTTGCTCTGACTTGGCTGGAGCTGTCGAAGCTCCCGCCAAGTCAAAGCAAACAGCTATATCCCGATGGTGTGCACCTCAGGAGATAGCAGGAGCTGCACCTGGGGGGTGGCAGTCCCCAGGGCCATTAGTGGCTCCAGTAGGGGGGCCGCACGGCCACACTCCTTTAATTTCACGGGCTGGTCCCGGGCAGGTGGTGGTCCCTGGGGCTGTATATGGTATAGGAGGGAGGCTGTGTGGCTCCCCTCCCATTTGAAATGTGTATGTTGGCCCCAGGGAGGTGGTGGCCCTGGGACCCCATACCTTGGGGACCTGCCTTGAAATGCCGGGTGCTCTGAAGCCCACTCAGAACATACAGTCAGCAACGTTGGAGAGCGCGAGGGGAGCCTGATTGCCCCCACAGTCCCTGTCAGCTACCCATCTCCAGCAGGAGCCGCATTGGTTTCACACACAGGGAGCTGCTAAACATTCATCTCCCTGTCTGTATGAGCAATTGTTTTGTCTGTTTCCTTGCCCGCTTCACTGCGGGCAGGGAAACAGAGGAAAACTTCACTCATAGTAAGCGGGAGCACTTTGACAGCTCCCGCTTGCTGAGAGCGGAGTTAGTGTTTTTTCCGACTTGGCTAGAGCTGTCAATGCTCCCGCCAAGTCAGAGCAAACAACTATCTCCCTAGTGTGGGCACCTCAGGAGATTGCAGGAGCTGGCCCTGGGGGGTGGTGGCTGAGTGTCTGTGTGGGTGGTTGAGGGTGAGTGTGACTCCCTGCATTGATGTATGAGTGGGTGAATCCCTGGGTATATGGGTTCAGGAGTGCGTCTGGGAGGGACTTTATGGGCGGGCGAGTGAGTGTGCGTATGGCTGTGGCGGTAAGTGAATGGATGTCCCATTGTTATATGGGTGAGGAACTGCATTTGTGAAAGGCAGTATATGTGAGTGTTTCAGTATGTAAGTCACTGTATGTATGAGTAAGTGATTTTGAGAGTAGCTATATGGCTGAGTGTGTGCTTGTGTCAGCAACTGTATGGAAAGTAAGTATTTGTTAGTATCTTTATGAGTAGTGAATGTGTATGTGTTTCTGTATGAGTGAGAAAGTGGCTGTGTGATTGATTGTTTAGGTGAGTGGGTAGGTGTGTGAGTAGTTCTATGGGTGACTGACAGTGTATGAGTGGCTGTATGGGTGTATGCGTGGATATCTCAGCAGCTGTATTGGTGAATGACTGGCTGTATGAGAGCCTGTATAGGTGAGTAAGTAGTGTATGTAGCCCTATCAATCAGTGAGTGGGTGTGTATGTACTGGTATTGGTATGTCGATGGTTTCAAGAATGGTAGTCTGAAATTTGAAGTGGGTGTATGATAGGTTATATTGGGATGTGAGTAGGTGCATCAGAGATTATGTGGATGATGCCATCAGTAATGTCATTGAGATGTCATCAGTGATGTCACTGACCATGTCATGAGTGATGTAATATGTGACATCAGCAATGCATTGAGGGGGGGTGAGTTATAGTTAGCTCAGCTAACTATAACAGCTGCATTTCTCTGGTTTTGTGCAAGTCAAATGTCACCCTAACTATAACGTCTATTAATTTCTAAGGTTTTTTAAATGTTAATTACTAACTATAATGTCCCTGAAACCTCAGATTTCTTTTTCTCAGTGAATTTCCAAGGTTTTTTAAAGTGCTAATTTCTAACTATAACATCCATGAAACCTTTTTTTTTCAGTGCATTTCTAAGGCTTTTTTAAATGCTAATTTCTAACGATGCCTACGTAGGAAGGACATGTGCAGAAAGAGGAAAAAAGGAGCAGAAAGAAGCAAGAGAAATGCAGAAAGAGGCAAGAGAAGTGCTGAAAGAAGAAGAAAGGTGCAAAAAGAAGCAAGAGAAGTGCAGAAAGAAGCAACAGAGGTGCAGAAAGAGGCCTACTTTGACTGTACCTTTCCACAGACTCATACAAAGTAGTCTAATCACTAATCCTTCTCCAAAGATGTCTTAAACCTCACTTTTCTCTTAAAGGTTCACTGTTCATCTACTGCTCAGAATGTTAGGCCTACCAAATGTAAAACCGCAATCCTAACCATATCACTGTTGTAAGTCTCACCATGTGTGTGAAGGTATGCCTGTGTCTGTCTGTGCTTTTACCTAGTTACATGTTACATAAAAATAAACATACAAATACTTGAATATCTGTGTTTTAAACAGCATACTCTGTAAATCTGTGTACAATAAGGTGTATCTATTTCTTTCCGCTCGTAATACAGGACACATGGGTATTCAATTGTATATTTGAGGGGCTCTACAATACCTCCATATGTAAGACATGTCTGCCTGTGCAAATAGAATGACAGAGGTGAACTGAGAAGATTTGAACACCTATGGGAGATGCTACCCACTTTTTAAGCTACCATCTTCAGATGCATAACACGTGAGAATGCATGAACAAGTAGACATATACCTCAGTCACAAGAGGACGCAGACCTTTAAACTTGACAGCTTACACTTCCCATTTGAGTACAGAAAGAGGCAAGAGACGTACAGAAGGAGGCAAGAGTAGTGCAGAGAAATCAAGACAGGTGCAGAAAGAGTAAGAAATGTGCAGAAAATGGCAAGAGAGGTGCAGAAAGAACCAAGAGAGGTGCAAAAAGAAGCTAGAGAGGTGCAGAAAGTGAAAGCTGTAGAATGAGGCGAGAGGTGCAGAAAGAGGAAGAAAGGAGCAGAACAAAGCAAGAGAAGCGCACAGAGGCAATACAAGTGCATAAAGAGGAAGAAAGATGCAGAAACGAGCAAGAGAAAAGCAAAGAGGCAAGAGAAATGCAGAAAGAGTAAGAAAGGTACGGAAACAACCAAGAGAGGTGCTGAAAGAAGCAAGAGAGGTACAGAAAGAAGAAAGAGAGTTGCAGAAAGAAGCAAAAAAAAGTGATGAAAGAGACAAGAGAGTTGCAGAAAGAAACAAGAGAGGTGCAGAAGAAAGCAAGAGGGGTGCAGAAGGTGTCAGGGCCGTTGATTCTCCACAGAGGCAGAAGATGCTTATTCCCAATTCCTTCCTCTCAGAACACACTGCGTTTAGCAGCTGCTCTAAGCAGGGGGAAAGGGGAGTTGGACAGAGAAGAGAAAGACACTCGAGCTGGACCTGAATTCCCTGGTCTTCTGTTTTCCTGTCTTCTGGGGTTCTAATGCACATAAGGGGAAATAAGCATTCAAATACACATAACAGTTCTGCTCATTACTTATCCAAACACTTCTTATCTGTCCTACCAGGTTTTGCTAGAGTGTAGGCTCCTCTTCTGTAATGAGGTCTCTTAGTTCCTACTGGTCTGGAACTGTAACTTCCTAGCACACATGGAAGACACTACATTAGAATCACAAAACTACTTTCTACCTTTCTTCTATTAACTGAGAAATGGACGTCTCCTACCTAATTGGTAGCTTGACCTATCACTTAGGTTTCTCATAAAGGTTCGGAATATTTGTCTAATTAATTGAAGTCTCACATAAAGTCTCTCTTCCTGAAGTCTGGAACAGTTCTCGTTGAATTAATGAAGGTAAATGGCTTCAGGGAGGTACGCGCAAGAAGGATCAAGGAAGGATAGAGAGGAAGGAAAGGAAAAGGGAAGAACGCTAGGAAGGAAGGGTACAGTGGCTAACGCGCTTCTCCAAAGTTGCAGTCTCCTTAACGCTGTAGCAGGATAAATTCTTGGCTTACTTGACTGTGAAGGTTCTCGGGCTCACCAGCTTTGTACTCTCGAATCTCCTGGAAGGCTGGAACAACTGGCCTCTCTCAATGCGAATTAGTAATGTCCCAAATAAGAATTGGACACTTGAGTACTGAACCCTTGAATGGGAAATAATTCCCTCTGTGAAATTATGTCTTTGAATAAGCGCCGCTTCCACTAAATTGCTTGAAAGGAAGCGCGCTTCGAATTCGAACTTCTCTACCTCAGATTCAAATTGAAGTGCGCCGTTGAGCGCGCTCGCGAGCCGCTTCATTCCGAAGTGCCTTCAAGACTAGAACGTCTCTTCTGGAGCCTCTGATGCTTCGCGGGCAACGCGGCGGCCATCTTGAAAGGGTCTTTTTCACCGGGTTAACATTAAACCAATAATTTACAGTAGCCGGTTTAATTACCACTCTATGTTTTTTGGGATAACACTGCCCTATGGTAAGGGCACTCACCAGGTTCCTGACAGTACCCCCTCTCAATGACCGATTTATCGGTCTAGGTTTGAGAGGGTTTTGCAAATGAAAGCGTTGAATTAATTGGGAAGCATGCACGTTTAAGGCCGGTTCCCAAGATCTCTCTTCAGGTCCATACCCCTTCCAGTCCACCAAATAATATAGTTTCCCTCGAATCCTTCTTGAATCTAAGATTTCTTTGACTTCATATTCAGTGTGTCCTTTGATTCTCACTGCAGGGGGAGGGGTACCCTTGCGAAGATAGGGGACTGCTGGCTTAAGGAGGGATACATGGAATACACGGTGAATCTTTAATTGTGAAGGCAATTTTAGCTTAACTGTCACTGGCCCTAACACCTGTTCTATTGGGAAGGGACCAATATACCGTGGTTGAAATTTTCTATTCCCCTTCAATCGCAGGTGACGAGAGGATAACCACACTGAATCTCCCACCTGATACTGAGGGGCCTTCTTTCTGTGTTTATCTGCTTGTCGCTTATAACTCTCCTTAGCCTTTAGAATATTAGACTCTGCAGATTTGTGAGCTCGGGATAGTTCTTTCAAATACTGATCAGCTGCCGGAACCCCAAACTCTTCTTTACAACTGAAGGGATTTGGATGTCTTCCAAAATTGAGGTAAAATGGAGTAAACCCAGTGGAGACATTCTTCGCATTGTTATGCGCGAATTCTGCCATCCACAGCAGGTCTGACCACTCACCATCCCGAGCCAAAAGGAACAGGCGAAGGTATTGTTCCAACTCTTGATTTACTCGTTCCGTTTGACCATCTGTCTCGGGATGATAACTGGTAGAATGCCTGACTTCTGCCCCTAATCCCAGCATGAAGGCCTTCCAGAATCGAGAGACAAACTGAGGACCCCTGTCAGAAATCAAGATCTTAGGCACCCCATGAATCTTAACTATGTGTTCACTGAAAAGTTTGGCTATTTCTCTAGCTGTGGGAACCCCTTTTATAGGAATGAAGTGACTCATTTTAGTAAAGGTGTCCACTACAACTAAAACGGTATCATACCCCCTGCTCACTGGAAGGTCTACGATTAAATCTAATGTGACTGTGTGCCAGGGTTCTGTGGGAGTAGGTAGGGGTTGTAAAAATCCTTGGGGCGCTTGCCTACTGGTTTTCCCTCGACCACAGATGTGACAGGATTCCACATAGCGTTTCACATGAGCCTTCATATCCGGCCACCAGAAGTATCGCTGGACTAAGTCAAGTGTCTTGGCCATGCCTTTATGCCCTGCTAATGGTTGATCATGACAGTCTTTCAAAGCTTGTTCTTGGATTGCTCTGGCTGGCAAATATAACGCACCTCGATGGTAAGGCAAGGAGTTGACAATCTCTCGGTCTGTTTCTTGATTTGCCCATTCGGACATTTCCTCTATAGTCATTTGTCTTCCAATTTCTTCCTTATAGTTCGTGAAACTAAGAGTGCATACAATCTTGGATTCAGGAATAATTGGGCGTGATTCCACTGGATGTTCTGAGGCCTCTGTTTGAATTCGGGACAGAGCGTCCGCCTTGCCATTCTTACTGCCTGGGCGATAAGTAATCACAAAATCAAAGTCGGCAAAGTAAAGGGACCAGCGTAGTTGACGAGGAGTCAAGGTTCTGGCTGATTTCAAAAACTGAAGGTTTTTATGATCCGTGAAAACTGTGACCGTATGCTGGGCTCCTAATAAATAATGCCTCCATTCCACAAAAGCATCCTTTACGGCCAGCAGCTCTTTCTCCGCAATAGTGTAATTCTGCTCTGCTGCATTCAACTTTCTAGACCTGAAAGCTACTGGATGTAGTTGTCCCGTAGATCGGTGTCGCTGAGACAGGATTCCACCTATGGCTTGGTCTGAGGCATCCGCTTCTACAAAGAAAGGTTCAGAAGGATCTGCATGAAGGAGAATTGGGGCCGATGTAAAACTGATCTTGAGATAGACAAAGGCCTGTTCCGCCTCTTCTGTCCATTGAAATTTTTCTCCCTTTTTTAACAATTTTGTGATGGGGAGAATCTTTTGAGAAAAACCTTGAATGAATCGACGATAGAAATTGGCAAACCCCAAAAATCGCTGTACCTCCTTGACATCTGTGGGAGATGGCCATTCGACCACAGCCTGCACCTTCCTGGTGTCCATGGTAATTCCGTCTGGTGACAGTACAAACCCCAAAAACTCAACAGTGCGAACACTGAACGCACACTTCTCTAATTTCACATAGAGCTGATGTTGTCGAAGTCTTTCGAGGACCAACTTCACATGCCTCACATGTTCTCGTGGAGTCTTAGAAAAAATCAAAATGTCGTCCAAATAGATCACCGCTACCTTATCCAACAAATCTCCCATGGCATCATTAATAAAATGTTGAAAGGCTGCGGGAGCATTGCACAGCCCGAAGGGCATCACCTGATATTCGAAGAGCCCGTACTTGGTTCTGAAGGCTGTCTTCCACTCGTGACCTTCCTTCATTCGGATAAGATGGTAAGCTCCCCGAAGATCTAATTTCGTGAATATCTGAGCCTCTTTGATCTGATCCAAAAGGACGGAAATCAAAGGTAACGGATAGCGGTTTTTAATCGTTGCTCTGTTGATTGCTCGATAATCGATGCAAGTCCTCAAAGACCCTTCTTTCTTTGGAATGAAAAACAATGGTGAGGAGACCGGAGACTGGGATGGTCTAATGAACCCGTTAGCTAAGTAACGATCCAAATAATCCTTCAAATACAGGTTCTCGGCCTCCGTTAATGCATAAATCCGACTGCAGGGCAAAACAGCCCCTGGTTCAAGGTCAATGGCACAATCGTAAGAGCGATGGGGGGGCAATCGTTCCGCTTCACATTCACTGAACACATCTCCAAATTCCTTGTATTCATCCGGAACAAGTATTGACTCGACCACCCCAATGGGATCTCCTCCGTAAGACAACAAGGTGGCTGTGGAAGGTTCTAGATTCTCTTCATCTGAGGAGAAACAATGTTCAGAACAAAACAAAGAAGTCATCTCAACAGTCCGATTCTCCCAGTCAATTGTCGGATTGTGTGTGGTGAGCCACGGGATACCCAGAATGATCTGAAACTGTGGGGCATCAATCAAGTTAAACTGAAGATATTCTCGATGTCCATTTGATTGGACCAATTCTAACAACTCAGTGTGATGGGTGATGGGACCCGATGAAAGATTGGTCCCATCTACGGCTCGAACCAACTCCTTCTTTTCCTTTAACCTCGCTTGGATTCCCATCCTCTTCGCGTACTTGATGTCACAGAAGTTCCCCGTAGCTCCGGAGTCAATCATGATGGCTACTCCTGTGATTTCTTGTTCACGGAACTTCAACGTCATCTGTAGGATCAAATGCGGTGCTTGAGTTTGAAGGGTGTTCATTATGCAATGGGATTCTGGAACCTTCTTTTCACATTTCGCCATCTGAGCGGCTCCTCCTACAGATGGTTTTGAGAGTTTCCCGACACTACAGGTTTAGGTCTCTTTGGGCACTCTTTCACAAAATGTCCTGCAGCTCCACAGTACATACATAACTTCTTTGCTCTCCTCGACTCCTTTTCCTCTTTACTTAAGGGACCCCTCACTGTTCCTATCTGCATTGGTTCACTCTCTGATGTGGATCCATTAGTTTTACTCCCTTCAACTCTAGGTCTGTCAAAACGTGAAAAATTCCATTTAATATCTCTAGACTTCTTTTCTCCTTTTCTCTCCGTACAGCAAAAGTCGATTTCTAACACTAAGTCTACTAATTCTGTAAAATCAGTAGGTCGGTTTGGAATCTGTGCAAGTGTGTCCTTTATCTCATCCCGTAAGCCTCTATAAAACAGTGCAGCCCTCTTCTCTGGTGGCCAATTAGTTTCCATTAACAATTTGTTAAATTGCGTTAAGTACGTGAGGAGATCTTTGGATCCTTGACGCAGTTCCAAAAGTTCATTGTCAGTGGCCTGGGAAATTCTTCTCCTGTCAAAGATACGAAGAAACTCTGTCTTGAAGCGTTCAAAATCATATAAAAAAGGATCATCTCGGGAAACCAGAGGCATAGCCCAATTGGCGGCATCCCCACTAAGATAAGACAAAATGAAAGCCACCCGGGATTGAGCATCTGGAAATAGGGTTGAGCGACACATGAAATGAAGGGAACATTGTGTGAGGAACAATTGGGCCTTTTGAGGATCCCCGCTAAACCTTTCGGGTGGTGCTAAAGGAATAAGGGGGGAAACTGAATGAACAACTTGGGCCACTGTTCGGGGGTTAGTTTCTGGCAAGGAACCCTTTAAATCTGCTACAGAAGGAGGAGAGTCTGAAGGCATCATCTCACTAACTCTTTGGGATAGCATCATTGTTTCCTGTCGTGAAGCTACCATTTCTTGTTTAAGACTCTTATTCTCAGCGCTAAGATGTCCCACATCCCGCTGAATTCTCTCTAACATGTCCCCTAACGCCTTCAAACTAAAACCCTCTGCCATTCTGCCTGGGTGGAGTGAAGTCGTGGGCACTTCAATCTGTCAGGGCCGTTGATTCTCCACAGAGGCAGAAGATGCTTATTCCCAATTCCTTCCTCTCAGAACACACTGCGTTTAGCAGCTGCTCTAAGCAGGGGGAAAGGGGAGTTGGACAGAGAAGAGAAAGACACTCGAGCTGGACCTGAATTCCCTGGTCTTCTGTTTTCCTGTCTTCTGGGGTTCTAATGCACATAAGGGGAAATAAGCATTCAAATACACATAACAGTTCTGCTCATTACTTATCCAAACACTTCTTATCTGTCCTACCAGGTTTTGCTAGAGTGTAGGCTCCTCTTCTGTAATGAGGTCTCTTAGTTCCTACTGGTCTGGAACTGTAACTTCCTAGCACACATGGAAGACACTACATTAGAATCACAACACTACTTTCTACCTTTCTTCTATTAACTGAGAAATGGACGTCTCCTACCTAATTGGTAGCTTGACCTATCACTTAGGTTTCTCATAAAGGTTCGGAATATTTGTCTAATTAATTGAAGTCTCACATAAAGTCTCTCTTCCTGAAGTCTGGAACAGTTCTCGTTGAATTAATGAAGGTAAATGGCTTCAGGGAGGTACGCGCAAGAAGGATCAAGGAAGGATAGAGAGGAAGGAAAGGAAAAGGGAAGAACGCTAGGAAGGAAGGGTACAGTGGCTAACGCGCTTCTCCAAAGTTGCAGTCTCCTTAACGCTGTAGCAGGATAAATTCTTGGCTTACTTGACTGTGAAGGTTCTCGGGCTCACCAGCTTTGTACTCTCGAATCTCCTGGAAGGCTGGAACAACTGGCCTCTCTCAATGCGAATTAGTAATGTCCCAAATAAGAATTGGACACTTGAGTACTGAACCCTTGAATGGGAAATAATTCCCTCTGTGAAATTATGTCTTTGAATAAGCGCCGCTTCCACTAAATTGCTTGAAAGGAAGCGCGCTTCGAATTCGAACTTCTCTACCTCAGATTCAAATTGAAGTGCGCCGTTGAGCGCGCTCGCGAGCCGCTTCATTCCGAAGTGCCTTCAAGACTAGAACGTCTCTTCTGGAGCCTCTGATGCTTCGCGGGCAACGCGGCGGCCATCTTGAAAGGGTCTTTTTCACCGGGTTAACATTAAACCAATAATTTACAGTAGCCGGTTTAATTACCACTCTATGTTTTTTGGGATAACACTGCCCTATGGTAAGGGCACTCACCAGGTTCCTGACAGAAGGAAACAAGAGAGGTGCCAAAAGATGCAAGAGAGCTGCCAAAAGAGGCAAGAGAGGTCCAGGGAGAAGAGAGTGGGTTGCAGAAAGAGTCAAGAGAGGTACAGAAAGAGTCAAGAGAGGTGCAGAAAGAGGCAAATGAGGTGCAGAAAGGGATAAGGGAGGTGCAGAAAGGGATAAGAGAGGTGCAGAAAGAGGCAATGGGGGTGCAGAAAGAGGCAATGGGGGTGCAGAAAGAAGCAAGAGAGGTGCAGAAAGAGGCACGTGAGATGCAGAAAGAGGCAGGTGAGGTCCAGGGAGAAGAAAGTGAGGTGCAGAAAGAGGCAACTGAGGTGCAGAAAGAGGCAGGAGAAGTGCAGAAAGAGGCAAATGAGGTGCAGAAAGAACCAAAGAGGTGCAGTAAAAGGCAAGATCGGTACAGAAAGGGATTAGAGAACTGCAGAAAGAGGCAAGAGAGGTACAGAAAGAGGCAAGGGGTGCAGAAAGACGCAACAGAGGTGCAGAAAATCAACAGAGGTGCAGAAACACAACAGAGGTGCAGATAGAAGAGAGTGGGGTGCAGATAGAAGAGAGTTGGGTGCAGAAAGAGGCAAGTGAAGTGCAGAAAGAAGCAACAGAGGTGCAGAAAGAGGCCTACTTTGACTGTACCTTTCCACAGACTCATACAAAGTAGTCTAATCACTAATCTTTCTCCAAAGATGTCTTAAACCTAACTTTTTTCTTGAAGGTTCACTGTTCATCTACTGATCAGAATGTTAGGCCTACCAAATGTAAAACAGCAACCCTAACCATATCACTGTTGTAAGTCTCACCAAGTTTGTAAAGGTATGCCTGCGTCTGTCTGTGCTTTTACCTAGTTACATGTTACATAAAAATAAACATACAAATACTTGAATATCTGTGTTTCAAACAGAATACTCTGTAAATATGTGTACAATAAGGTGTATCTATTTCTTTCTGCTCATAATACAGTACACATGGGTATTCAATTGTATATTTGAGGGGCTCTACAACACCTCCATATGTAAGACATGTCTGCCTGTGCAAATAGAATGACAGAAGTGAACTGAAAAGATTTGACCACCTATGGGAGAAGCTACCTGCTTTTTAAGCTACCATCTTCAGATGCATAACACGTGAGATTACATGTACAAGTAGACATATACCTCAGTCACGAGAGGACGCAGACCTTTAAACTTGACAGCTTACACTTCCCATTTGAGTACAGAAAGAGGCGAGAGACGTACAGAAGGAGGCAAGAGAAGTGCAGAGAAATCAAGACAGGTGCAGAAAAAGGCAAGAGAGGTACAGAAAGAACAAAGAGAGGTGCAGAAAGAAGCTAGAGAGGTGCAGAAAGAGAAATCTGTAGAAGGAGGCGAGAGGTGCAGAAAGAGGAAGAAAGGAGCAGATCAAAGCAAGAGAAGCACACAGAGGCAATACAAGTGCATAAAGAGGAATAAAGATGAAGAAACGAGCAAGAGAAAAGTAAAAAGAGGCAAGAGAAATGCAGACAGAGTAAGAAAGGTACAGAAACAACCAAGAGAAGTGCACAAAGAATCAAGAGGGGTGCAGGAATAAGCAAGAGGGGTGCAGGAGAAAGCAAGAGGGGTACAGAAGGAAACAAGTGAGGTGCCGAAAGAGGCAAGAGAGGTGGAGAAAGAGGCAAGAGCTGGAGAAAGAGGCAAGAGGGGTGCAGAAAGAGGCAAGTGAGGTACAGAAAGAGGCAAGTGAGGTCCAGGGAGAAGAGTGAGGTGCAGAAAGAGGCAACTGAGGTACAGAAAGAGGCAAGAGAAATGCAGAAAGAGGCAAATAAGGTGCAGAAAGAGGCATAGAGGTGCAGTAAAAGGCAAGACAGGTGCAGAAAGGGATTGGAGAACTGCAGAAAGAGGCAAGAGAGGTGCAGAAAGAGGCAAGGGGTGCAGAAAGAGGCAAGAGGGTGCAGAAACAGGCAACAGAGGTGCAGAAACAGGCAGCAGAGGTGCAGAAACAGGCAACAGAGGTGCAGAAACAGGCAACAGAGGTGCAGAAAGAGGCAAGAGGGGTGCAGATAGTGAGGTGCAGACAGAGTGGGGAGCAGATAGAAGAGAGTGTGGTGCAGAAAGAGTGTGGTGAAGAAAGAGTGCGGTGCAGAAGGAGGAGAGTGCGGTGAAGGAGGAGAGTGCGGTGCAGAAGGAGGAGAGTGCGGTGCAGAAGGAGGAGAGTGCGGTGCAGGAGGAGGAGAGTGCGGTGCAGAAGGGAGGAAGAGGGGTGTAGAGAGATGGAAGAGGGGTGTAGAGAGATGGAAGAGGGGTGTAGAGAGATGGAAGAGGGGTGTAGAGAGATGGAAGCGAGGTGTAGAAAGAGGCAAGAAGTGCAGAAAGAAGCAAGAGAAGTACAGAAAGAAGCAAGGAAAGTGCAGAAAGAAGCAAGGAAAGTGCAGGAAGAAGCAAGTGAGGTGCAGAAAGCGGGAAGAGGGCATAGAAAGAGGCAAGAGAAGTGCAGAAAGAGGAAGTAAGGTGCAGGAAGAGGCAAGAGGTGCAGAAAGAGGCAAGAGCGGCGCAGAAAGAGGCAAGAGTTTTTTGCGCACCATTAGTACCAATTTAACACCCACATTTAGCAATAAGTAACAGGTGACCATTCCAGCTTTGCAAAGGGCCTTCCACCAAGCTGTAACGCTTGTCACTGCATTTTTGGTAACGTGTGAGCAGTTTGAGCTGGAAACAAGATTTTTTCTTGTTCAAATCTGCAGATTTTATGGCATATGATGGGTTATGTGGCAAATGCAGAAACTGTATAATCGTACAAAAATCGCTGCCGCCAAACAGTCGCATAATTCCAGTGGCCCTGCTCATACCTCTGACTAGGTCCAGAAGTGCTCCTCAGTGGTTTCTTCTTTTTTTGGGTCTCGTTGAATTTATAGTTTATCTACCCTGTCCCTTTTTTGTTTTTATTTTTTACTTCTCTTGACCTTTTTTCTTGTGACTCAGTTCAACTGAGTCACAAAATGGCTGCCAACTCTTCCATGGTTTGAAGTGTTGTCACCCAATCAGATTGCAAGGCTTGATCCTCGACGTCCCGCGCCTCGACCACATCACCCCCCACCTGAGGAACCTGCACTGGGTCCCCGTCAAAAGGAGAATCTCCTTCAAGTTCCTGATCCAAGCACACAAGGCACTCCACAAGACCGGACCAGCCTATCTCAACAACCGACTCTCCTTCTACGTACCCAACAGGAAACTCCGCTCTACTGACCACGCCCGGGCCACGTTCCCGCGCATCCATAGAACAACTTCTGGAGGCAGATCCTTCGCCCACCGTGCCGCCAGGACCTGGAACACCCTCCCCCTCTACCTACGACAAACCGAAGACCTGCTGACCTTCAGGAGACAACTCAAGACCTGGCTCTTCGACCAGTAGCAGCAGCAACCCCCCCCCCCCCAGCTCCTTGAAACCCTTACGGGTATGTAGTGCGCTTTACAAATTAGTTGATTGATTGAAGATCAGGAGGGTTTGCAGATCCTTTGAGTCAATAAGTGGATATCTGTAAATATTTAATTTTCTCAAAAACTACTGAACGGATGTACACCATTTAGCAAAAAAAAGTGCACTCTGGACGGAGAGCTACCTTTCTGCCAAATGTGGTGTAATTCCATTCAGCAGTTCCGGCTGTAGCTTCGTCAACAGTTTCCTATGGAAATTAACATTGAGAAAACGTTTTTTGGGACCCCCTTTTTTCTCACCCCTGCTTGACGAATCACCTCGAAACTTTCAAGACAGGAGCTGACCTGAGTGCCCCATTAGTTTTGAAAGATTTGCGAATATTTGTCAAATGGTGCTAAAGATATTGGCAACAGAAAAACACTTTTTCTATGGAAACTAGGTCCTAACTAACTACCTTACGGCGACCACCAGTAGCCAAACTAAAAGTCATTGAAGTTGGGGAACCGTTTATTCAGCAAAGTACATCCATCTACAAAGAGGCCCAGGAGTAACTGACCATGGAAGCCAGAGAACTCCAATGACCTCACCACATTCCATGTTCTGCTTTCCAATCTCCACATCATCACACATTTTCACCTAACTATAATGTCCCTTTATCACTTGTTTTTTGAGTAAATTTCTAATGTTTTTTCCAATGTAAAGTAACATATTATACCAATTCCTCACCAGAACCTAACTTAAAAAACAAAGGTTAAAGTAAGGTTCTAGTCAGGAATTGGTATGATATGTTGCTTAACATTGAAGAAAACCTTAAAAATTCACTGAAAAAACAAGGTTTACATGACATTATAGTTAGGTTAAAATGTTAGTTAAAACTTACTGTTTAAAAAAACGAAACCACTGAAATTCACCAGTTATATTATCTCAGGCAAATATAACTCATCACTTTAAGTAACGTTCTATAATATGCACCCTCGCCATGCATGCATCCCCATTTATTGGGGGGTATTTCTATTTTTTATAATTATAACGTTAAGTAAGATGTTGATGGACATGCACAGTGAGGTATTGGGCACAGGGCCTGGTCTGTGGCCGTGCGCCACACCGCTTGTGAGCCAATTGTCAATTAGTATATTTCAATCAATCCGTATATTTAGAGAACCCTTCTTGTCACCTCTGATGTTACCAATGCACTGGCAGTGTCCAGTTGATTAGCTGAATTGCCAGTTCTTTAGGGACTTTCGGAACTGTGAAAGAGGTGGGGTGGTCCGTAGATGAAACTGTGTAGAAGAAGCTACATCCACATCTACGTTAGATGTGGGGATGGTGGTTAGAGAAAGGGACGCAGAGGGGTGGTGTCTGCTGAGTTGATGGGAGTTTAGATGGTGGTTCAAGCCGGCAGGTCTGTAGTTGTGTAGTGCCTCTTTTTTTTTTAACAGATTTATATATCCCGAACTTGACCCAAATCGGGTATCAGAGCACTTTACATAGCACCAGTTGCATTACATGAGGACACATTAATTTTTGTGAGGCACGGGGAGATTAAGTGATTTGCCCAGAATCACAGGATGTTCAGCGTCAATGTGTGCCTTGTATGTGTGGATCAAGGGCTTGAACTGGCATCTTTTCTGTAGAGGGAGCCAGTGGAGTTTACTGAGGTAGAGGGTGATGTGGGTTCACCTAGCAAGATCTGTTTGGTCTGTAGTCATCGGAGGAGGTGAGCTGCAATCCCTGCATAGAGAGCATTGCTGTAGTGTAGTCATCTGGATATGAGGGCCTGGGTGATGGTGCATCTGGAGGTTTGGGGTAACCATTTGAATATCTAATGAAGCATACATAGGATGAAAAAGCAGGAGGAGGAGACGGTCAGTGGGGGTAGGAGTAGGCCAAGTTCTGAGGGCCACCAGGATGCATCCCATGGGGAGCTTTTGTTTTTGAAAATCAGTACCTCTGTCTTTGTCCAAGTTGAGCTTAAGGCAGTTGTCCATCATCCACTTGGCGACATCTGTCATGCAGTTGTGGAAGTTGGTCTTGGTGCTGGTGGTGTCTTCAGAGAGGGAATGATGAGCTGTGTGTCTCAGCCTAGAATATGTTGTTGGGTATGTGGGCTTTGGCGATGCTAGCCCGAGGTGTCCTAAAAGTGTTGAAGAGGGTGGGGCTGAGCGAGTATCCTGGGGCACTCCACAGATGATTTCCTTGGGTTGGGAGGTAAATGAGGAAAGGCAGACGTTTTACATTCTCCTGGTGAGGAAAGAGGCGATCTATCTGAGAGAGGCTCCTTGGGTGCCTATGTTGTGGAGCCTTGTGATGCATGTGTGGTGGATGACTGTATTGAAGGCTGCTGAGAGGTCTAGGAGGATCAGAGCCGCAGTCTTTCCTCTGTCAAGTAGCGCTTGGATGTTGTTGGTAGCCGCGATGGGGGCTGCCTAGTTGCTGTGGAGTCAATTAGGAGATTCTGTTCCAGATGTGAGGAGAAATGTTCTTATACTTTGGCTAGGAACGGGAGCAGGGAGATTGATCAGTAGTTGTTGAGTTCGCTAGGGTCTGCAATGGTTTCTTTAGTAGAGCTTTGACTTTTTTCGGGGAAGGTGGCCATGGCAATTGAGGTGTTGAACAAGATGGTGAGTATGCGGCTGATTCCGGCTTTGCCTGGGTTGAGTATATGGTGAGAGCATCGGACAGCTGCTCATGATGGAGGCTGTGTCCTGTGGGTTGAGCTGGATCTATTTGGTTAGTCGGATGTCTGTGATGGTGGCAGGTCATTGTGTTGCTTGAAGAAGTTGGTGGCCTTGGGCTGGGGTTTGAAGTTTCTGTGGATGTTGGTAATCTTGTCATGGACAAAGTTATGGTTGCTGCAGCGTTCCTGTGAGGGGGTAATGTTTGTTGCAGCTGAGTGTTTAGAGAATGCTTTGATGATGTTGAGGACTTCTTTGTTAATGGAGCTTGATTCGATTCGTGAGGCTAAGGACTTTCTTCGATTCTCTCAACTGTCCGTGGTTGAAGCTGAGGACTGTCTTGAAGGCGGTCGTATCAGTCGTGTTCTTGCTGGTGCACCATCTCCTGTCCCGTTGTTTACAATATAGTTTAGAGGTTCTGAGGTCTTCAGTGTGCCAGCTACCCTGCATAGTGGGCCTTTTGTGGGTGGTGTTGCTGATGCGAGCTATGCTGCCGGCGCATTTGGTGATCCAATTGTTGAAGATTCAGACGTTCTAGTCTAGGTTGTTGGAGAAGAAGGGGTGGGTCGTGTCAAGGGCGTTGGATGGATTCCATGTGTTTGATGGCGAACCCTCTTCCAGGCTTGTTGATGTGGTTGAAGTGGGTGATCTTGCATCCTTCAGGTATTGTGGTGCCGATGTTGGGTGAGGAAGTGGGGATGACCAGGAGCGTGGGTCAGAGTGGTGGCAGTGTTTGTTGTGGCGTAGAGGGTGGAGGGTGTATACCTCAGGGATGGTGTATCTGTGGGGGGCCAGGGGTCGTATCGCTGGGTGCAGTCCAGATGCGGAATGGCGCAAATGGGCTTGCTTTCAGGCGTGCCAGTGGGGCGGTCATGCTGCAGCCTCAGTGAAGTAGCTACAGGGCTGGACAGGACTTCTGTTGGTGTGAAGCACAGTGAGTAGGAAAACCCAGTTGGGAAAACCCGGGCAGTGACCGGGTCACTGGATCAGATTGGAACAAGCATAAACTGGAGGCCGCAGGCAAGTGGAAAGCTGGGTGCCAGGTGCCACTCTAATGTGTGCCTATTAGTTTTATCAAGGGGTCAGTATATCAATATATATATCAAACAGACCTTTGTTATAAAATCACAAATCACTATAATGAAATTAATATTTAAGTAATTCCCACAGTGCAATGTTTAATGAAAGTGATTGTCTCAAACAATGTTTGATAATGTTTCTACATGTCTCTGAGTCTTTCTTTCAACAGTTTCAGCCCTCAAATGTAGTCATAAAAACAACCACAAGAGGATGCTTCACCTCAGCTGAAGAGCATAGAGCTACAGCTAGGAACGCTTTAAAATTAAATGGTATGGTCTTCGGGGGTCATCAATTTAATGACCTAGGATACTTACTGTTTTTTTTTCTTTTTAATTTTGCTTGGGGGCTTTTACACTCCTTGTAGGCCAATCACAGTATAAAAATGCTTGTTTGTGTCCCTGCTCCTTCTAGGGGCATCACCAAGATAAATAAAAATATATATAACAAGCATTGGCATAGCCAATAGGTCTCGCCTTTGGGAACTTATAAGTGTTTAGCCATGCAACAGTTGATGTTGTTTCACCAAGGATATTGTGCTGCATAACTAAATACTTATAAGGTCCTAAAAGCGAGACATATTAACTATGCCAATGCTTGTTTCTCTTTTGTTAATAAACCCTTTCATAATTTGATTGGCATATGAGAAAAGTTAGGGTTCAGCCTTACACTGTGATTACTTTTTTGCTTAAGTGACAATGAAGATGTGGGTTAAATTGTATTAAGAATAGGATTAGAAAGGGAGTATGTTACCTGATATAGGGTAACATTTTGGGTAAAAATGTCTCACTTGGTGTTAGGCAGGGCCTTTGGAATTATGTTGTAGTGGAAGACCAAACTATACAGCAAGTTTGAACTAATTATGAGGCAGGAAAACAAAAATTATGAGGAATAGTAAAAATAAATTGTGATAGTATTTTGTCTTTATTTTGCAATTTTTATATGTTGACACTGAACAAAGGTTTCACCTCATTAGCACCAGTTTCACACCCAAATCCAGCAATCATTAAATGAAAGGTGAACATTTAATCTATGCAAAGGACCCTCAACCGCTCTGCAGCACGTGCTAGCGAGTTTTAGTAACTCTTGAGAGGTTTTAACTAGAAACTAATTTTTGGGTTAAAATCTACAAGTTTTAAAGCAGATTATGTGACAAATGCGACAAATCCATAATTATGAGAAAAACACTTCAAGCACAAAATCACATGATTCCAGTGCCCCGTGTTGGAGAACATGACAGCAGAGGGTAAGTAATGGGTTTAGCAGGAACAGTCCAGCCCGAACTGCCAGGCCAGGTCTTTACCAAACCGGAACACAAGCACCCCTAAACCAGTTTCACCCTTATTGTGGCTCTTCAGTTTGGTGTATCTTGGTTTCAGTGGCATAGTGAGCGAGGGACCCACGTTTGGGCATACCCCCAGTCACTTAGGACGTTACACCAAACATACAAAAAGTGATAGGAGGAATGCTTAGAATAAGTTTAACCACTGGCAATTGCTCAGGGTAGCATTCCAAACCACCATTGTTTTGTCCACCATGCCATCTCAGCTTGGACCCAGCCATATGAAAATCAGTCTTGACCCTGCTCCAATAGGAACACTCCAGCCCAATCTGCCAGACCAGGTCCTCCCAGAACTGGAACACAAGCAAAGACAGCACAAACATTGCAGAGATGCACACAGCCATATTCAAACATATTTGCATGCAGAAGAATGTGCGCACCCTCTTGCATGCACAACGCATGCCGAAACCTTAACATACAGTGGCATAGTCGCATAGGCATTTTGGAATACGTAAAGTAGTATTCCCACTACTATGTACGATGTACTTTTAAAAGCCTTTGTGACTTAGCCCCAAAATATCTAAAAATGAATATAAAATGGGAATATCCATGGAACAGTCACATTCAATTAGTACCTATAGAAACCACAGTGCACTTTCTGCACTCCTACTAATAGGGAGTCCCACTGAAAAGTTTATACTGATTACATGAAGCCTCCCATAGGGCAGCGCATGCGCGCTGTGCTAGGCTCGACCTAATAAAACACAAGTTAGACGGGGAAAGCAAACGTCAGGGCGGAAAACTACAAGCCACAGAGGCAAATCACAGATCAGGGGAGCTGGATACGTATCAGAAGGGAAAGCTCCGCCCAGAGGAGCAAAGCACAAATCAGGATGTTAGGGCACACACCGAGGGGTAAAGCACAAGTCAGAGACAGGATACAGCACCCATCAAAGTGGTAAAACACAAATCACTTATAAAAGCACAAACTGAAGGGGTAAAGTACACGTTGGGGACAGTAAAACAGCAATCAGAAGTGTAAACCAAAAACAGTTTGCTAAACTACAAACCAGGCATTAAAGTTCAAACTAGGGGAAAAGGAACCAAATAAGGTGGTAAAACTAAAATCAAGGGCAACGAAGAAATCGGAGGGGTAAAGCAGAAATTTGAGGAAAGGCACACACATTGGAGCGGTAAAACACAAAGGGGGGTAACTCAAAGCAAGAGGGAGGTAAAGCCCAACTCAACTCAGGGCAGTAGAACTCAACTCAGGGGGTAAAGCACACATTGCAGGGAGGTGTAAAGCAAAAATCGGGGTGAAACAAAAGGATGGGTGAAGGAATAGACAGGGGTTAGTTGGATTAAGCAGACATACCACTGAGTGGCTAATAGCTCAAAGGGTGTTATGCACAAATCAAGGTAGGAAAAGCACAAAAAAGAGTTTAGGAACATATGGATTTTATTTATTTATAAAGTTTATATAGCTCGAACAAGATCCCGAAGGATATCAGAGCGCTTTACAAAGGAAGGAAGGACATGAATCCAATATCGCCAACAGGAAAAGATTACACAACAGGAATACATGCATAAGTACAGAACAAATAATCGCAGAAATCCCAAACAAATGAATCATGGAGAGTAGTACCATAAACGGGTATGTAGCAGACTACGAAGGGGGTACACTGCGGAAAAGAAGAGCAGAGATCAAATATCGACATTAAGTAGGAATACACAATAGGAATACTCGCTTGTTTCCCAAACAAGAGACTCAAGGAGAGTAATACGATAAGCATGAATATAACGGGCTACGAAAGGGGACACACAATGCGGTAAAGAAGGGCAGCATCACATGAGGGTACAATGGTAGTAGGAACAGTGATTTCTAGCAAATGATCTGAGATTCTGCGTACTTCCGGTGGAAGAGAGTTCCAAATCCTTGGGGCAGTGCCGGAGAAGGCTCTGAGACTGGCTCTTTTTTGCTAAGGATGGGTGGTTTCAGGAGGAGAGTGATAGCGCTTTTTGAAGCTCTCCCACCACAGGATAATTCAAGCTTTTGCGCTAGGTACCTGGAGGTTTTGAAATGCAGGGCTTTGTGCGTTAGAACGGCAATCTTTAAATGAATTTGAGCTTCATAGGGCAACCATTTAAGAGATTTTAGGATTGGGGATATGTGCTCACTTCGTTTAGTACCAGTGACCAGTCTGGCCGCAGCATTCAGTGATGCCCTTAGGGGAGCCAGAGTGTATTTGGGAAGGCCACGGAGAGTAGCACTGCCGTAGTCCTGCCTCGGCAGGACCAGTGCTTGTCCCTGGTACCACCTGCTTGAAGTCCTTTTGTGGAAGGAATGCGTGTAAGAAATCACAAAACTTGAAACAAAAGTATGGAAGCCAAACAGAATTGAAGAATAAGCACAAATCAAGGTAGATTGAGAACATACTTCAGTTATTTTGGGTTTGAGGAAAGGCGTATTATTGACATGGGTTTTGTACTATTCAAAACCAACTTTAATGCACCAAGACAATTTATTCACGGCCCACAGTAACATAATTCTACAATCAACAACTGAGAATTAAGGACCCCACGAGCCTAGATCACAAATAACTGCACCCACTTGTTTCAGGAGGCTCCCAGTCATTCGGTGGGACTCCAGGCCATTAGCACCTACCACGCTTTATTCCAGGGGCGTAGCACAAGGCTAAATTCAAGGTGCGCACAATTTCTCACTCTACATCCCCTCCCTTGAGAATATTAACTCCACGGTTGGGTTCTCATATCAATTTGATGCCAACAACACCCAAATCATTTTCTAGGTTACATCTCACCTCCAGTCACGTGTCTCCGACTGTTTCACCACCATTTCGCACCAGATGGCTTCAAGGTCACTAATGTTAAAGTCCTCCAGAAGTGAGGTCTGGTATTTTCCTGCTTCAGCAAAACTCCTCTTACCGTACACTGAAATTTGCTACCTCCTCTAGAAACCTCAGGGTTCTTATGAACTCATCATTGAAAATGGAATTCCACATAAACACAGCAACCACAGACCAACACCAATTATTATACATACACAATACCCACACTCTCATCCAGATTATGCACCCATTAACTGACTAGTACTCAGTAGACACATTTATTGCAATAGTTTACTAGCCTCCTTCCCTGAATACTCTTTTGCACCATTCGGCAAAGCCCCCAGAGCATTGTACAATCAACCTAGGCATACCCCCGCCTCATCGTACCAACAGCAAACAATCCAAGCTGCACCTTGATGAGGAGGCGCAACTACGCTCAGGCAGGTTTGGGTTTACTTGTGTTTGTGTTTAGAGAGGAGGTGGATTGGACTTCTACTGGAGCAGGATCAATCCTGATTTCCATAAGGTGGCTCCATGCCTGGAACTGCAGTGGACAAACAAAGATGGACTGGAATAAGGTCAAGCAATTGCTAGTGGAGCAGACGTTTGAAAGCATTCCATCATCGGCTTTTGTTGGAGACAAGTGTGAGAAGGAATAGAGCAGAAGACAGATCTTCTCCATCTACATGCTACGGATCTGCAGGATCCCCGTGGACACCAGAAGTGCCCCAACCACTCTGCATTTCTGAAAATCTGAGGGTACTCCTCTTTACAGAGAGAGCAGTGGGTCCTGAGTGGATAGGGATGTACTGGAGCAGCTGATGTCCTTTAACAATCTACTGGCACTTGAATTTCCATCTCAGCAGGCACCAAACTACCTATTCAGATAGTGAAAACCTCAACAGATGGTTTCTACATGAGATAAGACAAAAACACTGAGATTGGGCGCCAGGCAGGAAGAGCGCAGTGAGTATTAACCAGTGCTTTAAATGAGTACAGAGTACCGGCACTTTTATTTCGAAAGGGAGAGTACCGGCACTTCTAAAGAGTGACGTAATACTTTTGATTAGAGAGTACCGGCACTTCTCAGAAACAAGCAGGTACTCTGGCGCAGAGTACCTGCACTTCTATTTTTCCATTTCAAGCACTGGTATTAACACAATCCCTGTAAATTGTCTCATGAATGGTACAAGGCTATGCTATAGGAGATCAAAGGCCCTTTTATCACTGTCCAGATTGCTGGAGACTTCGGTATCCCAAGACAGATATTTTCCATCACAGGATCTTTCCTGTTTCTTCCAGGCTATGTCACCAGCGTCAACCCTTAACAGGTTTCCCGTGACAAATTCGGCACTTTCTTTGGTTAATAAAATTCAAGCACTGTACATGGACATCCAGAAGACTGCCTCACCAGACCCAGGTTTTCAACATCCTGGCCCAGTGGCCTCCTGGGCTTCGGAGCCGGTTACTCTATAACTCTGCTGATTGGGTCTGTGGTGCACTAAGGGTGCTATAGATGGGCTCTGCAGATGGTCCTTCTTTCAAGCCTTAATCCAGCCAACAGAGAGCATATTTGTAACCTTATAAACACTTCCTGGTATCCAACACAGTGGGACTAAGGGGTGTTGATCCCTTGACTAAGCAGCCTAGCCTCGACTAAGCCATCATGAAGAACCATGGCCACATCACTCTTCTGACGGCTACCATGAAAGTGATGGAGACATCTGGATGACCATCTTGAGGTTCAGGAGATCTCGATTCGGCTCAGACAGGCTTCTACTCAAGGTACAGCCCTGAAGGAGCAGTTATACTCAGAAATGGAGGTCAAGATGTAGCCTCCCGATGCTAGGCCTCTCTGATGCTTTTGACATGGTCAACCATGTAAACATGACTGCGTAGCGGGGCTGACAGGCTGAGCACTCAGCTGGTTTTATTATTTCCTATTCTACATTCCATTCTCTACTATGGCGGATGTGCACATCAATAAACAAGGTATTGAACCTGTGGCCTGCAGATTACCAACGTTTCAGAAGAGTGTTCAACTCACTGAGCCATCCTGCCAACTATAGGTCATCCGATTCCAAATGCATGTGAATAACTCTGTGGATTAGCATTTCACAGTTCTAATTCCTGATGGACGGGCGTAGGGCACTTGCTTTCCAATAGAAGAGTACAGGTCACTTGATGTCCAGCACTTGAATTCTAATAGACGGGCAGGAGTCACTTGAATAACGTGAACCATATGGGCAATCTATTCGTAATGGACAGGCCTTGGTCACTTGTATTCCATGGAAGGGGCATGTAATTACCAACTGAGGAATACTAGGGGGTAGATTTTCAAGCATATTGCGCTGGGTTAGCATCACAAAAGTGATGCTTACCAGCACAATTTCTTTTTAACCAATTTACTTTCCAGCGCAAGACTTGTTTTGAGTTGGAAAGTACCAAACAAGTAACACAAAGCAGCACGAAGCACTGCTTTGCGTTACTTAGCGCCTGGGGGCTTTACATGGGTGGTACATGGGCGTTACCATGCAACTACCCACAGCTTTTGACGCAAAACCATTTCTCCAAACAATTGTAGACAGGGCTTAGTGCCAAAAGTTAACGCCATCTGTAACGCCATTAAGAGGAGAAATACTTTCATTTCTACTTTCTTTTCCTACTTTGCATGCGTGCTGCACCGTCCAGCACTCATACAAAGTGGAAAAAAGTGTTTGAACTTGTCTAGACATAGTATTTTGTACAGGTTTGTACCCTTTCTGTAAAAAACCTATGCTAGACTGAGGAACGCACCACAGCGCCATGATGCACGGCAGCTGAAATCCGCGCCAGCGCTAGGGAGAGAGCCATAGATCTGTAGAAATGGCGCACTCCTGCTCCCTACCTGTCAGGCAACGCAGTGCAGCATTTCTAGCTGCTGCGCTGCATTGGGAGACTTCTTTAAAAATCTGCCCCATGGTCTCTTTTTCCATTCAACATCAATTGCACACTCGTTTTCCAGTGGACAACAGGGGTCATCTTTTCCAATAGGTTTGTATTATATGGGGTTGGAATTCAAAAGGCACTTTCTATACTCCTTGATAGAGTTGAAGCACTTTCCAAATGGTGAAGGAAGTAGCTAGTATGTGTTATATTGGTGTTTGCACACTTTCAAGACCTGGGTATGGGTTACTTGTTTTCCAAATGATCAGTGGGACTCTATTGATTTCTAAGAGAGGGTACATGTCATTTATTTATTAATGGGCTGTTGTGAATTATGCGAGCAGCGATGGGGCCGATTTCTCAACTACTTTTTTTTAAAACGTTAGCTTTACACAGTTAACAGCTTTATTTATTATTTATTGATTAACCAAGTCTGCAACGACACATATTATATATGTATTTCATTGGTAGGACATATTGCTCAACCATCTATAACATGCATTTTCAATGCCAGTCATCGGGGTTATAGAACCAGGGAAGGAAACAGGATAGATTTCCTACCATCATCTCCAAAGAGCCCCCCTCAGACCGCCCCCTCTCTAATGTTCACTAGTGGGTGCTTCCCTGTCGCTTATGAGGGTCGTGATGTAATGACCTCGACTGCCCGGGTTGAGTTATGATAGGGCACGCGGCACACCACCGAAGTGTGTTGACCACATTTTTCCTGTACGTTCTTGTAACTTGTCCCGGTACCGGGTCACTCACACAGGAGAGAAATCCAATCCGTATCCGTTCATGACCACTCGTTTTATCGCGCGATGGATGCAAACCTGTCCATGGCGCACCGCGGGCACATCTTTTATCCATCAGTTTATCGCTGGGGGTCTGGGATCATCCAAAATCGGGCTATAGCTCGGCTTGCAGCCAAAAAATACGGACTCGTCGATTTCCCCACACAAGTCGTCGAATGATCTTGGCGTTCCTCCCCCGTGTAACCTCTTATAGTAGAATGAAAGGGGCTGGATTTTGGCACGAGGACCTTTCCCCCCCACATTTCTTTTACTTGTGTTGTCCAAAACTCACTGACGTTATGGCAGTGCCTCCACATGGGCATCAGTGTGCCCTGTCCCCAGGCATCCCCGGGTGTCCCGAACATTGCTCTGAGACGCCCAGGGGTGCAACCTACCAGCTCCCCAATACTGAGTAAGAATTCCCTCTGGACTGCGAGCGCACGGACGAACTACCAGTTGTAGACCACACGCCATCCATACTTCCTCGAGCGTTCTACTCTCGAGCCCTCCTCATCTTTCCTCTATACCAATGGTTAGTTATGTGCTCAGGAACAACTTAATTATCAAAAGAATTACTTCGTTTTTAGTTTAGAGAAGTGGCTCTTTAGTGCCACTCAGTGGACAATGTTGATAATACAAGAACAGTAGGGCCTGGGAGAGGAAATTGTTTCACTTTCTTAGTCCGTAAAGGGTGTACCCATCCTGTGTTATGCAAATCAAGGCTTAACAACAACAAAGCAATCATAACAAAGAAAGCTCCCTCTTGACCTCTCTTATTGAAAAACAGTTCAATTGTGAAAGGGAAACAGAAAGGCCTACACAATAGTCATTCCAGTCACAAAGAAATATTTTTATAATTTATTTTTTATTTTTTATCATTTATCATTTTGTATTTTTCTTATCCAAAACAATCAATATACTTCTTTTACTTTCCACGAAAATCAATTTCACAATCTTAAATTTCACTGATTCAATGCATTACAGTGAATGTACATTAATTTAATTAATAATTGACAGTAATCCCTGGAACAGCCTAATATAGATCACACACGATCTATCTCATTCAACAGTCATACCTACAGACATTCCACATCATTCCACACTCAAACATATAGACCTCGTAAAAAATATCAAAAAAGGCATAGGTTTAACTTGTTATTATCGTTAATTGAACTCTGGAGGTACTAGATACACCAAGCCTCCTGTGACTAACAAGTCTACTGCAAACGCAGAGTGGTGGTATCAGCTCAATGGTCGACGCGTTTCGATGGCATAAGTGCCATCTTCATCAGGACCACAGTTGTATTCACCAACGATAATGCCCAGGGAATACTTGTTTAAAAGAAATTCTTGTCAGAGCGTCTAGTTGTTTAATAAAGTAATCGAGTTTCAAGGACCTTTAATTCGATCCCGAAATTTTGTTCATTTCCAGTTATTCGTTAAGAAATATGTAGCCGTCGTCCTGTCGTACCGCCGTATCGAGAGCGCTGGCCGACCCGGACGATCGTGAAGCCGAAAACTATAGACGAAGAGTGACTCTGAGAAAGAAGGCATCAGGCATCCCCGGTTTATAGAAGAATCATAAGGAGTAGAACCGGTTTTGTGCGGGCCGTTGTTTTGGTATTACAAGAAAAGAATTCTTTAAATACTAAAGTACTGGGGCATCGTTGGATACAACAGGACGACGGCTACATATTTCTTAACGAATAACTGGAAATGAACAAAATTTCGGGATCGAATTAAAGGTCCTTGAAACTCGATTACTTTATTAAACAACTAGACGCTCTGACAAGAATTTCTTTTAAACAAGTATTCCCTGGGCATTATCGTTGGTGAATACAACTGTGGTCCTGATGAAGATGGCACTTATGCCATCGAAACGCGTCGACCATTGAGCTGATACCACCACTCTGCGTTTGCAGTAGACTTGTTAGTCACAGGAGGCTTGGTGTATCTAGTACCTCCAGAGTTCAATTAACGATAATAACAAGTTAAACCTATGCCTTTTTTGATATTTTTTACGAGGTCTATATGTTTGAGTGTGGAATGATGTGGAATGTCTGTAGGTATGACTGTTGAATGAGATAGATCGTGTGTGATCTATATTAGGCTGTTCCAGGGATTACTGTCAATTATTAATTAAATTAATGTACATTCACTGTAATGCATTGAATCAGTGAAATTTAAGATTGTGAAATTGATTTTCGTGGAAAGTAAAAGAAGTATATTGATTGTTTTGGATAAGAAAAATACAAAATGATAAATGATAAAAAATAAAAAATAAATTATAAAAATATTTCTTTGTGACTGGAATGACTATTGTGTAGGCCTTTCTGTTTCCCTTTCACAATTGAACTGTTTTTCAATAAGAGAGGTCAAGAGGGAGCTTTCTTTGTTATGATTGTTTTGCTTTCCCCTTCTCCCTGACCTTAAACAAAATTTCAAGGGGGTCCCATATTTGTTGCTTAACAACAACAAAGATCTGTGCTCTGGCTTTTTCACAGTATAAATGATCTTTCAGAGAAATACTGGGTGCTTCGGTTTATTATTCTCACCAAAAAGATAGATAACTACACAAGCAAATTGCATGTTATTCCAAAACAAAACAAGCGCTGAAAGCCAAAGTTAAAGCGACGTGCAGCGTTTACCTTACGGGAGCGAGCAGCGGCAGGCGCGATAATTGCAAACAGATGGCGTCGCTGCTTGCTCCCGCAACGTAAACGTCATACATGCACGAGTACTCATTGGAAACAGTGCAGTACATGCACGAGTTTCCAAAAAACGTAAGGAGTGATTCAAAAAGGTCATCTTTTAAGCAGCTCTTGCGTGCTGCCTAGGTGAGACCTGAAAAACCATTGCAGGGTTTTACGGGGTGATCTATGCTGGAGCAGTGAATAAGAAATCAGTGGCTCCTGATGCTCATAATTCCTTTCTTGTTGCTTTTCAATAATTTTTTGGGTTGTCCTGGTGCCCACAAGAACATCCACATCTTTAATTTTTGTTTGGGGCTTTGGGAGGGAGCCCCAGGGCCCCTGCAATGTCAGTGTTCTAGACGTGGGCCTGTGGGACACGCAGGAGCCACCAAAATCTTTTTTTATTTTTATTTATTTTTTAAATCAACTTGGGTGTCCCGATGCCTACCTGTGTGCCAACTCTATTTTTCTTGTTGGCCACCATGGGTGGACCCCAGGGGCCCCTGTGACCCCTTCCCAATCCTCTTACAGGAGCCAGCCACTGTTTAATCTCTCTGTGGGTGCCCTGGTGCCCACCAAGGTGTTTCTCATGTGCCCCACATTGGCAGATGACAGGGAGCCCCAAGGCCCCCGTGGCCCCAGCCACCTCCCCAGCCAGCACCATTCTGGGTGCTGGCAGGCAGTGTGTAATTTGTAAAAAAAAATAATAAGTTCCAAGGCCCTCATCAGTAGGCCACCACAGCTTAACACACCCATTACCACTGCCAACCCTGCTGATGACAGTACCTACACTACTATGAACCGTCACACTGCTACATGTGTGAGATTTCAGACTGTTTGAGGCCCCTAAAGCTATAAGAATGGTGTGGGCAGCTGGTGTTAGTTGTTTTAATGCATATTGAATAAATAAATAATTGTCATTCTGCTCATCGTTTAATGGCACAAACAGCGCCACCATGTGGCAGCTGTCATAAGTGCTGGTGTTGACAATTAATTGTTGGTGCCGAGCACTGGAAACCACAGGCTCAAATTAACCACTGCTGGTGGGAGACAGCACCCATCGTTTGCTTCCGCCCAGGTGGGACCAGCGTTTTTCAGTGCTACTGCCTGGGCAGGATCAAAGTTTTGTTCACTGCCTTTGAGAATGCGGATAGGGTATGCCTGCACTCTCCCAGTCAGAGAACCACAGGTTCCTGGGGATGGGGTGCACCAGACTCTGGGGTATAGAGTCCCCAGAGTCAGTGTATGGCTCTGGGATGGGGGCCTGAGAGCCCCTTCCCCAACAATCTATCTGCTCTAGGGTTTCGGGTCCCCAGGGCTTCACATTGGCTGCATATACCTGCCCCTTTAGTATAAAAATTACCACCAGGGATGTGATCCCTGGGGCCCTGAGGTGGCTCAGAGGGGAGCTACATGCCCTCCTCCCCTTTGTATTAGATTCAACCCCAGGGTATGTAGTCCCCGGGGCCCCCGAGGCTCGTGGAGGGGGATTGCGCCCCCTGCCCCAAAAAACAGAATTAGGCTGACCCTGGTCCCTAGCCGATCCTTGGGATTTTTAAATGAAAGACATGTGACTGCCATTTTTAACTGCTCCCATCCAAGCAGTAATAAAGTTCTGTTCTTGGCAGGGAGAGTGCGGGCAGGGTATGCACGCACTCTCCCTGTTAGGGAACTACAAAGTGTGCCGGGGCATGGGGTCACTGGGACACTGTTGCACCAGGCTTTGGTGGATGGGGTCTCCGGAGCAAGTGTACAGTTTGGGGAGGGGAGCC
Organism: Triturus cristatus; assembly: GCF_964204655.1. Classification (NCBI taxonomy): domain Eukaryota; kingdom Metazoa; phylum Chordata; class Amphibia; order Caudata; family Salamandridae; genus Triturus; species Triturus cristatus. The sequence continues at coordinate 781,529,925 of NC_140586.1, read as the reverse complement.
TGACTCCCGTCAACATTCAATTGGCCCCACAGGATGTGATCCTGGGGCCCATTAGTAGCTCAGGGTGGGGGGTGCATGTCATCCTTCTCTTTTATTCTAGGAATGGCCTAGGGAATGGGGTCCCCTGGGCCCAACAGTGGTTCCACAATGCCAATAAAAAATAAATAGCCGTTTTTGGCCAAATGGGTCCTCCCTCACGGACCTCTCCATCAGACTAGAGAGGCAGGGTATCCTACCCTGCCTCTTATCTTTTTTTCATCGTTTTGTTTCTTGACGGGCTACTCAGTTCCTAAGCTGTAAGACGGCTGCTTCCACTTCTTTCTTGATGTGGTGGCAGCCAATCAGATCTCACCTTGTCATCTGCTGGCTCCACACATCCTCTGTGGTGTGAAATATACATTTTTGAGCTTCAAATTCTCAAAAACTACTGTACTGATTTACACCAAATCACAAAAAGCATTATTTCTGGACCAAGATCTTGCTTTTCCCAAATTTGATGTAATTCCATTCAGAGGTTTTGGCTATAGCTGTGTCCAATTTTCCTATGGAAAAATAAATGGGAAAAACTTGTTTTGGATCCTCCTTTTAGAGACAGATCACCCCGAAACTTTCCAGTTATGTCAGGAGCTGAGGTGTAAGAAATGTTTTTTAAAACGTTTAGTGAGGATTCGCCAATGGTCCAAAAGTTATCAGCAAACCAAAAAAGAGAGAGAGCAATGTTCACAGCTTTTAATATGGCACAGAACCCCGGCACAACCAGTGCAGAGAAGGGCATGAGTTATAGTTACTTTAGATAATTTTAACTGGTGAATTCCAGAGTTTACTTCTTACTTAAAACCATATGTTTTAACTGACTTTTTCATCTAACTATAATGTCTCTTTAACATTTCAGTGAATTTCTACGGTTGCATTAATACAATTCCTATCTATATAGCAACTTTAACCTTCAGTGAACTTCTATGTTTTTTAATGTATAGTAAGATACCCATTGTTATGTCTGCCAGGCACTATGCTCAACCCACCGCTGTGCACTTCGACTGTGAGGGTCACGGGGTTGGGCATAGAGCCTTGGCCATGACCAGTCATTATGCCCAAGTCCTTCCACCTGGGCGCCGAACCCCCTGCCACGTACGGCTGAAGTGTGCAGCGGGGTGCTGGCCGCATTGCCACACCTGTGGCCATTCCCTCCCTCCATCCCCTAGTAGGTGGCCAAGGCCATGCACAACAGGGGGTTGGCCATGTTAACTCGCTTTTCTGAGAATTTGAAAGTTTTTTTTTTAGAGGAAATCAACAATATAAAGGGCTGCTATTTTAAGCAAGGCAGATCTATTTGTCAAAGGGTCAGAACATCAAAACACAAAAGGCAGGCCTGTTGGTTTTATCAGGGTATCAGACAGCACATCAGCATATACAAAACAGATCTATTGGGTTTGTCAAAAACTCACCACAATAATTTAATAATAAACATAATCTTCTTTATTAATATAAACATGTTTATTAACAATAAGTATTTAAAGCATTTTTATTCAAAACAACCATAAACATGTGTTTGAATATTTTTTTTAATATTCTTTAGGCCACAAAATGCACCCATAGACCCCACCACATGGGTTCATGCACTCCGGCTAAAGAGCTCCTGTTGGGTGGAAGCAATGACTGCCCTGGGGAATAGGGACCTTTGGATACTGTTATGAGTTGGGCCCCAAAGAGGTTGGGTCCTTGGGGCCAAAGCAGCTCGGGACCCCCACACGCCATCTACAGAAGTAGTAGGCCAAAGGGATGGGATCCTTGGGGCTGGAATTGGCTAAGGGAGGAGGTCTTCAGGCCAATATCAACTCAAGAAGTGGGGCCTCACTCCCTCCTGACCATCCAATAGTGTGTGCTGCAAGTACCTGGGGATGGGGGTTACATGGCCCAAATTGGCTTGAGGATGGGGCACACCCTCTCTCCCTTTTAAAAATTAACTAATTCTGCTGTGACCCCTCTGGCTTTAGCCCACCTCAAGGTTATGTTAATTTAGAAAGGGCAGAAAATAAATAAAAAAGTTGAGGTATCCATATTCACATACGCTTCTTTTTTTTTCATGACAAGGGACTGAGTCCCCAAGTCTTAAAATGGCTGCTTCATTTTGTTCATTTCCAGTTATTCGTTAAGAAATATGTAGCCGTCGTCCTGTCGTACCGCCGTATCGAGAGCGCTGGCCGACCCGGACGATCGTGAAGCCGAAAACTATAGACGAAGAGTGACTCTGAGAAAGAAGGCATCAGGCATCCCCGGTTTATAGAAGAATCATAAGGAGTAGAACCGGTTTTGTGCGGGCCGTTGTTTTGGTATTACAAGAAAAGAATTCTTTAAATACTAAAGTACTGGGGCATCGTTGGATACAACAGGACGACGGCTACATATTTCTTAACAAATAACTGGAAATGAACAAAATTTCGGGATCGAATAAAAGGTCCTTGAAACTCGATTACTTTATTAAACAACTAGACGCTCTGACAAGAATTTCTTTTAAACAAGTATTCCCTGGGCATTATCGTTGGTGAATACAACTGTGGTCCTGATGAAGATGGCACTTATGCCATCGAAACGCGTCGACCATTGAGCTGATACCACCACTCTGCGTTTGCAGTAGACTTGTTAGTCACAGGAGGCTTGGTGTATCTAGTACCTCCAGAGTTCAATTAACGATAATAACAAGTTAAACCTATGCCTTTTTTGATATTTTTTACGAGGTCTATATGTTTGAGTGTGGAATGATGTGGAATGTCTGTAGGTATGACTGTTGAATGAGATAGATCGTGTGTGATCTATATTAGGCTGTTCCAGGGATTACTGTCAATTATTAATTAAATTAATGTACATTCACTGTAATGCATTGAATCAGTGAAATTTAAGATTGTGAAATTGATTTTCGTGGAAAGTAAAAGAAGTATATTGATTGTTTTGGATAAGAAAAATACAAAATGATAAATGATAAAAAATAAAAAATAAATTATAAAAATATTTCTTTGTGACTGGAATGACTATTGTGTAGGCCTTTCTGTTTCCCTTTCACAATTGAACTGTTTTTCAATAAGAGAGGTCAAGAGGGAGCTTTCTTTGTTATGATTGTTTTGCTTTCCCCTTCTCCCTGACCTTAAACAAAATTTCAAGGGGGTCCCATATTTGTTGCTTAACAACAACAAAGATCTGTGCTCTGGCTTTTTCACAGTATAAATGATCTTTCAGAGAAATACTGGGTGCTTCGGTTTATTATTCTCACCAAAAAGATAGATAACTACACAAGCAAATTGCATGTTATTCCAAAACAAAACAAGCGCTGAAAGCCAAAGTTAAAGCGACGCGCAGCGTTTACCTTACGGGAGCGAGCAGCGGCAGGCGCGATAATTGCAAACAGATGGCGTCGCTGCTTGCTCCCGCAACGTAAACGTCATACATGCACGAGTACTCATTGGAAACAGTGCAGTACATGCACGAGTTTCCAAAAAACGTAAGGAGTGATTCAAAAAGGTCATCTTTTAAGCAGCTCTTGCGTGCTGCCTAGGTGAGACCTGAAAAACCATTGCAGGGTTTTACGGGGTGATCTATGCTGGAGCAGTGAATAAGAAATCAGTGGCTCCTGATGCTCATAATTCCTTTCTTGTTGCTTTTCAATAATTTTTTGGGTTGTCCTGGTGCCCACAAGAACATCCACATCTTTAATTTTTGTTTGGGGCTTTGGGAGGGAGCCCCAGGGCCCCTGCAATGTCAGTGTTCTAGACGTGGGCCTGTGGGACACGCAGGAGCCACCAAAATCTTTTTTTATTTTTATTTATTTTTTAAATCAACTTGGGTGTCCCGATGCCTACCTGTGTGCCAACTCTATTTTTCTTGTTGGCCACCATGGGTGGACCCCAGGGGCCCCTGTGACCCCTTCCCAATCCTCTTACAGGAGCCAGCCACTGTTTAATCTCTCTGTGGGTGCCCTGGTGCCCACCAAGGTGTTTCTCATGTGCCCCACATTGGCAGATGACAGGGAGCCCCAAGGCCCCCGTGGCCCCAGCCACCTCCCCAGCCAGCACCATTCTGGGTGCTGGCAGGCAGTGTGTAATTTGTAAAAAAAAATAATAAGTTCCAAGGCCCTCATCAGTAGGCCACCACAGCTTAACACACCCATTACCACTGCCAACCCTGCTGATGACAGTACCTACACTACTATGAACCGTCACACTGCTACATGTGTGAGATTTCAGACTGTTTGAGGCCCCTAAAGCTATAAGAATGGTGTGGGCAGCTGGTGTTAGTTGTTTTAATGCATATTGAATAAATAAATAATTGTCATTCTGCTCATCGTTTAATGGCACAAACAGCGCCACCATGTGGCAGCTGTCATAAGTGCTGGTGTTGACAATTAATTGTTGGTGCCGAGCACTGGAAACCACAGGCTCAAATTAACCACTGCTGGTGGGAGACAGCACCCATCGTTTGCTTCCGCCCAGGTGGGACCAGCGTTTTTCAGTGCTACTGCCTGGGCAGGATCAAAGTTTTGTTCACTGCCTTTGAGAATGCGGATAGGGTATGCCTGCACTCTCCCAGTCAGAGAACCACAGGTTCCTGGGGATGGGGTGCACCAGACTCTGGGGTATAGAGTCCCCAGAGTCAGTGTATGGCTCTGGGATGGGGGCCTGAGAGCCCCTTCCCCAACAATCTATCTGCTCTAGGGTTTCGGGTCCCCAGGGCTTCACATTGGCTGCATATACCTGCCCCTTTAGTATAAAAATTACCACCAGGGATGTGATCCCTGGGGCCCTGAGGTGGCTCAGAGGGGAGCTACATGCCCTCCTCCCCTTTGTATTAGATTCAACCCCAGGGTATGTAGTCCCCGGGGCCCCCGAGGCTCGTGGAGGGGGATTGCGCCCCCTGCCCCAAAAAACAGAATTAGGCTGACCCTGGTCCCTAGCCGATCCTTGGGATTTTTAAATGAAAGACATGTGACTGCCATTTTTAACTGCTCCCATCCAAGCAGTAATAAAGTTCTGTTCTTGGCAGGGAGAGTGCGGGCAGGGTATGCACGCACTCTCCCTGTTAGGGAACTACAAAGTGTGCCGGGGCATGGGGTCCCTGGGACACTGTTGCACCAGGCTTTGGTGGATGGGGTCTCCGGAGCAAGTGTACAGTTTGGGGAGGGGAGCCTGACTCCCGTCAACATTCAATTGGCCCCACAGGATGTGATCCTGGGGCCCATTAGTAGCTCAGGGTGGGGGGTGCATGTCATCCTTCTCTTTTATTCTAGGAATGGCCTAGGGAATGGGGTCCCCTGGGCCCAACAGTGGTTCCACAATGCCAATAAAAAATAAATAGCCGTTTTTGGCCAAATGGGTCCTCCCTCACGGACCTCTCCATCAGACTAGAGAGGCAGGGTATCCTACCCTGCCTCTTATCTTTTTTTCATCGTTTTGTTTCTTGACGGGCTACTCAGTTCCTAAGCTGTAAGACGGCTGCTTCCACTTCTTTCTTGATGTGGTGGCAGCCAATCAGATCTCACCTTGTCATCTGCTGGCTCCACACATCCTCTGTGGTGTGAAATATACATTTTTGAGCTTCAAATTCTCAAAAACTACTGTACTGATTTACACCAAATCACAAAAAGCATTATTTCTGGACCAAGATCTTGCTTTTCCCAAATTTGATGTAATTCCATTCAGAGGTTTTGGCTATAGCTGTGTCCAATTTTCCTATGGAAAAATAAATGGGAAAAACTTGTTTTGGATCCTCCTTTTAGAGACAGATCACCCCGAAACTTTCCAGTTATGTCAGGAGCTGAGGTGTAAGAAATGTTTTTTAAAACGTTTAGTGAGGATTCGCCAATGGTCCAAAAGTTATCAGCAAACCAAAAAAGAGAGAGAGCAATGTTCACAGCTTTTAATATGGCACAGAACCCCGGCACAACCAGTGCAGAGAAGGGCATGAGTTATAGTTACTTTAGATAATTTTAACTGGTGAATTCCAGAGTTTACTTCTTACTTAAAACCATATGTTTTAACTGACTTTTTCATCTAACTATAATGTCTCTTTAACATTTCAGTGAATTTCTACGGTTGCATTAATACAATTCCTATCTATATAGCAACTTTAACCTTCAGTGAACTTCTATGTTTTTTAATGTATAGTAAGATACCCATTGTTATGTCTGCCAGGCACTATGCTCAACCCACCGCTGTGCACTTCGACTGTGAGGGTCACGGGGTTGGGCATAGAGCCTTGGCCATGACCAGTCATTATGCCCAAGTCCTTCCACCTGGGCGCCGAACCCCCTGCCACGTACGGCTGAAGTGTGCAGCGGGGTGCTGGCCGCATTGCCACACCTGTGGCCATTCCCTCCCTCCATCCCCTAGTAGGTGGCCAAGGCCATGCACAACAGGGGGTTGGCCATGTTAACTCGCTTTTCTGAGAATTTGAAAGGTTTTTTTTTAGAGGAAATCAACAATATAAAGGGCTGCTATTTTAAGCAAGGCAGATCTATTTGTCAAAGGGTCAGAACATCAAAACACAAAAGGCAGGCCTGTTGGTTTTATCAGGGTATCAGACAGCACATCAGCATATACAAAACAGATCTATTGGGTTTGTCAAAAACTCACCACAATAATTTAATAATAAACATAATCTTCTTTATTAATATAAACATGTTTATTAACAATAAGTATTTAAAGCATTTTTATTCAAAACAACCATAAACATGTGTTTGAATATTTTTTTAATATTCTTTAGGCCACAAAATGCACCCATAGACCCCACCACATGGGTTCATGCACTCCGGCTAAAGAGCTCCTGTTGGGTGGAAGCAATGACTGCCCTGGGGAATAGGGACCTTTGGATACTGTTATGAGTTGGGCCCCAAAGAGGTTGGGTCCTTGGGGCCAAAGCAGCTCGGGACCCCCACACGCCATCTACAGAAGTAGTAGGCCAAAGGGATGGGATCCTTGGGGCTGGAATTGGCTAAGGGAGGAGGTCTTCAGGCCAATATCAACTCAAGAAGTGGGGCCTCACTCCCTCCTGACCATCCAATAGTGTGTGCTGCAAGTACCTGGGGATGGGGGTTACATGGCCCAAATTGGCTTGAGGATGGGGCACACCCTCTCTCCCTTTTAAAAATTAACTAATTCTGCTGTGACCCCTCTGGCTTTAGCCCACCTCAAGGTTATGTTAATTTAGAAAGGGCAGAAAATAAATAAAAAAGTTGAGGTATCCATATTCACATACGCTTCTTTTTTTTTCATGACAAGGGACTGAGTCCCCAAGTCTTAAAATGGCTGCTTCATCATCTTTGTTGACATAGGGGCTGGCAATCACATCTTAAGTGTTTGATCTGTAGGTTCAGCGGATCCCCGGCAGTTTGAAATATAGGATGCTTTCTAGGCACAGATATAGCTTTCTGCCAAATTTGGAGTCATTCTGTTCAGCTGTTTTTTGGTATCGCTGTTCAATTTTCCTTTGGAAATTGCACTAGGAAAAATCATTTAGGGACCCTACTTTTTCTTGTGCACTGCTTGACGGATCACCCTGAAACGTTCCAGGAAGGAGCTGAGATGGAGAAGACTTTTATTTTTATAAAGTTTTGTGTAGATTCGTCAAACAGCGCCAAAGGCATAAGCCATCCAGAAAATCCATTTCCTATGGAAATGTGGTCTTAACTATAACCACCCAGTGGTGGCTGTCACTACGTAAAATATCTATATTTCCATGAAACAGCTTAAGTGAAATGGTTTTTCAGTAATGGTATTCCATGAATTCATTTTTCTATAAAATTACATATAAATATATTCATGCTTGACTGGAATCCATTTGTATATTTCTGAAAGGTGTAAAAAAAATAAAAAATGTCAGTCATAACCTCATGTTTATGACTGACTTTATCATTGTATGACCTGTAGTCTGTACAACATTTTGTGTCATGTTTGGAGGATTACAGTTGTAATTCATTGGGGATTGCTTGCCTTCAATTTTGAGAACACTGAAGGGTTCCATACTTTCATATGAGACCAAATGAAGCAACTTTTGGAAATTGACAGAATTTGATGAACATTGCACAATTGAAAGGACGTGATTGCCTCCTTGTCAACCTGCAACTTATTTGTATCATAAGCAAGGGACAAATAACAAAAGGTACTACAACAGTTGAATATCCAAATAATCGTACACAGAACCACAGTTCTCCACAAATGCGCCACTTTCCACATGTCGCCACTTATATCTGCAAGCATGTCAATTCTTGCCAATTTGCAACTTTATTAAATCTAAAACCTGCAAATGAATATAGATGTGCTTTATACACAGATTCATGCTAACACAAGATCTACTCTCCTTCACATTCAAGATGATGCTCAGAAACCTGCACCTATATACTACTAGTCAAAACAAACCAACACCTGCGAGTACCACTGCTCTTGTATATTTGACCACTTATCATGATGAGGTGTGACCTGATCTACGTATAACATAACATACTTTGTATTCACTCTTGTGATTCATTTTCTCGTCCCGAGTAGAGATTTCAAAGTTTAGGATTAGATTTCTTTTTTGCAAGACAAATGATAAATACGATAAATATTTGCGAAATATTAGACCAAATTTGGTGGAAGTTCTTAGCCAGTATGTAGAATTACAATGTTCAATTTGCATAGTTAAATTTCCCCCAAACATCTACATTATGTTTTTCCATTGAATAATGCACTTTGATTCAAATACGTATAAGCCAATATTTGAGATATTTCTTTCCACAATATGTTCGTCTTCTTTTCAATAGGTTCTTTGTTGGGACTGAGTATTTTTGCTCTTCACAGAAATCCCAGCGTATGGAGCGATCCAGAGGTAAAGAATTTCCCCTTCTCCTTGCTTGTTTGTTAATTAGAATCACCCTAGAAAGAATTCTTAAGTTTTGTTGTATGAAACCCTTGAGGCTATTGAATAGATTTGGGAGCACTAATATCAATGTAGAATAGTGTCATATATGAGTCATGGTTCAATTTTGAACCTGTCATAGATATAATGCATTGAACACCTACTGGTGAACTTGAAAAACAGGGTCTGCGTCTGTGAAGTGGTTTGCATAGCCTGGCTGTTGCTGCAAATGGGGTTTTGATGCTTAACGGGGACTATTCCTGATTTTGAGCAGAGGCAAAGGACAGGTTAATTACCTAAAGGGAATAGACACATATTACATATTTCCAGAGCTGTAGATGAGTTAAAAGACTCCTAATCGTGACTGACAGCAGGTTTCAAAGTTTAGCATCCCTCAAGGAGGCGAAGGAGTTGCACGCGTACAGACCGGTTTTGCCAGACAGTCCTATGTGGGAGAAACTTGTATTGAAAATAAAGGAGTGCACTTTTTTAATCAGCTCAATGACAGGGACACGGGGCAGGATGATTCTTTCAATGGTGAGGCAGTGCACAAAAGGAAGGAAATGTGATACTGCAGAATGCCTAGGAAATGTAAGGATGAGAGGAGTAATGGTGTTCTGAACCCCCTGAAGTGGAGTGATTGAAGACCTAAGCATAAGGAATGGTCAGGATCGAGGAAGGAGATGATAATGGATTGAATGGCAATTTTCCTGGAACTCTCTGAAAGGAGAAGAAAGATTTCATGCACATGTCGAATAAAATAAAAGTAGGTCGCAAACGTCCAGGCTAATTGTGAGTAAAAGAATGGCACATTAACAGTAAAACTTTAAGGATAGAACTGAGGGAAGGTCCTTGAGGAGCACCGCAACTGTAGGACATTTCTGGTGTTTGCAAAGGCTAAAGAACCACAGCCAGAGAGCACTAGGATGGGAATGAGGAGTGTTATTTGAGTCTAGATCTTGAATTCCAACAAAAGATAGTCAACAGATGTGAACAAAATGACACAGTGCTAGAGGCCCAATCACAATTCAGAGGGGCATGTTTAGGGCACCCTTCCCAAATTGGGATTTGTAGCAGGTGGATCAATTGTTTGCTACCACAATTCCGGCTGCAAACGATTAAAAAGTTACAGAACCATCAAATAAAGTGGTGAGTGATTGACAAAAGGAAAGAGCTCACTTGTGACATCTTAACCTATGTGAATGTAAAAAAAAGATTTGTGGAGAAGTATACAGTGACCGTTCGAACCACTTCTAACTCTTAAACAAACTTTTTTTTTTTAAAGTAACTGTTTCTTTTTTAAATACCTCCCCTCCATTCTTTGAAGGAAAATAGCTGTATTTAAAAAACAGTTAACTTTATTTAAAGGCAGTCACAGACATGGTGGACCCTGGCTGATCACCATCCCTTTGTTGACCTCCAATGTGAGTGAGTCTCAATTTATGGCCTACCTCATTAACATTCATGATGTAGATCAGATTGCTGCTCACTCCAAATGGTCATTTGTGAACTGACCTTTTCCTACATTGTTTGGTTCTCAAATTCAAAACAGATTTGAAAAACGTCGGGGTGCAATATATAATTGCTTTTTGTGAATTTATTCTTGAAACATCTAACCCAAAATTACTTATTTTTCAGTCTAAAAACAAACGGAGACGAGTTTCTTGACACATGCCCACAAACTGTTTAGGACCTGGTGTCAGAATATACTTTGCCTCACTTTGAGGGAGTCTTCATTCTCTTCTGCCACCATGGATCTCTGCTGTAGTATATAGCAGGCCCACCATAAATAAAAGATATTCCTGATTGATTTTGTGTATTGCACACGAATAATGAAAAAACTATTGTATATGCAGTGAAAGTATCTCAATGGAAATACTATTCTACGGAGCATGTACTAATATTTTTAACAAGAGTTTAGAAAGGAAGAACAGAGATTTAATTAAGAAGATATTTATGGAGGGGTTTTGTAATGTGTACATTTTATAATGGGTCCCAGTTGATGCGATAGCACTTGTAGATATTTGGACTTTTTTAAAAATTAAAACCATCAAGTGGAATAGAAGCAAGGGTAAGTGGAGCAATTTGTGGTGGTATACATTTTGCTGTATTGTGTGCCATATTTAAAGTACCTGATATGTACATCAAAATGTGTTCAGTGCATATTTGACGTTTGCAAACCTTTTTCACATCGCTGGCTGACGCTTTCCCCTATATTTGCAGAATAAAATACCCTCAGTAGGGCATTTGTTATGGAGTTTTCTTTTGAACACAAACACTCTGTATTACACCTCCAACTACGAGGACCTGTTCAATTATGGACAAATGTATTTATTTATGTATTCCTTTGTAGTAATTTCATACTAGAAGTGGCAAATCCAGCAGTAAGGTTACTGCAAAGTGTAAGAGTAAATTCACACTTGTAGATTAGTGTATATGGGCTTGAAGTTTAACATATAGGGAGAGGCAAGATGGCGGCCGGACCGTCGGCCGGGCTAGCTGGCTAGGAACACTCTCTCTCGGTTGACCCGCCAGTCTGCCTTTTCTTCGGGTCCGGAGACTCTGGAATAGCGGGATACTAGATTCTCAACCACACTACCTCTGTTCTCTGGACCCAATTTTCTTTTCTATCGGCATGCTCTGGCGTTCCTGTGTTTTAACGTGTCGACCTACCCGTTGGATCTTTGCCTGGCGTGTGGGACTGTGTACGCGCTACTCTGGTGGTTCGGGCGGCGGCGTTTCTTACTGCAAGGATATGCTGCCAAAGGGGAAGAACACGGCTGCGGCTACGGCTCCCGGTGTTACAGGTCGAGCCTTGCTCACCCGGGGCGGCGGCTCCATGAAGGCAAATACTGAGGAGGTGTGTGTTGTAACATCGGCGATTCTGGCAGCTGCTACCCCGGAGGAAACATCGCATACCCGGCAAGTGGCTCCAGTTACAGAGAGTTCAAATTTAAAGCTCTCTGTTCCCACTATGTTTAAAAAATCTGCAGCTAAAAGCAAGACGCCACAATCATCTATTTTGTCAACTAAAGGTCAGTCTGTTTCTTTAACCTCTGATGTAGCTGCTTCTTTAAAACTGTCGCCAAAGCCAACTCTTAAAACTGACGCTGACCTTTCTTCCCCGAGTGCATTAATGCCTGCTTGCTCCCCCAGTAGTAAAGGGAGAGCTGTAATGAATAATGCTGTAATCTCGATCGCAGCAGGGGGGAACATTAATGCAGAACCTGGAGCTACTATTGAAAATGCAGCTGGTGTCTTACAATCCTGTGGAATTCTGGGAGCTGTAGTTTCAGCTCAGGCTGCTGGGGCTGTAGTAAAATCTATTTCGCCAGGGGAGACCCAGCCATTACTGTCACAGTTAAATGAAACTATACCAAACGGGATGTCGCAATCAGCTCAATCAGCTCAAAAAGCACCAAGCTCTAATGGGGACCCTGATAAATTTTATTCTCTATCCGATCATACAAGCTCATCCGAGGATGATTTTGGTGAAGATAAGGACTGGACGGATGATGACAGTGAGCCGGGGGATAGGCAAGCCAGCGAAGTATTAAACTCACTAGCTGGTCCCAACACAGTTCGTAAGGTAGCCAGAGATCAGGGGACTTCAACATCTTGTCCTGACGCAGGCTCACTAGCCTGGGACTATTCTTACTCCATGCAGTCTGTTATGGAAAATGATATGACTGATCCAGGCAATTCGAGCGGAGCCACTACATCACAAGGGCACACCGGCGAGATGACATTAGCAGTTATCTATCAAACCATCATGGCCCACCGCGAAGAAACCCGACAGGAAAGTGCTCGGACACAGGGTGCATGTCGCAGGGTACAAAATTCTATCCGCAGAGTAGCAAAGACCTGCTCAGAGATAGCTTCTAGAATCAGGGAAGCAGAATAAGGATATCTACTCTAGAAGACGATATGGCTGCCCAGAAAGGAGCTACAGACTTCATAAAGAACCAAAGGGAAGATATGGTGTGGAAGCTTACGGACCTTGAAAATAGAGCTCGGCGGAACAATCTAAGAATTCTGGGTGTTCAGGAAGGAATTAAAGGGTCGGACATTAGACAGTTTGTGGTAGATCTTTTCAGTGAAGCATTCACTGAGGTCAAACAATGGGACTGGCAATCTGAAGTTCAGCGGGCCCACCGCTTTCCATTTAAGCAAAAGAAGCGCACTGGCCAGTCTGAAGATAAACCTCGCGCCATTCTTATTAGTTTAAATAACTTTCTGGCCAGGGAGAAGATCTACGACTTGGCCCGGCCCGATAGGAAGCGAAGGGGTCAAGGGTGCAAGTTTTTTGTTAGACCTGATCTATGTCCGGCTACGGTTAAGCGGAGGTGGCAGCTCCGCCAGCTAATTTCATCGTTTCAATCTAAGGGAGCCCAGGCTTTCTTACTTTTTCCATCTAAATTGAAAATCATCTATCAAGGCCAAACTAGATTCTTTGTTTCTGAAATCCAGGCGCAGGACTTTTTGAACTCACTTTAGGGGTGTAATGCGGCGTTACTGCTAAGTCTAAAAAAATATATATATATTAAAAAAAAAAAAATTCTCTTCTCTGGATCTCCTATAAAGTACAGGGGGGGTGCTGTTCTGGAGTGAAGCAGCGAGGAATATGAAAGTTGTTTTTCTTCTTTTTTTCTTGCCTCTTCTCTTCTTGGGAGCGTACCCCTTATTGACATTAGCAGTCTGGTGTGGTCGCCGGGAGATTTTGTTTTCCTTTTAGCTCCTCCATCACAAGGACTTCGGTCCTGGTACCTCATGTAGGGGATGGTAAATTGGGGGGGGGGTTCTAGTGGGTGGGTTCGGGGAGGGTGGTTTGGGGGGGGGGTTTTGAAGCGGGGAGCTGGGCGGTTGGCCCTAAAAGGTAAAAATTGCTTGAATTTATGCTATAATCATGGCGCATGTGTAAGGTTTTGTACAAATAAGGCATGCCTAAGGCTTGAAGGAGGGTTCAAAGTAATTTTTTGTGTATTTATGTTTTATGTTTACTTACTGTATAGATGGCACAGGGTAAGATTTCCTTAGCCTCCTGGAATATATGTGGGCTTAATGATGGCAAAAAAAGGGCACTACTCTCAAAAATTGTTCCAGCTTTGCATATTGATTTACTGTGTTTGCAAGAGACCCATGTCTCCTGGAGTGATCGGGATCTTCTCAGAATATCAGGCTTTGATTTAGTTGGGTGCTCCTGTCAGACATCAAAAATTAGAGGAGTTGCAATTTTAATGAGAAGAGGGATCGGTGTCTGTAGGAAAACTGGCCAAGATAATTCCGGGAGGTGGGTTATTATAGAGTTGGTTATCAATGGTAGATTCCTAACCGTGTGTACGGTCTATGGCTCCAATTTAGATGACCCTGATGTGTTTCATCATTTGAATGTAGAGCTGGCATTATACTCTCATCCGATTTGCTTTTGTGGGGATATGAATATTAATTTGCCCGCGGATTTCAACATAATGTGGGATTTGGGGTATAGGGGTAAGAAACCCAGGGTCTTTGGTGCACTTCAAGCCCTGATTCAAGAACATCGCCTGATTGATCTTTGGTTTCATCACAATAGAAACCAAGATGGCTTTACGTATTACTTGGCTCCTCATGACAAAATGGTCCGGTTGGATTATTTTTTATGACGGATCAGCTGGCTGATGATTCTTCTATTTCAGCCCCTCCAAGAACTCTATCAGACCATAATCCCTTGATCGTTGAATGTCCCTTTTCTCAAATTCATGGTCCTTCAAGGATCTGGACATTTGAAAGGAAGATCTTAATGGAGCAGTCCTATTTAGATCATATGAGGACGTGGATACCTGAATTTTTTTATATTAACAGGGTGACAGCTTCTGGCACCATTGTCTGGGATACATTTAAGGCTGCGGTTCGTGGAGAGACGAAGAGCTTTTCGGCTTTTCGACGTAAAACGATTCAAGACCAAATTATTAGTCGAATGGAAGAGCTCAGATTAGCAGAAGTCCATTTAATAGATGCTATTAAAGACGGTCAGGATACAGCCGAAAATCAGGCATTGGTTGCCAGGACCAGGGCTGGTGTGCTGGAGTTCTGTAGCCGGGACCTTGCTGCCAAATTTCTGTAGTTTCGTACTGAGATGTTTGAGTTAGGTGAAAGATCCGGCAGGGTCCTGGCCAAACGACTCCAGCAGAGGAGCCTGGCTAATCGTATCTTTAAGATACAAGATCATTTAGGCCTACTTCAGACTACACCAGAGGGGGTTTTGGGTGTTTTTCGTAATTTTTATCACACATTGTATACTGAGGCCAATTCAGGCATAGATATAGAGGAAGAGGCAGGGACCTTCTTTCAGGATATTCATACCCATCATCTTACATCTAAACAAAATGAAGCTCTTTCTGCTCCTATAGAATGGGATGAGGCCGAGTTTGCGATTAATTCTTTAGCCAATGGAAAGGCTGCCGGTCCAGATGCAATTCCTCTGGAACTTTATAAGCTGTTTTGTGCAGAGATCCGGCCGGATTTTTTGCTGGTTCTCAGAGACGCACAGCACGGCTCCATCCCTGATTCTTGGCTCAAGACTAATATTATTCTCTTTAAGAAAAAAAATAAGCCGGAGCTTGACCCTTCTTCATATCGTCCCATCTCACTTATAAACACTGACAATAAAATTTATGCCAAAATTGTGTCCACTAGGTTAGCTTCGGTCATTACTCCTCTGGTTTCACTGCATCAGCACGGGTTTATCCCGGGCAGGGACACGGCCGATCATATCCGCCGAGCTATTGCATTATTAGATTGGGCACAGGTCACTGGCTCACCCATTGGGCTGATCCTGTTGGACGCCGAGAAGGCGTTCGACAGGGTCGCCTGGGGATTCTTATGGGCGGTTCTTCGGTGGAAGGGATTTAGTTCTGAATTCATTTGTGCAATCCAATCATTATACATTGCTCCAGTAGCTACCCTATCCATTTCTGGGCTAACATCAAATTCATTTAACATCAGCAGGGGTACTCGGCAAGGGTGTCCCTGCTCGCCGCTGCTATTTGCCTTATATATCGACCCGTTCTTAAATAAAATCGAACAGTCAGTAGATATTGCACCGGTTAGGGTAAATTCCACAGATTATAAAATTCTGGCCAATGCGGACGATATTGTTGTACTGACCAACGATGTGGCATTGGCCTTTCCTGTATTACAGACCCTAGCAGTACAATATGGCCAGCTATCCGGCTATAAACTTAATATTACTAAAACTCAAGTTATTCAATCTGCTGCTATGGGTCCATCTCAAGCCCCTGTGGTTCAGTCTGCAATATATCTAGGAGTCAAAATCACTGCCTCAGTAAGTGATATTCCAGATCTGAATATTGGACCAATGATTGAATCAGTCAACTCCATTTTGACAAGATTGAATAACTTACATCTTTCTTTATTTGGTAGGTGCAACGTCTTGAAGATGCTGGTCCTACCAAAGTTTGTATATCGTTTTAGAACTATTCCTCTTGAGTTTAACCAATTGAATATGGCTAGGGCTGAGAGGATCCGTAATAGATTTCTTTGGGGATACCGCTGCCCTCGCAGAGCATCAAGGTGGATGTGCCTTCCTAGAGAACGAGCTGGCTGGTCAGTACCCAATTTGTTGCTGTATTTTTGGTCTTCATTGATCCAACAGTTTGGCATACCATTGCTCGGGGATAGGGCATTGATTCCGTTGTCTTGTAGACCTTCAATCTATGAAATAGGATTAGGAGAGGATGCTAAGGGGACTTTGATGCGAATCCTTGAGTCTAGCTACTATAAGAAGACAAGGTTCAAGGTTATTGGGACAATGTTTTCTGTTTGGCGCAAGATCCGGCGCAAATGGTCTATCCCGAATATTGATCTTTATACGCCTTTTACAGCGGCAAGGCTTCTACCCCCAATCTTTCAAGATTATACTACTTTTAGATGGGCCTCTTCTGGTCTGACAGTTTTAGGGGATTTAGTTTTGGATGGGGCTATGATCTCTTTTTCTCTTTTAAAAGATAAGTTCAATCTTAATACACATGATTTTTTCAAATATCTGCAGATTCGCAGCTTCTTTGATAGATTGAAGGCCCAAACAGATACTATATCTGATAGAATTATCCTGTTTGAATTAATTTCAAAGAGGTCTAAAATTGGTGGTATTTATCAACAATTATTATTAGGCCTTCCGGATGATATCCAGCTGCAGAATGCCAAACTGGAGGCTAAGTTAGGGGTGTCAGGTGTGGACATCATCCAAGTACTCAAACTGTCCAATAAGGCCTTAATTTCTGGAAGTCTATGCTCTCAAAGTTTTATGGCCTTATTCGACCTATATTACACCCCGGCGAAGATTTCCAAATGGGGGGCAGTCGGGGGGGCCTATGTCCAAGATGTGGACTCCCAGCTGCAAACGATGTACATATGTTTTTCGCCTGTCCTAAACGGGGGTCCTTTCTTTTGGAGGTAGAACAATTTATTAACTCAAGGCTTATGATATCAGTTACTCTCTCACCCAAGTTGGTGGTGTGTGGGCTAGAAAACACCGGACCGCCTGGTAGATCCCATTATGCATCAGCTTTTTTGTTTATTGCGATGTCTTTAGTTCGCCTTTGTATTACATCACAATGGATTAGCCCAGATGCGCCGACCTTTATTAATTGGAGAGCAAGGATTCTAGCCCTCTTTAATTTGGAGTCAGCAGTTTGGTTTAGATGGGGAAGAAAGAGGCGGGTGTGGGGTCAGAAGATTTGGGCTCCAGTGGCGGAGTGGCTCAGTGAATAGACCCTATCTTTTTTTTGTTTATCTCTCTCTTTTTTCATGGTTCCTTTCTGGATTTAATGTACCCTCTAGCCTTGTTTTTCTATGTACATTGCTTTATGATTCTAAATATGTACTTTCCCCTATTTGTTTTTGGAATACTTTTTCGTATGTTCAGCCATGATTACTATGTTATCATTATATGTTTTTTTGCTTATTAAGCTTCAATAAAAAAAATAAAAAAATAAAAAGTGTATTAGTGTATATGTAAAATTACCTTTGTGAATAGGCCCCATTTTGGTTTTTGCTGTTTAGGAAGAAGTTACTACTTCCAGTCACATAAAGCCTGGTATCTACATCACGCGTCCTGCAAAAGGAAAAAGTTACTTACCTGTAACAGGTGGTTAGCAGCTTGCTGCGTGCCTTCCCTAGGCCGGTAATAAAGAATCAGGAAACATATATAAAAACTATATAGTATACACATGCGCACAGAGCTTTTGTGATTAGGGAAAATGTATACATATTCTGAAGCGCTGTCTTTTTTGGGCCCCAAGAAACCTGGTCGTAATCGATTGGGTGCCACTGTGCCAAAGCATGAGCTGAAGAGAGTAAAGTCAAAATAAGAGGGAATGCTTTGCTAGTACGGGCACAGGTATACAACGGCCAGAGGTTCAAGGAAAAACGGTGGATGTCTGTATGTAAAGAGAGATGACATGAGGTGCTGGAGAGGGGTAGGTCAAAAAGTAAGAGCCTAGAAGAGGGAGAGTGGAGAGCCTGGTGTTTTTAGAGGGGGCAAAATGGCACTTAAGAGGGACATGCAAACATGTCACTATGGGCCAAACCAGAATGGGAACATGGAGAAATATAGAGGTTGGATTTAAAAACTTTAGAGAGATACCCCAATGCCAGGTTATGTGCATAGTAAGGCAGTGGGGGCATTTAAAGATCTATATTGTGAGTAAATCTACTTGTGTAAATGTAGTCTTACACTTGCCATCACTTTTCTACCTTTGGCTGTTCGCCATTTGCAAGTGTAAAGTTACTACAAAGTGTAGACTTACATGTCTCCACCCCAGGTGACAGAGCCAAAATTATAAGTGTACGTTGCTGCTAGCACTGCTAGTAACTTTTCACATGATCTCTGCAGTAAAGTATAGAATAAGTAAAAAAGTTTGTAAAATATTGTTATTGAAAAATTATAATGCAATTTTATTTTATATAAGCATTTTAAATGTAGAACTGAATAAAAAAGCTACAGCACTATTAAATTAACGTTGAATTAAATATTGGATCAATTTCAATATATTACTTTAAATTAAAATATTTTCTTTAAAAATTCCCACCTAAAGTAAAATGTTTATATTTAATTTGAATAAAAATTAATAAGATTTATGCATATAATTAATTTCAATTAATGTCATTCTTTTTAATAACAATTAAATTTATGAGGACATCAGCGTGTCATCTCATAGTGGGTGGCTAGTTTATTCCCTTCAATATTTATAGTTGTCTTTTTGGTGTATTGCTAATTTCAAAGGTGGCAAGATCACCTGTTGTATAGAATTTATAATGGAATGCTGTAGATTTGGGTGAGAAAATGCAAAATGTACCATAAAGGTAAAGGGATATGTGTACAGTTGCCTTAGTCTAGATTTGAAAACATCGGTTTAATGTCAAGAATGGATGGGTTCTTCCAAACTGTGAATAGAGGGGATGTTGTACAGGCATGAGGATACCAAGCCCCAGAAGACATTTGGCTCCTAATCCTTATGAAAGGGCACTGGCTAGGCATGCAAATAGAGCCAATAATAAAACTGGGGAAATGGAAAACCAACAGGTTCGGATGGTATGTCAGACAAAACATTGGAAATGTGGGTTCCTGGACAATCTTTCAAAAAACAGTCATAGGTGCTTGTAAAGGAGGAGTATAGACAGCAGCTGAGATGTTCCTTTCAGGAAGAGGAAGCTTAGTGGGCTGGTGGTGGGCTAACCTGAGCCGACCATGATTGGACTGAGGAGAAAGAGATCATAATTAGACTTTGGGAGTATGATCTAGTGGAGATCACAGAATCGGAACAGATCGAGTTAATTTAGAAAGACCTAAAGGAAAAGTGGTCTGGCTCAGATGTGGTGTGGACACAGCTGTTATCATGCTGGTTGTGGAAGGGTGCAGAAAGCCAGAAGCATATTTAGGGCACCAAAGAAGGTAATCAGAAAAATATCAGGATTTTTACTCGAACAAAAGGATAAATGGTAAAGTCAGAAAAACGCTGTGTCGGCGCCCTTCCCTAATTAAACACAACGGAGTGTATCTATCGCTCCCTGGAATGAGAAAATAATGGAATTGAGGAAAGCTTTCATAATAAATGGAATTTTTCCAAGTGGGGACAAAAAGATCAACCCTGGGCAATGAGTTTCTTAATGGTAGAAAATATGAAGAAATTAAAACTAAGACTAAGGTGCTCATTACGAGTCCAGTGCAAATACGGATGCATTACTACTGTATCTGCAGTTATTGATATCTTAGGACACTGGGCCCGATTCACAGAACTAACTTAAGACAAAATCCTAAACTTACTACCATTTTCGTATTCACAGAAGGCACTTACTCATTTTGGTATTCACAGAAGACACTTACTCATTTCGGTATTCACAGAAGTTAGGAGTCCTAAGTTTAGGACTCCTAAATGCCTTCTGTGAATACCGAAAGTCTTACAATTAGGATTTTTCTCAGTTTAGGAGTCCTAAAGTTAGGACTCTTAAGTTTACTACTACTAAACTGAGAAAAATCCTAATTTTAAGGCTTTTGGTATTCACAGAAGGCATTTAGGAGTCCCAAAGTTAGGAGTCCTAACTTTACTACTACTAAATTGAGAAAAATGCTAATTTTAAGACTTTCGTTATTCACAGAAGGCATTTAGGAGTCCTGAACTTAGGAGTACAAACTATACTACTACTAAACTGAGAAAAATCCTAATTTTAAGGCTTTCGGTATTCACAGAAGGCATTTAGGAGTCCTAAAGTTAGGAGTCCTAACTATACTACTACGAAACTGAGAAAATCCTAATTTTGAGACTTTCGGTATTCACAGAAGGCATTTAGGAGTCCTAAAGTTAGGACTCCTAACTTCTGTGAATACCGAAATGAGTAAGTGCCTTCTGTGAATACCGAAATGAGTAAGTGCCTTCTGTGAATACCAAAATGATAGTAAGTTTAGGATTTTGTCTTAAGTTAGTTCTGTGAATCGGGCCCACAGTATTTAGGGGGCATAATATTACCAGACTATCCTGAATTTCGGGCCATAGAATGAAGGGTAACATACAACTAAAACTGTATGTTTTGCCAAGTAACAAGGTGGACAATCAAAGTAACTGTTTTATTTACCCACAAACATTCAGTCAATTGTTACCTGGAAAAATGTTTTGTGGGCAAAACCTTGGGTTGCAGTAATTGCTGTCAACATTAGAATCCTTCTTTTGGCATGGACACCCATTTACCTCTAGTTAGGATTTGCACAGCTCACAAGTGCTTAAGAGTTGCAAAATAGAATAAAGTTTACAAAGTTAGGATATGGTAAAGAAGTATTTGCAAGGGCCTCAACAAGGATCTAGTAGTTGCACTATTGTTTAAAGTTTATAAAGTTAGGATATGCTTAAGGAAGATGGTATGGCAGTTCCGGCCTAGGATTTGACAGGCTCACCAATTGCCAATAGAATCAAGGAGGAAGGAAGGGAGCCAAGCCTGAAAACTTGGTGGGATTTTTATAAGGCGTAAATGTGAAAATCTGCAAAAGATACAGGAAGTAGACATTTGTGCCAAATAAATTTAGGGTTGATTAGTCAGTGATTATTAGAAGAGTTATTGAGCCTTATAGGGCATAACCAGCTGGTAAGGCAATGACTGATAATGTATGCTGTTCCCACTGCCCTGTCTCTTAAAATGACCAGTTTGTAACAAAGTGCAGGTGTGAGGCGGACTAATCTTCAATGACAGATTTTACTGGAGTCACTAAGATTTTAAGTTTTTAATTAGTTCTGTTTTTTGGTATTGTTGGCTGATATCTAATATATCCATTGTTAATGGATTGTCCCTTGTTTTTGTAGATCTTTGACCCTGAGCGATTTTCACCTGAAAACACATCTTCTCGCTCACCTCATGCATTTTTGCCATTTGCCGCCGGTTCAAGGTACAGTCAATTTGTTCTATTGATTGAACTGCTGTTAACCGCAGGGGTTTGAATACAAGGGACTGTTTATGCACAGAGGGATGCTGGCTCACACCACAGGACAAACCTTGTTTCAAACCAAGAACTGACCTCTTCTCCTAAATATGTGCATCCACCTGCTTCAGAAATGGAGTTTCTTACTATTCGTAATTATTCAATTTTGACCCCTTTTCTTTCCAAATTGTAATGATGTTGCTATGTGAGGACTCCTCTCCCAAGGATGAATTCCACTGGCAGTATTTGACTAGCATCACTGATGATGCTATAGAGATAACAACAGAAGGTAAAAATGCCAGGTTGTAGTAAAATCCCCTTTCCGGGTTACCAACAGAAGCAAAATTACACAGCATGATAAAAGACATGGCAGCAGTAAATGCCTACCTGCAGTGATTGCATTACCACCTTCATTTAAAGATTGATGGTTAGTACTGCCTATACTGAGCTTGTCTTTTAAATGGTTGCATCTAGAACCAGCTGCTGCTACCTGATGAGTATAATCAGTCTTTGTCATCAGGTCACTCAAAGCCTGGCAATGAAAGAGCACAGTTTTTTTTAGCAACATGCATATGTTGATTGGCCAGAAAAATCACACATCATCTGTCCTTATTTCTACTGTTTATGGTAATACAGGTATTCTGGTATAATGTATTCACCGAATGGCTATGCCATATCGCTATCTGCTATTTCCAACCAGTTTTGGGTAGTAGTAAACTACCAGCAACTTATCCAATGATGTTTACACAAATTTCAATCATGATTCAAAAATAAACAAATTACTACCTGCTCAGAAGAACAAAACAATAAAATATACGTGCCATCAGAATCCTCAAATAAAAATGTCAGGGACATAAGTCCTACTAGATCAATGGTCAAATCAAGAATGAAGAATTCTTACAAGCTCAATTAATTTAAAATTGATTTAATTACTGATTGTATAGATCTGTAGTATTATTCGACATCTTAAATTGAAGTAATATTTTAAAACTAATAAACCCCCCCCCCCCAGAAGTAAACAGAATAAACTCATTGAACCCATAAAATGGACATTCCCGCCTAAATAAAAATTGTAATGGGGAACTAACCGGGACACGTTCAGTACAGCAAAAGGAATTGGCATGAAAGAAGATCTGGTTGAATGTGGCATTACTATAGTCCAAGTTGAAAAACCTCAAGATTTTGGGTGAGAAAATTCATACTTATCATAAAGAGGAACTTCTAATTTTAAAGGACCAATAGTAAAATAGAGAACATATGAATCTCAAAACTATGACTAATAAATTATTACCAGTCAAACGATGTGCATTCTGAGCAACTATCTCTAATTAATCCGAATCAGGTACTATTCCTAGTAGGCTCCTTGATAATGGAAAACATCATTCAAAATGTTGACTCTATTTTTGGAACATTGCTGGCATAGAACAGAAGATAAAAGCAAGTGTTCTAAATCTACTTAATTTTTTTGATGAGTACCAAGTGGTTCTTGTAAATAGTGCATGACTTCACATGTTCCTGGTTATGCTAATGAATTGTTTTAAGAATGAATTTGAAATATATTTTGCTTACATTTACTGTATTGCTCCTGGCCTTGCGCCCTAACTAGGTGCTAAGGTCACCAGCTACCTTACTTATGGCGACAATATTGTTCTATTTTCGTAAACCCCACGAGCACTTCCATTTCAACTTATGAGGCATTGTGAGTTTAATAAATTGAATGACTTACAGGTCAACTGTGACAAGACTAAAGTTATGTGTTTTGGTGGAGGAATAAGCTCTCTAAGACTGACACTCGATAGCCATCACCTAGAAAAAGAGACTTCCTATAACTACCTGGGCGTAACCATTTGATAAAAACCTTACGAGGGAATAACATTAAAAGCGGATAAAAGCACAACTAATCACTTGTCACTGAAAAAATACTTCCAGACTTATGGTGGTCAGGCCATCCATTCATCAGTCACAGCGCTCAACAGCAAGCTTATTCCAACTCTGTTCCATGCTTCCAATATCTTTAATGATAAAACTGTTGCCAAGCTGGATACACTCTATATTAGCAAAGTAAAGGTGTTACTTTGTCTTTGCTCCTCAACCCTCCACTTCAAAATTCCTTTGGAAGTTTCCTTAACTTCTTTACTGTTGAGACACACGGGCCTAGTTTTAAATTGTGTGTGACTGCATTCACTCCAGGGAGGATTTGGTGAAATACTTCAAATATAATGAGCTGCAATTATCAGACGGCTCTTCTTTAAGCCTGAACATTGTGGCTGTCACTAACGTTATAAGGCAGAAGAACCTACCCTCTCTACTGATGCTCTCAAGAATGCCACGACTGACCTGAAAAGATCTTTTAAGGAAGAATTTTAAGGTCAACTCGGAGTTGGCCTAACAGTTAGGGCGCTCGACCTCGGACCTGGGGGAACTGGGTTCGAGTCACGGTAACGATGCTAAACCTCCTGTGATTCTGGCCAAATCACTTAATCTCCCCGTGCCTAACAAAAAAAAAATGAATGTGTGTCCTCATGCAACGCAACTGGTCCTATGTAAAGCGCTCTGATACCTGATTGGATTCGGGTCAAGTTCGCGCTATATAAAATTCTGCTAAAAAAAAACTCACAACAGACAGATCTGACCTGTCTGTGGATGCATAAGAACTCTAATTTGATCACAGACACTTACCTGGAAATAATTTCAGCATTATTTATCTGCAACTCTGAATTCAGGGAGCAAACCTAATTATCTGAGATTTAGTCTTCTATAAATATCAATTGCCTAATTTGGAACAATAAATGTCATCCACTAAGATCGTGCCGTCTTTGTGGTTTTTTTTATTACGGAGTTTTATATAGCACGAACTTTACCCGAAGGTATCGGGTATCAGAGAGCTTTACATAGCACCAGTTGCGTTACATGAGGACACATTCATGTTTTTGTTAGGCACGTGGAGATTAAGTGATTTGCCCAGAATCACAGGATGTTCAGCTTCTTTGCTGAGACTCAAACCCGGTTCCCCAGGTTGGAGGTCGACCGCCCTAGCCGTTAGGCCAACTCCTCTCCCCAGAAAAGACAAATCTCTGGCACATATATGCTTATGTCCAGCCCTTTTGTCCATCAGAAAAAAAATACCCAAGGCATTATTTCATTAAAGCAAACTGCAGAAAATTGCACGAAGCAATCAAATATTGCTTCTCCATGAGAGATCATCAATTCCTAGGGAGGTCTGAAATAGTCTGAGACCCCGTTTAACACTATCTTGGCTAGCTAATTAAATGTTTACTAATTGTGTTGTTGTACCCTATTGGAATAAATTATAGTACTAGGTTTTATATTCTGCAACAGATTTTATCTACTGTTGTAGATTTTATAATTTATAACGTATTAAATTGACTGTTATGATTGTAATTTATATATTATTATTTCTATGCAATAAACATTTCCTTCATTCATACTGTTTTGCATATTTTAAATCATGGTTTTATTAGCAGGCGTCTTATATGATGCATCCTACACCTTGTATCTCTTCCCTCTTTTTTGTTTGTATCAGAAATGTATGTATGTCACTGAGGTCCTAATATTTTTGTCAATGATAAAAAAATCTAAAATTGAATCTTTCAGAGGATCCAAGTTCTGTCCTATGTCAACAGATGCTTTTCCCAGGGAAATATATGGAGTTTATATAGCTAATACAGTCCCTCAGAACATCATGAAGTGGTTGTGGCTTCATTTCCCAGGATCTATCGGGGCTGACTGGTATTTCAGCACACCAACCCAGAGCACCGCGATAAAGGGATCTACCAAGGGGTTTTCATCCTTCATTCTTAGCAAGTGGCTTCCGCTTCCAGACTAGGGTATTGAGAAGCTGCCACTGATGCCACATCCTTCCTCTTCCCTGCAGTTATCTGAATAAGGTATAGTTAACAAACATCTGCATCTCTTGGCATGTTGAGCCGTTAAGCAGAAACTCAAGAGTTATTCTTCATAACGCATCTAAAATGGTCAATGGGAATTATGGATTGGTGGAATCCTTAAGCCCTCAAAGGCACCAGTCTGGGCCCAATCTTTACCCTGTGTGAGAAGGGACTTGTTTGGCAACTTTGATGCTGTATCTTTTCTGTTAGTACATATGTGTGCACATGCATGTCATCAAACACAAAAACCAAAAAAGGCCAGAGGCGCCGTTCACTTGCAGTAGTGACAGGCACATGTGTACTTACATTTTAATCATCATGTTCTTAGAAAATCTGGTTTGAACGAATCAAGTTTAACTTTCATGAAAGCTCGAGTCACATATAAGGAATTAGTAGTCAAAGGCAACAAGGCCTGTTCTTGTTGTAACTTTGCAATTCAAGAGTGAGGAATTTGTAGGTCTCAATCAGCACTGAGAATCATTTAATCCACAGGCCTATTTTGGTTCTTTTCTTCAGCTGTGTTCTCTGCTTTGTCCATCAGGAACTGCATCGGCCAGACCTTTGCCATGAATGAGATGAAAGTAGCTCTGGCCCTGACTCTGCTGCGCTTCCAACTCTTTCCAGATGAAAAGAAACCTCCGAAGAAGACGCCGCAGTTGGTTCTCAAGTCTTTAAATGGAATTCACCTATTCTTAAAGAAAAGGAAATAATGCATGTGCCACTTTGAAGACAGCAAGTTCAGATGTAGCTAATGATACTGTTCTAGAAAAAAAACTGAACAAGCAAGAAAACAAGCACCAGCAATACTAATAAGTCTGGCTATGATGAACTGCATGCAGACATGTACAGAACACTTTGAATGTTATGGCATACGCCTGCCAATGAGCAGCACCCACTGGTGTATGTGGGTTAATGTATGCTCTCCGTGGTCTCACATATAACACTTCTGGCAGACATACACATAAAGAAAACATACAGTAAGTACAAAACCCATACAGTCATAGGCAGAATGCATATGCGTACACCTAGACATTATCATATGTGCAGAAATGCGAGTAAAGGAAGGTTGGAGAAGTAATGCAGTTATTGTTTGCATAGGTAGAAGATAATATCAATTTGCAGCATTGTCATCGGAGCTATAAAATCCATACAGTCAGTTTTGAGCCATAACAAAGAGTGTAACTAAATTACTTGAATAAAGAAAGCACTGGATAGGGATTGTCAGTACATTTCTGTGAATGCACTCTTAACATCCACAATGGCACAGTATTGCTCATGGCATACAAGAACAAGACCTCTGGAGGGCTACGCGTGATCCATAGCATCGCTAGACTACAAATCAGTGCAAGAATGTCCACCACCAACCCTCTGGTCTTTTCCTGTTGCGCACAGAGGGAAAGGGACTCCTTTCAAGTTGAGATCTCACAGAAACCAGCCTTTCTCCATTTCAGACAATAACTCCAAGCACTACTCTTCCCTCAACACCTGTTTGTTGGGTAACCTTGCAGCTGCCATTCTCACACCAACCTCCGGCCTGTACAGGCATCAATGCCATTGAACCATGATCGCCTGAAAAGACTGAACTGAATTACACTAAATTTGGTAGAAAGGTAAAACTTTACACAGAAAGCGTGCTTTTTGTTATTTGGTGTAAATCTGTTCCGCTGTTTTCAACATCTTGTTTAAAGATGAGCCCAGGGCGGATATGAAAACGTAAAAAAGTTAGGGATATCCAGGGCCGGCTTTAGGGCGGTGCGACTGGTGCCACCGCACCGGGTGCTGGCTTCCTGGGGGTGCACTGTTTGAAAGTTCATTATGCTTTTGAAGCACCTGCTGCAGCGTTTCTTTCCCCCAGCAATTACCAGGCCTCACATAAATGTCAGGATAACTCGTGTGATTAATTATCTTCCTGGAGAGAGATCAGCATTTTGTATAGTTGAGGTTTTGACTGCGGTGAAGTTAGTGCGGAGGGCTAATATGCCTGCTGCAAAGAACGTGTACCAAGTTGATTACAGAGTGCGTATGATGTAAACAGAGCAGCAGGTTACTGCTTTCAAAAGAGACATCTTTTTTGTTACTTGCAATTTATAACTTAAAGTCCTAATATAGAATAGTGAGCTATTAACTATCATCCTAGAACTGCATACACACTGCAAAGTATACATGATTAGAACATTGATTAATGTTGCAAAAAGGGTTAATTTGGCTAGAAATCGATTATTATTAAAGAAAACTCCCAACTATGCTGTTTCTTTTTCGACTCCGAGTTTGTGCTTCTCCACACCAAGCACTCTACCAGTATGGATGACATGTGACTCCTACACTTTTAGTCCTTTGGCTTATGTAACATTTCCTATACACTGATTTACACACGTATGATTGATTGTCTCTGTGTAATGTGTGTGATGCAAAGTGCTCGAACACCCTACACTGGTGTGAGTGACGCTATAACTAATGCAATGCATCTGAGAGAGTGTGGTTATGGAGACTTGGTCACTGTTAAAGGGTGCTAGTGAGAGAATCCGTGGTGGAGTTGGTCATTGGGGGGTGCCAACAAACATTGTCGCACAGGGCGCCACCAGCACTAAAGCCGGCCCTGGGGATATCTGTACGGTTGGTCCCGTTGGGATAATAAAAAAGACAATGAGGACATATGATTGGTCAAGGGAGCTTTTTCTCCAATCATCCTTTTGGGTCTGCGAGACCAGTACTGGTCCTGCGTTACCAAGAGATCCGATTGTCTGACTACAGCTTGAAGAGAAATGTTGTGGCTGCCATTACAGGATTTGGGGACTCAGTCCACTTGTCCGGTTAAAAAAAAACAAAAAAGATTAATTTGATAAACCTGATAAATAAAGTGTTTAAACACTTGTGGGGTGGTTGGGATGGGGGTCCAGAGGGACCTCCCTATGGCACAAAAATAAATAAAATGTTATTGTGTCAATGGTATCGCCACTCCAGCTTCACCCCATGGTGCCACAGGACTATGTAAGTTTCTTTGAATGCCATGGGAGTACCGATGTACAGTGAAAAACTTAAATAAAATGTGCGGTCGGGTTATGTGCCAGATTAGCATCCTTGGAGTTTGGATGCAGGGTCTTCCCTGCAGCAACCCCCTACTGCACCAAGGCCAATGTGCAGCAGGAGAATGCAGCCACAAGGTGGATTTTGGTCGAATGCTGTAGGGAGATGTGTACAGGACCTGCCCAGAATCCAGGCAGTGCAGCCATTACCCCCATTGCGCACAGGGCAGTGTGTGCGGCATGGCGTTGGTTGCCTGTGGGTGGTTGGGCACAGCACCTGTCTGTAGGCCGGGCCTTGTGGCCAACCATCTGCTGTGCACGGCCAAAGACAATGCACAGTGTTAGGTTGGCTGCCCACAGATAGGTTGGCAACATGCAATAGGATTAGGGCACAGGGCCTGGCCAGAAGCTGCACGTGACCTATAGATGTGTGAAACAGGAGCGTTGCCCTCCTGCCATCTGTGATCAGCTTGTTATCCCTACCCATGCCGGCCCGCCTTCCATTGTCAGAGTGAATTCCCTCGGACCCCTCCCTGCTGCCCTCAGTGGCCCATTGTGCAGCCCTATCCAGGATATCCTGTCCTCAGTGGTCAGCACCCTCCCCCTGCACTCCATTCTCCATGTGTGTGCCCCTGCCCCCTCCCTTCTTTCCTCAGAGGTCCATTGTGTTGCTAATGCCCCTTTTACCTGTCCTCTCATCAGCTTGCTGCCCCTACCGCTTCGCCCGCCCATGTCCACCATTCTCCATGTGCATACCCATGCCCCTGTCCTCTTGCCATCTTTTCTCTGTGTCCCTACCTGTTTCCCCGCTCTTCTGTCCTTTGTGGTGCCATTGCCTCTTCCATCAGCACTCCTTGGTCAGCCTGCTGACCCTGCCCTCTCCTCCCTGACTTCTGTTCTCCTTGTGCATGCCAGGCCCCTTGCCCCTGCTCTCCGTGGCATGTTGTCCTTCCACTGCCACCTGCTCTACCTTGTCAGTTTGCATTCTCTGTGTGTATGACCATGCCCTTTCTGCATTCCTTTTGTGGTCTGTTGTGCTGGCACTGTCCCTGCTGCCTGTCTTCCCTGATCAGCTTGGTGTATCTGTCCCCCTCCCACCTGCCCTCTTCGGTCAGTTTGGTGCTTCTGCCCATTTTGCCATGTTTCCCATTGTCTGCCTTCTGCTCCGCGCCCATACCCATCTGCCACTTGACCTTCGTTCTCCTTCTCGTGCTGCTACTACCCCTTGCGCCTGCTCTGCCTGGGTTCATGCTGCTGCTGCCCTGCCCCTCTCTCAATTGCTCGCTATTCTCCACATCAATGCCCCTGCCCCCTTGTTCTGCCCTCCGTGGTCCATTTTGCTGGCACTCCCTTCTTCCCTTTGTTTTCCACGTGAGTGCTCCTGCCCTTTACCACCTGTCCTCTGGAGTCCGCATAATGCCCCTGACTATTCAGACCATCCCCTCAGGGCCAGTTTGCTACTCCTGCCTTCCCCCTCCATACCTCCAGTCTCTGTGTGCCTGCCTCTTTCCCCCTATCTCCTCCCCTCTGTGGTCCAGTGTAGTGCTATTACCCTTTCCTTCAGCCCTCCTTGGTCAGCTTGCTGCCCCTGCCCCCCCCACCTTACCTTTGTTCTCCGTATGCATGCCGCTGCCCCCTCCCTCCTTCTCTCCATGGTGCATTGCCCTACCACTACAATCTGCTCTCCCAGGTCTGCTTGCTGTCCCTGCCTTTGCCTTTTTCTCCCTGCCTTCCGTTCTCCCTGTGTGAGCCTCTGCCCCCTTCCTTCCAGATGACGTTGCAGCACCTGCCCTCCTCTGACTGCCCTCTGGGGTAGGGAGTAAGGGTGTAAATATTGTCTTTTTTGTTTTTTTGTGTAGGAGTGTGCTCCTGCAGGACCGGAAAAGGAACTAACCCAGAAAAATGGGAGAAATAGGCACTTACCTTGTATCACAGGAGTACCAAAGTTACAAAAAAAGTGTAAAAACAAGTTTAAATGCAAATGACATGTAGAATAGTGAGAATGGGTGGCCTTGACAAGAACAGTTTTGTTAATAATGTGTTGTGCATGCTTACAGGTATAGCCAGCTGCACTTCTTTATGTTGTTTAGAATGATCCTCTTCCCTTCTGCTGCAAAAATCCTTCCCTCCCTTGTGAACATACCAGGCATGTCAAAGTGGATGCTATTGTGAATATGGAGCCCATGCCGTAGTTTCCGAGACATGCTAAAATTACTTTATTGAGGGTTTCTCAATCTTTGGACACAATGGTTTAGACTACTGCCACTTTTGCCTTTGACATATGTTGGAATAGACAAAGTGCAGGGGAAGAGATTCATCAACTCCTCCAATTTAGAAGGTTGTGCAGGCAGGCTCTGATTAAGATCTTAAATGGTCATCACAATAAGCTAAGCTGTAATTTTGTTACATTTATGGACCTTTTTGTAAAGTTGTTATAAAATATATGATTTTTTAGTGGGATTGTTGGTAACTGAATTGTTGGCCGTACAGTTGTGTCCCTGTCTGATTTTAGATCCATTTTTGTGATTTTACATAATGCGTGTCTTGCATTTTATATTGGAACGGTTTTACTTAACAATATACAGTAAAGATTATTACAAATCATCAACTCTTCCAAGGTTTCCTTCATTTGAATTGACAGCTACCCATGATTGTGCTTGAATTATTTCCTCTGCACTGCTCAATCAGGGTGCTCCCAATGTGAAATGCTTTTCACCTTTTGCACTAGTTGATGCCATTTGCCCATTTTGCAAAAACCAAACGTGGGCTCAGAGGAGATATCTAAGTGCAGGCCTATCTCAAGACATCCCTTCGCATCTCAAGTTCTCGAGAAGGCAATAAATAGACACTCAGACTCCTTGTAGAGCAGAACGAGATACTGAACAAATCACAAGTTGGCTTTAGGTTAAACTGCATTAGTTGCTGTCCTAAAAAATATGAGACTGATTTTGGACAAGGGACAAAGTGCTTCCTTAGTGCTCTTGGACCTGGGTGCAGCCTGTGACCCTTTACCTGATCAATCCTCATCCAGATAGCAAAAACTCAAGGAATTAGGCGGAAGGCTTTAAAGTGGCTTAAGTCCTTCCTGAATGACCAGACCCAGACTTTGGGAGTTACCTCCTCCTTTACCAATAAAAAGACGTTGACGTGTGGTGTTCTCCAGGGCTCCATACTTAGCTCAACCCTCTCTAATGTGTATGTCTCTCCATTGGCTTCATTAATCAGAAAAAATGGTTCCACAATGATGTTGTAAGCCAATGACACTCAAATAGTGGTGTCGGAGACAGAGGGACCCACAGTGGCCAATATCCTACATGATTGCATGTTGAGTTGTATGAAATGGATGAGTAAGAAAGCTATGAAAAAAAATTGAAGCAAAAATCTGTTTTGGCCTGCTAACTCTGACTCAGTGCCTAAACTAGTGGCCGAGTATACTAGGCAAAATGTCTATTCCAGGGGAAAAACCTAGGTGTCATTATCAATGCGGAAGTAAGTATAGATAACCAGTTAAATGCAGTCTCTGCAGCCTGCTTTCTGCATCTAATAGAGCTATGTAAAGATTCTTCTCCTTCTATTTAAGAAAACCTACATCCTAGTAGTGCACTCTCTGGCTCCCCATGAAGCAGAGAATTCTGTTTAGAACTGCCTGTATCGCTCATAGAGTCCTTTAAAAAAAACTGGCCCTATCTGTACCACTGAAAAATGTCTACTCCTAACAAAGTGCTAAAATACCAGACTGTGTGCCTCGTTACAGCGAAAAGAATCAAGAGCAGTAGGAAAGAGGGCAAATCATTCTGGTTCCTGGCTCTGAAGGTGTGTAACTCTCTACCTTTCACTTTGCGAGTGGAACCTAACCACAGGCTATTTTGCAAACGCCTGAAAACATTGTTCTTCTATCATCTCTTTTGTTTTCTGCAAGTTTTCTGATTTAGAGCCCGGACTCTTTGCTGGATAATTATTGTACTTTGGATAATCCTAGATAATTCTCAATGCTACACTTTTTGGAGCAATCGTAAACCCAAAGGAGTGGTGCAGGTGTGAACCATGATGTTGGTATCCTAGTACAACACAGAGAAGGAGTCGGCATCAGAATGAGAATTGTTCTGGAATAATATGTAATATGAAGAGGGAAAAAAAGCCTTTTAGAGTCCTAGGCTTGTGATTGGTTGTTGCTAGTGAGGTAGAACCATAGGTTAGGTAGCAAGCAACTACCATTTGTTTTGTGAATTGTGATTGGAAAAGAGCGAGCAAATCTGTAGGAAAGTAGGATCTGCTTATATGGTTATCTTCACTTTTTGATTGATGTGATGCTGTTTTTGACTAGTCTGACTGGGATAGGTACTACAGAGGTCTCCCATGGGCTCAAGCATGCATTATGCCACCCATGGGAAACCATGCAAAAGGGAACTACAGGCCTGCCATTGCTGCCTGTGTAAGTTGGTGCTTGCACCGCTTACTTAAGATATAGGTTGTCTATATCTAAGGGACACTGCACGTAAAACCTATAATTCACCCCTAAAGCAGGCCTTTGCAATCCTTAAGGCAGGGTGCTTGCTTCTAAGTGAGAGGGTGCCCCTGCATGAGCAGGACACCCCTACAGCCTACTGGGTCCGT
Organism: Triturus cristatus; assembly: GCF_964204655.1. Classification (NCBI taxonomy): domain Eukaryota; kingdom Metazoa; phylum Chordata; class Amphibia; order Caudata; family Salamandridae; genus Triturus; species Triturus cristatus. The sequence continues at coordinate 781,496,533 of NC_140586.1, read as the reverse complement.
TCTCCCGGGTTGTCAGTGAAGCAGCCATATACTATATAGAGGGGCACCGCGTAATTACACGATGACCATCTCAAACGGCTGCAACGAATCCTATCATGTTTGGTATCAAACATGTTGGAATCATACCCCCACACAGTAAATGGTGTGGAAGGTATGATTCCAAGCACTGGAAGGACCCTCCCAAAGGCTCTCAGTGTTTCCGGTGCCAACCTTCTAGACCCTGAAAGCACAAAATGGTTGCTCCCGACCAAAGCCCAATTTCGGCCCTCCTGCTGCTGAGCCAATCTCGAGCAGAGGAAGGTGGAACAATAAGGCATCCTGTCACAGGGAGGTGTGACCACCTCCTAGACAGGATTTAGTGTATTGGGACCGGGTGGGTACGCTTGCCAGAAAGTTTGCATGAGGGGCACACTTGGTGTCCCCGTGCATAGTCCAGTTCATACCAGTTCTGGAAGCCGCTGACTCCCGCTTTAGCGTGAAACTGGACAAAGGGCATGGGAGTTACTTCCCCCCTGGGAGGGCCCCCTGAATCATACCAACCCTTTCCCTAGGGTACTTAAGGGCTTACCTGGGTGTAGGTCCCTAGATTCGATGTGGGATAAGATTCAGATCAGACACCACTTCTGTCGTCTTGAGCACTCTGGACTTCGCTGGACTTCGTTTGGCCCTGACTTCGTCTCCCTTCCAGTCTGCTGCATCGTCTGTGCCTGTGCATCATACAGGAACCTTCCAAGGCCTGTGAAGCAGCAAAGACACTTGAAGAAATCTCCCTTGGAGTGAAGGAGTCACTCCCCTGCATTTGCAGGCACCGTAACTAAGTCAACCGGTCTGCAGATCATGACCTCCTACCTGACTCCTTGGATTATGCAACACAGGTCGTGGTTTTCCACAACTCCTGAGGCTTGCCCTGCCCTCTCACCCAATTTGAGGCCAGTATCCCTCATGGGGGTTGCAATAACTGAACCCCTGTGCACTGCTTCGAACTTGCAGTTGCAAAGGCTTGTTGGCTTCCTTACAAGAAGATATTCAGGATCCAAGTAGCCCCAACAGCGATCACCACCAGTGACCAGAATCTTCAGCCACACCACATCGTGTGCATCCTGACCTGCATCTTTTGGTGAGCTGGTTGAGGTCCTCTCGCGACCCCAGTGCCTCCGGCCTGTGGGTCCACTTGAGGGTCACACTTGTTTCTTTTGGGCTCCCCTGATTGTTTGGGGCCAACCCTGACTCCCCCGCTGTTGGTGAGTCCCTTTCCTGGTCCCGACGCTTCTCCTTCTTTGATTCCTGCATTGGTTGCATTTGCCTAGGCTTGTTGGTGCTCCGCCGGACACCAACCCTTCACCACTCAACATCCTTTGCAGGACAGCTTGTGCATGGCTTCTGGTCCACCTCCGCGTCACCTGGTCCTCGTAGTTGCAGAGTCAAGGTCCTTTTCATCCATCCATCAACACCCGACATCCGAGGGCATTCATCTTCCAAGTCTCCTGGTCACACCTGAGTGACATAGACTCGGTCCCCTCTGCTTGCAGGTACCTCTCATCAAGAATCTATCCACTGATTCCACCGGACACTTCTTCCTTCTTCCACAGCGGCACTTTCCTAAAGTCCTCCATTGGGTTTGACTGCGATTTCTGACACCACTTCACACGTATGCACCCTGCTTCCCTGGTGTAGGTAAGGTGGGTAATAGGGTATCCACGGGTGGGGTGGCTCTGCAACCTTCTGTCTTCCACAGGGTGTCTGCAGGGTCCACTGGGAAGGGTCCTTAATCTTTAAAAATCCAACAGCGACTTGGACATAGACTTGTATGGAGCACGCGGCCGTGTTCCCACACTGCACACGCTCTCCCTGGGGTCCCTATCTACTCACTTCAGGTGGTTCCTTGGGTCACCAGCATTTCTACGTCCTCTCGACACCATCCTGACTTGAGTCGTTGTTCTTATACCACTTTCTTAGTATATGGTTTGGTCCCTCCCTAGGGTCCCCTGTGTATTTCGTGCCAATTACTGTGTTTCTTTGCTAAAGTATTGTGTGCATTGTGTTTATCTCCGTGTAGGAGATATTGGAACGTACTAGAGATTATTATATAATAAATACATATTTTTATAAATACTTGGTGTGGTTCTTTTTCAGTTAAACTATACTATAAGTTGGCATTCTCGTAAACAAGCCGCTTTACACTCCTTTTGGACTAAGCCTAAAGGCTGCTCTGCACATCTACTACTTGGAGAGCTTTCTAAGTCCTCTTAAATCACCATAAGGGTTGTCTGGACTGGTGAAAGGTGCCACCATATACCAGCCCAGCTTCTCACAAATATGTATGGTGTTTGCTGCCATTGGTTTGAAGTGATTAGCTGAGTAAGAGGACTACCAGATGTAGCATTTGAAACATTCTTTGGAGCACCCTATGCCTGGTAAACATTTAAACTGGAGACAGGCTTGTCTTATTTTGGTGCCCAGAGAACTGTTGTGCGGTAGTGATGGGGAGGGTTCACTGTTGGTTGAATGTGAAAAATGCTCTGCAGTTTAACATGTGATTTTCAATTCCAGTAGAAGTGCAATGTAGAGCTTTCTTTAACTACATGTTGATATTTAAAGTTGGAAAATAAAATGTAGAAATGTATGCACAAAATGGCAGAATTAGTGTAAATATAAAGAAAAGAGAAGGAACGAAAACCGAGTGAATAAGAAAGTAACATTTGTATACATACTACACCTTTTTTTTCAAGTATAAACAACTAGTGAGGTGGAGCACTATAGGGTGAAAGTCCTATTACATTGTGCTATTTTGACAGGGCACAGAAAAGTGCAACAAGTGTTTTAATGGTGGTGTACTGGTTCATTGTATATAGGAACAGCAAGGTAGATTGGTCCATCTGAAAAGGTGAGATTAAGTATTGATACAGAGCAGACAAGTACAAAATGGCTCCAAGTCTACCACTACATCCCGGAAGAGCAGGTTTAAAACTGCTAGTTCGACTTTCCATTTAATTCTATAGCAAAGCTATTCTCTTAAAAATATGTCTCCCCTAAAGCAGGCCTATCGAGCCCTAAGGTAGGGAGTAGTATATGTTTATGTGGGACACGTACTTTCGTATGTCCTAACAGTAAAACGTCTAAAACGTTTTTTTTATTGTGAAAGAGTAAGTAGCCACATTGGCTAGGACAAAGTTACAGTTTGCCTCTCAGCCCTGCTAACTTCTGAATAGGACTACTACAATGGGTACTTCATGGTATCAAATTAATTATGTCATTAAACCTGACCTGATGCCCAAGTCAAATTTAATGTCACTTTTAAAGAAATGCAACTTTTAGAAAGTTGCCACTCTCTTACCCAGTGAATCCGGTGGCCTCTCCCAGTTACTGGCCACCAGACAACCTTCTGCGCTCCTGGGGAGTCTTGTGAACCTAAGATCACATCTCGACTGGAGAGAGGACTGAAGGACTAACCTGCTGATGCCTGGACATGGCAAGAGTGACTGCACCAACTGCTGATCTACCCTGCTGCTCACTGGGCTAGCGAATAGAGGACTGGGCCTGTGGTGCCTGGTTCATTGAAAAGTTGCTCCAGAACCCCAGACGGAAGTAGTGACTCCAAATGGTCAGTGAGCTGACCTCCTGCTCCAGCACTAGGGTCATAAAAGCTGGAGTAGCCCGTTCTGGCTAGGCAGTAGCCATCTTCAAAGAATCACCGCTGACGTGAAGCCAAAAAGATTTCCACCACAGACTCAAAAGTTCACCTTTGTCTGCCGGACTTCAGGAGAGTTGCGGTGTGGTTTGGTTGCCCCAGATGGGCACTAGCCCTCACCAAAGGAAATCGTCGGATTCACTGTGTCTGGAGATCGGTAGCCCAGCCATTACTGAACTCCTACCAGCCCAAAGAACACTTAAAGTGACACCGACCCCTGTGGCCAAAGTCACCCCCCCCCCCCTTACCCGTAGAGCGAGAAATAACCACACCGAGATCCCTGTCGACCACACAGCATCCACAGCATGTTTCAGCATCCTCAGCAGCCTGTATACTCAGCATCAGGACCGTTCCATTAAAGCCTTTTGCAGTTTTGGTGGAATGGAACCGGACTTGAGACTGCTTTGGTATCCGGTAACTGTCCATATATTCCTTATTGCCTCCCTGACCTTCTCCCTTGTCAGAATTGGTCAACCAGTCTGGGCTAGAGCGGCTAAACTCAACTCTTCCAAACGTTTTCCAATTTTACAGATACAAATGCTTGTTCTTATTTTAGACTAAAAAGCTAGGTACAACTACTATATCTGAAGAAGTAAAGACAGTGTTTTTAGTCCATCAAAGGTATGTGGACCAGTCCATTGCAAACTTGTGACAAACATCCAAACTGAACTCTGAAATTAGGCCTGAAAACGATTCAAAATAATTTAATGTGTAGACAGCTGTAGAGCTTAGTTCCTCTGGTTTATGTGATGATTGCAGTCTGTGAGAGAAGAGAACCCAGACTAAATATGAAATTGCTCACCCCTGCTTCCAACATAGGAGTCTCAAACCTCATAATCAAACAAAGCCGATAAGCACAGGGTTGAAGGTCGGAAAGTGCAGGTTATACAAAGTTAGCGTGATTTGGACTTGGGTGTCAAGCGGCAGCTAACTATTGCTCCTAGAGACATGTTTACGTTCCTGTCTTACACCCCGTGAAATAAATAGGAACTGAATCTATGTTTAACTCATTTGAAACACCCTTCACAAAGATTGAAAAAAGTGGGCTTCTGCTAGGGCTACTGAAGTTGTGAAATCCAGGGAACTACTTTTATCTTTTTCTTTCAGCACTCCCTCCTGTGCTTGTCTGCGCTTAAGTGCCCCCTGCATGTTCAGAATTGTTCTCTCCTCCCAGCTGTTCCATTACTTCCTCACCACAGCTGTTTTGCATTTTAGTTTGTATTACCTTTCTCACCTCAAGTGCCTAAAGTTTCTCTCCGCCCACGCCCCTTTACAAACTCTGCATTGTCTTGTACTCCTAAGCATAAAATACATAAACACTCAAAGACGTCCAATCAATATGTAATATAATCAATATAGAAGTCTTTATTTTCAAAGTTGTTCAAATTGTTCAAATTTCTTGCATAAAAATGTATTCTATACAGGCAGCTGACACGTGTTTTTTGATCTAGACATTCTCAAGTCTGAGTGTTCATTGCCAGTATTAAAATATTGTAAAAGGATAGTCTAGGGCCTCACATATATTGAAAAGTGGCAAGTGTGGATAGGTCTGAAGTATTTAAAGGATCAACTAGCGTACCCAACTGGCGATGGCCATATTATTGGACACACACCTTCACAGGGCGCAATCTGTACATTTACAGCTTATGAAGGCCAGTCACACGTCTTTTCACAAATAATACGCTGCTTTAGATTATCGCCTTCAGTAATACAGTATCTCATTCTCCTTTAAATACTTCTGACTTGCAAAGGTGGTTACATTTTCAAATCTATTTATTTACTGATTCCAAGAATGGCACATAGGGTCAATCTTGGACCTAATCGTATTGAACAGATAGGTTTGAATAATGCATTTCAAAATAAACACATTGCAGGAAGGCACTCCACCACTACCAGAAGGAGGTTTCATGATGCTATTAGATATAAATGATGGTTATTTCCACATAAAGCATCACCAGTATCTGAGATTTGTGGTACGTGGCAAACATTACTAATTCAAAGTACTTAGGAATGTCCACCAAATGTCTAGCAGCTGTAGCAGGACATCTGAAAGATCGGTTGTCTGACCTGACATCCTTGGTCTGACTTTCTCCAGGTTTGCCTTCCAGCCTCCTGTTTTTAATAACTTCACTTTTGTCAACCTTAGGACTTACCAGTGCTAACTAACTAATGATTAAGTGCTTGGGCTTGCTCCTTAAATATGGTCAAATTGGCTTACACCTTATTCGCATATTTAATTTACCTGTAAGACACTAGTAAACTGGTACTACCTGTACCCAGGGCCTGTAAATTGAATGCTCTTTGTGGGCGTGCAGCACTTGTCCCCCCCCCCCCCCGGCTTAAGTAGCTCTGCCATTGCAGCCTGTGTGTGTAGTTTAAGCTGTCATTTTGAACTGGCAAGATAAAACATCTTGCCTGGCCCAAACCTCTAATTTTTAATACATATGTCAACCCTACTTTAGGCCTTACACAGCCCAGAGGGAAGGGTGCAATGTATTTAAAAAGTTGGACATGTACTCTCAAGTTTTCCATGTCTTGTTGGAGAAAAACTCCTACATTTGTTTTTCACTACTGTGATGCTTACCTCATAGGGTTACCTTATTGACATTTTATAAGTGATAACTTTCAAATGGGAGCAGGTAGGGTTGTCGAGTTTGGTGTCCAAAGAATTGTAATTTAAAGCCCTCTTTAATGGTAAAGTTGAATTTTAAGTCACCGTTCTGAACATACCACTTTTAGAAAGTTGCCATTTTCTTGAACCTACCATTGGTGCCTGCAGACTTTATACTGGTCACATGACTAGGTGTGGCAGTTGATCTTTGTGTAGTGCTACGAGACGGTGAAACAAAGTTCCATAGGTGTTGGCCGGATGGCCGTCTCTGACTTGATGAGGGGGAGGAGCTATTACCTACCACACTTGCGCATCACAAAGGATCTGCCTGAGTACACAAAGGGTTTGACACTAGTCTATTGTGACCCCAAACAATCTGGGCCAGGACAGGGACACAGGAAATTTCAAGCTCCTCTGAGGGTGGAAACCTCCAGAACCTTCTCCTTCTTCAAAGTGGGCACTACATATAAATATTGAACCCTTAGCCCCACCACTTCCGATCTCTTCTGGACCTGGGATCCCTGCAGAAGAAGGACTGCACATCTGTGTGAAGGCTTCCCTGCCTCCCAAGACTGCTTTACTGACCAAGGACTGCTTTCTGACCAAGGCCTGCTTTGCCGTAGACATCCTGTTTGCAGAGCCTCGCAGCATAGCTGCAGCCCATGGGAACCACTGCTGGGTGATGCATCCTCAATGCAGATCCTGGTATCGTAGCCACCATTAATTGGGATTGCCACTAAGTGATGCATCTTAAATGCAAGACTATGTGAAATTTTTCTTGTGTTGTTTTCACTTTATTACTGTTAGAGGTAATGTGTAAAGTATTTATGTAGCAATTCAAAGTTAAGCCTGATTGCTTTTGTGCCAAGCTATCAGATGTTGCAATGTGTGCTTGTGAGAGATGGGGTTTCTGGTTGACTGGGGGGGGGCTTGATTAAGCAGCAACCAAAATCCTAGTCAGGATAAGGCACAAACAAACCCTAAATTAACCTCTGCTCAACCCTCGGTTAGCTTGGCACAGATCGGTCAGACTTAACTCAGAGGCAATGTGTAAAGTATTTGTGAAACACTTCAAACAGTAAAACTGTGAAAATACCACAAAAAAGATCCAAATACCAAGTTAGAAAACTAGACCAACATGTAATAAATAAAACAAGACCAAAATGACAAACATCTAATCAGTAGCACCGGAGTTATGAATTTTTAAAGAGTAAACTGTAAAATAGTGCATAAAAGCACTAAGCACCAACTGTGGCTATCTGACCATGATGGACCGGGTCAAAGGCAAAAGTTCAGGCCAGCCGCAATTGGAGCGCAGGTTGAATACTGTCCCAGTTTAGTACCATTGCGTGGAGCAATGAGATCATAATGGGCGATGGCCGGCGTGATGCGAAGAAAAGGCTGGGCGTCACAGACAGGCTGGGCTGGAAGTTCATGTTTGCGGTCCCGCACAGGTGATCGATGCTTGTTGTGTGAGTAGACAGGATGGCGGCAGCTTGCACTGATTTACGGTGCGAGTGGTGTAGCCTTGGTGCGAACGAGCATGTTCGCAGTCATGAAGAGCTCAAAAGCTTGAATTTTTGAGCGCTGAGCCACACCAAGGGTCCAGGGCCTGAGGGGCATCACTTGGGGGTCAGGAACTCACTGCAGCTCGGTTCAGGGCCTATATGCCCCAGAGGCTCAGATCAGGATGCCAGCAGACTAGCCCTTGGAGTCACTGTGGGGAACAGGGTTCAAGATGAAGTTGCAGGTCCAGTTCATCTTCTTCAGGCAAGAGGGCAGAAGGCATGAGGTAGGCTCAGCAGGGCAGACGTTCCTTTAGAGCAGCAGTCCAGCAGATTGGCAGCCCTAGTATCTTCACAGCAGTCCTTCTTCCTGGCAGAGTATCTACAGGTCCAGAAGTGTACTGAAGAGGTGGTGTCTGAAGTCCTTCTTTTATACACAGTTGTGCCTTTGAAGTAGGGAGAAACTTCTAGAGGCATGCTTTTGAAGTGCACATATGTCCCTGCCTTCTGGTCCTGGCTTCAGACTAACTAGATGGAGTATGCAGCCCTTTATGTGGAGGCAGGACACAGCTTATTCAAGAATAAGTGGGGCAGTGTGCAGCTCATCCCTCTCATCCCTTCAGTGATGGCCCCTCCAGTCTTACTTCACCACAAGTTAGAGTTTAAAATCAGGATTCCAGAGACACCAAACATGAATCAGTTACCTTTTACTACATGGAAACTACACGTATAAAATGGAGTAAGGTACTTCCAATGTTATTGTTAGACCTGTCAGCCCTTTGGGTGGTCCCTCCTCATCATTATTTATTTTGTCCCACTTTTGCCTCAAACCCTGTTTGACTTTTTCCTTTTTGGGAACCACCAGACTTTTTCGTGTTGCTACAGATTCAGGGAGCCATTTTAGCTACCCCTGAAACTTCTGTCTGAGGGCCTGAAGCACAAAATGGTGGCCTCCTGTGACATCACCAGCATCCACTGGAACCTACCAGCACCTTCCAGAACATTCAAGGAGATTCCAGAACTCTGTGACCGTTGGAAACCGTTTAGAATGTTGGGAGGATAAGAGAGGCAGTTGGCAGTTGGAGCTGGCAGTTGGCACCTGACTGGTGAAGAGAGAGGAGCACAACAGTGAAGGGGGAAGGAGTGAAGCAGCAGGGGTGGAAACTTGTGCCTGGAGTGGGGTCCATAAACCCACCCTTGATACTTGTCCCTACTGATGGATCCCAGCCTATAGCCCTGTGTGAGAAGAAGACAGAAGAAAACCATCCTAAGGACCTGGACAGCAGGAACAGGCCTTAGAACCAAGAAAACAGCAAGATCCTGACCTGGAAACTGGTTTCCCTGGAGTCCGGCGTCGAGTAGCCTGAAGACCTGGAGCCCGAGGTGGAGAAGCGGCGCTGACTGAAGTAGAAGACGTCGTACCCGGAGCCGCCTGAGGTCGTGAGAGGGCGCCGACGGGGGTCGTGAGGAATACCAGAGGTCGAGGAGGAAGTGAACCGAGGTCGAGCGAGCGGCGTCATCGGAGGAGTGAAGTCCGCCCTCCGGAGTCGTCGGAGACCGAGGTAGAGGTGTACCGGAGGTCGGGAGTGAGGATCGCACTCCGGAGTCGCCCGGAACCTGTGAGGAGGAACACCGGAGGTCGGGGGTGAGGATCGCACCCCGGAGTCGCCGGAAGTCGACATCGAGGCCAGGCCGGCCGACGTCATCGGAGCCGAGAGCGCCATCGGACCGGAGCCGCCCGAAGTCGACATCGTGAAGAGACTGCCCGACGCCGTCGAATCGGAGGTCGAGATCGAACCGAGGCCACCGACATCGGACCGGAACCGCCTACCGGCGTCGACAAAGAACTGACACTGTGCCGAGGCCGCCGAGTCCGAACCGGAACCGCCTCACGGCGTCGACACGACTCCAGCGGCGTCGGAACATCAGAAAAAGGGCAGTAAGTGGAGTAGAGGGCGCCTAAGGCCCTGTGGAGACCTGAGAGACTACTCTAAGGGGCTAGGGAGGTGCTGAAACCCACCTGACTGTGCCTGGGGTGAACTGGGACTAACCTAGAGAGGTTGTGTGGAGAAGGAAAGCCAGGGCATTGGTATTCCCCCCTTTGATCTACCTCAGTTTAGGCCTCAGCCTTGTCCCAGCCAGGGAGTAGCCCCCCCTCAAGCCTTCCACAACCCTACAAGCTGTGCCTGGGCCAAATCAGCCCATAAGAATTGAAGTGTCATCTGATTATATGAGGGTTGCTGTATACTTTTAATTATTTATTGGGGGTACTGTATTTATTGAATTTTTACCTATTTATTGCTGCACTATATTTATAGGTCCACAGGACTTGTTGGTGTACAATATTTATTGGTACAGTATTTATTGCCTCAAAGTATTTAATTGTCTGTATATATTGCACTTGTATTTATGCCCTGTTATTTATGATCACCCCTATTTATTTCATCAAACAGCCAATATTTATTTGACCTGCTCTATTTAAGAACTTGTATATTGTGATTGACCTATTTATTTTTCCAATCAGCAACTAAGAGAAAAAGATAAAGAAAGAATATTTTCATAATTTTTACGGTGTAGAGTCGTTTTTGGAACGGATGCACGCATGGTTATTGTATGGGTATATTGTATGCTTAGCACTGCGCCTGTTTCCTGACCACTCGAGCCAAGCTACCCCATTGTGTTGGGAAGGTCCACCACCACCCTGCGGAGTGGGAGTGGGGCTGTTTCCAACATAAATTGGTGTTCAGTGGTGGGATAGAGCTGTGCCTACATATACTCAACAATAACTGTGGGTAGTCCATAGGCCTACACCGGGAGTTTTCTCACAGCGGCCTTCCTAATTGTGGGTTTTTGTTTTTTTTCCAAATTTACTCTGGTGGTGGGAGGAGGTATTACTAAAGGTACCCCCCTGCATTGTTACTGCACAAAACCTGTCCTCTAACCTGAGTGGGCAAGATGGAGTTTGTACTGGAAGATTTAGAAACGTACACTGTGGCCCAACTCAGGGAGTTTTGCCAGCGGGAGGGGGTGTACTGTCCCCCAGGAGCAAAGAAGGGTGCACTCCAAACCAGCTTAAGGGCTTGGGGGGAGGCACGCTGAGAAAGCAAGGCTGAGGAGGAAGACAGGGATGGAGAGCCTAACCCCGAGGGGGCTGAGATGTACCAACCTGAGGTGGGGAACCTGTCAGCAGGGCCCAGGACACTTTCTAGGAAGGGCAGCACTGTCTCTAGCGGGGGCTTATCCAGCGTGGAGTTAGCAGATCGGAGAGAGAAAAGACAGCTCACATGGGATTTAGCAAAGCTGGAGAAGGAGAAGGAGGAACAGAGGTTGGCTCATGAGACGGAGAAAGAGAGGATGGCTCATGAGATAAGACTGAAAGAGATAGAGCTTCAGATCCTAAGAATTGGGGCACCAACTGTTCCTAATGGTGGCAGCCAAAACCAAGAAATCACCAGGGAATCCAAACCCTACCTGCCAAAGGACATAGTAGCTAGCTATGGGGCGGGTGACGACATCGCCAAGTGGCTAGCAGCCTATGAGGTCTCGTTGAGGGCCCATGGGGTTCCAGTGAAGTACTGGGGAGGGGGATTGTATAAGTACATGCCTCCAGCTGGTAGGGATGCTTTATTGGCCCTCGAAGAGGATGAGCAGACCCACTACCCCACCATGAAACTGGCGCTCATCAGAAAGTTTGGACTAACACCTGAAAAGTACAGACAGAAGTTCAGGGGTAGTCACAAACTGGGCACACAGAATTGGGTGGACTTCCTGGACTATGCAAATAAGGCACTGGAAGGTTGGATTCAGGGCAGTGAAGTAAGGAACTACGAGGAGTTGTTTGACCTAGTACTGAAGGAACACCTGCTCGAGAAATGTTTCCCTGAACTGCGGCAACACCTGGTGGATAGCAAGCTGACCAGTCCCCGGAAGCTTGCTGAGGAGGCGGACATTTGGGCTAGTACCCGGGTGTCCACAAGGGGGACTGGAGGGGATACTCAAAAGGCCGGACAGGGCGCCCCCCAGAAGAAAGAGGGAGGGGAAAAGAAAAAGGAGTTCTCCAAAGGCCCCCAAAATAACTTCCAAGGGAAGGGAACAGGATTCACCTCTAAGGCTAACCCACCCAGAAACCCTAATCCTGGCCAGAGTCAGCAGCCAAGGGTTGTCCATTGCTACGAGTGCGGTGGCGTTGGACACTATAAAGGAGATCCGAAGTGTCAGAAACGATCACCCCCTCCCACTGGAGGAAAGACCCCCGGAGTAGCTAGTGTAGTGCTCGGGGAGGAGATGCCCTTAACTAAGGGAAGGGAGTGGGCGGGTGTCACTTTAGTGTCCCTGGGAGAACGGGAGATGGTTCCTAAGATCCAGGTGCCCGCAAATACCGCAAAGTATGGGCAGTGGATCACCATCAACGGCCAAAGAGGGGAGGCTCTGAGAGACACAGGAGCCAGTATGACTATGGTGCGTAGCCAACTGGTGTCTCCAGAGCAGGTAATTCCCAATGTACTCCACCCAGCCGCGATGGCTGACGGCAGAACAGGTCACTATCCAGTGGCCGAGGTTCCCTTTGAATGGGGGGGGGTTGCAGGTTCACTTCGAGTTGCCGTAAGCCCTGCCGTGCCAGTCGATTGTCTGCTGGGCAATGACATGGAGCACAACGCTTGGAAGGAGGTGGAATACCGGACTCATACCGAGATGCTGGGTACACCTGACTGGGCCTGTGTTAGCACACGGTCCGAGACTACCCGAAGAGGGAGTTCATTCCGGCTGGAGCCTGGAACAAAGGCCCAGCCAGCTGCCAGTCAAGGGAAGAACCGAGGACAGGAGGAGCCTGCCTCGGCGTCTCCACCCCGTAGGACGGATAGGCCACCGGAGGTGGTGGACCAGGAGTCTGCGGAGGGGGACGTTACCAACCTGGAGGACCTACCCATCCCGGCCGAGTGGCACGTGGAGGGAGGCCCGTCCAGGGAGGAATTCTGCCAGGGCCAGAGGGAGTGCCCTACCCTTGAGGGGCTGAGGCGACAGGCCGAAGCCCAGGCAGCAGGGAACGTTGAAGGGAACTACAGTGTTTACTGGGAGGATGGCCTCCTCTACAGTGAACCCAAGGCACCCCTACATGGATCGTCACGAGCCTTGGTAGTCCCTCAACGTTTTCGAGCCTTCCTTTTAGAGTTGGCTCACGAGATACCATTGGCAGGACACCTGGGGCAAGACAAGACCTTCGCCCGTCTTGTCCCACACTTTTATTGGCCTCAGATGAAAGTGTCGTCCGATACCTACTGCCGGACATGTGTGTCTTGCCAAGCCAGTGGGAAAACAGGGGTGAAGCTGAAAGCTCCCCTGGAACCACTTCCTGTCGTTAGCACCCCCTTTGAAAGGGTGGGCATCGACATTGTGGGTCCATTAGATCCACCAACTACGGCTGGTCACAGGTTTATCCTGGTTCTGGTGGATCATGCCACACGGTACCCAGAGGCAATACCTCTGAGGACCATAACAGCACCTGTTGTGGCTAGGGCCCTGATGGGAATCTTTACCCGAGTGGGTTTTCCCAAGGAAGTTGTGTCCGACAGGGGGACCAACTTCATGTCAGCATATATGCGGGCAATGTGGAAGGAGTGTGGAGTGACCTACCGGTTCACAACTCCTTACCACCCCCAGACCAATGGTCTGGTGGAGAGGTTTAATAAAACCTTGAAAGGCATGATCAGAAGTCTGCCTGAAAGCCTGCGGAGGAAATGGGACGTCCTCCTACCCTGTTTACTCTTTTCTTACAGGGAAGTGCCACAGAAGGGAGTGGGCTTTAGCCCCTTCGAGCTTCTGTATGGGCACCCTGTACGTGGACCTCTTAACCTGGTGAGAGACGGATGGGAAAGAACTCCCAGAAAGCTCCCCCAGGATGTGGTGAGCTACATGCTGGCCTTCCGGAGCCAAATGGCTAAGTTGTGGAAGCAAGCTTCTGACAACTTGGAAGCCAGCCAAGCAGTAATGAAGGCGTGGTATGACCACAACGCTCACCCGGTGGAGTTGGAGCCTGGCCAGAAGGTGTGGGTGATCGAACCCAGAGAGCTTAGCGCCCTCCAGGATCGCTGGTCAGGACCCTTTGAGGTGTTGGAGAAGAAGGGTAAGGCTACCTACTTGGTGGACCTGAAGACCCCTCGTCAGCCCCTGCGGGTGCTGCATGCCAACCGCCTCAAACCCCACCACGAGAGGCCCGAAGTCATCTTGATGATGGTGACTGACGGAGGAGAGGACGTGGAAAGCGAGCCTCTCCCTGATCTGTTTGCGTCTCAAGAAAAGGATGGGTCGGTGGAGGGAGTGATTCTCTCCCCATCTCTAACTCCTGAACAGCAGGAGGACTGTCGCCAGGTCTTGGGGCAGTACTCTTCGTTGTTCTCCCTTGTCCCGGGTAGGACTCACCTGTGCGTCCATGACGTGGACACAGGAGACAGCCCACCTGTGAAGTCCAAGATCTACCGGATGTCAGACAAGGTGAAGGCCAGCATTCATAGTGAAGTCACTAAGATGCTGGAGCTAGGAGTGATTGAACCTTCTAGCAGCCCCTGGTCCAGTCCGGTGGTGTTAGTACCGAAAGCTGCACCACCGGGTGCCCAACCAGAACTGAGGTTCTGTGTGGACTACCGGGGACTGAATTCAGTGACAAAGACTGATGCTCATCCGATCCCTAGGGCGGATGAATTAATTGACCGGCTGGGAGCTGCCCAATATCTAAGTACCTTTGACCTTACTTCGGGGTACTGGCAGATCTCGTTGACTGATGGAGCAAGGGAAAGGTCAGCCTTCTCCACGCCCAATGGCCACTACCAGTTCTGTGTGATGCCCTTTGGGCTCAAGAACGCACCTGCCACGTTTCAGCGCCTGGTAAACCAGATCCTCACCGGGATGGAGAGTTTCTCTGCTGCTTATCTGGATGACATAGCCGTCTTCAGTAACAGCTGGGAGGATCACTTGCGTCACCTGCAAGCTGTTCTCCAGGCCCTGAGACAAGCTGGATTGACGATCAAGGCCAGCAAGTGCCAGATCGGGCAGGGGTCGGTAGTGTACCTTGGACACTTGGTGGGTAGGGGAACGGTGCAACCCCTCCAGGCGAAGATCGAGGCCATCATGGCCTGGGAACCCCCCAAGACACAGACTGAGGTCCGAGCATTTTTGGGCCTCACGGGATACTATCGCCGCTTCGTGAAGGGGTACGGTACCATCGTAGCCCCCCTCACGGAGCTCACGTCCAAGAAACAACCTCGACGGGTAGTCTGGACGGAGGCTTGTCAGCAAGCCTTTGAGAGATTGAAGAAAGCCATGTGCGAGGCCCCGGTCTTAAGGGCCCCAGACTTTTCCAAGAAGTTCATTGTCCAGACAGATGCATCAGAACATGGCATTGGGGCAGTGTTATCGCAGCTCAATGAAGAGGGTCTGGATCAACCCGTGGTCTTCCTATCCAGGAGACTACTTCCCAGGGAACAGAAGTGGAGTGCAATAGAGCGTGAAGCCTTTGCAGTGGTATGGGCTCTGAAGAAGTTGCGGCCATACCTGTTTGGCTCGCACTTCCTGGTTCAGACCGACCACCGACCCCTTCGTTGGCTGATGCAAATGAAGGGGGAGAATCCCAAGTTGTTGAGGTGGTCTATTTCCCTACAGGGGATGGACTTTCAGGTGGAACATCGGCCTGGAGTGGACCACGCCAATGCAGACGGTCTCTCAAGGTATTTCCGCCTTAGTGATGAGAACTCCCAAGGGGTTGGGTAGCTCTCCCCACTTTTAGCTGGGGGGGACGCGTGTTAGACCTGTCAGCCCTTTGGGTGGTCCCTCCTCATCATTATTTATTTTGTCCCACTTTTGCCTCAAACCCTGTTTGACTTTTTCCTTTTTGGGAACCACCAGACTTTTTCGTGTTGCTACAGATTCAGGGAGCCATTTTAGCTACCCCTGAAACTTCTGTCTGAGGGCCTGAAGCACAAAATGGTGGCCTCCTGTGACATCACCAGCATCCACTGGAACCTACCAGCACCTTCCAGAACATTCCAGGAGATTCCAGAACTCTGTGACCGTTGGAAACCGTTTAGAATGTTGGGAGGATAAGAGAGGCAGTTGGCAGTTGGAGCTGGCAGTTGGCACCTGACTGGTGAAGAGAGAGGAGCACAACAGTGAAGGGGGAAGGAGTGAAGCAGCAGGGGTGGAAACTTGTGCCTGGAGTGGGGTCCATAAACCCACCCTTGATACTTGTCCCTACTGATGGATCCCAGCCTATAGCCCTGTGTGGGAAGAAGACAGAAGAAAACCATCCTAAGGACCTGGACAGCAGGAACAGGCCTTAGAACCAAGAAAACAGCAAGATCCTGACCTGGAAACTGGTTTCCCTGGAGTCCGGCGTCGAGTAGCCTGAAGACCTGGAGCCCGAGGTGGAGAAGCGGCGCTGACTGAAGTAGCAGACGTCGTACCCGGAGCCGCCTGAGGTCGTGAGAGGGCGCCGACGGGGGTCGTGAGGAATACCAGAGGTCGAGGAGGAAGTGAACCGAGGTCGAGCGAGCGGCGTCATCGGAGGAGTGAAGTCCGCCCTCCGGAGTCGTCGGAGACCGAGGTAGAGGTGTACCGGAGGTCGGGAGTGAGGATCGCACTCCGGAGTCGCCCGGAACCTGTGAGGAGGAACACCGGAGGTCGGGGGTCAGGATCGCACCCCGGAGTCGCCGGAAGTCGACATCGAGGCCAGGCCGGCCGACGTCATCGGAGCCGAGAGCGCCATCGGACCGGAGCCGCCCGAAGTCGACATCGTGAAGAGACTGCCCGACGCCGTCGAATCGGAGGTCGAGATCGAACCGAGGCCACCGACATCGGACCGGAACCGCCTACCGGCGTCGACAAAGAACTGACACTGTGCCGAGGCCGCCGAGTCCGAACCGGAACCGCCTCACGGCGTCGACACGACTCCAGCGGCGTCGGAACATCAGAAAAAGGGCAGTAAGTGGAGTAGAGGGCGCCTAAGGCCCTGTGGAGACCTGAGAGACTACTCTAAGGGGCTAGGGAGGTGCTGAAACCCACCTGACTGTGCCTGGGGTGAACTGGGACTAACCTAGAGAGGTTGTGTGGAGAAGGAAAGCCAGGGCATTGGTATTCCCCCCTTTGATCTACCTCAGTTTAGGCCTCAGCCTTGTCCCAGCCAGGGAGTAGCCCCCCCTCAAGCCTTCCACAACCCTACAAGCTGTGCCTGGGCCAAATCAGCCCATAAGAATTGAAGTGTCATCTGATTATATGAGGGTTGCTGTATACTTTTAATTATTTATTGGGGGTACTGTATTTATTGAATTTTTACCTATTTATTGCTGCACTATATTTATAGGTCCACAGGACTTGTTGGTGTACAATATTTATTGGTACAGTATTTATTGCCTCAAAGTATTTAATTGTCTGTATATATTGCACTTGTATTTATGCCCTGTTATTTATGATCACCCCTATTTATTTCATCAAACAGCCAATATTTATTTGACCTGCTCTATTTAAGAACTTGTATATTGTGATTGACCTATTTATTTTTCCAATCAGCAACTAAGAGAAAAAGATAAAGAAAGAATATTTTCATAATTTTTACGGTGTAGAGTCGTTTTTGGAACGGATGCACGCATGGTTATTGTATGGGTATATTGTATGCTTAGCACTGCGCCTGTTTCCTGACCACTCGAGCCAAGCTACCCCATTGTGTTGGGAAGGTCCACCACCACCCTGCGGAGTGGGAGTGGGGCTGTTTCCAACAGTTATCCTATGTGAGAGGTAGAACTTGCAGTAGTGACAAATAAATTTAAGAGTATTTTTCTACCAAGATATGTAAAACTTAAAAGTACATGTACAAATGTTTAAATACATTACACCCTGCCCTTGGGGCTGTCCAGGGCCAACGTTAGGGGTGACTTATATGTATTGAAAAGAAAGGTTTGGGTGTGGCATAAGGTTTACTTTGCCAGGTTAAAAATGGCAGTTTAAAACAGCTCACACACGGGCTGCAATGGCAGGCCTGAGACATGTTAAAGTGCTACTTAAATGGGTGGCATAATCCATGCGGCAGGCTCACTAGTAGCCTTTCATTTACAGGCTCCGGGCACATGTAGTACATTTTGCTAGGGACTCATAAGTAAAATAAATAAGCCAATTGGGTATAAGCCAATGGTATCATGTTTTAAGCAGAGAGCACAAGCACTTTAGCACTGGGTAGCAGTGGTCCTAAGGCCAACAAAAACGAAGTCAGCAATAACAGGTCTGAAGGCAAAACATTCGGGGGAAACTACTCCATGGGTGTCAGGTCTAACAGTGCTGCTGAACTGAGAGTGGTGAAATATGAACTACGACATGTATATGAACCGCATCAACATTAGCCTAGTATCAGAGATAGGACAGAATAAAAATCAATAAAGTTTGTGAAAAAATAACAGTATGAATTCAAACTGTGTTATTTGTTAAACACTTAGGGGCTCATTTATGAGCCCCTGCGTCACTTTTGCGCCGCCGGTGCGTCACTTTTTGTGACGCACCAGTGGCATTAAACATGCGCCATGTTGCGCCATATTTACAAAGTGACGCATCTAGGTAGATGCGTCACTTTGTAAACCCCTGCGCCACATTATACCTGCGCCAGGTATAATGTATGCAAGGGGGGCGTTTTGACGCAAGAAAGGGTCGTAGAAGTGACGCAGTGAAATCTACGAGATTTCACTGCGCCACTTTTAGTGTGCAAATGCGTCACTTTCTTGCGCCTGCCTCACAGCAGGCGTAAGACTGACGCAGGCCCTTTCACATGGGGCTTGCCCCATGTGAAAGGACACATTGCTGGAGTTGCGTCACTTTCGTGACACACTCCAGCGATGCGTCACTTTTGCGCCTACAGATACGTCAGAAATACTGACGTATCTGTGACTCCTTGCGACATGATGCGTCATACTGTAAATATGACGCATCACTGGAGTCGCAGGGAGGGCGCAATGAAAAGTGGCGCATCACTGTTTTCACGCAGTGATGCGTCACTTTTCATAAATGAGGCCCTTAATTTTTTGAGGCACGGACAATTAGAGAAGGACAAATTATCACCAAATTTACTCTGCTGGGTTGCCAACAGTGGAAAAGGCAATGTCCGAGTTAAATGCCATTCCACTGGATGTGATGGGGCAGATTTATGAGCCCCTTGCGCCACTTTTGCGTCACTTTTCCCATGTTAAAAGTGACGCAAAAGTGGCACAAGGGGCTCATAAATCTGCCCCAATGTCTTTACCACTTTTTCAAAAATTAGGTTATTACTAATTAAAATAGGCTGATTTAAAAAATGGCATAACTGAACGAGCCACTGTTCCCTGATGTGTCTACTCAGTCAGGTCACCCAAAAGCCAGACATTGAAAAAGGATTGTTACGTAGATACACGGGTCCTTTCTTGACCATGCAATTTACACATCACATCTCCTCATTGCTGTTCTCTGTGATGCTACACTTACCCTGGTAGTATGTATTCCACAAGCAGCATTGACATTTTGATATCTGCTATGTCCACCCATTGATCAATATGATGTACTGAAAAAAACACATATAAAGCAAGCCCTCGAAGAAATCAAACTCTCTCCTCTTAATATGCCATTTTGATTATTTACACACTGTAAGATCAATGTATCCTGCATTGTTACTTCTTTTTAACAACCTTGGGAAGCTCTTCTGTAACTTGTACTTAGTAATCCTCTCAGAAAAACGTTTCCTTTGGACTCTTTTCAAAGGGCAGGTCTGATCTGGGGCAGTGCCCTCTGCTTGTGATTTCCTGATGTCAGTGGCTCTTCAGTGTACTTCAGAAACCACATTCATGTAGCAAGCCATCTTAATTAATTGTTCACCGAGTACATTTGTATCACCTGTCTTGTGTGTAATTCTACTTATTGCATTTATTTAATTTATGGTGTACAGCACATGCCTCAAAACAACTAGCCTGCTGCAAACAAAAGAGTACATGTGTGATGCAATGCAGTCTACAGCAGACAAATCAGACTCTGGATATGGAGAGTGCAGATATATACAAAGATCTGAGGTATGTTTGAGTTACCAAAAACATTTAGCATTGGTTGCCCTTAAGAAATGGTTGAAGAAGCCAGGCATGGAATATCCCTTTTATGAGCATAGAATTGCGTCAAAATTAAAATATCCTGGGATTTATGGTTGCAAGAGTTTGGGTTATGGGTCAAACCTTTGTTGTAATTAAAAGGTACTCTTGGTACGCAGGAGTCAGGTAGCCGGTTCAGGTAGAATAACACGTTGTAGGTTTACTGAAGAAGCAATGTTACATAATTAAGTACCCCACTGGGAGCAGCATCCTCTCTGCTCAGCCCACTCTAACTGCCAAGCAACCTCCTGTCACTCACCAACATTCCAAGACATTGCACACTGCTGAGCAGAGCAGAGCAGGGAACAATGGAGGTATGTACAGAATGCATCACACGCATAGTAGATAACAACACATCTCCTTCCCTTAGAAATATTAAACTGCAAACAGAAAACACAAGATAGAAAATAATAGCATAGAAACAGAAGACGAATGGACCTCTAACTTACAGAAATCCTATACATTATTGACACAGTGGCCGCCTCAGGCCCCATCCATACAAAACCAGGAACACACTCATATACAAGTCCCACACAACCCTTACACACCACCTATTACTCAAGCAGGCACAAACAATCAAATGAATCACAAAGTAGGTATCTTTAAGCTAAACACAGAACAGCGCATCTTGTGCACAACACAATGGGTGTCTTTCAACCATCGCTCACCCCAAAACAGGATATCACTTGAATTCTAGCCACAGGTCTCTTTCAACCCACACTCATCCCAAAACAACAGCGCAGCTTGTGAATTTAGCAACAAGACTGGACTACAAGCTCACCCTCCACGGCATATGAATGCAGACTTTGGGATGTTCACTACACTCACCCTCCACTGCATACTCTTGCAGGACCAGGGACCTTAACCATGGACTGAGCAATAGCCACAATTCCTCTTAAGACTCCTCCATAGTCTTACAAGAATAAAGACGCAAACGAGGAGCACTAACTCCTCACAAGACTCTTGCTAACAACAAACATAAAAAGCATATTGGTTTTTAAAATTCAGCATGGCATTCAAAAATAAACCCTGGCAGCAATACAGAATGGCATTGAAAGATATTCTCTGGCAGCACCCAAAGTCCTCCATGCTGATGAGCATGCACCAAAACTACACAGCACCGGCAAGAACTCGGGTACAAGTTCTTTTTCTATTCTGAATGATCACTGGCTCTCCAAGGTGCCATTTTCAAGAATTACCGGTGCGCGAGGAAGAGTCACTAATTGCCAAGGATGCACACTTGCAATGATAACGAGTTTATTGTCACTCATCCAGACTAAATGAAGACTAGACTGTTACACTGGTTGTAGTGCTACAACTTCCGGATCATTAGCCGTTGGCCAATGAAAATGCAGCGTGGGAGTTTATTTCCTTTTCCAACATATACGATCACTTACTGTCCAAACATGTGAATGCAAGAAGTAACTGCTCCCTCTCTCTTACCACAGCAATCGATATATTGGACAAGAAATTCTTAGCAACGGGGCCCAATACCTCGCGGCAGGCACACAACTTGCTGATAACTCACAAATAAAGCGCCATCAAAAACAGGGGGGAAATACCTCACTTTCAATTAAAAGGCTAAATGTGTGCATTAGCAGTATGTTACCCAGGGTACAGGGGCAAACTGTGCATAAAACAGATGCCCATCAGCATTCTCAGTCTAACCAAGGTCATCCATTATTTGATTTCAGTTTGAACCCGTGGCACTGGTAGATGCCAAACATCTTCGTCAATCTGTTGATTAAAACAAGTTACAACTGCGACTTGTCAATGAGACATCTCTTTGTTCTTGTTCATGATTTGATCGCGGCTCTCCTTCCATGTGTGGCTGCAGCCTGTTTGAATCACTGGACATGTATACCAGAAGAAATATTGGTCCTTGGAATCGATAAAATAATATTCGGAACTCATCACATATTTAAAAGTTTGTACATCCGAAAGCCCTGAAGAAGCGAACCTTTTCGCGAAACACATGTTGGCTTGGCTGTATTCATGTTTTGTCAATGAAGATGTAGTATCAAGGTTGATGTTTGCAGACATTGAAGAAGATTTTCTGTGAATATTTCAATCAAGGAACCATGAACAAGAATAAAAAGATGTCTTATTGACAAATCGCAGTTACTTTTTTCTCAGCACATGACCTAAAGTAATTTGTTCCCTAAGAGGAAAACAGAGATCTGAGAAGCAGCCCCAGGCAATTTTCTCTCTTTTTTTCTCCCAAATTTGTATCTTTGTCAATATCTGTACTTCAGAGTTCACTAGTCTACACACAAGCTTTTAGTCTTTGAGTTCGGTGTCCGCAGGCTGTCTGTTGAGAAAGACACTGGTGGGGTACAGGATGTCACTTTTCTTATATCTTCAATCTACCCTTTCTTCTTTGTTCATCAGTTTTTCTCAGATGTTGGTTCGCTTTGTCTGCAATCTACCTTCTCTACTTTATTTTCATCGTTGTCTCTCTCACACGTAGGTTCGTTTTCCGGTTGTCGCCAGTGTGGGAATTAAAAGGTACTCTTGGTATGTGGGTTACAAATTACATAGTAAATACCCCACCAGTAGCAGCAGCCTCTCTCATCAGCCCAATCTATCTAACTGCCAAGCAACCTCCAGTCACTCTCCAGCATTCCCCGACATCACGCACCGCTGAGCCGGGAACAGTGGAGTTGCGCTCAGAATGCATCTGAAGCATAGCAGATTATAACAAACGTCCTCACCTCTACTGTGTGCCCGGGCTCCACTTTTATTCTTTCTAATCATCCATCCTCTTTTACATGATGGTTATCATCTTTACATCGATAGAAAGCTTCTTGTTCTTGAGTTCAAGTTCTCACTTCTCAAGGGATGTTGGCCAGTTTGACTCTGTGGTCTGAAAAACACAGCACTGGAGGCCACTAAAATGCCTTGTTGTCTGTGTTCTGGGGTTCAGCATCTTCCCCATCATGGACCCCTGCTCATCTATTTCTCTCTTAACTGATGCACGTTTCTTGCTATCAAAATTGCCTTGACTGCTTAACAGTTCACCCCTCCTCTTCTTTCTCTTTTCTCCTCTTAAAATGGTGAAAGTTTCTCAGTAAACCGAAACTTACAAAGGCTGGGAACATTTTTCCTTTTCAATTGAGGTTTTTCACATACAAATCTGTGGAGTGGCTCAATAAATTAAATTCCATCCCTCAGAACAGCAGCACGTGCCTACTATCTTATAGCCCAACGTCTTGGCTGGGCAGATCGTTTTTTCAGCACACAGACCAAGTGCGTCCTAATTGGAATTGATTAAGGGAATTCTCGTCTTCAGTCATATTGAGGGGCTCTGGCTTGCGGATGAAAATCTGGCCCTTGGAGTGTTGGCTATCTGCCAGTGGTTCCAGATATCCTGTGGCCAGGGGCGTGGAGAAGCAGGGGGCATGATTCACAAATTTCCCAACTAAAAAAAAGCATGCCAAAGGGTGGAAGGATGACCAAAGTTTGGGATACACTGTTCCCATGAGGGACAGGTTCAGTACAGGTTTGGATTAGGTGGACCTCCGTTTAAGTTCCTTTAAAATAACTTAAAACCTTTTCGTCGAACGGGGACAACAATCAAAGGAGACCAAGTAGAGGGGAAGAAACAAAAATGGTTTTTTTTTATAATAAGGTCCAGCATACGTACCCCAGAGACTATGTATATACAAAAGGTATGCAGTTCCTAATAGAAAGAGAAAGACAAAAGACAGATCCTAACTGTAAGTTAACCACCAGTACAATGCAGGAGAGTGATCTCCTTGTTGGAAAAACAACAATCAAAACCAACACAGGCATAGGAGACCTGACTCAGGGCCCCAAAACCTCTCTCAAGCCAAGAATGCATTTATTTGGGGTGGACTGGAAGGGGGTGGGGGGGATAGTTGCACTCCAGACACCCCCCTTAGGCTACGCCCCTACCCGAGGCAAACATGTCGGAAAAAGTTCTCCTTTCCTGCAGTGATCTGAATGGGCTCCTATAACTGGCTCACTTCGGCTCTTCATGCAGATGTAGGGTCTCTCACAATTTTAAGCGTTTATCTTTCAATGACGAAGCATCTAAAAAGGCCAATGGAAATTGTGCACCAGAGAAATTCCCAAACCCCTAAAGGCATAAATATGCAAGCTATCTTTACTGGCAGTGATGCTGAGTCAGACTTCTCTGACCAGCAGAAGGCAGTGTGCTGGAAAAAAAGCATACATTTCTACATTTCCACATCACGTTTAGTTGACCAACGCATGTGTTTAAATTACACACAAGCTCAATTTACAGGAAAGAGTCTGTTAATCAAAGAAAACATGTCCTACTCTTGTAAGTTGTAATTGGAGAGAATGTATAGTTTACAATCAGCTCTAAGAATTATTTAATTCACATGTATTCTCTATCTTTCCATGTGTTTCTGTTTTGTCCCTCTCAGGAACTGCACTTGTGTTAAATGAGGTAGGGGACGAATTGTAGGTTAGAAGTGAATTTTATTCCAAGATACAGACACCTACGAACGGAGCCGTCCAGCTGCGGTGAATCCAACGCCAACAGCGGTGTTGCTAGGGGATTCTCAGCAACTGAGCGACCACACTCGAGAATGCACACACAGAGATAAACAGGATGACAGTGGGCGCGTGCTAGCACGTGGCTCACAAGAGCATTACAACATCTCCCCCTTAAAAAGGATGAAGAAAGATCAATAGCATAGCAAGAAGAGACATGGAAACATGTGTAAGGTAACGGCATGTGAAACATTTACAATGTGGTTAAAACAAAAATACCTAACGCCTAAACTTCTAAGTTGCACCAAAGTTTTACAAACAATAAAGTGGGTGCACATAAACAATTAGGTTGAAAGTAAAACGAAATTACTCTAACAGGTAATCTTTCAATTTACAAAGAATTTGCCTAAGACATAAAGCCCTTCTGCAAGATGTCTCACACATTTCGTTTAAATCTGTAACCTGATGTTGGGCCTCTTGTGCCACAACAGGTCCCGCACCAGAGCCAGAACCCACCTCCGTTTCCTGGTGCCAATCAAACCAGTAACTATGTTCAGTTCCAATGGTGGTGTGTGTGGCATTCTACACTGAGATGTTGCTTAGCAACATGAAACATGTCCATGTCATATTGGAATCTCTGATGTCATAGAATGTTGTAAATAGGATTGTTCTGTAAAGTCAGTTGTTTGATGTAATGCTGCCTGATGGATGGGATCTTCTTTCATGGATTAAACTCACTGCAACTACTTACCTGTCTACCTTATTCTTTGGATATGGGGATTACTTCACTGGCGTAGTCGGCACAGGAGTAAAGAAGAAGATCTCAACAACAACTTGGCTGCATTTAAAGTCTAAAGGAGGAATTTTATATGTGATCTTCCGTTTAAAACAACTCGTGTTTTACCACAATTGAAGGCCATTCATCTTAACGGAGTACTCAAAAAGAAATTCACATGTGGTGTTTGGATCATCAGCACATTCCTACAAGCTGCGGGCAACGGTGGAACATCAATTTTTAATCATACGAGGCTTTTTCATCGCGTTGTTGCACCTTGAACATGTGTGAGGATTTCGACGTTTAAGTGTTGCGGTAGCGTGTGTATATTTATACATGCGTAGACTATTCCTGTGTTTTTATGGTGCATCGGAGAGCGTCGGAGAGCGAGGGAGGATTTGAGAACATGAGATGTGAGGTTATTTGAAACTACGTTGTTGTCGTTCTCTCGCGTGTGAAAATATTTAAAAATTCAAAAGTAAACATTGGGAGCTCGAGAGGCGTGATACCTTCTTACCTGGAACTTGGATTTTGTTCTATCTGGTTCGTTCCATGTTCTGCTTCTGCGTTGTCAGGGAACAGAGTCAGTGCAGCGGGTCGTAAAGCTTCCTTCATCGTTCACGATCCGAATCTTCAGTCGGAAGGCAGCGTCAGCATCAGCAGTCTCTCGAACGCTCTGGAGGGTGTCATCACGCACAGGCAGCGTTAGCATCAGCAGTCTTTCGAACGCTCTCGAGGGTGTCATCACGTATCACGCTATTGTTTGCGTGTGCGTGGGTGCCATTTTGGTTTCTGTATCCTAGCAACGGCTCAAACTTTATCGGCAATCTTTGAACAGCGCGCATGGAAGTGCCGATTTCAATTTAAAGCAAGCAAAGGAAGTTTTATCAGGAGAAGAGTGTCCTGTAAAACGTTTTCATTTCCTGTGCGCAGGGAGGTGCCAATTTTTATTTTAAAAGCATGCAAAGGAAGTTTCATCAGGAGAGACACATAAAAGAGTCCTCTTAAACATTGTTTTATTTATAATAGTATGTGATAAAATTCTAGTGTTTTTAAAAATAGAAGGAGATTAATACTTACGGTCGTATTCTATAGTACATTCTTATTGATACCGCTTAGGTTCATATTGGTTGAAGTCAAATCACGCAAACATGCAGAATGTTACGGCTGCTCCTTTCTTTTTGTCATGTCCTGGGTCACCTCCAATTAAGTGGAAAAAATGGAAGGTAGTTTTTGAGAGGTATGCCAGAGTGTGTGGACCATCTTTGAGCGCAGAAAGGAAGTCATCTCTGCTTCTGCATTGTTTAGGTTCTGAAGGTCAGGATGTATTCGATCACTTGCCAGATCTTCCAGATTCAGAGGCGGGGAGGTTGAATGACTATGAAGTATGTATTAAGAAACTTGATAAACATTATCTTCCTAAAGTTAGCACAATTTTAGAAAGATATCAATTTGCAAAGAGGATGCAATCAGCTGAGGAGACTGTTGAGGATTACATAACTCAACTAAGAAAATTAGCGTCATCATGCAAATTTGACAATTTGACGGATGAACGCATTAGGGATCAATTTATGTTTGGGTGCACTATTGAGAAAATTAGAGAGGAATTGTGGTTAAAGGATGAACCGACATTGGATGAGGTGTTGACCATTGCCAAACGAATTGAGCATTCGTTAAAGTGTGTTGCCGTTATTAAAAGGGACGCAGAAAAAGGGTCTAAAGTTGAATCTGTGAAAGTAGAGACTAAAGATCGCAATAATGAAGTAAAAAGAAATCCTGAAAAGGGGTGGTCTGAAAGGAAATGCTACAGATGTGGCAAAGCTGGACACCTAGCCAATGACAAGAAATGTCCTGCGCTCAATCAAACATGTTCCAAATGTAAATTAAAGGGGCATTTTACGGCGTTATGCAAAACAAAATATAAACCTAAGGTAAAAGAAGTTGAAATATACCAAAGGGAGTTAGAACAGTCGGAAGATCATGTGTGTGGGCAGATAGTAATACAGGTTGACAGTAAAGGTAATACTAAATCTTGTCCTTATGATGAAATCGTAGTAGATGGAGAAAAAACGAGAGTACTATTCGATTCTGGGGCAAAGATTACCATCGTCTCTAATGAGTTCTATAACTCGAAGCTCAAAGGAAAGATCAATTTAATGAAACCTGATATTATTCCTTTGGCATATGGTGGAGAGCCGATAAAACTCCATGGTTATTTTGTGGGATTGATTGAATATAAAGACAGGATGGCATCGGGAAAAATTTATGTGTCAAAGCGGGGTGATAGTATTATCAGCTGGATTCACCAGGGGGATTTAGGAGTGTATTTGGACCCCAACGCTAATCCGTGTATACAGCTAAGGGATAGGATTCAATCTGTGGATAGGAACACCAATGAGGAGTATGTTCAGAATTTAAGGAGGGAGTTTCCTAATGTATTCAAGGAGACTTTAGGCTGTTTAATGGGGTATCAACATAAAATTCAGCTGAAAGGTGATGCTATTCCTGTGTGTTGTAAAGTGAGATGTGTGCCATTGTCAGTTAAGGAAGACATGAAGAAGGAAATACAAAAGTTAAGCAGTAGTGGAATAATTGAGGAAGTAGAGGGATCAGAATGGTTGGCTCCGGTTGTGGCAGCACGCAAACCCAATGGCAATCTGCGTTTATGCATTGATTTAAGACAACTTAACAAAGCGGTGGTGGTGGATAGGTATCCATTGCCAAATATAACTGAATTGTTGACTTTACTTGATGGAGCTAAAGTGTTTAGCACCATAGATCTCACTTCGGCATATCACCAAATTGAGTTAGATGAATCATCACGGGATTACACATCTTTTGTCACGCCCTTTGGAACGTATAGGTTTAGAAGAATGCCTTTTGGATTGGTGTCTGCCTCTTCTGTGTTTCAGAGGGTGATGGAGAGGGTATTAAAAGACTTACCAGGGGTATGTGTATACCAGGACGATATCTTGGTGTTTGCAAAAGATGAAGTGGAACATGACATTAGGTTGAAATCCGTTTTGGGGAATTTGTGCAAATATAACCTTACGGTTAAGGTGGAAAAATGCAAGTTTAGATCAGACAACATCAATTTTTTGGGTCATAGTATCTCTGGGGAAGGAGTGAAACCAAAATCTGATTTAATTGAGACCATTATGAGGATGTGTTCTCCCTCTGACAAAACCGAATTGATGAAATTCCTGGGCATGATAGAATATTATGCAAAATTTGTTATGGACTTTGCTGTGGCAACAGTGAACATGAGGCGATTACTGAGGAAAGGTGAAGAATTTGTATGGTCTGAGATGTGTGAGAATGAATTTGTAGTTATTAAAAAGAAGCTGAGTCATGCTCCTTCTTTAAAAAGTTTTAACCCTGCAAGTAAATCCATCTTGGTGACTGATGCGAGTGAAAAAGGTCTTGGAGCAGTTCTGAAACAACACGGGACCGATGGCATGCGCACAATTATGTTTTTGTCAAGGAGTCTCAGGGATCCTGAGACACGATATTCAGTGGTAGAAAGGGAAGCTCTAGCGGTATCTTGGGCTGTCAAGAAGTTAAAGAAATTTTTGTGGGGTGTTAATTTTGAAGTCCATACAGATCATAAACCCTTGATTGAGATATTCAGTAAAAAGGGGTTAGACCTCATTTCTGGAAGGATAACTAAATGGATTATTGGATTACAGGAATACAATTTTAATATAAAATATATTCCTGGTATTGAGAATGGAATTGCAGATGTTCTTTCACGTTTA
The DNA here is from genome assembly GCF_964204655.1 of Triturus cristatus. Classification (NCBI taxonomy): domain Eukaryota; kingdom Metazoa; phylum Chordata; class Amphibia; order Caudata; family Salamandridae; genus Triturus; species Triturus cristatus. The sequence goes on along the minus strand of NC_140586.1, from coordinate 781,467,574 downwards.
GTTCCAAAGAATAGTATGTGTGAAGACTGTTCTGATGATGATGAGGAGGATGAAATAGTGTGTGTAGTGGATCATAATATTATTTCAGAGGAAAGGTGGTTGAAGGAATTGAAAGAGGATGAGACATTGTGTGAAGTGACATCTTTGTTAAAGAAAGGGTGGATGTCTAGTAGAGAGGGGTCTGAAGGCACAAGATTCTTTTGGACTATACGCAATGAATTATCGATTGATAATAACTTGCTATTTAGGGGAACAAGATTGGTTCCTCCTGCTAGCCTTAGAAAGGAATTAATTGATCTAGTGCATGTGGCACATTCGGGTTTGTCAAAAAGTAAAGAGAGACTACGCATGTCATATTGGTGGCCTGGAATGGACAACATGATAGAGAGGATTATCAGGGACTGTGTTACTTGTGCAGTAAGTGATAAAAACAAATGTGTTCATGTACAACCTATGGTCTTGAGGAAACGCCCTAGTGGTCCATGGCAGGAAATTGCTTTGGACATTGTTGGTCCTATTCAGGAGAAAGGATCGCAGATTTACATTTTGGTTGTTATTGATATGTTCTCTAGGTGGCCTGAGATTTTCTTTCTATCAATTATTAATACTTCTAAGGTGATTGAGTGCTTGAAACTCTTATTTGCTAGAGAAGGTTTTCCAAAATCAATATTGTCGGACAATGGGGTCCAATTGGTTTCGAAAGAAATGGAACAATTTTTAAATGCTAGGGGTATTATTCACAAGACCTCTGCTCTCTATCATCCTGAAGCCAATGGGATGGTGGAAAGATTTAATAAGGTTATCAAGGAAACCATAGCTTTGGCTAAAGGTGTGGAGTTGGATTGGAAAAAACAGGTTTTGGAGAAGGTTGAAGAGTACAGATTGGTTCCTCATGCAACAACAGGGAAGTCTCCTTTTTTGTTGTTTCGTGGTAGAGTACCCAATACTAGTGTTGAACCTTATTGGGTTAATAAGTATGAACTTGCTAAAGGCAAAGAGTGTGTGTGTGATGGTGAATGCATGCTAAAACTAGAAGATGAGAAGGCTAAATCTAGAAAGGCATATTTTGATGTGAAACATGCAGTAAAGAAAACTAAAGTAAGTGTTGGTGATTGGGTCAGGATTAGATGCCCTGGGTTGTTGGGGAGTTCTATGTCAAAATACATGAAGCCCATCAAAGTAATTAAAACATTTAATAATGCTATCCAAACGCAAGACCATAGAATTTGGAATCTGAATAGAGTTGTAGTGTGTAATAATATGCAGAACTTAAATAAAGAGTTGGTTTCTGCTAAGGATGTGGAGGAGAAGGAGCTAAACTCTCAAAGGAAGTCTTCAAGGATGGTTAAAAAACCAGGTTATCTTGCTGATTTCGTTTGAGGTAATTTTGCAACTTTTATTTATTCATTTACATTTTTTTTGTTTTTTTGTTTTTGGAACGGTGATGATGGGTTCGGTACAAAGGTTAGGTTGTGTTAAGATAATGTTATGATAATCTAGAGGGTAGCTTTATGTTAAGTTCTTTTAGACTTTGTATTAGTTTATGTGCTTGTATGTTCTAATATGAGGAAGGGAGATGTGTGGCATTCTACACTGAGATGTTGCTTAGCAACATGAAACATGTCCATGTCATATTGGAATCTCTGATGTCATAGAATGTTGTAAATAGGATTGTTCTGTAAAGTCAGTTGTTTGATGTAATGCTGCCTGATGGATGGGATCTTCTTTCATGGATTAAACTCACTGCAACTACTTACCTGTCTACCTTATTCTTTGGATATGGGGATTACTTCAGTGTGTTTGTTAATAAGGTCAGCCTGAGAAGTGGAAATCTTGATAAGAGCCCTCTTTTTCCACCACCCTTTATTATCAAGAAGAGCTGAAACTCTACTCACTTGTATAACTATTACAGATGATGAAAACTTAGAACAACCTTTCGCCACCTTCCTCTGATTTTTTAATGAGAACCCAATCTTGCTTTTGTAATGGATGATCCACGGAATGTTTACCAGCATAAAATCGTACTTTCATATTATCCTGTTTAAGTTTTACATATTCTTGCGTGCCACTTTTCCCGAATTTCCCCTTGAACCTCAATCCTTCGCCCCGCTCTCACTGGTCATTGACAATATTAAAGGTGTCCATCTTATCTCCAAACTTTATAAATCCTGTGCTGCTCTCATCCCGCTAAATGATGACAAGATCGGTAGAGATTGGGAAGGAGATCTGGGCAATCCCATAACGGGGGATGTCCAGGATGAGTCGTGCTGAGGCGTTCTGAATCCGCTGGAGTCTCTTCTGGAGTTTGGCGGTGGTTCCGGCGTAGAGGGTGTTGCCGTAGTCCAGATGGCTGGTGACGAGGGCCTGGGTGACCGTCTTCCTGGTCTCGGTGGGGATCCACCGGTAGATCTTACGTAGCATGCGCAGGATGTTGAAGCACGACGAGGAGACGGCGTTGACTTGTCTGGTCATGGAGAGGGAGGAGTCCAGGATGAGGCCCAGGTTGCGTGCGTGGTCTGTTGGTTTGGGTGCGCTGCCCAGGGCGGGGGGCCACCAGGAGTCGCCCCAGGCGGAGGGTGAAGATCCCAGGATGAGGACTTCCGTCTTGTCTGAGTTCAATTTCAGGCGGCTGTTCGTCATCCACTTGGCTACGTCTGTCATCCCTTCGTGTAGGTTGGCTCTGGCGGTGGCGGGGTCGTTGGTGAGGGAGAGGATCAGCTGCGTGTCGTCGGCGTAGGAGATGATGTTGAGGTTGTGTTGGCGTGCGATGGCTGCGAGGGGGCTCATGTAGATGTTGAAGAGGGTAGGGCTGAGCGAGGCGCCTTGAGGAACGCCGCAGATTACTTCGGTGGCTTCTGATCTGAACGGGGGGAGGCAGACTCTCTGTGTCCTTCCGGCGAGGAACAAGATGATCCATTCCAGTGCCTTCTCCTGGATTCCGACGTTGCTGAGGCGCTGCACTAGGGTACGGTGGCAGACAGTGTCGAAGGCCGCGGAGAGGTCAAGGAGGATGAGGGCCGCTGTTTCTCTGTTGTCGAGCAGGGCTCGGATGTCATCGGTGGCTGCGATCAGGGCGGTCTCGGTGCTGTGGTTGGCCCGGAAGCCAGACTGCGAGGGGTCGAGGGATCCGTTCGTCTCGAGGAAGGCGGCCAGCTGCTTGTTGACGGTCTTCTCGATGACTTTTGCAGGAAACGGGAGCAGCGAGATGGGGCGGTAGTTCTTGAGGTCGGTGGGGTCGGCTGATGGCTTCTTTAGTAGAGCGCTGAGTTCGGCGTGCTTCCAGCTCTCCGGGAAGGTAGCGGTGTCGAAGGAGGTGTTGATGATGTCCCGCAGGTGGGGTGCGATGACAGCGTTGGCCTTGTTGAAGACGTGGTGAGGGCAGGGGTCGGTCGGAGATCCGGAGTGGATGGAGTTCATCATGCGGATCGTGTCTTCGGTGCTGATCAGGGTCCAGGCGCGGAGGGTGGTGGAGGGGAGCGGTGGTTCCGTCGAGGCGTGCGTAGGTTGAGTGCTGAAGCTGTTGTGTATGTCTGCAATCTTGTTGTGGAAGTAGGAGGCGAGGGAGTTGCAGAGGTCTTGTGAAGGGGTGATGTCGTTGTTTCCGGCGTTGGGGTTGGAGAGCTCTTTAACGATGTTGAAGAGTTCCTTGCTGTTGTGGGCGTTGTTGTCCAGTCGTTCCTTGAATGCAGTTTTCTTGGTGGCGTGGATCAGTTGGTGGTGTTGTCGGGTGGCGAGCTTGAGGGCAGTCATGTTGTTCGGTGTTGGGTCTCTGCGCCAGGCTTTCTCGAGGGCTCGGCAGTTATTCTTGGAGCTCTTGAGTTCGTCGGTGAACCATGGGGCTTTTTTGCTGCCGGGTCTGTTAGGCGGGGTCTTCAAAGGGGCGAGGTCGTCTGCGCAGTTGCTGATCCACTTCGCGAGGTTGGTGGCCGCCTGGCTTGGGTTCGTTGCGCTGGTGGGAGGGTTCATGCTCAGGGAAGTCGCGAGTTGGTCGGCTGTGATCTTGTTCCAGCTTCTGCGTGCAACCTGTTGCTGGTGGTGGTGGATCGTGGTCCTTCTGAAGCTGAAGTGGACGCAGCTGTGGTCCATCCAGTGGAGTCCGGTGGCGTGGCTGAAGGCGTTGTCCTTGCTGGATGAGAACACGGGGTCGAGTGTGTGTCCGGCGTAGTGGGTGGGGGGGGTCACCAACTGCTTGAGATCGAGGTTGGCGAGGTTGTCCAGCAGGGTGGTGGTGTTGCGGTCGTTGTTGTTCTCCAGGTGGAAGTTGAGGTCCCCGAGGAGGATGTAGTCAGCAGAGGGGAGGGCGTGCGGGCTGATGAAGTCGGCGATGTCTTCGCTGAATTGTGTGCGTGGTCCCGGGGGTATGTAGATGAGGGTGCCTCTGAGGGTGGTCTTGGGGTTGATGTGAATCTGGAAGTGCAGGTGTTCGGCGGGTGCGAGGGTGTCGTCGGTGTTGGTCGTGATGCGGATGGAGTTGCTGTGGATGATGCCGATGCCTCCTCCTGTCTGGTTTACGCGGTCCCTCCGGATGATCTTGTAGCCGTCTGGTATGGCGATGGCGATGTCGGGCGCTGAGGAGGCGTTCATCCAGGTTTCCGTGAGGAAGGCGACGTCTGGGGCTGTGGTGTCGGGCAGGTTCCAGAGCTCGATGGCGTGTTTGTGGATGGAGCGAGTGTTGAGCAGGATGCACTTGAGGTGGTTGCTGCTGGTGCTCGGCTTGGTCGGTGCTGGTGTAGTGCAGGTCCGGTTGCAGGAGTGGCAGCAGAAGGGTCCGTGGGTGCGTTTTGGGGTGGCTCGATAGCAGCCCGGGATTCGACCGGCGTTGAGTGCGTGGAGGTCGGTGGCGTCGTAGGTCCGGCGGGTGGGCTGGTGTCGGCGGGAGCCAGGGGTCCTGGCACTGGGCGCGGTCCATGCGCGGACGGGCGCAGACGGGCTTACCTTTGGCGCACCTTCGGCGCACAATCGGCGCGCCCGCTGCGCGTTAACGCTGCGCGTGCGCACGGTCGCCATTTATGGCGAAGTGCAGGGAGGGAGGAGCAGCTGGGAGGCAGGAGCGGGGAGGGCACAGAGGGAAGGGGGCGTGTCCACACTCCCGGCAGCGGGAAGCGGGGAGCGGGGCGGGTGGGCGCAGGGGAAACAGCACAGGGGGGGCGACAACACAAGAAAAGGCAGATAAAGGATATAAAAACAATTACAATACCAAAATACAGTACAATATCAAACAAAAGCGGGATAGCAACGAGCGGCGGCGGGGGGCATGGCCAGAGGGAAGGAAGGCTTCAGCAAGGCTGAGAGCAGCGGCAGGCGGGGGTACACGCGACAGCTGGTGGCCGTGCGGCGCGGGGGTGTCCTATAAATAGGTCACACTCACCTGTGCCGTACGGTCGCCATTTATGGCCAAGTGCAGGGAGGGAGGAGCAGCTGGGAGGCGGGAGCGGGGAGAGCACAGAGGGAAGGGGGCGTGTCCACACTCCTGGCGGCGGGAAGCGGGGAGCGGGGCAGGTGGGCGCAGGGGAAACAGCACAGGGGGGGCGACAACACAAGAAAAGGCAGATAAAGGATATAAAAACAATTACAATACCAAAATACAGTACAATATCAAACAAAAGCGGGATAGCAACGAGTGGCGGCGGGAGGCGTGGCCAGAGGGAAGGAAGGCTTCAGCGAGGCTGAGAGCAGCGGCAGGCGGGGGGCACACGCGACAGCTGGTGGCCGTGCGGCGCGGGGGTGTCCTATGAATAGGTCACACTCACCTGTGCCGCACGGTCGCCATTCATGGCCAAGTGCAGGGAGGGAGGAGCAGCTGGGAGGCGGGAGCGGGGAGGGCACAGAGGGAAGGGGGCGTGTCCACACTCCCGGCGGCGGGAAGCGGGGAGCGGGGCGGGTGGGCGCAGGGGAAACAGCACAGGGGGGGCGACAACACAAGAAAAGGCAGATAAAGGATATAAAAACAATTACAATACCAAAATACAGTACAATATCAAACAAAAGCGGGATAGCAACGAGCCGCGGCGGGGGGCGTGGCCAGAGGGAAAGAAGGCTTCAGCGAGGCTGAGAGCAGCGGCAGGCGGGGGGCACACGCGACAGCTGGTGGACGTGCGGCGCGGGGGTGTCCTATGAATAGGTCACACTCACCTGTGCCGTACGGTCGCCATTTATGGCCAAGTGCAGGGAGGGAGGAGCAGCTGGGAGGCGGGAGCGGGGAGGGCACAGAGGGAAGGGGGCGTGTCCACACTCCCGGCGGCGGGAAGCGGGGAGCGGGGCGGGTGGGCGCAGGGTAAACAGCACAGGGGGGGCGACAACACAAGAAAAGGCAGATAAAAGATATAAAAACAATTACAATACCAAAATACAGTACAATATCAAACAAAAGCGGGATAGCAACGAGCGGCGGCGGGGGGCGTGGCCAGAGGGAAGGAAGGCTTCAGCGAGGCTGAGAGCAGCGGCAGGCAGGGGGCACACGCGACAGCTGGTGGCCGTGCGGCGCGGGGGTGTCCTATGACTAGGTCACCCTTGGTTGAGTGTGGGGTGGTGTTGTACGCCCACTACTTGTACAGTTTGAATGATAATTTGGCGGAAAACAAAATTCTGGTGGAACAAATAAATCTTGTCGCATAACCATGTCATGAATTACAGATAACTCATCAGCCGTATTTGCGTAAGATCTCAATTCTGCAGATAATGTTCTACACTCAGGCCATTTGCTTGTAATAAATGTTTTGACTTTGGCAAGTGTGGTGTCATTAGCATATGCTGTGTTCCACTCACTTTCTGTGATGGATGGGCATTCAGAAATATTGTCAGTGACTGTAACCATGCATTCAACATCATTAGCTTCTTCAGGTGCTTCATTCAAAGGCATTCTCGATAAACCGTCAGTTCAGAAATTTTCCCCCCCAAGGTATGTGTCTGATATTGAAGTAAAACTCCTGAAGTTTCGGAAGTAAGCGAACCAGTCTGGCAGACGCTTTGTTTGAGGTGCTGTTTGAGCGCATATGCATTAGTGACTTATGATTAGTATAAATTTAGAATTCACAACCCCAAATATATGATTTGGATTTGTGAATAGCCCAAACACATGCCAGAGCTTCCTGCTCAATGGTGCTGCATCGGGCTTCAGCTAACTGGAGTGCTCTGGACGCGAAGGCAACTGTGTGTTACTTGCCTGACACCCATTGTCCTTAAACTTCTCCTATACCAATAAGACTTGCATCAACAGTTAAAAAACATTTGTGACCATCTAAAAATGGATGTAACGCTGGAGATTCATCAATACGTTTTTTAACATGATCAAATACTTTTTGTAATTCATCGCACCATGCAAACTTTACTCCTTTTCTTAAAAGTGGCAGTGGTTCTACAATTTGTGATAACCTTGCATGAACCTGGCATAATATTCTGCCAGCCCTAAGAATGAACGGAGAGATTCTCTACCTCTGGGAGGTGTAGCATCTTTGATAGCCTTTATCAGTGAAAACTTGGCCTTAATACCATTGGGTGGAAGTATATGACCTAAATATTCTAGCTCTTAAACTGCAAATTTACACTTGTCATGTCTGACAGTCATTCCAGCTTTCTTAAATGCCTCCAAAACCTAGACTAGAATTTTGTCATGCTTTGCAGGGTTGGCAGCATGTACCAGAATGTCATCCTGGTAAGCCTGTACACCAGGAATGTCATTTAACAGGGTATCCATTAACTTCTGGAATACGCTGGCAGCGGACGCCAAACCAAAGGGTAACCTAAGATATTTATAAGCCCAGAATGGAGTTACAAATGTGGTCAGTTCTTGTGATTTGGTCGAAAAGGGAATCTGATGATATGCAGAGTTTAAGTCTAGTAAAGAAAAGTATTTTGACCCCGCCCAGATTGGCCAACAAATTGTGGATCTTTGGCAAGGGATGACAAGCCAATATAATATTGTTATTAAGCGAGTGCAAGTCAGCACACAATCTGACCCTGTCTTACATTTTGCGGGCTAAAACTATGGGGGAAACCCATTCAGAGGAATTACATGGTGTAATAATTTTCTCATCGCATAGGTTCTTCAGCACTTTTTTGAACTCTTCTCTAGCACTCAAAGGGAGAGGGCAAACCTTGTGAATGATGGGTTGTGCATTGGGTTTGAGAGGAATCTCCTTCTCAAAACCAATAACATTGCCAACTTTGTTCTCAAATACAGAAGGGGATTGATTAAGAATACAATCAATATTGGTACCTGAAACAGAAAGATTAGAAACATTAACATTTTCATCTTCATGATAGCTGTAATAATCAGATGGAATATCACCCAGACAAACAGGTTGATCTGAACCAGGTTTGAGATGCAAACCCATCTTGGCTAAATCTTGCCAGCCTAAGATGTTTCTTCCTTTAAGGATGACATATACTTTACTAAAGGTACATCTGCCAAGACACTCTAATCTGGAATCAAAGTATCCTAACATATCAATTTCTTTTTCACCAAACGTTTTAGGGGTGACGTCAGATTTAGTAAGAGTGATATTGTTACCCCAAGTTGCATAAAAAGTAGAATCTGACAATATGGTGATGGGAGACCCTGAGTGAGCTTTCACTTGTAAGGAAATTGTGCCGACCAATACTTCATACCATGGACCCTTGACTTTGCATAAATAAATAGTCACATTCAATAGATAAAAGTACATTGTTCAGCTTTTCCGAACACGAGTCTATTTTTCACGTTGATTTCAACGTTGTTAACCCTAGTGAATCTTTTTCCACCTCTGCATACTGCTTGAAAATGTCCTGGTTTTTTTAACCACATCTGTATGAAATAGTAGGTTTTCTAGAGAATTGCATGGAAGACTTATTTACTAGATTCACTGAGCAAGTGGAAATAGAGCACTCATCGACCATATGAACACTTTGGTGTGTCTGACTTTCTTGTAAAATCTTGGATGGTATGGTGGCGCATTCTATTCCCATAGCAATATCAACTGTTTCTGATAAAGTGGGGTTTTTACAACTCAGCAATCGCTCTTGAATTTTCTTAGAAAAGCAGGAAAAAATAAATTAGTCTCTGATGCACATATCTGTGCTGGCACCAAATTCACACGTGGAAGTCAAAATTCTTAGCTCAGAAATGTAATTTTCCACGCATACCTCCAAGTTTTGCTTACGTTTAAAAAAGTTATGGCATTCCAGGACAATGCTGGGTTCATCAGAATATTGTTTACTTAAGCGTGCTAGAGCTTCTTTGTATGTATCCCAGTTGTCACCTGAACCACTTGGGCCAGGGATTACAGGGAGATTCTCAAAAACTCGTTGTGCCGCTACACCTAAGCAGCCCCAAAATAACTACTTGCAGGCTGGAGAATATTTTACAGCATCAATTGCGACCAGATAATTTTCAAAACCTTTTAACCACTGTCACCATTTGAGTGCTGGTTTGCCAGGGTTTTGCAAAAATGGAATAGGTGTTTGGAATTGTTGAGAAGACGCCATGGTTTGAGAAGCTCCAAAGTTTGACTAAAACACCGTAGATTTCCCATGAAATTAAATAAGTGCAAATCCTACACACAAGAACCTTGTGCACAGGTAGGAAAGCACAGGAAAAGCCATACTCCTTGCATGCTCACACAATGCACTTGTAGAGATTCACACTGTCACAGGATATCCATGTAACAAAACAGAAACTTAGTAATAATTCCAACACACAGGAAACTTGTGTACCAGTAGGAATTCACACTTACACAGTACGGCCGCATGTAATGACAACATGGTCAAAGCAAGCATATTATTAAGAAATCAAGGCAGCAAAACTGTAGTCGAAAAATCATATGTAACATCCTGAGTATCATGGCATCACTGAACATTTAAAATAAAACCACATTAAAACATTCTCTCCCATACAGGAGACTGACCCCTCACCCCGGTGAGCGACTCCTCACCCAGAGTCCCTCTAAAATCCCAGGTACCTTGAGATGCTGATGAACTGTTAGTTGAAATGATAAAGATCTTCTGACTGGCCATAGAATTTTAAAAAACGCACCCACAATGACTTCTCTGAATAGTGTGGGACCCCCATACAAAAAGGTATAAGGTGCCCTAGAATGATGAAATCTCACCAGGAAATAAACAAAACCTTTTCCTACAACAACATTAGTAATCGAAAGCTGCCGCACCATTGCTGGAGGGACCCATGCTGCGATGTTGTGAAATGTCAATGGCAAGACCCCGTCGCCTGAATCACGAAGCGTTGCCCTGGAGACGCTTGAAAATGGGTCACGTTCAGTCTCCTCCACTCACAGCTCCGCACAACCCAAGGTATGCAGCACTGCGTTCGGACGACGCGTGACCAGGAACAGACTCCTCATTTAATCAGCACGAGAACAGCGTTGCTATGTCAACAGCTGGTACAATCCGCTGATTGAAAAATTCAAAAGACGCACTGGCCTCTTTTAAATAATAACGCTACAGGCCGTTGAGGAAAGTACGAAATAGACCATTCTGACACTCTGGTGCACCACCACAGCACCGTACACGTTAATCGCCGCTGTCAGACCTCCACCTGCCGAAGTCGCAGGTCCTTAACCTGCCGATGCCACAGGTTCAATGCAGAACAGTGCAGCCAGATCATGTAAATGCAAGTCCAATAAAGTTTGTCCGTTCTAAATACTCGCTACCCGTTTCCTGAAGTCCCACATATCATGTGAAGTTGGCAACCAAATATCCATCTGCTGCACCCCTGTCCAAATGTCCTTCAAATTAACAGAGATAATCTGCTCATGAAAGGTAAGATGTACCCTGGACTGCAGGCTCTCAAAATGCTCTCAAAATACTCTGAACACTGAGTAAATAATGTTTCAAAGAACTGCAGTTCAAACGCCTGTATTATTACCCAGGGCTGAGGCTGCCTAGTGGAACAGACAACTGTGGGGCTGCCAGGTGCATTTCCTGGAAGCAGGCTTCAAACAGGCTCTCTTAGAAGTACTCTTAATGTCTCCCCTCCCTTGTTGCAACAGTGATGACTCCTTTTAAGCTTCAGTAGTTGCCTTTTGTCCACAGTAGATCTGTTTTCCACCAAAATATGTAATGTTGGACAGAGGAAATCCAGTAGCCACGGCAAGGTTATAGAAGAAGGAAACTGATCTTGGTTCTTAAGATGGTGTTCTGGTACGTTCTGTAGTTAGCCCCACCAGGAGCAGCCTCCCTGCTGCTCAGCCCATACTCCAACTGACACTCCAACCACAGGCATCCTCGCATTCCATTACATCACCATGCACACCAACATTCCACTAAGCACACTCACACACGGCTGGGCAGCAAGGACCAGCGTATCAGGAAAGATGCATAATACCATAGACCAGATATAACAAGCAGTTCAGTAAGTTTTGAACTATAGCAAAGAGGACAACTTAACAAAACAATTTACTACGTGGTTACATAGGCACATTATAACATACCCATAAACATATTATTAGTTCTTTTAAGATATATGTATATAAATCTTATTGCATAAAGAAAACTACAATAACTAATGTGCGATATCACCATATATGAACAATCCTAATAATTTTCAAACGGTATGTATAGTGGTATATTCATTTGCAATTTACAACTCATACTCCTCAAGTTTCTGAGCACATTGCTCCACTCTCACAATCTGACTCATCATATCTTTCTCTTTCACCCCATCCTCAATTCTTTCCTTTACTTTACTGCTCCTTATTTCGACAGTACAGTATCGTCATAAGGCTTTTCCACAAGTTCCGCAAAACAATACACATTATTTTCTCCTTGGCTTTATTGCTAGTGTTGGACTTGGCCCTTCTGGCAGGTTCACCCCTGAACTTTTTTGCTTTTTACTGGTGACTTGGTGTGGTGATTTTTGGTTTCTGCGCACTTTCCCTGTGTCCCAGGGTAAAGTGCGTGCGCACTCTGAATGCATGTGGTGAGATAGGCCTGCCCTCCCATAGGAATGCATGGGGAATGTATGTGTCCCTAGTAGTTCCTGATGCGTGGGGTGTGCAGGCCCGAGTTTGGTATGTGCGGACTCGTGTGATTGAATGCTGCGCGATGATGTGTGCGGCGTGCATGTACCTAGTGTGGAAGTGCCACTTCTAGAAGTGGGCACTTCTGTGTGCAGTGTGTCTGGCGTGTGATTGGCTGGAGCTGGCTGGTGAGCCTGGCTCCAGGAGTCTGGTTGGGTCTGCCCCAGTGAGTGTGAGATTAGCATGCTGATGGCTGGGGAGGAGTGCACCTTGGACCTGAATAGGGCAGGGTTTTCCCCACACAATGCTGGCTCCGCCCCCTGTGGTGCGACTGACGACCCTAGCCCTGCCAGTGAATAGAGTGAGGGGCTGAGCACATCAAGGGTGCTCCCCAACCAGCTACGACTGGTTTTCCACCTCACCCTGAACCAAGAACAAAGGGTTTTAGTGTATAAGAATGGGGCTGTGTCCCCACAGAAACTGTTCTCTGCCAGGATCTTACCTGAGGGGGGCTGCTGCTGCTGCTGGACCAGAGGACCGCCACTTGGACTACCTCCCTGCCTGGAGGCCCAGTGAGCTGGCTCTGGGTCCAGCCTTGCCCCCACCCCTGCCCTGCTGCATGCAGGGAAGAACTTTGCTAGACTTTGGGGTTCTTTGTCCCTAAAGCACTGGGAGCGTTTGATTTGTGGGACCTAGCGCCTGGGAGCGCTTTTTGGCAACCTTTGAGGGGTAGCGCTTCTGTTTCCCTGCAGCCTGGGGCTGCGCGCATTTTGAAAAGGGGATTCCCCCGCTTTTGGTGCTTTAATTTATAGCGGGTGCCCACCCCGCTTATCTCCTCATCTTGGACGTTAATACGAAGGCGGGAGCCCACCCCGCGCTTCGGTGTAAGGAGAAGATCACCGCCGCGGCCGGGCTCGAAGGAAGTCAGGCAGGCCGGGGGCGGGACTCCGGGACAACCGGAGTCGGAACTAGGAGGGCGGGAGCCTACCCCGCCTCCTTCCAGAGAATCGCGGCTGGTCTGAGCCCCGGAGCAGGCAGGAGCCTACCCTGCGCCCCGGGGCCTTCGTCCGGAAGACAGGAAGCGGACAAGAAAGGAAGCGGACGGTAGCGAGGGAGAAGCGGGGCTCCCGTGGCCGGTGAGAGCCCCGCTGCATCTGCCTTGTGAGTGACGTCCCGGTCCCGGAGATGAGAGCCCCGCGTGTCGTCTGCACCGACGGAGTCCCGATGAGTGGGGGCATCCTCGTGTTGTGTGCGGAGCGAGTGCGCTCCACCGGGGGCATCCCTGTTCGTGAGCCCAGTGAAGGCTCCAACAACCGGGGGCATTTTGTTTCAGAGCCGGGAAGGCTCCAACGACCGGGGGCATTTTGATAGAGCCTGTGAGGCTCCAACACGTGGGCACATTGTTTGCCAGAGCCTGCGAGGCTCACGAGTCCCCAGCGTGGGACTCCAATGGTTGGGGGCAGTATTTCCGAGTCCAGAGGGACTCCAACGATGGCGCATTGGTTGCCTAGAGCCCACGAGGCTCCCACCACGTTTTAGGGGCACATTTGTTTATTGAGCCTGTGAGGCTCTAACGGGGGCATTTCTTTATCGTTCAGAGCCCAGAGGGGCTCAGGGGACAGTCCGTGGACAGAGCCTGCCAGGCTCCAGCGTTGGCCCCATCATTGTCCTACCGCTGCCCAGCACTTAGTGGGCAGCTGCAACGTTTAGGTTGTGGGCTCTGTGTTTTGGCTTGCGCAGCTTGCGCAGCCGTGCCCTGACTTTTCTGGACACAGGGCGTCCTTGCCCCTTCAAGGGCAGTTAGCCTAGGGACAGTCACAGGTGGTGGCTCATGTGAGTTCTTGCGCTATTGTTCCTTTCCTGCACCTCTGAATGTGTATTTATGCGTCATGTGCCTTGTTCTACACCGCTGAATGTAGTTTATGCATCATGTGTTTATATGCTTAGACCCCTACAGGTATTGTGATACTTAGGTGGTTGTTTTCTCCCTAGTACAGGTGGTACTAGTGAGGTCCTGGTTCCCTTCGCGATATTGTCCTAAGGTGGTTAGGGTTGCGTAGGTGGTACTTACCTGATACCAGTAGTTACTGGTTGTGTGCTACATTTGCTATTTTGTACTACAGTATTATTCCTATGTTCTAAAAGTGCTAATTCCTGACAATGGTCCATGTGGCCCTGTCCCCTGTACATATAATCCCTTGTAAACTCTGCCCGTGCCTGTTGGCACATTGTAAAGTGTGTGTTCTTATCTAATGTGTTTTGGTAATACAAAGGCTATTTTTATATAATACCTTGTGTGGAGTTTCTTTTGTGGTGGGCCTTGGGTGTTGTGGCTGGGTGCGTGCGCAAACGCTTTACACATCGCCTCAGAGATAAGCCTGACTGCTCTTGCCAAGCTACCAAGGGGGTGAGCAGGGGTTATCTTTGGCGTGTAACTTCCTTGCCCTGACTAGAGTGGTGGTTTCTGCCTGACTTTGGCGCAAGCCTTAGCCAACCAGAAATCCCATTTCTAACAGCTAGCTTGCCAGGAACCATATCCCCTTGTTCAAATATTATTCTCTTGGCAGGTCTTGTCTTATGTTTTCCACCGTATTTCTCATTTCTTTTTTGATTTGTCAGCTACTCCACCCACCATTTGATGCTGTCCAAGGAGTACATTCTGTGGTGACATGTATTCTTCTTCATAGTGGACGAAAAGGAGGTGCTTTCATGATAAAATGTAGAGTAGTACAATAATTCCACATTTCACTCTGTCAATCACCTGCACGCAGTCACTTAGCCCTCGATTAAAACGCACAACCAGTCCATTTTCACAAGAATAGCTCAAGGCAGTTTCATAATGCCTAATTGTTCGGATGCACTAAATGTATGTGCGGGATATAATGGGAACGATGCTCTTTTCTGTGCCTCTCCATCTCTACCAATGAAAATATATACAGTAATATAAGTGTCAACAGTGGGAGCATGGTAAGGGAATAGGATTTGAGAGACAACAGAGACAAGTCCACTACTCATCAGTTCACTTGTTTTAAGATAGCTGAAGGATGTAGTGAATACCTACAAGCCATGAGGCCAATTGTTATCATTAAGGGGAGGGGCTAATTTTGGTCCCCAGGGCCCAACATTATTGTCAGGGGAGGAGGGCACACAGCTCCCTTACCAGGCCTGTTATTGGCCCCAGGGACCCCATCCCTTGGGCCAGGTGTTATCATTATGGGCAGCCGGTGAATTTAGAATGTTATCCACAAAAGTCCACTAACTCAACACTTTGCAATGAAGCACAAAAGAGCATTGCCTTTCGTGCAATAGAACTGATACATCTTAGCTGTAGGGGAGTAAATATTTAACGCACATTTGACAAAGAGAGAGCATTTTGTTTCCGAGATTGTGCAGTGTTGACAAATGCTTGAATCAGGGTGTAGAATGACATACTTTTCCTGATTTACAAATTATTGTATTCAAAACAAAATATGTTAAAATTTGAAGAAATTAGACTTCTCACACCTTTTGTCTCTCTGTTTTCTCTTATTTGTGTTTCCAATTTTCGTAAAACTCTTATGCCATAGGCACGCGACAATGCTACATTACCAGATCCAAATCTTTACATTACACATTGATCATTACCTTAATTAAATGTCATCCTAAATCTTTAACAATTTCATCAGACTATCATGGATTATCTTATACATGGCATACTGTTATCCCTTTTACATCTCAAAGAACCACAACTACAGACACACTATGTTGGGTTTCTTACAACTACTGTGTGAGAGTCCAGAATGACACTCTTATAACTTTTCCACTTTACAAAGTATTTATCTTTCACTGTAAATAATATTTTCTACGAATAGTAACTACATTCTACACATGAATGTAGTGGCTCTGGTGTCCCTATTCTGTTAATTTATTGTACACAGTATTAAGTTCTAACCAGTTGACCAAAATTCCAAAATCAGTTAGACTGCTTTATTTTGGCACACAAGAGAATGTTTATTTGCCAAACACATGAAGGCCACTCAGATGCTTGTCACTTTAAAGATGACATCTGTCCGTATTTGACAGGAGTCATACAGCTCACCTAATAAAGAGAAGATTCAAGATCATGAAACACTTATGACTGGTGCTATCTAATTTCCTTAGTGGCATGTTAAGACTCTTAAAAACGTTATGAAAACAGGATTCTTGAGGTCAAGTATGACGAAGTTTGTGTATATTTGTTATGCGGTAATTTGTTGTGATGCTGGTGTGTTTTGTTGTATTTTTTGCTGCTCTGTTTGTGCTACATTATTGCAAAGTTATTTTGTTATTTTTTTATTGTAGGAGTTGTTTTGCGTTCTGCTGAGTTGTTTTGTTGTGATATGCCCTGTTACATTATTAATATGTTACTTAATGTACGTTATTGTGTTATATTAAGTTATTTACCTTAGAAATATCAACAAATGCTGCTCCATGTCCAACACCAGGCTTTAGAGTTCCCACAACTAGCACCCATTTACCACTGTCTGAGGTGGTAAAACAGTTCTCCTCCCTCTCTTTAACTACCATTGACACCAATCAGCCCAAAATGTGGTATAGACTGATGGCCTGATTTAGAGTTTGATGGATAGGCTACTGTTTCACAAACATGATGATTATCCTGTCCATTTAATTACAAGTGCCGTAGGCTATGATGCACTTGTACTGTGCCCAAATATTTAAAACTGTCACCCAAAGGTGCTGCGCTGCGTTGTGTGTCAGGGAGAGAGCAGAAAAGCAACATATCGATGGAGATATGGCACTATCCTGCTCTTTCACTAGCGCTTGTGCACAATCAGACTTCTGAGCCCCACACACACCTTTGCACCATAGTGCTAAGGTGTCTGTGTGAGTCTGGCATAGGTTTTCCACTGGAAGGATATTCTTCCAGTACAAAATACTTTGCTTAGACAAACTTTAAAACTTTTCCCACGTTGGATGTGTGCTGTACAGTGTACAGTACAGCACACACATGAAGAGGGAAAAAATATTAGAAATAAAAGCATTTCTCCATTTTAACAGTCGCTTTCAGGTGGCATTATCTGTTGGTCCAAAACCCTGTTTACTATTGTTAGTAGCTAGGGCTTTGCCACAAAAATCACGGGTGGTTGCACAGAAATGTTCATGTACCATCATTTGTGAATTCTCTTATGATCCAAGTTTCAGTACTACCAATTTTGGTAAGAGTTTATATTCGTCTTCCACCCCCTTGAGACTTTTTTTGGTAGAGTTGCAAAAACTTATTTTTAAAAGGGAGCCTATAAGGATTTTAGTCTTTCTTCTTCCGCATTTCCTTTTTTCTATTTACCTTCTCTAAGAATTTGTTTTTGCCACATGGTTTTTATTTTGGTGAAGGTGGTTTGTTTGCATGGGAGAATCAGTCTTCTTTTTCTTATATCCCACTTTTTTCCTTTATATTCATGGTTTATCTTCATTATATTTGAAGGCTAAGTATACTCATTATAACATTTTAGGTCTGTTTGTCTCCGAAACACGCATAGACTCGATTCCAGGAAGATTCATTGATAATTCAAGCCACCATATTTCCTCTCAAATTGAAGAGATTATTTGTCAGATTCTCATTATCAGATTTTTTTTTGCGGTATTGTTTGAGAATTATGATGAATATCAGTTTATAGAAGTGAACCCTACTTGTTGAATTTGAATTAAATCTATGCAGTGACTCTACTAGGTATTCCTACCTTTAGATTTTCAAATCTTATATCAGACTATTGACTGCATGTATTCATGAGAGGAATGTTTTGCTGTGAATTACTGTGTTTTAATTAGTCATGTATTATTATAGACATTGAATATCACTGTCTTTATAGATATTTTGCTAAAATAAAGATTGTATTTTTTATCTTTTGTGTACACTTTGCCGTCAAAGTAATATATCAGATATTGTGATATAAATATTCAGCTGCCTAGGGATTAGTTCAGACAATTATATTTTTTCTGCCCTGGGAACTGCTACTAGTAGCAGGGGGTCCTGATTTTTACATTGAACCATCCATGGGAACCTCATTTTGCATTGCTTGTGTTACTTTTAGGCAACTTTCCTGCTTCTAAGAGCGCTCATGCCAAGGATTGGATTACCAACCTCTTTGGAATCAGATAGAGGGTAGCATTTTAAAAACAAAGTGGTGCAAATGTTTTTTGTGGCATTACAAATTGAACAGAAATTGAATTGTGCCTATCGACCTGAAGCGACCGGAGTGGTTGAGCAAGTGAACAGAACCTTGGAGTCCCGATTGGCAAAGGTGTGTCTGGGGTGGCGTGGTGAGCAAAATAACGATGGATTAAACCCAGATCTGTGACTGGGGGTGAATGTTTTGCCAATGTGCAACATTCCGTCCATCATCTTGTGTGTTTTGCTGTTTGCCCTATGTGGGAAGGGTATGCCCAGACGTGGGTCCTGTGCTCACTACGCCCTTGGAGTCAAGCTATCCTGGCTGAAGAGGGGTGAAACCCCGAAACCGGTCCGAGGATACTTGATTCCGGTCCAGGGAAGACATGGCTTGGCAGTTCGGACTGGACTGTTCCCATGAGGCACAGGGTCAAGACTGATTTGCATATGGCCATGTCTGAACTGGGGTGGCGTGGTGAGCAAAATAACCATGGATTAAACCCAGATCTGTGACTGGGGGTCAATGTTTTGCCAATGTGCAACATTGATGCTTGATTCCGGTCCAGGGAAGACATGGCTTGGCAGTTCGGGCTGGACTGTTCCCATGAGGCACAGGGTCAAGACTGATTTGCATATGGCCATGTCTGAACTGGGGTGGCGTGGTGAGCAAAATAACGATGGATTAAACCCAGATCTGAGACTGGGGGTGAATGTTTTGCCAATGTGCAAAATTCCGTCCATCATCTTGTGTGTTTTACATCTTTGAAATGGCCTGATGCTTTACCCATGGTGTTGATGAGTTTGAGAAGCATCCCAGCCAGAAGATCTGGACTGTCCCCACATGAGATAATTATGGGGAGGGATATGAGACAGCCTGCAGTCCCAGCAAACCAGTTTGTAAATATAACTGATGACTTGGTACTCGATTACTGTAAAGGATTGGCTGATGTGGTGCATTCTGTGTCTCACCAGATTGGAGAAGCTGCAAGCTCAACACAACAGGAGCAGTGTGATGATCTGTGCCCAGGTGACTGGGTACTGGTAAAGAAACAAGTGTGAAAATCCTGTTTGGAACCTCGTTGGCTTGGGCCTTACCAAGTAATGCTTGCAACTACAACTGCTTTTAAATGTGGTTGTCTGCCTAATTGGGTGCATGTCGCCTACACTTGTTGAGTGCCATGTCACCTTGAAAAGGCAGGATCTGTAGTGGATGAACCGGTGGTAACAGAGAGATGTCCCATTCAATTTGGTCACAGAGTAGAGGGGGCGCCCGCTACTGGGTCTCGAAACACTGGTTCAGACGAGAGTCAAGGAGAGTTGGGTGCAGTTGGTAAAGAGGGTCAAACTGAGGATGATCTTACTCGGCGAAGTATTGACTCATAATGAGAAAAGTGTCAAAGAAAGACTAGTGCGAGGAGGAGACCGTTGGCCCAGAAAATCTGAAAGATTGAGACACAGACAAACCACAGATAGAATACCTCCAATGGTGAGAAAAGTCTCGAGCCAATCTGAACAAAGTGATACAGACTAGGAACCCACAGTGCGCAGAACAAAAAGAGCAAGGGTACCAAGCCAGAGATACGCAGCTCCAGAGTGGACATATTTAGCAGTTGCAAATGACTGGGGAAAAGAGTATTACGCTTTTTGCTTCAAAGACTGCAACTCACAAAAGCCACCTTGCAAGAACTGTTGTGAAAATGGCAAAAGAAATAAAGGCAGAGAAATCCTTTACGGGACGAACGTTCAGAGGCACTGATAAGTACATTTTAGCAAATCTTACAATACAAGCATAAAAAAAAATGAGCACCCTCAGACTACAGGTGGGAGATCCAAACCAGTCTTTGTTAAGGCGTAAACGAATATGTGCTTGCTTTTTGGCTGTTGTTGTCATGATATTTGTGTTGTTTTTGATAATACTAAACCTACCTCATCATATCTACATAAAACCTAACCTTCATGAAACTACGAGTACTAAAATGATAAAGGAAAAGGAGAATGTAGTTGTGACAAATGAATTTCCTGATACAGTTATGCATCATGATCAGTCTATTACCGATTTCCCATTAAATGTGTTTACTAAACTACTTTATGAATATGTGGATAATATGGATGCAAGAGATTGTGTGCATGCAGTTACCTTCTTTGGTATGTGAGGGCGTGACTTATCTACCGTTAACCTATGGTATTTCCTGTAGCGCACTAACAAGTTTATTCTATTGCAAAGAACAGTTTCAGTACTATTATTTGAATTATGATCTGATCTTTTCAGAAGTTCTGGCTAAGAAAAACTTAAATGTAGTACCAAATGCCCGAAATGCTGAGATAATGGGAGAATTTTTTCAACCTGCATTAACAATAAATATAGTGTAAGAGAAATGAGTATTACAGGTTACCATAGCAATGGTATGGATTTTGTTACATGGGTATAGTTTTTCCGAAAATCTACATGCGAATCAGATCAGTGGAACCAAAGAGAAAAGACATACTCGCTTGAGAAGGGGAATCAAAGCTGCTGAAATTATAGGAGATATGTTAGGTTCTATAAAAACCCTCCGTGGGGGTAATCCTAAATTCACACAATATTTGGAAGCTTTCAACTGTAGTTAATTGGCTATCAACTGATACTGTCAGAGGATTTCTTGTTATAGACAAAGAAATGCTTGCTATCCAATCTATGGTTTTGCAAAACAGACTTGCTTTAGACGTACTTCTTGCAAAAAGAAGGCGGAGTCTGATGCATGTTAAAGGTTCAACAATGTTGTACTTGTATTCCTGACAAAAATACGGATTTGCGGAGATATATTAGCAACATTAACTTCAGGAAACAATTAACAGAACTAAAAGCTAATGGTGCTTGGGAAACAATTGTGAGAGTATTCACATCTGTGGAAAGTTGGTTTGCAGCACTGGGAGGAAGCCTAGTGGGAAAAATACTGACACCTATATTAACAATACTTATTGGCTTACTAATCAAAGCAGTGATACATCGATATTGCAAACTTAAGGGTGTTGAAAAGGAAACCAGAAGAAAGAAAAGGCATAGAGCAGAAATTTAATTAGAAGGTAGACAACGTGGATTCTATGATGATATGAAAAATGTAGAACAGGCTAGATTGAAACGAATAATTACAACTGTATTCTAATGTGACATCAGAATTACAAAAGATGATGATAAGATAAGATTGAGTGATGGCTTGATGCACCATAAAAGGGCGAAATGATGGAGCGTAGATGTTACTTAGCATCTATCTTCACCAATTCCCACCTAGGAAAATCATGTGCAACACTTTTTACTGGATGAGACATGTTAACCTATTTAGTCGAAAAGATGACTTCACATACTGCATAGTAAAAGCATGCAGAGTTTTTAGACAATGATGATATGAAAATGTAAACAAAGTGAGAATGCATTTACGTGTTGTAAGAAAAGATGAAAAAAAAGATTAATATAGAGGGTTTTTGTGAATAATAAAAGTCAAATGTGCATTATAATGAATGCACATGTGCATAGTGGTACTAGAGAAATGTAGAAAATGCTCTCTACAAAGAAAACTGACAGAATGATTATGGGTTTTTTGTAACGCATATGAAAAAAATAATACATCCACTGAAAAGTGTCATGTTGAAATTTATGCTTGCATGTTAATGTGCTAAATAATTACTAGAAAGAAAAATCAATTAGTAGTGCATAATACTGACATGAAGACCTCCATAATTGAAATTATGAAGAAAATTGAATGCAATTGCGAATGTATGATCTTCAATAATATTAACACAACAGTGATTCAGCTATTTTTTTCCATGTAGGCCTCAGAGCTTTCTTTTTCCTTATGTTAATGTAAAATCATGTGAGGCAGTCACCTAAGCCCTATGAGAACTTTCTGTAAAGTTTCACTTCTGTTCTGGCAACCAGTGGACTCACTTCTCACTAGAAGAGTATTTAATAGAACTGTAACAAATATTGTTGCATACCCAGAGAAAGTCACCTGGGAACAGACTGATTATGAACAAATACAAGTACCTTCAACTTCCATTGAAGTGGCGAAATGCTAACTAAATGGAACATAATGAATATTAATGATACTTGCAAAAAGGATTATTTACCTCAACCAGATTTGTATGATTTACTGATCACCTCATGACAGCCCACCATGAGTGACCAATAAAAACCCCATGGACTGATGGAATTGATACATGAAGGGATGTAAACCTGGGACAAATGGAGTAAAATTGCCCTATCTGGGAGGAGGCAGGGGCTGCCTGTCAGTCATCTTTCCTGCCTGGCATCCTGTCAGTCTGACTCTTGATTATCCTTTCTATGGCCTTTTCCTCTCGCTCTTGGTAGAATAGACTCTAATGATTTGAACTTTATTCAAACTGCGACCTCAGATCCTGTGCTTTGCCGGTTGGCTAAGGTGTAAGGGAAGTAACCTTTCTTGACTCCAACTTTGGCATGCGGTGCAGTAGCCTGAAATAAATTATGTGAAGACAGACCTGAAGTGAACTGCCTTGCTTTGGTTTGTATGCTTAATAGTTGAATCTGTATTTTTCCATGCTCTTTATAGACTGAATTGTGCTGTTGAAGTTGATCTGTGCTGAGCTGTGTTATTACTTGCATTAACAAATTGTCATAATTGTCATTAAATATGAATTTGAAATAGTTCCTGATCTGTCTATGCAATCTGAGGCAATAAATGTTTTCTCTGAATTAGCTTTATTGATTCTGTCTCATTCTTTTGGTCTTATTGGTTATCACAAGGAGTCTATTTGAGATGCTAAAGAAGGTTTTGTTCTAAAACTGAGAAGATCATGTTTACATGAGCAATTATCTATCCCAGATCCTCATAGCATAATTGCTTGCATATTCTGAGTATTCTAGTCCCTATCATCTCTACAAGAAAAGATCAGTCAGAGGACCTATGTCATGGTAATGGTGGATAAGGTATAAAGGTTATTATGAAAATTAGGAGTGGTTAGAAATTGGGCCCAACATATTAGGTTATTACATGTGGTAAGAAAGATTTATTAAGCTTTACGCTGCATCACACTTCAGGGCCTTTCTTGACCTGACTGGGTATTACATGATGCTTGTAAAGAAGTATGTGGTTTGTGGTACAGACAGATGCTTCAGAGCAAGGGATTGGGCTGTACAGGCACAAGTAAATGAAGAGGGCTATGATCAACCAGTTGCCTTCATTAGCAGGCGACTACTCCCCAGAGAGCAAAGGCGGAGTGCCATTGAGAGGGAAGCCTTTGCTGTAGTTTGGTCCCTGAAGAAGCTGAGCTCATAACGGTTTGGTACTCACTTCTGTGTTCAAACTGACCATAGACCTCTCAGAGGGTGAGGGGGAGAACTCCAAATTGTTAAAGTGGTCCATTTCCCTATAGGGGGTGGACTTTGCAGTGGAACACAGACCTGGGACTGCTCATGCCAATACAGATGGACTTTTGACTGATGCTGGTATTTACTGACTCTGAGCGTGACCTGGGCTCTGCTAACAAGGGCCTGTGCTCTGTCCTTAAAAAAATATGTTAAATGGTATAATTCTAATTGGTTCAGAAAACCTACCTGTAAGTCCCAAGTATATGGTAGGGCATGTAGGTTTTGACCACATTGGACTTAATGCACCTACGATTGCATACTGTGGTGTCTGGTGTCCAAATTTGACTTAGGAATTAAAAGTACTTCCAAAGTCCAAAACTGCCTTTTTATTACATGTACGTCACCCCCCAAGATCTGCTGTAAGGTGACCCAAGGGTAGGGTGCATTGTTATAAAATGCAGCGATAATATAAAATATGTTTTATATGCCCTAGTAGGGAAAAACAACCAAAGTCATTTTTCTCTATTGTAGTGCTGCTAGACCCATAGGCTAACATGGGAAGACTTTATTAAATCTTAATAAAGTCTTACTTTTGATTGGAGTTAGCTAGCAATATGATTCAAAGTATCAAGATAATGGTAAGAATAAATTCAGCAACTTACCAAGGTCGGATTTATTATAACTATTACAGGAAAGTAGTTTTAGAACTTACTATTCGGAGGTTACCTAAAGCTGCCCCATAGCAGCCTATTCTGATTGGTCAGCCTTTCTCAGCCTGAGCCAAAATGCCAGGTGAGTAGGTGTGAAGAGGCCTAGGGCTTCAAAAATACAGCCATTTGGTGGGAGGAGGTCAGCTTCTTGGAGACGCCAGGGAGAGGAAGGGGGTTGGGGAGATAAGCTGGACTTCAAAGGCAGGAAAACGGATGTCACAGGACCCAGGCCAGCCCCCACTTCCTTGATCCCAGACAGATGGGAGCCCCCTTTATTAGATTAGGAGAGGTGCTAGAACGGGAGTGTAGTTAAATGTTAGCCACACCTCTGAACTGGGTCACACTGACACACACTCCAAGCAGAGAATTTCTCTGTTTGGCTTTTTGTAAGAACAGTGCATTCTGGGTCACAAATATGCAACACTTCGCAATAAGTGGTTATAGCAGAAGGTGGCAACTTTACCCCTATTGGCTGGGGGTCCCTCCCTCTTGCTAGCTCAGCATGCAGAATAAATATGGGAGATCTGCAGGAGCTTCTCAGATCACTGACTAGAATATCTAAAAAAAGAACTTTCCTGCTGGACCCTTGAACTGCAGCACAGAAGACTTGTACTCAGAAGATTGTACCTGCTGCACTCTCAAGGCTCCGCAAAGAAAGGACTGTGCCCGATTGAACTCCCTGAGCAGCAACAGGTAGAAAAGTGCTTAAAAAAGCCATCTGCAGCAGACAGACATAACTGCTCCAGCTGACCAGTTACAACTGGATTTTCCTGGACTGCCCAGGTGCATTGTCGCAGATTGAGTCCCAGACCCCAAGAGGCAATCAAGAGCTTCTGAACCCTTGGCTGGTGCTGTTGGAAACTTAAACGCAAAGCAAACAACCAAGAAGTTCTGGAAGTCTGGGAACTTTCTACAACGTTTTGGAAAAAAGCTCCAGAAGAAGACGAAAACAGAATCAGGCCGGTTGCAAAACCAAAAAAGCATTTTTCAGTATTAGGAAGGGGTGTGTTTAGGGTGTTCCTTCCTAATAATTAATCGCACTTGCGCGGAACTGAAGCTCCATGAGAAACCTGCACATCAGCATCTAACCGCGGCCTAACAGCCGTGTCACTGCCTGAAAGGACCGGTGAAGCGGGGTATGGAACAATTGCAGCGGTCTGTGAACCTGTTTTTAAAAGCCAAATCATGGCAGGACCGCTGACGATTGTGTGCGGTCTGGAGAAAATGGCGCCTGGGCCCTGATTACGTGCTTACTAACAAAGACCGGACCGAGAAGCTGAGCGATTCGGCACCCTGCGCAATTGACTTATGGCCGATAACTGTGACCCAACTGCTGGAATCGCAACCCTTGCCTGTGGCACATGAGAAGCCGGGGCTGCGGTGCGGGCCTCACTTGTGACATGGCCAGAAGGACCTAGGGGAGGAGCTAGGTGCAGCTGTGGAAAGGAGAGTGAGGTACTGGCGTCTTGTGAACGCAATCCTCGGAGACCCAGTGGGGATGGGGTCTGCGGGCGAGTCTGGAGAGCTACAGACGGGTCGTGCTGGATTGTCACATTTGTGTGATCCTCCAGCCTGGGTGCAGCACCACCTTCGATGATGAGACACTGATATCTGATCCCTGCTGCCCGGCTGGGGTCGGCTGAAGTGGACTAAATTGGGGAAAATGCAGGGGGGCCAAACGAATAAAGCATAAAACGGCCTAGCGCACGGCAGTGGCACGAAGGAGCAACTAGAAGTGGCAAAGTAAAAGGTTGGACCTCAATATTGTACACTTCATCTGGAGGAGCATGGTACTCCCACACGGCTAGGGCTGCAGAAGGTGAGAATTATACTGATCTCTACCACCCGACTTAGAACAGCTGCCACGGACCTCCCTGGATAAAAATCAAAAGGGGGAACACAAATCAAACAGAAGGAGGGAGGGCAGTGAAAGGCTGCCTCATCAGTGGAAATAAAATCACGGGTAGCCTAGATCGGACATTGCAAAACATTGGCAATACTTCAGAGGGACTACCTGATAATCGGTGAAATTGCAGCACCCCCACTGCTATCTTTTAAAAAGCAGGAGGTGGTGCGTGTAGTGGGACGGTGCACACCTGGGGGAATGGCACGCAGAGACCTAGAACAATGCAAGCTACCATTCGACGCAATTAATCAGGAACCAGCACCAGCTAGTAACATGGCAGAGGGGACTACAACTGGAACTATGGGGAAGAGCGGTCCAGCTGACATGAAGGTGCTGATGCTAGAATTATGCTCTGGATTCAAAGCACTAGATAGCCGGTTTGATGCCCTGAATAAAAGGCTGGAAGGACTGGGGGAATGCATAGATTGGCATGAAGCTCGGTTGGACATGGCGGAGGGATGGGTTCCCGACCTTGAAGACAGCGCAGCCCAGACAGCTTAAAACGTTGACTGACTGGAGAGGATCATGAAAACAATTGTCACAAAAAACTAACATCTTAAAGTGATAAGTAGGAGAAACAATGTACGAATAATGAGGGTACCAGAATCCACAGATACAGGGAGGATGGATCAATTTGTTCATCATCTATTGACAGACCAATTTGGGACAGAACAGTTCACATCTACGTTTGTATTGGAGCGGGCGCATCGAACGCTGGGTCCGCGACCTAATCCTGGCTGTGCGCCCAGACCCATCCTCGCAAGACTATTAAAATTCAGAGACTGTGACAGTGTTTTATGGCTGGCCCAAGAGAATGGCAACTTATCATGGTAGGGATCCTCATTGTTCATATTTCCAGACTTTACCATTCTGGTGCAGAAGGCCAGGCGCAAATTCACCGGAGTAAATGCAACACTGCCAATTTGGGACTGAGACTTTACCTGAATCTCCTGAGGCGGAAGCCGGGAGTGACGCTTTGCTAAAAATTGGATAATTGCTCTTAAAACTGTGATACCTTGTATTTTGAACCTCTTTGCGCATAGCCCCCAGCACTGACCTGAGAATCCACCAAGACAGCCGATTTGAACGCTGTCAGGGACAGGAATTCACTCGCACGCCGCCATCACCGGCCGCGAGGAGCCACGGACACGCCCACCTCTCGTGGCCACGCTCACCCCTCGCCAAGCACATAAAGCGCACCCTGATCACTAGAGCTGCACTTTACCTGAATCTCCTGAGGCGGAAGCCGGGAGTGACGCTTTGCTAAAAATTGGATAATTGTTCTTAAAACTGTGATAACTTGTATTTTAAACCTCTTTGCACATACCCCCAGCACTGACCTGAGACTCCCCAAGACAGCCGATTTGAACGCTGTCAGGGACAGGAATTCACTCGCACGCCGCCATCACCGGCCGCGAGGAGCCACGGACACGCCCACCTCTCGTGGCCACGCCCACCCCTCCAAAGCCCGATTTCCCTCCATAAATTATGTGTCAGTTCAGGCGCGCCAAAGGCAAGCCCGTCTGGGCCCGTCCGGGCCCAGCCGGACCCAGGCCCAGTTACTCTGCCCATTTCTGCCAAGAAATGTGTCAGGGCCGTTGATTCTCCACAGAGGCAGAAGATGCTTATTCCCAATTCCTTCCTCTCAGAACACACTGCGTTTAGCAGCTGCTCTAAGCAGGGGGAAAGGGGAGTTGGACAGAGAAGAGAAAGACACTCGAGCTGGACCTGAATTCCCTGGTCTTCTGTTTTCCTGTCTTCTGGGGTTCTAATGCACATAAGGGGAAATAAGCATTCAAATACACATAACAGTTCTGCTCATTACTTATCTAAACACTTCTTATCTGTCCTACCAGGTATTGCTAGAGTGTAGGCTCCTCTTCTGTAATGAGGTCTCTTAGTTCCTACTGGTCTGGAACTGTAGCTTCCTAGCACACATGGAAGACACTACATTAGAATCACAACACTACCTTCTACCTTTCTTCTATTAACTGAGAAATGGACGTCTCCTACCTAATTGGTAGCTTGACCTATCACTTAGGTTTCTCATAAAGGTTCGGAATATTTGTCTAATTAATTGAAGTCTCACATAAAGTCTCTCTTCCTGAAGTCTGGAACAGTTCTCGTTGAATTAGTGAAGGTAAATGGCTTCAGGGAGGTACGCGCAAGAAGGATCAAGGAAGGATAGAGAGGAAGGAAAGGAAAAGGGAAGAACGCTAGGAAGGAAGGGTACAGTGGCTAACGCGCTTCTCCAAAGTTGCAGTCTCCTTAACGCTGTAGCAGGATAAATTCTTGGCTTACTTGACTGTGAAGGTTCTCGGGCTCACCAGCTCTGTACTCTCGAAACTCCTGGAAGGCTGGAACAACTGGCCTCTCACAATGCGTATAGTAATGTCCCAAATAAGAATTGGACACTTGAGAACTGAACCCTTGAATGGGAAATAATTCCCTCTGTGAAATTATGTCTTTGAATAAGCGCCGCTTCCACTAAATTGCTTGAAAGGAAGCGCGCTTCGAATTCGAACTTCTCTACCTCAGATTCAAATTGAAGTGCGCCGTTGAGCGCGCTCGCGAGCCGCTTCATTCCGAAGTGCCTTCAAGACTAGAACGTCTCTTCTGGAGCCTCTGATGCTTCGCGGGCAACGCGGCGGCCATCTTGAAAGGGTCTTTTTCACCGGGTTAACATTAAATCAATAATTTACAGTAGCCGGTTTAATTACCACTCTATGTTTTTTGGGATAACACTGCCCTATGGTAAGGGCACTCACCAGGTTCCTGACAGTACCCCCTCTCAATGACCGATTTATCGGTCTAGGTTTGAGAGGATTTTGCAAATGAAAGCGTTGAATTAATTGGGAAGCATGCACGTTTAAGGCCGGTTCCCAAGATCTCTCTTCAGGTCCATACCCCTTCCAGTCCACCAAATAATATAGTTTCCCTCGAATCCTTCTTGAATCTAAGATTTCTTTGACTTCATATTCAGTGTGTCCTTTGATTCTCACTGCAGGGGGAGGGGTACCCTTGCGAAGATAGGGGACTGCTGGCTTAAGGAGGGATACATGGAATACACGGTGAATCTTTAATTGTGAAGGCAATTTTAGCTTAACTGTCACTGGCCCTAACACCTGTTCTATTGGGAAGGGACCAATATACCGTGGTTGAAATTTTCTATTCCCCTTCAATCGCAGGTGACGAGAGGATAACCACACTGAATCTCCCACCTGATACTGAGGGGCCTTCTTTCTGTGTTTATCTGCTTGTCGCTTATAACTCTCCTTAGCCTTTAGAATATTAGACTCTGCAGATTTGTGAGCTCGGGATAGTTCTTTCAAATACTGATCAGCTGCCGGAACCCCAAACTCTTCTCTACAACTGAAGGGATTTGGATGTCTTCCAAAATTGAGGTAAAATGGAGTAAACCCAGTGGAGACATTCTTCGCATTGTTGTGCGCGAATTCTGCCATCCACAGCAGGTCTGACCACTCACCATCCCGAGCCAAAAGGAACAGGCGAAGGTATTGTTCCAACTCTTGATTTACTCGTTCCGTTTGACCATCTGTCTCGGGATGATAACTGGTAGAATGCCTGACTTCTGCCCCTAATCCCAGCATGAAGGCCTTCCAGAATCGAGAGACAAACTGAGGACCCCTGTCAGAAATCAAGATCTTAGGCACCCCATGAATCTTAACTATGTGTTCACTGAAAAGTTTGGCTATTTCTCTAGCTGTGGGAACCCCTTTTATAGGAATGAAGTGACTCATTTTAGTAAAGGTGTCCACTACAACTAAAACGGTATCATACCCCCTGCTCACTGGAAGGTCTACGATTAAATCTAATGTGACTGTGTGCCAGGGTTCTGTGGGAGTAGGTAGGGGTTGTAAAAATCCTTGGGGCGCTTGCCTACTGGTTTTCCCTCGAGCACAGATGTGACAGGATTCCACATAGCGTTTCACATGAGCCTTCATATCCGGCCACCAGAAGTATCGCTGGACTAAGTCAAGTGTCTTGGCCATGCCTTTATGCCCTGCTAATGGTTGATCATGACAGTCTTTCAAAGCTTGTTCTTGGATTGCTCTGGCTGGCAAATATAACGCACCTCGATGGTAAGGCAAGGAGTTGACAATCACTCGGTCTGTTTCTTGATTTGCCCATTCGGACATTTCCTCTATAGTCATTTGTCTTCCAATTTCTTCCTTATAGTTCGTGAAACTAAGAGTGCATACAATCTTGGATTCAGGAATAATTGGGCGTGATTCCACTGGATGTTCTGAGGCCTCTGTTTGAATTCGGGACAGAGCGTCCGCCTTGCCATTCTTACTGCCTGGGCGATAAGTAATCACAAAATCAAAGTCGGCAAAGTAAAGGGACCAGCGTAGTTGACGAGGAGTCAAGGTTCTGGCAGATTTCAAAAACTGAAGGTTTTTATGATCCGTGAAAACTGTGACCGTATGCTGGGCTCCTAATAAATAATGCCTCCATTCCACAAAAGCATCCTTTACGGCCAGCAGCTCTTTCTCCGCAATAGTGTAATTCTGCTCTGCTGCATTCAACTTTCTAGACCTGAAAGCTACTGGATGTAGTTGTCCCGTAGATCGGTGTCGCTGAGACAGGATTCCACCTATGGCTTGGTCTGAGGCATCCGCTTCTACAAAGAAAGGTTCAGAAGGATCTGCATGAAGGAGAATTGGGGCCGATGTAAAACTGGTCTTGAGATAGACAAAGGCCTGTTCCGCCTCTTCTGTCCATTGAAATTTTTCTCCCTTTTTTAACAATTTTGTGATGGGGAGAATCTTTTGAGAAAAACCTTGAATGAATCGACGATAGAAATTGGCAAACCCCAAAAATCGCTGTACCTCCTTGACATCTGTGGGAGATGGCCATTCGACCACAGCCTGCACCTTCCTGGTGTCCATGGTAATTCCGTCTGGTGACAGTACAAACCCCAAAAACTCAACAGTGCGAACACTGAACGCACACTTCTCTAATTTCACATAGAGCTGATGTTGTCGAAGTCTTTCGAGGACCAACTTCACATGCCTCACATGTTCTTGTGGAGTCTTAGAAAAAATCAAAATGTCGTCCAAATAGATCACCGCTACCTTATCCAACAAATCTCCCATGGCATCATTAATAAAATGTTGAAAGGCTGCGGGAGCATTGCACAGCCCGAAGGGCATCACCTGATATTCGAAGAGCCCGTACTTGGTTCTGAAGGCTGTCTTCCACTCGTGACCCTCCTTCATTCGGATAAGATGGTAAGCTCCCCGAAGATCTAATTTCGTGAATATCTGAGCCTCTTTGATCTGATCCAAAAGGACGGAAATCAAAGGTAACGGATAGCGGTTTTTAATCGTTGCTCCGTTGATTGCTCGATAATCGATGCAAGTCCTCAAAGACCCTTCTTTCTTTGGAATGAAAAACAATGGTGAGGAGACCGGAGACTGGGATGGTCTAATGAACCCGTTAGCTAAGTAACGATCCAAACAATCCTTCAAATACAGGTTCTCGGCCTCCGTTAATGCATAAATCCGACTGCAGGGCAAAACGGCCCCTGGTTCAAGGTCAATGGCACAATCGTAAGAGCGATGGGGGGGCAATCGTTCCGCTTCACATTCACTGAACACATCTCCAAATTCCTTGTATTCATCCGGAACAAGTATTGACTCGACCACCCCAATGGGATCTCCTCCGTAAGACAACAAGGTGGCTGTGGAAGGTTCTAGATTCTGTTCATCTGAGGAGAAACAATGTTCAGAACAAAACAAAGAAGTCATCTCAACAGTCCGATTCTCCCAGTCAATTGTCGGATTGTGTGTGGTGAGCCACGGGATACCCAGAATGATCTGAAACTGTGGGGCATCAATCAAGTTAAACTGAAGATATTCTCGATGTCCATTTGATTGGACCAATTCTAACAACTCAGTGTGATGGGTGATGGGACCCGATGAAAGATTGGTCCCATCTACGGCTCGAACCAACTCCTTCTTTTCCTTTAACCTCGCTTGGATTCCCATCCTCTTCGCGTACTTGATGTCACAGAAGTTCCCCGTAGCTCCGGAGTCAATCATGATGGCTACTCCTGTGATTTCTTGTTCACGGAACTTCAACGTCATCTGTAGGATCAAATGCGGTGCTTGAGTTTGAAGGGTGTTCATTATGCAATGGGATTCTGGAACCTTCTTTTCACATTTCGCCATCTGAGCGGCTCCTCCTACAGATGGTTTTGAGAGTTTCCCGACACAACAGGTTTAGGTCTCTTTGGGCACTCTTTCACAAAATGGCCTGCAGCTCCACAGTACATACATAACTTCTTTGCTCTCCTCGACTCCTTTTCCTCTTTACTTAAAGGACCCCTCACTGTTCCTATCTGCATTGGTTCACTCTCTGATGTGGATCCATTAGTTTTACTCCCTTCAACTCTAGGTCTGTCAAAACGTGAAAAATTCCATTTAATATCTCTAGACTTCTTTTCTCCTTTTCTCTCCGTACAGCGAAAGTCGATTTCTAACACTAAGTCTACTAATTCTGTAAAATCAGTAGGTCGGTTTGGAATCTGTGCAAGTGTGTCCTTTATCTCATCCCGTAAGCCTCTATAAAACAGTGCAGCCCTCTTCTCTGGTGGCCAATTAGTTTCCATTAACAGTTTGTTAAATTGCGTTAAGTACGTGAGGAGATCTTTGGATCCTTGACGCAGTTCCAAAAGTTCATTGTCAGTGGCCTGGGAAATTCTTCTCCTGTCAAAGATACGAAGAAACTCTGTCTTGAAGCGTTCAAAATCATATAAAAAAGGATCATCTCGGGAAACCAGAGGCATAGCCCAATTGGCGGCATCCCCACTAAGATAAGACAAAATGAAAGCCACCCGGGATTGAGCATCTGGAAATAGGGTTGAGCGACACATGAAATGAAGGGAACATTGTGTGAGGAACAATTGGGCCTTTTGAGGATCCCCGCTAAACCTTTCGGGTGGTGCTAAAGGAATAAGGGGGGAAACTGAATGAACAACTTGGGCCACTGTTCGGGGGTTAGTTTCAGGCAAGGAACCCTTTAAATCTGCTACAGAAGGAGGAGAGTCTGAAGGCATCATCTCACTAACTCTTTGGGATAGCATCATTGTTTCCTGTCGTGAAGCTACCATTTCTTGTTTAAGACTCTTATTCTCAGCGCAAAGATGTCCCACATCCCGCTGAATTCTCTCTAACATGTCCCCTAACGCCTTCAAACTAAAACCCTCTGCCATTCTGCCTGGGTGGAGTGAAGTCGTGGGCACTTCAATCTGTCAGGGCCGTTGATTCTCCACAGAGGCAGAAGATGCTTATTCCCAATTCCTTCCTCTCAGAACACACTGCGTTTAGCAGCTGCTCTAAGCAGGGGGAAAGGGGAGTTGGACAGAGAAGAGAAAGACACTCGAGCTGGACCTGAATTCCCTGGTCTTCTGTTTTCCTGTCTTCTGGGGTTCTAATGCACATAAGGGGAAATAAGCATTCAAATACACATAACAGTTCTGCTCATTACTTATCTAAACACTTCTTATCTGTCCTACCAGGTATTGCTAGAGTGTAGGCTCCTCTTCTGTAATGAGGTCTCTTAGTTCCTACTGGTCTGGAACTGTAGCTTCCTAGCACACATGGAAGACACTACATTAGAATCACAACACTACCTTCTACCTTTCTTCTATTAACTGAGAAATGGACGTCTCCTACCTAATTGGTAGCTTGACCTATCACTTAGGTTTCTCATAAAGGTTCGGAATATTTGTCTAATTAATTGAAGTCTCACATAAAGTCTCTCTTCCTGAAGTCTGGAACAGTTCTCGTTGAATTAGTGAAGGTAAATGGCTTCAGGGAGGTACGCGCAAGAAGGATCAAGGAAGGATAGAGAGGAAGGAAAGGAAAAGGGAAGAACGCTAGGAAGGAAGGGTACAGTGGCTAACGCGCTTCTCCAAAGTTGCAGTCTCCTTAATGCTGTAGCAGGATAAATTCTTGGCTTACTTGACTGTGAAGGTTCTCGGGCTCACCAGCTCTGTACTCTCGAAACTCCTGGAAGGCTGGAACAACTGGCCTCTCACAATGCGAATAGTAATGTCCCAAATAAGAATTGGACACTTGAGAACTGAACCCTTGAATGGGAAATAATTCCCTCTGTGAAATTATGTCTTTGAATAAGCGCCGCTTCCACTAAATTGCTTGAAAGGAAGCGCGCTTCGAATTCGAACTTCTCTACCTCAGATTCAAATTGAAGTGCGCCGTTGAGCGCGCTCGCGAGCCGCTTCATTCCGAAGTGCCTTCAAGACTAGAACGTCTCTTCTGGAGCCTCTGATGCTTCGCGGGCAACGCGGCGGCCATCTTGAAAGGGTCTTTTTCACCGGGTTAACATTAAACCAATAATTTACAGTAGCCGGTTTAATTACCACTCTATGTTTTTTGGGATAACACTGCCCTATGGTAAGGGCACTCACCAGGTTCCTGACAAAATGCCCGACTTACTCCTGGGATAAGCTTCTGGCCCTAAACACCCAGAAACACCCCTCCTGCATTCATACCCATACAGGCGACAACCCTTTCACCAGCTGCAGCCTCTGTAACCCCCCTGGCCCTGACCCGGTACACGGTGGACTCCAACTAGGCCTACTTAACTGCAGGTCGCTCGTTAAACACGCGCATGAAATTAACCTCCTGATCTCAATCCACGCCACGGATATCCTGTTTCTCACTGAAACATGGCTCACTCCCAAACATGGCCCTGACATAGTCCTCGCACTCCCTCCTGGCTACCTAATATGCTCGTTGAATAGACCAGAGGGTAGAGGAGGTGGACTAGCCATAATATACAAGGACGTTTTCACCTGCAGAACCTCTGATGGCAACATCAATGGATGTGAAAGCTGCCACTTCGCCATCCAAATCTCCCCAGTGACATCGCTGTCGGGAATGCTTGTATATCGCCCCCCCCGGCCAACTCGCCGAATTTCCTAGCAAACTCATCGACCAGATCACCATTAAGTGTACGACTTCCTCCAATTATCTCTTATTGGGGGACCTCAATATCCACTTTCTGGATCCGGTCGACATCAGGCGACAGAACTTCTACAGGATATCACCTCCAGTGGCCTCGGCCTAAAAAACCCACAGGCCACTCATGACAGAGGGCAGCTACTCGACCCCATATTCACTATCATCCAAGATCTGAACACCCGTGCTCACGTCCCACTCCCTTGGACCGACCACTTCCTGGTCCCCTTTGAATGGCCTATCAACATTCCCCCCCTTCAACCCCCCAAAATCAGAACCCTGATTAGACGCTGGCATAAACTGGTCCCAGACGAATGGGCAGCTAAATTAAATGAAAACACCCCCCTCCCCTCTCAAGACACCATCGCCGCTGACAACGAATTCAATACTTGGGTCACCCAATCTCTGGATGACATCCTCCCGAAATCTAGCACCCTTAAACGTACCAAGAGAGTCAATCCGTCCGCATGGTACACTCCCGAACTTAACCTATTACGAAAGGAATGCAAGAGGAACGAACGCCTTTGGAGGAAAGATAAAACGGCAGACAAGAAAGACATATTTCGTGCCTCCGTAAAATCTTATAAAATGGAACTACGCAATACCAAAAGCGCCTTCTACGAAGATAGAATCAAAAACGCCTCCTGTTCGGCCCACGAAACCTTCGCCATTCTTAAAGAACTCCTTCATGCCCCAGACCCCCCTGTTAAACCATTGGACCCCAAAGCAGCGGAAAGCAAATGCATTAAACTCGCCACCTTCTTTGATGAGAAAATACAAAAAATTCTCTCGGCCCTTCCCCCTATCGTAACTAGCCACATGGATGGGGATCCTACCAACTATCCTATCCTCCTCTCCCATTTCCCTGATGGCCCCTCACCCTCCCTGGACACCTTTGGCCCAGTGTCCACGGAAGAGGTAGCTGCAACATTGGCTTCAATCAAAAGTGGGTCCCCCCGCGATCCCGCCCCTCTCCGTTTGCTGAAAAAAGTTTCCAGCACCATCATCCCCCCCTCACGTCGCTTATCAACTCCTCCCTCTCGCAGGGCCTAGTCCCCCATAGCTGGAAAGCGGCAGTGGTCAAAGGCCTACTAAAGAAACCTTCTTTAGACCCCCAGGACCTTTCCAACTACAGACCTATTTCCCTTCTCCCAGGAAACAGTAAGATCACGGAGAAGCTAGTGAACAAACAACTTTCACTATTCCTGGAGAGCAACAACTTACTCGGGGTCTCCCAGACAGGGTTCCGTCCAGGCCAGGTCACCGACATCGCCCTCCTGGCGGCTGTGGAGAAGGCCAGAAGCATTCTGGATACAGGAGGATCAGTGGCAGTGATCCTCCTGGACCTCAGTGCGGCCTTCGACACTGTGAACCATCATACCCTAATCCAACGACTGGGAGAAATCGGAGTAAGGGGCACGGCCCTGAAGTGGCTAAAATCTTTCCTTGATGACCGCTCCTTTCAAGTCTGGGAGAACGGCAGCCACTCACCCGCAATCCCTCTCCGCTGTGGAGTACCGCAGGGCTCATCTCTTAGCCCGACGTTATTCAACGTGTATATGTCCCCGCTGGAGAAACTGGTCATTCCGTTCGGCGTATCGATCATCAATTGTGCCGACGATACCCAGCTGGTGGTAACCCTCTCACACCTGCACCAATCTCCCTCTGACCTCCACAGCTGTCTCACTGAAATCCACAGCTGGATGAACTCCTCAGCATTAAAATTAAACGGTTCCAAGACCGAGATCTTGCTGCTCGGACACAAAGGGCCCTCCCTGCCGCCTCACCTCTGGCCTGACTGCTTGGGTGACCCCCCTGCACCCAAGGAAGAGGTCAAGAGCCTGGGCGTATGGCTCGAAAACAACCTGAGCTTTAGAACACAGGCAAAAAAGACGGCAGGAATCTGCTTCGGACTTCTCAGGGCCTGTAGAAAGATCTTCCCCTGCTCCCCGCGACCGCCAAGAAACTTTTGATTCAGGGCCTTATCCTGGCAAGGCTTGACTACTGCAACGCAATCTATCTGGGAGCTCCTGAAGCCACTCTCAACACCCTGCAGAAAATTCAAAACGCCGCGGCCCGCCTACTCACTGACACCCCAGCCAGATCATCGGCAAAGCCAGCCCTCAAGCTTCTCCATTGACTCCCAGTCAGAGAAAGGGTTGCTTTCAAGGCCCTCTGTCTGGCCCACAAAACTCTTTATAACAACGGCCCTCCCCTCCTCAAGGAATTCATCATCCCCTACAAAACGAAAAGAGCCCTCCGTTCCAGCGGAGAGAACCTCATTACAGTCCCCAGAGTTAATAAAGCCAGGTCCGGAGGCCGCCGCTTCTCGGTCCACACGGCCAAACACTGGAACAACCTCCCCCGGAGACTGAGAACTGAACCCAATCTCCTTCAGTTTAGGAAGGCACTGAAGACTCTTCTCTTCCCTGACCCTTAACCCCCTCCACCGCTGACCCCCTTGAGTTTAGGTTCTAGCGCTGGGATGCTCTAGGGTTACTACGCGCTCTACAAAACCTTAAATAATAAATAATAATAATAATAATATGGAATGTTGGATCCAGTGAGCTTAAAAGTTAATGTAAATGGCAAATTACAGGTCTTTGGTAACCCAACAGATGTTCAGAACTTTAACAGGCAATACCCTGGAGGAAAAGCAGCATCTGGGGGAAACTCCCCAGGTAGATCACCACCGGACATCCACTCCAGCGCGAGCGTAAACCTCTTTGCGTCCAGTTGAGGCTGGAACCCCAGCATTATTGTCAAGACGATGTTCTTTTGTAAAACCTGATGGCCTGAACAATCCTCATTCTGTGTTGGATTCAGTATTGGTAGATGACCCTGTGGCACGGCTAAGTAAGGTGTTGATTTGTAGGAAACATTCAATGTGCGGGGGAACACATAGCGTTGCCGCCCCCACCCCCGTGGTACTCACAATAGACGCTGAACTGCACTATCTGTCATTTTGGCATAGAGAAAATGTTAAGTTGGAAGTTGATTCTATGGGGATTGAACCTAGCAGACAGCTACTAGGTTTGGGAGGAGGGATGGGGATGGGCATAACAGGGACCAGAATGTTTAGAGTTGTCTTGTTTTTGTCTTGATAACAGCAACACATATTCAGACAGACATGACAATGCACTGCTATATAGCTTACTACATACAATGGCACACCGGGTAGATGTTCACCGCTATATAGATATAGCTATGCTAACGTGGAATGAGGGGGACTCAATAACCCAAGAAAGTGTAGGCAGGTTTCTTCAGCATATCTGGCAGCATAAGGTTGACATTGTATACTCGCAAGAAACATACTTAGCACCTACCAACCCATCCACAATTACAGCTCGTATTCCTGTAGAGTGTCCATACTGATCTGTATAAACCTACCATTTAAACATATTTCCACATTTGTCGATTCCGAGGGATGGTTCTTGTTGGTATCAGGCTACTTAGCGGGACACAGTGTTCTTTTTGTGAATGCCTACTCCCCCAACATAGATGGACCCACATTCTACCATCATTTACAGTCAGATAGCCCTCGTGGACACAGACCATATATTCATGGGAGCGATCTTAATATCCTGCTAGACCCTGCACTGGACAGTACCACCACAACCCTTGTCAACAAGCCCCACTCACTGAAGATATTGAGGGAGATATGTGAAACATATGCATTGTTGAATGCATGGTGACAGAGGAACCCTAAGGGACCTGATTATAAACATTATGCACCGCAATATAACATTTGGATAGACTAGATTATTGGCTACTGTCTGGGTCGGCACCTGCCCCGAACCCTATCCGACCACTCTCCTGTACTTATGGCACTGTGTATCCCTGGATAGCTAGGATTTGAGCGACAATGGTGTTGAGGGATGCTGTTTTCAGAACTGAGTAACGTACAGCAATTATTGTATATTTTTTACCATAGTAAGAGATCAGTCTCAACACAAGCCACCCTATGGGAGGCTTTTAAGGCTTACCTTAGAGGAGTTTGTATAGCCACGCAAACTGGGTTCCTGAGAGATCTGCGACGTGCACTTGCCCAGTTCGAAGGTGTCAGAACTGATTCCTCAAGAGCAGTACCCTCAAGAAGCCCACCTCCAGGCAGCCTTGACTCTGTTTTCAGAATTCACCAGAGTATCAAGATGGCCAGATGGGGGGAACGGAATTAGGGAGGGTACTGTAGGGAGGGAGATCTGGAACGGAGGAAAAATATCGTTGAGGAATGTCTTCAATTTCAAGTTAAATTCACTAACATAAAATTACAATAGTCTATAAATAATTATTACCTGCAAAGAAAAAGAATCAAACAAAAATGTGCTGTAGTTGCAATTGCTTATTCAATACTTATAGGCTTCTTGCTTCCAAAGGTAGATTGCAGTTCTCAAAGTTACATGTAGAGTTGTTTATTGGGTTAATTATAGCATCTTTAGAATATTCATGGGGTTTCTTTCAGAAGAAATTCTTTAAAGTGAATAAACTCATGAATTTAAGCTTGTCTTTGAACCTTTAGTCTTTTAAGTTCTCAAAACACTGTAATATTCTGATATTCAGGCACAAAAAAACGAAAGAATGTTCAAGAATGAAGTATTCTTTAAAAAGGAAGTTTGTCCTAATTGACAAAGAGCTTCATCTAAATTTTACAGGCTGCAAGTAATAACATGCGTAGATTAAATCCTTAAAATATTGTTCCTCTAAGCGTTTATATTCCTTAAAGTTCAAAATAATGATTCTATAAAGCACACGATCAGTAAAACCAAATATTCAACTCTTTCTTCTGGTGTAATGTCAATTAAAAACGATGCGTGTTTTATATCCCTTTACTTCTGAGAAGAGCCAAAGAGGTTATCTGGAAATGATGTCATTAATCAAGGACACAACGTTCCTTACCTGGAGATGACAGCCTCACAAACAGATGAGCAGATTTATCTTACCGGGAAATGAAAGTCTTCAGAAATGAGAGGCAGGGTACACGCAAGCAGGACAACAGCCCCGGGAAGAATCCAGAATAATCTGCAGGGCGCGTCTGGGTGAGGTTGCCTTAAATAGCAGGAGCATACAGTGCGGCGGCCACCGAGGGAAATAATAGTGTGAAAGGCACGCTCTTGGGACCGATGGAGCGTAATTAACATATTAACATCGGAGCACAAAGCTTTTGGCACATGCAAAATGATGCTGCAAGGTTCTAAGTTCAGGAAATAATAGTACGAGGAAAATAATAAATATAAGAAGGGTTTTTCAGTAATGTTCTAGTTCAATTTAGTTTGTGACTTGATTCTTGTATCAATAGTGAGCACAATAGTTACATGCAATGGAAGCTAAGCAAAACAGTGTCATTAAATAGGGGCACTTTTAGAATAGTCATGGAACCATAACAGTAGTAACTGAAATACCTGAGCACCCAATATCAGAAATAAGTTACCAAGTCTTAGAGGGGCGTGACAGTCCTCCCCATCAAGAGTGGGTTTACACCTTTATGAGCGGGGTGCTGTTGGGTTTCGCTCATGAAAAAGACGAAGTAATCGTGGAGCGTGAATTGCATTTTTTAGTTCCCACAAATCTTCTTCAGGACCATATCCTTTCCAGGAGATTAAATACCAAAGTGTGCATTGTCTTCGTTTACAATCTTTTATTTGTCATATTTCGTATTCCTGTTGATTTCCAATAATCACTGGAGGAGGTTTAGGATGAACAGCCATTGTAGCTGGTTTTCATAATGAAGTATGGAATACTGGATGTATTCGCACTGATTGTGGAAGTTGTAATTTAAAACACACTGGGTTGATGCATTTGAGAATCTTGAATGGTCCTATGAATCGTGGGTTAAAAGGATATTTGTGTTTAAATTGTAGATTCTGAGTAGATAACCATACTTTATCTCCAGGACAATATCTGGGGCCAGGTTGTCTTTTCTTGTCAGCAAATTTTTTGTATGTTGCTTTGGCTTTGTTTACATTTTGTCGAAGAGGTGACATTAATTTCTTCATTTGCTGTAATTTGGTGGTTATATGAGGAATTTGTGTTGTAATTTGATTCAAAATAGGCAAAGACCGTGGATTCCATCAATGCGTAGCAAAAAATGGTGACATTTTGGTAGATGAATGCATTAAAATATTTTAAGCAGACTCAGCTTTCCACAGCAAATCCACCCAGGAATTCTGAGAATGAGCTAAAGTAGCATCGTAGATATTGCTTTAGTATTTGGTTTATCCGTTCGGTTTGTCCGTCCGACTCAGGGTGAAAACTTGTGGACATGTTCTGTTGAATATGTAAAGCCTTACACCATTCAGTCCATAATTTGGAAGTGAATTGTGAACCTCGATTTGTTGTTATAGAACGTGGTAATCCATGTAATCGCACAATGTGATTCAATAATAGATCTACAAGTGTTGCTGCTGTCGGTATTTTTTCACAAGGTACATAATGTGCCATTTTGGATAAACAATCTACCTAATAACTAAGATTACAGTTTTGTTTTGGTCTTTTGGTAAGTTCGTAATAAAATCTAAAGAAATGTCTTCCCAAACATGAGTTGGTGTTGGTAAGGGTAAAATAAGTCCTTTTTTACGTGAGTAATCAGTCTTGGCTCTTATGCAGGCTTCACAATTCTTTACATAGGTAACTACATCTTTTTTCCACCTTGGCCACCAGAAGTTCCAACTTACCAACTCTAAAGTTTTTGTGCATCCAGGATGACCAGCTAAAGGATGTGTATGACACCATAATAACACCTGTTTTTGTAGTTTCTTTTTAGGTATGTATAGCAAACGACCTTGAAAGGGAAGCCCATCTATCATAGTTCTTCTATGGTATAATTTCTTTCGCCA
Source organism: Triturus cristatus (assembly GCF_964204655.1). Taxonomy (NCBI): domain Eukaryota; kingdom Metazoa; phylum Chordata; class Amphibia; order Caudata; family Salamandridae; genus Triturus; species Triturus cristatus. The sequence goes on along the minus strand of NC_140586.1, from coordinate 781,425,695 downwards.
GTTAATATTTTTTTGAGAGAAAGGCCACTGGATGAAGGTGGTTGGTACCTTCTTCTCTTTGTGATAGGATAGCCCCTATAGCAGTGTTAGAAGCATTCGCTTCAACTATAAAGGGTTTAAACATATCTGGATGTTTCAGTACTGGGGCCTTCATGAAGGCCTTTTTTAATTCCTGAAAGGCTTCTTGAGCTTCTGAAGTCCATTGAAAGGATCGGTTCTTTTGTAATAGCTTGGTTAACGGAGTTGCTTTAGCAGAGAAGTGTTCAATAAATCGCCGGAAGAAATTGGCGAATCCTAAAAATCTTTGTATATCTTTGATAGATTTTGGTTCTGGCCAATAATGAATGGCTTTTACTTTCCGATCCGCCATAATGATTCCTTGAGAAGAAATGATAAAGCCTAGGAACTCTACCTTGTTAACGTGAAATTCACATTTTGACAATTTACAGTAGAGACCATGTTTTCTTAGTGTGTTTAAGATAGTCTTGACATGGGACTCGTGTTCCGAATTTGAGTTAGAATAAATAAAGTTGTCATCGTTATAAACGATGACAAACCTGTCCAAAAATTCTCTCAAGACGTCATTTAAAAAAAATTGAAAAGCCGCTGGGGCGTTGCATAAGCCAAATGGCATTACACAATATTCAAAGAGCCCATACCTAGTGCAGAAGGCAGTCTTCCATTCATCACCAGGACGAACTCTAACCAGATGGTAAGCCCCTCTTAAATCTAATTTTGTGAACACTTGAGCTGTCCGAACCTGATCAAGTAGCACTGGAATGAGTAGTAAGGGGTATCTATTCTTAATTGTGATGTTATTAAGTGCTCTATAATCAATACAAGAACGGAGATCTCCATTAGCTTTGGGCACAAAGAAAAGGGGAGAGGCAGCGGGCGATTTAGATGGTCTGATAAACCCATTTTTCAGGTATTTATCTAAATAATCTCGCAAATGTTGGTTTTCCTTTTCAGTGAGTGCGTATATTCTTCTGCAAGGTATCTTAGCCCCTGGAATCAGTTCAATTTCACAATCGTATTCACGATGTGAAGGTAGGATGTCCGCACTCTTTTCACAAAAAACATCAGAAAAAGAGACATACTGGATAGGCAACTCAATGTCTTGTTCAGCAGCTGTTGCAATGAGATGAGCTACAGTTTTTTCTTTATTATGTATTTGTAGCTCCTGAGGTGTAGATTTAAATGGCGTGAAACATTCTTGAAGACACCACTCGGAATAAAATATGATGTTTCTCTTGGCCCAGTCTATGGAGGGATTGTGTAAGGTTAACCAGGGCATACCTAGAATAACCCCAAACGGTGGTGCATCAATCAAATCAAGACGAAGAAGTTCTGTATGTTCATGTTCAGCAGTTTGAATAACCATAGTTAAGGTAACAGTGGTATGAGAAATCATGCCCGAGGTGAGTATAGAACCATCAACAGCAAGAACGGCTTCAGGTTTGTCCTTTTTGATGGTTGGGATTTGTAATTTCGAACAAAAGTTTACATCAATAAAATTTCCAGTGGCTCCTGAATCTACCATAATGGTTACTTCTCGCCTTAAAACCCCTGGGACAATAAATAAGGCATTGAGAGTCGAGTGTGGGTGAGGCAGCTCGTAAACCCTGGTGACGGGGAAACCAAACCCGCACTGATATCCTCCCTTCAGCAGACCACCCTAACTTATTCACACATGCATTCATTGGTGGGGCCCATAACACCAACACACTAACCATTCACCCAGTCTGCACACACAGTTGGAAGGATGAGCGGTTCAAGCGCTCAACATGTGGGGGGGAACACCTTATAACCCATAGGGAAAGAAAGTTAATTTACAAAATATACATCATTACCCTTCTGCCTATAGATCCTTAATCCTGAACATCAAGGCACTCCCTCCACGTGGTCAATAGACCAAATAGTTGGATTGGTTGACGGTGATTTAGAACCAGCTAAAACACATTCAAGATTTTAATCTTACCTTTCTCAATAAACCACAAACTCATTTCATGTTAATCAATATCTGTTTATCTAAAATTCTGAAAAAGTTATTTATATCAATTTTCATATATAGCGCAGAACATCATATTTACCTAATCTGGCTAATCGGAGTCCTCTAAGTCATTGATTCATATCGCAGTTAGTTGTCGAAGTTCCGATTTCTATGCTCAGCACGCTACAGTCTCAATAGATCGGCATAGACCAGAGACGTGCAAACATCTGTCAGTGCCCATAGAATTAGGAAAGTTCGCAGTCATCAGCAGTTGGGCATCATCGAGATCGTCTAGGATTCAGGAAAACGCAGCAGTCACCCTAAGTCGTATAAAGTCACCGCCGTTGTCGTTGTCCTCAACAGTGTAGCGTAGTATCGGGAAAAAGCATCTCGAAAAAGCATCTACTTCCTCTCTATTCTACCGCGCATTTTTATAATAAAGTCCAAGCAACAAGATACATTTTGTAATGCCAATACGGTCGTGATTGGCTGGTTGGGATCATTCGATAGAGTCATTTTAGAATATTGGTACAGTTCAAGGGGTGATGTCACAGGTTCAGTCCGTACTGGTTTTATGAATGTTCATTGTCTTGTCACTTGGCTGTCGTCCCACCGTGGCCTTGCCTTAGTACAGTAGGTTACGGGTCATGCAGAGGCTGCAGTCATCTTTGATGTGCATGCTCTGTTCGCTCCGCGCCTCGTGGGACAGTAGCCACTTCGTCGTGTCACGGCGGCGGCCATTTTGAGATTTAGGCCCAAACGCCAACTTAAGCGAAACAAACACAAAAGAGTAATTAATGCATAGAAATAATAAATCTAATGTTAACCCCTTACTAATCCCTCTATGTGCTTGTATTTATCTAGCGTATAGCAGCATTTTAAAGCGTTTAAATTCACCCTTTTACGTTGTCTTCTTGGGCAACATTACAAAAACATCACAAAGCAACATATATCATGCAATATTCTATTCAATATATATACTACTGTTAGTATGCGTACGGATTATTCATAAGGTTATTTAGCCATGCAATATGCAATCCCACGTGTAATTTTGGATATTTAGTAATGTTGGTTTAATATTCATGCAAAACTCATTTAATATTATTATAATTAATAGATTATTCAATTAGTATTTTTATACTAAAATGGGGGAAGTATACAAAATGTTGTACTACCCGCTCCATCATGGGGAAGAATTTTGGAGAGTATTGGCAATTAACTGATCAGAGGAATCATTAGATTTACTCGAGGGGATCCCCTGTTTCTTCCTCGAGCCTTCTAGTTTTCCTGATTTGACATAATCGCATTTGTTGTTTTGAAACCTTTGGCTTTGTATGGACACTCTCTGACAAAGTGGCCTTTTTTCTCACAATATAGGCATAGACCTGCTTTTCGCCGAGCATCTTTTTCTTCCTGGGTGAGGGATTTTCTTAATCCTCCAATTTCCATGGGTTCACTATGATCTGAAGTTGGTGGAATATACTTTCTCTAAAACGTATTGAGGTTTTTAAATCTGTCTTTCTTTTATCTCCTTTTCTTTCGGCTAATCTATGGTCTAATCGTAATGCGAACGAAATTAGTTCTGCACAGTCCCTAGGTTGAGGATCAATTGGGGCTATTAGGTCTTTGAGGTCATCTTTTAAACCTTGATAAAAAAGGGCTGACCTTTTTTCCTCAGTCCAGTTAGTTTCGACGATTAGACGATTAAATTGTGTTAAATAGCTAATCAGATCTTTGTTCCCTTGCTTAAGTTCGAGGAGTTCCCGGTCTGCTGACCCAGTGATGGTGCGTCTGTCAAACACTTTTTCGAATTCAACCCTGAAGTTTGTCCAATTATAAAGCAAAGGATCGTCGGAATTCACCAAGGGCATAGCCCACTTGGTTGAATCTCCGCTAAGGTATGAAATAAGGAAGGCGATGCGTGATTGCGCATTTGGGAAGGAGTTTGGTTTAACCATGAAATGCAATTGGGTTTGGGTCAGAAAGGTCTGTACTTTACTGGAATCTCCTGAAAACCGCTCTGGAGAAGCCAAAGGTACGTGTTGTAATCTCACCTACTTTGTATTAATGGTATGTTCCGCACGCCCCTCTGCCAGCCCCTGTTGGTATGGCTCCCCGAGAGGTGACATTAGAATGTTGACATGATATGATTCCATTGTTCATTTTACAACAGTACGGTAGAAGGAACTGTTACTTAAATGGTTGGGGTAGGTCCTGAGGAAGTTCCCCCGGAAACCGTAGGACTCATCGGACTTCCAGGAAGCTGACTTTGGACTTGTGAGACTGGACTTGCCAGAGTGGCTGTTTCCAGCCTAGCTGCAGTTAACTCCTTTTGTTAATTGCTTAACATTTTGCAGAGATCATCTAAAGTGGCCATCTTGGTGATACTGCTCTGGAGGAATGATTTTTCGTGGTCAGGTTATTCTGTCAGAACCGATTCCTCAGGAGCAGTACCCCCAAGAAGCCCACCTCCAGGCAGCCTTGACTCTGTTTTCAGAATTCACCAGAGTATCAAGATGGCTAGATGGGGGGGAAGGGAATGAAGTACTGGGTTTTTAAAACCCAGCGGTGCAGGGGAACACACCCTAAGACTTTGAGTTCTTCCTGTTTCAGACCCACAGAAACACAGAGTCTTCTAGGTGAAGTCAAAGATCAATTTATTGGCTGCAGACCAATTACAGGTATCCGAGAAGTACAACACAATGTATGTTCTCAGGAGATTGCTTCCACTTACAGAAACGGCCTTCTCCTTATATACCAAATATCATGCTTCAGGCACACATTCCTCGTTTTACGATATGGTCATTCATATGTATTCATTACAAACGAAAAGGCAGAGTCATGATGACCATCCCACATTCCAGTTAAGCCAGCCCACAATTATTTACCCAGCGAGGCTCAGATCCCACATCAGATATCAGCAGACCCCAATAAACACGGGCACCTCCTGTTTGTAAAACAAGCCATAAAGCAGGAAGAGTCAGGTGTGAAAGAGATTAGCCGGAGGCTTGTGTGGGATGAAAAGGCTTTATGGTGTGTCAAACCCTGATGCTAATCACAGGTGGCCGTAGGACGGGGAGCTCGTGGGACCGGACTGACCTGGGGCGGTGGAGCCAAGTCGCATAGGTCACAGAGAAGTCAATGGAAAGCGCATGTGTTCTGAAGGCCTGTACTCGTCCTTAATGTGTAGCCTATGTGAGGGCAACCGTAAGATGGCCACCGCTCCAAAATGGAACCCACGAAGTCAATGTGTAATATCGTATACACAGTGCATTTATCGATGAAACGTTATGCAAAGCACTTGTACATACTGCATTGGCCATTTGCGGTTCGCTGATACCAGAATAGGCAGGGTAGGGCCCTGCCTCCTACGCGGTCCCAAATTTTCAAGTACCACAGACCCTCCTTTTGCCCTTACATAGGCAATAACTATACTCATATCAATCCGAGTCCAGGTCTATATTCATGAAGTCATGGAGATGTTGCTGTAGCATCATCCTATTACTTAGCTCGTCCCTCGATACAGGTTTCCTTACACATAATGTAGCACAGAGGCCACATATCGCAGGAGCGCACTGTATACACAGACAGAACAGGAAAAGAATGGCTAAGATCATACCAATGACCTTCAGAATCTTCCAACCCCAGGCAGATATCAGTTCCCAGAACCACCCCATCAGTGACCAATCTCCTTTATCCATGTGAATAGATTCAGATATTTTATGCAGTTTGGAGATGGCTTGATAAACTGTTGGAGCATTATCTGGTATGAAAATGCAACAGCTAGATTGGATGACCTTACATACCCCACCACGGTCTGCAAGTATGACGTCTAGAACCATACGGTTCTGCAAAGTCATGAGGCGATCCGCTTGGAGCTCAGCTGTCAAATTACCAAGGGCACCAGCCGTTGCATTAACAGTGGATTCAACCACACGAGTCAGTTGTCTCAGGTTCCTACTATTGACCATCAGTCCCCAAAACGGCAGGAAACCCAAAAAGAAGTCTCCCGCTTCCTGACCGGCAGTATCCTCCTGACTAACAACGCCTCTCACAACTCTGGTCTTGTGATAATCAGAGGCAGCAGTAAATGTTGGCGGTAGCAAATTTGCAATATAACATGTGCCCGAGAAATCAGGGGGCAACCATGTATATGCTCGGTCATTGCAAACAAAATATGTACCCTTGGCAGCCAAAAACGCAGGGGAAAACTGTGATGGAAAAGTGTACGTTTCAGTACAGTCACTCTTCCCCAGTTGAGCTCTTGGATTCTGACCATTACCTTGTAAACAGAATCGACCTATGTGGGGTACGACCCAAATTGGGGATGAGATTTTCCGCTGCCTTTCACCCAGACTAATGCTATACCCCGTTGCGTTCCAACCTACATAAGCTCGCAATTCATCCTTGGGAATAGATGAGTATGCGTCGATATCTCTGCTCATAACGGCAACTCCTTTCATTAAGGCTTTATTATTTGTGCTAGGTCTGATGGAACGCGGTTGTCGCGGGGAGTAGGCATCTAATGCAAAAAGAAACATGATCTGGAATGCCCATGACGATCCATTATAGCTAAACGGCAGCACTAGATATGGGATACCCTTATTAATGGTATGTGGCATTAAACCACACACCCAGCAATTGGTTGTATTCATAACTAGCTGGTGCTGGTGTAGGAGCTGAATAAACGAGTTGTTTACGAACTCAGATCGTCTGGCTTGTTCGTGTTCAGGCAGAGGGTGGAAAGAGTGTAAGGAGACAGTAGGAGGAGGTATAGGCTGTTCAGTGGGTGCAAATGGTACTTGAGAGGAGAAGAGTATATAACCTACAGTAAACACCATCATACTACATAGTATAAACAAACATAATAATACAAAACATTTGCTCTTCATTATTTTACATATTTTCGTTTTAAAGTTCATTTCCTCAGTGGGTCTCTCCATCTTGAAAAACTCCATCCTCTCATCGTGCCGCTCGCGGCGGGTGAGTATCTTCTGCTAAGGAGTACGCCTGTCAGTCCAGGGAATGCCCTAGACCAACCAGAACCATTGACCTAACGTCTTCGGCCTGTACCCCGAAGTCTTGGCACCGCGACCCTGCGGCTGAACCCGGATGGTGGTTCGAAAAATCAAAATCAAAAAGTCCTTCAGATGGGAGAGCTATAATATCAAAAAAAAATAGTAAGGGAAGGGAAATTTTATTTGTCCATAGGCCTTGGTCTCAAGTTGTAGCGGTTTCTGCCAGGTACTGTCTGGTCTTGAAACAAGAGTTCAGGCTCTGTGGTGTCTATTCGAGTTGACGGCGGCACAGCTTCCTGCAAAATATCGTCGCTTTCTCGTTCTGAAGCCGTTCCCTTTATACGTGCATCACTAAATGGTACAAAACGGTGGACAGTGTCAGTTTCAGAATCAGCGATACCCTCCTGGACCCACCGGTCATATGGCAGAGGCAAAGGGATCCGTTTGCAGTGGGCGCCGTGTATCCAATTCTTTTTCCCTTTCACTCAAACCGCTGATCTTGTCGATAGAAGTACGAGGTGAGGGCCGATCCAACGGGGCTCATTGTTGTTCTTTCGCTGAAAGTTCTTCACAAGCACCCACGAGCCAGGGTCGATAGGGTGTCCTGGAGTTTCAGAGGCCTGGGGGAGTGTATCGTGCACCTGTTGGTGTAAAACACGCAATTTAGCCGTCAATTCATACAGATAGTCAAGCAGTACTGGATGTTCGATTTCGCTGAATTTTGTCGGTCTTGGCACACCCCATACAATGGCTGGGTGGCCAAAAACCACTTCATACGGACTAAGTCCCACTCGTGAATGCACAGTCATTCTTGTTGATAGGAGTGCTAAAGGCAGAGCGTCAGGCCATTTAAGACCGGAGCTCGCCTGGATTTTGGCCAGTTTGAGTTTCAGGGTGCCATTGTAGCACTCTACTAATCCAGCTGATTGGGGGTGATTTGCAGCGTGGAACTTTTGCTTTATGCCCAGTCCCTCACACACATTTTTCATCACTCGACCCACAAATTCACTCCCATTATCACTCCACACCATTCTTGGCATTCCAAACCTAGGGAAGAATTCTTTCACAAGGGCTTTGGCTGTGGATAAAGCAGTGTTGTCTTTTAGGGGATATGCTTCTATCCATTTTGAAAAAGCGCAAACAACAACCAGTACATATTTCAAGTTGTTGCACCTTTCCATGTGGATAAAATCTAGCTGCAAAACCTCAAATGGATATGATGGAGGCGCAAAATGACCAGCTGGAGTCGGGGTTCCCCTACCAGGGTTGTATTTCAAACATACCATACAATTCTTGACCACATTCTCTGCACACTTGGGAATTCCAGCGTTCTGCCATACTGGAGCTAACATCTTACAGATTCCTTTCACACTGATATGTGCCATTCCATGTGCCATAGTAACCACTGGAAGCACATATGTATCAGGTAGCATCCATCGCCGATGTTCTGACAAATCAACCCAACAACCATTCTCATCCAATTTACCCTTACTTTCTCTCCACTTGCTCAACTCTTTCTCTGTGGCTTCAGCTTGAAGGGACTTCACACTCTCTATCGTGTCTTCACACATTCCAACATCACCAACCCATCTTGCAGGGCCTGCAACGTACATTCGAGTCTTCACATCTTTTGCTGTTTCTTTCGCGATTTCGTCAGCAAACGCATTACCACGACCAACATCATCAGTGATCTTTTTGTGTGCACTGCATTTCATAATCGCAACTTGTAACGGTAGGGTCAGTGACTCAAGGAGATCATTCACCAACTTGCCATTCTGAATTTTAGCTCCATGCGAAGTCAGGAACCCACGTTCTTTCCATAATCACCCAAAACTATGGGCCACGCCAAAGGTGTACTGACTGTCAGTATATATGTTCACTTTCATTCCTTCAGACAACACGCATGCTCTTGTAAGGGCAATTAATTCTGCTGCTTGAGCCGAATTATGTGGCACACGTGCAGTTTCAACAATCGTGTGCAAAGTCGTGATAGCATATGCAGCAGTCGTATCACCATTCGGGAGCTTGAAGCACGAACCATCCACCCATAAGGTACCATCACACTCAGTCAGGGGAGTATCTTTAAGATCCACTCTCCCTTTTGTCTCTTCTTCTGTTCTGAACAGACAATCATGCTGCTCAATCTCATCCGTGTCCGCTGGACTCGGCAATAATGTATTGCATCTCTTTATGTGCACATGGTTTGCTAATAGTGTCAATTCATACCCTGACAATCGAGCACTAGTTAAGTGCTGTGTCTTGGTCCGGTTTAACAATGTGTCCACAGCATGTGGAACCATTACAATCAATGTGTTATCCATTACCAATCCAGCAGACTGTCGAATAGACATAGCTGCTGCGGCTGTAGCTCTTAAACAACTTGGCAATGCCCTCGCTACCGGGTCCAAGGTTGACGAAAAATATGCGCATGGACGCGGTCTGTCGCCAAAAGGCTGTGTTAACACTGATAATGCGCAACCTTCCTTTTCATGAACATACAATGTAAAAGGCTTACTGCAGTCGGGGGTACCCAACACAGGAGCTGAACATAATGCATTACGCAATTCCCAAAAACTTTTCTGACACTCTTCAGACCATGGGACAGGATTCGGTGTGTTTTTACATGTTAATGCTAACAAAGGTTTTGCCAGCAAAGAAAAATTTGGTATCCAGTGCCTACAGTATGAAGTAATGCCCAAGAAGGCAAGCACTTCTCTCTGTGTTCTTGGCACACTTAATTGTGCAATTGCTTGAATTCTTTCTGGGGTCAGTTTCCTTCCCTCCTTCGATAAGAGATGACCTAAGTAGGTCACTTCTTGTCGACAATATTGCAGTTTTGAGAGAGACACTTTGTGATGCGAGGCAGACAAATGACGCAATAATGACAATGTAGCTTCTTTACAAATCTTTTCAGTATCCGCGGCGATTAGTAAATCGTCAACGTACTGAATAAGGATAGTGCCACTAGGTAAAACAAGTGCATCAAGCTGCGCTTTTAAAGCCTGACTGTATATTGATGGACTTTCACAGTAGCCCTGTGGAGCGCGTTTAAAGCGGAAGCTTCGACCTCCTAAACTGAAGCCAAAAATGTCCCTGCTTTCCTCTGCAATTGGGATGCTAAAGGAAGCATTCTTTAAATCGATCACAGAGAACCATGCAGCGGAGGCTGGAATCATAGTTAACAAGGCAGTTATATCAGGGACAACTGGAAACTGTGGCACAACAATCTTATTTACCTCTTACATCTTTTTTAATCAAATCACTGATAATTGCTAACAACGCTTTCTGACCTTCATTGGAGATCTTGTACTGGGGAATGCGTGGCAATCTGACATTGGCCTTTAAAGTGACTACATATGGCGGTATTTCCAAAAGACCCACATCATTGGGACCAGTAGCCCAAAGGACATCCAGAAGGGATGACAATTCAGGTGGCAATGTATTCTTTGACAAGTACATCGGGGAAATCACTTCCTTACCCAATGTAAGTTGTACTCCTGAGGGAGAACAATATAGCGTTGCATGCAATTTTTTTAACAAATCCAACCCTAACAGATTTTCACCACAACCTGTCGTTAGGATGAGGGGTGCTTTTAACTCACAAGGTCCAACAGAAAGGGGCATAGGACTAGAAATCGGGTTCCTAACTGGGGCGCCAGAAAAACCTACTGAAATATTCATTTCGCCAGACAAAGGCGCGCCAGGGAGTTTTGAATGCATAGTTGAACTCTTTGCAGCACCAGTGTCCAGCAGAAAGGGCTCTGTTACACCCGCTGTAGTCACCTTAACATACGGTCCACTCTGATCCACTGGTACTGAAACAACTCCCACTCTCTGTCTATGGCTGTCCTAGTAATCATTACCTTCCACATTGTCGTCTTCTGCATAATAGTCATTATTATAGTACTGAGCTGTATTACCAGTTGCATTGGCTTGCTGATCAAAGCTATTTATCGTATTTTGAGGCGGAAGAGGATGCACGTTCTGGGGAACATTTCCACGCCCTCTACCTCTAGGAGCTTGTGGACCACCTCTACCTCTTGCGCCATACGCATTATTAGTACGCTGCAAAAATTTAGGACAATTATACTTAAAATGACCTTCCTCTTTGCAATATGAACATTGATTGGGACCTATAGGGATACGTGGTTGATAATACCCATTTATTTGCTGGGTATTCTGAAACTGTTGGGGTTGCTGATAGATACCTTGGGTTTGCCTATAATTATTCTGACCTCCACGTGGCGGATAAGCCTGCTGTAAAAGGACCTTCGTTTTCAATTCTTTCGTTTTCTTGTCTGTCCTATCCTTCTCGTCTTTATCCCTATTTTCGTAATACTGTGCAGTAGCCAGTATTTACGCTGAAGAGGAAACAGCCCAAGAACTCTCTGAATCTTTTAACTTCTTACACAACTCGGGAAGTAGATTCTGCCCAAATTTATCAACAAATAACCGTTGGCCACCTTCAGTACTCATGTCTTGACCACTGTGGTCGATAAACGTTTCTTCAAACCTTGTAAAGAAATCGGACACTGTTTCATCTTTCTTCTGCTTTAGTTTATCCCAATTCACGTGCATCGCGGGCATTAAAGTTTTCATGTATGTAATAATTCTACCAGGGAGTTCTGCTACGAGAGGGTCAGGCTTGGCACCACCATCTTGTCTAGTGTCTGCAGCAACGATATTAGCCCATGTGCCCCCTAGTTCTGCTGCATGATCTGTATTACAAATGGATCCCCATAAAGGCTGTGGAACCACATTCCGAACAACATATCTATGTCAGCTAGATTCATGACACACGATTCCGCAGTCTGTGATAACGCCTTATAATACCCTGCAGGGTTTTTACGGGGGTCAGGCAATGTCTGCTTAAGCGCTAACACCTCAGAACGCTTCCATGGGACATGTACCCAAACACGCTGAAAATGAGCTGGATCAGGTGGATTAGCATTTGCATCAGCAGGTCTCCAAACTGGAGGAACCTCACGCATCGGATATTGGCGCGCTTTTACCTTTTTCCCCACAGGGAATTCCTGTTCGAACAATGATTGTTGGCAATCATCATTCCTAAAGGACAGTAAAGTCGCAACTGCTTTATCTACGGCGGGACCCACAATTGTACCTGTTCCAAAATCAAATCGCACTCGACACAACTCCTGCGGGTTTGAGTTTGAACCATGATTTTCCAATTCCTCACAGAGGAATTCACACATTTTTTCAAACACATACCTCTGTTTTGGGGCTTCCCATTGGTGAAAAACGTTAACAACTGACTCCACATTATAGAGTGAAGAAAAAACAATCCACCTACGCGCCATATGATCTAATACCTCTTTTTCTTCAGGATCAGGCAGCTGACTACGCAACTGCTTACGTTGTAAACCAGGGGTCATACTAGATGACCCAAAGAGAGGCGACATTAGACTAGTAACTACATTAGCTATTCGTTGTCGTGCAGAAGGAGAAGTTGAGGCGAAAACGGGGGGAAAGACAGAGAGAAGAAAAACGGGTGGAGATGCAGATACAGGGGCAGTGTTAGGAAGAGCGCCAAGGGAGGCAGCTGATGTACTAGGCAAAGTCACAGGAAGCGCGGGGGAGACAGGTAACAAAATTGGCGGCCCTTGAGAGGGCTGTGCTGTAGGGATAGGAGCCAGCTGAGGGGGAGCTGGCGGCTGTGGGAAGGCTTGCGGCACATTAACTGGAGGCTGCATATTTACGAGCTGTGGAGGCGCTGTGGTAAATTTAAATTACCTAGACTTAATTTATGCGGTAAAGTTCAATAAGAATAACTCAGTAAAAATAAGAGGCAGAATCCGTGGTATTTGAGGTTTTAAAAGGGGTTTTATTCCTTACAAAGGAATTGGTTCGAACCAGGCAATCGAATTCCGTCACCACGAAGGTTCGGGAAGGGATAGGCAATACATTATTGACAGGTTATCATATATATAGTCAATGCATTACAGTAAAGACAGATGCAGGAGGCGTAACAGCTTATAGGAAAGATAAGAATACACATACGTAATGAAAAAGGCGTTACAATAGGCGTGCATAAGGGCGTGTACTATAAACGTCATTATGAGGATATCACAGGTGGGTGGATCCATAAGAGAATCCTGCAATGTCAGCAGAAATATATGGCAGAGATGCGCGCGCAGTAGCATGACGTGTGATTGACGTGTAACTGGAGGGTGAAGGGGACTTGACATTTTAGCCCTACATGAGGAGACAGAAGTCTGGGATGTCAGAACAACCTAATCCCAAATCGTATCTAATATCTTGTGTTTAAGGAACTGTATTATCTGGAAGGAAAGGTCTCTCGGTTAGAGTCTATTCTATACTGACTGCTAGTGCGTGTATAAGCGTCTATGTGTCTACATGAGATGCGAGGGGGCATGGGCCTACCATGGTAACAGGAGCTATGAATTACTTGCACGGAGACAGTGAGGCCGGACCCTTTGCTCTGCAGCTGGAAGGATGTTTACCTAAACTGCTAGACAGGAATGTATTGGTCGAGGAGCGGAGCAGATAACTTGAAGGCGAAATACAGTCTTGGCAGGCAACAGGCCGAGCCAGGCACCGTTAGCCTCGCAGGGAGTAAAACAAAGGTCATGGATACAGATGCAAGTCCAGGCTGGAGTATTCAGAGGCAGAAGGCAGGAAAAGGCTCGATGGCAGAATTCAGGGCCTACTCGCCAGAGCTGTAAAACGTGAAAGGTGCACCATATAAAGACGGTGGCCAAGCATACTTAGGAACGGAATATCCGACCCATTCATGGTGGATCTGAAAGAGGATATGTTGACGTTGGACGCACATGTATTTGCGTCTTCATAGCTGGAAGAGGAGGGAACATACATGTACTTGTAGCACGTACATGGAACCGTTGGGGTCTAAGATAGGGGACACAATTGATCATAAAATCCATATTTCCTCATTCCCTCCTTGTCCCCTACGGACCCTTCATGATATATCGATCTTCATGAATCCATCAATCTGTTCATGTAACATCATTTGCTCTTCTTTCTTATTACGAGATCTTGAATGAGAACTTGAATGTGGAATACACGATGTGGCACACAGACCACAAATCGCTGGCCCACATTGTAGACACAGGCAGCAACTGAATATTATGAGAAGGCCAATACCTAGGAAGGATAGGATTTTCCATCCCCAGGCTGACAACACGCTCCAGAACCAACCGGACCAAGTCCAGGTGCCTGGATTCTGGTGTATCTGACTTGCAATCTTATGAAGACGAGTTATGGCTTTATATACTGATGGCGCGTTTTCTGGAATGAAAACACAGCAACTCGATCCGATGACTCTACAGGCTCCGCCCCTATCGGCCAGGATGACGTCGAGGACAAGATGATTTTGAAGAACAACAATCCGCATCGCAGACTGCTCCTCTGTTAAGTTGCCTAGGGCGGAAGTAGTTTCATTCACTACTGCTTCAAGGGTTCTGGTTAATCTACGTATCAGTTTACTATTAGTGACAGTACCTATGTAGGGAAAGAAACCTTTATTGAAGTCTGTGTATTGCTCCCATGCCGTTTCAGTGTAGTCGACAATCGGGAGATCTCTCTGGGGTCTATTGTGTACTAGATGGGTATTTCTATGATAATCAGGAGGGGCTAGGAAAACAGGTGGCAGAAGGAATGCAATGTAACAGGTACCATCCCAATCTAGAGGTAAACGTATATATGCGGTATGACCACATATGAAGTAGGAATGACGGGAAGCTCTAAATGTAGACTTGCCTTGATCACTGAATTCGATCACAGTAGTACATTTACTATGACCCATGTGTACTGAACCATTCTTTCTTACACATAATTCACCTTTAACTGGAAATACTGACATAACAGGCAAGACTGGTACAGCTTCGGATTCAACATTCAGAATCATGAGGTTAAGGGTAAAGTTACCTAATCCATATACTTCATTTTCTAGATCAGTTCCTGTCCTTTTGGGAAGTCCCTCCTTGTTAGGATAGCAGACTTTAAGCAAAACTAAGTTCAGGTTTCCCCATACCCAGTTGTCCTGGTAAACTACGGTATTTGAATTTAAAGAATTAATCAAACTAAACCATGCTCCACAGGAGCCATTGTGTGTGAACGGGTACGGAAAGAGGGGCAGAACTCCCTTGTATTTCTGGTAGGGAGGGAGTCGGCCACATATCCAACAGTTTGTAGCGTTGCTGGTCTGATGGGAGTGATGTAACATACTAATGAATGTGTTGTTGCGCAGCGCAAATCTGTAGGACAACTCATGCGGAGGTAATTCGCTAAAAGAGTGTTCGGCAGTAACATTGAAAGCACGCTTGGAAATAGGGTAGTATATGTGCAACAGTATACTTGCAGCAATAATCAGAAGACTTAGAAAAAACATAATCAATAATGTCACTACACAGTGACTACGAAGTGATTTACAGTATGCATGTTTCTTGAGCTGTTTCTGTCTATTTCTCTCTCTATTTCGGTCTAGAGGATACATGTCAGAGACTAATTTAACCGATTCACCTAGGAGAGGACTTAAACAATTAAATTGTCTGACTTGCTAGACCTTAGTTTCAGTTTATATTCCTGCGATGCAGTTTTCTCGACCAGGGGGAGTTTTGAGTCAGTCTGGGGAGGGAGGCAGGGCTGAGAGTTCAAATCAGAAGGTAGTCCATGAAATTTCTTGATATGGCTCGAGTGTAGCCAACCCTTGCGACCCTCAATCTTCACTGCTGTCCTCGTGGTCAGAAGTACTAATTTCGGCGTTTGCCAGCGGGGCTCCAGCGGGCTCCTCCTGTCGAAATTCCTTATAAAAACGTAGGGGCTTCACCTCGGTGTTGTCGGGAAAGGCTGCAGCTACCTGTGAACGGCAAGATTGTAGTGCAGACATCAAGGAAGCAAGGTAATCTGTCAGCATATTACAATCAACATTAGTGATTTTTCGAGGTATAGGCGTCCCCCACATATTTGGTGGCCTACCAAAGACCACCTCGTACGGGGATAGCCCTGTTCGAGAATGTGCTACCATTCTCATGTAAAAGAGAGCAACTGGTAAAGCTACTATCCAGTCGACACCTTTCTCTCTGCAGATTTTAGAAAGTCGAATTTTCAGAGTCTGATTATGACGTTCCACGAGACCTGCTGCCTCGGGATGTCGGACACAGTGGAATTTCCATTGATAGCCTAACAGGAGTGAAATGTGTTTCATTAGCTCGGATGAGAACGGCTGACCGTTATCTGAGTACACGATACGGGGCAAACCATACCGTGGGAAGAATTCACGAACTAACTGTTTGGCAGTGGTCGGAGCAGTGTAATCTGAGACGGGATATGCTTCTGTCCAACGGGAAAGTGCACATACAACTACGAGGACATATTTGAATCCTCGACAACGTTGCATCTGGATATAATCCATCTGGAGGACTTCAAAAGGGTGATCGGGAGGTTGAAATCCACCTTGCTCTACAGGAATGCTTTTACCTGGGTTGAACTGACAACAAATCATGCAAGTACGCACTTTCTGTTTGGCTGCTGCTCGTAAGTGTTTATTGAACCAAATGTTTTGAATACTATCTAGCATAGCTTTCTCTCCTAGATGCGCTGGACTATGTATTGTGTTAATGATAAGTTGAACCATGGAGTCGGGGAGAAACCATATAGATTTTCCCTTCGTCATCCATCCCTGATCTGTTTGGATCCCTCCTAGTTCAGTCCATTTCTTGATTTCCTCTGGTGTAGCATGTGTCTGTATGTCAATTACATCAAGGGCGGGATCCTTAACTGTCATGCAGTGTGTCGATGTCTGAACTATTGTCTTTGTCAAGTCAGTTGCATGAGTCCGATTCTGAGCTGTCTGCTTAGCTGTTCGGTCTGCTAAGTCGTTACCCTGGGAAATGATATCGGTGACCTTTGTATGGGCCTTGCATTTCATGATAGATATCGCAGTAGGCAGATGTATTGAATCTAATAGAGCTTGAATGAGGAGACCGTGTTGAATGTTGGCACCATGAGAAGTTAAATAACCTCTCTCTCGCCAAAGGACTCCGAAATCGTGTACAACTCCGAATGCATAACGTGAATCTGTGTATATGTTAACTTTCTTATTTTTAGCTTGAATACAGGCTTGTGTCAGAGCGATGAGCTCTGCTGCTTGAGCTGACAAGGTGTTAATACAATTCGTTTCAATGACTTCAGTGTCTGTTGTGACTGCATAAGCGGCCACTAACTCTCCTGTACTTGTTCTCATGCATGAACCATCTACATAAAATGTCAAGTCTGGATCTGGTAATGGAATGTCTGTCAAGTCTTGTCTGGGTTTCGTCGTAATAGTAATGACTTCAATACAATCATGTGCCAATGGGTCTGTTCCACTTAATGGCAAAAGTGTGGCAGGATTTAATGTACTACAGCGTCTGATTTCTATGTGTGGCTGGAACAATGTTAATTCATAACCTGTCAGTCGTGCTATAGTCAAGTGTTGTGTTTGTGTCCGGTTCAAGAGAACCTCTACTGCGTGTGGTACTTGTACTGTCAGAGGGTGGCCCAGCACTATCGAGTCACTTTGTCTTATGGCTAAGGCCGTTGCTGCAACTGATTTTAGGCACGCAGGCAAAGCCTGTGCTACTGGGTCTAATGTGCTAGAAAAGTAAGCACACGGTTTGTGTGAACCTGCTTGTTCCTGAGTGAGTACTGACAAAGCAGTACCTTCACGTTCTGTAACAAAAAGTGTAAAAGGTTTACTGTAACATGGTGTCGCTAAAACAGGTGCTTGACATAAGGCTTTCTTTAAGTCTTCAAAAGCTTGTGTATGTTCCTGAGTCCAAGGGAGGACAGTCGATGTCGCTGCCTCCTGGGTTGTCAACTGAATGAGTGGTTTTGCTAGAAATGCATATTGGGGAATCCATTGTCTACAGTACGAAGTGAGGCCTATGAAGGCCCGTACCTCCTTTTGTGTCTTGGGTGGTGGCATGTTTACAATTAACTGGATGCGATCAGGTGTGAGCTGTCTCCCCCCCTTGGACAGCAAGTGCCCAAGGTACACAACTTGCTGAACACAGAATTGCAGCTTCGAAGGGGACACCTTGTGCCCCTTGTCGGCCAGAAAATGTAAAACCGTCAGTGATGCTTTTTCACATTCGGGTTCGCTTCGGGCGGTGATCAGCAGATCATCGACATACTGAAGCAGGGCAGTGTTAACAGGCATATGGATACTGTCAAGTTGTCTTTTCAGTGCTTGGCTATAGATGCTGGGGCTTTCTGTGAATCCTTGAGGTGCGCGTGCGAATTTAAAGCTTCGTCCATTTAAACAGAATCCGAACAAATATTGGCTTTCCGGATCGATTGGTACGCTAAAGAAGGCGTTCTTGAGGTCAATTACAGTAAAGAACGTTGCTTCTGAATCAATAGCTGTCAGTAATGAAGAGATATCTGGGACCACGGGATATTGTGGTACAATGCATTTATTCAATTCGCGCAGATCAATAACTAATCGATATACTGGAGGTGCTTTTGGATCAGTACGTTTAAGAATCGGAATGATAGGAGAATTACATACATTGGATTCAGTTTCCACAACCACTCCTTGTGCAATGAGCTCGTCAATGATTTGCAGCAAAGCCACTACAGCATCTGGAGGTAACTTGTATTGTCGGATTCGTGGTAATACCACTCCTGTTTTAAGTGTGACTCGATATGGTGTAATGTGCATACAACCTACATCAGTGGGGCCTTGTGCCCATAAATGTGCAGGTACAGTCTGTAACCGGTGATCCATGTCTCTTAATACGTAGTGACCTTTAAAGTCCGGAGAACAACATATTAGAGCTCCTAGAGCTTTCAGTGTCTTTATACCTAACAAGTTTTCTGGGCATGATTTTGTAAGCAATAAATCTGTAGTCCGTGTCAATGGACCAACTGCAAGAGGAAGCGGTTGAGATACTTCGTAAATAATAGGCTTTCCTGAAAAACCAAGGGAAATATTCTGTGAGCCTGAGAGGGGTGCCCCCGGGACTTCGTCATGACTTATAGTTGTTCTGCTTGCCCCTGTATCAATTAAAAACTTTCTGTCTTTCCCTAATACTTGACTATGTACATAAGGACCTTCCTGATCTACAGGAACCTCAATAAGGGGTAAGCCAACTTCCCTCTCTAGGCTATTTCATGTGTACCGCTGATAATCGGGATAGTCATTTTGTGCATACTGGTACATCTGTTGTGTCGTGTTTTGTGTTGCAGCAATAGGCTGTGGCTGTGATACTGCTACGGTCTGTTGTGGAACCGGCATAGGCTGTACATGCTGAGGTACTTGTTGTTGGATCTGATCCTGCCTAGGTGGACGCGGTCTCTCCTTGGTTTTACCCGTAGAGATATTGTGTTTCAGAACCGCACAATCGTTTATATAATGACCTGGCTGTTTACAATAGTTGCATGTCCCTTTAACAGGAACCGCTGAATTACTGGACTGTGTCGCACCCTTTTTATGACCGTCAGCTGGAACTGACTGAGCAACAAGCATTTTCATCTTCGTGTCTTTCATACGCCTTTGTTCGTGTTCTTGTTCTTCTCTAATTCTATTCTGGTGGTACTGTAACATTTGTAACATTTGTGAAGGGGTGTTAGCTTGCCAAGTGCTCTCGACTTTCAATACTCTGTTCTTAACCTGGGGCAGGGAATTCTCGACTAATTTTGTTACAAAGAGATGTGGATATGAATCGCTACTTGCTTTCAGGCCGCTATTAATACCAAAACATTTTTCAAATCGGGAATAAAAATCACTAGTGTCTTCATCGGGTTTCTGTTTGCAGGCTGAGATTGCACCCCAGTCTTCCTTTTTCGTAGTTAATAAACGTGGCAATACTTGTACTAACAATCCTGGTAATGCTTTAGTTTTGTCCCCAAGCCCTCGGCCTGGAGTTCGGGTATTTTCTTTGTGTTCTAATGCAGTCCAATCAATCTTTTGCTCTCCCACCTCCCATTCCTTTTCTTTGAGCTTCTCGTAAACACCGGCAGGCAATAATACTTTTAATATTTTCATAATGTCAGGATAGGTATAATCACCCATGAGTAACATGTCCTTTATTTCACGGTGAAAACCTGCTGGATCTTTGTCATGGCTGGGCACTCATTTTTTCATTTCCAATAGTTCTATTTTAGTTATGGGCGTGTACACAAACACGCGCGTAAAAGAATTATCATCATTTTTAACTGGGTGCACTTCGCGTAAGGGATTCTGTCTGTCTATGTAATACATTTTTCTTTCCATGGAGGGAGCTGAATCATGCTCTGGACACAGGAAGGCACTGTATCTGTGCCGATGTTCTAGAATTTCTTTAATTAGATCGGTACCTAGACCTCTCCATTTATTCATGAGTAATTCTATCAGTATATCAGGTAGGGGACCAGGATCGGAGTGTTGGCTTTTATACAATATAAGGAGGTGTTGTATCGTGTATGTACCAGCTAAACGCTGTTCGTCTGGTGAAAGATTCAAAAACGTGTGTGCTAGCGCGTCATCACTATATTTTTCAGAACTGTCAGCCCATTGTACTGCTGACCTGGCTAATTCTTGTTCATCCATAGAATCGAGTACATGGTACCCCATTCGTTCTTGAAGTAATTTATCAGTAGCCTGGAATAAGTGTTCAGGGGTCCTTGGATTTGACATGGCTGCTCGGAAAATTCTCTTACTTTCTGGACGTATCGGACGTATCGGATTATTAAAAGATCTTCCCTTACCTACATAAGCTATCATTTCTCTAGCTGGTAATTGTAATTGTCCTGTTGTCATTTCTGATTGTTCCTCCTCTGATTCAGTTTTATCTGCCTCTAATCCTCTTTCATGTATTCGTTCTACTGTTTTTCGGATCTTTCGGTGCATAACTTCTATACTCTTCTGTTTATCATGTTTTCCGTCTGCTATATTCTGACCCCATTTGTTAAGTGTTTGCATTTCTTCCGGGTCTACATCAGGCCTATCTCTGTTTCTGATCAAGCAGTTTATGAAGAAGCGCAACAATAGTTTTTGCGTGTCCACTTTCTGGTATTCCATGGCCTCGCCAATACTTTCAGGACCTTGCCCTGTTTGGATAAAGTGATATATTTTGTCTAGATGACCAATCATTCCTGGTAGCATCATTAGATAGTTCGAAACTCGTCGTAGACGTCCTGATGATAGCATCATTCTGTCGTCTTTACCGGGTACTGGATCATATCTACAATCTGTAAGAGGCTCATTAAATATATTGTAATTCGCTGTTTGAGGTGTACGTTGGTGTGCTAAATCCCTATAAGTCAACCTAAGTGCTGGCGATGGCGTAGAAAAACCTCCTATCGCACCTCCTGAGGTGCCAAGTCCAAAAGGATTTGTGGGGTGTAAGGTAGGGAGTGTAGGAACAGGCGGAAGGTTTGGAACATGAGAAGGAGTTTGTTGCTGTGGCGTGAAAACGGCAGGAGGCAGATTATCTTGGGGTCGAGCGTCGTTAGCAGGTGGTGTGCGTGGCTGCGGAACATTAACATATTCGGGGGCTGCATCATCTAAATAGGAAGAAAGGAAAATGTCCTTTGCGGTCTTGGGGTGTACTTTAGTCGGAAGCAATGGAGGTGGCAGATCTTTTGGTACTTCCAGGGTGGCCTTAGGTAAACCCTCGGCCAGAAGAGGATACATACCATTCATAAGAGTGTTTCGTTGTCTGTCTACTTGTTCTGTTTTTACTCGGTTACCTTCCTCAATTAATATGTTTTCTCGGGCTTTGTCTGAATCCTCCCTACTTTTCTCTTCTTTTCTGAACGCTTTCTCTGCGCGTCTATGCGATTCTTTACGCCATAATTCAATGGCATCTTTCTGTGACTGTCTGGCTTTCTTTTTCCATAATGCTTCTTCTACTCTCATGATGCAATCTGCATCCCATGTCCCAGCAGCGGGCCATCTCTGACTCTCTGCTAAATCCTTGGTGTAGTCCACCCATAAATCGAGATATAATACGGCATCTAGGCCATGTTTATGGTACATAAAGTACCCTGGAGTGTCCCTAGGTGGAATGGGAACGGCTTCTTCGAGTATCCCTTTTCTGGTTTTTATCTGTCTTAATTTTGAAAAAACCGGCATCTTTAAACCTTGCTACTTGATTCTTACTCGAACTTGAACACAATTAATATAATAAACACAGTAATGAAGAACGAACAATCACTCATACCACAATTTTTTTTAAAACATATTAAAACATTTAACATTTAAAACGAACAACGATAATTAGAATAGAATTAGCTACTGACATAATACTAGATGTACTGGATGTACTGCTAAACAGTACAGATACACTGCTGAAAGAGTGCAGACCGGATCTGTGTACCCAAACCCGTCTTGACCGGCACAAACTAATGCGCACGTCTAAATGCGTCCCCAGCAACGGTACTCACCGGGAAGCACGGAACGGAAGGCCTCGGAAACTCTGAACTGGACTGGATCGGACTGGACTCGACTCGACTCGTGACATAGGTACTTCGGAACTTCGGAACCTGGTGGGCCTCTGTATACCTCGGATCTTGCTCTCTCAGCTAGGCTCTGGTTGGGATCCTCCGCACTCCTCACCGCCTCGTCTGGGTGTTGATCGCAGCCTCAGTCACCTCCGTTGGCCTGAGGGAGATACAGGAAATCCTGCGGGTACGCGTAGTTGTCCGTCCGGCTGTGTCAGGAGACCGGGCCTGCAACGCACCTCCGGCGTGTGGGGTGGGGGAGGAGTCCCTGTTCGGGCGCCAATTATGTGGTAAATTTAAATTACCTAGACTTAATTTATGCGGTAAAGTTCAATAAGAATAACTCAGTAAAAATAAGAGGCAGAATCCGTGGTATTTGAGGTTTTAAAAGGGGTTTTATTCCTTACAAAGGAATTGGTTCGAACCAGGCAATCGAATTCCGTCACCACGAAGGTTCGGGAAGGGATAGGCAATACATTATTGACAGGTTATCATATATATAGTCAATGCATTACAGTAAAGACAGATGCAGGAGGCGTAACAGCTGATAGGAAAGATAAGAATACACATACGTAATGAAAAAGGCGTTACAATAGGCGTGCATAAGGGCGTGTACTATAAACGTCATTATGAGGATATCACAGGTGGGTGGATCCATAAGAGAATCCTGCAATGTCAGCAGAAATATATGGCAGAGATGCGCGCGCAGTAGCATGACGTGTGATTGACGTGTAACTGGAGGGTGAAGGGGACTTGACATTTTAGCCCTACATGAGGAGACAGAAGTCTGGGATGTCAGAACAACCTAATCCCAAATCGTATCTAATATCTTGTGTTTAAGGAACTGTATTATCTGGAAGGAAAGGTCTCTCGGTTAGAGTCTATTCTATACTGACTGCTAGTGCGTGTATAAGCGTCTATGTGTCTACATGAGACGCGAGGGGGCATGGGCCTACCATGGTAACAGGAGCTATGAATTACTTGCACGGAGACAGTGAGGCCGGGCCCTTTGCTCTGCAGCTGGAAGGATGTTTACCTAAACTGCTAGACAGGAATGTATTGGTCGAGGAGCGGAGCAGATAACTTGAAGGCAAAATACAGTCTTGGCAGGCAACAGGCCGAGCCAGGCACCGTTAGCCTCGCAGGGAGTAAAACAAAGGTCATGGATACAGATGCAAGTCCAGGCTGGAGTATTCAGAGGCAGAAGGCAGGAAAAGGCTCGATGGCAGAATTCAGGGCCTACTCGCCAGAGCTGTAAAACGTGAAAGGTGCACCATATAAAGACGGTGGCCAAGCATACTTAGGAACGGAATATCCGACCCATTCATGGTGGATCTGAAAGAGGATATGTTGACGTTGGACGCACATGTATTTGCATCTTCATAGCTGGAAGAGGAGGGAACATACATGTACTTGTAGCACGTACATGGAACCGTTGGGGTCTAAGATAGGGGACACAATTGATCATAAAATCCATATTTCCTCAGCGCTGTGGCATTTTGCGCATACGGGGGTGGCGAACTTAGCAAATGGGACATTAGCGAATCTTTCTCTTTCTCTTTCGTTTCATCTTGTGGAAGGGGTGACAAAACTGGGTAACATTTATCGATCCCTAGTTTGCGCTGTCTATGTAGCTGCTCATTCATTTGTTCCTCCTCATTATCTTTAAATTGCACAGCTGCTTACATCATTGACATACCTTTTTCTCTCTTATTCCTTTTCGCTAGCTTAATTTGCTTCTGTTTGGCTTCCTTTCGCCATAGGCGGAAAGAATCAAACATCGCCGGCCGGGCTTTCTTTTTAAATAATTTAACTTCCAAATTATCTAAGATATCTGTATCGAAACTACCATTTTGGGGCCATTTTAAAACATCGTCCTTTCTGGTGTATCGGATCCATACTTCATTATATGCAATGGGGCCCATGCCATGTTTTACATAAAGCTCATAAGTTGGAGTTCCAATTGGAGGAACCGGACACAAATCCTCCAATTGGGAATCCCTTCTACAACCCAAACAAAACAAACTTCCAAATACACTAGAACCAGGCATCTTCGCTCACTAGTCTAGTTTCAAACTTCAAAGGATTATCGAATACGATAATCTCGTGAATACACGAGTCCTCTGGCTTTGGCATTTGCAAGTTCCAAATCAAAGCGATCCCGAAGGATACCAAATTCCTGAAGGATACCAAACAAACTGGGAGATGCTCCACTTATACTTAACTGAATATCGATGATCGATGGCGTCAGCAGAAGACTCTCTCGATTGTTTCGCTCTACCAAATCGTCAAGGGTCCAAAACAGGGCGATTAATCAGGGCAGCAGTCCTTCGTAGCCGTCGGGACGCGGAGAACCTCGCAGAAAAGACTTTCGGACCACGTCGACATGCAGGGGTCGATGAAGTGGCGGCCTTCCTCCAGAATTTCCACACGAAGCTCCTCACGAACCTCTGGCTTGGACCGGTACCGCTGAAATCACCCTACGTTGGGCGCCAACTGAAGTACTGGGTTTTTAAAACCCAGCGGTGCAGGGGAACACACCCTAAGACTTCGAGTTCTTCCTGTTTTAGACCCACAGAAACACAGAGTCTTCTAGGTGAAGTCAAAGATCAATTTATTGGCTGCAGACCAATTACAGGTATCCGAGAAGTACAACACAATGTATGTTCTCAGGAGACTGCTTCCACTTACAGAAACGGCCTTCTCCTTATATACAAAATATCATGCTTCAGGCACACATTCCTCGTTTTACGATATGGTCATTCATATGTATTCATTACAAACCAAAAGGCAGAGTCATGATGACCATCCCACATTCCAGTTAAGCCAGCCCACAATTATTTACCCAGCGAGGCTCAGATCCCACATCAGATATTAGCAGACCCCAATAAACACGGGCACCTCCTGTTTGTAAAACAAGCCATAAAGCAGGAAGAGTCAGGTGTGAAAGAGATTAGCCGGAGGCTTGTGTGGGATGAAAAGGCTTTATGGTGTGTCAAACCCTGATGCTAATCACAGGTGGCCGTAGGACGGGGAGCTCGTGGGACCGGACTGACCTGGGGCGGTGGAGCCAAGTCGCATAGGTCACAGAGAAGTCAATGGAAAGCGCATGTGTTCTGAAGGCCTGTACTCGTCCTTAATGTGTAGCCTATGTGAGGGCAACCGTAAGATGGCCACCGCTCCAAAATGGAACCCACGAAGTCAATGTGTAATATCGTATACACAGTGCATTTATCGATGAAACGTTATGCAAAGCACTTGTACATACTGCATTGGCCATTCGCGGTTCGCTGATACCGGAATAGGCAGGGTAGGGCCCTGCCTCCTACGCGGTCCCAAATTTTAAAGTACCACAGGAAATAGGGAGGGCTCTGCAGGGAGGGAGATCTGGAACAGAGGAAAAATATAGTTGAGGAATGTCTTCAATTTCAAGTTAAATTCACTAACATAAAATTACAATAGTCTTTAAATATTTATTACCTGCAAAGAAATAGAATCAAACAAAAATGTGCTGTAGATGCAATTGCTTATTCAATACTTGTAGGCTTCTTGCTTCCAAAGGTACATTGCAGTTCTCAAAGTTACATGTAAAGTTGTTTATTGGGTTAATTATAGCATTTTTAGAATATTCATGGGGTTTCTTTCAGAAGAAATTCTTTAAAGTGAATAAACTCAGGAATTTAAGCTTGTCTTTGAACCTTTAGTCTTTTAAGTTCTCAAAACACTGTAATATTCTGATATTCAGGCACAAAAAAACGAAAGAATGTTCAAGAATGAAGTATTCTTTAAAAAGGAAGTTCGTCCTAATTGACAAAGAGCTTCATCTCAATTTTAAAGGGTGCAAGTAATAACATGCGTAGATTAAATCCTTAAAATATTGTTCCTCTAAGCATTTATATTCCTTAAAGTTCAAAATAATGATTCTATAAAGCACACGATCAGTAAAACCAAATATTCAAATCTTTCTTCTGGTGTAATGTCAATTAAAAACGATGCGTGTTTTATATTCCTTTACTTCTGAGAAGAGCCAAAGAGGTTATCTGGAAATGATGTCATTAATCAAGGAAACAACGTTCCTTACCTGGAGATGACAGCCTCACAAACAGATGAGCAGATTTATCTTACCGGGAAATGAAAGTCTTCAGAAATGAGAGGCAGGGTACACGCAAGCAGGACAACAGCCCCGGGAAGAATCCAGAATAACCTGCAGGGCAGGTCTGGGTGAGGTCGCCTTAAATAGCAGGAGCATACAGTACGGCGGCCCCCGAGGGAAATAATAGTGTGAAAGGCACGCTGTTGGGACCAATGGAGCGTAATTAACATATTAACATCGGAGCACAAAGCTTTTGGCACATGTAAAATGATGCTGCAAGGTTCTCAGTTCAGGAAATAATAGTACAAGGAAAATAATATATATAAGAAGGGTTTTTCAGTAATGTTCTAGTTCAATTTAGTTTGTGACTTGTTTCTTGTATCAATAGTCAGCACAATAGTTACATGCAATAGAAGCTAAGCAAAACAGTGTCATTAAATAGGGGCACTTTTAGAATAGTCATGGAACCATAACAGTAGTAACTGAAATACCTGAGCACCCAATATCAGAAATAAGTTACCAAGTCTTAGAGGGGCGTGACAGAAGGGGACCTACCTGTTCTCAACCGGGATGGTGCTGGGAGCAACCCCCAGGAATATCTAAATCAGCGAGCAAAACTGCTAGCTGAATATGAGGAGGCAGCAAAGCGGGAGGGCCACTATTTGGGGAAATATGCAAAAGCCTGTAGATGTGGTGAGAGAGAACGGCCAGGACGTACATTGGCTCGACTACTGAGACCAAAGCGAAGCCAGACCTACATCACTGGGCTGCAGAGATTAGATGGCACATGCATAGTAGACACACCGTCCATTACGGAGGAACTAGTAGCATACTACACTGACCTGCACATGTCTAGATCGACCAATAACCAAAATGACATCTCCTCTTATTTAGATGAAATAGCAATAGTCTAGCTCAAAGGTGCGTAATAACAATTTTTGAGTGAAGCCTTTTCAACTGAAGAGATAATGCAGGCTATAGATGCCATGGATTTATAAAACATACAAGCACCTCCTGGCACCGCATCTCCTTGAGGTATATGCAGAGGCACTGGAAGCAGGAGCCCTGCTCCCCACGCTCTGAGAAGCAGTCATAACGCTGATGTTGAAACTAGGGAAAGACCCGGCGAAATGTGACTCCTATCGGCCACTGCCATTACTTAATTTTGATAATAAAATACTGGCTAAGATGCTAGCCACCCATCTAGCATTACTCATGGAACAGATCATATCGCCTGCACAAGCTGGATTCATACGGCATAAATCCACGGCATTGAATTTGCGTACTCAGTCCTTCACAGAATAGACCCCGGGTTCCCAACTGTTGCAGCTTTGTTGGATGTTGAAAAGGCATTCGACTCTATGGAATGGCCTTTTTTTTAATGCTGTGTTAGGGACACTGGGAATGCCAAGGGGATTCTCTGCTATGGCGAAATTACTATACACTAGGCCTGCGGTTCGTATCCGCTTTAATGGCACAGTGACAGAACCCCTTTCAATATCCCGAGGTACTGGGCAGGGATGCCCACTATCACCATTACTGTTTATAATCGCAATGGACCCACTGGTACGACACTTGCAGAAGAGTCATCTGCATAGAGGATTGCAGTTCAAACATGGCCCATTACTGATAACCCTGTATGCGGATGATATAGTACTCTATGTGAGAAAGCCGTCCGACAATCTTCCGCAGTTGCTGACGGAAGTAGACATATATGGGGCCCTCTTTGGACTTTATGTAAACTGGGGTAAATCAGAGATCTTCCCATTGACAAAGGTACAAGATAGGAGCTGCAAGGGACACTGGGTGCAGTGGTGCGAGGCAGACACCAAATACTTGGTATAAAGACTCCACTGGGATAAAGAGCAGATATTGAGACTAAATTAAGGGCTAGTAGTAGACAAGTTAACAACACAGGCCGAGAGATGGATCTGTCTTCCATTATCCATAGCAGGACGTATAGCTATAATCAAAATGGTGGTCCTAGCTCGACTGCTCTACCTTTTGCAAAACATCCCTATCCCTCTAACAAATGGCTTCTTCCTCCAAATCCGTGCGCTTTTAATAAAATTAATATGGGGGGGTAAACAACCCAGGCTAGGCTGGACCACACTGATATTGCTTTATGACAGGGGGATTTGGGGTAGCAGATATACAACTCTATCACCTGGTGGCGCAATGCAGCTACGCATGGTATTGGTACCATCCTGATGCTAACGTCCTATTCGCCAAACCCTAGAGAGACTTAGCACACCCCACCCCGTTGGAATCTTTGTAACCAACTGGGATAACACGAGACCCTCATGACATCCATACGCTATGCACTACCTGCGGGGCATGGATGAAACTACTTGGGAGGACAGGTGGCACAATACTATATTCCCCAGCACTTCCAATATTAGCTAACCCATGGATACCCCCTACACTGGACGTACTGGTACATCCACAAAATCGGGGATCTGTTTCCCACCGGGCACATATTTTCACGTACAGAAGACTCCTGTTTTCAAAATGCTTCCCATATAGGCCATTTTGTTTTGCTCTGTGTGCAAGTAGCGCTAAGAGATATCTTACCAACGTATCCAATTGAATCAACGGAATTTACACCATTTACATTCATTATTGAAGACAATAGTGGAGAACATATCGTTTCGAGACTATTGTGCATGCTTAGCGCAGCATGGGAGGCCGACCTGGGGCATCCCCTAACCGACAAAATTTGGAATAGCTGTTGTCTCGAAATGAAGTTACTTTCCTGCATCCATAGGCATAAACTAATCCACTTTAAATTCTTAAGAAGGGCTTATGTTACACCACGGCAGATGTCCCGAATAGACTGTAATCGATTTGCATACTGCCCCAAATGCAACACACATGGGGCCACCTTTGCATGTATGACTTGGACATGCACTTAAATTGCTCCATTTTGGCATGAACTATTTGTGGAATTGCAACAAATGTCTACTTTCCAACTAGAACAATCCCCGTTAATAGCGCTACTAGGGTATGTAGACGATGTCCCTAAAAACATACATAGATTTGTATCAATAGCGCTACTGTTTGCAAAGCGAGAAATAGCCATACACTGGAGCAGAAAAAGGTGACCACGATAAAGCATTGGATCAACATGATTTATTGTGATGTTACTAGTGATCTATTTGCAGAACTACAACCCCCTACATCGAGGCCAAAAAACATATGGCAACCCCTGCGGGAATATTTAAAAAAGCGAGACACACAGAACACTCATCAAGATTCGAAATGAGGGGCTGTCATTACTTACTAGCACACACACTCACTTCCATAGCCCACATTGATACTGGATTGAATGTTAGAAATACGAAGAGTATGATCTGTACCTGCCTGACCTGACATATTAGCTAATGGGGATAAGGTGGAATATAGACTGAATGTATTCTCTGTTGTTTTGAGAAAGATTGGAATTGAAAAATAGTTTTGAACTGTTATATATATGAACACATATTATGGTATATATAATGTATGATACTGGGACCTTAAAGCTAAAATGATAAAAAAAAAAATTACAAAAAAACTAATCACAGTGGCATGTATGACTGTTTTGCGACCGAAATGCGCATATCTGCCAAGGTTCCAGATTGCTATGTGAGACATTTTCATAATTTCAGTGTAATGTGAGTGATATTTGAACGACTATGAGTGACAATTTCTCGCGAGCAAATTCAAGCAATGAAGACGAGGGAAACAAACTGATATCAGGAATAACACCCCTTTGGGAAACAAGAAACTCTAAGGTCTTAAAACTGTTGCAAAGCACCAGGAATGGAAGGGCACTAAACAGAGACAGACTATTAGACACAGTTTGAAAGAGAACCAACTACTACATCACATCTCAAGTCCCAACATCCCATTGGCCGTCCTTCTAACAGTATTCTGGTGGGGGCGATGTATATTTGGTCGAGTCCACCCGTAGGATTGCACAGGCAACATGCTAGCCAGATCTTAGGCATATGGGTGCTCAGTCCACAACTGGTGATCTAGTATGTAGAGTTTGTGCTCAGGGGAGGCTGGTGCATAGGGGCGAGATGGGCGTCGCCCTCCCACCCTGGGGGACAAAAAAAATGCCTGATGAAAAACACTGAGCAGCTAGGAATAAATTGTGCTGGCTGCTAGTGCTCAGTGAACAAACATGTACAAAATTGGGGTTTTCTTTAGGAGGGTGTGGGTGTATGGCCTTTGCTCTGCAGTGTCTGCACATGCTTTTGGCTGGGCGAAGATTTCTTCGACCAAGAGCCAGAAAGCAGGGCAGTGACGACACACTGGTGGGTGCAGCCTGTGTCTAACTAGCAGAATAGCATTTCGATTTTGGGCATTATTCCCTTGGCCCAGGGCGGAGCTGGAGGCCTTCCATTAATTCCAATGGTCGAGGGTGGAGCATTCCGGCAGGCTTAGAGTTTGTGGGGGTGTGGTATTGGCCTTTGTCTCCTCCACCAGACCCAGCAACAGTTGTTGTTGTTCAAGTGATTGGTTTGCTGGGGTCTGGGGGAGGAGTCGAAAGAGTAGACAGACCAATTCCAGAAGTTTCCAGTTTGGTAGTGCCACGCTGTGCACTGCTGCGACGAGGAGCCCGGTTTATGATGAGAACATGGATGAGCCAGCGAGCCAGGTCGAGCATGTCATCATCATCGCATCGTCGGTAAAACACGAGGGTAAGTGAAGTGAAGTCTAACTTAAGTAAACTTAATGTCTGTCTCTGTCAGTGAAAGTGAAAGTGAGAACAGAAGCGAAGCGAGTATGGCCGTACAATGATGAACAAACCCAAACTCGGAGGGCATCTGGTGTGTGTCTGTGGCATACATGCCAACATTTCCGAAGAGCAAAGTGGGAGATTTAAAAAAAAATAATCGGGACTCGGGAGATTGGGGCCTTGAATCGGGTTTGGGCTTTGGAAGTGTGCTGCTGCAGGCCCTCTCTCTTCCTGCCATTGCTGCGCTCCATGCTTCTGAAATGTAAGGAAAAAGTGCATTTGCGTTTCAAATGACATTTGAAAAGAAATGCACTTTTTTCTTACATTTCAGAAGCATGGAGCGCAGCAATGGCAGGAAGAGAGAGGAATGCAAGTGTGAAGTGTTGTGCCCCCGAGGGCAGAGGAATCGGGTTTTTGCTACAAGCTTGCAGGAATCGGGACGGGACGGTAGGCGGGAGACTAGCCTTGAAATCGGTAGTCTCCCGCCTGAATCGGGAGGGTTGGCAAAAGTTGGCATGTCTGCAGCAATGATAAACAACGAACCCAAACAACGGAGGGTATCTGGTGTGTGTGGCATACATGCCAACATTTCCAGAGAGCAAAGTGGGAGATTTAAATTAAAAAAAATTGCGAGATTGGGGCCTTGAATCGGGTTTGGGCCTTGGAAGTGTGCTGCTGCAGGACTGGGCATTTGAAACGCAAATGCACTTTTTTCTTAAATTTCAGAAGCATGGAGCGCATTTGTCAGCAAGCAGTTAACCAATAAAGTTTGATATATTCAAATCATGCAGTAGTAGTAGCCAGAAAATGCCAATACCAGCACCCTGTAACGAGTTGCAACATTTCCGAAGAGCAAAGTGGGAGATTTAAAAAAAAAATAATCGGGACTCGGGAGATTGGGGCCTTGAATCGGGTTTGGGCTTTGGAAGTGTGCTGCTGCAGGCCCTCTCTCTTCCTGCCATTGCTGCGCTCCATGCTTCTGAAATGTAAGAAAAAAGTGCATTTGCGTTTCAAATGACATTTGAAACGAAATGCACTTTTTTCTTACATTTCAGAAGCATGGAGCGCAGCAATGGCAGGAAGAGAGAGGATGATGCAAGTGTGAAGTGTTGTTCCCCCGAGGGCAGAGGAATCGGGTTTTTGCTTCAAGCTTGCAGGAATCGGGACGGGACGGGAGGCGGGAGACTAGCCTTGAAATCGGTAGTCTCCCGCCTGAATCAGGAGGGTTGGCAAAAGTTGGCATGTCTGCAGCAATGATAAACAATGAACCCAAACAACGGAGGGTATCTGGTGTGTGTGGCATACATGCCAACATTTCCGAAGAGCAAAGTGGGAGATTTAAAAAAAAGAAAATCGGGAGATTGAGGCCTTGAATCGGGTTTGGGCCTTGGAAGTGTGCTGCTGCAGGACTGGACATTTGAAACACAAATGCACTTTTTTCTTACATTTCAGAAGCATGGAGCGCAATGGCAGGAAGAGAGAGGGTGATGCAAGTGTTGTGCCCCCGAGGAATCGGGTTTTTGCTTGCAGGAATCAGGAGGCGGGAGACTAGCCTTGAAATCGGTAGTCTCCCGCCTGAATCGGGAGGGTTAGCATGTCTGCTATTGTGCATTGATTTTTAAATATAGCTCACGACTGCCTAAAATATTCCGTGCTTCAAAGGGTAAAATAGACGGTAATGTGTGGTTTACATATGATCAAATCCAAATGTATACATATATTTATTTGCATATCTAATATGCAGCAAAGTGTGTACCTTAGTTAGGTTTGGCTGGAAAATCCATCAGAGTGTCTGGGAGTTGATTTGACTTACTGTGACAACAACTCTAGTGTGAGGTATGTATTCTCTGGCTTGCTAATATCCCCCATCAATCAACCTACACACAGATTTTTTTTAAAGGTCTCGTTCCCTATTTCTGGTCTCAAGGAAAGACATCTTTGGTGATCAATATTAGGCGATTTGCAGAATATTTACTATATAAATAAGTGTTTTGTGTATGTCAAAAGGGTCTGAGGTGCTCATTCATTCACGGGTCTTTCATAAAGCACACTGCACAGAGCTCTGGGCATTCCACAGGCTGGACAGGGCATTTGGCATGACCCGGCCCCGCCAATAATTTGGTGAGTGTTAGAGTCGGGGGTCTCTGATTGGCGCAAGGATGTCCTTGTGTCAAGCAGGGACCCTCTCCTCCACGTCAGGGCAAAGGATAACCCCTTTTGGAATGACCCTTGCTCACCCTCTAGGTGCGTGGCGTGAGCAGCCAAGGCGATTCTTCAGGCGTTGTTGGTTAAGCAATTATAATCACACACACAGTAAACCCACCAATCCCCCCAGAAACGGACACCAGGCTTAGGTATGTGAAAATACGCTCCTTTATATAAAAATAGTTATCGCAATATGCAGACTTATCACAAGACTAGTAACGTTGTTTGGATGCCACCAGGTGATAAAGCAGGCAAGCAGTTCTTTAAGCGGGTACTTCTTTAGTCTTTTACCAATGTCACTTGAGGGATTCCAGTCTTGACTTACTTCAGGCCTACCGCGGCTCACGCATCTGTGGTGGGCGCGCCTGCGCCGTGCACAGCTCTTCCCGGCAGCTCCGGGGCGGCGGGAGGTGAGACGGGCGTGCGGTGCGGTGAGGATAACGGGGAAATAAGGCGTTGCGGGCCCCGAGCCCGATACTGGAACTCTTAAGGAACGTGTAGTTGCTTTTGGGAGTCGGCACGGGAGGGTGCGACTCAGCGATGATGGGGGCACCTTTGGATCCTCTTGAGCGGGTGCGTGTAGTCAGGCAGGCGCGGCCCACGACCCTCAGCACGGCAGTGCGGGGGTCTCCTCAGCGGGGGCGGCGCGGCCTGATCTCAGGTCGAGATCGCGAAGCGGGGTCACAGGGCACGGTCCGTGCAGCTGGGGGCCCGGCGGGGATCACGATCGTCGGATAGGAATTCCGGCGGGAGGGGCGATAGCGCTTCAGTGCGCTCCAGTAGCAGGCAGTGGCAGAGGCGCCGGCGGCCTAGCCCGGGGCAGAGAGCAACTCCGGTCGGAGCGAGGCTCTCAAGGAGGGCAAAGGCAGGCAAGCTCCTGAGTGTCACGGCCCTAGGAGGGGCGATGAGGGGCGCAGTCTTCCTCAAGCGGGATGCACACACGGCTCGAGTTTCAGGATGAGCAAAGGCACAAAGAACCCACTGGTCCTGGGGTTCTGTTCAGGGGGCAAACTCAGATCAAGCCCTTGGAGAATGTTTAAAGCACAAAGCAGCAAAGTCTTTTCAGCAAGTCTCTTCCTCTCCTTTCTCAGCAAGGCAAGCCGCAGGCCAGTCCTTCCAGCGTCTTCTTCTCCTTCTAGTCGGGCAGAGGTTCTTTGTGGTAAAACAGGATTCTGATTTCTTAGGAGCCAGGCTCCTACTTTTATACATTGATTCCTTTGTTCTTTAGCGCCAGGGGGCCTGGGCCTGGCCCAGTCCAGTTCTGGAGCACTTTGTTATGGTGACTCTGCTCTTTCCTTTCAGCAGCAGGGCAGAGACATCAGCCGCTCCACAGGGGGCGGAGCCGGCTTTGTGGTGGCAGAGCACAGGTCTATTCAAGAGTCAAGGTGTACTCCTCCCACCCATCCTGGTGTGATCTCTCTTCCCACCACCTGGCAGCCAGCCTGTCTCTGGGGATTCCCCAACCCTGCTCCTTACTGTTGCTAGGCAGAACACACACACACAGCAGAGGCGGACTGAAATGGCCAGGTCAGTAAATACTAACTTTCTAAAAGTAGTATTTACAAACTCAGGATATTAAAATAAACTTGACTACAAGAAGTATTTTATTATTCTGAGTTCAGGCATACTAAACTTGACATTCTACCATGCTCTATGAGTCCACTGGGGTCACAGCGTGTAGTGACTCCAGCAGCCCATTCTGGCCTATGGAGAGCAGGTAGCCTTCAATAGTGAAAAACGAAAATGGCTGTAATTCACTATTAGGACATGCCACACACTCAGGGCTTGTCCTAACTTACACCTACAATGCACCCTGCCCGTGGGCCTACCATAGGGGTGACTAACATGAGGCAAAGGGAAGGTTTGGAGGCTGGCAAGTGTGTGCACTTGCCCAGCCAGCATGACAGTACCAGACTGCACGCAGGTTCTGCAGTGGCAGACCCTAGACACATTTTACTAGGCCGCTTCTGTGGGTGGCACAACCAGTGCTGCAGGCCCACCAGCAGCATTCGCATTTACAAGCCCTGGCACTCCTGGTGCACTTTACTAGGGGCTGATAGTAAACCGAATAAGCCAAACATGGACACCAATCAATGTATACATTTTACCATAGGGAGAGCATATGCACCTTAGCACTGGTCAGCAGTGGTAAGGTGCCCAGAGTCATAAAACAGCCAAAAACAGGTCAGAAAAAATACAGGAGGAAGGCAAAAAGTTTAGGGATGATCCTGCAAAAAGGGCCAAGTCCAACAGTGAGTCTGACTCCAGTGAACTGGACTACTAACTTGCCCCAAGTAGGAATTAAAAAACCTGAACTACACTGTTAACCAGAGGCGCAACTAGAGTCAAATTTCGGGGGGGGGGCTGATGCTTCAAGCACAAGGCGGAGTGGAGCTGCAGGGGTGAAAACCATCAAAGCCTCATTAACAAGCAAAAGGTCTTTTAAAGACCTGTGAAGTACTCGGGTGCGGCTGTGTGTGCGCCGGGAAGCTGTCTCATTCCCGGGCAGCCAAACACGACGGGGGGGGGGCTGACGCCCTTTGAGTCCAATGGGCGTTGCGCGCCTGACGTAGAAGAGGCACTATTATACTTTTATCTAGCTCACGGTGCACTCCTGCCTTTTCAAAGTGCTGCAGGCAGCAATGTTATTATTACCCCGTGTAGTGGCCCACACTATGAGCCTCATGGTGTGGGCCACTACACGGGGTAATAATAACATTGCTGCCTGGAAGAGAGACTAAGATTTGCATATCTCCATGCTTTAGTGACGAACGCTCAACCCATGGAGCTATCCTGGAGTTGAGAGACCCATTACTGACTGTACTGACGGCTGCAGGTCCCCTGGTGGAAGTGTGATACCAGCTCTCATTTATTCCCTTCCTTACGGCGACAACCCGGTTCCTCACACTTTGAGTGGCAGCTTAAGCTTTTAGTGTAACTGTTATGCACATACGGCGCGGTGGCCGGGACTGGGACACGGCGTGTCCAGCTGGAACAAGGCTGGCTGACACAAGACCAGGCGGCGTGGCACAGAGGTGCGAAATCGCGCGCACCCTCTCCCCCGTGCCGCCTGTTACCACCAGGGCCCCCCGCAAACTCACCACGCCCCCAGCGGTCGCGGCCTCAGAGCGGCCATAGCACCTCTGTGTGAGTCCACCTACTTTGAACACCAGCACCCTCGGATGCAGAAGGCAGCCAGCTATCCTGCCTCGAACTGTTAACTCACCCCAAAAACACAGACACAGCGACCTTGGGCTGGACCTTAATAGACAGACCATATGTGGACCGGTCCTCCTTAAAGATAGTGGGCGCCCAAACTCCCCACTGGATACCCCGTGTGCCTGCCGATCCGATTTACCATTCTTCTGACACGGGGCCCTAAAAATATATTTATTATTTGTACCTCTAGCGTGAGTGCTTTAGGATAACAAGGCGCGCTAATCTCTACCTAAATATTTGTTTTTTTGGTCGAACCCGTGTCTCCCAGGCCGAAGGCGAGCGCTCTGATAATTGAGCCACACTCACCTACGCATGTGAGCTGAGAGCCATCCACACTTGATTAAGGCAGGACGGAAGCCGGACACTGGATTGGGGAAGTCACATCAGCCCCCCTTGCGGACACCAGTCCAAGGCAATGGTGCCGCTAAGCGACACTGTTTAACTGTTGTTTTTCATTTTTATCACTGTCTGTCTACTCTGCTGCGAATCCGATAATTTACTTTACTGTTGCCTGCGGGCCCGGACGGCAGGGTCAGGGTGACTAACTCTGTGGCGGTAGTTAAGGGGATAGTAGTGCTGAAATATAGTTTCTGTTTGTCTGGCTAATCTTAAAAAAATCAAGGATGAACTGCAATCCTGGGATGGATCTCTTTCGCCATCTAATTTTCAAAGTATTTGCAATGTACGGTCTTACCAATGGTGTGAGCCTTGATGACTTCATTAACCAATACAGTAAAGAGGAAGAGATGTGTTACAGGTAGAAAACACTTAGAGGGTCTCTTCCCATTGGCTGTGTGTGCTTGGCTTGGGGGTCGTTTTGCAAGCAGAACAGTTAGAGGATTGGGCACATTTTTGATATGTTTGTAATGTTTTCTTCACACTTGTGCTTTTAAATGCTATATTTGGATCCTGTTTTTGCAAAAATTTACAGTAAATATGTGGTGTAAAACCCACCATTTGAATAAATTTTTTGCAAAATTCCCCCCGCACCCTATTCTATTCTATGCGGAATTTGTTAAGCGCACGGACACCCAGGGGTTTCATGGCGCTGAAGAAAACAGATGAGAGATGGATAGTGAAGGGTCAGAAGATATGGTGTTCTAACCGTACGCTTGTTTGAATAGCCAGGTCTTCAATGCTCGCCTGAATTCTGTCAGCTTGGAGCAGCTCCGGATAGACAAGGGCAGAGAGTTCCAGGTTTTTGGCGTGAGGTATGCAAAACTGGATCCGCCGAGTCGTTTCTTTTTAAATGTCGGCACCGTGAGAAGGGATAGATGGGCAGACCGAAGCTCGCGAGTCGGGACGTGTTTGTTGATGAGTTGGTTAATGAACCTAGGGCTTTTTCCGTGAAAAGCCTTGAAAATTATGCAGCCTGTCTTAAAGGTGATCCGATGGGTGATGGGGAGCCAGTGGAGGGAGGCTAGCAAAGGTTTGGCTGACTTCCTGCGATTGCTCTTGAAAATTAATCTGGCTGCTTGATTTTGCACAATCTGCAGGCGTCTAGAGATGGTGAGGGGGAGGCCGAGGTAAATAGAATTAGAGAAATCTAATCGCGAGAGGACTAGTGCGAGTACTGCCTGAATGAGAGCAGAGTGGGACAGCAAATGAGCAATTTTTTAAATCTTTCTTAGTTGGAAGAAGCAAGAGGAGATCACTGTTCTGACCTGGGTCTTCAGAGAGAGATCGGCGCTAAGAGTGACCCCGAGGCTTTTCGCTGACTGGGAGGGGGATGGGGGTGTGCCCATTGAGGGTGGCCAGAAGTGGGGCCCCCAGCTGAGTGCACTGTCGCTAGGGAGTACTAACTCAGTCTTTCCTGGGTTTAGTTTAAGGTGGTTCCGATCCATCCAGCTCTGGATATGCAGCATGGTCTTTTGGAATTCCTCGATGGAGTCCGGGGAGTTGAGGGGGAATACCAACTGCAAATCGTCAGCATAGTTAAAAATAATTACTTTTCTGTTTTTCAGGGAGTGCAGAAGGGGTTTGATATAAAGATTAAAGAGTAGGGGAGACAATGAGGAGCCCTGTGGGACACCGCAAGTGGTTGGGAGGGTGGGAGCTGTGAAGTTCTCCAGCTTTACTGCCTGAGACCTGTCTGTCAGAAAGGACTTAATCCAAGAGAGAGCCGCGCCACTGAGGCCGGCCTGTTCGACACGGTGTAATAGTATAGTATGGTCCACCGTGTCGAACGCTGCCGATAAATCGAGTAGTACGAGGGCCTGATGAATACCATTGTCGGCGTTGGTCCTTAGGGTGTTCTGCACGGCGAGGATCACCGCCTCGGTGGAGTGTGCCTGGCGGAATCCCGCTTGGTTGGGTTCGAGATAGTCTGACGTTTCGATAAAGTTGGATAAGTAGCTGGTTACATAGGCTTCCAGGAGTTTTGCACAGTAAGGGAGAAGGGAGATGGGGCGATAGTTAGAGAGGTTGGAGGGATCGGCACCTGGTTTTTTGATAAGAGGAACCAGGGTGGCATTTTTGAAGGAATCGGGTACTATTCCTTGTGAAAGGGAGGTGTTCAGGATAGGGAGTATGCTCTGAGGGAGTATGGTATAGACCTCTTTCAAAATATGCGGGGGGCAGGGGTAGTTGGGTGAGCCTGATTTTACTCGGTTCATTAGTTCCAATAGTTTAGGTGGGTCAATGGGGGGGATGTCTTGCAGGATGTTGGGGTTTCTACAGATGTCCGACTCGTCAGCTGCAGGGTGGTTGGTTTGAATGCTGTTTTTTATGTTGTCGATCTTCTCCTTAAAGAAGTCGTTAAGTTGGTTACACAGCATTTGAGATGCAGGTTGGGAGGGGGCGGTTCTGGCGTCATTGCAAAGATCGTTAATCACTCTGAAGATTTCCCGTGATTTGTTTTTGGCGTTGGAAAATTTATCTGAAAAGAAAGTGGCTTTAGCAGATAAGATGGAGTCCTTGTAATTTTTGCGGGCTATCTTATAGAGTGCTCTGTTTGTGGCCTCCTTTTTCAGTTCGGGCTCGCTCACTTCGCTCGCTCGCGCATTGTACAAGGGTACTAATTTTTCGCTCCACCAGTTTCAAAATCCACCAGCTGCCCCTGTTTGTGCTTCTCGTAAGGTACGTCTGTTTGACAACTTTATCTACCAATCTCGGCCTGAACATGTATGTTTTAATTTGACATTCTCAGTTCTGTTCATAAGCATATTCGAGTAATAATGGTTCATAACTCTTCCTTTTTCTACCAAAGGTACAGTGTTCTGATGTCAACTTAACGCAGACTGCACTACAGAAATGCTCAAATCAATAAGGAAACATTGGGCCAGATGTATTAAGTGTTTTACCGTTTGCAAACAGGACAATTCGCAGAATAGGCCGTTTGCAAACGGTAAAAAGCCCATAGAAATGAATGGGAAGACATTCTTTATTTGCAACTCGCAATTTACGGCTCGCAAATAAGGAATGAGTAGGAATTGCAATATTATTTGCCAAACCTACATACATTGCATTTTACGAGTCCATAATAGCGAATCGGCAAAATTCGCTATTAAGGACTCGCAAAATACAATGTTGATACATCTGGCCCAATGGGCCTAAAGCCCTATAAAAATAAATGGGAAGCCATTCCTTATTTGTGACTCGCAATTTGTGACTCGCAAAGAAGGAATGCGTAGGAATCACGATTTTTTTGCGAAACCTACATACATTGCATTTTGTGAGTCCATAATAGTGAATCGATAAAACTTGCTATTAAGGACTCACAAAATACAATGTTGATACATCTGGCCCTACTGTGCAGAACTCCGCTCTCTGGTAGATCATGTGAACACTCCATCATGCAGCCGAGCTGCTGAATTCCCCCTCCCTGTGGTAGTTCATGTTCAGCCTTCTGAGCTAAGTCCTACTGCGCTACGTCACATGCATCGATCCCTTGAGCCTGATGGGTGGTATTCCAGCTGCATGTAAGAGGCGATGTTCCTATGCTCTTCTATGATCTGTATGGATTTGTGGCCTAGGGCTTCCTGGAGCTATCGTGAAGGAGATGGATGACGGCAAAGAAAGAGGACCAATGGGGACTATCACATAACTTCAATTGGGCTCACTTTTCATGGGGGTGGCGGCAGCGCCCTTCTGCAAACAGGTACCATCCAGCAATTGCAACAAGTGCACAGGCAGACTTGGTGTGTGTGACTTGTGTCCTCACGGTACCATACACAGCACCCCGCACCTACCACCTGGTTCCCAACCACAACGTAGATAGCCATGCATTGCTTTCAGTGTCTCCCTAAGATGGTGTCGGACTCCGGTCTACTATTCCAGAACTCAAATGGCCTCTATCTGTAGGAAGAGTGCACCCACTCACCACTTAAGGGCGTTCCCTGGGTTGCTCGAAGTACACAGGCATGCTGACAGCGGATTTGAAGGGCTCCCCTGGTCTGGCGGAAAGCAGAGGGCGCAAGTGTGCAATTTGTAATGTGATCCCGGATAGGAGCATTGCGGCTAGTACAGCCAATCAAGGTGTGATGAAAATAACTCTGAAATGCTTACTGGTTGTGGGTCCGCACGTGCGGTACATAAACAGTTTCTCAGTAGTTCATCACAGTTCATCCGTAGTTAAATGCTAGGCAATTTGGAATGCGGGCAGGACTTGTCAATTGGATGACCCCAGGTGTGACAGTCACCGAACGAACTGGAAACTACAGTTGGACAAACATATAATGCTGTGGCCTTGCTATGTACCAAGATTCTGTGTTCAGTGATTCTCTACTCTCCCTGTTGTTATGACAGGAGCAGCGTGCTTTCAGTCAGTATCATACATTATAGCAGCCCTACGCTTGACAGCTGAGGAGGCACTATAATGCGTGACTTAGCATTTCAGTGCTGTGATGCATGACCCCCACACTGAAATGCATTAGCCTAATTCCTGATGTGTCTTACTTGGCAGGGCTGAATACGGTCTCAAAACATTCATAATTTACCACCAACTTCAAGTTGGTGGTAACCCATTTGCAAATGAAAGTGACCCCCCAAGGAACCCATTGTCGTTTGTAAATGTTTGTAAAAACGGACCACTGTCTACTCTTAAATAATGAAAAGAAACTTTTAATTTTTCTTTTTGAAACTCATTTCTTTTTTCTTTAAGGAAAACGGCCTGCATTTCAAAAAACAAAATTGCTTTATTGACAAGTAATCACAGACATAGTGGTCTGCTGACCCCTACAGCCCACCATCTCTGTGTGATTTTTGCGATTCACAATGGGTCGCAAACCGAGACCTACCTCAATATTCATGAGATAGGTCCATTTGCGACCCACTGGGAATTACAAAATGTGTAATACACAAATTTGTGCATGGGTGTTTGCGATGACCAAATAGCGAATCGCAAACGTTTGCTTTTTGGTAATCGCAATTGACTACCTGTATACATTTGGCCCAATATGCTACCTGCGCCTGCACGCCTGCCCGTCTCACTCTCTGAGTGCTTTTTCTACTTTTGAATACTTTTTAGGTTGAGCATTCGAGACCTCTTATAAATACTTTATTATATACTTATATGTGTATGTACTTTGTGGGCTCCGGAGAGCAGCCCTAGGACTTGTCCGCTTCCGCTTAGGGACTTTTGTTTCTATTCAACTGCCTCTATTTACCTGTCTTGATAGAAAACGACCAGTAGAGGTCAGTAAAATAGCAGAATTGCTTTCTGCGTATTCTACTGCCTCTATTTAACTATCTTGATAGAAAACGACCAGTAGAGGTCAGTAAAATATCAAAATAATTCTACAAAGAGCTGCAGTTCAACTAGTCGTTACTAGGTATCCCTCACGAGTCAAATGCAAAAGCATTGAAATTATTACATCAAGATGCAGTTCCACTAGTCGTTACCAGGTGTCCCTCACGAGTCAAATGCAAAAGCATTGAAACCCTTTCATGAAGCTGCAGCTCCACTAGCAATTACTAGGTGTCCCTCATGAGTCAAATGCAAAAGCATTTGACTTGAGGGACACCTAGCAACGACTAGTTGAACTGCAGCTTGATGTAATAATTTCAATGCTTTTGCATTTGACTCGTAAGGGACACCTAGTAACGGCTAGTTGAACTGCAGCTCTGTGTAGAATTATTTTGGTATTGGATACTATAATATTCACTGCCAACTGCTAATCTCGTCCCATAATGCTTTGCAGGGCCTTTAGTTGGGATTGTATTTTTGCCCATAACTGTGCTTGGGGTGGTCCACTGAATCGTTCAGCATGATATGCTCTTTGCGTTCAAGGCATCTGCTTGGTCCTCCCCCTAGGTTAGGGGGTACCCCAAAATCATCACCTCTCTCATTGCCTGCTATTATTCAGTTTCAAAGTTCACCTTTGTGCATTGGTTATATGCTTTTTAGCATGTAAAGTTGCTTTATGAAAGCATTTGTGGGTGCAGTTTAATAGCTGATTCCTATGTGGAGTTTTTGTCTGAATTCCGTGGACAAATAGCGGAGTTCATTGCCCACCCCAAATTAAAAACAGAGCTTTGGACTATGCCATTTCCCGCTGAAAGGCAATATTTCTCTCCACGTGTTCCCATACCTGGTGTGTCACGCAGTTTGGTGCTTACTTTCCCTCCATGTTAAACAACAGTAGATGTTTCAGCACCCAGGCAAATGTGCTGCATAGCTAAATACATATAAGGTCCCAAAGGCGAGACCGATTGCATTGCAAATGCTTGTTTTCT
The DNA here is from genome assembly GCF_964204655.1 of Triturus cristatus. Taxonomy (NCBI): domain Eukaryota; kingdom Metazoa; phylum Chordata; class Amphibia; order Caudata; family Salamandridae; genus Triturus; species Triturus cristatus. Next base: position 781,382,298 of record NC_140586.1, on the reverse strand, counting down.
CAGCTGTCGCCATTCTCTTTGTTGTTTAATTCTTGCACAGCCCTCTTCCTTCTCTCTTACATTCTTTCTTTTGGCTGATGTGGTTTTATCTCTGCATTTTATCTCGTTCTGCTTCTCCTTTCTTTGTTTACAGTTGAGTTACGTAGCGCCTGTTGTCACCAAAAGGACACTCCAAAGCGCTGTCACTGCAGATTGGCCTGGTGCATGCTCATTATTACCCTTGTGCTCACCGCCTCTCATTCAGGCCCCCACACCGCAATTATGGCCTCACGTTTTAGTGTGCGAGCGCCTGCGCACGAGGGTATCGCGCAATAACTACAGTCCATGCTGGTACTTGAAGCGTAAAAGGCCATTTTATTTGGACAAGGTTGCAATCATTTAGACTTTATTAACAGTACATAAATGCAATCAATATACTTTCCCCATCTCATAACGTCTCATTCTCCCTTCAGCCTTCTCAAAACCATCTCACCTGTTTGACTCTTCCCCAGTCACTCTGTGACCTCCTTCCTCTCCCCATTCTCACCTTCACTTGCCCTCCAAGCATCCTCTGTTGAATTTCCTTCATTGCCTCCCGCGCCCTGCTATCAGTCACCTGTGTACCGTTCTCCCCCCCCGAGGGATGGATCCGCCCGTATGTGACTCACCACCCCTCCAAAGTACTGCCAACCAGGGAACCCCCGTAGGGCGGTTACCTGCCCCAACCCTAGCTCCTGTGCACCTTTCGCCTCCCTTCAGCCAACCCAGCGGTACCATGTGGATTTCCTTCTTCCTTCTAATTGCGTCCCGCTTTCCCATAATACTTCTGTGACCGTCCCTGCCGGGAAAGGTGCACACCATCTTTGACAATATCACTAGTTCTTCCATAAATCTTTCCCGTTTCCAGCAGGCCGATTCCCTCGATGCATGCTCAACATTTATCCCGTTCCCTCCTCCGCGAGGCACAATTCATTCAACTCAACCAAATATCCAACAGGTCCCGTTTTATCAAACCCCCGTCCCATTGCATGTATCTTTGAGTAGTGTCAGACCTGACATACTCCCGAATACCTTGTCCCCCACATATAACTCCATATCTGGGCAACTCCTTGTTAACCCCGTTCTACCCATACTGGCCACAATGCCCCCCATTGCGATCCACGTTTACCCCAGTATGTTCCATCCTGGTGGTTATCTCCTCCAGCCCAGGTACGGCCGTACTCCTGCTAATCCGCATCCTTGGCTGCCCCCAATGCATGAGAGAGTGGCCACCTATCCCGGTAACCCTCCTGGTTCCGGTCTACCCCTGTATCCTGTAGTAGAAAAATAATAATTAGTCTTGTACGAAATCCTTCCCCATTCCATAGCCCCTTGCCCCATTTGTTCCAAACCCAACCTCAGAAACCCCTTTCAGTACCTAGTAGAGCTTCACATACCCATAGACATACTCCCATCTCCCCAACCGTCAACTCCCCCCCTACATGGTCCATCCTAACCCCGCCACAGGTACAGCCCCATCGCACAAAAATTGTATCTCTCCACAGGCTGCCCCCCGCCTACGCCACATGTCCTTTACATAAGCCCCATAATGGCCAGAAAGCCGTCTCTCTACCCTTCCCTTTTGGGAAAAATCAAATCCCCCAGTTCGAAGGCCTTCCCTGTCTATGACACCACGCCATTCGTATCAGACCCTCTGCTGTTTTCCCCATCTCCTATGAAACATGCTGCACTTTCCCTGGTTGTTGCCTCCAAATTACACTCCTCCATCCCCAATTGTCCTCACCCCAAACACACCTCCCCATCCGTACCTACGCCTCTAAAGAGCCAACACTGCTCCGTCAAAAATTACCTCCTACGCTTGCCACCACACACCCGCTAGGCTCACTCAAAAATCCCTTTTATGTCAGCCAGTTCCACGTTGCCCGCTCTCCATAGTGTACCATAACGTCCCGTTTCCCAGCTTCTTCCCTGGGCCCTTCAGTCTTAACCTCCCCGATTATCTGGCGCAGGCCTTCCCCGTCCCCGTGGTGACACCTGCTCTGTCTTCCCGATGTTCCAAAGGAACTGATCCCCCGCACCCCCCATTCAGGCTTTCCGCTCCATGTTAAGTGCTCCCCAGTAAGAATCGTAGCTGGGTGTTGCGTCGATGCCCTCCAGCGCGTACCGTGGTCCCGCTCCAGGTCCCCTGTGGGTTAGTCACCTTGGGATTGACCCTGGCCTTTATCCCACAGTTTCCCAGCGTGGTGAAAAACCATCCCCCATGCTTCGTGCTAGTCAGCTAGTCCTACATACATATCAGCCGGGCCATTGCCCTGCCCCAAGTCTCACCCCATAAGATGCTGGCACAAATATTGACACACTGATGTCCTTTTTGATAGTAATGGGCACCCTTGGCCCCCTTGGCACTCCCTTTCAGCATGGCAACTCCTGATGTTTGCCCAAGTTATTTCCTCTTCTTTTCGGTCGTTTCCACCGTGTCTGTCTGGACACCATCCCAACCGAGCCTTTTGGCTCCACTTTTTCTTTTACCCCTCAAGCAGGCGCCGCAGTTGCACCTGTTGCTCCCCCAAAGTTCTCACCCCCCCCCCCTACAGCAAACTGCAGACCAGCAGGAATTCCTTGTTTCCCTGTGTCCCTCTTCCCATGGCATCTGCCTTATTCCGTTACCTGAGAGTCCGTCTGGGACCTCATCTCCCAGACCTGGAGCCGCTGTTCCCTAATGGTCCTCATCCTCTGTTACGACGTCGGCTGCACATGCCTCCTGCAAAACACCAATCTGTCTGATTACCTGAACCCCCCCACATATCCAACCCCGAAAAACCCACTTAGTCGCACCCCCACATCAGTAAAATCACCTCACACCACGTCTTCATGCAACACCCGGACTGGCAACCCGTCACCAGTGTAGCAGGCGTCAGAGCCCTACCACTGCACCACTGTGACTCCTCGCGCTGCATCTTCCATGCCACACTCCCCATCGCACACCGTCACACTCCCCCTCTTTATGTGCTCACCATCCATGCCATCCTTCTCAAATGCATTCACCGCGTGGTAGGATTTGCTGCGCGATACCTCCTTGGAGGGTAGGCCACCGCGGACCCACCTACTGCTTCTGGTCAGCGTCCCGGGGCCTACGTGTGCCCCACTGGCATTACCCCTTTTCTGCCGGCCTCACCCGCTGGTCCTGATCCTCCCCCCTTACCAGGCTGTTCCAACCTGGTGGGTCCTGCACACCACCAGGCCTCAAAGCTATGCAAGCAGTCCCTCTCACCTTCTCTGGGGACCGGCTACCTGCAGAAAAACCCCACTCCCCCCCAGGCCCGTCGTTTGCCACGCTGGCTGATGGGGAAGGAGTCACCACCCCTACCCCCAAGGAACTGCCGCCGGATGCTCCCGCCATGTACACCCCCCCCAGCAGGAAACTCATGCTCATGGCACCTACCTCGCCCTCCCTGGCTCAGCAGATGCACATCTTGTTTTATACTCCTACATCTGTGACTTTGACTGTCACACATATGCCTCCCCATTCAGACTCCCACCTTTCTGGGCTTCTTAAATATGGGGGCTGATCTGCCTGACGAGCCCTCCTGGCACCTGTTCCCTGATGGACAAAGCAGGAGGAGGGGCCCGGGGCTCGCCATCCTCAAGAGGCTCTTTCCTACTGGGGGCGCACCGAAGCCCACGCTGTGGCACTGGCTCCTAGCGCCACCTCCTCACCCCGCTACACATCGCAGCAGCGCCTACCCAAGGAAGCCGTGCGGTCGGGCTCACTACCCTGCCCCCACACGTATCCCAGTTGATTTCTGCCACTAGCCAGCCTCCCCACCCCCTGGCCTGCAGACCTGCAAGAAACTTGTAGCGGTTCCTTTCGCCCAGTCGCAACATCTAAAGCAGCCCCCACCGTGTGCGCATCGGGGCGCAGCACTCTGACGTGAGGCACAATGTGGGCAGGCTCTCAACCCGCCTCTGCCCGTAGCTCAGGCGCGTCCTGCCACTGGTGGGGGCCCAAGCCTGCAGACATCCGTTGCCATGCATGCTGGCTCCCATTCTCATGCTGTTACCACTGCCCACCGGGTGTCCCTGCCCCCTGCCTACCCGGCCTGCATAGATCACACGGCGCCTCGCCGCACTTGCTAAAGATACTCCATGTCAGAGGTGTAAGCACCCCGATCCCAATAACTATGGACACCCACGGCATCCTGAAAAATCCCACTACCACTGCCCATGAATCCCAACTAACTTGCACTAAATGTATGACTAACTATTTTGTCTGCCCTCCCGGTGGTGCTAAGTTTTCAGGAAGAGGCCGGATCCTCCTCTCCTGACACCTTTATACCCTCCTAACTCCTGCCCCTTAACCTTCTAATCCTTACCCACCTTGTCCTTTCGGCCATTGCGTGAAAGAGTGGTCTGCGACCTTCACTTTCCCCGGGGGCCGTCACTCTGGGGGGTGAAAGGCAAAGCTAATCATATCTAGTGAGAGCAGGAGCTGAGCTGCTCCCGGTTCACAGTTTCCTCATGCACAATTCATTGGCACCGGAAAGCAGTGCGTTTTTCCCCGTGTCTGGGCAGGGGCCTCCACTGGCCAGCTTGTGGCACACCCTAAACCTTTGTCACAAGGGCCAAAAGCACACAACCTGCCACAGCTTTGAGATAAAGCACACAAATGTAAATTCCTTGTCAGGACATTGCACATACGCTGAGCGAACGACAGAAAGAAAACAATCTAGAAGGGACAGAGTAGAGATATCAGGCCGATGATGGCATCCACGACAGGTGTGAGCAAATCCGTAAGTCTGTCAGGACCACCGTTTCGACTCTGGCAGATGGCGGTTGGAGGTGGTCCTTGCGGTGATGTGTCGTCCGGGCCGGCCAGGACTCGATTTGATGTGTGAGCCCTGGTGGGCCGCAGTTGAGTCCGAAGGCAGCGGACAGCACAGGGCCACAGACACATGGCGTTGATGACTCCAAGGCCATCGCCTCAGAGGCCATCCAATGTCTCAGAAGAAGGGGTCCTGGACCTGACCAGCACAGAGTTAGTGGCCCCGGATGCACAGCGGCCGGCACAGGCACCCTGCCACGGGACGGTGATTTGCGGTGCACTGGCCTAGCACAGTGAGCGGGTCCTCATCGATGTCGAAGGTGAATGTGGCGGAGGCTTGCGGGGGACAGAGGAAGGTGTCCTCCAGGGCATGATGCCGAAGGTCTGATGTTATCCGGAAGCCGCAAATGGTGGAGTGGAAAGCGACAGCATCGTTCTTACCACAAATTCGGTATCAGCTACATGAGGATGAAAACTACCCCGTAGTCCATAGCCTCAGATGCCAGCAATGTACGACCAGAGAGTGTCCATGCCTGTCGGGGATCAGACTTAGTGGCACCGGGGCTGGGAGGGGATGCAGCCTGCGATGATGCCGGTACACTGATATGAACTCCGCCATCGCTAAATCAAGACTCTGTGACCTCTTGGACCGCAGTGTAGGCCGGAGGCAGCGGTCAGCATTGGCCCACAGCCACGTGTCATTGGCTCACGATGCACAGAGTTAGTGACACCAGGGCAGTTGTCGGTAGTGTTCGATCACCTCCATAATGATGATCCTTTTTTCCTCCTGACTGACACATGTCATCCCCTTATGCCTCTCCTTGCGTGCGCAGCATAGGCCAAGGGCAGTAGTCCACGTAGACCCACAGACACGTGTGGTTGTAATGCTATGCACAGACTTGGTGGCACCAAATCAAAGGGAGTATAGTGACATAAACTATGCCTTAAATAATGTTCACTGCCATGGTGTAATCAAGACTCAGTTCCAAATGTGTGACCTACTTGACGGTAGTGTCGGCCGGATGCAGCAGTAGGGTACGTCAACGAGAAAGAAGTAAAGCGGGCCTGTGTCGTGGAGACCATGATGGTCTGAGGAGGCTGCCCCGGGCTTGGAACTTGCACCGGCACGTGGTGGACCCTCTGTGACACACGCCGTTGTCGGCAAGTGATCAGTGTGGCCTGGCTGCTCAGGGGCGGGGCTGACAGGTTCGGGGTCCAGCGGGCCGGTGTACGTCAGGTGCACTAGATCGCAGGCAACTCAGCTCAGGAGGATGGCATCGGCTTTGTGGCGGGGTGAGAGGCACCGCCCTGGCAGAGACGTTGGTCATTCGGGAAGAGGACCACGCCCAGGGATATGTGCTTTTTATTCACACCCATATGCCGGCCTGGCATACGTCAGGCCATCCCACTCCGCTCACGCTTACGGGGGGGACGTAACAGGCAACGTTTCTGCGAACTCCCCCACTGGCTGGGGTGACGTGGTTGCGTCCACTGTCCAGTACACTCCATACACCAGTGGTGTATATGGGTTTGTTATGCATACTGCGGTCTGTCCAGCACTTCGGCGCCACTCTTGGCATTGTGTACTTTTCCAATCATGGTTCTCCTGCCTCCTTCACACATGCCTGGTTCCCAACTCTCCCGACATTCCGCTATTGTGTGGCTGAGATGCCATGCTGTTGATGGCTCATGTTCACAGCTTGCCCAGGTTACCATAGTAAGTTGTTCTGTCGTTTCTGGTGAGTGGGCATGTTTTGAATGTTGTATGTGATTTTGTGATGTGTGCATTGATAGAGTTGTGAGTTGCATGGTTGTGGAGTTGAGGTGTGTGGGGAGTTCATTTGGTACTTGGCAACGGGCAGTGCATTCCCATTGGTGCCATCCTGGGAGCGCTGGTTTATGATGGACTGTCGGAGGATGATGGAATCATGCACACTGGCTGGGTATTTGGCGACGACGTTGATGGAGATTCCACATTGTTCGGATGTTGCGTGCACATTGATGTGAGACAAGTGCTGTCACGGTGATTGTGTGATGCCCCCAATACGTGCATGCATCCAGCTATGGCGTGTGGTCCTTGCTTGGTCTCCAGTGGATCCTGCACATTGTTGTGGACGTATAGATACTGGGGTACCAGGCTCATGATGGCATCCAGGACAGGTGTGAAGGACTTGGATGTGGCTGGCTGTGAGACTTCTCCGACTGGCGGGTGTTGGTTGGGGGGTACCAGCGGCCAACATGTGCAGCACAGCCAGCAGCTTGGTGTGGGGTGGGATGTTGGTTGTCCGCAGTGTTGGTGCCGTCGGCCTGTTGAGCGATGATGGTCAGGATGCATAGGATGGTTGTCCTTTTGAGCCTGTAGTGGGCAATGCCATCCTCTGGTTTTGAGTCTGTGAGACTGGTGCGTTTCCTGTGGGTCCGCTGTCTTTGTCTGTGCTGCCTCTGTGGTGGTCCGGTGGGGGTTCAGGGGGGTGGTTGTGGTCCTGGGTGTGGTGGGGGTGAGTGTTGTTGCCCTATTGGGGCACTGGGCTGCATGTTAAGTTGCTCTGGGGCATCTGTTGTTCTTCATGTTTGGGTTTGGGCTGTGCTCCCTTGGCTGCTGCCGGTTGTCGTCCGACTTTACACCAGGTCAGAGCAGGTGTTAGTTTCCTGCTGCTAACGTGTCTTATCACATGTTTTGGGATCTTATCGCTGATCTGGCTGGTCATTGTGAATGTTGCGGAGTGGTGTTGTCGCGGCTTTTTGCACGGGAACGCCTACTTTGCATCTCATTAGTGATAGTTGCCGGGGTCATCTGTGGCGATGTTTTTTGCAGATGCTATCGCCGGAAAACTGGTGCTATGGGCTGTTAGCACCAGCTTGTGAATGGGGAGATTAAGTTATCGCGCCTTTGGCTGTGCTAAAGTGCTGTTAACTGGGCGATAGCTCCTTGAGAATATGGCCCATAGTCAGTAAAATGAGGAGCTTTTACCGCTATAGTTAGGAATGCCAGGAATTTATATTATGCCCAGGGACACTTGAATTATGCAGCAGGGGAAGGGGCAAATTATACTGCTAGGTTGAGACAACTATGTGGCAAGAAAAGACAAATTATGCAGGGTAATGCAGCATATTTTGTGATATTATTACTACATTATTTTGTAATTCGTACACTCGTTAACACTGCCTGGGCATTAGCTGCATGTCATTTGTACCAGTTTCACACCCAAATATACCAATAGGCAACAGAAAAGTGACCAGTTTGCCTTTGTAAAGGGTCTTTCCACTGTGCAGCAACATGTGTCGTTGTGTTTATAGGAACTTTTTAACCGCTTGAGCTAGAAACAAAATTTATTTTGTTAAAATATGCAGAGTATCCAGTGGATGATGGATTATGTAGCAAATGCGACAACTCTATAATTATGCAAAAAACACTACAGCCACACAATCCCATAATTCCAGAGGCCCTGATAATGCCATTTGAGCTCTCCCTTCTCATAGAAATAAGTTTGCTTCAGGCCATTTGTTAAAATGTGGTACCCACTGGTGGCCAGTTGTGGTAGTATCATAAGACAGCTTTCCGAAATGGTCTAATGCAGCATCCGCCATTCCTCTCCAGGCCCACGCAGTGGCGGTGCATCCATTGGGGCGCTGGGGCGTTGCCCCACTAATGCCACATGTCCCCATTTGCCCCCATTCGTTTACAAAAATGTACTTCTAATTCAGTAACTCACTGATGCTAATTCCTGGCCAGTCACCGGGCCACGCCCGAGGCAATCAGGAAGCTGAAGGGGGTCGGGCCGCGACAGCACTCAGTAGTGCGCATGTTCGGTTATGGGCTGGTAATTTTTATGACCAGCCCGAACATGCGCACAAGCCTTCCCCTTAGGAGAGCGAGGGTTTCTTCATGCTGCAGCCCCCAGTCTCCTAAAGGGCAGGGAGTATCCCTGCTCAAGCCAATCCTAGTGCTGCTCCAGCAGTGACAGGATTGGCTAAGAGGCACCACACGCGTTCACACTTCACAGCGCAGTATGAGAGGATGGCATAATAGCCAGGCATTGGGTGCCGCGCATGGGTGTCACTTGGTGAAAGTAGGTGGTCAATCACTGTGGCTTATCAAGCCATGCAGAGACAGTGAGTCGACACAACACACCTCGTGTTCAGTGAGTGCCTGCCTGCATAAGTCTACTGCTCGTTGTTGCTGGTGCTCGGGGCACCAGATTGATAGACGTCGTCACGTAAGGTAAGTCAAGTGTGCAATGCATAATGCATTTTATTTTCCGTGAAAGAATGGGATGGGTTTGGACCGTCCGTTTGGTGTAATTATATATGGACGTTTTATATGGTTTTAGTCGGCGGCTCTTGTTCGCCCGCGCGGCCTCGAGATCTTAGTATACAGCACTTGGAAACAGATAACATTTTTAAATCTGTTTCCAAGTGCTGTATACGAGGATGCGCAGGCGAATGAGAGCCGCTGCCACAGATAGGGTCTGCCAAAAGAGAAGGCTTTGCTGCCCGTGCAATCTTGAACTGTCTTACAATGTTCATGGCTTACCATTCAAAGAACTTGAATGGCCTCTACATTGGTAATCGTTTCGAGCCCCCTGCATCAATCTTGTGGGGCTGAGTGAAGAGGTGGCATACCTTCTTACGGCATTCACAGTCATAGCAGTTACAGCAATAGGCCTTAGGCCTCATTCACAGGCACTTCCTAGAGCGAGCTCTTATCTCCAGTAACTTCCTCCCTTACCATCTGCTCCATGGCCCAGAAGCACCAGGCGGCGAGGCACGGTTCACGTCGCACGGCTGGTCGGGTTCTCGTACTTCGAACGGCACATACACGAACCAACAAAACTGTACTTCAAGCTGACCTGGGGATCACCCTGGAACTTTCCCTTAGTGCTGGCCCTCACAAACACTGCATGGTTATGTCCAGCAGCTCAACCAGGCCAAGATCAAATGATTCTCCAAGGTTCTCTGATCCCTTGCAGCAATATTCACATTAAACTGCTGTTCTCCAATAGGGTAGGCGAATCAGACCTATCAGAGTTTGCCATGAACTGAGAATCATATTGGATTGTGGGAACTTCTGAAGAACGCCTCTAAAAAGCAGCCATCTTGGCTTGAGCTCTCTGGCGTCTCCACAGAAGGAGACGTTATTTAAAGACAGAACGATTGTGTGCTGAATATGGAGAATGTGTACAGAGCATAAACAGCTAGGTTAGTAAAAGAAATTGGAAACTAATAGAAAAGTGAAAATTCGTGTCGAAGACACCTACATTTGAGAAATTTAAAGCGGGTGGAGTAATGTGAAAAGAAAATGCGAAGAACTTAAGAAGCATTAGCAAAGCTAACAAGTCTCACCTTTGAGATCTATTGACTTTGACACTGGTTTTTAGGCACCATCTGTACTGTGCAGCATGGCTAAATATATTTTTTTTAAATACCTATTGCATCATTTTGTAAGCATTCACACCAGGCATGTGCGGGCCTATAGAAAGGTGCTGCTGCTTTTTAAAAAAATGTATTTGCCAATCCAACTCTCATTGGTATATAAAAACGGAAAAACTCACAAAAGTATATATATATATATATATACTTTTGTGAGTTTTTTCGTTTTCACGGAAAAACTCACAAAAGTATATATATATATATATATATACTTTTGTGAGTTTTTTCGTTTTTATATACCAATGAGAGTTGGATTGGCAAATACATTTTTTTAAAAAGCAGCAGCACCTTTCTATAGGCCCGCACAGCAAGGTCTCTCACCATATATATATATATATATATATATATACTTTTGTGAGTTTTTTCGTTTTTATATATATATAAGTCGCCAGTAGATAGTTATAGTTAGGACCGAGTTTCCATAGGAAATCTCAAAATTCTATTTTGAATAACATTGGCGCTGGTTGATGAATCCTCGCGCAATTTTCAAAACTAATGGGGCGCTCCGTTCAGCTCCTACCCTGAAAGTCTCGGGGTGATTCGTCAAGCGGGGGATGAGAAAAAAAAGGGTCCCAAAACGCGTTTTCCCCATGCATTTTCCCATAGGACCTTTAGACACAGCTACAGCCCGAACAGCTGAACAGAATTACTTGAAATTTGGCAGAGAGGTAGCCATAAGGTCAAGGAAGTGCCTTTTGCAGGTCTGGTGTAAATCTGTTCAGTATTTCCTGAGAAAATAGCATTTAAAAGCATATCAATATCTATACGCGCGTACCGTGCGCGCACTGAGCAAGCCCTGTGCGCACACCCTGCCGTGTGCGAGCGTAATTGTGATTGGTTGTTACATGTCAGTAAACATTCGAATCGGTCGAAATCAGGAAGTGTCGGCCGCCATTTTGTCTGTCGCACTAAAAAGGAAAGGTGGAGACCGTGAACAGGGGGCAGGGTAGGGAGTTCTAGACCCCCTAACCATTGTCAGGGGGGCACAGTAGGACCACGAAGGGCAAAAAAAAAAGATTTTAATTTTTTTTAAAACATCGCGAGGTGCGCGCACTCTACGCGTACCCGAAAAAACCTTAAAAACATCACGAGGTGCGCGCACTGAGCGTGCACCCAAAAAAAAGCCTTAAAAAAAATAGAAATAAAAATCACTTTTAAGTGTTTAGATATTAGGTGGCTCTAAAAAGAGCCCTTGTGTTCATTGAGTGTTTTTTGGTACCTACAAGTAAGTACCAATGCAGAGTCTAAAGTTCAAGAGGAAGACTCTGTTCCCTTCATCATTGAAATGTACACCGTCTCCTCTATAAATGCCTTGCATGTTGTAACGCAAGTTGTTGTGGTATATAGAACCCATACCATAGTCTCTGAGGAAAGCAGAAACAGACTTATTGACGTGCTTTCTTGCTTTGTCAATCTGCGGACAAAATTGGTTGGACCAGCTCCACTTTTGCCTTTGGCATATATTAGAATATACAAAGGCAGTTTGTGGAAAAAGTGACATCAATTGCACAAAGGTGTCCTTAATAAGCATTTCCAGACCTACCCCAGTTAAAGTGCCTAGGTCATTTCCACCACAGTGCACAATAATAAGGTTAGGCTGTGGGAGATGTTGAAAGGTTTTCACCAAAGGCAATAATTGGTGCCACTTTAACCCTCTCTGACCAATCCATTTAATGTCTACATTTGGCACAGCAAGGTCTCTCACCATACCTCTTTTTTCTGAAAATTTTTCACTGCTGAAGACATAGCTATGACCTACAATCCACACTGTGAACATCTTTCAAGGAGAACAGGATGCACTCAGGAGGTGTCTTTCAGTAGAATGGCAATATGAAAAGAAAGTCAGTTGAAAAATGGAGGCATACATACTTTTTTTTAATAAAAAGAACTCATTGGCTGTTTCAAACCATTCTACACTAAAAACTAGGCTGTATGTTTACATTTTTAAAAGCATGTTTTGGATTGGTTCAGAAAAATGTGTTCCCACTGAACATTACTTTGGATTTGCTGTTAGGTTTGAAAAGTCAAGCACTCTTGCTCTTTGGATTTGAAACATTGTCTACTGAACTTCTGACCTCTCTGCTCACACCTGTGTTCCATGAGCTGTTGCTATGGTAGCAGGCAAAAGTCATGTTGGGGGAAGGGATGATTTGCAAAGGGGTTGAAAGTTGCAACCAATAGAAATGTGTGATTCCATTTGAAAAAATGTGGGAAGGACTGTGATTTTACATTAACATGTATATGTGGGAAAAAAGAGAGGGAAAAATTGCCATTTACTGGTTGTGGAGAGAGGAGAGAGGTGTATAGCTCTGAGATTCTGGCTCTGATAATCTGCTGTTTGAGTGCCACATTTCTTTCTCAACTAATTAATTTTAAAGGTGAGTTATGAGTTTGAGAGGGGAAGTATGTGGTGTATTTTGATATAAATAATAGAATTGTCATTCTTGTTTTAAAGTTGTGTTTTACATTTTGTGGTTTAGAAGATGTTTAACTATCTTGAACTTGTAAGATATTATGGAGTATGTCTTCACTGTAAGTTAAGGTGTAGTGGTATCAGTGGGGAATATTGTTTTGTGCCTAGAATCACATCATGAGTCTGTCTGCACACAGGATTTGTTGACAGAGATTTAATTTGTGTTGCTTTTGTTCTGTTAGCCTTGCACTCGCAGAAAAGGGGTAGTTTGTTATCTTAAAGTGTGATGGTTAGCATTCAGCAGAAATCATTTACTGACCAATGAGAGGCAAATGCAAACACATTTGAAAATAGTATGGTACATTTTCCTACCACTTTAAAAGTTGTGTTTTACATTTTATGTTAAGGAAGATATTTAAGTGGCTTGAACATGTTATATATTATGGAGTATGTCTTCATTATAAGTTAATGTGTACTGGTATCACCCAGGAATACTGTTTTCTACCTAGAATCATACCATGAGACAGTGAGCACACAGGAAATGTAAACAGAGATTTGATTTGGGTTGGTCTTGCTCTATTACTCTTGCACTCGCAGGAAAGGGGCAGCTTGTTTTTTGTAACACATCGTGATGGCCTCAAGGAGCTGTTAGGACATGTGCTCCTTTCTGCCTGTCTAAAGTAGAAGGAACATGTGTCAGGCTGTTACAGTAATTATCACTTGCTCTACCCCAGTAGTAAATGTGCTTTCAAATTGCCAAAGGAAATATCGCTTTCTACCTAGAATCAGACCATGAGTCTGTGTGCACACAGGAATTGTTGTCAGCGTTTTAATTTGTGTTGCTGTTGTTCTGTAAAACGTGCACATTCAGGAAAGGCCCAGCAAATTTTCTAAAAATGTGTTGGTTAGCACTCAGCAGAAATCAGTATCTCAAAAATGTGAGGCAAATGCAAACACATTTGAAAATAGCATGGTAGATTTTTCATCAATTCTTGCAATGGCTGAGGTGGTTCCTACATGTTGAAAACTCCAATTAACCCTTACTACACATGTACTCTTACACACATGTCTGTACTCTTCATGCAGTTGTGGGGGTCTCCATGCAGATCTCTCTTGCAGCTGACAATACACAGTCTCCAGAAACACACTCTTTGCACACACGCAGCAGCTTCTCCTACACTCCCATGCGTAATAGTCAGCTCAGTGTGGTGTTTCAGATAGCAGTGTGTAACGCAAACAGATTCAACGTCACCAAGGCTCATTTCCTTTGCTCTAGTCTAATCACTCACCCTCTAACACATGGTCATGGTCTCAAGGAGCTGTTAGGACATGTGCTCCTTTCTGCCTGTCTAAACTAGAAGGAAAATGTGTCAGGCTGTTACAGTAATGATCACTTGCTCTACCCCAGTAGTAAATGTGCTTTCAAATTGCCAAAGGAAATATCGCTTTCTGCCTAGAATCAGACCATGAGTCTGTGTGCACACAGGAATTGTTGTCAGCGTTTTAATTTGTGTTGCTGTTGTTCTGTAAAACTTGCACATTCAGGAAAGGCCCATCTTGTTTTCTTCCAATGTGTTGGTTAGCACTCAGCAGAAATCAGTATCTCAAAAATGTGAATCAAATGCAAACACATTTGAAAATAGCATGGTAGATTTTCATCAATTCTTGCAATGGCTGAGGTGGTTCCTACATGTTGAAAACTCCAATTAACCCTTACCACACATGTACTCTTACACACATGTCTGTACTCTTCATGCAGTTGTGGGAGTCTCCATGCAGATCTCTCTTGCAGCTGACAATACACAGTCTCCAGAAACACACTCTTTGCACACATGCAGCAGCTTCTGCTACACTCTCATGCTTAATAGTCAGCTCTGTGTGGTGTTTCAGATAGCAGTGTGTTACGCAAACAGATTCAACGTCACCAAGGCTCATTTCCTTTGCTCTAGTCTAATCACTCACCCTCTTACACATGGTCATGGTCTCAAGGAGCTGTTAGGACATGTGCTCCTTTCTGCCTGTCTAAACTAGAAGGAACATGTGTCAGTCTGTGGTGCCTAGAATCACACCATGAGTCTGTGTGCACACAGGAATTGTTGTCAGAGATTTAATTCATGTTTCTTCTATTTTGTAAGAGTTTGACTCGTAGGAAAGGATCAGCTCATGTGATAGGATTTGAAAAGTTTTAAAAAAAAATTGTAATGAATTTAAATTACATAAAGGTATTTTTTTTTTGTTTTTTGCAGGTATTGCTGAGCAACAGTGAAAAAATATAAAGATGCCTATAAAGTCAAGAAAAAGAAAAGAAAAGAAACAACAACTATATTTGAAGACGACTGATAAAAAAAAAATAGGAGGCAAAGCATGTGTTGGAAAACAGATAAAGTCTTCTGGTAAGCAAACTAAAGAAGTTTTTTTAAAATATCTTCAAAAAAAAAATGATCGAAAGATACATTCAAACAGTGTTTCAAGTACAAAACAACAACAGAGTCGACAGCAAAAACAAAATGCTAATATAGACTCAGAAGTTAGGAAGAGTGACTTAACACGGAAAATAGATTTTAAAAACATTCGTCGAAAAATGTTTCAGAGAAGAGTGATGTTAAATTTGCTGAAGGATGTGAAAAAATATAAGAAAAAAACGAAATTTTATAAGAAAAAGAAATTAATTGAAAGTATTGCTACCAAGGCATTAGAAATAAAAAAAAACTATTCATTTTAATTTTGAACAGGATGCGTAGATTAGATAAATTAGTGAATGCAATGAAGTCACAAAACAAAAGGAAAAGAGAAGTAAAAAAAAAAAACTTTTGTAAAGTGTTCTTAGGAGAATGGAAGCATAGTTCAAGTACTGAACCATTTTTTAATGAAGAGAGTTATCTTCAAAGTAATAGTTTGTTGCATGCAGTTGACACCAATGGTAGAGCTTATGAAGTTAAGAATGGTTGTGTAATGAAAAAGGAGAAAATGGTTCCAAGAAATGAGGAACAAGTGATGGCTGATGAGGTTATGGGAAGACGTCCTAAAGCCCTAGTGTACACTTGGAATTGTAGTAGTATTTGTACTGTGCGTCAGGAATCTATTGATAAATTACGTGACTTTCTAAGAGAATATAGTAAAAAGAGTGTTAAACAGAAAATTAAGGTGCTTCAAAGACTAGATCCATGCAGAGTGAGAGAGAATACTGGTTTGCAAGGACATTCTCTGGCTTGTCTATCTAGGAAAGTGTGTCAAAGTGTTTTTCACCATTTTAGGATGCTGGCTGTTCATCATACTGAAATGAGAAAGTTTGTGAGAACATTGTATTTTGCTAAAAGTCCAGCACTAAAGTTAAATTAGTTGAATAATGCTCTGTTCCGTGGATCTGTATCAGATGTAGTGAAGGTTACTGATGAGATTCAGTTTTGTTACTTTGGTCCAGAGCAAGAAAGTGTAGAAAATGACACAGTGATTGATGAAAATGTGGAAGAGAATGTAGAACTCACTGTTAGTAAAAATTTTGAGGATGAAATGACAAAACTTACTATCATCTCTAATGAAAGACCAAATATTACTTGTATTTTTTGCCGGAGAAGCCATTATAAAAATCAAACAAGGAATGTTGATCTGTATAAAAAAAGTGAAAATGAAGATAATTATAAGTGGAAAGATTTTGCAACATATATATTTCTGGAAAATTGTTTTGATTTGGGTGAAGATCAGGGTATTTGTAAATACTGTTATAACAAGTTAGAAGAAAATAGAATGCCAGCTAGAGCTGTACATAATGATTTAGAATTGGTTGATATTCCTCCAGAACTTTCTGATTTAAATACGTATGAGTCTATACTCATTCAATGTGTCCATCCGTTTCAGACCATAGTGCGTATGGAGCCAAAAACTGGTAAATTACCTCCTTCGGATTTACAAAGAGGTTTAAAAGGAAGAGTTGTCTATTTGCCATTGGATTTTAAAAAAAATATGGAAACAATTGATGCAGATACTTTGGAAACTGAACCATTAGTTATTCTGGTTAATGGTGTACCTACAAAGAATAAGAAAATTTGGCAGGAGCTGGTGGATGTACGAAAAGTACAAAGAGCAAATTTGTATTTGAAAAAAAATAATAAATGGTATGAAGCCATTTATATGGATGAAGATGAAGAAGAAATACTAGAAGACACAGGAATACCAACTGGACAACTTGAAAAAGTGGATAAGTCAAAAGAAGAAGAAATTTATGAACATTTCAGCATACATCCTCTACATTCTAAAGAAGTTATGGGAAACGCTATTGATCTGTTTCAGATGAAGAAAGCACAAGGAACTCCCGTGAGTGTATGGGAGGAGAGCTTGGAAGCTCGTTGTTTTCCCCAGCTGTTTCCTACAGGAGAAGGAGGACGATATGATGAACGTCCAGTACAGATTCCTGCTTCTGAGTAACGGACTACAAGACTATATGCAGAAGATCCGATATTTCGTCAAAGTATTCCTTATTTGTTCCATCTTTTATTTGAAAGTGACTTGTCAGCACTATCTTATGCAGTAAATCACATTTTGAAAACTGGAGTACATCTACGTAATGTGACTGCAAAGGATTTTATGTACAAAGTGCAACAGCGAGATGATCATTTGGAATCTCAATTGATCAATTTGATGGCTTGTCAGCGTGGGACGAATGAATATTGGTACCGACGCCATGGAGAATTGAAATGTATGTTACGGAATTTAGGAACTCCTACATGGTTCCTTACCCTAAGCTGTGCTGAGTACGCTTGGGATGATCTTCTGGATTTTCTTCGAGAGGCAAATTCAAATATTGAAAACATCCAATGCAAGACAGCAGGAGAATTGTGCTCATTAGATCCGGTTAATGTTTGCAGATATTTCAATCATAGATTTGAGGCTATGATGTCCTTCATCTGCAATAAAAAAAATCCACCTCTTGGAGAAGTTGTGGATTTCTTTTAGAGAAAAGAGTACCAAGCCAGAGGTGCTCCTCATATTCATATGCTGTTGTGGATCAAAGATGCTCCAAAATTTGGAACAGATTCTGATGATGCAGTTTTAAGTTTCATCGAAGGATATGCAACATGTGCTATACCTAAAAGCACAGAACAGAAAAATTTAAAAGAGCAAGTTTTACGTTTCCAAAGTCATCGGTGTGGAAAATACTGTCGACGAACGTACATGAGTAAAGATAAATTCTACACAAAATGTCGATTTGGATTTCCACGACCTGTTCTTTCAAAAGGAAGAGTAAACAGTTTTATGTCAGCTGTGCAACATACTATTACAAGAAAATCGCCTAAAAATACCTACAATCTAAGAAGAAAAGAAGAGTCAAAATATATAAATGACTACAACCCAGTCATTTTATCCATGTGGAATGCTAACATGGATATACAGTATGTGGCTGACAATTCTATTGCTGTTGCTCGCTATGTCACATCTTACATCACTAAATCTGAGAAAACGGATTTGAAGGAAATGTGGGAAGAGATTTCTCACGAGAAGACTGTCAGTAAGAAGCTATACAGTTTCAGTTTAAAGATGTTATCGCATCGAGAAATTGGATCCTACGAATGCTCAGATAGGTTATCATCTGCAAGTCTGTACTCAAAATCCAGAAGAATAATTTGGGTAAGTTTAGGTCTTGCAGGAATGCGAAATCGGGTACTGAAATCTATTCGAGAAATTGAGTATTTAGCAGAGTTCGAACCAGAAAGTACAGACATTTTAAGAACAAACATGTTGGACACATATTACCCACAAAGAAGTCATCACCTTGAGAACATGTGTCTCTATGAAGTGCTGCAGAACTTTATTTTTAAACGGAATGTCACAGAAGATATCAACAATGGAAAATATAAAGTGATTGGTGAGGAAGGATGTTTGGTGAAGCAAACAAAAGGAAGTTTGATAAATCACCGGAAGCTGAGTTGCGACACTCCTGATAAAAAGGAATTTTACTACTTAGCACTTTTGCAGCTGTTTAAACCATGGCGTTCCGAGGACGAACTACTTGGAGAATTTCAGAGCTATGAATATTCCTTCAATGCTAGCAAAGACAGCGTCGAATGCAGTACTTTCACAACTTATGTTCAAATGTTAAATGAAGAAATTGAACAAGAAGCAACAATTGCAGCTGAAGTAGCTAGAGACAGTTCTCAAGACAGTCAAAGTTCTGGGACATTCAGTCATGATCCTCTAGGACAACCGATCATCGAAAATGAAGCAGCAATAGCTATGAACGAAGTGGAAACAGCTATGAATCAAGCTCAGGAAGATTTAGTAGACTTAACAGATTTGGAGGAGCAACTGAATGAAGAACAAAAACAAATTTATGAAGAAGTCAGACAAAAAATTGATCACGGATTACTACATGAAAATGAAGAGTGCTCCTGCACATCTTTTGAACCAATGAGAATGTATGTAAGTGGACAAGCAGGAACTGGAAAAAGTTTCTTAATTAATGTAATTAGAAGCTACCTACAGAAGAAAGTAGATTCCATTGTGTCTTGTGTTGTTACTGCTCCAACTGGGTTAGCAGCGTATAACATCAAAGGAGTTACCTTACATCGTTTGCTAATGTTACCAGTAGAGCATGAGAACAAAATACAGTACCACAAACTAGCAGGAGAAGCATGCTTGGAAGTTTCAAGAGTATTGAAGAAAATGAAAGTACTCATTATTGATGAGGTTAGCATGGTATCAAACTTAATGCTTGCCTTTGTGCATTTAAGAATGCAGCAAATTCTGAAGACAGACTTTGACGTCCTATTTGGAGGAAAACACGTCATAGTTTTTGGAGATCTTTTGCAACTTACTCCAGTTAAAGGACAACCGGTATTCCATACACTTACACATGAAGACACAAAAAAGTCATTAGGAAGTATAGGCAATGTAAATATTTGGACATATTTTGAGTATAAGGAACTCATTACCAATATGAGGCAAGCCAATGATGAGGACTATGCAAGTATTCTGAAAGATATAAGAATTGGACTACTCACAGAACATGGCAGAAAAGCATTACAGAGTCGATTTATGAGTAATTTGTTTCCAACAGAAGAAATAGTTCCAGAGAAAATATACAAGGAAATTGCAGAAAAAAATACTGTAATCTGCTTAATGCCCACACTACATGAATGCTCTGTATTCAATCAAGAACTTTTGAAATTGGAAAATGAAGAGATCATAAAACTGGAAGCTGTGGATAAAATAGAACATGAACGAATAACTGTTATATTGACAGGCAAATTGGGTACTAAATTGGATTCTCTGGAGAAAAACATTTCAAAAACAGCAGGTTTGGAAAATAATCTTTATGTGTGTATGAACTGTCAGTAATTTTAAGACGGAATTTGGATGTAGAGAAAGTTTTAGTGAATGGAGCTATGGGAAGAGTTGTGGGTTTTATTAATTACCAGAAAAAAGTTGGAATTGAATGTTTAAAAATAAAATTTGATCAGATACAAGAGGTTAAAGACATTTGTCGTTGTTCAGTTCGTTTCTTGCTTGTGAAAGACTTATATGTGCGTGGGAAGCAGTTTCCGTTTTCTCTAGCATATGCTGTAACTATTCACAAATCTCAAGGATTAACTGTTGATAGTGCTTTTGTAAACATTGGATCTACTGTGTTTAAAGAAGGTATGGCATATGTTGCTTTGTCACGCGTGAAAAAATTATCTGGTTTATTCATGATAGACTTTGATGATTCAAAAGTAAGTGCTGATGCAAACTGTGTAAAGGAGTATAATAGATTAAGAAGAAGCTATGCTCCTCATTTAGGTCAGTATCCTGTGTTTGAAAAACGTGTTGTTTGTCGGAAAAGGAGATTTGAGAATATCTGTAATGAGGGTGTACAGAAGAGAAAACAAAAAGATAGTGATGTGACTGCAAGCAAAAAGAAAAAGGACAGTGTGGAAGAGGTTGTTGGTTGTCATTTTGAAAATAGCTCTGGTGTCAACTGCTACGCAAATGTAGTGCTGAATGTTGTATTTTATCTTGATTTTTTGCAAGAACAGATAACACTAAATCATGAAAAAAGATTCTGTTCTTTGCTGAGTCTCCTCTATGAGAAGCTGAGTAATGATAAAACTAAAATAGAAAGTGCTTCTGATGTTAGAAATCTTTTAGATGTATGTTCTGGACGTACACAGTTTACACAAAATGTCCAGCAAGATGCACAGGAATTCTTGATGTATATCCTGATGGTACTGGAAGATGAAGGGGTAGAAGTAGAAAATTTATTTGGTGTCTCTTATAAATGGGAACATTGTTGTGATAACTGTATGAACACAAGCAGTAGTAATGTTGATTCTGAAAGGTTCATATATTTACCATTACCAGAGAGTCAAACAGTGACTTTTAGTAAATTAGTTAAAGATGCTAATCACAACATGGAATGTTCTCAATGTAAATCAGACATGTTGTCAACGGTATTTTTAAAGAAATATGGACAGTATGTAATTTTAATGATGCAACGTTGTAGAGCTGATGGTTCAAAATTGGACACTTTAATAAAGAAGTTTACAGGACAACAATTATCAATATCTGGAAAAACTTTTGTTGCAGTTGCAATAATTTTTCATGATGGACCTTCTATAACTTCTGGTCATTACACAGTTTATCTTAAATGTGAAAAAGGATGGACACTGTGTAATGATTATCAATTGAGTTTCAAGCAACGTTTGCCTTATGATTTACCCAATTGTTACCTAATTTTTCTGAAAACCAAATTTTAAATACTAGCATCATCATTGAAAGAAAGCATTATTAAACTTTAAAAGGATTTAAATTGGATATTTCGCTCAAAAGAGATTTTAAACTTACCATTTGGCCGTAAGGAAAAGTAAAACAAACAATTGTGGACTTCTTTGACAGATATTATTTTGGAAAATGTTCTTTTGTAACAAGGTTTACAGACGTTATTTTTTGGAAA
Organism: Triturus cristatus; assembly: GCF_964204655.1. Classification (NCBI taxonomy): domain Eukaryota; kingdom Metazoa; phylum Chordata; class Amphibia; order Caudata; family Salamandridae; genus Triturus; species Triturus cristatus. Next base: position 781,360,728 of record NC_140586.1, on the reverse strand, counting down.
TTGTTATTCTTCTTAAAAGGTATTTTTAACATTTCTATTAAGGTATGTTTTAGTGAGGATACATTTGGGGCTTTTTTAAACAATCTTTCAGATTGTTTTTTTTTTGCCCGCTGTTAAATGATGAATACAATTGATTTTACTATTTTCAGTGAAAATCAAAACATTCTGAAAACAGCAAAAAAAGGGCAAAACATTGCTTTGCTAAATATGAAAAAACATGTACTGTTTAATAAAGTGTATTGTTGAATATTAATACTTTTTTTCTTTTTTTTCAGAACTAGAAAGAAAATTTAGAAGATGGTATTCAGTTATCTTTGCAATTGAATAAAAACATTTAATTCTAAATTATTTATTTTGATGGTCAGGTAAGTTTAACCCCTTCGATGCTGCGCAGATTCCGCCGCTGTGCTGGCGGAATTTTGCGCGGGCGTGGTCATGACGGAATGGTTCCGTCATGAGCACAGCTCAACCGTGGGTCATGACGGAACCATTCCGTCATGAGCACCGAAGGGGTTAACATATCTGTATGTGTCACTGGTTTCGTTTCATGCTTCCTTTTCTTCACCTCTCCTTACTCTACTTTTCTCATTTCTCTTCTCACTCTCTCTTCCTGCTTTACTACTCTTTTGTAACTTCCTCACTCCTTCTATACTACTCCCCTACCTTTACTACCTCCATCACTAATTTTTCATCCATGTTTCTTTTTCTGTATCCATATGTCTTAGTCTTTTTAACTGCCTTTCTCCTTTTCAGTTGTTTGCTCTCTGTGTCTGTATCTGTCACTCTTGGTTTGTCTGTTTTACCCTTAATTTCCTTAACATCTCTGGGGCACATTTACAAGCCACCTGCGCCACCACTACGTCAATTTTCTTGACAAATTAGTTGCGCAGGGTGCTTTTCCATATTTACAAGGAGAGGATAAGCCTCTTTGTGTGTCTTTTCCTCTCCTTGTAAATGCAGGCAATTCTAATGCAGCAATAAAATGAGCTATTATCTTTTTTGGGTACCTATACATAAATACTGATGCAGAGTTTAAAGTTTAATAGGAAGACTCTCTTCCCTTCATCTGTGAAATGTACACCATCTCTTTTTTAATTACTTTGCCACTCCCCTCTCTTTCTCAGGGAGTCCCTGAAGTTTTACTAAAGGTAAAAAAAATGATTATTTTTTTTTTAAAAAAACCCATTGGGTGCGCGCTGGATGCGCGCACTCTAAAAAAAAAAAGAAATAGATTCTAAAAAACAAGTTTTTGTGTTTTGATTTTAGGTGGCTCTAAAAAGAGCCCTTGAGTTAATGTAGGGACAGAGGAAGAGAAAAACGAAAAAAAAAAAAAAGAAAATTATGGCCTAGTGCAAGGGTGCTCCTCAAATTTCCTCTGAATGAGATCAATACTGCTCTCACCCATAGTAATAAGAAGACCACAATCCATGCACCATGTACTCATCCTCCCAAAACAAGGACGAATATCCAGAGGTGTGTTAGAAGGTGAAGGCACCATCGCAGAAGAAGTGCTCGCCTGAGCTGCCGAAGATGTGCTCGGCTGAGCTGCTGCAGATGTCGTCGGCTGAGCAGGTGGAGGGTTTGCTCCAGAAGCTCGACGAAAAGTCACTGGATGCATTGCCTCAACGTGCCTCGTCACAGTATGAATACTAAAAGAGTACTTCTTGTTAGGATTCCCACGTGACAAGACGCGCTGACACAGTTTGCAGGTGACCTTTGGTGCATTCCCCTTCTTTTGTCCCTCTGGAAAAGTGAAAAACTTCCATATGAAGGAGTCTTTCTGCTTCCTCTGCCTCTGTCTCTTAAGAGTGTCCTGTTCACTCTCAGAAGATGGCTGCTGCTCTGCCATTGTATCTCAACACACAGATTAGCTCCTTCTCCTAGGGAATCAGAACTAACAATGAGGGGGGTGGGTGTGATTTTGGAAGAATCGGGAACTAAAAGTACTTTGAACCAATGAAAAGTGATGTTTCTGGATCACATGACTTGCCATGAGGGGATTGGGTGTGGTGTTGAAACAATCTGAAACTGAAAGTAATGAAAACCAATTAAAAGTGTTGTTTTATTCATCACATACCCCGAGGTGCGCGTACGGAGCAAGCTCCCAGCGCGCACGGTGCAATTACGCATGCGCGAACGCGTACGCGCGCATGCGCATTAGTCGTGTACGCGTATGCGTGAACGTCAGCGCGTGTACTCTACGCGTATACGGAAGTGTACCGCGTGGAGTACGTACGACGCACGTAAGCATGCGTATGTACGCATGCGTACTAGGTGCGCGCTCCAAGCGCGCAGTAAAACGTATGTATGCGTACGTAAATAACGTACGCTGGAATTCATAAAAAATTTATGCAAACGTACTAGGGGCGCGCTCTGAGTGCGCACCCTAAGAATTTATATATAAAAAAAAAAGTGGACATAACTTAATAGAAGATATTAACTATGCTGTTCAACTTTATCTTAATTAAAACTTTAAAAAAAATGAGCCACACAAAATTATAGGATACAGATAATATATAAATGTATACATAGGGAAATTTTTGAAAAAGAAATATTTAATAAATATAATTAAAAAATACAAAAATTAGCATTTAAAAAACCTTTGAAATTCAATGAAAAAACCATAGGTTTCACACACGTTATAGTTAGGAATTAGCATTTAAAAAACCTTGCAAATTCACTGAAAAAACCATAGGTTTCACACACGTTATAGTTAGCAATTAGCATTTAAAAAACCTTGCAAATTCACTGAAAAAACCAGAGGTTTCACACACGTTATAGTTAGCTGGACATTTTACTCGGAAAAAACCAATGAAATTCCCCCGTTATAGTTAGTTCAGCTAGCTATAACTCGCGCGCCCGCAATCCACTGCTGATGACGTCACATATTACATCACTCATGACATGGTCAGTGACATCACTGATGACATCACTGATGACATCTCAAATGACATCACTGATGACATCATCCTTGTGATAGAGTAGCACATCTTCTCGCACTCTAATATAACCTTTGATACACCGACTAAAAATTTAAGAGTTCCATTCTCAAAACCATACATACTCCAATACCAATAACTACATACCCAATTATTGACTCTTAGGTCTACATACACCTCCACTCATTCACCTGTACAGTCACTCATACTTACAGTCACTCCATACAAAACTATCATATGCATTTATACACCTATATAGACACTCACACACCACCAATCATCCATAGAGGTACTCTCACACCTAGTCAGTCATGCAAATAATCACACTCCAATTTACTCACCTAGGCAGTGAAACACACTCAAGTTCACTTACTCATAAAAATAGTATCACATTCTTACGCTCTTATAGAATCATTGATACAAGCACACACTCATCCATACAGTCACTCTCACAATCACACACTCTCACATCTACCCACTTATATACTCTTACACGCATATATACTGCCTTTCACATATGTAGTTAGTCACAAATGTACCACTGACATATACATTCAATCCCTAACACACCCATACATTCACTCACTCAACCATACAGTCCATCACAGATGCAGTCTTAAAACCATGCACCCATAGAATCACCCACTCACACATCTATGCATAGAGTGACACACACCCTACCCACACAAACACTCATGAACCCATACAGATACTTAGACAACCAATCAATTACCCATATAGAGTCATATAGCTGTTCTCAAAACCATGCAGCCACTTATACACCAAAATACAGACACATACACACATTTACACAGTTTAGTCACTAATCTGCAGTAAGATACATTTAATGACTAACTTAAAGAATCATGTTATGCACCACAGAAAATCATCCATTTACACACTTGTACACCCACTCATTCTTAAACAGGCCTTTCCCTATATATATTAAACATATTGAAATTTTTCAAAAACACATACTCACTGGATGATGTCATCAGTGATGTCATCAGTGATGTCATTTGAGATGTCATCAGTGATGTCATCAGTGATGTCACTGACCATGTCATGAGTGATGTAATATGTGACGTCATCAGCAGTGGATTGCGGGCGCGCGAGTTATAGTTAGCTGAACTAACTATAACGGGGGAATTTCATTGTTTTTTTACGATTAAAATGTCCAGCTAACTATAACGTGTGTGAAACCTCTGGTTTTTTCAGTGAATATATATATATACATATATATATTCACTGAGAAAACCATAGGTTTCAGGGGTGTTATAGTTAGCTGGACTTTTCACTTGTACAAAACCATTGAAATTCCCCCGTTATAGTTAGTTCAGCTAACTATAACTCGCGCGCCCGCAATGCACTGCTGATGACGTCACATATTACATCACTCATGACATGGTCAGTGACATCACTCATGACATCACTGATGACATCTCAAATGACATCACTGATGACATCATCCAGTGAATGTGTGTTTTTCTGAAAATTAAATATGTTTTACATATGTATATCTCAAGGTCGATGGAAGAATAATTGGGTATATAAGTGTCTAAATGGATGATTTGTTTTTGAAAAATTGATTGTGTAACTGACTGATTAAGTGTATCATAGTGAATACATGGCTTAGTGAGTAATGTTTAAATATGTAAATATCTGTATCAGTCTCTCACTTTGTGTATACGTGGCTGCATGGGTTGGTGAGTAGCTACATCGGTGTCTATATAGGTTATTAGTTGGTTTTTTGAGTATCAGTCTGAGTGTCTGCATGGTTCGGTGGGGGGTATTACGTAGTGTATAGGTGCATGAATGAGTGACTCACTGTTTGTATGTGTTGAAGACAGCATGTGTGCAGGACTGTATGGGTGGATGAGTGTGTGTATGGGTGTGTTAGTGGGTGAATGACTGTCTCAATAATGTCTTTATGAGTAACTACATATGTTTTAAACTAGTATATGTGACTATTGGTGTATATAAGTGAGTATATGTGAGAGTGAGAGATTGAAAGAGTTCCTGTATGAATAAGTATGTGTTTCTATAAGTGATTGTTTAAAAGACTAAGTATGTGTAAGTTTCCGTAGAAGTAAGTGTGGTGGTGTGTGTATAACTGTATATGCAAGTAAATGTATGTTTGATTCTTTATTAGCATGCGTGACTATGTGTGTGAGTAACTCTATGGATGAGTGGCATTCTGTAACAGGATGTATAGGTGTATGAGTACATATGATGAGTGAGTACATGTATGAGTGACTGCATAGGACTGTTGGTGAATGAGTGGATGTGTATGTGGATCTTAGAATTACTGAAGAGGTTGTTGTAACTGGTATTGGTAAGTCCATTGTTTTGAAACTGTTAGTCTCTATTTTTGAATGTGTGTATCAAAGGTTATATTAGGGTGAGAGGAGGTCTGCCACTCTATCACAAGGATGATGTCATCAGTGATGTCATTTGAGATGTCATGAGTGATGTCATGAGTGATGTCACTGACCATGTCATGAGTGATGTAATATGTGACGTCATCAGCAGTGCGTTGCGGGCGCGCGAGTTATAGTTAGCTGAACTAACTATAACGGGGGAATTTCAATGGTTTTGTACAAGTGAAAAGTCCAGCTAACTATAACATCCCTGAAACCTATGGTTTTCTCAGTGAATTTCTGAGGTTTTTTAAATGCTAATTCCTAACTATAACGTGCCTGAAACCTATGGTTTTTTCTGTGAATTTCAAAGGTTTTTTAAATGCTAATTTCTAACTATGCCTACAGAGATAGGACATGTGAAGAAAGAAGAAAAAATGCACAGAAAGAAAAAAAAGAAGTGCAGAAAGAAGCAACAGAAGTCCTCAAAGACGAAGAAAAGTGCAGGAAGAAGGATAACGTGCAGAAAGAACAAAAAGAAGAGCAGAAAGAAGCCTTGTAGCAAAATCATCCTGTACCCTCAACTTTTTCAGACGGATACTGGTGGTAACTGAGTCTGACTAACCAGTCCTAGAGCCAGTGCTATGTTAAAAGACACTTAGAATACAGTGAAAACACCTACATACACTAGGGAACATTATGCGTTGGGGTCCCCCTGTGATTAGCATGACCTCCTCTGTAAGCCCCTAGTATATAATAGGGCAGGGGGATTAAAACTACCTCTTAAAACAGGCCACAGGGCGTTTTTGCACACGTTAACTCAGGCCCCGTCCCCTCCCTTCACCACTGTGTAAACATGCCCTGTGTCCGTTTTTAGTTGGGAGATTAAGTTCATTTGAATCCTGAGGGTCCCTAGGGTCCAACTAGCCCACTAGGTACCTCCAGTAAGTGCCACAGAGCTGCGTTGCAGAGAGGTGTGAAAAGTGGCACGGCCTGGACCACCTCTCTGCAATGCAGCTCAGTGGCGCTTACTGGAAGCACTTGGTGTGCTAGTTAGCCCCCAGGGGCCCTCAGTATTGAAGGGAAATTATATCCCCAATTTAAAACGTGCCATAGTGCGTGTTTGCACACGTCACCTCAGGCCCCGTCCCCTCCCTTCACCACTGTGTAAACGCGCCCTGTGGCTGTTCTAAGTTGAGAGATTAAGTCCCCTTGAATCCTAAGGGTCCCTAGGGTCAAACTAGCCCACTAGGTACCTCCAGTAAGCGCCACAGAGCTGCGTTGCAGAGAGGTGTAAAAAGGGGCTTGGCCTCAGAACACCTGTCTGCAGCGCAGCTCCCTGGCGCATACTGGAGATGCCTGTTGGGCTAGTTGGCCCTCAGGGACCCTCAGTATTGAAGAGGAATTAATTCCCCAACTTACAACTCGCCAGGGGGCGCATTTGCAGAGTGCTGCAAGGAGGGGGCGTGGCCGCCGGCACGATGCCAGTCTTTTATTTATTTTAATTTTTTAAGAAGGGGGCTGTGTGTTTCCCCTTCTGATTCTAATTTATTGGCCCTGATGACCCCATCCCCCAGGGCCTGTCTCCTAATTATATTTTTCTGACCCCAATCCCCAGGGCCGGCCACTGTTTTTTATTATTTTTAAAAAATATATATTTATAGACACACCTAGGACATGCTGGACACACTGTACGTACCTATCACCATGACGATTTGCGTAATATTCATTAAAAGGCGACTATGCATACAATGAATCCACGTGGAATGTATTTACACCACTAGTGAAGCTCTGACATGTCTGATGCCCTACCGTGCCTAATCCCGGTAGACACCCTTGTCGTTTATTTATACAAACATGGGTAGCTATTGACGGGCACATTTAATACACATGCACACCAAGCCATTCAAAGGGGATTCGACAAAAATTCGACCAAAACTATGCAAGAAAGCCCCCTCACGGTTTATAATACACACATCCACTGCCGGATGTGTAATACTTTTGATTTTACTCTCTGGAAAGGGGACGAACATCACTTGAGAGTCGCAGCGTGCTCCTAGCAGAGCCCAATGCTGTGTTACACCCACCATTGCCTTCTGAGTGCCACACACCTCTGTGTTGTATTCCACTAGCTAGTGCATATGCTATGACACTCTCTAGCCCATGTGCACTGTAACACCACCCCGTGAATATGTCATGCCACACTTGTCTTCACACGGGTTATATTGCCCCATCTAACGTGCCTTCCTCGATGCCTATGTTATAACGCACAGTGCTATGCCATACATATTACAATCTGGGATCCATATCTTTGTCACAGTGCATATGCAACGTTACACTCCCCAGCACATATTTTATATTACAACTTTAGAGACTAGCTAGGTTACACAACACTGCCCTGTGCATATTACACTCCAAGGCGCATATCGCATAGCACGCGCTAGTGCCTGTTCTATCTCGGGCTCTCCAATGAATCTGTCATTGCGCACAATGTATTGCATATTATATTTCACGCCCGGTTCATCTTATATCACACTTTATGGTGCATAGTTTATACCATACACTATATCTAGTTTTCATTTTCAATCGTGCTCTCAGGACTATGTTCTATATAACACTGTGTTCACCTACACTTTTCACTGGCATTACATTTTGCGATAGGGGGTGGAGGGTCAGGGGGTGTTTCTGCCAAGTGAGCCCGGAGTCACAGTCACAAACGTCCTCTTCTTCCTGAATAAAAGTGAGATTATGCTGCATACTTGTTCATATTTTAAGTAGTTCGCACAGACACACGTTTTAAAAACAATAAAGTTCCTAATACCCGCCTTCTCTGAACAGTTAGCTTGCTGCCCCATCCCCCTCCTCCCTATCCACTGTTGTGTGAATCCATGGACTAGCCTCCTCCCTCCTCCCTCCTGCCATGCATGGTCTGATGTGCTGCCACTGCCCTCAATTTAGTATGATGTACCAGTCCACTCCTCCTGCCCTCCATTGCCAAATTCTATGCCCCATCATTGACCTCCTGCTTAAACTCTGTGCTTAGCTTGCTGCCCCTATTCTCCTTCCCCCTGCCCTCCGATGTCTTTGTGCATGCCCCTGCTCCATCCTTTTTGCCCACCATGTTCCATGGACCTGCCACTCCTATCTACTCTGAGTTTTCTGTTGAGCTGCCACTCCCCTCCCACCTACCTAGCATTGTCAGATGACTGTAACCTGTCCCTGCCACCTCCACCCTGCCTGTCCACATGCCATGCCCCTATCCTCTTCCTCCTGTCCTACATGGTCCATTGTACTGCCACACCCTTCTGCCCTCCCTGGTCTGTTGTGCTGCAACTGCTCCTCCTGCCTGCCCCGTGCGGTCTATTGTGAGGCCCCTTCCCCTGAACTTTCTTGTCTGTGCACAGGTCCTGACCCTCCCTTCTATCCTCCATCGTCCTTTGTGCATACCCTGCACCCTCCTTCTTGCCCATCATAGCCATTGTGCTGCCACTAACCCTCCCACTTGCCATGCATGGTCTTCTGTGCTGCCATGGCGCCTCCCACCTTCCCCGTGTGGTCAGTTAGCTGCCCCTGACCCCCTCCCACCTCCCCTCCATGGTCTGTGTGTATGCCATCACAGTCTCACTGTTGCTCTTCATGGTGTGTCTTGCTTCTAGTGCCCATCCTGCCTGACCTCCATGGCTATCTTGCTGCTCTTGCCCTGCCCCCTTGCCCCCAGCCCTCTGTTTACATGTGCAGACCCCTACTCCCTCCCTCCTGGCTTGTCTGTTCCATTGTAATGCCCCTGATCCGTCCCTCCTGCCCTTTATGGTCTGTTATGCTGCAGCTTTCTCTCCTGTCTGTCCATTATGGTCAGCTAGCTACCATTGCCTCTTGCCCCTCTGTTCTCTGTTGTCCATGTGCATGGTCCGGTCCCCTCCCTCTTGCTTTCTATGGATTGTTGTGCTGCACTCCCGTCCCGCATGCCCTGTGTGGTGTATTGTGCTGCTGCAAACCCTGATGCCTGCCCTGCAGGGTCAGTTTGGTGCACCTCTCCATGCCCCTCCTGTCCTCTGTTATCCAAGTCCATGTCCCTACCCCATTTCCTTCCATGATCCAATGTACCATACTTGCGAACATTTTGAACTTGGTAAGAGGGAGATTTTGAAAAAAAACTGGGGTATTGATTTTCCTCTTTGAGTTACTTTGAAAAAGAGGAGATTGTAGACAGGAGACAGATCAAATAAAGACCATTTGAGCTTAAAAACATTGGACGTTTCCTGGCTGAATCGGGTCTGTTGGCATGTATGAATGTATTACCATTGCCTCTTCCTTCTGCCCACAATGGTCTATTACATTGCCACAGCCTCTCTTGCCAGTCCTGTATTGTTGGTTTGTTGCCCCTGCCCCCCTTTCCACTGCCCTCCATAGTCTGTTGTGCTGCCACGGCCCTTCCTGCCTGCTCAGTGTGGTTAAATTATTGCCTTTGCACCCTCCTACCTGCCTTCAATTTTCAGAGTCTGTGCCCCTGGCCTCTGCCTCTCAACAGTATCCTAATGAACAACTAGATTGCTAACATTCTATATTTATTACAAAAGTGTGGAACGCCTGACGTCATCTTGATGTAATCAAAACTGTAATACCTAGAGCATTTCCTTTAGAAATTACATATATGAGAGGGTCTTATTGGCATCAAAATTATGGTTAGTGCTCTAAAAGACTAAAATAAGGACATATTTTCTGAGTTTTCAAATAGCGACAAAGCACTTTTAAATTATTTGTTATCTTTATGTTTTTTTATCCAGTTGACCACTTGATTAAATGTTGCACTTAGGGGAGAGGATGTGGTGTTACTTCCAGAACTGCAGACTTTGCAACTGGGGAACCAGGTTGGAGTTTCTGCTTCAGCTCGACATTCTGTGATTCTGGTCAAATCACTTAGTCTCCCCATGTCTACAACCAAAATGAATTTGTTCTTGTGTGATGTAACCAATGCTCATGTAAAGCACTCCAATACCTGACAAGTCTGCACTATATAAACCTGCAAATACACAAAAAAGATGCCCTGTGCGTCACTTTTGCGCCGCCGTTGCGTCACTTTTGTGACACAGCGGCGGCGCAAAGCCAGCACCATGCTGCGGCAGATTTACAACGTGACGCATCTAGGGAGATGCGTCACGTTGTAAAGCTTGCGCCACATGTGGGCGTACCTTCGCAGGGGGGGGCGTTCCGGCGCAGGAACGCCTCCGAAAAGTGGCGGAGTGAAATCTACATGATTTCACTCAGTTACTTTTCCGGCCATGCTGCGTCAAATCCCTGCGCCTGCTTGCAGCAGGCGTAAGGATTGACGCAGCATTGTACCGATAGGACACCCCCGAGCCATGCTGGAGCTGCGTCGCGCTTGCGACGCAACTCCAGCAATGCGCCGCCCTTCCGCCATCAGATGTGTCACGCATCTGTTTATCCTTGCGCCACGATGCGCTGCATTGTAAATGCGGCGCATCTATTGTGGCGCAAGGGTAAACTCGCGTGACGCATCTTCCCTGGCGCATCCATGCTGATTTGCAGAGATGCGCCAGGGAACATAAATCTGCCCCTAAGTGTTTTGCACACTTCTGTCATTGGGCTATATTTGGGCTACATCTGGGTGATTTTGGGCTACATTTGGGCTCTTTTGTCTCCGGTGGCCATCTTGGGAGATTTATTTGTTATGAAGTTTCCTAATTTCCTCATGTACTGCAGTCTCCTCAGTAGGAAATGCTTTCAGTTTTTTACTTTGATTCCATCATGAAGGTATTCATATATGTCATACATTTGCCATAAATTCTGAATGTTAGCACTCTAGTTGCTCATTAGATCACTGTAGTAAAACTACTGTTCACCATGGAAGTCTGCTCCTGGTATTAAAAGTGCATGTTTCAGTCTGCATCTCAGAATTTTTTAATGAAATAGAAGAGGATTTGAGAAGTCACTCAAAATGTGCCCTCATTTTCTTTCTTCAGCATTAATCATAATTTCTATGGCAAAATGAACCCATTCATTGTGTTCCTTTTTAAATTAAATGTTTTAAGTGTTACCAGTTTATTCCAATCAAGATGGCTTCAGGTGTGCCATACTTTTGTCATAATGAAGACAGTAAGCGCTCTAGTTGTTTTTAAGAACACTCTGGGACATTCTGTCATTGGGCTATACTTGGGCTACATCTGGGTGATATTTGGGCTACATTTGGGCTCTTTTGTCTCTGGTGGCCATCTTGGGAGACTTATTTGTTATGAAGTTTCCTAATTTCCTCATTTACTGCAGTCTCCTCAGTAGGAAATACTTTCAGTTTTTTACTTTGATTCCATCAAGAAGGCATTCAGATGTGTCACATATTTGCCATAAATTCAGAATGTTAGCACTCTTTTTGCTCATTTGATCACTGTAGTAAAGCTACTGCTCACCAGGGAAAACTGCTGATGGTATTGAAAGTGCATGTTTCAGTCTGCATGTCAGAATGTTTTAATGAAATAGAAGAGGATTTGAGAAGTCACTCAAAATGTGCCCTAATTTTTCTTTCTGCAGCACTAATCATACTTTTTATGGAAAAATGAACCCCCTCATTTTGTTCCTTTTTAAATTAAATGTTTTAAGAGTTACCACTTTAATCCAGGCAAGATGGCTTCAGGTATGCCATAAGTAGGACTGTTAGCGCTCTAGTTGTTCTTTGGAACACTCTGGGAAGCTGCAGTAGAACACAAAGGAATCAACTGACAGTCTCTGCCCTTGTTGGATGTACACGTTTTACTGAGAATGTCAGACTTCATTCTCACATGACTGAGAAAGATAATGTGAATTTACAGAAAATAAGCTCTCAGTTTAGCTTATAGATCACCTTCCAAACCTCTGTGGGAAAAGCATGAGAAAATATTTTTCTCTCAATCATGATATCCCAGCAGAAGGCTTTTTCACATGGTGAAATCACCTTAGAACATACCACAATTCCTAAAATGAGTATGGTACCATCAACAAATGATTTATAATGTAACTAAAGTCTTAAAACCTTCTATTAACTGCAATGCTTTTTAATGAGGTGCTATCATGTATATTGGTCCCAAGATGGCTGCCAATGAAGTGCTGACAGCCAATCAGATCTCAGGATGAGATGTGTCGTTAGGCTCCGCCCACATATATATATGATTTTACTTTAGATTTTCTCAGGAACTACTGAACAGATTGACACCAGACCTGCAAAAGGCACTTCCCTGACCTGAGGACTACCTCTCTGACAAATTTCAAGTAATTCTGTTCAGCCGTTCGGGCTGTACCTTTGACTAAAGGTCCCTATGGAAAATTGCATGGGGAAAACGCGTTTTGGGACCCCCCTTTTTTCTCAGCCCCCGCTTGACGAATCCCCCCGAGACTTTCAGGGTAGGAGCGGAGCGGAGCGCACCACCTATTTTGAAAATTTCGCGAGGATTCGTCAATCGGCGCCACAGTTATTCCAAATAGAATGTTGCAGATTTCCTATGGAAACACGGTCCTAACTATAACTATCTACTGGCGACCGCCAGTAGATAATATATATATTCACTGAAAAAAACATAGGTTTCAGGGCTGTTATAGTTACCTGGACATTTCACTTCCTCAGTTATAGTTAGTTCTCAGTGATGTCATTTGAGATGTCATAAGTGATGTCATCAGTGATGTCACTGAACATGTCATGAGTGGTGTAATATGTGACATCATCAGCAGTGGATTGCGGGCGCGCGAGTTATAGTTAGCAGAACTAACTATAACGGAGGAATTTCAATGGTTTTATACGAGTGAAATGTCCAGCTAACTATAACAGCCCTGAAACCTATGGTTTTTTCAGTGGATTTCTAAGGTTTTTTAAATGCTAATTCCTAACTATAACATATCTGAAACCTATGTCTTTTTCAGTGAATTTCGAAGGTTTTTTAAATGATAATTTTTAAATGTAATAATAGTTATATTTATTTTTATTACACTGATTTTCTACAGTTTTTTATTTTTAAAATTACAATATATATTTTTACTATAAATAGAAATTAAAATGTTTTTTAAAATATTGAAACTGAAATATTGTTTTTTTTGTTGAATGTATAAGTGTAGAACTATAAGTGTGTTGGTTAGTTAGGGGTCTGCATTAACCCTGGGCGACGTTCAGCTACTTTGATCTATGCTTAGCTGATAGCACAGCATCTTGCACACTGCAAGTTACGATAAAATTAGAATTTCTATCTTTATATGCTATAACGCATATAGTTATTTCACAAAAGTGAATATGATAGATTAGCAAGCAGTGAGAGAGGTGATGATTTTGGGATCCTTCCTAACCTAGGGAGACAACCAAGCAGATGCCTTGAAAACAAAAAGCACATCTTCTTGAACGATTCGGCAGTGGTCCCATCCTCTGAGGACCACCACAAGCACAGTTATTGGCAAAAATACAATCCCAACCAAAGGCCCTGCAAAGCATTATGGGACAAGATTAGCAGTGGGCAGTGAATATTATAGTATCCAATATCAAAATAATTCTACACAGAGCTGCAGTTCAACTAGTCGTTACTAGATGCCCCTCACGAGTCAAATGCAAAAGCATTGAAATTATTGTTACATCAAGCTGCAGTTCCACTCGTCGTTACTAGATGTCCTTCACGACACGAGTCAAATGCAAAAGTTTCATGAAAGGGTTTCAATGCTTTTGCATTTGACTCGTGAGGGACATCTAGTAACGACTAGTGGAACTGCAGCTTGAGGTAATAATAATTTCAATGCTTTTGCATTTGACTCGTGAGGGACATCTAGTAACGACTAGTTGAACTGCAGCTCTTTGTAGAATTATTTTGATATTGGACACTATAATATTCACTGCCCACTGCTAACCTCATCCCATAATGCTTTGGCTGGGATTGTATTTTTGCCCATAACTGTGCTTGGGGTGGTCCTAGGAGGAAGGGACCACCACGGAATCGTTCACCAGCATGACATGCTCTTTGTGTTCAAGGCATCAGCTTGGTCCTCCCCATAGGTTAGGGGGGACCCCAAAATCATCACCTCTCTCATTGCCTAACATTTTTCATTCACAGTTCACTTTTGTGAATTGGCTATATGATTTCTATAATGTAAAATTGTTGTAGCAAAGCATTTGTGGGTTTTGTTGCTATTACTGCTAGGCTATGTCTTGTAACACAGGTTTTCCACTGTGCTACTACTGCAAACTACGCATGCTCTGTCAGCGAAGCGTAGTAATATGCCCAGGGTTAGTCTGCATGCATAGTGGATAGGTATTTGAAGCAGTCCATGTGCTAAGGCCTGGCTCAGTGCATGAGTACTTGGGTACTGACTGAATGATTAGAGTACTGCAAGGAGAGTGCCTGGGTGAATTTCTAAATGGTTGGGTTTTGGTGCAGTGAATGGATTAGTACATGGAGCTTAATGGGTCACGAGGAGTGCAAGGGGAGTGACAGGGTGTTTGCTGGAAGTATATGGATACTGACTGGGAAATTGAAGGTGTGAAAGACAAGTGTGTAGGGGGTTAGAGGGCTGCATGCATAGTGGATAGGGGTTTGAAGCAGTCCATGTGCTAAGGCCTGGCTCACTGCATGAATACTTGGGTACTGACTGAATGATCAGAGTACTGCAAGGAGAGTGCCTGGGTGAATTTATAAGTGTTTGTGTTTTGGTGCAGTGAATGGATTAGTGCATGATGCTGAATGGGTCACTAGAGGAGTGCAAGGGGAGTGACAGGGTGTTTGCTGGAAATGTATGAATACTGACTGGGGAATTGAAGGTGTGAAAGACAAGTGTGTAGGTGGTTAGAGGACTGCATGCATAGTGGATAGGCATTTGAGGCAGTCCATGTGCTAAGGCCTGGCTCACTGTATGAATACTTACACAGTGGTGAAGGGAGGGGATGGGGCCTGAGGTGACGTGTGAAAACACGTCCTGTGGCGCGTTTTAAGTTGGGGAAATAATTCCCCTTCAATCCTGAGAGCCCCAGGGGGCCAAAAAGCCCACCAGGTGCTTCCAGTAATCGCCACTGTGCTGTGTTTCAGACAGGTATAAACAATTGTAGTGCTAGAACTGCCCTTCTATTAAAGCTACCATATTATTCTGGAGTACACATTTAGAAAGAGTGAAACAAAATGTGTCAGAAAAATGAATTCATTCTTTTGTTTGATTGAATCAATATTTTAATAATCTAATTTATAGATCTTTAGAACCTTCCTGTTGCCCAAGGGGCTGAATATTTAGAAAAAATAATTAATAGAATATTTACAACATTTGTACATTCAATCCTGACATATCACAAACACATCTCATGCAATCACATCCATTCCTACTATCACACAGACTTAATTCACATTGAAGCACAATTTTAACAATCAAAGGACCACAGAGTTAGTTATAAGAGCGCCAAGTTTGACTGCTAACACTTCATAATTTTCAGTATTTTAGCCTCTTGTGGTCACAGTATAAGGTCTACGCGTTTCGAGACCCATAGATCATCGGGTCTCTCTTCAGGACCTGTAAAGTAATAATAAACCTAAATCAGTTTGGGTACTTCCCCTTAGCCTCTCTCAGCAATCTTTTTAAGGGAGCTCAATTCATTTACCTTGTGTCAGATGGAGACGGACGGGATTAGTCTAAACAAAGAAGAAATAGTGGAAGAGTGTAAGGACAACCATACCTTTTTTAGAAAAAGAAGTGCATTCAGAAAATGAGTAAATTCGGAATTGACTTACAGTTAAGTGGGTTTGCTAAACCAACGTGAAGATACTTGTTTGTTTAACAGGAAGGCAGCAGGTTATCCCACGAAACTACTAAAACGATCAATGAAAAGAGCTTGGTGGTCACCCCGAGAAGATCTACTCAAAAAGAGAGAGAGCCATCCACTAGAAAGGATTGTCTGTGTTTCGACATTTTGTCCTAATTCCAATCTAATGAGAAAATGTATTATACAGAACTGGCATCTAATAAAAAATCTAGACGTATCACTGAAACAAAATCCTTTATTTGCATTCAAAAAAGATCGCAATATTGCCAATCAAATCATCCGAGCAGCTATGCCACAAAGTAAAACACCGACAGTGCGGGATTATGTAGGACTACAACCCATTCAGGGCCATCGCAAATGTGGCTCATGTGCATGTTGTGACACGACTATCGAAGGCGATCTCTTTGAACACAATCAGATTTTCTGGAAACACGAATCATTTACCAACTGTCGAAGTAAATCAGTGATATATGCCATACGATGCCCGTGTGATTTAGTCTATATAGGCAAAACTAGCCAAGAAATTCGAATGTCACAACATAAGTCTAGGATCAACAACAATGTTATATCAGCCCCTTTGGTCAACCATTGGCGAACCAACAACCACCAAATCAAAGATCTAAAATGGACAGTAATCGCCAAAGTAAATAGAGACACAAGAGGTGGCGACCTGGAGCAGAAACTCTCAAGAACAGAAGCTATGCTTATTCTCAAATTCAACTCTGCCACCAAAGGCCTGAATGAACTTTCTGAACTGTACAACTTAACTTAGTACATGGTCAGAACACTATGAGTCATCTCTACCAGGACCGTATTACTTCTAAACTAAAGTACCATCATTTCGAATCCACCATCTAAAGAGAATGAGTATCATAAAAGGACAACCAACCTGCACGAAATAACACACATTAGTATAACCAATATCCATGGGCTGACATATGACGTTATGCGAGTTGAACTAGTTTATCCTGTCCCCCCTCTTTCTTTGAACCATTACTCATGAGGTCACGTCAACTTACACCATAGGAACCATTTCTCCACCTTCACCGGGTCGTTTACCCTCCAATCACATCATCCAAAGAGATAAACAACATTGATCTTGTTTTCTTCCTTTTTTTAGTATTACATCAGATTACATCTGAAATGTTTGCTTAAGGACCATCAAATTCACGGACTGAGTTGGATTTCACTTAATTTAATTTCTTGGAATTTAGTACGTGAGTTTTATCATCTTTCTGCGGAGACCGCAATTAACGCAACTAATTAAATTTGAATCACCGCTTTTTACAACTTTTTCGCTTTGTACGAAACGCTATCCTATGAAGGGGATACGTATAGCAAACAACATTCTACTACAGATGAGCCGCCTCGATCAGTCCTCTTTCTATGCCTAATCCCTCAACCAATTGGCTACCAGACGCATAAAACGTCATCAACAGGGGAACATCATTGCGACGAAAATCGGCAGAATAACACGGAAACGAACGGACACCTTGCGAAAACCCTCTGACTTCGACAGGTATGAAACGCCGGAAGATTGAGACTACGGTCTGATCAGTCCTTTGTTTAATTCCCCCTTCTCCGTTTCTTAATATTGTACCGATTTTTCACAGAGTTGACCATCACCATTTCTGATGAAAAGCGGCGTCCCCGCACCGAACTCAATTACAACTACAAGAGACTTCCACTTAAGGTAAACCCTGGCTTTCACACGCGACGTACCCAGGTGTTTCCCTCCAAAGCATTAAGCTCCATCTGATGCCATGTCTGTTACTTTCCCAATTTTTCAACCAGGTCCAGCCCAACCTGCTGCCTTCCTGTTAAACAAACAAGTATCTTCACGTTGGTTTAGCAAACCCACTTAACTGTAAGTCAATTCCGAATTTACTCATTTTCTGAATGCACTTCTTTTTCTAAAAAAGGTATGGTTGTCCTTACACTCTTCCACTATTTCTTCTTTGTTTAGACTAATCCCGTCCGTCTCCATCTGACACAAGGTAAATGAATTGAGCTCCCTTAAAAAGATTGCTGAGAGAGGCTAAGGGGAAGTACCCAAACTGATTTAGGTTTATTATTACTTTACAGGTCCTGAAGAGAGACCCGATGATCTATGGGTCTCGAAACGCGTAGACCTTATACTGTGACCACAAGAGGCTAAAATACTGTAAATTATGAAGTGTTAGCAGTCAAACTTGGCGCTCTTATAACTAACTCTGTGGTCCTTTGATTGTTAAAATTGTGCTTCAATGTGAATTAAGTCTGTGTGATAGTAGGAATGGATGTGATTGCATGAGATGTGTTTGTGATATGTCAGGATTGAATGTACAAATGTTGTAAATATTCTATTAATTATTTTTTCTAAATATTCAGCCCCTTGGGCAACAGGAAGGTTCTAAAGATCTATAAATTAGATTATTAAAATATTGATTCAATCAAACAAAAGAATGAATTCATTTTTCTGACACATTTTGTTTCACTCTTTCTAAATGTGTACTCCAGAATAATATGGTAGCTTTAATAGAAGGGCAGTTCTAGCACTACAATTGTTTATATATTACAGGCTCAGCTTAACTGCTCCCAGCCCTCCTCCATTAGTGTTCATCGTGTTTCAGACAGGTGGCCCAGGCCGTGCCCCTTTTTACACCTCTCTGCAACGCAGCTCTGTGGCGCTTACTGGAGGTACCTAGTGGGCTACTTGGACCCTAGGGACACTCAGGATTCAAAGGGACTTAATCTCCCAAATTAAAACGGACACAGGGCGCGTTTACACAGTTAGTTAATTAAGAAGTTAGTGCACAATAAACTAGTCCTTAGACGTAAGTGCACAATAAACTATTGTGCCGTTTTCCTGGTGTGCCGTCTCTTGATTTCATGAACTTTTGTGGAATAAAAAATTTATCGAAGAATAAGCGGCAGCTGCTGCTGCTAATGGCAACAACGTCGTAGGAGGGGAACCGCTCTAGCAGCGATTTGGTGAGCGGATATATATATCAGAGTTACCTTGACGTAAACCGGATCCCCAGAGGATTACGCATTCTAATGGCGCCGAACTACGAGAGCCCTAACCCAGAAATGATGAAGGAGTGGGCGGACAGCAATTTAGAGGCATCACGTCGCCTGGTTCAAATCCTTGTCGAATATGCAGACATTGACAGGGCACAGCTCTTGAAAGATATTTCGGTAATCCAGGCTGAATTACAATCCATGGAGGACAATGAGGAAAAGAGAAAATTAATGGATGAAATGAAGGAGAGATTGAAAAAAGAGCAAACCAAAATAATGGATAGGAAAGCGTACAAATTTCAGAGAGACCGTAACGACTACGAGTTAGGCCAAATCTTCACTTTCTCCAGGAAGTATGATGCATATACAGGCCCGAAAACCAGAGGCCCCAATACATCAAAAGTCACGGCCAGTAGCAGAGAACAAAGTGAGTCAACGGGATCTGATATCAGTACCTACACCAGCAGCAACTAATCTGAAACGGAACAATGATCCGTAACTGTGGGGACTTCAGCCAAGCCACATCCGGGGGAAGAAATGCATTTTTTATGCCAGGAAAGGATGCAGTCCTTACGTCCCCGCACTCTAAAGCAGCAAGAAGGAAACTTGCCAATTACAAGCGCAGGCAGAGGTACAGGGCGCGGAGGCGGCACCTATTACAGAAGGAGAGGCAGAGGCCAGTGGAGAGCGAAAAATCAACCACAGTAGATGACACCACCATTATTAACTTAACTAATACTGACCTTACTCAGGAAGAAGAACAGATCTTGAAACTTGGCCTTTCCTATGCTGCTCATTCTAACTTTAATTACATCAATACAAGGTTTGAAACCTACAAAGCCATACGCAAACTAAAACTTCGCAAATTTCATGCTCTAAGAAAAACCAACACAGTAACATCTGAAACTGGTGTCACACTTGATACAGGACGCATTTCGGTATCACAGATACCTAATGAAATCTTTGAATTATGGCGTAATGAGGAAACAAGCACACAGACTGCCTTACAGACACAAGGAAGCAATACAATTGAACAGGAGATGGCCAAGAAAAAGATCTCTCCTCTAACACCATTTAAACCAATCTCCACTTTTGTCCCAATACTTTTACGAGACTCAATAGATATATACAATGAGATTGTTACAACCCAGATCAAAGACCTGCACAAACAAACTAGCAACAAGAAAAATCCCTTTGATGTCAAGCAAGCGAGATACTATGCTCTCATTCAAAAATTGAAAAATGACAAAAATATGGTTATAAGGGGCAGTGACAAGGGAGGAAATATCGTGCTTATGCCTAGAGCCTTATATGACAAAGAAGCATATTCACAGTTGAACAACCGTCAACATTATGAACGTTGTAATATGTCCAATTTGAAGACCTTACAATTGGAATATCATAAAAATCTGTTGAAATGGAAGAACAAACTTTTATTATCGAATGATGAATATGCATACTTGAAAACTGATTTCCCTAGAGTTCCGTTCATCTACTTTATTCCAAAAGTGCATAAGGACATGACCAATCCCCCTTGCAGGCCAATTATATCAGCCAGGGGAGGCCTATTGGAGAAAACCTCTGTATATATTGACTATTTTTTACAGGGCTATGTAAAATCACTTGATTCATATGTTCAAGATACTGGTGATTTTTTATTGAAACTCCAAAAAATTGAATGGAAAATAGGGTATTGGATGTTAGCGCTTGATGTGTCGTCCCTATACACTAGCATAGTACTCAAGGATGGCTTGGCAGCGATTAATATTTATTTATCAAAAAGGGACGAAGATTTTTCTGACCATACCAAAATGCTCTTATAAATGTTGAAAATCTGTCTTAACAACAACATATTCATGTTTAATAATTTGGTATATCGACAGCTCCAAGGAGTAGCTATGGGGGCCAGCTTCTCTCCAAGCTATGCATGTTTGCACATGGGGGCCTGGGAGGAGCTGGTCCTCAGAATGGAACACAAGTCTATAATGGACTCCAATGTTGTAGCTTGGTATCGATATATAGATGATTTGTTTGTGGTATGGAGCGGTACCAGGGAAGCTGCTGTTGATTTTGTGGGTCTAATTAATACCAACGATTACAATCTCAATTTTACAGTGAATCTCAGTCAGACCAATGTTACATTTTTGGACACTGAAGTGTATATCCTCAATGGGGCTATTGAAACTAAACTCTATAGAAAGAAAACAGCTGGCAATACTATCTTATACGCTGCGAGTGCACACCCTCAACATCTCATCACGAGCATACCTTATGGTGAGATGCTTCGGATTCGAAGGGTCTGCAGTAAGCAAATTGAATTGGAAGCGGCCCAAGAATCGAGTAAACTTAGATTCTTACAACGGGGTTACTCCATTAAAACTATTGAGGGGGCCATTGGCAGATCTCTAAAGAAGTCTAGACAGGAGCTACTCAATAAATATGACACCACGATGGTCATTCAGTCTTCTAGCCAATCCGAATCTGAACCTCAAAATCTTTTTAAGATCATAACAGGATACAGTAAACAACACGCTGATTTATATCGCATATTTAATCGTAATTGGTCTATCTTGCTAAGTGATCCCATTTTAGGTCCAACTCTACCCCGTAGAGCTACTATAACTTTTAGTCGGGCATCCTCTTTGAAAGACCACATTGTCGATACCAATCCTGAGGTGATGGAAAAAACTAGTTGGCTCCAATCCAATGGGGGTTTCTTTAGATGCAAAACGTGCAAAGCTTGCACACATGGGGTCAACACTAAGTATTTTAAAGTCGGGTTCAGTGACAAAAAATACAACATAGAGAAGGTTTTAACCTGCAAAACTGAATACGCCATATATGTGCTTCAATGCACATGTGCACTTAGGTATGTAGGCAGCACCAAGCTGGAGGTACATAAACGTATCCTTCAGCATCTGAGGGCCATTACAAACCAGGACAATACCTACCCTGTGGCACGACATTTCAAGGAGGTACACCGTAGCAATAACAAAGACCTAGCTTTTTTTGTTATTGACTCGGTGCCACCGAGCAGGCGTGGGGGAAACCGTGAATCTAGATTAAGACAGATGGAAACTAGATATATACTCCAGCTGAACTCGAAATCCCCAATTGGTCTTAATGTCACTGAAGATCTGCACACCATTTTACATTAAATCCTTCTCAGAATATATATTAATTTATATATTTATATATCTATAGGAACTGACAGAGTGCAATTATCAGTAGTAATGCAATTGTAGTCTGGCCCAAGGATTGGTACTATAATAATCCATTAGTGGTTATTGCTAAGAGGTTGTTTTAATATGGGAAGTTATTTTTACCTTTTTGTAACCTATTTATTGTTTTAAAGTAATAAATAAGTCACCAATCTTTGGGATAATCTCAGCCTGCTTTTATCTAAAAGATTGCAAAGGAACACATACCGCAGCACCAACACAATTTTTTCTTGGGCTGCTGGTACAGGGAACCATACTAAATTACTATATCTAATGCACTCGACCAACCTCTTTATCTACTGTAGCCCTGGATGTCTAATCTTTCCATCACTATTAGTATCAACTGTGATTGTTCAAATATATTTCATTCTGTGTCACAGACTGGGAAATCAGGTCAAAGGCTAAACAATAAGATTTTGGCAGCTGGGATCAGCTATGGCCATCTTTCCCCACTAGCATTTTCATTGCACTGAGTTTTTCTAACCATATCGTCAATGTTTACAAATGTATTTTTATATATTTTATAGGTTGTTATGTATAACAATTTTTAATGCATTATGATTGAGTGTTAAATTATTGAATTTTATGTTAATTTATTAGCATATTTTTTGCACTTAGCTTACTACCTCATACTTGCGCACAATTGCAGGGAGCTGCAGTTATATGGGCACTAAGATAAAGATCTTAGGAAGCTGATTTGGAGTACAAACGGGGGATTTATCCCGGTATTTGATTTTATAATACTTCATAGAAAACGGACATTCTTGCGGGTATTTTACCAATTAGTAAATGTGTTTTTGTATATATAGCAAGAATTACAACGCAAATGTTAGTTTGGTTTGTATTAGCACACCAAACACAAGTCTGTCTTCCTGTTCCATGCTTTAAAGATACCACGTGCTATGCAAGGTTCTTCCTATTTAAGGAAGTGATGTATTTTCACTTGTTGTCATGTGATCAAGGCTCAGGGAGAGCCGAAACGTTATGACGACATCGAGCAGTTGAGCAAATAAAACTCTTTGCAGTACAGAAGGTGGTCCGTGTTTGTGTTGTTGCGCGGGGGCTACGAGGAGGCTGCCCTGCCGGGGATGCAATTGAACTGATATATATTTATATATATATGCCAAAAGGAATCCCACAAAGCCTTCACAATGCGAGAAAACAGGCCCTCCAGTCGGGAGTGAAATGAAACATGGTTTTTTAATCGTGCAGGTACCACCAAGTATGCATTACGCGTTTCGACCAAACAACGGTCTTAATCATATGCAGAAAATGAGGAACAGATGTGCATGAGTTTTAAAACCCTGATTATTGAAAGTGAGGAAGCACTGAGATGTTCGCGCTTTGTAGCAAACTTGTTAATCACATTATATAGTTTTTAAACACCTGGGAATCAGTATACATATTTTAAACAAAACCCCTACTTTACACGAGTGTGTCCAAGTTGTTTCCGTACAAAAAAGTATTAAAGTGGGTCACTGATCCATAATTTCTCAGTTCTTAGGACTACCCGATCCATAATGCATCATTTGGGATTTCTGAGCTTTGCCATGTCTTTCCGTTTTTATACCACTTTTAAGAAAAATATTATTGTTCACAAAAATAAATCACAGTCCAGTATTGTTGCAGCCTCAAAAGGATTCCGTGTAGGGCTAAGTAACGTCTTATCTGTGCATTTTTGTGAAAAAGCATTCGTCCTCATGCTATCTAGTAAATCATTGTGCCGGTACCTGCAAGTGATGAAATATTCACTCCTCCATCGTGTCGGGTTAAAGTAACTGTTAGACCCGGAAGGTCCCAGGGACCACCGACTCCGACGCGGTAGCTTGCCGGGAAGGCACTCCGGGAGTTATGTGTTAAGTAGTTGTGCAGCACACACACACACTGACCCAGTAATGTACACGCAATGAAAAGACACCACTCCAGGTTCATTGGCGATAACAAGTATCTTTATCTACTTCTGGTCAAGGTATGTAATGTACGGTTCTCACTTTAGACAGGATAACCAGTTTTTATAACATCAGGCCTCCAAAGGTAACACTCCCGCTACACCTGTGCACTAAAGTTAACATTTCTTATATTCCCGTTCAACATAGGCAACACTTCTTATGTACGAAATCAAGACCAGTAACATTTCCTATGCAGTGCATGTAATACAGCTCATCCAAATATGCAGCCTGAGGAACAACTCTGAGGCAGGTGAGCGAACAACATGAGCAACAGTTCCTATATATGCATTCAATAAGGGCCACATTTCTTATGCGTGGGTGGTATCAATATCACCAACTTTTCCTATGCATGTATGGCCTAAACCTTTACAACTTAACTTCTGCAGCGGACATTCATTATGGGCCCCCAGCCCCCCTTCAGGTACAACACTCAGTAGGCGTTCTGGGGAATTACACAACCTATTTTAGCCATAAGCCTATGGCAACCATCCGGGTACTTCGGGGGGAGGAGGTGGTTGGGGCCCTTAGGAGCCCCTGGGGGCCGTCCCCGCTGTAGTCTGAATCGAGCCCTCTTGAGGATAATAGTCTGGGCCCACAAAGTCAGGTCCGGCCAGCAAGGGGGTTAACTCCTACAGTGACATTTAGATGGGCTCACTCCATGCGCAATGACTTGGTGAAGAATAGTCCAGAAACCACTGAAACTGTCAATTGGTTGTCTCCCCGAATAGGCTTTTTCAGACGTAGCTCCTGCAGAGCTTGTAAGTTTGGTGTCAATACAGTTTCATATTCTACACCCTTTTCGAATATGTCTATTGCACTGAAATCTCACTATACCTGTAGAACAGATCATGCTGTATACATACTTAAATGTAGCTGCAATTTTTGCTACGTGGGAAGCACTGAACTACAGGTATATGTGAGGATTTTACAAGCCTCTGAGTTTTTTCCCGCCACGCTGTGAGTTGTTGGGCACACAGGCAGACTCCAGTTGCACCCGGTCCGCACTGAGCAACCTTTATTTTGTCCCGCGAGCTGGCCGCGGTCAATGTCCCTCCGCGCACGCTTCTGACCGTGGATGTCTCTGCTTCCTCCTGGGGGCAAGATATGAAGTGGGATTTCAGTAGGAGCTTCATCTATTTTAACTACTAACCTTGTTCCTTTCCACTACCATGTCCGCCTTCATACGACCCTTGCCAATTTAGTAGGAGGAAACCGGTTTTGCCTACCGATAATGAGTTTCACCTGTATACGAAGCATGGGTCTAACCTGCACATCTAAGAGGAGAGACATGTAATTGGCTCTCACCTCTGAATTGGTTTGACTCACTCAGCATCAGGCCGCGTGGCAGGAGAGGCATCGCAGGGGGCGCTGCGGGAAGACTGCATCGCGCAATAAACAGACCACACCGTGTCTTAAGCGTAAAAGGCCATTTATTAGGACCAGGCTGCACAACATTAAACAATAACCAAACATTACCTGAATAACAACTTCCCCACAACACTCTACAATCATGCACTCCTTTCACCCACTCCACACTCCCCTTTTGTACCACTCCATGCCCCTTCCGTTCCTCACCATTCCACAAACCTCCTTGCATCCTCCCCGCTCTCATCGGCCATTTCACTCATGCCTCCATTACCCCCACCTCGTTCACTCTTCCCCCCCGAGGGATGGGTGTGCCCGCTAATGACTCCCCCCACCCCTCCAAAGTGCCGCCAGCCTCGCAGCCTGTCCTAAACTGGCACACTGTAGCCAACCCTAAACCCCGAACCCAACTGCAGGGTGGGTGGGTGGCCTTTGCTGAACCCTCCCGATGGTGCCGAGCACAGGCAGAGGAAGTCGCCTTCCTCCCCTGCGCTCTTATACCCACCCCCTAACTCCACCCCTTGACCCTGCCTGGTCCTACCCCTGCGCGAAAGACCCTGGGGGAAGACTAGTCTGTGACTCTGTTTCCCCCGGGGCCCGGCATCGCGCAATAAACAGACCACACCGTGTCTTAAGCGTAAAAGGCCATTTATTAGGACCAGGCTGCACAACATTAAACAGTAACCAAACATTACCTGAATAACAACTTCCCCACAACACTCTACAATCCTGCACTCCTTTCACCCACTCCACACTCCCCTTTTGTACCACTCCATGCCCCTTCCGTTCCTCACCATTCCACAAACCTCCTTGGATCCTTCCCGCTCTCATCGGCCATTTCACTCATGCCTCCATTACCCCCACCTCGTTCACTCTCCCCCCCCCCGAGGGATGGGTGTGCACGCTAATGACTCCCCCACCCCTCCAAAGTACCGCCAACCTGGTAGCCCCCTTTAGGACGGATACCTGCCCCACTTCTAGGACGGGACAAAGCACACACCTCCCCCCGCTCAAACATCCCTGCGACACCAAATTGCCTTGTTCCAGAGCTTGTTGACCACATCTCTCATTTCCATCATGTAGTACACATTCCCCATTCTGGAAAGATGCACTCCGTCATCCCTAAACAGTAGAGGTTCCTCCAGTCGCAGTCCCGGGTGACTGATCACCTTAATGTCTTTTTCCCCGCAAAAAACGTGCATTGCTCTGTTAAGTTTCCGCCTCGCCTTTTCAATTGCCCCATGTTTAACAGCGCCTCTCCAGATTCTCCTCTGAACAAATTCAGTCCAGGCAATGCAAGTCCCTGCCAGCCTGTGCTTCAGTACCTTCAAGTCTCTTTGTATCAGCTGTAAGAGCGCCAAACCCGACAGCTGAACCAAGTCATTCTCCCCCAAATGGATGATAAACAGATCCGGGCATCCCTTCTGTGGGACCATCTTCGCGAGCCAGGGCAGTAGTGCCCCCCATCGCATTCCCCCTTTTCCCCACCAGTGCACCGCGTGATGTTGTCCTTTGAGTCCCAGGTTATGGCCGTACACCTGTTGCTCCGCATACTTTGACGCCCAGTGCACAAAGGAATGGCCCACAATCCATGTGACCGTCTTGGCCCCAGGTCCTCCCACGCAACCTAAGGGAGAAACAGATGTTAGATACACACAGCAAAGAGTCCACCCCATCCTCTACAACCCCCATCTCTCTGCGACCATCCCTATCACTTCCTCACATACCGCTCACAGCACCGTGACCTCCATCTCCCAATCTGCCGAATCCTATCCCAGGACCACCCCAGCTGAGCTGCCGCCGTCGCCGCCCCAATCCAAATCGAGTGAGTCCCAAAACCCGCCGGCTCCAAACCCAGCCGCACCAATGCCATGCGCAGCACCGCCAACAACTGTCCCGCCGTCACCCGTGCCCCCGACCTGTGACAGAAAATCTCCCCTTGCACCCCCTGTGCCGCACGCGCAAATGACCTCCATTCATCCACCGGGCATACACCCCCACCACCATTCTCGTTCAACCACACCCACCTGCCTCGTCCCAACTGATCTTTCTTGGACCGACCCAGCCAAATGCCCAATCGCCCCGCTTCCAATCTGATCTCCTCATACATCCGTCCCTCCCCCGCACGCGTGCCCAACAATTCCGAAACCCGAAACGCCCCCAAAAACATCCAAATCATACACAAGCGAAAAATCCGAACCTCAAACTCATCATAACAACAGAGCGGCAACGCCGCAACCCACCTCCCCAACACTTCAAACGTTATGGCCTCTCTCGGAACATTCCCCCCCGCTCTCTCCCTGCCCCAACCCTGTAGCACCCTACTGACAATTACACTTTTAGTAGGGTCAAAACCAAAAAACAAACAACAATAAAATGACACTCCTGCCAACTTCCCTGAAATGGTCGCAGCCGACAACCCCTTGTCCATGCAGTGCAATACAAACTGTAACACTCCTTGCTCCACTGTCGCCTGTTCCCCAGAGGCAGAGTCCCTGCTCCAGCCCATAAAGGCTCCAAACTCCTCCCACGCCAGTCTGTAGGTCTGCCTGGTGGTAGCAGCAACAGAATTCTCAACTAGGCCTATCACCCTCACTCCCCCAGGGCCCAAATGCCATCCGGCAGCCCGGTCTTGCATAGATCCGCTCCAGGTGCCAATCGCCGGAACCGCTGCCACTGCGAACGAGACAAAGCATCCGCAATGTCATTAT
The DNA here is from genome assembly GCF_964204655.1 of Triturus cristatus. Classification (NCBI taxonomy): domain Eukaryota; kingdom Metazoa; phylum Chordata; class Amphibia; order Caudata; family Salamandridae; genus Triturus; species Triturus cristatus. The sequence continues at coordinate 781,332,418 of NC_140586.1, read as the reverse complement.
TCGCTCCTGGAACATGCTTGGCTCGAAAAACCACATTCAGATGCAAACACTTCAGCATGAAACTTCTCAACAATCGCAACACCCTCAGGTCCCTTGCCCTCTGCCGGTTGACCAACTCGACCACTGTCATGTTGTCCACATGGAACAACACCGCCCTGTTCTGAAACTCAGGACCCCACACTTCCAGAGCCACCAACAAGGGAAAGAATTCCAAAAACGCAATGCTCCTCCCCTGCTTCATCCAGTGATCCGGTCAGGTCTCTGCGCACCACCTCCCATCCCAGAAAATGCCAAAACCAGCTGCCCCAGCCGCATCAGAGTAAATTTGGATTTGCCAAGCCGTTTTTTCCTCCACAAAGTCCAAGGATACCCCGTTGAAATCCATCAAGAACATCAGCCAGGTCCGCAGATCCGCCCTCACTCCCATGGAGATCCTGACCCTGTGGTGTGGAAGCACTGCCCCCGACATGGCCATGCCGAGCCGCCTGCAGAACGTCCGTCCCGCCCTGACCACTCTGCACGCAAAATTCAAAAACCCCAACAGCCGCTGTACCGCCCTCAACACGATCCTCTTCTCACCAATCGCCCATTGAAGACACTCCTGAATTTCCGCTACCTTTGCGGCCGGGAGCCTCGCTGTCCACTGAATGGAATCTAGCTCAATGCCCAAGAATGTCAAAATGCAACACGGCCCACTTGTCTTTTCAGGTGCCAACGGGACCCCAAATTGCCGCGACAACTCCTGGAACCACGTCAGAGCCCTGCCACAGTCCCCTGAACGTGCCCTCCCGAGGAACAGGAAATCGTCCAGATAGTGCGTGACATCCCGATGCCCACTCAGCTGCGTAAATGCCCACTGCAAGAAAGTGCTAAACATTTCGAACAACGCGCACGAAATCGCACACCCCATGGGCAGGACTTTGTCCATGAAGATGGCCCCCCCGAACTGCATTCCTAGAAGCGCGAAATCCGCGAGGTGTATAGGCAGCAGGCGGAAAGCCGACTTCACATCGCATTTCGCCAATTCCGCCCCCAGCCCACACACCCGCACAAGGCGGATCGCATCATCCACTGACGCATAAAGCACCCGTGAATCCTCCTCCGCGATGAAATCGTTCACAGACTGTCCCTCCGGCCATGACAGGTGATGAATCATGTGAAACTCACCCTCCTCCTTCTTCGGCACCACCCCCAACGGGTGTCATAAAAGGGGCCTGCAATCCTCCCTTCCTCCACCTCTTTCAAGAGTGTGGCCGCCACCACCCCCGGCAATTCCTTCGCTGATTTGAGGTTGTCGGCCCATCTCCGAGATCTGGGACCTTGATAACCGACCCGAAAACCTTCCGTAAAGCCCCACTGAATCTTCAAGGCGGCCTCCCTGTTCGGGTAAAGGGAAAGCCACGGGGCCATCGCCTCCACCTTAACCGGTGTAGGGGCCCTTCTGTCCAGTCTGACCCCTGCCTTTGGAATTCCTCCATTGTTCGGAAGGGGTGGTGAGCGTAAAGCATTGCGTAAGGGCATGCTTCCCCCCACACTTAGAACACTTGTGCTTGAACTTGCACGGATACCTGGAACAGTATCCCCGATTGTAGCTCCAACAGGCCCCAGTAGTGTACGTGCCGGGCTTGCTGGCCTGTCCTGCACCCCCTGTACTGACTGCGTTCCCTCCCGCCCCACTGTGGGCAGGACGCGACTGAAACGACCGGTACGTGACGGGCAAACCACTAGCCGTGTGAGTCGATGCTGAGGAATGCGTTGACACCATCCACTGCATCCATAATTCTTGGTCCACCTCACCCCAGTGCTTCTCCGGGTTCGCGCTAACCCACGCCCTGAACTCCTCATCATAACTCAGCCAGGCGAAACCCCCAAACTGCATTGGAGCCTTCCTAATTATGTCCATATACTTCAATAATGCGATGGCCCTGTCGGGATGTTTCTCGCAGTATATGCTCGCATAAATGAGAAATGCCGAGGTCCAATTCTCCATATTAACCGGTACCCTCGGCAGCCTAATCAGCTCCCAATCCTCCTCCTTGGAGCCCTCCTTGGCCTGCACTTCCCTGTGCAATAATTTAAACACGTCCACATATATGTGCTTCCAGATCTTACCCTTTATTTTCTCGGACAAATGCGACCCCAAGGGCATAGCTAAACCCATGTAGGGCAGCTTCTTCGGGTGCTTATCCCCTGACATGTCCCCTTTGTCCCCAGTCCCGCCATCCTTCTCCATCTGCACCCACGCCGAAGTCACCGCCTTGCCACCGACCGGCTTGTCCCCGTGTGTGGGCCTGCCCTTCGGAGCCTCCCCAACCTCCCTCACTGAACCCTCTCCCACCCCAATTGATCTACATGCCTTCTTCCGTCCCCCCTTTGGGCCACCATCCCATACCGACCACCACGCCTTCTCACCTGCCAATGCCGGGTGGCGCTCACTGGACCGTCCTCCGGAGGTGGCCGCCCGTCGTGTCTCTGCCGTCTCCTTGTCCGCCGGTCTCTGGGGCACCTGTAACACACCAACTTCTCCGTTGTCCTTGCCCGCGCCCGAGAGGTCACAGTCATCCATCACCTCCCTGTCCTCCAGCTCTTCACTCTCCTCCTCATAATCCAACTCCACCTCGTCTTCCAAACCCTCAGGCGCCCACAACACCTCTCTCACCGCTCTCTTCACACCCTTGCCACTCACAGAGTCAGACACCCGCGACCCTTTCACACCTGCCGCTGTTGCCAGCTCCCGCGCCGGAGGGATGGCCGCCGCGGACCGCCCTACTGCTTCTTGACGGCGACATGGGGCCGTCTTGCGCCCCGCTGTACTCCCCTGAACTCTGCCGACAGCCGCCGACTTGGATCCCCCCTACCCCTCAGGTCGCTCGAACCTGAGTGGGCCCCGGCACCATCGGGCCTCAAAGCCGTCCCGGCCGTCCCTGCCTGCCCCCGCGACCCCCTGACACTCACCGTCACCCGCGACCTCGCCCTCTCCGATCTCATCAACTCTTCTTGCTCCGCCCACCTCTCCTCCTCGGACGTGGGCATCGGGGGTCCCTCGATCTCCTCCTCCCACACCGCCCCCACCCTCCGCGCGCTCTGGTCCACCTGCCTCAGCCACCTGCGCCAAAATGCGCTGCTCCTGAAGCCTGTCTTCCCGCGTCCAAGCGCCCCAACCCAGGAGCAGAGGGGGGGACGGTAGCCAAGAAACCCCCCTCCAGGCGGCCAAAATCCAGACGTGTGGGCACCAACTGAGATAAAACCCCCCCGGCCGGCCCCTGTCAACCCCCCCCGTGCCGCCCCGCACCATTCCCCGCCAAACCCGGTGTAGAGGCCCGAAACAAGTCAAGAGGCGCATCATCCGCCGCCCCCGTAACTCCCCTGCGCCAACCTCTGCATTCGCAGCCCCCCCGGGAGCCGCCAACCCCCCCCCTCCCACACCCGCCACTGCCTCCTCGTGTCCGCCCTCCCCAGCTGCCAGCACTGTACTACTGGGCCCCACCACCCCTGGGCCCACCCCCCTCCCCTCCACACCGGGCCGACCGGCCTCCCACAAGGCCACTGGTAGCTGCTCCTCCGTGATCGGAGCAGAAGACACGCCCCCTTCTGCCCCCTGGGCCTGAAAAACTAGTGGGGGAAACTGAAGGCGCAGAGGCAGACTCCGACGCCGGCCTCCGGACGCCGGCCACGAGTGCCGAGAGCCCCGCCCCCTCCCGCGCATTCCTGACAGAGATGGCGGTGGCGGCGGCGACGGCTCCTCCTGACACGTCATTACCGCCGCCGCCACCGCGCCGAAGCCGCCCGCGGGGCACGGTCAAAACCCACCCACGCCTCCCCCAACACACCGGGCCGGGAGAGATCCTCCTGCCCGGCACGCGCCAGAACCAGCAACGCCCGCCCACCTCCTCCGAGGACGCCATCCCGCCTCCTCCTCCGCTCGCCGCTCCTCCTGCCATCGCTGTTCCCGTACACCCGACGCTGCTCCCGACCGCCGGACACGACAACCAACGGCCCAGGCCCTCACCTTACACTACACAGCCTTTGCTCTACTCCTCCTTTGCTGAACCCTCCCGATGGTGCCGAGCGCAGGAAGAGGAAGTCGCCTTCCTCCCCTGCGCTCTTCTACCCACCCCCTAACTCCACCCCTTGACCCTGCCTGGTCCTACCCCTGCGCGAAAGACCCCGGGGGAAGACTAGTCTGAGACTCTGCTTCCCCCGGGGCCCGGCATGCACCGCCCCGGCCCCGGCGCTCAGAGAGGCAGTAGTGCCTGCCAGACTGGACTGTCTGTGAAACTACAGAAGTTCACAAGTAAGTACAGTACACACTACTTTCTTTGGTCAGGCAGCCTGCCACTGACTTTAGTAGTGTTGTAACCTTGTCGCACGCACTCACACGCACGCTCTGGAAGCTCTGATCCTCCATTATTTCAGTAAAGTTTGCAGACAGGGCTGCTCTGCCTCGTCATCCTTCTAAAGTTTCTGCAGGATCTGATCCTTTCATTTCAGACTCAGAATCAATCATGCCCGGAGGGTTGGGGCGATGCCGCTGGGAGCGTCAGATCTTGTGGACTGCAGCTATCAGCGGCTCTATATCGAAATCGCCGTAAAGAAGGGGAGAGAGGTTTGTTACCCTAATGATTAATTTGCTATTAATGTTTTGTTACAGTCCAACAGGGCACTAACTCATGTTTGGGTTAGTGAGCCGCTGTCCTTTGTGGTGCCCACTGCCAGTCCAACAATTGAACTCCACTTTCTTGCAGCTCCGACCCGAACGCCTGCCCCACTTCGCCCTCTACTAGCTCTGCGACAGGCTGGCTGCGCAGTGCGGCTTGTGTGATCGCCGGTAAGGGCTCAGCTCCTTAATATTGAATTCATTTAGGATTAGTTAAAGTTGAAAGTAAAGCTTAAACTAGTCTAGTGGTTTTTAAATAATACAGGCAGGCCAGGATGTGACCTATGTGTGCCTCAGTCTCCTGAGGACTGCCCTGAAAATGAATGCCCGGTGCTGAAGTCGACAGCGGCAGGTCGAGTCAGCTGAGTCATACTGTTCTGTTGACTCTCTATTTAATTTAATATATGCAGCTGACAAGAGATCCGTGTTTGGGGCCTATCGCATTCTGTTTTGGGAGGCTCGAGTCAGCTGGGCCTGGGCCCCATGTGGGACAGAGGTGACTAGAGGCCAAACTGTTGATCTGCACCGGGCGCGCAACACCCATTGGACTCGAAGGGTTCGTGCGTGGCAGCCCGGGAGGAGACAGCTTCCCGGGCACCCACACAGCCGCACCCGAGCACTTCACAGGTCTTTAAAAGAACATTTGCATGTTAATGAGACCTTGCTGTTGTTTCACCCCTTCTAAGAGCCCCTGCAGCTCCACTCTGCCTATTGCTCAAAGATTCACCCCCCCTGAAATACCCCCCCCCCCCGAAATAAGCTCCACTCTGCCTATTGTTTAAAATTCACCCAACCGAAATTTTTTCTTAGCCCCTCCCCCGAAATTTGGCTCTAGTTGCGCCTCTGATCTGCACCATGCTAATAATGTATTGCCAGGGGTGGGGTGGCAGGGAGTCGACTAGGCTGGTTGACATGTACTACTGGGCCCCACCGCCCCTGGGCCCACCCCCCCTCCCCGCCACACTGGGCCGACCGGCCTCATACAAGGCCACTGGTAGCTGCTCCTCCATGATCGGAGCAGAAGACACGCCCCCTTCTGCCCCCTGGGCCTGAAAAACTAGTGGGGGAAACTGAAGGCGTGGAGGCAGACTCCGACGCCGGCCTCCGGGCGCCGAGAGCCCCGCCCCCTCCCGCGCATTCCTGACAGAGACGTCGGTGGCGGCGGCAGCGGCTCCTCCTGACACGCCATTACCGCCGCCGCCACCCCCGCCGAAGCCGCCCGCGGGGCGCGGTCAAAACCCACCCACACCTCCCCCAACACACCGGGCCGGAGGAGATCCTCCCGCCCGGCACGCCCCAGAACCAGCAAGGTCCGCCTCACCTTCTCCGAGGACGCCATCCCGCCTCCTCCTCCGCGTGCCGCTCCTCCTGCCATCGCTGTTCCCGTACACACGACGCTGCTCCCGACCGCCGGACACGACAACCAACGGCCCAGGCCCTCACCTTACACTACACAGCCTTTGCTCTACTCCTCCTTTGCTGAACCCTCCCGATGGTGCCGAGCGCAGGAAGAGGAAGTCGCCTTCCTCCCCTGCGGTCTTATACCCACCCCCTAACTCCACCCCTTGACCCTGCCTGGTCCTACCCCTGCGCGAAAGACCCCGGGGGAAGACTAGTCTGCGACTCTGCTTCCCCCGGGGCCCGGCATGCACCGCCCCGGCCCCGGCGCTCAGAGAGACAGTAGTGCCTGCCAGACTGGACTGTCTGTGAGACTACAGAAGTTCACAAGTAAGTACAGTACACACTACTTTCTTTGGTCAGGCAGCCTGCCACTGACTTTAGTAGTGTTGTTACCTTGTCGCACGCACTCACACACACGCTCTGGAAGCTCTGATCCTCCATTATTTCAGTAAAGTTTGCAGACAGGGCTGCTCTGCCTCGTCATCCCTCTAAAGTTTCTGCAGGATCTGCTCCTTTCATTTCAGACTCAGAATTAATCATGCCCGGAGGGTTGGGGCGATGCCGCTGGGAGCGTCAGATCTTGTGGACTGCAGCTATCAGCTGTTCTATATCGAAATCGCCGTAAAGAAGGGGAGAGAGGTTTGTTACCCTAATGATTATTTTGCTATTAATGTTTTGTTACAGTCCAACAGGGCACTAACTCATGTTTGGGTTAGTGAGCCGCTGTCCTTTGTGGTGCCCACTGCCAGTCCAACAATTGAAGTCCACTTTCTTGCAGCTCCGACCCGAACGCCTGCCCCACTTCGCCCTCTACTAGCTCTGCGACAGGCTGGCTGCGCAGTGCGGCTCGTGTGATCGCCGGTAAGGGCTCAGCTCCTTAATATTGAATTCATTTAGGATTAGTTAAAGTTGAAAGTAAAGCTTAAACTAGTCTAGTGGTTTTTAAATAATACAGGCAGGCCAGGATGTGACCTATGTGTGCCTCAGTCTCCTGAGGACTGCCCTGAAAATGAATGCCCGGTGCTGAAGTCGACAGCGGCAGGTCGAGTCAGCTGAGTCATACTGTTCTGTTGACTCTCTATTTAATTTAATATATGCAGCTGACAAGAGATCCGTGTTTGGGGCCTATCGCATTCTGTTTTGGGAGGCTCGAGTCAGCTGGGCCTGGGCCCCATGTGGGACAGAGGTGACTAGAGGCCAAACTGTTGATCTGCACCGGCCGCGCAACACCCATTGGACTCAAAGGGTTCGTGCGTGGCAGCCCGGGAGGAGACAGCTTCCCGGGCACCCACACGCCCGCACCCGAGCACTTCACAGGTCTTTAAAAGAACATTTGCATGTTAATGAGACCTTGTTGTTGTTTCACCCCTTCTAAGAGCCCCTGCAGCTCCACTCTGCCTATTGCTCAAAGATTCACCCCCCCTGAAATACCCCCCCGAAATAAGCTCCACTCTGCCTATTGTTTAAAATTCACCCCCCCCGCCCGAAATTTTTTCTTAGCCCCTCCCCCGAAATTTGGCTCTAGTTGCGCCTCTGATCTGCGCCATGCTAATAATGTATTGCCAGGGGTGGGGTGGCAGGGAGTCGACTAGGCTGGGTGACTTGTACTACTGGGCCCCACCGCCCCTGGGCCCACCCCCCTCCCCTCCACACCGGGCCGACCGGCCTCACACAAGGCCACTGGTAGCTGCTCCTCCGTGTTCGGAGCAGAAGACACGCCCGCTTCTGCCCCCTGGGCCTGAAAATCTAGTGGGGGAAACTGAAGGCGCGGAGGCTGACTCCGACGCCGGCCTCCGGGCGCCGAGAGCCCCGCCCCCTCCCGCGCATTCCTGACAGAGATGTCGGTGGCGGCGGTGGCGGCGGCGGCGGCTCCTCCTGACACGCCATTACCGCCGCCGCCACCCCCGCCGAAGCCACCCTCGGGGCGCGGTCAAAACCCACCCACGCCTCCCCCAACACACCGGGCCGGAGGAGATCCTCCCGCCCGGCACGCCCCAGAACCAGCAAGGTCTGCCTCACCTCCTCCGAGGAAGCCATCCCGCCTCGTCCTCCGCGTGCCGCTCCTCCTGCCATCGCTGTTCCCGTACACCCGACGCTGCTCCCGACCGCCGGACACGACAACCAACGGCCCAGGCCCTCACCTTACACTACACAGCCTTTGCTCTACTCCTCCTTTGCTGAACCCTCCCGATGGTGCCGAGCGCAGGAAGAGGAAGTCGCCTTCCTCCCCTGCGGTCTTATACCCACCCCCTAACTCCACCCCTTGACCCTGCCTGGTCCTACCCCTGCGCGAAAGACCCCGGGGGAAGACTAGTCTGCGACTCTGCTTCCCCCGGGGCCCGGCATGCACCGCCCCGGCCCCGGCGCTCAGAGAGGCAGTAGTGCCTGCCAGACTGGACTGTCTGTGAGACTACAGAAGTTCACAAGTAAGTACAGTACACACTACTTTCTTTGGTCAGGCAGCCTGCCACTGACTTTAGGAGTGTTGTAACCTTGTCGCACGCACTCACACGCACGCTCTGGAAGCTCTGATCCTCCATTATTTCAGTAAAGTTTGCAGACAGGGCTGCTCTGCCTCGTCATCCTTCTAAAGTTTCTGCAGGATCTGATCCTTTCATTTCAGACTCAGAATCAATCATGCCCGGAGGGTTGGGGCGATGCCGCTGGGAGCGTCAGATCTTGTGGACTGCAGCTATCAGCGGCTCTATATCGAAATCGCCGTAAAGAAGGGGAGAGAGGTTTGTTACCCTAATGATTATTTTGCTATTAATGTTTTGTTACAGTCCAACAGGGCACTAACTCATGTTTGGGTTAGTGAGCCGCTGTCCTTTGTGGTGCCCACTGCCAGTCCAACAATTGAACTCCACTTTCTTGCAGCTCCGACCAGAACGCCTGCCTCACTTCAGCAGAGCCGCCCTCTACTAGCTCTGCGACAGGCTGGCTGCGCAGTGCGGCTCGTGTGATCGCCGGTAAGGGCTCAGCTCGTTAATATTGAATTCATTTAGGATTAGTTAATGTTGAAAGTAAAGCTTAAACTAGTCTAGTGGTTTTTAAATAATACAGGCAGGCCAGGATGTGACCTATGTGTGCCTCAGTCTCCTGAGGACTGCCCTGAAAATGAATGCCCGGTGCTGAAGTCGACAGCGGCAGGTCGAGTCAGCTGAGTCATACTGTTCTGTTGACTCTCTATTTAATTTAATATATGCAGCTGACAAGAGATCCGAGTTTGGGGCCTATCGCATTCTGTTTTGGGAGGCTCGAGTCAGCTGGGCCTGGGCCCCATGTGGGACAGAGGTGACTAGAGGCCAAACTGTTGATCTGCACCGGGCGCGCAACACCCATTGGACTCAAAGGGTTCCTGCGTGGCAGCCCGGGAGGAGACAGCTTCCCGGGCACCCACACAGCTGCACCCGAGCACTTCACAGGTCTTTAAAAGAACATTTGCATGTTAATGAGACCTTGCCGTTGTTTCACCCCTTCTAAGAGCCCCTGCAGCTCCACTCAGCCTATTGCTCAAAGATTCACCCCCCTGAAATACCCCCCCCCGAAATAAGCTCCACTCTGCCTATTGTTTAAAATTCACCCCCCCGCCCGAAATATTTTCTAAGCCCCTCCCCCGAAATTTGGCTCTAGTTGCGCCTCTGATCTTCACCATGCTAATAATGTATTGCCAGGGGTGGGGTGGCAGGGAGTCGACTAGGCTGGGTGACTTTTACTACTGGGCCCCACCGCCCCTGGGCCCACCCCCCTCCCCTCCACACCGGGCCGACCGGCCTCACACAAGGCCACTGGTAGCTGCTCTTCCGTGATTGGAGCAGAAGACACGCCCCCTTCTGCCCCCTGGGCCTGAAAAACTAGTGGGGGAAGCTGAAGGCGCGGAGGCAGACTCCGACGCCGGCCTCCGGGCGCCGAGAGCCCCTCCCGCGCATTCCTGACAGAGACGTCGGTGGCGGCGGCTCCTCCTGACACGCCATTACCGCCGCCGCCACCCCCGCTGAAGCCGCCCGCGGGGTGCGGTCAAAACCCACCCACGCCTCCCCCAACACACCGGGCCGGAGGAGATCCTCCCGCCCGGCACGCCCCAGAACCAGCAAGGTCCGCCTCACCTCCTCCGAGGACGCCATCCCGCCTCCTCCTTCGCGTGCCGCTCCTCCTGCCATCGCTGTTCCCGTACACCCGACGCTGCTCCCGACCGCCGGACACGACAACCAACGGCCCAGGCCCTCACCTTACACTACACAGCCTTTGCTCTACTCCTCCTTTGCTGAACCCTCCCGATGGTGCCGAGCGCAGGAAGAGGAAGTCGCCTTCCTCCCCTGCGGTCTTATACCCACCCCCTAACTCCACCCCTTGACCCTGCCTGGTCCTACCCCTGCGCGAAAGACCCCGGGGGAAGACTAGTCTGCGACTCTGCTTCCCCCGGGGCCCGGCATGCACCGCTCCGGCCCCGGCGCTCAGAGAGGCAGTAGTGCCTGCCAGACTGGACTGTCTGTGAGACTACAGAAGTTCACAAGTAAGTACAGTACACACTACTTTCTTTGGTCAGGCAGCCTGCCACTGACTTTAGTAGTGTTGTTACCTTGTCGCACGCACTCACACACACGCTCTGGAAGCTCTGATCCTCCATTATTTCAGTAAAGTTTGCAGACAGGGCTGCTCTGCCTCGTCATCCTTCTAAAGTTTCTGCAGGATCTGATTCTTTCATTTCAGACTCAGAATCAATCATGCCCGGAGGGTTGGGGCGATGCCGCTGGGAGCGTCAGATCTTGTGGACTGCAGCTATCAGCGGCTCTTTATCGAAATCGCCGTAAAGAAGGGGAGAGAGGTTTGTTACCCTAATGATTAATTTGCTATTAATGTTTTGTTACAGTCCAACAGGGCACTAACTCATGTTTGGGTTAGTGAGCCGCTGTCCTTTGTGGTGCCCACTGCCAGTCCAACAATTGAACTGCACTTTCTTGCAGCTCCGACCAGAACGCCTGCCTCACTTCAGCAGAGCCGCCCTCTACTAGCTCTGCGACAGGCTGGCTGCGCAGTGCGGCTCGTGTGATCGCCGGTAAGGGCTCAGCTCCTTAATATTGAATTCATTTAGGATTAGTTAAAGTTGAAAGTAAAGCTTAAACTAGTCTAGTGGTTTTTAAATAATACAGGCAGGCCAGGATGTGACCTATGTGTGCCTAAGTCTCCTGAGGACTGCCCTGAAAATGAATGCCCGGTGCTGAAGTCGACAGCGGCAGGTCGAGTCAGCTGAGTCATACTGTTCTGTTGACTCTCTATTTAATTTAATATATGCAGCTGACAAGAGATCCGTGTTTGGGGCCTATCGCATTCTGTTTTGGGAGGCTCGAGTCAGCTGGGCCTGGGCCCCATGTGGGACAGAGGTGACTGGAGGCCAAACTGTTGATCTGCACCGGGCGCGCAACACCCATTGGACTCAAAGGGTTCGTGCGTGGCAGCCCGGGAGGAGACAGCTTCCCGGGCACCCACACAGCCGCACCCGAGCACTTCACAGGTCTTTAAAAGAACATTTGCATGTTAATGAGACCTTGCTGTTGTTTCACCCCTTCTAAGAGCCCCTGCAGCTCCACTCTGCCTATTGCTCAAAGATTCACCCCCCCTGAAATACCCCCCCCCGAAATAAGCTCCACTCTGCCTATTGTTTAAAAATCACCCCCCCCCCCCCCCGAAATTTTTTCCTAGCCCCTCCCCCGAAATGTGGCTCTAGTTGCGCCTCTGATCTGCACCATGCTAATAATGTATTGCCAGGGGTGGGGTGGCAGGGAGTCGGCTAGGCTGGTTGAGGCGGGATGATTTGCTAATTGTTTTTCTTGCGGCAACACAGGTGTTCTTCCTGCCTCAGCCTGTGCCCCAGTCCCCGGAATTGTTGCTTTCTCCTGGCAACACGGGCTTCACCACACAAGCCTAATTACTGTTGCACCATCCACGGGCCTTGTTTGCATTATATTCTACATCTATATATTGTTAAAAGAATCAAGGTAGCAGCTAGTCCCTTTGCAGTGACAGTTTTACATAATCGATCTTTAAAGAAATCTACATTTCCAAAATAAGGAATTGTTTTCTCTTTTGAAAGGACTCAGTACTTAGATGGCCACAACGTGTCATGAATCAAAACATTCTTTCTTTGAATATGTGCCAAATCCGTATACTATAATGTCCAACAGTTTTTAGGACTTCGCTTTACACCGTTGTGATAGAGCAGTTTGTATTTATTCATGAATTATTGGCACTATCGCATGTTTAGAGCAAAACACCTCCGGCATGCTTTTTTTTTAATGATATGCATTAGCAACCAATCCTGTCAGAGTCTCAGTTTTGGTATGTTGCACTTGCGATGCTCTCAACTTTGCTTTTTTAGGCCGGCGCAGGTCCTGAGTGAGCAGCTCAAGGAGAGCATCTTGTGAGCAGCTGCTGTGCCCGCCTGCCCTCCGATACTGACAACTGCAGTCACACAGTCTGTGTCTGGTCGGGGCCCTTCCATTTCTGGTGCTTTACAGCAGTGTTAGGATCTTCTCAGAGCTTCTTGTTGCTCAAATGGGGGTAATTTCTGATATTTAATGTTTTCCTTGTCTTCATTATGCTCCCGAGAAAGTGTCACTCATAGTCGCTGTAATGTCACTCATAATTACTCAGAAATGATGACAGTGTCACACATAGCGCTCCGAAACCTTGGCAGCTGTGGTTAAGGAGGAGGAAGATGACCTCCACGCACAGCACCTCTACAACGCCCAGATGTCCACTCACGCTATTACCGAGGCGCCGCATTTCATCCTGTTCTTCGCGCCCTGGTAAATATGAACAGATACTTTAATGCGAAAAATAGCACCCCTCCTTTAAAAAACAAAAAGCATCTCCCACGCAGGGTTGCTGACTGCAAAGTACATGGATTCCCTTAACTAACGTGGCGTCTTTAAAGTCTATCGCAGAATTTCAGCTGAATTGCAGTGTGTGAAGTAACAAGAACATTCCTTCGATTTATCACAACCAAATGACGTTCATTTCGAGTTGTCTTTAAGTACTTGGGGGCAGATTTATGTTCCCTGGCGCATCCCTGCAAATCAGCATGAATGCGCCAGGGAAGATGCGTCACGAAAGTTTACCCTTGCGCCACAATAGATGCGCCGCATTTACAATGCAGTGCATCGTAGCGCAAGGATAAACAGATGCGTGACGCATCTGATGGCGGAAGGTTGGCGCATTACTGGAGTTGCGTCGCAAGCGCGACGCAGCTCCAGCAAGGCTCGGGGGTGCCCAATCGTAACAATGCTGCGTCAATCCTTACGCCGGCTTCAAGCAGGCGCAGGGTTTTGACGCAGCATGGCCGGAAAAGTGACTGAGTGAAATCTTGTAGATTTCACTCAGCCACTTTTCGGAGGCGTTCCTGCGCCGGAACGCCCCCCCCCCCCTGTGCAGGTACGCCCACATGTGGCGCAAGCTTTACAACGTGACGCATCTCCCTAGATGCGTCACGTTGTAAATGGGGCGCAACATGGCGCAGGGTTTACGCCGCCGCTGCGTCACAAAAGTGATGCAGCGGCGGCGTAAAAGTGGCGCAAGTCCGTTATAAATCTGCCCCTTGGTATACTAGAAGACTAATTGTAAAAGCACATAACTGTGTGTTTGGAGGGTTCATAGACGAACCTAGGCGTAGTGTTAGTAGTTAAAACAGGAGCTGCAACCCTCCGCACTTTGGTCGGGTTTGGATGCTGACGTGCTGGCGCCACAGTCCCTCCATCTTCAGGCCAAAGAGGGACCCGGGTATGAGTGAGCGTTAAAAAGGCTCCCTAGAACATCGCACCATGAATACTTTGGTCCAAGTCCACGCTCACGCTTCCACGTCAGTGTTTCCTGTTAAGCCGCAAAAGACTTCGTTTTCCGCTTGACTTAGATATTTCGCATCCTTATTTAAACTTTGTCTTCTAAAATATTCTTCAACGCAAGCCAAATAACCTTCATTCTTTCAGTAATGCAATGCAAGCAAATAACGTTCACACTTTCAGTACTGCAGACACCTCTCACATCCACCTTTTGCAAGGATCTTACCATACCCAACAAGAGTATTTACACGTTTATACATATCCCACAGGAGATTTAAATCTACTGCCCAGTCCCAAGGAGTTTTGCAACTCGGATCAAATTTAACCAATGTTTTGGGGCCGAATAAAAAGCAGTGACCCTTAAAAACATAAAAGTAACAGGTTGCGATAAATATTTCCGTTTTTGTACTCTGTTTCTGGAGTAGTATTACAGGATTCACGCTCGAGGAGTACAGTTACTAGGCTATTTATTTATTTATTTATTTATTTGCTGGTTTGTATAGCGCTGGAATCGACTCCTGGTGGAGTATCTCTGCGCTTTTGGAGCCGGTCGAAACAGAGGTGTGAAAGAATGGGGCTAGATCTCATTTCTGAACAGTACAGTTTTCAGGTGTCTCCTGAAAGTGAGGTGTTCTTTACACTGTCTCAAAGACAGAGGGAGTTTGTTCCATAATGTGGGTCCTGTAATTGATAGTGCTTTGCTCCCATGTCTGGCTTTTTTTGCACGGGGGATCACTAACAGAGGATTGTTGCTGGACCTGAGCGATCGAGTTGGAATATAGGGAACAAATTTGTTTAGAAGGTAGGCAGGCCCTTGTCCATTTAGACATTTATGAATCAGACAACATATTTTAAATTTAGTTCTCTGCCGGATTGAGAGCCAGTGCAGTTGCTCAAGGAGGGGCTTAGAAGCAGTTCTCGGGGGGACGTTGAGGACAAGGCGAGCTGCCATGTTCTGAATGACCTGAAGCTTGGCCAATACGCCTACGTTGGCAAAAAGCAACAGGCCGTTACAATAGTCAATCCGACTTAAAACCAAAGCCTGAACAAGAGTTCTCCTAAAGGAGTCAGGTAGTAGAGGGAAAACTTTACGTAACAGGCTAATGGTATGGAAGCATATTCCTGAAATATAGTTAACATGCTGTTTGAGTGACAAATCATGATCCAATCGGATCCCTAAATTCTTCACGACCTGTTTGGGTTTGGGAACTGTTCCCAGATTGTGTGGCCACCAATCAGGGGTCCATAGTCTTTTAGCTTCTCCAAACAGCATTACCTCAGTTTTGCTGACGTTGCACTGAAGCTAATTGATGGACATCCAATGTGCCACTGCCTTCATGCCTGAAGAGAAAGAGCTTCTTACATCTGCTGAGAGAGTCTTAAAGGGGAAGAGGAGCTGTGAAACATCAGCATATGATACTGGGATGAAACCATACATGCGCATCACTCTTGCCAGGGGTGCCACATAGATGTTAAAAAGGGTTGGGCTTAAACAGGAGCCCTGTGGCACCCCTTTTGAAATCTCTACCTCCGCTGAACGATACGTATCCATGGTGACTCTCTGGGAGCGATCGGATAGGAAGCTCTTTAACCAGTCAAGGGCTTTATCCTTGATGCCAGCGTTTGACAACCGATCGGTCAGGATGGTGTGTGACACGGTGTCGAACGCTGCCGACAGATCTAAAAGAACCAGGATCACTGAGAAGCCCTTGTCCTGGTACATATGTAGATCATCAGTGACAGACAGAAGGGTGGACTCAATGCTGTGATTCAGCCTGAACCCTGACTGAGAGTAGTCCAGGCCGCCAGCAAGTTCGATGTAGCTGGACAGATGGTGGTTTACATGCTTTTCAATCAGTTTCCCTAGAAATGGTAATAAGGATATGGGCCTGAGATTAGCTAGTTCGGTCCATGGGATGGTAGTATTTTTCCTGATAGGTCTAACAAGGGCTCGTTTCCATTCTCTGGGGACGTTGCCTGAGCTAAGTGAAAGATTCACCAGTCTTTCAATCGGTATAAAGATAGAATATCGACGGGAAAATATCGACTAGCATTAATATCGTGGTAAGAATATCGACTGTTAAAAATATCGTAATAGAAAATATCGTTGTAAAAAATATCGTTTCGTGAGAATGACAAAAATATCGTCATAAAAAAATATCGATGAACAGAATATCGTTGATCAAAATGTCGTTTTATATAATATCGACACAAAAATATAAGGTGTTATAAAATTTATAAAAAAATATGTATTATGTTTTTAAAAAACTTACAAAACTCCTACTAGTAATAATATGTGTTAAAAAATATTTTCTACAAAAGAATTGTTAAAATTTTAGTAGCGGGTTATTGGTATTATAGGGGAGAAGGGTGGGTAGTAATTTAAAATTTGGTTTTTAAAAAATTTATAAAATATAAACAAATTAGAAAATAATTAAGAAATGGAAATTTTCATTTTAAATTTCGAATTGTTCACGAAATTAAATTTGTAATTAAATTTTAAAATTTCAAATAAAAATTTTAGGAGCGGGTTTTTGGTATTATAGGGGATTAGGGTGGGTAGTAATTTAAAAATGTAGTGTTAAAAAATTGTATAAAATATTAATAAATTAGAAATTTATCATGAAATCAAAATTTAACATCGAAATTTAAAATTTTACACGAAATTTCTTTTTAAATATTAATAAAAAATATTAAATTAATATTGAAGAAGCGTTATTTTGGTATTATAGGGGAATAGGGTCTAAAAAATAATTTAGATAGAAAAATTTATATTGTTTACTAACCTGCACATTTCCTGACTTATTTTGGATTGGAGTTAGAATAGTAATTTATTATAGTTTACTATCCAGCACTTTCCCTGAGTTATGTTATGTTTGGAGTTAGAATAGTAATTTATTATGGTTTACTATCCAGCACTTTCCCTGACTTATGTTGGATTGAAGTTAGAATAGTAATTTATTATGGTTTACTATCCAGCACTTTCCCTGATTTATGTTGGATTGGAGTTAGAATAGTAATTTATTATGGTTTACTATCCAGCACTTTCCCTGAGTTATGTTATGTTTGGAGTTAGAATAGTAATTTATTATGGTTTACTATCCAGCACTTTCCCTGACTTATGTTGGATTGGAGTTAGAATAGTAATTTGTTATGGTTTACTATCCAGCCCTTTCCCTGAGTTATGTTATGTTTGGAGTTAGAATAGTAATTTATTATGGTTTACTATCCAGCACTTTCCCTGACTTATGTTGGATTGGAGTTAGAATAGTAATTTATTATGGTTTACTATCCAGCACTCTCCCTGACTTATGTTATGTTTGGAGTTAGAATAGTAATTTATTATGGTTTACTATCCAGCACTTTCCCTGACTTATGTTGGATTGGAGTTAGAATAGTAATTTATTATGGTTTACTATCCAGCACTTTCCCTGACTTATGTTATGTTTGGAGTTAGAATAGTAATTTATTATGGTTTACTATCCAGCACTTTCCCTAACTTATGTTGGATTGGAGTTAGAATAGTAAGTTATTATGGTTTACTATCCAGCACTCTCCCTGACTTATGTTATGTTTGGAGTTAGAATAGTAATTTATTATGGTTTACTATCCAGCACTTTCCCTGACTTATGTTGGATTGGAGTTAGAATAGTAATTTATTATGGTTTACTATTCAGCACTTTCCCTGAGTTATGTTATGTTTGGAGTTAGAATAGTAATTTATTATGGTTTACTATCCAGCACTTTCCCTGACTTATGTTGGATTGGAGTTACAATAGTAATTTATTATGGTTTACTATCCAGCACTTTCCCTGACTTATGTTGGATTGGAGTTAGAATAGTAAGTTATTATGGTTTACTATCCAGCACTCTCCCTGACTTATGTTATGTTTGGAGTTAGAATAGTAATTTATTATGGTTTACTATCCAGCACTTTCCCTGACTTATGTTGGATTGGAGTTAGAATAGTAATTTATTATGGTTTACTATTCAGCACTTTCCCTGAGTTATGTTATGTTTGGAGTTAGAATAGTAATTTATTATGGTTTACTATCCAGCACTTTCCCTGACTTATGTTGGATTGGAGTTAGAATAGTAATTTATTATGGTTTACTATCCAGCACTTTCCCTGACTTATGTTATGTTTGGAATTAGAATAGTTAATTATAATGGTTTACTATCCACCATTTACCCTGACTTACGTAGGATTGGAGTTAGAATAGT
Source organism: Triturus cristatus (assembly GCF_964204655.1). NCBI lineage: Eukaryota > Metazoa > Chordata > Amphibia > Caudata > Salamandridae > Triturus > Triturus cristatus. The sequence goes on along the minus strand of NC_140586.1, from coordinate 781,314,301 downwards.
TAATTATCATGGTTTATTATCCAGCATTATCTATTTACTATTTTTAATAAGAATAATATATGTCATGTTGTAATATTCATTTCAACAATATAAATGAAAAACATTTTTATAACATTTTTACATACATATGACAAGTTTCTAAATGAAGAAATAAAAATTGTTTAATTTTTTTTTTATTCATAGTTTAATTTGTTACTGCAAAGATTTTGAACATTTTATAAAACATTTAACATAATTTTTGCTAACAAATTATATTGCAGTTTTGTACATAAATACAGTTTCAATTATGCATAAATTAGTATATTAAATTTTAATATTTTTTATAAAAATTTAATATATTACATATTTTTTATGTCATTGATTTTATCACGATATGTACATAACATAAATGTACATTTTTTAACATCTGAGAAAAATATTTAACAATGAAATTTTTTTTAATATACAATAAACAATTAATACATAATTCTATTGAACATATTAATGTATATTTTACAATATTCATTTGTTTTTTAACAATAAAAAGTAAATTATTACTAAACATGGTAAATATTATGCTATTTAATACAATTTATTTTTGATCAAAAGGGTATTTAGTCCTATTTTAGTTTTTATTATGCATCCATTTTGTTTTTGGAACTTCACTTTTTACTCTATCAACATCGTTGTTTGGGTCATTTTAGAAAACGGAACCTCGCGATTGGGAGCTGCTTCTTGTTGGTGAATGTAAGTTTATTTTACATTATTTTTAAAGTTATTTAAATTTATTTTAGTGATAGTTGTAGTGTGTACTTGTCGATATGTGTAGTACTTTACTCTTGATGTGCGAATTACGTGTTATTTAGCGTCGTTATGGAGAACGTACTTTGTGAGGTAGTTCGAACACAAGTAACGTTTACTGTTGTATTAATGGATGAATTCAGATGTTGTCTTATGTTTTATATGCTATGTGTAGGCTATGTGTATTTCCTATGTTTTGAGGGTGCGTTTTGTTTCGATTATTTACAGGTGTTCGTTTTGGGGAGCAGATGGATTGTAACGCTTTTTTATTTAAAGCAGGTACATACTTTTTTACTTTCCCTGCTTTTTCGAGTTTTCTACTTTTTTACTCGTGATTATTTATCACCTTTTTAATGGTTTCAATTTCGAGAGGATTGCGACGGGGGACTATTATCAAACAGTTGTATTTTTTCCATTTTGTTGGGATTTTTAAACACTAAATGGATAGCGTTTGCTATTATTGCTGTGGAAAGTATCACCGTGGAACATATTCTACAGCAGTAGAACCGTAAGTAAAAGTGATATTTACTTTTGGGTTGCATTGTGTTATAGTGTACTATTTAGTAAAATGTAATGTTATTATGTCTTGTAATAATATATTACTTATATTTTCACATGACATAATGTTACTAAATTTAACTACATAGTATGTTTTGTTATGCTTTGCTTAATTTTTAGGTATTTATATTTAAAGGATGGATTTAGCTATTAGGTCTAAGTATGCTAGACCTTCTATACTTGGGTACATTCTAGTTTTTTGCTGGAGATATTCGTACATATTTAATGTTTGTTTGCTTAGTTTAGGGCCAATTTTAGAAAGGGATTGCTCTATTCTGAGTTCTTGGTAGCTTTGTTCTTTTTTAATGCTTTGGATTAGTTTGTGAAGTGTTGGTTGACTTCTTCCTAAAGTGGCTTGGAAGGCATTATGCCATCCTTCAACTGCGTTGTTAGTTTTAGCTTTCTGTGCTATTGTACTAGCATACACATTCCACCATGGAATTTGAAACTTAGGTTGTCTACGGTGGCCTGAACGATGTAATCTTCCAACCCAGGTATCTTCAAAATAGTCCAAGAAGGGAGTTAGTTTTTTCTCATTGGTGCGGTAGAAAGGGCTGTCAATTAATATATTGTAGTAGTTAGCTACTTCTGTTGTTGGTACATATGCCAATGCAATCAACTTTTTTATTTGATAAGCAAAGTGACTGTTTGCAGAATATTCAATGTTTAAGGTAGATTTTTGTAAGTGCCTCCATATACTTTGGTTGTAGTGATAATAACAACCTTTTATTGAGGTATGGGGATATATTTTAAGGATAGCTTGAATCATGGCCATTTCAAAGTCAATTATAATTCTTTGAGGATAGTAATTATCTGTTAATTCTTTGATCGTTGTTAAAAGTTCAACGTAGGTAGTATTTGTTTTGTTTGGCAGCAGAGTATAAATTAGAGGGATATTTGTATCTTGGTATTCCCCATGGATGGTGTAAAGTTGATAGAAAGGTTTGGGACAAACTTTAAAAGTCCCGTCCATCATCCATGTTTCACATGATTTAAGTTTTTGCAAATTACTATTAGTAGCAAAAAGTAAAAATCGTTTGTCATGACTGTGGTTGTCATACATTAAGAATTTATCCTCATTATGTGTAATGGTATATTCAGGATATATTTTTATATCCTGAAAACTTTCTGGCGTTGGTGGAGTTGGATCTGAAGCACGTTTAGTTTTTGCAATTAATCTTTTTAAGTTGGGAATAGAAGGTAGCTGTCCTGTCACATGTTCTGGCACTTTGCTTAAAACATTTTTCAAAATACTAGTGCTTGTTTCTTGTGATCCTGTACTAGCATCTTTCAATGTTTCCAGTGCTTCTCTAACTTCCACTTCTGTTACATTTGGTGGGTGGTTATGCTCACGTACATTTACCACATTGTTATCAACAGTTGTTGCTCTACCATAGCATGCACTTGAGTAATATTTGCTACATTTCCAATGGGTCTTATTCGCTTTTATTCTTTCTTGGGTGTAGGTGTAACCCATGTAGTTCAGCATTAGTTTCCCTTTTTGCGAAGTAATGAAAGTAGCTCCAGTTGCCATGTCTAAGGTAGATCTGTGGAAATATATATATGTATTTTTAAGAACATTGAACACGATTTACAGAGATGTGTATAAGAGCAGGAAAAAGCGTGAACATATACTTACTATGTGGCTTCACTGGTAATTCTTTTATTCTTATTTCTCTTTCTGAATTTTCTTCTTTTTAAGTTCTGTAGTAGTGTTAAAGAATAATTGAAAGACATGATTTAGTGTTATAGGTGTTTGAATTACTTTCAGAATTGTTATACATACAGTGACTATACTTACTTGATGTAGTAGAAGATGTTGGTAGTGTAGTTGTAGATAGGCAAATAATTTTGTAGAGTCTGTGGAAAAAATAATCATTGGGTTACTTATAGTATTTGGATGATAGTAGTTGTTAACATATGAAGTAAATTGTACATTTACTTAGCAAGTTTAAATAATTTTTATCAGCTATCTAAGTAGACATGGATAAGGTAGTTTATAAATGTTTTTACATCTAAGTTTTTGGTCGTTGTTGATAAGTTCAACATGTTTTGTTTTCACTATAAAGAAGAACAGTTTTTAAATTAGGGAGTTTATCTACTTTTTGCTAAGTTCGAATGAAAAAAGCAATGGGATTTTACTTACTTGAAGTGTAGTATGATGTTTTGTAGTTGTAGTCGTAGGTTTGTATTCTCTTCTCTCAGCAAGGTAACCGTTTTTCTCCAAGTTTGGGCCAAAAATGGTAAATTACGTTAAGTGTATAATTGTTTTTATATTAGTGAGTTAATTAATGGTAGCTTTTGATTGGTTCAATTAGTGAAATTTCAAAATCATTGGTCGAGAACGTTATTTTGAATTAGAAAACCGTTATTTTCGTAAGAGTTTGTTGCATCACTATTTGTTTGTTAAAGTACATAGTAAAAAGTTTTATATGTGCTTTTTTGTTTTATATGTAAACAGTTTATATGTAGAAAATAATGAAATGTGTTTCACATTTAGGCCATCGGAGTGTATGATAGTATCAGTAAATGTAATTTTTTTTAACCTATATTATATATTTTTATATCAATAAGTATTAGGAAAACTAAATAATTATATGTGTGAATAGTTTTGTAAAGTAAAATAGTAAAAAAAAGTGAGTAAAATAAAAGAATAGTGCATATCGAGTTGGTAATAAAAAGACTTTTGTATATTTCTATAAGCAGATAGGTCGTCGATGTTAGTGTAGTCGATATATATGTCTAAGGTAATGTTATTTAAAATAAAGTCGATAATGTAGTAGTCGATATTTATGTTGTCGATATTAGTGTGAACGATATTAGGGTTGTCGATAAAAAAAAATCGATATTTGTGTGAATCCTTGTTTAAGTATAGGATGACGATATTAATGTAAGCGATATTTTAGTGACGATATTTATTTCTGACGATATTTATGTTAACGATATTCCATCATGGAACCCTTTCAATCACGGGGCAGAACTGTTCAGTCAGGGCAGGCATTATCCTAGCTGGGATAGTATCATCTGGATTACCACTTTTGATCTGTGATACTAATGAGGAAGTTTCTTGTAAAGAGATGAGAGGGAAGGTATCTAACGTATATTTGTCCTGCTTCAGTTCGGTATCCATCTCAAGGGGCGCCGTATCTATAGTAGTTGCTCTATTGGCGCAAACTATTTTATCATAAATTATATCTATTTTATTGGTGAAGAAGCAGGAGATTTCATCACATAGCTGTTGAGAAGCTAACTCAGAGGATTCACATCCTACTGGCTTGACAAAGGTTTGTAAAATTTGGTACAGGACCCTTGGAGAGTTCCCTGCAGCTGTTATTTGTGATGCAATATAAGTTTTGCGAGCAATGCGAATAGCTTTATGGTAGATAGATAATGAATCCCAATATTTATTCTTATCGTCTACCAGGTGGGAGGTTCTCCACCTCTTTTCTAGTTTCCTAGCAGTTAATTTTAGTGTCCTTAAGTGGTCAGAAAACCAGATTTCTTGTTTGTTAGCCGGTCTGGGTTTGAACTGTTTCAAAGGGGCAATCTTATCTATAGCTTCCTTAGTAGCTCTTTCAAATTTTTTAATCGCGGTTCCAATATTTTCTTGGGGGGAAAAGAAGGGGGAGTTAAACTTTTTCTTGAAGGTGGTATCGGTAACTTTGTGCCACTGTCTACGTACACTCGGTAGTAAGATCGGGCGTGAGGAGGTGGGCTTGGAGTGAGGAGTAAAATATTCAACGATAAAATGATCAGTCCAATTAACCTGTATTGCAGGTAGACAAGAGACTGACGAAAAGTTGGATAAGATCAGGTCCAGGGTATGACCTGCCTAATGTGTGGGCCCACAGTTACATTTTATGAGTCCTAGTGAGGACAGGTCGGTTAATAGAGATTGCGCCTCGCTGCAATCCAACCTATCGCTATGTACATTGAAGTCCCCTACTAATATGAAGTCGCTATCATTGTTGACATGTGGGGCAAGTAGCTCCATCAGCAAGCTGGAAAAATTAGTGCATGGTCCAGGAGGACGGTATACTAGGGCACCCTTTTGACTTTCTTTGGGGGACAATATTATTTTAAAGATTAATCGTTCAAGTTCTGGAGTGCTTAATTCTTCTAAAACCGAAATTTTGATTTCTTGTTTATGCACAATAGCAATCCCGCCACCTATTTTAGTGGGGCGGTCCAATCTGACTATTTTATGGTTCTTTGGGACTCCAAGGGTTATGGCAGGGGTAGAGTGTGGTTTTAGCCACGTTTACATAAGGTAACACAAATCGGGTTGCTTAGAAGAGATTAGGTCCCAAACCTCTGCAGTGTGTTTGGAGAGTGACCTAATATTACAAAGGATGTTTTTCCTCCCTAAGGGAGTATGATTGCTTCCAGCAACAATATTGATGTCAAGATTGATTTGGGACATTCAGTGCTGTTAGTGTCCCGCTTATGTATGATACACTGAGTGTGGCAATGATGGCAAGAAAATGGCCCTTCTACCTCAGGGTATTCCCCACACCTGCAGCCCTTTAATGGTTCTGAGTTAAGTCCCCGCAGTACCTGAGGAGTATAGGAAATCCACCTAGGAGGGAGTCTTTGTGAATCAGGTGTAACAGTCACCATGGCCCCTGGCCCCGTCCTGTCGCGGACGGGCGCAGACGGGCAGGTCTTTGGCTTGTCTTCGGCGCCGTCAATGGCGCCCCTCTGCGCGCAACCGCTGCGCGCTTTGGCCGACGAATGGCTAAATAGCTCTGTGAGGAGTGCTGCTAGAGCGCTAACCGCTCGACTGTCTCGGGGTTGCTGCGCGTGTCTTGCTCTTGTCTACCCCGCCCTCCGCTCAACGGTATTGGATACCAAGTCGGACCAGGGCGGGTAGGCTGGAACACCAAGCAAAGACAAGGACTGGGCCCCTAAAGTCGCTTACAGTTCGGGGGAGATCGTAAGTGCACTATCAGTGATTATATTAAAATTAGCAATCAATTCCAATACAACACAGCGTGAAGATGTTTAAAGTATGTGGGCAAATTAAAAGCGGCGCAAGTGACTTTAAAATTATTAGATCAATTTCGCAGTGACACAAATTCGTCCGCTAGCTGTTCAGAGTGCTCCGCTCTGAAAATCGTTACCTGGCACCAAGCGGGGTCAGGAGACACTGCCACTGTCCTCCCCTTACCGCAAATGGCCAAGCCTCCTCGCCGCCTAAATAGCCCTGTGAGGAGTGCTGCTAGAGCGCTAACCGCTCGACTGTCCCGGGGTTGCTGGGCGTGTCTTGCTCTTGTCTACCCCGCCCTCCGCTCAACGGTATTGGATACCGAGTCGGACCAGGGCGGGTAGGCTGGAACACCAAGCAAAGACAAGGACTGGGCCCCTAAAGTCCCTTACAGTTCGGGGGAGATCGTAAGTGCACTATCAGTGATTATATTAAAATTAGCAATCAATTCCAATGCAACACAGCGTGAAGATGTTTAAAGTATGTGGGCAAATTAAAAGAGGCGCAAGTTACTTTAAAATTATTAGATCAATTTCGCAGTGACACAAATTCGTCCGCTAGCTGTTCAGAGTGCTCCGCTCTGAAAATCGTTACCTGGCACCAAGCGGGGTCGGAAGACACTGCCACTGTCCTCCCCTTACCGCAAATGGCCAAGCATCCTTGCCGCCTAAATAGCCCTGTGAGGAGTGCTGCTAGAGCGCTAACCGCTCGACTGTCCCGGGGTTGCTGGGCGTGTCTTGCTCTTGTCTACCCCGCCCTCCGCTCAACGGTATTGGATACCGAGTCGGACCAGGGCGGGTAGGCTGGAACACCAAGCAAAGACAAGGACTGGGCCCCTAAAGCCCCTTACAGTTCGGGGGAGATCGTAAGTGCACTATCAGTGATTATATTAAAATTAGCAATCAATTCCAATACAACACAGCGTGAAGATGTTTAAAGTATGTGGGCAAATTAAAAGCGGCGCAAGTGACTTTAAAATTATTAGATCAATTTCGCAGTGACACAAATTCGTCCGCTAGCTGTTCAGAGTGCTCCGCTCTGAAAATCGTTACCTGGCACCAAGCGGGGTCGGGAGACACTGCCACTGTCCTCCCCTTACCGCAAATGGCCAAGCCTCCTTACGTTTTGTCCATCCATTCGAAATCTATCATGTTGCATTGTGAAATTTTAAGTCAGGCAAACAGTCAGGCCTTACTTTGTGGCTTCCATCCGGAAGTTTTCTCTCTTACAAGTAGATCCCTCCCACCCCCCACCACCCCCCAGCTCGCATCCGACCACCTACTCCAGATTGTCCCTGCCCCCCCACACACTCCTACGATCCGTTTCTTTTGAGTGTGAGGGCAGCAGCCCATTGTCTTGTGTAGGGTCATCTCTACCCAGACCTGGTGTTTAGTCAACATCACAACACTGTTTACTTGGATTTACAGGCCCATTATTGTGGTTAGGAATGCAAACAAGCATTTGCAATACAATAGGTCTCGCTTTTACGCGAGTTTAACCCCTTCAGTGCCCGCCCCTTTCCCCGCCCTGTGCCGGCCGTTGTATTAGCGGGCGGGGTCTATGACGAGCTGGACTCGTCATGGGCACAGCGCCACCGCGGCCCATGACGAGTCCAGCTTGTCATGGGCACTGAAGGGGTTAAGCTATTGACATTGCAAATCACAATGCCTTTTATTTTTGTTTTTGTGTTTAAAACATAAATAAAACTCATTTACAATGCCCATAGCTTAAACTTGCGTAAATGCCAGACCTATTGCATTTCAAATGCTTGTTTTCCCAGTAGCTGTACAGAGCACGCTGTCTAGTTTCAGACTAGAATCCTTGCATGAGACTCTGTTCTGAGAAGCAACGCCCTCCTATCTGTTGCTTCCTTCCTGTGTAGTCTCCAGTTAGTCCCGCCTTCTCAAAGGACCATTAAGATGGAGAATAGCAGTTCCTTTCTGCAAACCTGCATTCATTTCTGTGAGGCAGTGTGCAAAGTGGTCGCTAGTATTTGTGGTCCTCCCATTCACACATGAATGCTGAGTCAGGGCTGATTTCCTAGTGCAGTAAGTAGTTTGCCACAGTGTGGATGACGCTTGCTTCTGGCTGGTGGGAATGGACACCCGATTCTGAGATCTGCGATCTTACCACATTTGAATATAACCGCATTGGAGAAATGCGTGGTAGCCAGATGAGCAAGCCTTTGTCACCTTTTTGCTACATTTTCAGCATCTTGCCCCATCGTTAAAAAGACGTTAGCCTACAAGCCTCGGTTGTTGTCTAAATAGTCCAGACTGACGTAAGTTCTTGATCTATAACGTAGTAGGGTGCTTTACAGTATTAGGGCCGAGGATACCATGCAGAGGAGAGTTGCTGCAGGGGTTGTTTCCCCTCTAAGTCCCCCTATTGTGTTTTTAAGCTGTTGGCAGGTATGACAGTACTTTCTGGGAGGAGGCATTTGGCAGGGCTGCAAGATGAGCTTGGGGTAGGATCTAGGGTGTGTTATTGGTGAACATAGCTTAGTGACCCTTGCTTAGTCCTTGTTCTGAGTCTTCCACAGGCCCAGATATGAACTGAAGTGTTGGGTCTACAGTTCCAATATTTATATCTGGTGCCTACTTTGAAGTAGGTGAAGGTGCTGGAGATTTCCACCTCCAGAGATGTTTGGAATTTTCTGCCTCCCTACCCTGGCCCTCGATTGTCTCGGGTCACAAAAGACCAGTCTTAAACACTTTGTGAGAGTGCTCAGGCAGAGCCTTTGGGATGTGCAAGTGCGGTAGGTGACAGCCTCCCTCATCAAGTCAGAGATGACTCATCCTGCTATCACCTATTCCCCTTCGTCTTACTATCCGAGAGCATTACACAAAGACCAACTGCCAAGTACACCAAGTCATATGACCCCTGGACAGGCTGCAGGCACCACATGGTTAAGGCAAGAAAATGCCAACTCCCTAAAAGTGGCATTTTCAAATGACTGAAAATCTGACTTTACCATTAAGGAGGGAGTTTAAGTAAAATTCTTTAGACACCAAATTCAACCTAACTACCTGCTCCCAATTGCAAGTTACCACTTATTAAATGTAATATGGGAACCCAATGTTACCCTATGAGAGAGGGAGGCCTTGCAGTAGGGAAAACGTAAAAGAGTTTTTCACTACCAGGACATGTAAAACGTAAAAGTACACACCCAACTTTTTAAATACATGGCACCTTGCTAATGGACTATTTCAGGACTACCCTAGGGGTGACTCATATTTATTAAAAAGACAGGGTTGAGCCTGGCAAAAGGTTACTTTGCCAAGCCTAAATGGCAGTTTAAAACTGCACATACAGGCTGCCATGGCAGACCTGAATCATGTTGTACAAAACTACTTGTGTGTATGGGACAATCAGTGCTGCAGGCTCACTAGTAGCATTTAATTTACAGTCCCTGGGCATAAGAGCTACCACTTTACTAGTGACCTATAAGTAAATGAAATGTGTCAATTGGGTATAAGCCAGTTCTACCATGTAAGTCAACACTACCACGTTTAGGGGAGAGACACAAGCACTTTAGCATGGGCTAGCAGTGATAAAGAGCACCGTGTCCTAAAGCCAGCAAAAACGAGATCGGTAAAAACAGGAGGGCTGAAGGCATAATGTTTGGGGTAAAACCACACTAAGGCTGACTGGTTTAACAATAATTTATACAAACAAAGTTCAGTAGGGAGATATGGTAACAAAAATATATCAAACTTAGGAATACACTTTGAATAATGCCTTTTCGTTGGAATTTATTCCAGGCTCTTTGCCTTCAACAATTTTCCAAAACTAAAACAACCAACCTAACATCAAGTTACAAGCTTTAAGGAAAGACATACCCAATGTTTTGCAACTCCCTTGTTCACTCACTATTTATCTATTCTCTGATCTGAAATTAAACACAACCCCCAAACAAGTAATATATACAATGTAGCTATGCTTTCAATGCAAAGTATCTAGCTTGCTCACTCCGGTGTGAATATGTACCATGATCCGCCCCATTGGGGATTTTCCACAACCCTACAGCATGCCAACAGTTTCCAAGTAACTACTCTCTTTAAATACTGAAATCAGTATTCTCAACTTGGCCAATCAAACTCTGGTGTTTCCCATTTCAGATTGTAATTTAATAAATAGTCTTTAAATAGCCGCATAATATGGACATTGATGTTGGTTGCAATGGTGAATAAGTGTGTTATACCATGAATGTAAAACGTTCTCTGCTTTGTTTTCATAATTTCAGCCCTGAAGAAGCGGCATGCACCGCCCTCAAACGCATGTTGGCTGAAAATATTGTGTTGAAAATGACTTAATTGCAAGAATCTGTGGAAACACTTTGTAATATTAAGCCGCAAGTTTTTCGAATATCGCTTATGTTACTGTACTGGGTAGAAATGATTGGAACAATGTTTTTGGGAACGTGCTCTGCTGTTTTGTCTAAGGCAAAGAGCCTAGAATAACTTCCTATGAAAAGTCATTATTCATAGTGTATTTGCAAGTTTTTTTTTTTTGGTACTATATCTCCCTATGGAACTTTGTATATTTTAAGTATCGACTTGGCTGGACACCAATTTAGTTGGTTGGGCTTTTCACCAGGCCATCAGAATCCTTGCCCATCACTTAATATATAACAATGCATTATGCAGGGGTGTATCTTGCTCTTATATGTCAAGGGGCTGTGGATGTGAGATTGCCTAACAATCAACATTCTTACCTCAACAAAAGAGGCTAGAAGACAGGTTGAGGCAGTGAGGTGATGCTGAAAGGAGTTAAGTGTAACATTCTTGGTAGTATAAATATATGCATTTAGCATAAACCACAACACAAGTTAAGCCAGTACTCAGATTGTCTACTATTAGTTTACAAAGTGTAGTATACTATGGCATGATGGCACCCGGAGGTGGGTTTACCGTGTACTGTTGTTGTAGGTTAATGTGGGGGTATAGCTTAACCTGAATGTGCTGCTGAGGTAGCAAATGGTAAGCCAGCTGGATGACTTGAAGTCTTTTTGTTTGATTGATGGTGCAGGAGTAGTGTTTAAAAAAGAGCAATGTGGCTGCAGGTTTTCTACCCACTAGTATCTTCAAAGATGTTTGATTTTCCTGTGGCAGAAGGGCATTAGGAGAGGAATGCAATTTCTGTGGCCATAAATGCCTGGATTACAGATCAGTGATTTGGTTAAGTTCAACACATTAGCAAACAGAGAATAGATTTATGGCCAAATGTACATAGATCTCTGTTTGTGATTTCCTAATAGCAAATTTTTGCAGTTCGCTATTAGGAAATCGTAAACAGCTATGTACAATGGCATCCGACAGAATAAAGAGGTAGTGGGATAGATGGAGTGGGTGCAGGGGAGCTTGGGAGTTAATAAATATTTTTAAAACACTAGGAGCTGCTGGCCGCCTCCCGCATCACGCCTCGGTCTTCCTGGTACCAGTAGGCACTGGGGCAACATCACACTCCCTGTGCAATTGGCCTGAGCGGGCTGAAAAGATGCTCTGCTCAGGACAGGAAGTCAGTGCTGTTTCTCCAGCCCGGCTGTTCAATACAGCCGGGTTGGAGAAATCTAGGTGCACATTTGTGTTTGGTGTGCTTAAGACAGTTGGCCAAACACACAGGAGCACTTAGAAGTGCATATACCGCTCCTCCTCCTGCCGCCTATGCCCCGGCCTAGACCCTCCCTCCACACACTGGCACAGAACAGGCAAGTGAAAATTAAAAGATTAAAGTATATCATTTAATTTTTCACCTGCTGGATCCGAGCCAATGAGACGATGCTCCTCCGCTATTGCGGAGGAGCAACCCCTGCAACAGTTGGTTTTACACTGTTTGCAATTCCCAATGGGTTGCAAGGCACCTGCCTCATTAATATTCATGAGGCAGGTCTCAATTTGTGACCCCTTGGGAATAGCTAGCACTCACAGAGATGGTGGCCTGCTGGGGTCAGCAGACCACCATGTCAGTGACTGCTTTTTAAATAAAGCGATACCAAAGGGGATAATGGACAGAGCGTTTGAGCAAATCAAACACTCACCCCAGTCAACTGATCTGGGTTTAATCCATCATCATTCTTTAGCTCACTCCACCACCCCAGTTCAGACATGGCCATATGCAAATCAGTCTGACCCTGTGCCTCATGGGAACAGTCCAGCCCGAACTGCCAAGCCATGTCTTCCCTGGACCGGAAACAAGCATCCTGGGACAGGTTTCGGGTTCATAACCCTCATCAGCCAGGCTATCTTGAATCCAGTGGCAAAGTGAGCAAGGGACCCATGTCTAGGCATACCCTGCTAACTTGGGGCGAACAAAGCGATACCAAAGGGGATCATGGACGGAGCGTTTGAGCAAATCAAACACTCACCCCAGTCAACTGATCTGGGTTTAATCCATCATCATTCTTTAGCTCACTCCACCACCCCAGTTCAGACATGGCCATATGCAATCAGTCTGACCCTGTGCCTCATGGGAACAGTCCAGCCTGAACTGCCAAGCCATGTCTTCCCTGGACCGGAAACAAGCATCCTGGGACCGGTTTCGGGTTCATAACCCTCATCAGCCAGGCTATCTTGAATCCAGTGGCAAAGTGAGCAAGGGACCCACGTCTGGGCATACCCTGCCAACTTAGGGCGAACAAAGCGATACCAAAGGGGATGATGGACGGAGCGTTTGAGCAAATCAAACACTCACCCCCAGTCAACTGATCTGGGTTTAATCCATCATCATTCTTTAGCTCACTCCACCACCCCAGTTCAGACATGGCCATATGCAAATCAGTTTGACCCTGTGCCTCATGGGAACAGTCCAGCCCGAACTGCCAAGCCATGTCTTCTCTGTACCGGAAACAAGCATCCTGGGACCGGTTTTGGGTTCATAACCCTCATCAGCCAGGCTATCTTGAGTCCAGTGGCAAAGTGAGCAAGGGACCCACGTCTGGGCATAAATAAAGCAGTTTTTTATTTTTGAATGCAGCCCGTTTTTAGTTTTCTTTGAATTTTTTAAGCATAGGCTGTGGTACCTGTGGGACTGTTTCCTGCTATTAATATATGTTGGCACCCACATTCACAAAGGAGAAGGGGTCCCTCTTGCGAATGGGTTACCTCTTCCTTCACAAAGTTGGTTAGGTAGGAATGTTTTGTGACCTTATTCCAGTCACAAAACATTCATACATGCCCCTGCAACTCGTTTTTAGGAAGGGACGCCCTTGGCATGCCCCTTCCTAATACCGACTTGAAAAACCTATTTGCGGTTCGAATCACAAATAGGGCGTTTTACATTTAGAAATGCTTTTTTCAGGTCGCAAATGGCCCAATTCTGTGAATCGGGCCGTTTGCAAGCTGAAAAAAGCTTTGTACATCTGGCCCTGAGTGACCTTCATTGTCCTCCTTTTGATTGCACTGTATGCAAGTCAAAGAAACCCGACAGAGATGCCAGAGACTTCTGTCCTCTGGAAGCACAGCTATTCCAAAACACCCCTCTCCCCCCCATCCTCCTCCACCACCTCCAGGGCGGCATTGGTAGGCTTCCAGGAAGGTGGATAGGGATGCTATATTCACTAGTGTGGAGAAATGGGATTAGCAGAGTCAGACATGAGTTTCATGAACGTGTCATCCTGGTGGGAGAACAATCGCCTCTCTCTCTCCACCTGGCGACAGGTCGCCTAGCCCCAGTATGACCCACGGAATCTCACCATTCCGCATTAGACCACCAACACCCACTGCCAGCAACCCCCGTGCCAAGTTCACGGGGAAAGGCAAACCAGAGAGGGGCATCAAGCAGGTTTTGTTTCTTAGAGACATCCCACTACTTAGAGAAATCTATGAATAAACTTGCTGAGGTGATAGTGATGTGCCTAATAAAAAGAGTATTTACAAAATTCCTATTGAAAACCACCTGATACTTTTAAATGCATGCCTCCCTTGTCAGCTACTGAGCTGCTTGTGTTTCTTAATAGATGACAACGTGAGACGGTAGTGAGGTTAAGGCTAGTCGCAGGGCCCAGAATCTCTCATTTATTTCAAGTTGTTTATTTTTTATTCTCTCTTTTGATGGTTCATAGCATCGTTTCCTCTGATCTGGTCAGTGTGTGTGATGTGATCTGGCTGCGATTCAATCACTGGTACTGAGGCCACATAGAGGCATATTTACAAGAAACTGGTGGAGTGCAGTGTTACACCAAAATTGGTGACCATGCGCTTTGACAGCTTCAAAATGCAGGGATGCTTCGTATTTATAAGAATGCGGCACACCCCTGCGTTAACCCAAGTGCTGGAGCTCAAAAATACCTGCCTGGAGCTAAATAAAAACTGCCTGGCGCCATTTTGCTAGGGTCCCTGCACTGCAAGGTCAATTGTTAATATACAGGAAGGGACACCTTCCTGCACATAATCTTTAAATGCGATTTTCTCTATCAATGTGTGATGCATAATGCAGGACGTGTGACCAAAATACAAGGGGAAATAAAAAATGTATCCTTATAGCGCCTGCTTAAGACCAGGTATTCCCTGGCAGTATTTTTGGCGCTGTCCCATTCCTTGTAAATATGGGACAGCATCAAAAAGTAATGGGTGTTGTGGAAGAGCGCCCACTGCATGCTCCTTTCACTCTAATTGCTGCATGAATAGGGGCATTACTAGCAAGAAGTCGTTAAGCCACTTTAAGTGGCTTAACAGCGCCTTTTAAATAAGGCGAAGGAGTTAACACCACCAGAACGTCACTGAAAGTGACGTTCTGGTGGTGTTAAGTCCTTGTAAATATTTCCCAGAAAGTCATCGCAGCTTATGCAAATTGGAGGTTTTTCAGCTAAAAAAAGAGAATCAACCTCCTTTGTTCATATAATTTTGGGCAGTATGTACACACATATACTTACAACTGTACTTCTCTAAGATGCACTAACGCATATGCTCTAACGGTGTACCTAAACCACAAATCCATGATTTATTATCCCTCAACTCCTCCCCACTGGCACTGGAGCAGTAATTTGAAGGGAAACCTCAATCTGTTATTCATAGGAGCATGGCTTGAAGGGAATTCACAACAGGAAGTGAATATGGGGCTGGGCTGAGGCAGGTAGATGGGAGACGTGGAGTTCAAGTTAAAAACCACCCACCCTCACTGCCCCCCTGCAGCAGATGTTAAAGAGCCCTTAGATACGGGCAACATGAGGTGAAAAGAGGAGGCACAGATAAGAACTAATGTAGTAGTAGTAAAGTTGTTTATTGTATTAAACAATTATTACAATAAAATATGCATCATCGCCTATAGCATATAAATCTCTTTAAGAACATATTCTACAAATAAATGCGTTCAAATCTGACTTGTAGCGATACATCTTTAAAACGCATCCGTTTGTATTCCAACATCAATGGTTATTTACATGCATCTAATTCATAAAGAACTAATGACGTGGCCCTCAGTCCAATCTTTGACAATTTGCGACTTGTGGTTGAGAAAGGCACCTTTGCCCACAGTTCTACAGGATAATATATCTCATAAGACCTGGACCACCGAATCCTATCCCACTGCCTAAATGTGTAGGCAAGTAGTGGCTGCACGTGGGGCAGGCTTGCACTGAATGCCATGGCAGGTGCTTCTCTGCCACCCTGTGCAGGAATGGGCAGAGGGAGTTCATGCAAAAGGCAGAGCAGGCTGGACAAAGACCCTTATCTGTTGGCATTAGAAACTCGTGTGTGTGTATTAATTCACTAATAACCTTTTATTTAACACAAAAAACACACTTTTGGCACTTCGTGGAGTTTTATTGTCACTCAATGGAGGTAGATTGAAAACCTCAGAACATCCTTCAAGGAGCAAAATAATTCCCTGTTGTACGCAGAGATATTTGCACTGTGTGCAGGACTCAGAGGCATTTTACCAGGACTGTATCTTGTGACTCACAAATTGCACAAGGATCTCTGCAACAGAAGCATTTACCCACTGAGCTATATCACTTGGAATACTAGTCTTTGACATAGGAGTAAACGCACTGCTCAAGAGCAGGCAAATTAAACCTCCAAGTTATTTTATAAGTACTTAAGCCTCTAGCCAGAGATTACTGTGACCTCTTCCTCCAGCTAGCTTGGTAGCCCACAGGGTAATCAAGCACCGAGAACCCCCTTTATTTGCAGCACTTCAGAATGACACAGCAAGAACCCTAATAGTACAGAAACAAGTCGTGCATACAGTGACTTCTGAATAAGAGTGCACCTGCCCCTGGGATGAAGCAAACCAATGCTGGAATGGGATGATGTGCCTGGCTGGCATTCCCCTTGCTTTCACTAGAACAGGGATGGATGGGTAACACCTGAGGTATATCATGTGGTTTAGAGTTCAGGGCTTAACCTTATTAAACATACTGACAACTTGAGGATTGTGACCAGACCCAAGCACCAACAAGATCACTGGCAGCTATAATGGGCACTTCCTGCTATACATGCAGATGGGAGATAAAATGGCAGTACCTCTGCTGGTGACACAGTGAGAAACCAGACTTCAAGTGCTAGAGCAATGTTTCCAAGACCCAATGACCCCGGCAAAGATCGGTGTGGCCTGCCGACAGCGAGTGACTGGCAAGAGCCCGCGGGGCTGGTACACATTTATAAATTAGAGAGAGCCCAGCAGCTCTGGACCCAGCCTGCCAGTGCTGGAAGTGGGACAAAAAGGGTGGGGGATCTCTAAAAGGGTTATGGCCAAGGAAGAATGGCAAGGTATCCCTTCTAAAGGGTGTGGATTATGTAGTTAAAGTACTTAGCTTAAACCATGTACACTAAAATCCCGTACTTCTCAATGTGGGCCATTCGGCTGGTACTTGCTCTGTGAGTTTTCCATGATGGCATCCAGATATATAGCACAATATACCTAGAACAAGGCAGACATATTGGCTCTGCTGATTCTGGTGAGCAGCATGAAATAAATGATTGACAGCCGTGATTTGGTGTTGAATAATTAGAATTGAGAATGTTTCAATTCTGAAAATATGAGACTGCATATTGAGCATTAGTGAAGTCTGTTGAAGTAGTGTCTCAATCACTTCCGTTCTCCCCTTCATACCTCTTTCTTCTGCAGTCTTTCACTCTGTTGGACACTGAAAGAGTGGAAATTACATTTACACTTTTAAAGACGAGCAAAAACTGGACATGACACTTTTCAAGACAAAAATAAATACATGTGCAAAACTTTCATGTTATAATAAGAAAATTATGAAAACAAAGGGTTTTAGTTACTACATTATGAAAGCATGCAGAATAGGAGTAGTTTAAATGATATTAGACGTATAAGTGATATAGGTTGTGAGTTATTAAAGAAAAAGAATCTTGTTTTATTAACGTGTTAGAAAACGTCTACATGATGTAGATCTCATGTATTGAATTTACTTCTAATCTGTTTACATTTTTCATAAAATAGAATAATAACCATAGAGATTTATGAAATATTTAAATTAATTTGTTTTTTATATTATATTATTATATTTGTAAGACGCACAAATCATCCCGGAGGGGATTTCTCGGCGCCAAAGCCGTCAAATGCAGGTTACAGTTCCATAAGGTGATTAAAAATCTAACAACCATGTTTTCAGGAGGTGATTAAAGATCTAACAACCATGTTTTCAGGAGTTTCTTAAAAAGGATTAGGTTTGAGCAAGAGCATAGAGGGAAAAGGGTAGTTGATTCCAGTATTTTTGGGCCAAAATAGAAAAGGAGCTGACACCATATGTGTCTCTAGGGATCGGTTTACGGCATAGTAGTAGAAGCTCGCTAGATATGAGCTGACATACTGGGAAATAGGGCTGTTGTTATTTTTATGATACCACGGTCCCTTCCTATGTAGTGGTTTAAAACCCAAACACATACGTTTGAAGAGATCACTTTTTTTATGGGGAGGCAATGAAGGGCGCATAATACAGATTCTGATGGAGATCGTGGAGGAAGATTACAGTTGAGGCGGGCTGCTGCGTTCTGTGCCACCTGAAGTCTGGAGAACAGGCCTTCATTCATTCCGACCACAAGGGAATTCCCATAGTCTAGACAGCTCACTATTAACGCCTGGACCAGGGTTTTCCAAGCATTCAGAGGAGCCCAGTGAAAAGCCTTTCTAAGCATGCGCATCAGACCAAAACAAGTTCCAGAAATGGACTAGATATGTCCGTTCATAGAGAGATTGTCATCCAAAATGATACCCAAATATCTAACCATTTTTCTAGGTGTCGGGGTTGTCCAAGTTCAGTTGGCCACCAGTCAGCGGACCAGATTGAATGAGCCTTCCCAAGGAGTAGGACTTCCGTCTTACTGGAGTTGAGCCTGAAGGAGGTTAGCAACCATCCATGATGCAATTTTTAACATACGGTGCTTGAATTTGACTTTGGTAAGTTCCGGATTTGGATGCATGGTGATGATAAGTTTTGTGTCATCGGCATATGAGATTGTGTCAAAGCCGCAAGACATGATAACCCTGGCAAGGGGAGCCACATAATATGTTGAAGAGAATAGGGATCAAAATGTATCCCTATATCCATGGCCATGGATTTAGAGTGATAAGAATCCATATGTGCACTATGAGTTTTTTCTGATAAAATGTTTCCACCCATTTCAGAGCTTTGCTGCTGACACCAATCTCCCCCAATCTTTGAATTAGAATTGGGTGTGAGATGGTATCAAAAGCAGCTGATAGATCAAAGAGAATCCGCACAGCTGAATTCCCCTGGTCTAACGTGAGTCTGATTGTGTTGGTGACCTCCTTTAGAGCTGACTCCGTACTATGAGATGCACGGAAGCCTGACTGAGAGGGATCCAACAGAGAATTGGATTCCAAAAAAGACACTTTTTGGTGGTTTACCAGTGACTCAGAAACTTTGGCAATAAGAGAGAGCAGTGATATAGGCCTATAGTTTTGTATATCTGTAGGATCCACCATAGGTTTTTTAAGAATGGTTCTAATCCATGCATTTTTCCATTCTGATGAAAGAGTTGCCAACTTAAGCGAAAGATTGCATAGATCTATGATGGGGGCAAAAAAGATTCGAGCCAGGGCGGTAATGAAGTAAGGGGGGATAAGGTCCAGCAGGGACCCAGATTTGATGCTGTGTAATCTATCCAAAACGAGATCAGGGGTGGCGGGATTGGCAGACTCCAGGGTGGAGGACTGGGAGTTAACACGAACTTCAGAAGAGGCTAGCTTTGTCAATGCCTCATTATTTGAAAGAGATTGATAGATATTATAATTTGTAAAAATTATTATTATTTTTTATTCCCTCATATCACCAAAAGGCGTCAGCAAAGCAAAGAAAACCGCTTTGTTTAACTGTCCGCCCTGCGGTCACTGCCCTCACCCTGGTCCATTCCACCTGGACCCTCACCTTTGTCAGTGAGTCGGTGTAATCATAGGGACAAATAGCCAACACCCAGAGATCGAGACCAAGTCAAAAAGGGAGACCATATAGATAGGTCAGGGCTCTTTATTCTCTGACCGAGGCCACAAATCCTGACTGCAGCCTTGACCCAATCTTCTGCTGTCGGGGGTGAGGGGTCCCTCCATTTCAGGCTGGTTTCCCTCCTAGCGCTAAGGATTAGATTAAAGAGCAACCTTCTATGAGGCCGCCTCAACAGCAAAGTTAGTGCTCTATCTTCTCCCAGGAGAACCAGAGTAGTATTTAATTTAATCTCATGATCGAAAATCCCTTTAAGTGCTAGTCCTATACGTCCCAAAAGTTCTTCAAACACAGACAATCAGCAAATATGTGAACATCATTGGCTCCTATACAGCCGCACTTAACACACTTGGCGGGAGGTTGAGGTGCAAACTTAGATATTTTATGTGGAGTCCAATAAATCGGTTAATAGTTAAAAAAAATTGTTTCGCTTCAAGTTAGCAGGTTTAACAGTTGAGTAGAGAGTCTTCAGTGAGCTGTCCCAAACTGACTCGATGCCGTTCTCTGGGATAATTCCTCTCCATACCGCATAAGGGGGCAATATATTTCTCTCCTCCGCCGCTAAAAATCCCTCATACCACCTTGCCACTTCCTTGTACTTTGGTCTGATGTCTTGGAGAGACAGCTCTAATTAATAGTCACCCCCAATCTCCTTTTTATACGCCTCAAACCAGGAGGATAATTCTGAGTGGAAAACTAAGGGCATCCTTTAAACATTCTGGTGTTCCGGGGGAATCCCAAGCTGGGGCAAAATCAGAGTAATATCCAATACCCCACCACCTCCTGACTCTATACCAAAGATCCAAGGCAGCTCTCAATACCTTTAGCTGAACCTTCTTAAAGAACTTAGGAGCATCAAATTTATAAAGAAAGCCCTATACACTCTAAAGCCTAACAATTTCCCCCAAAGATTTTCCCCAAGTGGAATCATCTGTTTTTACCAGGAGCATTCAAATATTCTTAAACTGAAAGGGAACACAATACCAGTTAAAATCAGGTAAAGCCAATGCCCCTTTATTCAATTTACGCCTATGTTTTTTCCAAGAGATCCTAGCTCCTTTCTGGACCCAAATGAAGCTCAACACCCTCCCCTGAATTTTATCAATGCCTTGTTTGGGGAACCCAAGAGGGATAGCATTAAAAAGATAGTATAGTTTAGGAAGGATAACCATTTTTATCAAATTAACCCGTCCACAGATTGCCAGCGGAAGGTTAATCCACCTACCTAATATACGTTCCATCTCTTTAGAGACCCTTGACAAATTCAGATGTGAAATTTTCTCTATATCACTTATTATTGTGATACCAAGATATCTGAACTTGGGGCTTGCTTCCCTCTCCCAATCAGTGATATTCCAACACATAACCTCGATTTTGGCAGTGTTGATTAAATAGCCGGTGAGAGAGCCAAATTCCACCAGTAATTGTTCTACTCTGAACAGAAGTCAAAGGGTCGACCGTGTAAATTAATAGATCATCGGCATAAAGCGCGACTTTGCAGCTGTAAGGGGAGCAGCTAAATGAAACCACTTAGGGATCCAGTCTCAGCTGTTGGGCGAGGGGCTCTATATAAATATCAAAAAGAAGAGGAGATAGAGGGCACCCCTGCCGTGTTCCTCTTAGAATATTAAAACTGGAGGATAATATACCATTAAGGAAAATCCTGGGCGAAGCTCCTGCATAGATCCCTTAAATTGTGTTAATAAATTTAGGGCCAAACCCCATTGAGCTCAAATCTTCCCAGAAATAGACCCAGCATACTCGGTCAAATGCCTTGGCGGCATCTAATGCTACTACAGCCAGAGGGGCAGATCGTTCCATGGCAAGATCTATCGTGCCAATTTGCTGCTGGGTCTGTACCTGGATATATCTCTTGGGGATAAAGCCCTTCTGATCAGAGTGGATGATCTTGGGGGCGAGCTTAGCCAATCTCCCTGACAAAATGCTCATAAGATCTTATAATCCACATTAAGCAGAGAGACTGGCCAATAAAAATCTGCCCTAGTAGGGTCCTTAGAAGGTTTTTAAATAAGGACTATAGAGTCCTCTTTCCAGGATTTAGGAACCTCACCGCCCTATATATGAAATTAAACAGGGCTTCCAGAAATGGTATCAGCTCATCCATCAAAAGGCTATATAATTCATTTGGAAGGGCATCAGTGCCCGCGGCTTTACCCTTGCTGTCCTTGCTTATACTCAGACGAATCTCCTCCTTAGTGATTGGATCATCAAGAGCCTTGCAGCTTGCATCTGTTAAATTAGGGAGCTGCAGCTTCCTCAACCAGCACTTAATATACTCCGGATCAGGGGTGAATTTTTCCCGAAATAGGCTGGAAAAAAGGGACAATAAACAGGCCTGCATATCCTACTGCTGTCCTAAGATGTCCCCCTATCGTTGATAACCAACTTTTTGATAAAGTTCCTCGACCTGTCTGTCCGAACCTTCCAACCAAGTAGTGCACCAGCTTGTTCCCCATATCCAAAATTCTGCATAGTCTTTACATCCCACTGGGCTCTACATTTTTGATCAAGAATCCCCCTCCTGAAGAAACTCTCGGTGGACTCCACTGACCTCAAAAACTACAGACCCATCTCCCTGCTCCTGTTCCCAGCGAAAGTCATTTTGAAAACCATTAACAGACAACTCGCGACATTCATTGAAGAAAACAACATCCTCGACTCCTCCCAGACCGGCTTCAGAAAAAACCACAGCACGGAAACCACCCTCCTCGCCGCTACAGACGACATCCGCACTCTACTGGACAAAGGAGAGTAGTTCTCATCCTCCTCGACCTCTCAGCGGCATTTGACACAGTCTCCCACCGCACCCTAATATGCAACGATGCAGGAATCCAGGACAAGGCCCTCGACTGGATCCCCTCCTTCCTCTCTGGCAGGACGCAGCGGGTCAGACTCCCCCCTTTCCTCTCAGACCCTACACCTAACACCTGTGGAGTCCCCCAGGGCTCCTCCCTCAGCCAGACGCTTTTCAACGTCTACATGGCACCACTCGCCCCCATCATCAGAACCTACGGACTTAACATCTTGTCATACGCAGACGACACCCAACTCATCCCATATCCAACGAGCCCAACACTGCCAGACACAACTTTCGAGAAGGCATGGAAGCCGTCGCAAAATGGATGAAAAACAGCTGCCTACAACTAAACACCAACAAAACAGAAGTACTCATCGTGGGCCCAAACCCTGATGCCTGGAGCGACACCTGGTGGACCCCCACCCTCGGAAACCTGCCAACCCCCATGGACCACGCACGCAACCTCGGAATCATCCTGGACTCCGAGCTCAAAATGGACCACCAAATCAACTCCGTCTCATCTTCCTGCTTCCACACCCTCCGCCTCCTCCGTAAGACGTTCTAATGGATCCTCCTCGAACACCAAAAGACCATCACTCATGCCCTGGTCACCAGCAGACTCGACTACGGCAACGCTCTCTATGCCGGAATAAACAAAAACCTCACCCGCAAGCTACAGAACAACCTGCCAAAACACTGCCACATCTCCCAGCACCTGTGCACACTCCACTGGCTCCCCGTCGAGACGAGAATCACTTTCAAGATACTCACCCACGCACACAAGGCCCTCCACGGCACCGGACCAGCATACCTGAACAGCCGACTCAAACTCCACGCACCCCAAAGGACCCTACGATCAGCCCAGCTCGCATATGCCATGGCCCCCCCACCAGAAAGACCAGATCGAGAGGCCGCTCCTTCTCCTTCTGCTCCACCTCAGACAGACAACATCGCTCCCCATCTTCACAAGAAACCTCAAAACCTGGCTCTTCGACAGACCCCGTAAAAAAGACAAAGGCCCCCCCCTAATTTGCTTCTAGGTCCATGAGGAGGGGGGAAAAGCAAGGACTAACCAACAACAGGACCTCTTATCTGTCCTATATTTCTTTGATACAACCTACTTAGGTTCTGACCATGCCAACAACCCAACAATACAATACAAGAAAACAAGAATTACCCGTGAGAGTTTTATTATTCATTTATATTTCATCTCTGTCAAATGTTATTTCATATTTAAGTTCAAAAAAACGTTTTTTTGTTATGTGTTAATGTTCTCTCTTTTTTGTGTATAAATTTACTACAAAGATACATACATATATACATCTGATTGCCACAGTTAGTGCGGTTCGACCCTAGCGCTGGGATGCCTCCGGGTAACCATGCGCTTTACAAATGTTATTTCAATTCAATTCAATTCAATCTCATTATCTGTGCATAAGATTATTATAGTTTTTTTAACTAATACAATAAACAATTTGTTAAAGAAAACATATATATCACCCCACAGCAAATTGTCAAAAAGATCATTCT
This sequence comes from Triturus cristatus, assembly GCF_964204655.1. Taxonomy (NCBI): domain Eukaryota; kingdom Metazoa; phylum Chordata; class Amphibia; order Caudata; family Salamandridae; genus Triturus; species Triturus cristatus. Next base: position 781,290,202 of record NC_140586.1, on the reverse strand, counting down.
CTCCAGTCACACTACTCTTATACAGTCTCATTCATAATTAAAAGAAGAAGAGATTCAACCCTATGAGGGGTCCCATAAAGTGTCTAAAGAGAACACAGTTCACTGCCGGAAGATCTCAAAACATCAGTTGTTTGTAATGACACTCCTTTCAGGGTCTGCTCCTCATGGGTATAGTGTTTGTCTACGCGCGTTTCAGTGGCAAAACCACCTTCATCAGGACCAATATCTATTGTAAAATGAATCTCAAGCAACAGGCCAAATGGGTTGATCTGTGGGGTAATAGAAAAAATATATTTATGGGTGTTGGCATGTATGTGATTTCCATTCGAAAAAATATGTTATTATATTAATACATTCCTCCTTACCATCCTATGCTGATCTAATGCTGCTTTGCATAGCAAATTTGAGTGTCTCATCACTATTTATGAAGTTCCTAGAGCCAAAGTAAGTAGCTAATCTATGGATTTATACTTAATCTGTAAAATTAGGTGTCATACGTAAGGAGTGTGGAGAGACAGGAGTGCACATATAGCCAAAACATGCCAAAAGGAGAGAATTTAGAAGTTAACTAATAACAGTTATCAGTGGGTATCACCCAGAAAAATGTGATAAAGAGAAAAAAAAAACCCTGTCAATGGCTTTCACTAAAGGAGTGTGGAAGAACGTGATGTCAACATGCTCCCAAGCTAGTTAAATGCTACAATGGGATTACCTGTAATTACCAGGCCGGTGGGGGAATGGTTTCAAATTCTGCAAAGGAGACGTATAGTCTCTAGCACAACCTCCAGTTAATGTAACAGCGCACTGACTGCGCAGGCAGGCTAAGTGTTATCTAAAGAGTGGAAAACACATTTAGGTATTGTTTTAGACAAAAGAGATTTCTGGGCTGTCTGGAAAACACTATATCCAAATTATAGTCTTGCAAGGATTCACTTACCCTCTATCGGTCTTTATTTGGTCTTTGATTCTATGGTGCGAGTTGGCATAGATTCAATTCGTTGTGTATGTTGCACATTCTTTATCAAAGGTTCTATCCGACACAAACTTTCCAGCTGGAATGAGAGGGAATACGTCCTATAAATGCTAAATATTCTCCTGTACTCAAAGTTTCTCAAAACTCGAAAAGAGTTACCAAATATAAGTCCTGTCTACCCAAATTCCGCGATGTTTCTAGGAAAAGAGTTTCACCTATCCTTATCTGATGCCTGAGTCAGTCTTCACCGACTTGCGACATACTGGCTAACTCCGTGATAGTACGAGTCAATACGGGATCTAAAAGTTGACGACAAGGGGATCTGGTCTGTGACAAAGAGCAAATAATGGACAGACAGACCATACCTAATATGAATAGTAAATTATGGTGCCCCTGCTGGTCTACCCAGAAAATGTAAAGCATGGCGTTGTGTGACTTTGTGCCAAATGGATTTGAATACTTTGGCTAAGAGTCTTGCCATTCGGTATTCATCCCGATATATATTATATTTGGGCAGGAAAGCAGAGAGACCCCCTCCTTGATGGAATGGAACCTGCACCCCCCCCCCACCCTAGCGCCTTGAGACCCTTACGGGTGAGTAGTCGCGCTTCAACAAACCCTTGATTGATTGAAGTACCCTATATTTCATCCTTGCGTCCTCAAGTTGCTTCCGCAACCTTGGGCATAGTTCGCAGAGTTTTGCTACACGGAACTCCGCGCAGTTACAAAAAAACTCCGTGAAGTTCCGCGAGCGGCAGAGTGCAGTGCGAACTGCAGTTTGTGCTGGCATCCCTCCCTCTCGGGTAGAAATTCTACCCGAGCGGCAGCTCACGCTCGTGAACTTACTGTTCGCGATCGCGAATTTACCATTAGCGATCGCGAGCGGGGGATAAAACTCCGTTGCACATCGCGAAGTGAAGTTGTCTGCACTCCGCGGAGTGCAGAAAACTCCGCAAACTCCGCGAACGTAGCGAAGTTCACCGCCCAGGCCCAACCTGGACATCAGGGGGCTGCATTCCGGCTTGGAGTAGGCTGTCCTCTAATAGGTCTACTCTGTCGTCTGTCCTCTAAGGCTTTTAAAGTTGAACGTTCGGCCCTTTTCTGAGCAGAAGACTGACTTTGCACTTCCCCTCTGAAAAAGGCCCAGATTTGATCCTGTGTAATCTATCCAAAACTAGATCAGGAGTGACGGGATTGAAAGACTCCAGGGTGGGGGACTGGGAGTTAACACGAACTTCAGAAGAGGCTAGCTTGGTCAATGCCACATTATTTGAAAGAGATTGAGAGCTATTAATAAACTTTTGTTCAAAATGAGTAGCCAGGTCATTGCAAAGCATCTGCAATGCTGAAATGGTATAACTACAGGTGGTCAGGTTAGTGAATTCTTTTTAAATTTTAAAAAGCTCTTTCAAGGAGAATTGATTTTGTCCACTATGTGAGTCCTGCTTGCAGTATTGCATATTTTTAGATATTTTCTTAATGCCATTTTAAAGATGAGTCTATCCTCAGCTAATTTAGACTTTCTCCATTTGCGCTCATGCTTTCTACATATAGATTTTTCCTTTTTTAGGGATTCAGCATACCAAGGAGTGGGAGGGTTTTTTGTTTTGGTTTTACTCAATTTCAGGGGAGTAATAATGTCTAAGGTCTGCATAAGGGAGTCCTCAAAAACTTTGAATGCAAGATCCAGATCTTCATAGTCCCTCAGAGGAGGGGGAGTGAACACAGAGGAAAAAGTGGAAGGAACTACATTCCACCAGGGTCTGGTAGGTTTAGAGCCTTTGGAATAGCCAGTGCTGGATTTCTGAAATGCTAAATAGAAATTTAGAGAGAAGTAGTTAGTCCACACCAGAGCAGTCGGGGGATCAACCACTAAGTCAGGGGCGTTGATAAACACAATGTCCAAGGTGTGTCCAGCGATATGGGCGGGACCAATTAGCTTTTGATAAAAACCAAGGGATTCTAGATGTGCAAGAAGACAGATAGACTCAGAATCAGATTGATTATCCACATGATGGTTGAAGTACCCTCAGAGCAGAAACTTGTCTGCAGCTAAGATAGTACATTTTATAAATGTAACCATTGTATGTGATAAAGTGTGCACCAACAATGACAAAAGAAAAATAGGTGCTATACTCTTGTACTAAAAAGATGCATTTCCAAAACTTTCAGAAAATGTTCTTTACACATGTGCTAATAATAATAATTGCTTGAAATGATAATTTTAATATATATTTTAAAGTGCATTTACATGTTGGAACTTATAAGTGTGGTAGCAGCCTATTTCTATTTGAATTATTTCGATCATACTAAATGTTAAAAAGTGCATCAGTAATTTCACTAGAATCTCCCCTTCTTCATGATTTCGTATAAATGTACACTTCTAAACTGTGTATATTCAGTGTTATATTAGCTTAAGTTAACGTGGCCAAACTGTACTCATGAGGTTTTCTGCTTCGTTATGCACATTGAGTGTGAGAGAAACACTCGGTGTAACAGTTGACTGTATCAAGTTCATTCCCCTCTTGAGATTCTCATGTATTGTATAAAGGTTTTTTCCATTCATATTAACATTTGCAGGAGACTTGCACTGGGAAACTGCCCTTTTGAACTTTTCTACAGGCTCAAGCGAAAGGGGCATTGTTTTACGTTTCATATCACAGGATGACTTAAGGCCTGATTAACTGTTCCACCTATTTCCTCTTCATTTTGTGTCTTCTTTATGTCACCCGATCTACATTCCACATGAATTGACCAATGAACTGAGTGGTCTGATCAAATGAGGCGACACCAGGCGGTGTCATCCTCGGAAATGCTAAGAATATAAAATCGCCTGATGAGAAAGATTGGATGGATTTGGAGAGAGAGCCAGAGTTTGTTGCCTTTGTGGATGGATGGATAGAGACTCTTGTGCAGTTGATGGTGGTGACAGACAGCTGCTCTTCTGCATGAAGGCAATTACAACTGATTAAAAAGATTTGCAGAACTTTTTGATTCAGACTCATTTGGCTTCCTCTCTAACTAGGGCACAGTCTACATGCGCTCAATGGTTCCTTCCTTCTGGGACTACTACATTTCACATCCTTTCCTGAACTTGTAAGCTTTGGGTACTGATCTGTTTTACTAAATGTCTTATTTTCTATGTGATGCACTATGGGTGCTGACGGACTTCTGATGGCACTGTACAACAAGAGTAAAAATAACGCGTGGATCGGCCCCACAGCACTCACAGTACATACATGGTTTGCGGCGCAGCGAGCGCTCGGATGGGAGGGAATCCTCACCCAACTCACACCACTGTGGGACACACCACAACTAGGAATGCTCCGCTACAGTAAAGGCTTCGCTCAATGGGACCTTATTGGTATCTCTAGGGTTGGGGACCTCTGGAAGAAGGGAGAGATAGTGACCTTTGCCCACCTGTGCACAACGTATCAAATGGCTGACTCACAAATTAAGAACGCACTTACAAAGGCAATACCCCGAGGTGCCGATCTCCCCGAATCGTCGCCACTCGAAGATCGCCTCCTCACAGACCAACTCACCAAATAAGCAATCTCTCTCACTTGCCGCAAACTAATCAATAATCAGAAAGATCCCGCACACACTTTACGAGACAAATGGCAGATTGAACTGGGTGACATGGACGAACAGGACTGGCAGGAGACATTGGCATCCCCGCGAGCGGTGGCAATTCTGTCCCGACTAAAACTAGTGCAATTGAAGATATTACATAGGACGTACTACACTAGAACAATGCTACACAGGATTGGTCAGACTGAGATGCCCTTGTATCTGCGGGGTTGTGGGCAAAAAGGCACGTTTTATCACACGCTATGGGACTGTCCCAACATAACACACTACTGGGAGACAGTCATAGCAACAGTTACCCGGGTTTGTGGCTTTGAATTCCCCCCCGAGCCGAGGAGGTGCCTGCTCAATATTTGGGAGCCAACGGACCTCAACCATGCAGCACAGGCCTGGGCGACCCTTGGGATTACACTCGCTAAACGCAAAATAGCACAGCACTGGGGCACGTCTACCGCCCCCCGACATCAGCAATGGTGTCAAGACCTAGAGAGCAATGGTGGCAGAAAAGGCAATATTCATACACAGAGGGTGTCCAAACAAGTGGGAGTGGGTGTGGGGCATGTGGAATTTCTTCCGCGGCAACATTTGTACCCCTCCAACAGAGGAATCAGACACAGATTTAAGTGACTAACCCACTGGAACTATCAGGGACCCAGACACCTAGGTATGTTATGATACGGAATGGGGCAACCTGTGGTACAACCCTGTAACAAGTGTAACATGACAATCAACATTGGTATGTGTATTCTGCACTGTTCTTGAATTTGTGAAAATAAAAATATATCTTTTTTTTAAAAGTGCATCAGAAATTTCACTAGAATCTCACCTTCTTCATGATTTCGTATAAATGCACACTTCTAAACTCTGTATATTCAGTGTTATATTAGCTTAAGTTAACGTGGCCAAACTTATCTCATGAGGTTTTCTGCTTCGTTATGCACATTGAGTGTGAGAGAAACATTCGGTGTAACAGTTGACTGTATCATGTTCATTACCCTCTTGAGATTCTCATGTATTGTATAAAGGTTTTTTTCCATTTATATTAACATTTGCAGGAGACTTGCACTGGAAAACTGCCCTTTTGAACTCTTCTACAGGCTCAAGCAAAAGGGGCATTGTTTTACATTTCATATCAGAGGATGACTTAAGGCCTGCTTAACTGTTCCACCTATTTCCTCTTCATTTTGTGTCTTCTTTATGTCACCCAATCTACATTCCACATGAATTGACCAATGAACTGAGTGGTCTGATCAAATGAGGTGACACCAGGTGGTGTCATCCTCGGAAATGCTAAGAATATAATATTGCCTGATGAGAAAGATTGGATGGATTTGGAGAGAGAGCCAGGGTTGGTTGCCTTTGTGGATGGATGGATAGAGACTCTTGTGCAGTTGATGGTGGTGACAGACAGCTGCTCTTCTGCATGAAGGCAATTACAACTGATTTGAAAAGATTTGCAGAACTTTTTGATGCAGACTCATTTGGCTTCCTCTCTAAGTCGGGCACAGTCTACATGCGCTCAATGGTTCCTTCCTTCTGGGACTACTAGAACGGGCATTTCACATCCTTTCCTGAACTTGTAAGCTTTGGGTACTGATCTGTTTTACTAAATGTCTTATTTTCTATGTGATGCACTTATTCTTCTAAAGATTTGATAATCTAAAATATATTAACTACATTGATTCAGTTATCATGCTGTACCCATGTAGGTGAATGAGCATTCTCAGTTTAAATGTTACCAATGACTAAAGGGGATTGGATTAGAGAGATTTCAGGACACCAAATACTAATGCTGCTATTTTGTATTGCTCTATCTGAACTCTTAGTGTGTATGATTTTGGCTCACCTACGTTTCTTCAGAAGATTTGGGCCTGCAGTATTAATCCTATATCTTTATAACATTGTGTTGAGAGTAATTTATATGAGTTTGATTTAAAATTTGTAGTCCAGTTGTCCAGGTCCTAGTCCTCATTGGATAACTGTTGGAACCCTTTATATCCAACCCCTCTCGGCACACAGCAAGGTCAACTGGAGGACCAAGTGAGTAGAAATTATTAAATGCTACAGATCATCACAGACTTCATCATATTTTGTTTTTGTGGTCCAATAAACGCTTGAGTTCCCATTACACCGTTCCCCCCACATCTTTCTGAAATTCTCCATGTGAATATCTCACACATCATCTCTACAACACTGTTTTTCACTCTCTCCTGCATATATTTCCTATTGTCTCTTCCACTTCATTCCCCACAGAGGACACAATCCACCCACTCACATGCATTTTCTTTTCCTTTAGTACTATGCTCCTTCTACACGCAGCTTTCCTCAATTACATTTGGCACAAATGTGACCAGTGCTCTGTGTTCTTTTCTGACAGGTCAAATACTAGATGTGCTTGTAGTGCGAATGCTTTTACAACCCATTGACAGTCATTGTGAAAAACTCACTCTGCCGTAAATAAATAAAAACATCTTGTATTTGTAAAGTGCCAACTAATCACGCCAAAGGTTCTCAATGTGCTGGGGGCCATTGGGGAGTAAGTGAGCTATTGCCCAGAGTCAGATGATGCTGAGCTGCGCTGCCACCAGCACTGGGGATTGAGCCGAGTCCCGCGCTCCAGAGTCAGCTGCTCTGGCCGCTGCACCCATATCCTGCCTTAGACCTCAGTTCCAGAGTTCTCAATCCACCCCCGTCATAAACTCCCACCCACACCCTGAAACGCTGGTGGGGGCCTCCAGCATTTTGAACAGGAACAGCACTGAGCCTGGCATTGTACAGAGGCGGGTGAAAGCATGCATCCAAATCCTTTTCGAAGAGGTTATTACCTGTGGGGCTATTTAAAGCATAGCTAATTAGGCTGTGGCTGAGCTGCTGCAAATAACAATGAGCTACAATTTAATGGCTACTTCGTAATACATGCAAAAAGAAATATTGATGGACAGAATGCAGAACAATGTCATACATTCCCCCCAGTACAGAGATCTGGACCTAAATCCATCGTTTTTTTGCTCACCATGTCATTCCAGTTTGGACCCAGCCATAAGCAAATCAGTCTTGACCCTGTGCCTCATGGGAACAGTCCAGCCCGAACTGCCAAGCCAGGTCCTCCCTGGACTGGAACCAAGCATCCTAGGACCGGTTTCGGGGTTTCACCCCTCTTCAGCCAGGATAGCTTGATTCCAGTGGCATGGAGAGCACGGGACTCACGCCTGAGCATACCCGTCCCACTCGGGGTGACAAATGCAAAAAGAACTATTGATGGACAGAATGCAGAACAATGTCATACATTCACCCCAGTACAGAGATCTGGGCCTAAATCCATCGCTCACCATGCCATTCCAGTTTGGACCCAGCCATATGCAAATCAGTCTTGACCCTGTGCCTCAAGGGAACAGTCCAGCCCGAACTGCCAAGCCAGGTCCTCCCTGGACTGGAACCAAGCATCCTAGGACCGGTTTCGGGGTTTCACCCCTCTTCAGCCAGGATAGCTTGATTCCAGTGGCATGGAGAGCACGGGACTCACGTCTGAGCATACCCATCCCACTCAGGGTGACAAATGCAAAAAGAACTATTGATGGACCGAATTCAGAACAATGTCATGCATTCACCCCAGTACAGAGATCTGGGCCTAAATCTATCGTTTTTTTGCTCACCATGCCATTCCAGTTTGGACCCAGCCCTATGCAAATCAGTCTTGACCCTGTGCCCAGTGGGAACAGTCCAGCCCGAACTGCCAGGCCAGGTCCTCCCTGGACTGGAAACAAGCATCCTAGGACCGGTTTCGGGGTTTCACCCCTCTTCAGCCAGGATAGCTTGATTGCAGTGTCATGGAGAGCACAGGACTCACGTCTGAGCATACCCGTCGCACTAGGGGTGACAAATGCAAAAAGAACTATTGATGGACAGAATGCAGAACAATGTCATACATTCACCCCAGTACAGAGATTTGGGCCTAAATCCATTGTTTTTTTGCTCACCATGCCATTCCAGTTTGGACCTAGCCATATGCAAATCAATCTTGACCCTGTGCCCAATGGGAACAGTCCAGCCCGAACTGCCAGGCCAGGTCATCCCTGGACTGGAAACAAGCATCCTAGGACCGGTTTCGGGGTTTCACCCCTCTTCAGCCAGGATAGCTTGATTCCAGTGGCATGGAGAGCACGGGACTCACGTCTGAGCATACCCGTCCCACTCCAGGTGACAAATGGAAAAAGAACTATTGATGGACAGAATGCAGAACAATGTCATACATTCACCCCAGTACAGAGATCTGGGCCTAAATCCATCGTTTTTTTGCTCACCATGCCATTCCAGTTTGGACCCAGCCCTATGCAAATCAGTCTTGACCCTGTGCCCAATGGGAACAGTCCAGCCCGAACTGCCAGGCCAGGTCATCCCTGGACTGGAAACAAGCATCCTAGGACCGGTTTCGGGGTTTCACCCCTCTTCAGCCAGGATAGCTTGATTCCAGTGTCATGGAGAGCACATGACTCACGTCTGAGCATACCCGTCCCACTAGGGATGACAAATGCAAAAAGAACTATTGATGGACAGAATGCAGAACAATGTCATACATTCACCCCAGTACAGAGATTTGGGCCTAAATCCATCGTTTTTTTGCTCACCATGCCATTCCAGTTTGGACCTAGCCATATGCAAATCAGTCTTGACCCTGTGCCCAATGGGAACAGTCCAGCCCGAACTGCCAGACAAGGTCCTCGCTGGACTGGAAACAAGCATCCTAGGACCGTTTTCGGGGTTTCACCCCTCTTCAGCCAGGATAGCTTGATTCCAGTGGCATGGAGAGCACGGTACTCACGTCTGAGCATACCCATCCCACTCCGGGTGACAAATGCAAAAAGAACTATTGATGGACAGAATGCAGAACAATGTCATACATTCACCCCAGTACAGAGATCTGGGCCTAAATCCATCTTTTTTTGCGCACCATGCCATTCCAATTTGGACCCAGCCATATGCAAATCAATTTTGACCCTGTGCCCAATGGGAACAGTCCAGCCCGAACTGCCAGGCCAGGTCCTGCCTGGACTGGAAACAAGCATCCTAGGACCGGTTTCGGGGTTTCACCCCTCTTCAGCCAGGATAGCTTGATTCCAGTGGCATGGAGAGCACGGGACTCCCGTCTGAGCATACCCGTCCCACTCAGGGTGTCAAATACAAACAGAACTATTGATGGACAGAATACAGAACAATGTCATACATTCACCCCAGTACAGAGATCTGGGCCTAAATCCATCGTTATTTTGCTCACCATGCCATTCCAGTTTGGACCCAGCCATATGCAAATCAGTCTTGACCCTGTGCCCAGTGGGAACAGTCCAGCCCGAACTGCCAGGCCAGGTCCTCCCTGGACTGGAAACAAGCATCCTAGGACCGGTTTCGGGGTTTCACCCCTCTTTAGCCAGGATAGCTTCATTCCAGTGGCATGGAGAGCACGGGACTCACGTCTGAGCGTACCCTTCCCACTCGGGGTGACAAATGCAAAAAGAACTATTGATGGACCGAATTCAGAACAATGTCATACATTCACCCCAGTATAGAGATCTGGGCCTAAATCTATCGTTTTTTTGCTCACCATGCCATTCCAGTTTGGACCCAGCCCTATGCAAATCAGTCTTGACCCTGTGCCCAGTGGGAACAGTCCAGCCCGAACTGCCAGGCCAGGTCCTCCCTGGACTGGAAACAAGCATCCTAGGACCGGTTTCGGGGTTTCACCCCTCTTCAGCCAGGATAGCTTCATTCCAGTGGCATGGAGAGCACGGGACTCACGTCTGAGCGTACCCTTCCCACTCGGGGTGACAAATGCAAAAAGAGCTATTGATGGACAGAATGCAGAACAATGTCATACATTCACCCCAGTACAGAGATCTGGGCCTAATCCATCCTTTGGTATCGCTTACTTCGTAATACATGGCACACCAAAGAATCAGCACAAAAAGCAGGTCTCCGACTGACAGCAGCAGGACTTTGAGGATGCTAACTTTAAATAGCACCTAAATAAGAAAGGGATCAAAACTTTCATATTCACTCATTCATCCACCAATACATACATCTGGGTGACTAAATCACCCACTTTAGAATTCTACCTGTAACTTATATCTCAATCATGCCTTATGTGTGTATGTTCTGTGAGAGAGGGAAGCTTGCTTTGTTACTGCCATACTGCCCCTGCTCTGTGAGGAAGTAAAGCTTGCGCTGCTGCTGCCCAATTTGTACCTGTTCTTTGATGGGAAAGGTTTGTGCTGATGCAACCCTTGCTATACCTGTCCTCTGTAGTTGGGAAGCTTGAACTGTTTCTGTAAAAGGTTCATGAAGAGGAATGAGTGTTTGCAATGCTGTTGGCCTCATAAAAAAATGCAAAGGATATATTTTGAATGAACCTTCATTAGATGCTCTGGCCACTCAGAAGCTTCTGTTGAACCCAGTGCAAACACTGGTTGGGAAACCCTGACCCAGAGACTGGTTTCAATCACAGTTTTCCAGCTTCTCCAAAATGTTTGACCCTGGGCAATTACTTGTCATCCCTCTGCCTCCTTTTCTGTGATCACAATTGAGATCCCCTTGCAATAAATCAGTTCAGGATGTGCAATATCCAAAAACACCTCTTGTATATGGTTTAATAAACCATAATGTTCCTTTATCAATAACAGCAATAAAGGCCGTGTGTAGTTGGCACTAGACAACTGACTTGCCTCTTGGGTCATCCGACCCACGCTTCCAGTGCTGGGACATTTCTTTCTGAAGTATCTGTGCAACTAACACAATTTCCTTAATTCATTCAGTAACAAAGTTTCCGGGCAGAAGGGGACAGAATGTGATGCTCATTCAGGATCAGAACTGCACAGTGCCTAATCAGGAAACCGGTCATTTACGAGATCAATATGAAGAGGAAGAGTTAGACATGTCTAAAGGCACTCATAGTGGAGAGATTATGCCCTGTCACGGCTCTTCATTGCATGCAAATTTGGTGGGATTTAGGTAGCACCAGTGCTTAATTTATCAACGAAAGAGTGCCGGTGCCCATAGCTCTGCTCAGAAGTCGGGGTCCGGCGCAATTAAATGTCTTCAAGCCGATTACCAAAACTGCAGTCTTTAATCCACTAAAAGTCACTCCCTGCCCTATAATCTCTTTATTGTAGCTTCCTGCTTCCCCTCCCTCCCCCAGGATGGTCTTGCCGCCTTTTGGGAATGGGGCAGCATGGGGAACAAGCGGCAGAATGTGTTTCCCCGTTTGATTACCATTGTAGCAAGATCAATTTTAGACAGGAGACAGCTAAAACAGGCCCGGCTCCAGGAATTTTTATTTGGGTGGGCCAAGGGTGCATTTGGGTGGGCCACAACCAGCCCAATTTGTCGCTTCTGGATGTAGTCTACAAGCCATAGATTACATCATATCTACATGCAAACAGTCACTATGATACAAAGATTGTTTCTGTGTGTATACAGAGCATGTGGAGAGTTATTTATTGGCGCCCCACCACTGACCTCTTTCTCTGTAGATACCTTTACTACAACCCTCCAACAGTGCACTCCATCTCTCAGTAGCCCCTCCCCATCATGACCTCCTCCTCAGACTCCCTCACTACCACCCTCCACCAGTGCCAATCTTTCTGTATCTCCCACCCTCCCCTATGACCTCCTCCCCGGATTCCCTCACTGCCACCCTCCAACAGTGCCCTTCATCTCTCCAAAGCCCCTCCCCCTCATGACCTTGTCCTTGGATTCCCTCACTGCCACCCTCCACCAGTGCCCCTTATCACTCCATAGCCTCTCCCCCTATTGACCTCCTCGTCGGATTATGTCATTGCTACCCTCCACCAGTGCCACTCATCACTCCAAAGCCCCTCCCCCATGACCTCCTCCTCGGATTCCCTAATTGCCACCCTCCACCAGTGCCTTCATCGCTCCATAGCCTCTCCCCCTATTGACCTCCTCCTCAGATTCTCTGATTGCCACCCTCCAACAGTGCCCCTCACAAACTCTCCATAGCCCCTCCCCCTCATGACCACCTCCTCAGACTCCCTCACTACCACCCTCCACCAGTGCCCCTCATCTCTCCATATCTTCCACCCTCCCCCCATGACCTCCTCCTCGGATTCCCTAATTGCCACCCTCCACCAGTGCCCTTCATCGCTCCATAGCCTCTCCCCCTATTGACCTCCTCATTGGATTCCCTAATTGCCACCCTCCAACAGTGCCTCTCACAAACTCTCCATAGCCCCTCCCCCTCATCACCTCCTCCTTAGACTCCCTCACTACCACCCTCCAACAGTGCACTTCATCTCTCCGTAGCCCCCCCATGACCTCCTTGGATTCCCTCACTGCTACCCTCCACCAGTGCCCCTCACCTCTCCGTAGCTCCACTCCCACCCGATGACCTCCTCCTCGGATTCCCTAATTGCCACCCTCCACCAGTGCCCCTCATCCTTCCGTAGCCCCATCCCCAATAACCTCCTTCTCGGATTCCCTCACTGCTACCCTCCACCAGTGGCCCTCACCTCTCCGTAGCTCCACCCCCACCCGAAGACCTCCTCCTTGGATTCCCTCACTGCCACCCTCCAACAGTGCCCCTCATCGCTCCATAGCCTCTCCCCCTATTGACCTCCTCCTCGGATTTCCTAATTGCCACCCTCCAACAGTGCCCCTCATCTCTTCGTAGCCCCTCTCTCATATTCGATTTCATTTGTTGTATAGCGCTACTCATAGTGTTGGGTGTCACAGTACTTTACATCATGCATACATTATGCAGAGATAATGAATCATACAAGTATGTAAATCAGCCTATGGGGAATGTCACATAAACCAATAGGGATTACAAGGTGTAGGAATCACACATCATCCATACTGTTGGGCAATATGTTTTAAGAGGGCTAGGTCTGGAGAAGCATAGACACAGGATTTAAAGCATACCCAGTGTTTGCGGGTTGGCTTTACTGATTAAAATGTATATCTGCCAAAATAAACTCTTTGTAGCAACATTAGAGTAATGAAAGACTGGGGAAATTCTAACTATATTGCAGCACAAAAAAATAAGTTCTAATTATACCATTCAGGCAGGTTTGTATGCAGCTCTTTGATGTCAGTTCATAGGTCACTGTCCTATTTTAGGATTGTATCTTCTGTACTGCAAGTAACCCACTGAGCTATCCACATAAAATACAGTTTATCTGCATTTTAAAATCACAAACAGACAAAGTATTGCTCTCCAGCAGGACCATTAATCACCAGAGTTATCTGGACATTTTAGTAGTTGTGTCTTGCATCTGTCATGATAACGATACAACAATATAAATTAAATATACACGGTATACACGAAGTATGTGTCTTGCTGGGCCCTCACAGACTTTTAAAATATTAACTAATATACACATATCCTCGAAGCATACACAAAGTATGTATCTAGATGGGCCTTTGCAGATTTAAAAAAACGAAACAATGGCCACACATTCTCTTACCTACTCTGTTCAAACTGTGTGTCACAGCCGCCCCGGGCCAAAGAGGATTTCTCCCCTTCGCCATGCCCCTGTACCTGAACGAGTGGGCGGGGACACAACCCACCTTTCTAAAAGGAGATGCGTGATTGGGGGTGCCTGTGAGAATAAGACCAGGACCAATCACCCAACTCCTAGAAAAATAACGTTCAGAAGAATGTTTTAAATTGCAGTGGCCATTTTCTGTTGGCCTTCCTGACGTCACTGCGAGGGCCAAGGTTCATGTTTGGGTGGGCCAGGCTCATGTTTGGGTGAGCCTGGCCTACCGGCCCACTTGCTAGAACCGGGCCTGAGCTAAAATGGAGCACTTTTTGGCTTTTAAAAATCGGGAGTCTACCGCCTGAACCAGGTCTGTTGTCAGGGTCGGATTAGCAGGGCCGGCAATCAGCCCGTGCTCGAGGGGCCTGTGGCAGAGGCCAGCTTGTGGGCTGATTTTTTAGACTGCGGATCAAGAAACTCCAAATACCTGGGCTGGGTTTCCAATAGAGCTCCAGCCACATATTAGGCCCATTTATTGTTATTTGAAGAATGACAATAGGGCGTCAGGACGCCATTGTGTGGTGCATGGAAGACCTTCCATCCCGGGCCCCAGAAGGTGTCCGTGAGCCTTTGAGAGTGGTGTGTCTTTACCAGTGCAATTAACAAGTCATCGGCACAAGGAGGAAGCTTTCATCTCCCACAGCAGGTCGCAACGACCAGACAGACAAGCCTCATGTGACTGCTGCCAGTTTACTCAGATTGAGGTTAGGAGTTTCATTCAAATAATTTGCAATGGAATTAGAGACAAAACGAGAAACACAAAAGTTTTAAATAACTTTGCAATAAAAAAAAAATCTGACTAGACACGGATATAAAGAAATCACCTTTTTTCGGCATGAATAGTTACGAACTGCAATTGTGGGCCACTTTTTAGGTCTCGCCTAAGCAGCGTGCATGCGCTGCATAGGCAAAAAGACCTTTTGGAATGACTTCGGCTTTTCAGCCAAAAACGTGCACGCGTTCCATTGCCTTCAATGGCAACGTGTGCACGTGTGGCGATTCCCTTGCGGGAGCGAGCTTGACGCTATATGTTTGTAATTAACTTACAAACACATGGTGCCCGTGGCTCGCTCCCGGAAGGGAAACGCTTTGTGTGCTCTCGCACTCCCCCCACCCCTCCCACTTTCAGCACGAGGCACATGCTGGTTTTTGAGGAGCTTCCTGCGTGGACCTTATTTTCAGAATATGACACAATTGTGCTTTTACTGACTCACTGAGGTAATATGACAAGTCGTAAAAAATGTAAGAAACAACAATAACTCTCAACTGGTATCATTCAACAAAGACAGATCAATTGCATGTACAAGACATTACAGTTGAGATAAGGAAGACTCAGAAAAGAATAAATTAAGAAAAAAACATATTGTATTGAATCAAAAATGTACATAGAGACATATATAAACTTAAATAAACAAATTGATGGAACAGTTGTAACAGCACTGTACGCAAAAATTAATATAACATAAGAACAACTCGGACTTGTACTTGGTGCTTAAAGAGTACATGACACGAAGATGGCGACGCAAGTGACAAGGTGAGATCAGCAGGGGACGGCGCAACGTGAAGTGAAAGTGAACAATGGAACAATAATTACAAAGGTTCTAGATTCAATTTTTACAATAGAGATAATTATACATTTATTTTAAGGAACCATAGGGCCATCAATTGAGCTGAAAGGTCGACGGCGTTTCGATCTGGTTAAATTGGGATCATCATCAGGACTGGGTTGTAATATTCACAACAGTGCTATACAAGAAAAGGAAAAGATATAAATTACGAGAAAAGGAGGATATAAAGACTAAAAGCAAAGGACATATGGAGGACTAGTATCTTAAGGAGAACAAGGGCCATAATGATAGAGTCTTAAAGGGAAAGGCATAAACCAATCAAAGGGTATTGTAATCTAGTAATTAAAGTGCATAAAAGGGAACCAAGTGAGGGACAGCGGAAGGGGAAGTGGAAGGGAGAGAGAAGGGGAGAAGTAAGGGAGGGGAAAAGAGAAAAATTACCTGTATAACTGAAGGTACTTAATGTAGGAAAACGATAGAAAGCCAGGTCCAGTGGAATTCTGTGGAGAAAGGGAACGGGTAAAACTTGCGTTGGAGGAACTCCTGTTGTTTTTCTAAGATTGTGAGCAGCTTCCTAGCTGCGAGAGTAGGTCACTCTGTGATCCACTAGTTTTTCCAATTCATTTGGTTTTTCTTTCAGTCATTTGCCTGTCTATTAGAATGTCTAGGGAGACTCTTTCTTACTCTGAGGATTATATCCAACGACTTATTGGTGGCCCTTCTCTTCTTTCAGGGACCCACCCCTCCACTACCCCTGTTTCTACCCCTAACTCTTCCCATCTACTATTGGATAAACTTGAAAAATTGAAGAAGAAACAAATCAGAATGGATTTGCATGCCCGTATGCTTACGGAATATCTAAAATCAGGTGTAATACCACTTGGTCTACAAATCAGAAACATTCCAGCTATTTTCACCCAAGATCCTAAATTCCGGTTAAGTCAAACGCAACTGGTCTGTACTCAGACAGTTGGACTCTTTTAAGGAGCCTCCCCTTTTTTCTTACCAA
The DNA here is from genome assembly GCF_964204655.1 of Triturus cristatus. NCBI lineage: Eukaryota > Metazoa > Chordata > Amphibia > Caudata > Salamandridae > Triturus > Triturus cristatus. The sequence continues at coordinate 781,273,510 of NC_140586.1, read as the reverse complement.
TGGGGTAAAAATCTTGCTACACATCTGGTCCATGCTATAACTTGGCCCACTAGCACATCTGATACCAGTACCATTACCTCAGCATGGGATCTTTCCCCTATCACTGGACACTACAAATGTCAAAACTGTTCAGTCTGTGACTTAACACGAAATACAAAGGAGTTCAAAACAGGCACCAGAACATACATGCTTAAAACCATGATGAACTGTAGGTCCCTCAATCTGGTTTATGCAATCAGGTGTCCTTGTGACCTAACATATATCGGACAGACAACTCAAATGATAAAACAGCGCATCATACAACACAAACGCCGAATACACTGCAAAATATTGACTGCTCCATTGGTGAGCCATTTTTTGGAAAAGGGCCATAATTCCACAGGTATGGTTTGGCAAGTGATTGAACAGCCCATATTACCCCAAAGAGGCGGTATTATAAAATCACTGCTGAACAAAAGTGAATCCAAATGGATGACCATTTGCAACTCCGTGAACTCTGGGTTGAACACCATTGATGAATGGAACAGCACCATATTGATCTGAAGCCTCTCGCTGTACATGAATCTCATGGGTTTTCACCCTTCTTTACCCTGACATTGATTCCAATTGATGGACCTTTTATTATCCTATTCCTTTTCCTTGCTGCTGCCCCCACCTCCCCTGCCCCCCCATGCTTAGTTCTCCCATTTATGAACAACTATGCATGTCATTCCAACCTCTTGTACCTTCGATGCGAAGTCTCTCTCTGTACATGAATCCTATGGGTTTCACCCTTCTTTACCCTGACATTGATTACAATTATTGGGCCTTTTATTATCCTATTCCTTTTCCTTGCTGCTGCCCCCCCCCCCCTCCACCCCCCCTCCCATGCTTGGTTCTCCCATTTATGAACAACTATGCATGTCATTCAAACTTCTGGCACCTTCGATGCGTGGCTATTTGTTTATCCATGATAGCGTTACTCTATTTTCCCTGTTACCGGGACTGTTATCCCCTGTTTAGCTCTGCGATGTTGGCATTGCTTATGTTGTACATATTCTGACATGTGAATTACTGCCGCTTGTGTGTGTTTTTAATACATAGTTCTTTAATTGTTACACCACATGTTTTTCTACTATTTTCTATTTATTAATTAGACAGAATCTCACAAATTTCCCATTTACTCCCTTTCTTGTCCCGTTTCTCCCCTTGTGCACTCCTTCTTTCATTTCCATTGACCTGACCTTTCACCTGGACGCAATCTTACATTGCAGTCACGCCCCCCCTTCCCTTCTTATCGCATTGTTTCCCTTACTCACTCTGGGTGAGTAACTCATGGCGCTGGATTCCAGGTGACTTAGATGCCCTTACTGACGTCCTATTGATTAGGTATTCCTCCGTTTTTTGTTTTTCAAGTCCCCTTCCTTCCCTTGTACGGTAGCTAATTCCCTTAACCCGATACAATTTTATTTTCTGTTTCAGGCAGTCACGTCCCCTTCTGTTTGTCGGACTGATTTCCTGACCCATTTTCGCTGATTTACTCATGTCTATGTAAAATGGGTTACCGAGATGCCTCCTTTTATGTTCTACATCTGATACGAACATATAATTGTTGGGAGGTACTAATTTACCCTTGTCCTTTTTCTTACGTGATTTCATGCCTCTCATATTTATGAGCTGTCCTTTTCTCTGACGTTTATTTCTCCTTTCCCGCCCCCCCCCCCTTTTTAGAATTGCTGCAATCGTTGCGAGTTGCTTTGCCCCCTTGATTACGAGTTAATTCTCGTCCTTACAGGTATGGACCACCTTTACCTCTGACTTTAGTCCTTCGCTTCATGACCCATTTAATTTGCCATTTATGCCCGAGTAATTTTCTCTGCCTCTACTCCTACTGTACTATCCGGTTCTCCTTGATAACGGGGGTTCCCTTGTCTCTATAGAACCGCTGATCTACATCGTCCTTCTCCAACTGGAATAAGCTTTTTTGATCCACTCCCAGGTAATTTTTGGTTTGTCCCTGTAATAGCCTCTTTCTCCAATTTGGCTTTCCTCCAACGCAAGTTTTACCCGTTCCCTTTCTCCACAGAATTCCACTGGACCTGGCTTTCTATCGTTTTCCTACATTAAGTACCTTCATTTATATAGGTAATTTTTCTCTTTTCCCCTCCCTTACTTCTCCCCTTCCCTCTCCCTTACACTTCCCCTTCCGCTGTCCCTCACTTGGTTCCCTTTTATGCACTTTAATTACTAGATTACAATACCCTTTGATTGGTTTGTGCCTTTTCCTTTAAGACTCTATCATTATGGCCCTTGTTCTCCTTAAGATACTAGTCTTCCATATGTCCTTTGCTTTTAGTCTTTATCTCCTCCTTTTCTCGTAATTTATATCTTTTCCTTTTCTTGTATAGCACTGTTGTGAATATTACAACCCAGTCCTGATGATGATCCCAATTTAACCAGATCGAAACGCCGTCGACCTTTCAGCTCAATTGATGGCCCTATGGTTCCTTAAAATAAATGTATAATTATCTCTATTGTAAAAATTGAATCTAGAACCTTTGTAATTGTTGTTCCATTGTTCACTTTCACTTCATGTTGCGCCGTCCCCTGCTGATCTCACCTTGTCACTTGCGTCGCCATCTTCGTGTCACGTACACTTTAAGCACCAAGTACAAGTCCGAGTTGTTCTTATGTTATATTAATTTTTGCGTACAGTGCTGTTACAACTGTTCCATCAATTTGTTTATTTAAGTTTATATATGTCTCTATGTAAATTTTTGATTCAATACAATGTTTTTTTCTTAATTCATTCTTTTCTGAGTCTTCCTTATCTCAACTGTAATGTCTTGTACATGCAATTGATCTGTCTTTGTTGAATGATACCAGTTGAGAGTTCTTGTTGTTTCTTACATTATTACCCTATCTCAACGAGGTTTATGGGTTTATGCTCCTGTTGTTTTTCTAAAGTCGTAAAAAATAGCATAAATTAAACTCGCTGTGTGACTATGTGAAGCACACCGAGCAAGAGAGGAGGAGCCAGTCTCAGAGCGAACTAAACTTAAGGTATGGTGTGAAGTAAACTAGCGACGAGTGGGAATAACACACAAAGGGGCATATCAACAAGGGCTTTATCTCTGCTTTTTTGGCTTTAAAAGCCAAAAAAGGAGAGATAAAACTAGCGCCCTATCAACAACAGGGTGCTAACTTGCAAATTTGCATGTTAGCACCCTTTTACTCTACGCTTCCCCTTGCATCTCTAATGAGATGCAAAGGGGGTGTTCCAGAGTAAAATAATAGGAGAAATGTCGCTAAGCGACATTTCTCCTATTATCAAGAATATCGCTAACCCTGTTAGAGACTAAAAAAGCAGCGCTAACCGCGGTTAACGCTGCTTTTTTACGTCTGGTATTTTTCTGACTTAGCCATGATATCCTATGGAAGGAGGATATCATGGCTAAGTTTGTCTGTCCCTATCAACAAGCTAACGTGAGATTATCGCTGAGTTTCCAGCGATAATCTCACGTTAGCCACTTAGCGTGAGGATTTTTATCGCTATTGAGATAAGCGTTGCTAATAGCACGCTATCTCAGCGATTAAAATTCACGCTAGCCGGCGATAATTATCCTAGCGCTAAGTGCGCTTAGAGATAATTATCGCCGGTTGTTGTTGATATGCCCCAAACAAAGTAAGCCCATTGAAGCATTATAAAAAAAATCCCAGAGCAAAGAAACCCCAACAAGAGGTGGTGAACACCCAGATTACAGAAAAACGCTGTGATTGGCCATTATCAAAACCTGCAAAAAGTACATTGTAAGAGACTGACTAAACATCGACTGCAAACAATGCAATCACTGTCAGCTGTGCAGAGGGTGTGATCGAAGCACAGCAAGGCAGACTTGTGCATGCGCAAGACGGCACCCTGACGGTAAAGCACAGCCCTGCGTAAACCTGAGTCCTTATATTAAAGAAAGGGGAACTTCAAAGCGAACTTGAATAACCGTGAACAGGCCTGTGTGACGTAAGCCCGGCCTTCGGCTGCCGACTGAAGGCCGCATAAAATGAAGCCTGGGCTTGCAGCCGAAACCGAGCATTGCATGAGAACCTGCAGCGGTTGAGTAGGCAAAGTACGTGTCTACCCAAGTAACAAGACTGTTGTATGCACGCACTGGAACAGCTGTGTAGTATCCGGCTGGATACAGTCTAGTGTTCCATTGTGCCTGTAACCCACACTGAACACCCACCCACCACAGGCATCACCAGTCAGGTGACCCTGACAATAAAAGGGGCCGAGCGCAAGTGCTCGTGGCCATTCTACAGCACCAGTAATCCTGTGTCTTGTGTCCGTCCGTATCTGCATGCGGGCCTGAGGGCCCAATCACCACAATGGCGACGAGTGGGTCCTATCCCACGTGTGCGGTGGCCTCGCCTCCCCCGGTCCTGGTGGGGGAAGCATGAGGCCGTGGAAACCGAGTGCGGGGAGGGGAGCTGCCGCGTGAAATCGACACCCCCCCGGAGGACGGCGCCTGCTGAAATTGGTCCCCGTGTGGAAGTGCAAGCTGAGCGGAGCCCACCCGCATCGGCCGCGATGCTGTGACCCCTGCGAGAGTTAGTCGGGTGCCCACCCCGACCCCGTCGAGCCTGCTGCGGTGCCCCTGTGGGGAAGTGCGAGCTAAGCGGAGCCCACCCGCGTGAAGGCGAAGGCCGCCGGTCGAAGGTGAGGAGCTGCAAGCGTGGAAAGTGAAGCCAGAGCGCCGTAGCACGCAGCTGCCACTGCCTTGCACAAGCCCTGGCACAAGCGGAGCCCACCCGCAATGAGAGCCTGGCGTGGGGAGAAACTAGAGACTGTCTTCCCCCAGTGGAGCCCGGACCTCCCCCACCCCACGCTGCGCGTTACCAGTGAGCTGGCGGCAGCGGGGTGGAGAAGGTTAAATCAACTGTCCCCCCCCCCCCCCCCCCCCCCACGCAAGGACGAGGCCGAGTGCTGGCCGTCGTATGAACAGGGAGCCGTTGAGGACAAGCGGGCAGCCCCAAGCACCAGCGAACTTCTTCGTCCCCCCCCTCTCCATCCCCCGCGCGGCCCGGGAAGAAGAAAGGCCTGCTGCGGGGGCGGGAAGGAGTTAAATAATGAACGAATGGTAGGCACCTCACCGCCGGGGAGAAGAGCGAAGCAGCACCCGGCCCGCGGCCGGAGGAGAGCGGCACCGGCAACCCCCACGCAGGGCCCGAGAAACGAGGAGGCCTGCTGCGGGGGCAGGAAAGATCGCAGATCGAAGCGCGAGTGTAGAGGAAGCGCGAAGAACGCGAGGTGCCCCCAAGAGGAGGAGTGTGCCTGTATGCGGCCCGGGAGCCGAAGAGACCAGCTGCGGGGCGGAATAACTAGAAAGAGGAAGCGGAGCCCACCCGCTGCGAGACACGACTGCAGGCGGCGAGAAGCGAGAAAAATACAGGGACCGGCAAGGATATTCAGCCCCCCCCCACTCACGAGGAGAGCAAAGTACAGGTAGCGGATGGCCGGCGGCGCGTTTGAAGCGCGTTTTCAAGAAAACACGCACGAAGAGCCCGAGGTGCCCCAGGAAGGAGAGCGGCACCTGCTACCCCGCGAGTAAAGCATAGCACTCACCGTGGGGAAAGGAGCAGTCCTCCCGCGAGGTCTGGCTGTAGGTATGTCCTGGGAGCCCAGCGGGGACTGCAGGCTTTTAGGCAGCCACGTGGCCCGGGAGAGGCCCGGCAGTGAGAGGCATCAGGCAGAGCCATCCCCAGCGACAACCGAGCACAGGGACACGCTGCCATAGAGTCTGTCAGGAGCAGGGAGTCAAGTGTAGGCCGCACTGCCACCTAGCGGTTAAGGTGCCACAGCGCACCTTACGGAAAGGAAAGAAGGAACAACACGGCTGGGCTAAAAATTGACAGCCCACAGCGCCATCTAGTGGCCAAATAGCGGTACCGCGCCCGCTAATGCAAATAGGACAGAGCCAAGCCTCACACTGCCTGTGAGGGTGAAGAGACAAGGTGCCGGAACGCGTCAGGAGTGCAAGTACAGCGAGAAGGGAGCCCTGAACATAGCGAGAACGAAGCGCAGCGGCACCTGGTGGCCACAGGTTGTCGCAGAAGCAGGAAAAGACAGTAGCACCACCAGAAAGACAAAAGGCGGTTCAGGGACCCAGCGCCAAGCAAGCGAGCAACAGCACAGAGACAGCGGCTCCAGCTCCAGGAATGCAAGCACTGACGAGAGTTCGCAGTAAGTGCATCCACGGAAGCAACTAAAGAGCGCCGGCAGAAGCGCGCTGAAGCACTGCCACTGCGAGAGAAGAAAAGAAATGGTCACACGACCACCAGCAGCCGACCAGCAAGATGGTCGCAAGGAGGAAGCAGCAGACCAGCAAGATGGTCGCAAGGAGGAAGCAGCAGACCAGCAAGATGGTCGCAAGGAGGAAGCAGCAGACCAGCAAGATGGTCGCAAGGAGGAAGCAGCCGACCAGCAAGATGGTCGCAAGGAGGAAGCAGCCGACCAGCAAGATGGTCGCAAGGAGGAAGCCGACCAGCCAGATGGTCGCACAGAAGAAGCCGACCACCCAGATGGTCGCAAGGAGGACGACGCTGACCACCAGTTGGTCGCAAGGAGGATGCAGGCCTACAAGAGGTCAGAGCTGGAGAGAAGAGGAAGTCCGAAGGGACGTCAGTGAAGAGGACCCCATGAGAGGTTCACAAAGAGGACCAGGAGGAGTAGGAAAAGAGGTCCAGTAACATCACTCGACATCAGAAGCAACATCAGAGGCAACTACGAGACAGAAGGTCGCGATGATCGGTCCAGTCACAGAGTGAAAGGGAGACAGTGTCCTAGTGGCGGGACAAGACCAGAGGGAAACGCGTAGAGTGCACGCTACACGAAGAAGCCTGGTAAGGAAGAGCAATAAGGCAGGAAGACTGGATCACGTCGCAATGGAAGGAGAAGGAGAACACCCGAAGAGGAAAGGAGAAGAGCACATAGGTGTGCGTGACAGATCAACACACACACCAGAAGGAGAACACCCGAAGAGGAAAGGAGAAGAGCACATAGGTGTGCGTGACAGATCAACACACACACCAGAAGGAGTACCCGAAGAGGGGAGTGAGAAGGTGCATGGACAGCCGGACTCAGTACCTGGGAACAACATCAGCACCACTGGGAGTATATGTCGATGCGCAAACCCGAAGGTCACCCGGGGACGACAGAGGCGAGCAGGCCGGTCCGTTGGTAACAACCTCCTCTGGGAAGTCACGGAAACAGGACCGTGGACATCCAAGGGGCAGAGGCCTCAGGGACACCGGTGGCAGCGGATCCCCAAGACGAGAGATGGACTGTTGAAGCTGGCTCTGGAGCTCCTGGGAGAACAAAGGCAGAGCGCGAAGGACCAAGTGCCAACAGCACCCTTTCAGGCGGAACTTCGGACACGGAAAGAGGACCCGTAGCGACTCCCCCAACGCGAGTGGAGCCACAAGGCGGCGGTCCACCGGTCCAGTGGAAACCTGGCAACAAAGGGCCTCCGGGTCGTCCAGTGAGAGGGGACACTCACGAGAGAGGGGTATCCGTGAGAGGGATATCCTGCAACGGTGAGTCCTGGAAGAAGACAACTACTCAACTACTAGTCGGAGGAAACACCTCTACCAGGGCGCCCAGCGGAAAATAGAACAAACAGTGGTCCACCACCATTCCACCCACACTTCCACCGATGGCAGTACTAGAAAGAGATTGTGAGGCGCACTTCCACGATGTAAGTCCAAAAGGACACATCCGCAGAGCACTCTGACATCGTGCCAAGGAGACAGAGTGGTCCCGGCTGTCAGAACACCTTCGCCGGCAGTTGACCATCAGCCAAGAGACTACGTGGAAGTCATGATCGCCAATTTATGTTTTGTTTGGAACTTGTGTTTTCTCCCACAGGTTCGGACTTCATTTTGGTTGAACTTTCATTAAAGTTTGGGAGGGATGTAGTATCCGGCTGGATACAGTCTAGTGTTCCATTGTGCCTGTAACCCACACTGAACACCCACCCACCACAGGCGTCACCAGTCAGGTGACCCTGACAATAAAAGGGGCCGAGCGCACGTGTTCGTGGCCAGTCTACAGCACCAGTAATCCTGTGTCTTGTGTCCGTCCGTCTCTGCATGCGGGCCTGAGGGCCCAATCACCACAAGCTGTAAACAAATGGGCAAGCTTTGTCAATTAACCAGCTCTGGGAGCGTGCAGACAGGCTGTTCTTTGCTGAATTTCTAGTTTATTTTCGTGTGGCTGCTAACCCTGCTCGAATTTCCCCACTGTACAACAATACCGCCTGTTTTTCCTTTTTTTAAAGTCTGTTTTTATATCCTCGGCTGTTTGTTTAGCGAAGCATTTTGCCAGCTTCCTGAATTTTCAATTCTGAATTTTAGTCAGCGGGCGCTCACAATTCTGTGTGAATGGAATGAGTCCGAGTGGAGCCGAGCTCGGAGGGAAGGCACACAGACCCCCCAGCTTTTCCAAATGTCAGGACAGGTCTGCACTGCAGTCGTATGTATGGAGCTATTTATTTATTTACGCGTAGTGCCTGCGTGTCACCTTTTTAGGTCTCGCCCGAGTCAGCGCTTTAGCGCTGCTCTGGCGAGACTTATAGTAAACGAGTTTTGGAAGTGCAAACGAGTGCATTTCAGGCCGCCAACTACAGTGCATGTGCTCCGGGCGCGCGCACCATTTGGCAGCCTGAAAGCACTCGTTTGCGGCCGCTTTGATGTTTGATCGCGATCGCGATCACTTTCACTTTCGCGGTCGCTTGTTTTAAACGCTGCCCTTAAATGCCTCAGTTTGTTTCCAAGTAATTTTATTTTGATTAACCACTTGGATAAACAATTCCTCTCGTCTTAACAGGCAGTCGAGGCGCGTCAGTGTTGAATTTCTTCCAAATGCAGCTCGGCTACAGAAGCACAGGTTATATTGCAGGTACATCTTTGAAGAAAAGAAAAATGAAGAGGAATAGAACGAAAGCGGCACTTCGTTGTTAAACAGCTAAGTACTTCTAATCGCAGTTCAGTGGGGGGGGGACTACACTTCAGTGTAACACTACAAAGGCGCGGGTCACGTGGCTGGCTGCAACGTCACAATCTTCTACTTGCAGCTTGCGTTCATTGGCCTCTGCAGCCCACTCTAACGACTAACAACAGCCAGTCCTGTTTATGTTCTCACACTCAAAAACGGTGGCTGCTCTACCATTTGACAAGCTATTACGGATGGATTCCCGTGGGCAAGATTTCTCAAAACACGCCACTCCCTCAAAAATGTTTTTTTCATAAGGTTGGGAACAGAATGTCTTGTGAGTAGCGTGGTTGGAGCCAGCACGTGGTTCCTGGCACAGCACCCTAGTGTTGTCTCAGCCTAAGTTAACCTCATTCAGCGAGGAGGACGGCTTAATTCACTGACACTATTAATGGACAATGATATCACAGGACTTTCCTTTTATCATCTATTGACTCAGTAATTCTTTTTTTTTTTTTGCATAGAGCCTCCCTCACACTGGTAGAATGCACTTTAACATCAATACAGAGTGACGTTAAACACAATACCAGCAGTAGCGCTACACAAAATGATGGGCCACCCCCACCCCCACCCCTGCTGAAGATGATGAGGGGCCTCACATGTCACCAGTAACCATAGACTATGCTTCCGTGAAGCGTGGAGGCCCCCTCCTTCGTAGGGGCTGCAGGGCTCTGCGTTACGTCCTGTCGGTGTGAATGCGCGACAAGATTTGACTTTTTTGTTAGTGGAACACTTTGGCACATGGCATACTGTTGTTTGGGCGTATTACAGAGGAACTGAGGCGAAATAAGTCCATTTAGAAACACTCTTTTTCGCATATATTTTGTTAAAAATAATTCTAAATGGCGCACATTTTGGCAGCGGTTTTGTTCTCAGCGTGCTGCGTGCTCTTTATTTGTGGCAGGGCAGATGAACTAACTCCAACGCCTCTTAGCTCCCCTCCCCCTCTCTCTTCCCACAGCCTTGTGAATCGATCCGATCTGAGAAGGATCAAAAGTTGCCATTGAGAAAGAATCAGTCAGAGTTTAAAATTGCAAGAGTAAATAATCCTGGAACTTTCTCTAATTAGACGTTTGGTGAGAGAAAGGAGCATATCAGTAAATCGCATGCTAATTTAGCCAGTTTTCCGCAAACTACAAATGTAATGTTCTCTAAACCACAAATTATATATACACAGCGTGGGCTGGTCTTAATGTGCCTATAAAGGAATGCAGTAGGTATATTTTGTAAAAGCAAATAACGTTTTTCTGCTAGATTATTTTAAAGACGCCATGTTTTTAAATACCTATAAATGTTCCTAAAAATATTAGCCGACTGGAGTTGGTTGATGGAAATAAAATAAGAAATTCCAGGGAGTGAGTTCAGGGAAACAAAGGTATGACTAACGCAGAGCCACTTTATAGTGAAATGTTTTGTTGTATTCAGTGGCGAAAACAGTATATGCTCATGTTATTTGTGCATTTGTCCTGTAAATGATTAGAACCTGTTTGATTGATAGTCGAGTTTCTCGGCACTACTGGAGCACACCCTATTTCAGTGTAGCCTAATCGAATGAGGTGCTTGCACAAATGTGTAAAGCTTGCAAGTAAAACAAGACAGGGACATGATGCAACTACCAGTCTCGCGTTCTTTAAATGTACATGTTTTTAATTATTTGTTGATATGATAGATACATTTTAGAATCATCGGTTCAATATAAAATAAAGCCAAATAGCAGTTCATCGCGGAACAAAATACCTCACATAAAAAACAAAAGTAACATGAATCCAGCTTTGGAAAGGAAGGTGTCTTTCTGCAACTGTGTTCCAGTGGAATGTAACCATTAAGCAGATGTAAACCCGGTGTGTTTACTCAGCACACAAGAGAAGGCAATCTTTTACCCCATGGGGATTAGGCTGTCCACTAACCTGGGAGATGGGCTCTACGTAATTAAACGTGCCTGTAACTTCACATGTAATCTCTCCCTCCCCCAAACTCCACTCTTGTCCTTCGCTCCTCCCCTCTCCTTCCCTCTCCTTTTCCCCCCCACAGCCACTACATATCTCAGAGATTGGGAATGCCAGAAAACACAGGCCATCGCTCACGTCATTAAAGGGATTTGCGCCACTTTGCTAATTAAGGACAAGCTATAACATAATACTCGCATGTCTGTAGAAGCCTTCCTACACCAAGACTGTTTTATTTTCCAGTTCGGTGTTCCAATACGAAAGAGTCTCGGGCTACTTGCATATACTTAAGAGTTTTGTTATCACAAGTCTGTTTAAAAATGCACACTTTGGAGCCCTTTCAGGAAAAAGCCTCGGCAAATCCTTTTACGCCCAAGGATTTGCAAACTGGGTTCGAGGCAGTCTGGCAGAGGATAATAACTCTCCCTATCTTTGATGCTTACTAGTCTTGCTTCACTCACTTCATATATCAGCACAGCACGCGCTTCTATGACACCGTGCTTCATGTTTTAGACAGCACGTTGCAAACAATGCTTGCTTATTTTGTGCAGTTTGTTGAAGTGCCTCGCCTCCCTCGGAGCGCACACGGCCTCTGCAGCAGTGGTCCACCTCAATCCTTTGGCACCCTCTTTTCCGATACCGTACTTAATGGTTTGAGCAGCACGGTGCTAACAATGCTTGTAAATTTGAACACAGTTTGGCTAAAATAAACAGGCATTGTTAGCACTGTGCTGTCCAAAACATGAAACGCGGTAAACTAGGACACCGCCCTTCCATGTTTTGAGCAGCACAGTGGTAACAATGCTTCTTTAATTTAGCGCAGCTGCTGACTTCTACTGGCTGTACCTTAAATCTCCTTCACAGCTCCCATACTCCACTGCATCCACTATTCAGGCGGAAAAAAAGCTTAAACTCGCAAAGCGCATTCCAGCCTCTTCATGGCAGCAAGAACCTGCTCAACCTGAACAGCTAGCAGAACTAGAATAACGGCTTTGATATCAGGTAAGAAACGAGGAGTTCAGACCTAGTTGAGACCTAGGTTGTCTCCACGTTGTAAAACGGTGATTATTTCCTGTGGAAAAAACAAAATCTTAAATTTCATTCCAGGTCCTTACACACGTGTTAATTCTTCCTGGTATGCGTGAAGAATCATCCGTCAACATGATATAAAATCAGGCACATAAAAGGTGTCCCAAAAAATATACCAGTGATACTAAATATGCATGTAGTTACTACTCTTACTAAACCATCTCCCTATATTTACCGAAATCACTGCATTGTCAGGGTTTAAAATAAGAGGTGAGACGATGTGTCATAACGGCCAGAGGTGACAACATTGAAGATGGGGAACTAAGTCCAGTCTCGCGCCGCCTCAACATTTCTAGGCAAACCACTTATTCTGCCAGTGAATACAAAATACATGGATGTGTCTTGCTGTAATATAACTAGAGCTCCGATACCTTCGGGTCCAGCTCGCGCTATATAAAACTCCCAAAAAATTAAAAGTGACCCACCAACTTCCTGGCGTACAGCAACTTAGAACGTTACTTATTTATGTGTGTAAGGTATATTTTTAGGGTGTTAAATGCATCCTGGGCTGTAACTATGCAATATCGAGTGCATGGTCTATAAACCTCCATCCAAGTCGTGGTTTTACTCACATAAACTTTCCAACCGTGGGACATCTGAGAATACATTTTTTATCAAGCCCCTTTGTGATAGTTCTCATTTTCATACTGCACAGACTAATTTAAAATTAGCACATGAAGCAGGGATCTCATGTAAGTTGTTAGCAGCAGGTCCATACCTGTGTTTTTCTCTTTGCATTTTTGTGACTAAAGCATGCAAAAACAGGCCTGGAAAACATACATATCAGTATACTATACATAGATTTGTTGGCTTTCACAATGCTGGTTTGACAAAAAGTGTGAAATAAAAAGGGACAGACATATAGCACATAAGAAACAATTTCTGTATCTTCAGCTGGTTTTAAAGCACATCTATATACTACTGTGTGAAAGATGTATTTTTGGGTTTAAAATCAAGGTAATGTGCATAATAGCAACATTTTGTATTTATTAACAGCACCAGCATGCAGGGCTGGGAACCAAAACCGCCCCTGGTAAGCTGCTCGGCCAGCCCACGATGGGAGGTAGGGGGGTGCGGCCGATATGTTTGCCGGGGCCGGTTTCTGTCGATTTTGTTACAGGGGGCAGATATTGCCGGCCATCAGTAACAACAAGCGATTGCAATGCAATAGGTCTCGCATTTGTAAAAGTTTAAGCTATTGGCATTGTTCATGACAATGCCTTTTTTAAGCTATTTTATAAAACAAACACATAATGGCATTTATTTATCATTTACAAAGCCAATAGCTAGTGTTGCATTATTATTAGCAATGCCAGCTGCTCACACTTTTATAATGCGAGACCTATTGCATTGCAAATGCTTGTTGCTTCTTCGTAGCGCTCAGAGCCTCCAGCCCTGTCATACACCGGCCACTTGAAATGAATGAACTCGACCGCTATATCACGTGTCCCGGAAAAGAACGAAAAAAACGTATTTAGGGGCATAAAGCTAAAGCGGCGATAATGGGCTTCATAATATGCCCTTGAGAATTCCAATAGAAGCCAATGTTCACACCAACACATGGGCGTCTATGGGAATTCACAAGGGCATATTATCAAGCCCATTATCGCCGCTTTAGCTGCAGTTTTCTGCCGCTAAAGCGGCGATAATTTTAACGCCGGTTCTTGGTAATCTGTCCCTTAATGGTGATCTGTTTTGATTGCTTTAATTAGTAGCTTATCAAGCGCTAAGATTTGCTGTTTTGGCACTTCAGAGCACATTTGAAAATAAATAAAATACGAAATTTAACGCTAAAAGAGGGACGCATATCAATGTGCCAAGGTCGTTTTTAATGACATATTAAGTTTTTCTTCGTACCCTGTCCAGCAGTATAATTGTTCGACCATTTCAAAAAATATTTTAAGACATAGGACGGTCAGATTTTGACAGCGTTTGGCCTATGTTAGCGGCGAGGGGGTTGCTTCCAATAAGTTTGCTGTACTTGAAAGTTATCAAAGTTATCTCGCGTTGCTAGGAGTAGGGTACTCTTTCTTCCTTTGGAATCACAGATTGTACTTTAAGACTGTTCTTTCTCAATGCGTTTCATTGCGTTCTTTCTCTCCGTTTCGTTCGAAGCCTTTGTATACGTTTTAAGGTGCTTTGATGCAGCCTGTCTCGAATAGTTAATGGTATATAAATAATAAAGTTTTCTATACCATTTTAATGGCAATTGTTATAAGTATTAGACGTTCATATTGAACGATGAGATTGATTAATTGTATCAGAATGCTTAGAGTGAAGGCAATAACTACTGTTAACTGCCTGTACAGGAAGGTTTTTTTGTGCTTGATTACACTGTGTTAGCACCAGTGCTTTAAATGGAAAAAGAGAAGTGCCGGTACTCACCAAATTGATTGGGGTGAGCCTGGGAGGGGCGTGTCTGGGGGCGTGGCTTCAAGGCAGCCTTGTACACTATCAGCATTTTCTTCTTCAATGTTCAAAGTGCCTTTGGCCAAGTTCTGCCCATAGCTGCAGGGTGTAATTAGCGTTTGTTGTAATTATATATAGTGTGAATTTAGCCCGAGGGCATTAACGTGAGAAGCAGAAGTTTTACGCGAAAGCAGACTTTTTTTTTTTTTTAAGGCACTCTGACAGACAATGGATCTGCAAACTTTCCCTATTGCACCGACAAGGAGAGACAGAGACTTAAACAGTGGGAGAGAGAGCAGAAGGGTTGGAGCTACTACATTACGTCTTTTTGTGTAGGGCATTAACAGTTGTTAATTGCCCATCTTCACGTTGTTAGGGAGTTGCAAAGCTTTTTTACCCAAAGTATGTTGCAAAGTTTCAGATTTGTACCTTTCACAAAGGTTCCTGGTTTTCTTTCACCTTAGAATTCGCTTTTTTCTAAAGAACATGATAATTTGCATTCTAAATCAACTCGGCCAAGACATGTAATTTGCAGAGAGCGATTTGTGTTACTTGCATGTCATCATAATTTCATGCTATAAAAATATGCAGATTTTTTCCCTGGAAATTTACATTTTGTGGAAGCGTACAGGCATTGGCATAGCCAATAGGTCTCGCCTTTGGGACCTTGTAAGTAAAAAAAAAAAAACTGTAGTCTAAGACTTCACGTTTACATTTTCTTTGTATTTAGGATGCAGTAAATGTAAACGTGAAGTCTTACACATCAGTTTTTTTTTATTTACAAAGTCCCAAAGCCGAGACCTATTGGCTATGCCAATGCTTGTTTTTGGGTGCCTGCCCCGATTTTTCATCACAATCCGACCCTGTCTGTTGTCCATGGATGCGAAGTGCACCCGACTGCCATTGCTGGGACCAGATTGAGAGATTATCTGGGGGTGGGGGAGGGGGGGGGTGTTCGGCCCCATTCACTCCCCTTAAAGATACGCCCCTGACATTTTACAGCATGGAAAACATTCAATGTTATCAAAGTTATTATCTCTGTGATATATTTGTATACATTGTTTATATGACCTTTAATATGCAGCATGTCATTGCATCACGATTTGAAAATGCTTGTTTGCTCATGTAATGTATTGCTCTCGCGGAGTGCTGCAGCTTCACGGCGCTGCGCAGCGGGGCGCCATTGCCCCACCTCAGCCTCCTATAGGAGTCCTGCGTGATTGGCAGGAGGCCTGGTGCTGTTTGCACACAAAGGGAGAGGCGTGTGAGCTCATATCTTTCTCCGTAAGTGACTGCACGCAAACAGAGTCAGTAGAACTGCGCGCCTTGCAGAGAGAGGAGCGGAGCATCAGGAACATGGCTTCGTGGCGCGAGGACATGGCGAAGCACTACGGGCTGTCCCTGACTTTCGGTCCGGCCTCGCACCTGCTTGTAGCGCTATGCCTTGCTGCCGTGCTGTGGAAAGCGGCGACACTTTATTTCAGAAGGCGGCAAATGCTCAAAGTCTTCCAGCCGTTCCCCGGCCCCCCTACGCACTGGCTGCTCGGAAACATGCACGAGGTAAAGCTGAGGCCGGGCCAGGTTGAACTTCGCTCATTGCACAGGGAGGGCTTGGTATGCGTGGCTGCAGGGATGTTTAGATGCAGCAAGCAGGGAAGAGGGGCGGGCACACCACATGCCCTTAATATGTGCATGCATGATAGGCACAGTAGACCCCCTGCGTTTCGCACGGATGAAGCTGAGGTTTTACAAGTTCATGCATGAAGAAATCAATCAATTCAACATTTCACAGCAGGCAAGGGTGAGATTTTGACAAAATTTGGGGGATTTATTTCCCCCACTCTGACACATATTGAAACAGAGGCACAATAAAGCCAATTTGTTTTGCTTTAAAACTCGGGACTCGCCCGCACGTGTCGGGTCTGTTGGCTGTATGGTTCTGCTGCTTGCAGTCATGTCCATTCCATTATAAATTCAGAACCTGCAGAGCTATAATACAAGGAAAACACATGGGGTGAATACATGGCAATCCCGAGAGCTCTGTGCATAGACATGTCAGCATTGACTACTGAAAACATGTTTGAATATGAGGAGAACTCGGTACTGCAGGAAGACAGGAGGAGACAGAAAGAGCGTGCAAGAAAGAAAGAGAACCGAGAAGGAAATGGGAAAGGGATAATGAAATTATAGAAAGGGGATGGTAAAGAGGCAGAATGAAAATGAGAGACAGAGGGAGAGAGTGCTGTGGCAGGACTTTAACTTGGAGAGAGGAAGAGGGAGAAACTGAGAGGCAGAAAAAGGGCAGGTTGCCAAAGGGCAGGTTGCCAAAGGGCAGATTGTCAAAGGGCAGGGTTGCCAAAGGGCAGTGTTGCCGAAGCTACCTTGCTCCACTTTGAGAGGACATGTGTTTAGAGTTCTGCACCTGTTTTATAGAAACCTTTAATTGGTGCAAAAATGCCGGCAAATCATTTTTTGCAGTATTTTCTCAAAAAGCCAACTGATTTTGAACTAATAATACAAAGAAATGGGACAAACTGATTTTGCCTCAAGACTCGCCCCATCGCTGACACATGAAAAGAAAGTAGGGAAAGTTCATTTTCTACATGCCTTTTTGTAAACAGCTTAAGAAGTATAGTCCATTTTCTCCGTATTTTTCTATGGTTCAAAATTATGGTTTGCTTAATTCTCTGTTTACATACACATTAACAATTGTACAACTTGCATTGTCCAGATTTGTGAAATGTTTCTGCAACATGACCCTTGGTTTCTTTATTACAAATCGTTGTTATCAGGTGTGTTAGATGAGTTGGTTCAAGGCAACTACTCCCAGATCGTAGAGGCCTATTCACAAAGGCATTCTGGAGTATGTTAGGTATTGTGTTTTCTCTTTGCACTTTTAGTAATAGGAAATTGTACTTTTCTGGACCGAGTCACAAAGGCATATGTAGGAGTACGTAAAAGAGTACTCCTTTAGTACTATTTTCTGTACTCAAAAAGAGTTTTGTAAATACGTTAAGGATGTTTCTAAAGATCCAAGACCTGAAGCTTCCAACATTATATGGAAAGCGTATGGTGTGCGCCGAATGTAACTGAGGCAATAGTCTCCTTTGAATTTTGCAAAAAGAACAGATGATGGACGGAATGCTGACCTAATCAAACATTCACCCCCAGTCACAGATCTGAGTTAAATCCATTGCTTATTGCATGTCATGCCATTCCTGTTTAGACTCAGCCATAAGGTGTTCAGTCTTGACCCTGCGCCCAATGGGAACAGTCCAGCTCAAACTGCCAGGCCAGGTCCTTCCCTGGACCAGAAACAAGCATCCTGGGACCGATTTCGGGGTATCACCCCTCATCAGTCAGGCTCGCTTGAATCCAGTGGCACAGTGAGCCTGAGACTCACGTCTGGCCATACCCAGTGCAGTTAGGGCGAGATAGTAAAAGACAAAAGACACAGAGAAGACGGACAGAATGTGGAACAAATCAAACATTCACCCCTAGTCAAGAGATCTGGGTTAAATCAATTGTTCTTTTGCTCACCATGCCACCCCAGTTTAGACCCAGCCACTCCACTAGTTCCTATTTATCAACCTCAAACATCATAGCTTTAGCAGTTGTAGCCCCCTCCTTTGTGGAACAGAATCATGGATAGACCCATTCTGCTCAAACAGGTGTTGCAGCATTTAGAAGGTGGAGTTGCAACAGGTTGGCACCTCCTGTATGAGGACGTTTACAGGGGCTGCATTACCACACTTAATAATCCTCAGCTGCTTCCGGGCTTTGAAAGAATGACTAAAATTCCTGTAAATCCGGCAACATGTGACCAATATGCTGTTGACTATGTCTTTTTGTTTGAGGAAGTCCTGAACAGATAGGTTGATGCAATGAACTAAACATTGTAATCGGAAGGATCGTCTATCAGCAATGACTTTGACAATATTACTGCCATTGTCAGTGGCAACAAACCTAATACTGAGTCCTCTCATTCGGTCTCATTCGTTGACTTTGGTTAAATTCTTCCAAGATGCTGACAAATGAATTTGATTCCTCCATGGAGAATATTGCAACTGGTTCATGGTGCCTAATATACTCAATGGTGAGAACAGAGACTAACTTTTGCTTATCCCCCACCTAATGTGAAGGGATGCATATGTAATCTGTGGCTTGCCCACTGTTCCACATGTCTATTTTGAGGTGGATGGACTAAACAGCACCCTCCTTTATTGTTTTGCCAACCATTTCCAGCGCCGAGGGTGCAACGCTGACTCATCAACAGTAGACAAGCATTTGCAATGCAATAGGTCTCGCATTACTAAAGGTTTGAGCTATTGGCGTTGCATTATTATTTGCATTGCCAATAGCTCAAACGTTCAGTAATGCGAAACCTATTGCATTGCAAATGCTTGTTAAAACGAAAATCAATTTTAATGTAGTATAAACACTGTTTCTCCAGCCCCTAACGACTTCAGTGGTGAGAAGAAGCTGAATAAGCCTAGAAATGTTTTAACATCAATCTTGCCTTACTTCACCAAAGGGATTTGCTTTCTATTGGGGGCTTTATGAAACCAAAGGAGCATGCTTAAAGAATTAAAACCCACAGAGAGAGGACTGCAAAAGAACACAGGTGTTCTATTAATAACATTGCGCCTCGTTATTTATTGCTTCTTAAGGCTGTAAACAAATAATACAAACTTCTCAGTGACTCTTTGACTATCACAGATACACATTAGAAGCCTCCCATGACTGAATCCAAGCGTCTGGCTGTCCTTCACTGAATGCTACACCTCTTTGCACTTAACCTGGACATTCACCTTTTCAGATATAAACTGTTTCTAGCGGTTGTCCTCTCACATTCGTGTACATGGAGCACTGATACTCTGCCCGAAAAGCGAGTGATGGCAGAGGAACCAGAGAGATAAAATGGAAAGCAGAAATAAGCCAATGAGGCTGAGGAAACCATGTGAAATAGAGGCTGAGTAGAGACAATTCTATCTTAGCCAAGATGCATATTTCCATTTCGTCAGTTTCCTGCTACTTCCAAGATGACATTCTGTTTAACTCTCCTCCATGGAAACAGTAAGTCAGCCACCAGAAGTGTTACCAGTGCAGAGCTTCGTGGATAGAAGTTAAAAGTAGAAACAACGGTAAACTTTTAACTTACCTGCCCGCTGCTGGCTCCTCTGGAGGCACGGAACAGAGACACCCCATGGCTTCAAAGTACAAACCCAAATATGTAAGTATCCCGGACCTGTGCTCGCTGCTCCGCAGAACAGCTTTTCGTAACTTTATCAGTACGGAAACGTGCCCCCAGGCCTCTCCATTCTTCGGCGCACAGGTAAAGAGACGTGTGCAAGCCAAGGCCCTGGAAGGAGTCAACAGCAGCTGCAATGGTACTGGGGTCGGAGGCTTGGTCCTGTAGGGCTAACCGTCATCCAGCTGTTAGTCTTAGAAAGTGCACAGTCTGATTAGCAGCGCGAAAGACGTGCAGTGGCACAAAGTGAATTGCCAGTACAGCGCTTGTTAGGTCTCGCCTACGCAGCGCGCATGCACTGCATAGGCAAAAAGACCTTTTGGAATGGCTTCGGCTTTTCAGCCAAAAACGTGCACGCGTTCCATTGCCTTCAATGGCAACGCGTGCACGTGTGGCGATTACCTTGCGGGAGCAAGCT
This sequence comes from Triturus cristatus, assembly GCF_964204655.1. NCBI lineage: Eukaryota > Metazoa > Chordata > Amphibia > Caudata > Salamandridae > Triturus > Triturus cristatus. The sequence continues at coordinate 781,253,372 of NC_140586.1, read as the reverse complement.
TGACACCATATGTTTGTAATTAACTTACAAACGCATGGTGCCCGTGGCTCGCTCCCGCAAGGGAAATGCTTTGTGTGCTCTCGCACTCCCCCCACCCCTCCCACTTTCAGCGCGAGGCGCGCGCTGGTTTAAATCTGTTGGTTAGATGATTGAGCCGGACACGCTGAAAGATACTGTTTACGTTGAAATGTTTAACTGCTCACCGATCACTTCTTCAATCTGGAGCGAACGCGGGATGTCTGTTTCTCAGCCCCCCAAATATTTAGTTAAAACTTCTTATTAAAGAGTGGCGAATGAAGATTGCATGGAGAAGACCGGCTGCATTAGTGGTGTTGATCTGCACTTCACCGGATTGTAACCTTAGCTACAGCATCACCTTGTCTCAAGAACTAGGTGTTTTCAGCCTGGCTTGGGTGATGGATTGTCACCTCCTCCTCAAGTGTTAGACCTTTGTGCCCAAGCCCTCGTCCTATGTAGTAAATTGTTTCCCTACAGCATCTTCCCTGCTAGGGTTGGAAGAAGTTGTGTGAATCCATGTCCCTTTTCATTTATTTTTTTAGATGATGTGATGAAAAGTATGTTTCCAAACCCTACAACTGGGTGGCACATCCCTATAATGGGAGTGGCAAGCTTTATTGATGTGGATGGAGTAAAACTGCAAAGAATGTGCTGGACACTATTCATGACCTCAGCAAAGAAGTTTCTTCAAAGGTGATGGAAGTGTCAGTAAAATTGTATTCCGTTCTCCTTTCTTGGACCTTCTCCCTGCCTCCAGCAGTTTTTTTTCTCATAGGACCCCTACACAAAATATCACACGTTATTGTAAACAAATATCTGGAATTTTTTTAAATACCCTCAAAACATTTGTACTTTTTGTCTACCTTACACAGCGAGCTAGAATGCACGTGAACAACAGAAAGAAATGGACATGTCGCTGGATTTGTTTAACGTTTGATTACCAGCTGGCACATCCCAGCTATCCGTATCTGCGGTCGCTTCTCTTTTTTTTCTTCCATTTTTTTTTTTTTTTTTGCTGGATGGCTGCTCTCTTGTGCAGTGACACTCTACAGACTTTTGAACCAGCGCCGGAAAAGGAACAAAGAGAGATTCGTGCATCTGCGGAGCATGCTTCATCCCTGCTCCTGAATATTAAGAGACCCTCCTTGCTCAATCTATTGCACCAATGCACTGGAACACTGGCTTTGTTCAACCTAGAAATCTCGACTAAACAAGCATTGGCATAGCCAATAGGTCTCGCCTTTGGGACCTTATAAGTGTTTTGCCATGCAACAGTTGTTGTTGCACCAAGGATATTGTGCTGCATAACTAAATACTTATAAGGTCCCAAAAGCGAGACCTATTGGCTATGCCAATGCTTGTCTAGAAGAAAGCGGCCTTCCAAATAGAAATGAAGGGCACCACCCACTCCATGCCGCTTTTTTAGGCTGGCCAGCCTCTGTTATGCTTATATTTGCAGATTGTGAGCTTGTCGAGGTATTCTTCAGGGCCCACCCCCAGGCCTCTTGCTGGGTCCTTTGTGAACAGTTAAATATGTGCTTCGTTTATCAATCACATATTCAGAGAGCGTTGTCTAGGTAGTAAAACAGAAAAGAGATTAAAATAGATCAAGGTATGGTGGAAAGATAAAGGAAATGCACTATTGCTCTTTTTGACCTTATTGGCAACGTTGGTGTGCAGTGATTTGATATGTGTAACTGAGATTGCTGCAGCCAAATGCAGACATAAAAATGGGTGAAAAATGCATTTGGCGCTATGTAGTATATTTAGACATGGCTTTTAATGCGGTAACCATCAGCCAATCTAAGGCAAAGCAGTAACTGCTTGTTCTGCACTTTCCTCTGCCAACTCTCAAGGTATTGTGGTCCCAATTTTGCCCATGATTTAGTTGGCTGGCATGAGTAACGTGTGTCAAGAACTGTTTGGGGGTGGGGGGAGGTGGGTAGTAGGCAAACAAGTAATTTGTAATGGTGTCCAGTGCTTTATTCAGAATTCTGAAAGGGGCTTTCACCAGTTGTTCCTGATGAATAATTATCTGATGAAGTGTTTGACAATTGTGTGTTGTGGTAAATCTTGTGTACTCTGGTTTCCAAAGGGTTGTGCACTTTGCAGCGCCACCTATATGCTAATGGGTCACATTACGAATTGTCCACTCTAGGGGCCCTAAACGGCCTGCATGGATGTAGGCGTGACATGGCCTACATCCCTGAAATTGTTTTCCGGAAAAATTTTTTTTTTTTAAAAAAAGCTGCCTTGTGCCACTTTTTTATTTTTCTTTATTTCTTTATTTTTTTAACACAAGTGTTTCTTGTTGGGGGAAGACATGGGGTGTTGTGGAGTATCGACTTCTGCCTGCTCGCCCCTAGGGCTGCCGACAGTTCTCCTTTGCAGACTAGGTGCTACCCCTTCTCAGAGGGTTTTGCTAACTGATCATTTGTTTTGAAGCCGCAGTTGAAGTTCACAAGCTGTTGAGACACACATTTGCAACTTGTAAATAAGATGTGAAAGTCTCTTTATGCCCTCTCATATTGCAATGCCCAAAAGCCAATTTCTGACCTATAAAAGGCTGCTTTACACTGTAAAATCTCTTTAGTGGTCGCAAACCTTGTGGTGTTTGTGAATCTGAGTTTGCATGCCTTATGAGTATTTTTGATGGAATGTCAGTTAATACTCTGCAGGTCCTGTGCCAGGTGCCCCGCCGAGGCCCCCTGTACATGTAAAGCTCACAGGAGCTGCTGTGACTTTATCAGGAAGCACTTACTGAGACGAAATGTGCCTCTGCACGGTTGGGCGCTGCAGCATCTCACATAAAGATTTCGTAATGGGCAATGAAACCTAAAGTAAACCGTCCTGAAGCGGTCTACAAAGGCAAAAGGTTTCCCAAGAAAAATGACTGGACAGTGTAAAATAATGAGAATTGTAGCTTAGTGGTAGGTCGTGTGATTTTGTCTTCTAAATGGTGCGAGGCCCTCCTAATGCATGTTACGCTTTATAAACTTTCTAAATTTCAAGCTGTGTGAAAATGCATGCTATTAGTTAACAGGTTAAGTAATGAAACGTCGTGTACTCTGTTTGCTTGCATAGTTGGTATGGGGTGCCCTGAGTGCTGGAAGGGCAGTGTCTAGGGGCAGTGAGTGTAAACATAACCTGGTGGCCATTGGCGGCATGTGGAGGCCTGTGCCGTGGAGCCAGCTTGATAGCTGATCACTGTGCAACAAAACAACTAATTCGGTCGCTACAAGCGATTTATGGAAACGTGAGGTACATATTTGGCGGCACTCGCGTTAAACTAACTCATAGGGAGCTTTTCCAGCCATCAAACGTATCCCCAGAGATACAATAGAAATTAGAGCTAAAAGGATGGCCTACAAATTGGCTATTCAAAAAAGAAAGAACCAGTTAAAAGAGCAGGTGTGGGAAGCCCTGAGCAAAGCATGCGTATTGAAAGATAGCGCAAATTTCTGGTCAGTAGTCAATAGCCCTTTCCTCCCTGATTCCAAAAATTTAAATAAAAAGGGGCAGATTAATGAGCCCCTTGCGTCTCATTTACGCCGCCGTTGCGTCACTTTTGTGATGCAGCGGCGGCGCAAATCCTGCGCCATGCTGCGGGGTATTTACAACGTGACGCATCCGGCAGATGCGTCACGTTGTAAAGCCCTGCGCCACATGTAGGCGTTCTGGAGCAGGGGGAGCGTTCCGGCGCAGGAACGCCTCCTAAAAGTGGCTGAGTGAAATCTACAAGTTTTCACTCAGTCACTTTTAAGGCCATGCTGCGTCAAAACCCTGCGCCTGCTTGAAGCAGGCATAAGGATTGACGCAGCATGTAAGGGATAGGACACCCCCGAGCCTTGCTGGAGCTGCATCGCGCTTGCGACGCAACTCCAGCAATGCGCCGCCTTTCTGACAGGAGATGCGTCACGCATCTGCCCATCCGAGTGCCACGGTGCGCCACATTGTAAATGTGGCGCATCAGTGGTGGCGCACGGGTGGGCAGATGCGTCGCAACTCTTCTGGCGCATCTCTGCTGATTAGCAGAGATGCGCCAGATGTCATAAATCTGCCCCAGAGTGTTTAATTCCAGCTGACCAATGGGTTTCGCACTTTAGCCGTATTTTTAATATTGCCAGTATGGAAGAAATTACAGAGCCCGTGGAGGTTGAGCATATTAGTGCAGAGCTTATTTTTAGCGTAGAGGAAGTATATAATGCAATTTTATCCACAGCGGAGCGAAAGGCTCCGGTCCCCGATGGAGTTCCAGCAGACCTGTTTAAGGCTGACGCTAGTGTTTGGTCGAGAATTTTAGCACATGTTTTTAACGCGGCGTGTTCACAAAGTCTCCCGTCATCCTGGAGAAAGGCAGTCATTGTCCCTATTTTTAAAAAAGGTGCACGAGTGACCCTATAGTTATAGGCCAATCTCTCTTTTAGACTCTGCTGTTAAAATTATGGGCAAAGTCATTCTAGAGCGCCTGACGACTTGGCTAGACCCTTTAAACGTTATTTCCGATTTACAATATGGTTTTAGGGCGGGCAAAGGGACTCTGGACCAATGTGTTAACTTACATTTAGTTATAGGAAAGTATACGATTGCCAAAAAGGGAGTACTACATTTGGCTTTTATGGATCTGACACAAGCGTTTGATTGCGTAAATAGGTCCAAACTATGGCTACTTTTAAGGGATATGGGCCTTGAACCCCAGTTAGTGGCTTTTTTATTCAAGATTCATGAAAAAAACACGGCCGCAGTTAGATATAACAAAAATGGTGACTTGACAAGCCCTTGGGATGTAAAGAGGGAGGTACGTCAGGGATGTATACTGGCCCCCCTCCTTTTTACTCTGTATATAAATAAACTGGGGGATTTTTTAACAACTAGCTGTATAGATATCCCTAGGGTTGGTGACAAGAAAATACCCGCATTGTTATATGCAGATGATACGGTTTTACTTGTATGAACAGCTGTGGGGCTCCAAAGATTACTAGATGGTTTTATAGTTTTTATGGACTCTTTAGATCTATCAATACATTTTAAGAAGTCACATATAATGTCTATTGGCTCCCGAAAACCCCCGAAGTTCAAATTTCATTGCAAGGGGGTCGAACTAACAAAAGTCCCAACATTTCCATATTTGGAGGTACTCTTTGACGACCGTGGGTCGTGGGGAGCACAAATTATACAAAAAAAGAATACCTTGACCAGAGCAATGGGGGCTACCCTACATTTTGCGAAGAAGCTAGGAACCAAACCTTTACCCGCCCTGTTGAAAATTTATAAAGAAAAGTGTACCCCCATGACGTCCTAAGGTTGTGATATTTGGGGCTATAAGGAAGGTAAAGAGACTCAAAGAGCCGAAGATAAGTTTTTACGTAAACTTTTGGCGGTACTTTCCAGCACCCCGGCGTTTATTTTACATGAAGAGGCTGGGGTGGGGTATATTGAGGATGAGATAGCGATAGCCCCTTTGCTACTTTGGCTCAGAATTTGGGCTAGCCCCAGCACAAAACTAAACCAATTGGTAATCATGGATTGTATAGCCTTGGATAGAGTTTTGGATATTCCACAGCTAGAATATAATGGACCTGACTAAATGGCTAGGTTGCCCAGATTTATATAACAGGCCGAAACCGATGAGCAAATCTAAAATTAGAGCCATTAAATCACAGTTTTTGGAGAAGCAACAGGGCTTTAGGGAGGAAAAGGAGCTGATAAAATCAATGGTTAGAAGATATATCACATTACCTTTGCATAATCAAGTTCAACCATATTTACTTATTGTAAATAATGTTTTCATCCTTTTCTGTTAACAAGATTTCGATTACACTTGATCCCTTGGTTTTTAGCTGTCCCACAAGGTTTTTCGAAACAAGGTACTCCAAACCTTGTCCTTGTGACGATTTTTCAGAACAAAATACCTTACATTTTATCTTTTTCTGTGATTTTTATGCTCAGCTGCGTAAAAGATTTATACTTCCTCTTCTTAAAGATTGCCATTTTTTTCAAGTTAGGCCCACTTTGCTATACCTCCAAATGCTATCTTCACCTGTGGTCTGTTTTGGGGTTGCAAGTTTTTTATCAGGAGCCATTAGATGTAGAGAAAAGTTGTCATTTTAACAATTACTATCAAAACATCTTTTTTGTTTATGTAATCATGATTACTTGAATGTTTACTGTTATTTAAATCGTAAATTTAGCATGTTGCACTGTATATTACAGCATTTTGCACGTCACTGGATACTCCCTGTTCTATTTAGTAATTTTAAATTGTAGTGTCTACTATACTGTGAGTACTAAAATTAACTTCTTAAATATTAATATTTGTCCAATTGTTTATGATAATGTGAATGTGGTATTTTGTCCTCCACCAGTTAGTATTCGATATTTTATACGTTATCATCTGCCCCAGTTATGAATGTTAACTTGCTTATTGTATATAGTAATATGAATTTGGCACTATGCACTTTATATGAAACCCTCTGCTCTATCCAATAATTTTAACTTTATCTTCTGGTTTACAAAACTTTAAATTTTAATTGTCATTTGTAAAGCAATGTCTTTTTATTGATGAGATGTTTCCTCCTATATGTTCACTTTTATGGCGTTGATTTGTCGAATAAAGTATCTTTTGACTTGACTTTTGACTTGACTTGAACTGCAATTGTGGGCCACCTTTTATTGGGTGGCTGGGCCGATTTTTCATCCCAATCCGACCCTGTCTGTTGTCCATGGATGCGAAGTGCACCCGACTGTCATTGGGACCCGATTGAGAGATTATCTGGGGAGGGGGTGTTCGGCCCCATTCACTCCCCTTAAAGATACGCCCCTGACATTTTACAGCATGGAAAACATTCAATGTTATCAAAGTTATTATCTCTGTCATATATTTGTATACATTGTTTATATGACCTTTAATATGCAGCATGTCATTGCATCACGATTTGAAAATGCATGTTTGCTCATGTAATGTATTGCTCTCGCGGAGTACTGCAGCTTCACGGCGCTGCGCAGCGGGGCGCCATTGCCCCACCTCAGCCTCCTATAGGAGTCCTGCGTGATTGGCAGGAGGCCTAGTGCTGTTTGCACACAAAGGGAGAGGCGTGTGAGCTCATATCTTTCTCCGTAAGTGACTGCACGCAAACAGAGTCAGTAGAACTCGATGCCTTGCAGAGAGAGGAGCGGAGCATCAGGAACATGGCTTCGTGGCGCGAGGACATGGCGAAGCACTACGGGCTGTCCCTGACTTTCGGTCCGGCCTCGCACCTGCTCGTAGCGCTATGCGTTGCTGCTGTGCTGTGGAAAGCGGCGACACTTTATTTCAAAAGGCGACAAATGCTCAAAGTCTTCAAGCCGTTCCCCGGCCCCCTACGCACTGGCTGCTTGGAAACATGCACGAGGTAAAGCTGATGCAAAAACAACAATTGGGTGGCGTAGTGGGCAAAAGAACGATGGATTTAACCCAGATCTCTTGACTGGGGGAGAATGTCTGCATTGTCAGCATTCCGTCCATCATTTGTTTGTTGTAACGCTTTTCGCCCTAAGTGGGATGGGTATGCCCAGACGTGGGTCCCGTGCTCACTACGCCACTGGAGTCAAGCTATCCTGGCTGATGACGGCTGATAGCCAGAAACTGGTCCTAGGATGCTTGATTCCGGTCCAGGGAAGACATGGCTTGGCAGTTCAGGCTGGACTGTTCCCATGAGGCACAGGGTCAAGACTGATTTGCATATGGCCATGTCTGAACTGGGGTGGCGTAGTGGGCAAAAGAACGATGGATTTTACCCAGATCTCTTGACTGGGGGAGAATGTCTGCATTGTCAGCATTCCGTCCATCATTTGTTTGTTGTAACGCTTTTTGCCCTAAGTGGGATGGGTATGCCCAGACGTGGGTCCCGTGCTCACTACGCCACTGGAGTCAAGCTATCCTGGCTGATGACGGCTGATAGCCAGAAACCGGTCCTAGGATGCTTGATTCCGGTCCAGGGAAGACATGGCTTGGCAGTTCAGGCTGGACTGTTCCCATGAGGCACAGGGTCAAGACTGATTTGCATATGGCCAGGTCTGAACTGGGGTGGCGTAGTGGGCAAAAGAACGATGGATTTAACCCAGATCTCTTGACTAGGGGAGAATGTATGCATTGTCAGCATTCCGTCCATCATTTGTTTGTTGTAACGAGGTAAAGCTGAGGCCGGGCCAGGTTGAACTTCGCTCATTGCACAGGGAGGGCTTGGTATGCGTGGCTGCAGGGATGTTTAGATGCAGCAAGCAGGGAAGAGGGCACACCACATGCCCTTAATATGTGCATGCATGATAGGCACAGTAGACCCCCTGCGTTTCGCACGGATGAAGCTGAGGTTTTACAAGTTCATGCATGAATAAATCATTAAATTTAACATTTCACAGCAGGCAAGGGTGAGATTTTGACAAAATTGTGGGAATGTATTTCCCCCACTCCGACACATATTGAAACAGAGGCACAATAAAGCCAATTTGTTTTGCTTGAAAACTCGGGACTCGCCCGTCCGTGTCGGGTCTGTTGGCATGTATGGTTCTGCTGCTTGCAGTCATGTTCATTCCATTATAAATTCAGAACCTGCAGAGCTATAATACAAGGAAAAAACATGGAGTGAATACATGGCAATCCCGAGAGCTCTGTGCATAGATATGTCAGCATTGACTTACTGAAAACATGTTTGAATATGTGGAGACCTCGGTACTGCAGGAAGACAGGAGGAGACAGAAAGAGCGTGCAAGAAAGAAAGAGAACTGAGAAGGAAATGGGAAAGGGATAATGAAATTATAGAAAGGGGATGGTAAAGAGGCAGAATGAAAATGAGAGACAGAGGGAGGGAGTGCTGTGGCAGGACTTTAACTAGGAGAGAGGAAGAGGGAGAAACTGAGAGGCAGAAAAAGGGCAGGTTGCCAAAGGGCAGGGTTGCCAAAGGGCAGTGTTGCCAAAGGGGTGGCCAAAGGGCAGATTGTCAAAGGGCAGGGTTGCCAAAGGGCAGGGTTGCCAAAGGGCAGTGTTGCCAAAGCTACCTTGCTCCACTTTCAGAGGACATGTGTGTAGAGTTCTGCACCTGTTTTATAGAAACCTTTAATTGGTGCAAAAATGCCGGCAAATCATTTTTTGCAGTATTTTCTCAAAAAGCCAACTGATTTTGAACTAATAATACAAAGAAATGGGACAAACTGATTTTGCCTCAAGACTCGCCCCATCGCTGACACATGAAAAGAAAGTAGGGAATGTTCATTTTCTACATGCCTTTTTGTAAACAACTTAAGAAGTATAGTCCATTTTCTCCGTATTTTTCTATGGTTCAAAATTATGGTTTGCTTAATTCTCTGTTTACATACACATTAACAATTGTACAACTTGAATTGTCCAGATTTGTGAAATGTTTCTGCAATATGGCCCCTGATTTCTTTATTACAAATCGTTGTTATCAGGTGTGTTAGATGAGTTGGTTCAAGACAGCTACTCCTAGATGGTAGAGGCCTAGTCACAAAGGCATTCTGGAGTATGTTAGGTATTGTGTTTTCTCTTTGCACTTTTAGTAATAGGAAATTGTACTTTTCTGGACCGAGTCACAAAGGCATATGTAGGAGTACGTAAAAGAGTACTCCTTTAGTACTATTTTCTATACTCAAAAAGAGTTTTGTAAATCAGTTAAAGATGTTTCTAAAGCTCCAAGACCTGAAGCTTCCAACATTATATGGAAAGCGTATGGTGTGTACCGAATGTAACTGAGGCAATAGTCTCCTTTGAATTTTGCAAAAAGAACAGATGATGGACGGGACGCTGACCTAATCAAACATTCACCCCCAGTCACAGATCTGAGTTAAATCCATTGCTTATTGCATGTCATGCCATTCCTGTTTAGACTCAGCCATATGCAGTTCAGTCTTGACCCTGCGCCCAATGGGAACAGTCCAGGCCAAACTGCCAGGCCAGGTCCTTCCCTGCACCAGAAACAAGCATCCTGGGACCGATTTCGGGGTATCACCCCTCATCAGCCAGGCTCGCTTGAATCCAGTGGCACAGTGAGCCTGAGACTCACGTCTGGCCATACCCAGTGCAGTTAGGGCGAGATAGTAAAAGACAAAAGACACAGAGAAGACGGACAGAATGTGGAACAAATCAAACATTCACCCCTAGTCAAGAGATCTGGGTTAAATAAATGTTCCTTTCGCTCACCATGCCACCCCAGTTTAGACCCAGCCACTCCACTAGTTCCTATTTATCAACGTCAAACATCATAGCTTTAGCAGTTGTAGCCCCCTCCTTTGTGGAACAGAATCATGGATAGACCCATTCTCCTCAAACAGGTGTTGCAGCATTTAGAAGGTGGAGTTGCAACAGGTTGGCACCTCCTGTATGAGGACGTTTACAGGGGCTGCATTACCACACTTAATAATCCTCAACTGCTTCCGGGCTTTGAAAGAATGACTAAAATTCCTGTAAATCTGGCAACATGTGACCAATATGCTGTTGACTATGTCTTTTTGTTTGAGGAAGTCCTGAACAGCTAGGTTGATGCAATGAACTTAACACAGTAATCTGAAGTATCGTCTATCAGCAATGACTTTGACAATATTACTGCCATTGTCAGTGGCAACAAACCTAATACTGAGTCCTCTCATTCGGTCTCATTCGTTGACTTTGGTTAAATTCTTCCAAGATGTTGACAAATGAATTTGATTCCTCCATGGAGAATATTGCAACTGGTTCATGGTGCTTAATATACTCAATGGTGAGAACAGAGACTAACTTTTGCTTATCCCCCACCTAATGTGAAGGGATGCATATGTAATATGTGGCTTGCCCACTGTTCCACATGTCTATTTTGAGGTGGATGGACTAAACAGCACCCTCCTTTATTGCTTTGCCAACCATTTCCAGCGCTGAGGGTGCAACGCTGACTCATCAACAGTAGACAAGCATTTGCAATGCAATAGGTCTCGCATTACTAAAGGTTTGAGCTATTGGCGTTGTATTATTATTTGCAACGCCAATAGCTCAAACGTTTAGTAATGTGAAACCTATTGCATTGCAAATGCTTGTTAAAACACAAATCAATTTTAACGTAGTAGAAACACTGTTTCTCCAGCCCCTAACGACTTCAGTGGTGAGAAGAAGCTGAATAAGCCTAGACATTTTTTAACATCAATCTTGCCTTACTACACCAAAGGGATTTGCTTTGTATTGGGGGCTTTATGAAACCAAATGAGCATGCTTAATGAATTAAAACCCACAGAGAGAGGACTGCAAAAGAACACAGGTGTTCTATCAATAACATTGTGCCTAGTTATTTATTGCTTCTTAAGGCTGTGAACAAATAATACAAACTTCTCAGTGATGCTTTGACTATCACAGATACACATTAGAAGCCTCCCATGACTGAATCCAAGCGTCTGGCTGTCCTTCACTGAATGCTACACCTCTTTGCACTTAACCTGGACATTCACCTTTTCAGATATAAACTGTTTCTAGCGGTTGTCCTCTCACATTCGTGTACATGGAGCACTGATACTCTGCCCGAAAAGCGAGTGATGGCAGAGGAACCAGAGAGATAAAATGGAAAGCAGAAAGAAGCCAATGAGGCTGAGGAAACCATGTGAAGTAGAGGCTGAGTAGAGACAACTCTATCTTAGCCAAGATGCATATTTCCATTTCGTCAGTTTCCTGCTACTTGCAAGATGACATTCTGTTTAACTCTCCTCCATGGAAACAGTAAGTCAGCCACCACAAGTGTTACCAGTGCAGAGCTTCGTGGATAGAAGTTAAAAGAAGAAACAACTGTAAACTTTTAACTTACCTGCCCGCTGCTGGCTCCTCTGGAGGCACGGAACAGAGACACCCCATGGCTTCAAAGTACAAACCCAAATATGTAAGTATCCCGGGCCTGTGCTCGCTGCTCCGCAGAACAGCTTTTCGTAACTTTATCAGTACGGAAACGTGCCCCCAGGCCTCTCCATTCTTCGGCGCACAGGGAAAGAGACGTGTGCGAGCCAAGGCCCTGGAAGGAGTCAACAGCAGCTGCAATGGTACTGGGGTCGGAGGCTTGGTCCTGTAGGGCTAACTCTCACCCAGCTGTTAGTCTTAGAAAGTGCACAGTCTGATTAGCAGCACGAAAGACGTGCAGTGGCACAAAGTGAATTGCCAGTACAGCTCTTGTTAGGTCTCGCCTACGCAGCGCGCATGCACTGATAGGCAAAAATACCTTTTGGAATGGCTTCGGCTTTTCAGCCAAAAACGTGCACGCGTTCCATTGCCTTCAATGGCAACGCGTGCACGTGGGGCGATTACCTTGCGGGAGCGAGCTTGACACTATATGTTTGTAATTAACTTACAAACGCATGGTGCCCGTGGCTCGCTCCCGCAAGGGAAATGCTTTGTGTGCTCTCGCACTCCCCACACCCCTCCCACTTTCAGCGCGAGGCGCGCGCTGGTTTAAATCTGTTGGTTAGATGATTGAGCCGGACACGCTGAAAGATACTGTTTACGTTGAAATGTTTAACTGCTCACCGATCACTTCTTCAATCTGGAGCGAACGCGTGATGTCTGTTTCTCAGCCCCCCAAATATTTAGTTAAAACTTCTTATTAAAGAGTGGCGAATGAAGATTGCATGGAGAAGACCGGCTGCATTAGTGGTGTTGATCTGCACGTCACAGGATTGTAACCTTAGCTACAGCATCACATTGTCTCAAGAACTAGGTGTTTTCAGCCTGGCTTGGGTGATGGATTGTCACCTCCTCCTCAAGTGTTAGACCTTTGTGCCCAAGCCCTCGTCCTATGTAGTAAATTGTTTCCCTACAGCATCTTCCCTGCTAGGGTTGGAAGAAGTTGTGTGAATCCATGTCCCTTTTCATTTATTTTTTTAGATGATGTGATGAAAAGTGTGTTTCCAAACCTTACAACTGGGTGGCACATCCCTATAATGGGAGTGGCAAGCTTTATTGATGTGGATGGAGTAAAACTGCAAAGAATGTGCTGGACACTATTCATGACCTCAGCAAAGAAGTTTCTTCAAAGGTGATGGAAGTGTCAGTAAAATTGTATTCCGTTCTCCTTTCTTGGACCTTCTCCCTGCCTCCAGCAGTTTTTTTTCTCATAGGACCCCTACACAAAATATCACACGTTATTGTAAACAAATATCTGGAATTTTTTTAAATACCCTCGAAACATTTGTACTTTTTGTCTACCTTACACAGCGAACTAGAATGCACGTGAACAACAGAAAGAAATGGACATGTCGCTGGATTTGTTTAACGTTTGATTACCAGCTGGCTCATACCAGCTATCCGTATCTGCGGTCGCTTCTCTTTTTTTTCCTTCATTTTTTTTTTTTTTTTGCTGGATGGTTGCTCTCTTGTGTAGTGACACTAAACAGACTTTTGAACCAGCGCCGGAAAAGGAACAGACAGAGATGTGTGCATCTGCGGAGCATACTTCATCCCTGCTCCTGAATATTAAGAGACCCTCCTTGCATAAAGCAAGCCTAGGCAGAATGTTATGATGGATGCCGGCTTTAGGTTCTGGGTGCAGGGAATTACTAATTAAGGCTCACATAAATCAGCAAATTAATTCTGGCATAATTTCATTTTTTAACATAAATGTTTCTTAACGCTCCCTCTAGTGGGTTGCAGCGAAGCGCTTTGCCCTTTTCCTATGGAGCTGTCTTTCGGTTCATTAGTTTTAGCTGTGCTTGGGTTGTAAACAAAGTGTACAAAGATCTGTCTATGGGTTGGTGGACCCCAGCAACAGGGAAATCTTTAACACTGGTGAATCCTGGGAGATCGATTCTGTCACACGTCACTGTGTGTAGTAGGTGCAGAAGGGAGCCCTATCCGGAGCTGAGGTGGGACCAGCACATTCTAGTCTATATTAAATATTAATTGTTTACGCTTCTTTTATGTCTCTTGGTGCAGTGTAAGGGATGCACCTTTGATTGCCTAATCATGATCATGCCATACATTTCCGCATAAATCCACGCAAGCCCTAACCAGCCTTGTTTGAAATCTGTCTGTTTCAGCGCAGACATGCTTATACAGCTAAATGGATGCTACCTATGGGCGGCTCTGCCCGTGACTTGGGGGTTAATTCTACCCTTTTAGAATTGCCTGTTCAGTATCTTATTTTCTGTCCTTGCACAGTGAATAAATTATCCCCTGCAGGTAGTGGATTCACTCGAGCTCATATTTCCGGCATTTAGTCAGCTTTGCTTTTTATCTGAGCACTGACATTTCAAAAATTTGGATTTTTCTCATTACACAAGCTTTTTCTGACTTTTTTTTCTTCTGTCTGAGACCCACAATAAATATTGGCTGCTATTGGGGAGCACGTTCTGTTAAGAACAAAAGAGACAGTTTGTGGGCTAAATAGACGTCTTTAAAATATACAATCTATTGCACCAATGCACTGGAACACTGGCTTTGTTCAACCTAGAAATCTCGACTAAACAAGCATTGGCATAGCCAATAGGTCTCGCCTTTGGGACATTATAAGTGTTTTGCCATGCAACAGTTGTTGTTGCACCAAGGATATTGTGCTGCATAACTAAATACTTATAAGGTCCCAAAAGCGAGACCTATTGGCTATGCCAATGCTTGTCTAGAAGAAAGCGGCCTTCCAAATAGAAATGAAGGGCACCACCCACTCCATGCCGCTTTTTTAGGCTGGCCAGCCTCTGTTATGCTTATATTTGCAGATTGTGAGCTTGTCGAGGTATTCTTCAGGGCCCACCCCCAGGCCTCTTGCTGGGTCCTTTGTGAACAGTTAAATATGTGCTTCGTTTATCAATCACATATTCAGAGAGCGTTGTCTAGGTAGTAAAACAGAAAAGAGATTAAAATACATCAAGGTATGGTGGAAAGATAAAGGAAATGCACTATTGCTCTTTTTGACCTTATTGGCAACGTTGGTGTGCAGTGATTTGATATGTGTAACTGAGATTGCTGCAGCCAAATGCAGACATAAAAATGGGTGAAAAATGCATTTGGCGCTATGTAGTATATTTAGACATGACTTTTAATGCAGTAACCATCAGCCAATCTAAGGCAAAGCAGTAACTGCTTGTTCTGCACTTTCCTCTGCAAACTCTCAAGGTATTGTGGTCCCAATTTTGCCCATAATTTAGTTGGCTTACTAACTGTCTCGATGAGACAGCATGCGCTGTCTCAGGCGAGACCTAAAAACATTAATCAATTCTGCGATATGGGAGTACAATGATGGCATGGTGACTTCTTCGTTTCTTGTAGGAAGAAGAGTGCAACCAATATTATATGCATTTAAATGGTGTGCATCTTAATTACTAGCTTGTTAAATTGTTGTTGTGCCACAACAGACCTTAACGTTTAAAGTGGTAATTGGGGAAAAAAGGGCGTTAAGTTAGCACTGCATAGAAATGACGCAAAATAGTCTGATTGTATATCTGGAAAACATGTCCGAACAACACAGCTACCACAAAATATCCGAACTCAAGAGCGAATAGGGTGTTTGTAAGTTTGATGTATGTTTTCTGGTGCATGAGATTTGTATAATTTAGTTTTTGATGTTTGCACACACTACTAAATGCCAACTGTTTAGCAGCAGTTGGCAAACAAGTGCATAAGGGCACCCCTTGTACTACACCTACGAATTTCAGTTTCTACTGCTTTTTATATTAGAAGAATTATAGGAAGAAACAATCTAGGTTCAGATAAGGTGAAATGGTTGATACTGGGCTCAAGTAACAAAATGAATCTTGCACTCGGGTGCCTTTATGGATGGTTTCTTATTATTGCATCCATGTCTGTAATGGTGATTACGCAGGCTCTGGAAGAGAACTCTCTCTCGTGTGAAATTGAGTTTTCAGTTGCGCTTCGGACTCCTTAGACTCCTTAGGTTCAGAGTTTTTACTCCAACTGATGGGTGAAACTGCAGTTTGTTTTGTCATCTGTAATTTTCAGCATTAACTGCACACAATTCCTCATTCGACGTGTGGAGCAGATTGAGGGTTTGCCTGTTGGGTGTTACGTATTTTTGAATGAGGCAGTGGGTAACTTGATCAAATCCTTAAATATATTTGAAGTTATTTTTTTGTTTAAAACAGTGCAATGAGGATCCTATGGGATAAATTGCCCCACCTGCTCATCATGATACAGTTTGTTAGAGGTTCTAGAACTTGATCTCAATATCGACCGGGCAGCATGATTTACAACAAAAATTTAAATATTGCTTTTTGGGGAAAGTTGCTAACATGTAGTTACTACTTTTGGGTGGTGGGGTTATATGAGTAGCTCTCTTAATTAAATAATTGGAAGCAATCACATTTCTGGATCTGCCTGTCTCAGACATTTACAGCAAAAACAAATCGTACCAGTGATCGATCCATCAAAAAAGAGAGGGGCGAGCATAGTAGTTGACCGAGTGTGCAACTAAACTCACTGCTACTCACAGCTCTTCATACTGCCTGAGTTTTTGTTGCCTGATAATACTAATAAATTATGTCTGAACATTAATTTATTGAATTCTAAAGACGTATCCTGGTACTAGTTACCTATAGCAACAAAGTGGTGTGGTAGGGAAGGTGGTGGAAGTGCAGGGGTGACAGAATTAGAAACATTTTAGTTTCTATGTTAGATCTTTAAAGCTTTCTAAATACTGGAGTACTCGGAGATCCATCCAGTGGAGATGAGCTGTCAAAGAGTTTCGTAGTTGTGGGCCCAGAATCTGGAATGGTCCGCCATTTCAAAGCTTGGCACCATAAGCAGATTTAGGGAGCCAGGCATCAGGGCGCATACATGGACATGAAACATTAACAAATCAGAAACAAATATCAGTCGAGATCTGGAGTCGGTTTTTCGAACAGGGCAGTTGTCTTTTACGAACCTTTGTTTGTTGCTTATCGGCATCCAATGAAGTATGTGACAAGCCACAGACACACGGAGGAACCTCTGATCGTATTGGCAAGTCGGCTTCCAAATACTGCTACTTTAGCAGCTTCCCCACAAGCGTTGCTGAGATTTCCATATAGACAGTATTTTCCCTGTCAAGACCTGAAAGAATAGCTGCACAGTACGACATGTCCCGCGGTTCAGCCTTTATATAGGCGTGCATGTTTTAAAACGGCTTTGTCGCTCTAGACACAAGTGGTGTGTGCACTTACACTCTAACCATGTAAGATACGCGGACATTGCTTGTGCTGAGCTGGTAGCGAGTGAGCAGTGACTGATGCAGATATCCATTGTGCTTGTGTGAGAGGCTGGAGCAGTCTTCAACTCTACCAAAATGTATTCCTCCCCATTGTCGCTTGTGGACAGGTAGCGCATGCTGCTAATGCTGGCATCGAGAGATTCCAAGATGGAATGGTGAATGACCTGGATTTAGGATCAGTGTTTACTGAGATTAGGAAAAAGCAAATGAAAATGTCACATTATTGCAAACTAGACTTTTTAGGTCTCGCTGAGCCAGCGCATGCGCTGCTCTGTGAGAAATTTAGTAAACGGGCTTTTAAAAGTGCTACCAGAGGCTTTTCCTGGCCTCAAGCTTGCGTGCACGTGCATTTGCACGCGCGCAGCCACCATGTGGGTTTTTGTCAAGGCTCATAAAGCCTTGCGTGCCTCTCTCCGCGCTTCAATTCCCTCCCCCTCCTCCACCACAGATCGCGTCACTCTGCTGGCCTCCACCCCCCCCCCCCCCCAAGACAACTCCCGCTCGCGGCACAGCCAAAAGGTCCCAAAGGTGCCACCTAGAGGTTTTGTCAAAGCTCGCCTGATTGTCTGTGCGCGCGGCCCACCTTGGGGAAGCAGATTTCAATAGTGCATCCTGCCTTCCCTCCATCCCCCCTCGCCAGACACGCATGAAGCTGTTGAGTATGCTAATGAGCCCCTCTCCTGCCTTTGAAGATTCTCCCGGTATCTGCGCTGTGGGGATCTATGTCCATTGCCTTTTGCTCTTCCTTTGTTTTAACAAGTTTCGGTATGCACATTGTAAAGCCGCACATGAGCTCATGCGCTCCCAGGCCGCAGCCAGCATGCTTTCAGACACACGAAAGTCGTGATGAAAGCGTACACATATTGCTTCCATTAATCTGCTGCTGTGCAGGTGTTGATAAGACCCTGCAGATTAGATCGACGCTGCTGTGCCTGGTCTTTGTTTAGAAAGTATGGTTTGCATACCTTCATGGCACTGTAATAACTTGGTAAAAAATAAAAGTGGGAATGGGCTAATAAGTATCAAATTTTACATTTACAATTGTGCAAAAAACAAGTGACACCCCTAAAATAGGGGACTACATTCCTTAATTTTGTGAAATGTAACTTTGTAAAAAATCAACTAGTTTAAAAGCGCATGAAGCTTTTAAACTAGTTGATTTAAAAGCCTGCATCTTTCAACAACAGGCAGCTTCATTTTAATGTACTAAGTTACGTTCTAAGTGCCGAACAGATGCATCTGGTTTGTTTGTCTGAGCGCACATTAATTTGTAGCGGATAGAGTGTGGCAGCGTGGTGGATGCCGCAGGCAGGAGCGGCCTGGGCAACGCTAGACTTGTGACAGAAACGAATGCATTAAATAAACGTGCAAACGCATTGATCTGCCCCTCACATCAATGACACGCTAAGGTGCAGCAATCTAAATCCAAGTGTCTCTTTGTAAATGGTTTCTACTTGGCTTCTGATGCATGGCCAATAGAACATTTTATCTGATTCTAGTATTTAAAGTTCTCCATACATTCAGCGCCTCATCAGGGGCAGTAAGCGCTATATAAAATGAAATGAAATTCCAAAATATAATGAAAACAAATTACAGATAGGCCTGCTGTATTCCATGATGCATAAAGATACACGACTTCCAGTCTTGTGCATTCATTTAAGAAACCAGTGCATTCTGGGAGGTGTATTCTTGGTATCCCTCAGTGAACCAAACGGACTTACCACATGAAAAGAGTGATTGGCAAAATTAAGGCCTCGGACTGTAAGATACGTCCTATGGGTATGCCTTGTTCTGGCGACCCTAGCTACTTGTACCGAAACGCAAAGACAATAGGTGTATTGGTATCTTTCGGTGACTCCTGGTTTCAGTTAGAAGTTCAAATTGACTAACAGCGATTTCCCTTTTCTGTTCTGCTGAACACTCGTGTCCTGATCCACAAAAATCAGTCACAAGTTTACTCCCATAGGTTTCCTCCTTTATCCGAAGTACTTTTCCAACATTCACAAAGGTTTCAAGGAATACTGATGGGAATTTGGAACACTCTCAGTTTCACAGAAGAACTCCTGCAGTTATTTTATGAATCCATTTTTGCACGAGCAAATGTACACATTTATATTTCAGAATGCAGAAATCTGTGGACAGATGCAAACAGACCTCCTAACTTTTCTTTTTTGGTCCATGACTAAAATCTGTTTCCTTGTGAAGAAACCTCTTCTTGAAAAGCTCCCCTTTTTGGAGTGCTCTCTCCCATTCCCACCCCGGATGTAGATTTACTTTTGCCCTTGACAAGAACAAACCCGTGATTGTATTCAAAATGGGTGTTCACCTAGTATTTCAAATTCTCACCCAGGAACACCCACACCCTGCCCTGGGAGCAATGTACTTTCAGGCAACAATAATTAATGACAATAATGGTGTAATATCACATGTTAGCAAATCGATTTACGAGTGCAAATGTGACTTTGCATTCGCAAATCATGCCATTTACATTTCTAAGTTTAAGTTAAGAGAGCACACTTGCTTTGTGAACGGAGCCTGATGTGTGTAATATCCAGGGAGTCAGAGTTGCCATTGGAAGCTTGTCTTGTGTTGAACGTTTATACACCAACCGCTGACTGTACATTAATAGCATGAAGGGAACCTTTAGAGCTGCAACCGAAGGAAGCATTTCTTTTGAAGTTTCATAGGAATGGAGACAGCATGTCCTGTTCAGAACCAAAGACGATGATTATCTGAAACAAAAAGTTAGCAGAAACTTCCCGTCTCTGCAAATTCTCCAGGGTTTGTGGCTTGCTGTCCTATGCAGGTAGAGGCAAACAGGCAAAGGTGACACGCCCTATTAGGGAAGGTGAGCCCAGCCCTCTCAACAAAGGGCAAGGATGTGTGAGCGAGGACACGAATGAACAACTCACGGATTCTTAACCTAGCTGTGCTATCACAGGCCTTGTCTAAATAGAACCTGGCTGAGAAATGTTAATATGTACAAATAAAAGCAGTAGTTTTGAAAATGTCTCTTTTGTATTGGGAAGTGAGAAACAATACATTCAAAGTAACTACATTTTGAAAATTACCATGAGTGTATCTTATTAATGTAGTGTGTTTGCAGATATTCTAAAAAAAATGTCTATTGGATGTTTATTATTTCGAAATAAAAAGCTATTTCCAACTTAAACAATTCTTGCACTGGGTCTAAAATGAAAAGACGTACAGGTTTTAAAAAAACCAAAAAGGCTTTAGAATGAGGCCTGCCAGCATTATTCACTATCCGATCTCCTCTACAACATTTTACAAAATTTTGTGCAAAACTGGCAACACTCTGGTAGTCCCAAACACCTCTCACTGCTTCTGACCTATAGCGTGCCCCCAAACATCTCCATCTACCTATTAACAATGCTAACGTACTATACACACACTTGTGGGAAATTATATCCCGCAACCCACATCTTGTGGCACCTGCAGAATGATGTGCATTTTCAGTCTATTTTGCCTTTTTGTTAAAACTTAATAGGCCTATTATTCCTAACAGGATTTCTTTTTTTTACTAATTGCAATCTCTCTTTTTTTGTTGCAAATAAATACCCCTTTTTACTCAAAACTTTTGACCTAATCTCAATGCCAAATAATTTGTGTCTATGGTGAAAGTCTAACACAAGACCAGATAAATAAGGAAGGAGGCTATCTGGTCTGTGTCACCTAAACACCACCTCTTAGGGTTGAACTTTCATTTATAAGGGCAGTGTATGCTGGGGGTGGTAGTGTGTGATTTGCTCAATTAAAGTGCTTGTCCGGACATCTGATAAGTGCTTGATAAACAAGCATTGGCATAGCCAATAGGTCTCGCATTTGGGACCTTATAAGTGTTTAGCCATGCAACAGTTAATGTTGTTGCAGTAAGGATATTCGCTGCATAACTAAATACTTATAAGGTCCCAAAAGTGAGACCTATTGGCTATGCCAGTGCTTGTTTTTTAAAGGTGAACGCGGCACCCACGTACATAACACATGTGTGCAGTGGCAGGAATTGGTTTGGCAGCGCAGCTGCTGTTTTTTTAACGGTGAATGTGGCGTTCACGTACATAACTTGTGTGTGCAGTGGCAGGAATTGGATCAGCAGCGCAGCTGCTGGCGCCCACGTACATAACACATGTATGTGCAGTGGCAGGAATTGGATCAGCAGCGCAGCTGCTGTTTTTTTAACGGTGAACTCGGCGTTCACGTACATAACACATATGTGTGTGCAGTGGCATGAATTGGATCGGCAGTGCAGCTGCTGTTTTTTTTAACGGTGAACACGTCGCCCACGTACATAACACATGTATGTGCAGGGGCAGGATTTGGATCGGCAGCCCAGCTGCTGTGTTTTTTAACGGTATACTCGGCGTTCACGTACATAACACATATGTCTGTGCAGTGGCAGGAATTGGATCGGCAGCGCAGCTGCTGTGTTTTTTAACGGTATACACGGCGTTCACGTATATATCACATGTATGTGCAGTGGCAGGAACTGGATCGGCAGCGCAGCTGCTGTTTTTTTTAACGATATACTTGGCGTTCGCGTACATAACATAATATATGTGTGTGCAGTGGCAGGAATTCGATCGGCAGCTCAGCTGCCGTTTTTAGGGCTCGCCTAGCTATTGCGTTTACGCAATCACTATGCGAGACTCTAGTAAGAGGGGCATTTCAAAGTGCTCCCAAAAGTGGATTGCATGGCGAGCACGCGCACAATCACGTGCATCGTGCCGCCATGGAATCCTTTTGGGGAAGCGCTTCAGCCCACTGGCGCGTGCACGTGTAGCCACAGCCTCGGCATCATACTTCAAAGGGTCCGCTCCCCCGCCTGGAATGCGCTCCCCCGCCCCCGCCACAGCATGCCGAGAGATTGTTTCCTCATGGCGCCTCTCATAACTGTCCCTCCCCCACCACAGGACTCCCTCCGTAGTACAGCCTCGGCTTCATTTGTAGTCTCCCAGGGCTACTGGCCGTTTTACTTCTGTTACACGGTTCATGTTATTTAATCTGTAAGCACTGCTTTCTTTAATGAGTTCTTCCAACTGCAGGCACCACATGCTTTCAGCACACGATGCGTGCTTCAGTTATCAAGCAGCCCCTCGCTTGCTTTATCTTTATCCCACCCCTGCCCTTCTGAGATGCCATTTATTTATTTTTGTAATTTAAAGTGCTAGATCCGGATCCAGATTTGCTAATAAGGCTCGAACACTGGTCCCCAGCGCCCGAATCTGCAGCTCTGACCGCTGAACCACAACCTCGCCCTCCGAGAGCAGCGTATAGTTCTCTTTCCATGCTTGTTCTTCAAGCAGCACAAACGTGTACAAGGGTCAACGCTGTGCTGGAAGACTGCAGGAAGGCCGGCCATTTGATCAGGAGTATATACACTTTATTAAAAGCACAAGGAGTTTATGATCTTCCAAAAGGCACACTTATCATTGGCCTTACCCTAATGTCTATCGCCATTGCCATTGATATGGTAATCAGGAGATCTTTTATTTCTGCACCAGTCACTTGTATTTAAGCCATCTTTGGAAGTCGGGAGACGCTTTGGTGCTCAGGATAAACAGGCAGGTCTCGTATTTGTCTTGCATGCTCTTTTACTGTCAGTTCTGATCTCTCGTGGTGTCGCAGCTGTCGCCAGCCGTCAGTGACATCCGCTCCTCCTCATCTCCATCTTTGGGATGGCTGATTGCTGGCGCGCCCTTTTTTTAGTTTTATTTGACCTGAAGCCAGTTGCATATTTTTCAGTTGCCCAAAGAATGGCCCGCTGAAGAGAAGAATATTTAATGGCGACTACCGCTTCCACGTTCTGAAATCCTTTTTCAACGTTAAGTTCATAAATTTGCCTTTTCTGATATATTCCTTCTCCTTTTGCCAGACAAATAAATACCCATGATTGGGCAATTTAGAGGTAGCCCCGCCTTCAGGCTTGATAGGCCACCTGACGTCATATTTTTTCCGAGTGGAAATACTGTTCCGATGTGATGTGCTAAATGTTTATTTATAGTTTCTTTTTCTGTCTTGAGCGATGATGCTTTGTCACAGAATGTGTTTTCAATCGACAAAATGTTTACTATAAAAATGATTTTTTTTAACCCCTTCAGTGCCCGCCCCTTTCCCCGCCCAGTGCCGGCCGTTGCATTAGCGGGCGGGGTCTATGACGAGCTGGACTCGTCATGGGCACAGCGCCACCGCGGCCCATGACGAGTCCAGCTGGGCACTGAAGGGGTTAAAGCGTGCACTCCTAGCCAATCGACACCCCTGTTTGAATTGGTTGCCTACGGCTTCTCACAGAACCAAATCTTGAATGGCCAGCCGTCTGATTTTCCCCGAGGCTGTACGCAGAATGCTACCGTGAGTCGTTACCGTGCAGCGTTTCGTAGATAGCCGTTTCTATGCTCTTTATGCCTATCAATATAACCTCCAGCTTTCTTAAACCACATATAAAAGCCTTTTCTGAATCGCCTTACAGGGAGGAGCCTGGCTCCTCACAGGTATCTTACCAGAAAAGAGTTTTAAATATTGTTTTACTAAAATATGGTTGCCAGAATTTCGGCTACCAACATTTTGTGAAGGAAAATATACATAGTTAAGTATACTTTCATAATACTTAACTCCACAAATACGTACGTTCTGGAAGGTACATGTGGGCTTACCTATATTAAATCTATATTGCCCTACGTCTACTTACCAGTATTTTGGCAGTCTGATACTCTGGCTATGATACTTTTGCATTTATATCATCCCGATCCTTCTTTATGTTGCACACCCAGGGCCGGACTGGCTGTGGCGGGCACGGTGCGCCGCACGGGTGGGGGCCGGTTTCAGGCCCCTGGGGGCCGTTTTTGTGATAGGGCCGTTTTTGCAGCATAGCTGCAAAATCGGCCCTGTAACAAAATCGGCCGAAAACCGCCCTGGCAAAGAGCTCGGCGGCACCCCCGTCCCTGGGGGGAGGGGGCCGGCAGAGCACTTTGCCAGGGCCGGTTGTGGTTCCTAGTCCGGCCCTGTGCACACCACCCACCTCCGTTTACTTTAGACCCAGTCAGTATCTTATTTTTGCATCGCAATATTTTTGTGCTTGGTATTCTGACATACAATTCATTCCAGCCTGTATTCTTGTCACTCTTGGAATGTCTCATCCAAATTGTTATGCAACTGTCACTTGGTTAGTTAGGTACAGTAAATATCCAGGGGTGTGCTAGATGGACGCAGAGCTATATTTGCTAAGCGAATTGACACTGGTATTTTCTGCCTAGGCTGTGCCAAACTATGTCGGAATATTTCATTTGCTTTGGCGCCTTGAAGATGGCGAGCCCCATGTACAGAGCAGAGCATCATGGGATATTTATCAGGCCTCCCGGAGATGCTGTCATGTTTTAAAGTCAGTGCATAGTCCAGGGTGAAATGAGAACCAAAGAATGTTTAGGGCTGGTGTCAGGAAAGCAATGGACAGGCATAAAAATATAAAACGAACTAAAGTCTGCAAGTACTTGATCTACAGAATTACATGCAAAGAAAAACATCACAAGCATGGAAATAAAATCCATGTGTTTGCGTTCGTAGCAAAGGCTGTTTGTTCCCTTATAATTTGTAATGTCTTTATTTGTACTTTTAGGACCTTACATTCAAAATTAACATCAACCGTAGATTCTGTGAAAATCACTTTAATCTCCCCATTTGTCATTGCCTTTGTGGTTGTAGTGTGCAATAACAAGCATTTGCAATGCAATAGGTCTCGCATTTGCGAGAGATGAATCTATTTGCATTGTAAATGACAATGTCTTTTATTTGTTTTAAATAACAAAACATAGAGGCATTGTCAGTTACAATGCCAATAGCGCAAACTCGTGTAAATGCGAGACCTATTGCATTGCAAATGCTTGTTTTAACAGTGAACGCGGCATTCACGTACATAACACATGTATGTGCAGTGGCAGGAATTGGATTGGCAGCGCAGCTGCTGTTTTTTGAACGGTGAACTCGTTGTGCTTCGATGACGGGCTGGCCGCTGCCACAATTAACACTGGCTCTCAAGGGTGGTTGCTGACGCAGTTACAGCTGGTGAAAGAAGTTAGACCATATTAGACTAAAAGATGATAGATTTGTGGTACACAGGAGCTTTTGTGTGCTTTGTGTTACGATAATGTGTCTGAAAATTAATATAATTGTAGCATTTACATGCTGCGCATCAGGAGAAAGCAGTAAGCATTGCACGCCAGTAGAATAAAGGACGGGTTTTTGATTTCCTCTTTTGCACAATTTCCACGGATCAACAGTGACATGTAATCTTTTTAAATTGGGATAAAATAGGGCTGGATGGATAGTTTTATCCAGGCTTCTCTCTGCCAGTTCTGCCTGTGAGGTCGAAATGAGAGGACTCAGCTGGCTTCTGGAATACGTTGCTGTAATTCTGGGGTTGTGGCATATCTGACATGTTTCCAATCAACTTCTCATGATGAAACACGCTCAAACAATTGACAAGTCATTTCCAGGTCCGGCGGCGAAATCATAGTTTGCCCAACCCTTGTGAAGACAGAACAGCTAGCACTGAAAACGAGCAAGTCGGGGGCGACAAGTAATACAAGAGCAGGAGCGGCAACCGGAGTCACAGAGCAGCCTTGACTCCACCCACTCAGGTGTCCTGAATAAATTAATCTCCGCGCGCCTACTTAAAATGTATGTGGCCTTCTGTAACGTATGTGGCTTGCGTGTAAAGCGCTCCAATATTTACGGATCGAGTTAGCGCTGTATTACAAAAAAATGCAAACAATTGGCAGTCTTTTCCCAGTCAGCGGCGGGTTTGCAGTGCAGAATTCACGCCGCCCTTGTGAAAACATAGCATGGGCCCCTGATAACTAGCAGGGCAGGACGGCTCTTAAAAACAAGAAAGTGAACGAGTGGTGCGTGCTCGCTGGGAAAAACAAGCGGCAGCAAAGCCGCGAAAGTTAAAGCATTTGTAACCTGACCCAAAACAGATGGCAGGCTGCGCGCGCTGCTGAAGCTGCTGACTTTGGATCTGGAGAGCAGGGTTCGAGCCTGGCGTGGGCTGCATGATTTAATTATTTAAAAAAAATGGAGATCTCGGAGTGGGGGTGGGGAAAGACACATTAAAAAAATAATACACATGGAAGGGGAGACAGATATAATTTAAAAAAAAACGGTTGAGAGGGACAAATGTAGCATCTGAAACCAAGTACAACAAACGGTGCGAGGAGGTGGCTCAACAAATAACGCTGCTGACTTTGGAGTGGGAAAACAGGGTTCGAGCCTCAGCGTGGGCTGCATCAGTTAAGTGTGATTTAATTATGAATAAATTAAACGTAACTAAATTAACAGGGTCGGGTAAATGCAGGAAGCTGCCAGATGTGGAAATGCCAGCAGCAAAGAAAAAAAGTAGTCCCTAATTAAAAAGATAACAGCCAGCAGCGTAAGTTAACTGTAGTTGGTCCATGCTGCTTCCTCCAGAAAAGGAAGAAAAAGGAAGTGATGTATTGGACCACAAGCCAACAGTGAGCAAGATAAGAACAGCAATGCAAGCGACAAAACAAAGACAAATGCAATGGGAGGAGATTCAGTAGTACTACTGATTACTTGATGCATCGTGGAGGCAGTGCATGCGCTGTCTATGCGAGACCTAAAAAAGGGGCTTGGCTTGGAACTTTCCATTTTGGACAGAGGACCTCCACAAATTACAGAAATCCCTCTCCTTCCACTCAAGAAAAAGGTAGTTGGTAAATCGCTAACATTTTCGTAAGCTTCCCATTGTATAAATGGTCTAACTCATTGGTTTGATGGTATGGCAACTCCTTGATTGAGGTAGTATTAGGCCAGCTGAGGGTATGTTCCAATAGATCTCCCACGTAGTACTTCACCTTGTTATCGATAAGCGCTATTAATCTGTAGTTTTCGGGTTTTGATTTGTCACCGCCCTTAAAGATTGGTGAAATGATGGACCCTTTCCAGTAGGCTGGGATTGTGGCACTTGACAAAGCGTGGGTGAACAAAAGGGCCATGTACCTGTTCCTATTTGGCTGGGTTGGTATTAAAAATGGCTTGGGGGATTTCTTTTGGGCCAGGAGCGCCTGTGATTCTGCCTTTAATTATCTGTCATTTAGTTGTGGCCTCATTTAAGGGTTGCTCCTCCTCTGAGAGGCTGATCACCTTTAATGGCCTGAAAGGTTCAGTTCACGCTAGGAGCGCCTGTGATTCTTCCTTTAGTTATGTGCCGGTGGTAGACAGAAATCAAATAAATTAATAGAAAAATTCTTGGTGTCTCTCCAAGGCCCATGGGAGTGAGGCAAAATTGAATAAATATTCAAAAACAACAAATATGTACTACACACTACTGCAATCAGCAAAAACATATATCATGAGAAATACATCTAGAAAACACAAACAAATAAAAAAAATTACATGGGCCTGTTCTAATATTAATGCTCCTAGAAAATGGAATAAAATGATGAATAATCAGAAATATCCACTGGATCAACAAAATGGTGGTCACACACCATATGGCATGGACCGGCAAGGATGGAGGCATAGAAACAAATACAAAATGTTGCATTCAACACACACATTCTCACATGCACATTCTCACACATGCATTCTCTCACACACACGCACACACACACACACACACATTAATCTCACACACACACACACCCACACACATGCATATAGTGGGCAAGCTAATGAGAAAGAAAAAAGGATAATATTTGAATGCATGTGTCTGGACTACTAGAGCCACCCTGATCCTAGCCACCAACAGGCATATGCAGGCCAAAAAAACATGAATCTGGCTTAAAACCAAGGCCATCCACAAGCCCTAAAATGATATCTCTAGGACACAAGCAGCAGAAATATGAAAAATATATCCAGGGCCTACAGCAGACTAGGCCCCAAAAAGGAAAACACAAGACAATAAAGACAAGTCTGCATAAAAAATTCAAAAACACATGGAAAATGAGGAAATGTTGTGAACCCCAGGTCCTAGCCATCCAAAACTGTCCATTATCATATTAAAATGTCAATAGAAGCAATAAGTATGTGTACACGTTTTCTCGCAGTCATTGCTTTCAGAATGGATCTCCCATTCAAAAACTCTTTTCTCCTGGAAACGGTGATCTCATCTGTATTCTGGAGAAAAAAAGTGTGTTACTGGACCAGGACATCTGTTTCAAACCTTAAGCTGCAGTATACTCTAGAAATAAGAGTAAGACTCCCCTAGGTCTAAAACAGAACAAGATGACTTTAGCTGTAGCCCAAGCAGTGTGCTTAATGACTTTTTAAGTTAATAAAATCCAGTATGACCTACACCTTTGGGATAACACTTCTAAAGATGGTTATAGGATCATATCCTTCTATGTGTTTCTGGTAGACCATAAATTCATAGGTTGTTTCTTCTTTTGCAATTTTGTAAGTCTGTGGCAATCTTTTTGTGGTTCTTAATCTTAGGTTGCAGTTCATCCACTTTTGCAACTGTACCTAGTGTATTGCTCACTCTTTGTTATACTTTCAATATTCTGTGCTCAATATTAGACCATTCAATATCAATGCTCTGGCTCTTTTGATTCTTTTATGAATGGTTTTACTAACCTATCTTTCTCCAATAGCACTTTCAGTGATGAAAGCAGAGGATTTTTTCATGGGAAGCAGGGCCTTTTTGGGGTGCTTATAAGAGGAAATGCAGGTACTATTTAGCATCTTAGCACAGGTAGCAGACTTTGGAATACTAGATGTCAAGACATCCTGTTACGGCTACTTGGAATTCTTTCTTTAGGAAGACACAGATCAGGTATCTCAACAACTCTGAGAATGTGAGATGTTAACAATAAAGTGGCTTTACAATAAGGGTTGAGTTCCTTAATATTTCCCATGGATAAAGAATATGAAGAAAAATAGTCAGTGAGGCTAATATTGCGTCAAAGGTAAATAACCGCAGACTCTACAAAACATTTAAGAGAACCTAATTGATTTGAAAGGAAAACAATAAGTTATTAAATATGAATCCCTGCAAAGTGACACAATTCACTTGAGTCAATAGTAGAAGAAGTAAATGGTTCCTTCACAAGACTCCTTGTTTCAGAGTGAAATTTAAATGCATACATAAAGTGACAGGTGTGACTTGGAGAAGCTGAGGGAATGCTTTACAAAACTCAGTTTTCAGACTAGTAAGCCAAACCACCGACACCGGCATTTTGGAACAGAAATGCTCAGAGGTGCCATGGAGCTCTGCTAACAGACAGACATCTGCAGCTGCACTCAAGTCACGCCCTTGTGACATGTATCTTAAGTGTACATTATGTATGTGTGTGGTTGGAAAAATACACAAAGAATATTGGATGGATTGGTACACTTCATTGACATTTATACCCATTGTATTCCGTACCCATTGTGGGTGGAACTGTAACTAGCGCACGCCTAAATCCTTGTGAATACTCACAAAGTCACTACTTTGTTGGTATACACCAAATTTGCTATTTATGTCCTAAGCACTCGGTTTGGCCAATTTTGCACACCCATTCAGAAATTACATGTGTAGGATGTAGCATGCGAGGAGTACATTAAGCCAAATAGAAAACATGTATGTGCGTATTTCATCCCTCCACTTTCTTCCAGTATGTGCTTCAAGAATATCGTGGCAATGCGTGCTTGATTACCGAAATTTGGAAATTGGCAGCAGTACGATATCTGTAACTT
The DNA here is from genome assembly GCF_964204655.1 of Triturus cristatus. Classification (NCBI taxonomy): domain Eukaryota; kingdom Metazoa; phylum Chordata; class Amphibia; order Caudata; family Salamandridae; genus Triturus; species Triturus cristatus. Next base: position 781,223,451 of record NC_140586.1, on the reverse strand, counting down.
GGAGGATACATGTAGTATCTTAACCTAAACAAATATAACTGGTAGTAAAAATGTTTATTTAATCAGCTTTTGTATGGTAAGTAGCTACCCTCTTGAACTGGGCAGCAGTATTTGCATGCTGCAGAACCTTTGCATTGAAAACAAACACCTCTGACTGACCGGGAAGCTCTGGCGTATTTGACAAGTGACAATTTGATCAGTGACGCCGTTACAGAGAGCAGCCCTTCCATAATTGAGCATCCCCACTTGCAGCCTAGTAAACTGAGCAGAATTCTAACATGTTTCAGCCGTGTACAGTGTAAATGCATATGAATCTTTAGGTAACTTCTTTGCATCTTTGCAGATAATTTGTGTTCGGGTGAGTTCATACTGTAAGGCCTTCCAGTTTTGTTGGGCCCACTTCTATTCCAATCTCAAAGATGATGTGCCTGCATTGCATGACACAGGGGTACCAGGATTAGTACTTGTTCACAGCCTTCTATGATATTCCTTCTTCAGCTGGTTAAGCACCTTGAGTAAGCTATGTTTTTGCTTTTCCAGAATTCTTCTGAAGATAGTAATGCAAATCAGGTACACCGATATATTCCTTTCAACCAGTGTTCGCACTATGAGTTTCAGAAATGTTCCCGGTGCTCTCGATAAGCGCATGGGAATCCTTGTGAACATTTAACGACGTAATGAAAGTTGAAAGATGTCACCTCCTGTTTCTTCTTCCACACTGGCATCTGTTATTAAAATTCCTCAGTGCGACTACTAAAACTCAGTGCCTGTCCAGCAAGTCTTTTGACCCGGTGTGTCATGAACATGGGCCCCAGTATTTCTCTGCTGCTCCTTATTCAGTAGTCAATGCAAGTTCTGATATCAATATTTTATTGCAGGCAACTATACGTGGCGCTGCATAAAGCATTTGTCTCTGACAGAGGCAGCTTAGGCTTTATCAGTGGAAACTCTGTGGTTCCTCCACATTTAATGGAGGATGGAAACTCAGAGTAGAGGAGCTGCTGATTTACTGTGCGTAGGAAAGTTCCCCTTTTTGACATGGTCACCCCCACTTTTTGCCTGGTATTTGATGCAATTTTGAGTGAAGTGCACTGACTTCTCGGTAACCAGGTCCCCAGTGCCAGTGTTCTTTTCCTAAAACAAGGAAACTGTTCAGTTTTTCCCCAATAGGCAACGCCTGTAGCACCCTATAAGGCCCTAGTAAATGATGCCCCTGGTACCTAGGGCATTGGTACTGAAGAAGTTCCCTAAGGGCTGCAGCATGTACTGTGCCACCTTAAGGGACCCACCACCAACTCATGCCATTGCAGGCTGCGTGAAATGGTGCAGACAGAAGCTCACTGCCAGGAGCACCGAGGTAGAAGAGAGCTCTGTTGCAGGACACATAATTTGTGTTGGCAGAATCAGAATGAGCATCACCAGAACTGGGGTGGAACCTAGAATGGCAATAACATCTGCTGGATATTGGACACGAAAAAGTCACTAATAGTTTCCAAGGACATGACCTTGGCAAAAGTTATATTAGTTGAAGCCCTGAAAATACCCTGTTCTGATAAAAAGAGAACCAGACAAAGCTTGGTAGGAGACCTGAGAGCCTGTGTACCCCTGGGATGAATCAGCAATGATCCAAATGCATTGCACAAATCCTATGGCATTCCCTGTGCACAATATGTAACCCATGCATGAATCAGCTTGCGGAATTGTCTCCGTATGTTTGCAAATTCCAAGAATTCAGAAACATATACAAGCACGAGACCGTCAGACAGCAAATGTAGATTTTCAGATGTCTTTTACAATCATAGTGCGCAGGCTGGACACATTCCTTTTACATACAATATGTAAAACACCCTAGAAAAGGGCTACACCACAAAAACTCTCAAAATAATGATGTACCGTGTATAAGGAGTACAATCTTCTGGCAATGACAGCTTTCAGCTAATGTACCACTATTTCGTTAAGGCAAGGTGCTATGGCGAAAATAGCTCAGAACAGTATTGCAAAAATGGGGATAAGAGAACAGAGCCATATGTACAAAACCAGTCTGCTGGTTGTATAACCTCCTGTGCGATGCTTTGCACGACGCACAGCATCTCACCATGGCACAAAGGCGTAGTTTTTATTCTGGAAGAATACCCTTCCATCACAGGTTACTAAGACATCTGCAGAAGGGTCAGGTGCGTTGGATATGTGCTGAGCCCTACAGCACACATGCAACATGTTGGTTTCTGGGGAAATCATTGCATTCCTCTTTGTTTGGGCCTGTTTCAGCTAGGTGTTAGTTTTTGTTGCAGATTCCGGTCAGGCTGCCTTAGTAGGACAGGCTTTGTATCAAAGACTATGGGTGTTTGCAGTTTTCTGACCTTGGAAAAGCCCCTTTGAAGGCAAAGTGACACAACATGGGTTTGGCTCATTCAAAAGTCTACCTTAGCCGCACGGAACACCTTTCGATTTGGAAAGTTATTCAGAGCTGCCTCTTTGCATTGCTTTGCATCACGCCGCATCATGCCTAGCTCCAGCACAAAACACTAGTAAATCTTGGATAACATTTTGCAAATTAGGAATTCTAGGTCGTCTCTGTACATTTGCTCACAGAAAAGAGAAAACAAAAGTAAAGATTCATAAGATTTTTTGATAAAATAAAAAAAGTATGTAACCATTATATAGCAGTACAAATTTCAGAATAGGTTTTTAATTGCGACAAAAGCTATACAACCTTCTGTTCTATTTACCAAAGAGCCGCGTCCTTTGTTAACTACTTATGCATTTATAGAATGCGCAGCAACCCAAGATGCTCCTGTTGCTATAGGACCCAATAAGATCCCTACCAACAGCTGCACCTAATGATTCTCATGAGAAAAGTCTGTTTTTTAAGCACCCTGTCTATTTTCAGAAGGTTAAATTCACCTAGAAGAGAACTCCAAACATGAGCCACTTGGACAATAAAAGAGTTGCTGCTGTTCTTGCCATTCAGTGCCAGTAATTAGAGGTTACTGCCCCCTGTGAAGTTGATCAGAGCCTGAGCTTGGCTTAAATGCTTTCAGCAGTTTTCCTGATGCTCAAAGTACCAGACAGAGGGATTTGAAGTAGATCCTTTTCAGGCCCAGCAGCTACTGTAGCGCCAAAGAGATGTAACTGGACTTAAGAGTCAACAAGTGCAGCTTTTTGTAAAAACTGCAATAGACGGATGACCGTGACTGCAGCTCAAGTGTGGCGCATATCGCCAAAATCAACTTACAAAAAGACAAAGGCATGTATAATGCTAACCGGCTGCAAAAATTATATAGTTGGCCAACGATAGTGAAGCAGTTTTAGATAAAAAAAATCTATTGGGAGACTGCTGAAAATTCAGCTTCTAGCGGGATCTTAGGGAATTGCCTGCAGGAGTGTGGAACCACATATGGTCCTGGGTGAGAGTCGACCCTGCAAGGGAGAGCCTAGGGAGTGTCTGCTAGGGTTCATAGGATGTCAGCTTTGCTAGGATTTAAAAGGGAAGATGTTGTAAATGTTTGCTGATTGTTATTGATGGTTGATTGTTCAGAGCTGCATCTTAGAGTCTTTCAAGCTCACCATGATTTGTGTGTCCTACGTAGGTAAGAACATAGGCACCATACAAGGTAGTGCAGATGCTTAGCAGATGGTCAACACTAGCATTTATAAACCAATGGCCACTCAGCCATGTAGCTAGTTTGTGTGAAGTTTAAAATAAAGGCAGGGCAACCAAAGCCAGCATTCATATTATTCAAGTGTATACTAAGATTCAAAAAGCACTAAAGTAGAAGTGGGTGGTAGGCCATGTTGAATGCAGCTGAAAGGACTGACAAAATAAGTGCATTGACTCAACAGTAATCTATCTTCAGTCTCATCTCATCAAGGACTGAAATTGTTACTAATTTGGGGCTCGTTTTAGGTTAGTAACCTGTTAGTCAGTAGTCCAGAATGTTTTGAGACATGGTGAAAGTCAGCATTTGAGTTGTTGCTCTGCTTTCCAGTAGTTTTGGCAGAGAGGGTAGTTGGCAGACAGCTCAGAAGATTCTGGGTCACCGGATTCAATTACGGCTTTTTCAGCAGTCATGGGGCTATTGGCGATGCTTATGCTAGGGTAGCCAAACAGCATCTGGTAAAGATCTATGGGTAAGAAGAGGAATTGTGTCATTTCCTTAGAGTTTATTGGGAAAGTGTCATGAGGAGTATGACGAGTGACAGGTTAATAGAGTCTTATCAAAGTCTTCTTAAGATGGGGACTGAAAGTGGACAGGGTAGAGGGCGCCTTTTATTGTCATTATTTTCTGTACTAGGTGCTCTTTAATGTCCCAACTGAATGAGAGATCCTTTATTTGCACGGTGTTGTGCACCTGCAAATTATGGAATTTCTGCTTCCTTTTAAGCATGTACTTTTGTGGCACTTATGTGAGTTGGCCAAGAGGATTCCCCAAAACCTACTCAGCTTCCAGAGTAGTATAATAGAGCAATACATTAACCATGTATTCCTTTGTATGAGTACACATAGCTGAAGATTCTAGCACACCGAACCCCCAGTCAAAACTCACCCCCTCTCAAAAAGGTTGGGGGTTCCAGTCAACGTGCATTGGCAAAGGAACAGGTGAGATTAACCGGTGGCACTGTGTGTTGAGTGTACAATAGAGGTGTTGCACTTTGAAGTAGTGTGCAGCTACCTTCTCAGAGAGTGTGTATACTATAGCATGGGAGGCAAGTCCTTAGATTATTTCATGTGTTGGACAATTTACCCTGCACCCTTCAAATTCCAAATCTAAGCATACACTGTCTAATGGTACACACATTCTCTGACTAGGCTCCTCAAACTATGAGTGCTAGTGTTGTTGTGTTGTGTATACTCACTGTTAGACCTGTCAGCCTGAAGGTGGTCTTCCCCCAAACGTTTTGCCTTCCTTTTCCATTTCTTGCTTATCTCGATTTTTGCTGGCCGTGGGACTCTGTGCACTTTACCACTGCTAACCAGTGCTTAAATGCACGCGCTCTCTCCTTAAAACATGGTAACCTTGGTGTAGCCCCAATTGGCATATTTAATTTACTTATAAGTCCCTAGTATAGTCAGTACATGTGCCCAGGGCCAGTAAATTAAATGTTACTAGTGAGCCTGCAGCATTGATTGTGCCACCCTTAAGTAGCCCTTTAAACATATCTAAGGCCTGGCATTGCAATCTGTTTGTGCAATTTTACACCGCCATTTCGCCTTGGCAAAATAAACTTTTTACCGGACACAAACCTTCTTTTTTAATACATATTTTTAATACATATAAGTTACCCCTAGGCTAGGCCCTGGACAGCCCAGAGGGCAGGATGCAGTGTACTTAAAAAGTAGGACACACACTTTTAAGTTTTATATGTCCTGGTAGTGAAAAACTCTTGAATTTGTTTTTCACTAATGGATGGCCTACCTCTCCCATAGGATAACATTGGAATGACATTATTTCATCTAATAAGCTGTAATTTCCAAATAGGAGCAGCTAACTAGTTCATGTTTGGTCACTTTGGAATTGTAATGAAAAGTCCTCACTTATGGTGAAGTCTGATTTTAAATTACAGTTTTGAAAAAGACACTTTCAGAAAGTTGGCATTTTCTTGCTTTAACCATTTAGGGGCCGATTCTGATCTCGGTCGGAAGGGCACCGAATCGGGTTCGGCTGGAAAAACTACAAGCCGTATGCGTGTTTTCCGGCCGACTCGTACAGCTGTACGAGCGAGCAAGTACGATGCGAGCTACATGAAATTTACTGACCGAGTCGTTCCCGGGTCCGAACCGCTCCGTACGTCCCGGTCGGAAGCAATGGATGCGATTTACAACCGAGCCAGTACGATGCATGCGTCGGACAGCCTGTGCGAGCCGGAGTGTCCGGCTCGCAAAAGCTCCTGGAGTCGGACTTTGGGGGTCCGCATCGGACCCCCTGACACCCGCAGCCCTACGACTCGGACACAAGGGGAGACCTATGGGTCTTCCCAACACAGGCATGTACGGTGCGGGTGGCACCGACGTGTACCCACTGTAGGGGGCGCACTTGTTGGAGACGTACCCATTTAGTCAATGGGAGCCCATGTACACGTCGTACAACCGGCTCCCATTGACTTCTATGGGAGTCCGACCGAACCGAGTCCGACAGCATACGTGCGCATCGTACTCGCTTGGTCGGACTGTAGGGGTCTGGCTCGGTCGGAAAACACTCCGGATCCGACTCGGTCGCAGTGCTTTCCGAACCGGATCGGAATCGGCCCCTTAGTGTCTGTAGCCTGTCTTTAGGTCACATGACTTTGTGTATGTGACAGTTGGACTTTGTGTATTCCTCCTAGACAGGCACCCACAATAGAGAGCTTAGGAGTGCCTGGATGGGCCATCACTGGAAGGCTGGGAGGATGGAGCTGAGCGCACCCCTACTTACACTTGAATAGTCTGTGTCCTGCCTCCAGACAAAGGATTGCATACCCCTTGTAGTTAGTCTGGAGCCAGGATGGGGAAGGAAGGATACTTCTCCCTCACTTCAAAGGCACAGCTGGGGATAAATACTGGACCTCAGGCACCAGCTCTTCAGTATATGTTTTGACCTGTGGGTACTGAAGACTGCCTTGCTGCTGAAAGGACTGCCACTCTGATGGACTGCTGCTGTGAAGGACTGCTTCCCTGCTGTGCTTCCCTGCTGCCCTTTTGTCTGGGTGAGGACTGGACCTGCATCTGTTGAGCCCGGGACCCCAAAGTGACACCAAGGTTTAGTTGGCTAGCCCCCTGTCTTGTGCCTGAGGGACAGAAGGCTTCAACAACCTTAAACCAGCATCTGTGACTCTACCGTGCCAAATGATGCCATCCCAGTCCTGGACCCTTGGAAGTGTGCTTAAGGTGGTCTGCCAACCTCTGTGGATACAGCAGAACCAAAGCTTCTCCTCAGCTGTGTGGCACAAAGACCCGCATCGAATTGCAACTCTCGTCTCATCAGAACCGCTACTGCATGACACATCCTCAGTGCAGTCCCTCCCGTCCCTCATCAATGGCAGCCTCGATGAAGATCCTGGACTCCGCATCGAAGTCCCACAGCTCCTTGGAAGCGACGCATGCCCTGACTGTGCAATGCATCCTTGACACTGGATTTCAAATTACAAGCCCTCGTCGATGGTATCCTCGCCAATGATGCAGGACATCTCACCACAGCCTTGCAGCACCTTGGAACTGATGCATCGATTTGAATGCGCGAGGCGTCTTGGATGCGGGTCCCCACAATGCTCCGCAAACCAGAATTTAAGCTACTTTATTCAGCGGGCCAAACTGGGTCCCTGTAGCCGGCCCATTCTCTATACTAGTCGGCCTGAACTTGTGACTTTGTCCCAGTCCGGCGTGACCAGATGGCCACAGTTGGTGCTTTGTGCTCTTTGGCTCTATTTTATACTAAAACCTTTAAAATTATAAATCTCTGGTTCTACTGTTTGAATTTATGTCATTTTGGTCTTGTTTTATTTATTGAAAAGTACTCTATTTTTCTAAATTTGGTGTAGGCACTTTTTGAGGTGTATTTTTACTGTTTTACTGTTTGAAGTGTTGCACAAATACTTTACACATTGCCTCTAAGTTAAGCCTGACTGCTCTGTGCCAAGCTACTGAGGGTTAAGCATAGGTTCATTTAGGGTTTGCTTGGGACTTCCCCCGATAAGTATTGTGGGTGCTGCTGGAGAACGGTTTCACCCCCTCAACCAGTAGCCCAATTTCTTACACTCACTGACTGGACGTAGAAAGGCATTTTCTTCCCCTTCTGATTCTAAGTTTGTGAGTCTTCTCAGTTCATGAAAATTCACATCTTCAAACCGGGTATCACTGGAAAATCTGCTTTAGTAATATCTCTGATTAAAAAGCTCTACGTTTCTTTGATATATGTATGTATAAATTTCTGATCTAACATAATAAAATGCTAATTGAATAACATAACAGCTACTATTAAATACATTACAAGGTAAACAATAGTGATGTAATTTTACAATTAATTAACATATTAATTATTTAATTTTAGTTGTAGGTATACAAGAGTGCATGCTTATAGGTACAGAGGACACATTTTATTATTGGAACAGGACCACATTAGACATGAGTTGGTGTTCACCGAGCAATATTATATATGGGGTAGTATATTCTTGAAATCAGATCATGAATGGGAACATTGAAACAGGCAGCACATTGTACACCTTAATTTAAAATTACATTTGTTTTTTTACATCACACAGTTCTATAGTGCGTAGGGTCAAACGATTATTAGTCTAGTGATAAATTAATAATACTATTGCCAATGCTAATAACAATAATATCGAGTTAATACCAATAAAGTTACAGTACAGTATATAATAGATTAAAATTCGCTTTTACAGATTTTGAACAAGCTTTGACAAGCCAAGAGCTCTGAGCTTTACATAGCTGATCTACTGGCATACATATGCATGCATCAAGACGTATGTGCTTGGAAATCTTGAAATGTGGTTCCGTTACTGCCATGCAGCATGACCCTTCCAATTGCAAGCATGTGTTGAGACACATTTATGCCTGCATCATTACACCCGTGCAGAAGCTTCATGGCACAGTCACCATTTTTTTATTTTTTTCCAGGATGGCAGATTTATCAAGGCTTTGGGCTGGTGCACAGACACAAAGAGTGATGCAAACTGGTGCAATGTGACTAATTACTTTCCAGGGCAAAAGTTTCCAAAACATAATGCAAACAGCACTTTGCACTACTTACGTTACCTTGCATAAATGGAGAGTTCCATGGGTGATACATTGGCGATCCCAATGCAGCCTCCTATGGTTTTTCATTCAAAACCATATCTATTAATATTAGTAGACAGAACTTCATGCCGAAAAATAATGCATCTTGAGGCATAAGGCAATCATACAAAAGCAGAAATGTTTTTATCACTCCTAACTTTTCGGACATTGCATGTGGGATGCATTGTATAGCACATTACCAATGTAGGAAAAGTTTTAAAGATAGCCTACAGGACAAAACCAATGCTATATATAGCACACACAAAAATTTGACACTAAGAGTCGCAAACTAAAAGAATGTGTGTGAGAGCATATTTTAAGGAAGGAGCAGCCCAGCTGCAAATTCAATGATAAAAATGTTTTCAACAAAAAAAACGAATATGAAGGAGAAGTATGGGGGATAGTGATGGTAAATGCTATATTAGGGATATTTAAAATAAATAAATAAATAAACAGAAATGCAAGAGGGATGGGGTGATGGTGGGGAAAGAAATGTATGAGCTTGAGGGGGGGCGGTGGAGGGATGCAATGGGGAAGCAACACACGTGGACATAGCAATTAATACACATTTACTCTCAGGGAGTGCTGAAAGCAAAATAAAAAATTGTCCCCTCAACTAAGCAGTGGAAGGCTACAATTCATCCAAAAAGAATGACTTGAGACTAAAGGCTCCTAGGGGAGACAAACACAATAAAAGGAATGAAACTCATGTAATGAGGAACACGAACGTGACATAGACAACAAAGCCATCCAGTCATGACCAAGGGGATGAGCAAACTTCCACTCTATGAATATGTAAACAAAAAGTCTGGCTAACTCAGCTAAATCTCACTATAGCAGAGACTTAAAAATGGAAGTGTTAGTTGATAAGGTGTCATAAATAATTGTATTCCAATTGTTCTTCCAATCAATTTCTGTTTAAACTTAAATAATTTAAATAAATTTAATGAACGTTGGGATTGCTTAGTAAAATAGTACAGAAAATGTACAGAACCATTTGCTAACCAATACTAACATTTGAAAAAATGTTCATGGTCCTGATTCCTGGTGGGCCAGTGAATACTGATCCTTGCCAAAGCCCTGTTTGCGTATGGTTTGGAATTCTGAGATTTACTGTGTAAAGTTTATCCAGTCAAAGTTGATGAAATGTATAGGGAAACAATGTAGCTCTGGATGTAATTCCTCAGTGCCCTGAGGAAAACTCGGAAATAGAGGTATTTGCCTGGTACGATAAATACCCTACCCTTTTCTGGCCCACATAATCCACATTGAATCAGGGTCTAGATATTTTATAGTAATTATTAAAATTAGCCTTGGCTGTTAAAACATCCTGCTTTTTGTCAATCAATCATAACATTTTCTGAAAAACTCAAGTAGGTTTATAACTTTTCAAAGAAGAGCTAGATTGAATCATAGAAATGTATGAAGGCCTTTTATAGCATTTAACTAACTGATACCAAATATTTTTCAAATTAATCAGAAATTAATTTTAAGACAATAAGGAACAAATCGAAACATTTTATAACATGTAAATGATACCTATATATTGTGTTAAAGTTTGTCTTCTTTTTTGGTTCACTATGCACATTATTTTACTCATTAAACATCATAAACAGCAAAATGTAACGAAACTGGAATTATTTTCTGTCCATTTAATGCAGAATGCAAGTTCATATTTCCATGTCACCATCACAAATTCTAAACTTGTTTGAAGATCTCTGAACAAAACTTAACATTAAAATATTGTTTTCTGTGTTTTGTAGTTTCAGCAGGATGGGACTGATTTAGATATATTAACTCGCTGGGCAGGACAATATCCATACGGACATCCTGTTTGGTTTGGGAACTTTGCACCTGTGCTATTCATCAACCGGGCTGACTATGCCAAAACGTTACTTGGCAGAGGAGGTAAGAAATAGACATTTATGGTCTAGAATGTAACACACAATTTGATGAGTTCCAATAATCCTTTAACAGAATGACTCTTTGACGAACAAGCTGCTGCAAATGCAACACACTATTTTAAAATATTTATAGTATTTCAAATTTAATTAGAATAACGGAATTGAGGTACTAACATTTTGGTGCCGATTCCGATCCTGTAAAACCCGGGTACGAACCGTCGTACGGAGCATTTTCTCCGTCCGACTCGTACCCGGGAAAACCACCTTACAAACCCGCAAGTACGATTCGTACAGAAATACCATTTCTGTACGATTCGTACAAAACACCGACCGGCTAAAATATTCCCACAATTCCGATCCGGGACACCGCGTACATGACGTCCGGACAGAGTCAGGCAGTGTTTTACGAACAGCAAGTACGATTCGTGCCTACGTCACTCCGCACGTAGCATTTTTTACGGGAGCCAAAAACTGCCGGGAAATTGAGGACGACGCGAGGAAGGAGCACCTGTACGCGACAGACAGCCATGGACCCCATCCTACGTGTCATCCCGGCCCTCATAGCCTACAACCTGGTGCACAGGAACCGAAGCAGATGCCGCAGAAGGTCAGAACAACACCCAGGGGCAAAGGTGGGGGGCAGGAAAAATAACCCCCACCCAAGGCAAAATGTATACATGCTCCAGGGACTGGTCACTCGGGGGGGGGCGTGTCCACCAAGGCCTGCGTCCCACCACAACGGAAGTGGACGTGGACGCGTCCCGTCACCACAACAATTGTGGTACGCACCGTACCCACTCCTTAAGAGCGTGGGTACGGGTCGTACCATGCCTACCCCTACGTCACCCCAACATTGGGGGTACGGCCCGTACCCAGGCCTGAACAGTGTGGGTACGGGTCGTACCACGCCTACCCCAACGTGACCCCAACAATGGTGGTACAGCCCGTACCCAAGCCTGAAAAGCGTGGGTATGGGTCGCACCACGCGTACCCCTACGTCACCCCAACAATGGTGGTACGGCCCGTACCCAGGCCTGAAGAGCGTGGGTATGGGTCGCAACACGCGTACTCCTATGTCACCCCAACAATGGTGGTACGGCCCGTACCCAGGCCTGAAGAGCGTGGGTACGGGTCGCACCACGCGTACCCCTACGTCACCCCAAAAATGGTGGTACGGCCCATACCCAGGCCTGAAGAGCGTGGGTACGGGTCGCACCACGCGTACCCCTACGTCACACCAACAATGGTGGTACGGCCCGTACCCACGCTCTTCAGGCCTGGGTACGGGCCGTACCCCTACGGCACCTCAACAATGGTGGTACGGCCCGTACCCAGGCCTGAAGAGCGTGGGTACGGGTCGCACCACGCGTACCCCTACGTCAAACCAACAATGGTGGTACGGCCCGTACCCACGCTCTTCAGGCCTGGGTACGGGCCGTACCACCATTGTTGGGGTGACGTAGGGGTACGCGTGGTACGACCCGTACCCACGCTCTGTAGGCCTGGGTACGGCACCCCAACAATGGTGGTACGGCCCGTACCCAAGGCTTCAGAGCGTGTGGGCGGGTGGGTGGGTGTCGTGCTACGATCCACATCAGTGGACAGAGACATAGGGGTGTGTGCCTATCACTCCCAGCAGTGCCCAGACATATGAGCATATGAGGGGTGGGTGCAGAGGACTCCCAGCAGTGCCCAGACATATGAGGGGTGGGTGCAGAGGACCCCCAGCAGTGCCCAGACATATGAGGGGTGGGTGCCTATCACTCCCAGCAGTGCCCCGACATATGAGGGGTGGGTGCCTATCACTCCCAGCAGTGCCCAGACATATGAGGGGTGGGTGCCTATCACTCCCAGCAGTGCCCAGACATATGAGGGGTGGGTGCAGAGGACTCCCAGCAGTGCCCAGACATATGAGGGGTGGGTGCCTATCACTCCCAGCAGTGCCCAGACATATGAGGGGTGGGTGCAGAGGACCCCCAGCAGTGCCCAGACATATGAGGGGTGGGTGCCTAACACTCCCAGCAGTGCCCAGACATATGAGGGGTGGGTGCAGAGGAACCCCAGCAGTGCCCAGACATATGAGGGGTGGGTGCCTATCACTCCCAGCAGTGCCCAGACATATGAGGGGTGGGTGCAGAGGAACCCCAGCAGTGCCCAGACATATGAGGGGTGGGTGCCTATCACTCCCAGCAGTGCCCAGACATATGAGGGGTGGGTGCCTATCACTCCCAGCAGTGCCCAGACATATGAGGGGTGGGGTGCAGAGGACTCCCAGCAGTGCCCAGACATATGAGGGGTGGGTGCCTATCACTCCCAGCAGTGCCCAGACATATGAGGGGTGGGTGCCGAGGACCCCCAGCAGTGCCCAGACATATGAGGGGTGGGTGCCTATCACTCCCAGCAGTGCCCAGACATATGAGGGGTGTGTGCATATCACTCCCAGCAGTGCCCAGACATATGAGGGGTGGGTGCCTCTCACTCCCAGCAGTGCCCAGACATATGAGGGGTGGGTGCAGAGGACTCCCAGCAGTGCCCAGACATATGAGGGGTGGGTGCAGAGGACCCCCAGCAGTGCCCAGACATATGAGGGGTGGGTGCCTATCACTCCCAGCAGTGCCCAGACATATGAGGGGTGGGTGCAGAGGACCCCCAGCAGTGCCCAGACATACGAGGGGTGGGTGCCTATCACTCCCAGCAGTGCCCAGACATATGAGGGGTGGGTGCGGAGGAACCCCAGCAGTGCCCAGACATATGAGGGGTGGGTGCCTATCACTCCCAGCAGTGCCCAGACATATGAGGGGTGGGTGCAGAGGAACCCCAGCAGTGGCCAGACATATGAGGGGTGGGTGCCTATCACTCCCAGCAGTGCCCAGACATATTAGGGTTGGGTGCCTATCACTCCCAGCAGTGCCCAGACATATGAGGGGTGGGTGCAGAGGACTCCCAGCAGTGCCCAGACATATGAGGGGTGGGTGCCTATCACTCCCAGCAGTGCCCAGACATATGAGGGGTGGGTGCCTATCACTCCCAGCACTGCCCAGACATATGAGGGGTGGGTGCAGAGGACCCCCAGCAGTGCCCAGACATATGAGGGGTGGGTGCCTATCACTCCCAGCAGTGTCCAGACATATGAGGGGTGGGTGCAGAGGAACCCCAGCAGTGCCCAGACATATATGGGGTGGGTGCCTATCACTCCCAGCAGTGCCCAGACATATGAGGGGTGGGTGCAGAGGAACCCCAGCAGTGCCCAGACATATGAGGGGTGGGGGCCTATCACTCCCAGCAGGGCTCAGACATATGAGGGATGGGTGCCTATCACTCCCAGCAGTGCCCAGACATATGAGGGGTGGGTGCAGAGGACTCCCAGCAGTGCCCAGACATATGAGGGGTGGGTGCCTATCACTCCCAGCAGTGCCCAGACATATGAGGGGTGGGTGCCTATCACTCCCAGCAGTGCCCAGACATATGAGGGGGTGGGTGCGTATCACTCCCAACAGTGCCCAGACATATGAGGGGTGGGTGCAGAGGACTCCCAGCAGTGCCCAGACATATGATGGGTGGGTGGCTATCACTCCCAGCAGTGCCCAGACATATGAGGGGTGGGTGTCTATCACTCCCAACAGTGCCCAGACATATGAGGGGTGGGTGCAGAGGACCCCCAGCAGTGCCCAGACATATGAGGGGTGGGTGCCTATCACTACCAGCAGTGCCCAGACATATGAGGGGTGGGTGCCTATCACTCCCAGCAGTGCCCAGACATATGAGGGGTGTGCGTCTATCACTTCCAGCAGTGCCCAGACATATGAGGGGTGGGTGCCTATCACTCCCAGCAGTGCCCAGACATATGAGGGGTGGGTGCAGAGGACTCCCAGCAGTGCCCAGACATATGAGAGGTGGGTGCCTATCACTCCCAGCAGTGCCCAGACATATGAGGGGTGGGTGCAGAGGACCCCCAGCAGTGCCCAGACATATGAGGGGTGGGTGCCTATCACTCCCAGCAGTGCCCAGACATATGAGGGGTGGGTGCCTATCACTCCCAGCAGTGCCCAGACATATGAGGGGTGGGTGCAGAGGACTCCCAGCAGTGCCCAGACATATGAGGGGTGGGTGCAGAGGACCCCCAGCAGTGCCCAGACATATGAGGGGTGGGTGCCTATCACTCCCAGCAGAGCCCAGACATATGAGGGGTGGGTGCAGAAGAACCCCAGCAGTGCCCAGACATATGAGGGGTGGGTGCTTATCACTCCCAGCTGTGCCCAGACATATGAGGGGTGGGTGCAGAGGAACCCCAGCAGTGGCCAGACATATGAGGGGTAGGTGCCTATCACTCCCAGCAGCGCCCAGACATATGAGGGGTGGGTGCAGAGGACCCCCAGCAGTGCCCAAACATATGAGGGGTGGGTGCAGAGGCCTCCCAGCAGTGGACAGAGACATGGGGGTGTGTACATCATCCTCCCATTAGCAAAACTCCATGGGTGCTTGAAGGCATCCACAATGTGCGACTATGTTGATAGTGCCATGACAACACATCACTGACAGCAGTGTCCCACTCCCATGAGGATGGATGTCCTTCCCCCACTGCATGACACACCACATGTGGGTGTGATGACAAATTACACATGCATACCCACCCCTGGCGGTGGCAGCACAATACACACACTGAGATCATGCAACAAGACTGTATCCTCATGTGAAACCCCACTAAACTAAGAGTGCCTAAGGGAACACACACTGTCACCCACATTCCAGGACTGATAGGAATGTACAGGTGCTGGGGCAGCCAACAAGTTGTTGCCTCCCATGGAAGGAAAAGGGTGGAGTACCCACAGATACAATGCCCACAATTGTCAGTCAGGTGCCCAAATACCCTGCAGAACAAGTAACACATGTGTGCTAGGCTGGGAGTACACACATGCATAGTGCGGAAAAGGGACCATGTCCACATTAAGCCATGGCAACATACTCCATTCACAAGTACAGTGACTACCAAGGATGGCACAGATGATGCAGGCGTAGACATTGCTGAGCAGGCATGGGCAAAGTTGAAGGGATCCCTCACACAGCAAGGAACTGTAGACACAGGTCAGCACAACAATTGGGAAACACCCTGCAGGGAAGAAGTCAGGTGCCACAGAGGAAGGAACACTCCTTGGGACAATGTCACCATACAGTAAGAGCTTACATGACCAAAGATTATTTGCAGAGACCTTGTGATGGCACGCAGATACCAGGGTCCTCCCCATGAGCAGCACACTACAACATTTCCCAGACACCTAACACATTATCACCACCCCAACTCAGGGAGCAGCAGCACCAACAGCAATACCAGAAAAGCATTGGTGTGCAAATGAAAAACAAAATGCTTTAGTCAGCATAAAAAAAAATTGGATTTGAAATGTACACTATATACAAGGCCCATAGGCCAGTCCATATGCGAATTCCGGGGGGGGGGGGGGGGGGGACACATTGGGACGCGTCTCCCCTAGCTTGCCTGCACAGTTCACAGTTCCTTTCCATCCACAGGGGGGGGATCATGTGGGGGGGAAGGACCAGGCACTGCAGGGACAGGAGGGGCAAGGGTAGGTGTTGTGGGTGCAGGGACGGACGACTCCACCACAGGGGGTGGGGCAGCGCCAAAGGTGGTGGTTAGGATGGCACTGCACACGGTCGCAAGGTCTGCCAGCGTCTCCCCTGCACCCGAAGGAACCACAGGCCCCAAGGAGGAAGGGGGGTCGGAGGGATGGGTTGCAGCGCTACTGGGGGAGGGTGTGGACAGGGGGGGGACTCAACTCCCCTGCCTGGGGACTTCCTCGACTGCTTGCGGGGTGGTGTCACACTGGGGCTGAGGGACAGACTGGCCATGAAGGATTCTTTGTCCGACTGTTGGGCAGGGGAGCCAAGGGGAGTGGTTTTGGAGGAAGTTGGTCGTGAGGACTGCGGACTCCCACTGTGGCTGCGTGGCTGCCGTTTGCCCCCCGACCCAGTGGGTGTGCCTACTTCCCCCTGTGTGTGCGTGACTGGAGGAGTGCGCTTGGCCTTCCCTGTTGGTGTGCTGCCTGTGTCTGGTGGGGTGCGTGCATGGGGATGTCTGGGTATGCTTGGGACAGGCATGGGAGTGGGAAGTGTGGATGGGGCAGGGGTGGGGGGGGACGGAGCGCTGCAGGAGACCCACTGCTGCCATCAGTGACGAGTCCATGGACCTCAGCAACATCCGTTGGTCAGACATCGCTGATGACATGCCCTCCATGTACGACACCATCTGTGTCAGCAGTCTGGTGTGGCCATGGAGGACATTAAGCAGCGATGTCTGACCAACCTGCAACTGCCGCAGGATGTCCACAGACTCGGCATTGACGGCAGCAGGGGAGACAGGGGCAGGGGGTGCGGTGCCTGGCACGAAGGAGACATGTGGTCGCCTAGCACGGACAGAAGGGACCCGAGCAAGTGGGAGGGCGGTGATGGGAATGGAGGGGGCGGCGAGAGATGTACTGCTGCTTTCAGCTGTGGGAGCAGCCTCCGTCTGCTCTGGGAGCTCAGCCTCAGACCCGTCAGCGTCATAGTCTGTGTTGGGACTGGACAGGTCCTCCGCCTGACTCCCCTCGCCCTCTGTGCCACTTGCTGCGCCAGACTCCCCAGCACTGGTGGCACCGGTGCTGGATCCCTCCTCCACGTCCGTGCCGGTGTCTCCCTCGGTGTCCCCCAACGATGCTGTGGGCAAGGTGAAGAGACAGGAAATAATCAGACACCTGTATACATATGACACATGAGTCCAAACTACATAGGTCACAGTGCATAGCATGAAAAGCATCATGAGTAACATCTACAATACTACGCACATATGTAGGCCATGCACTACACAGTTGGTTGAGCCACCGTGCCACTTTGAAACAATGGAGAGCAGGACACAACAGCAAAGAACTTGATATCGAATTATACAGAGAAGCTAGTGTCTGTGGACAGTCGAGCACAGCATCTGGACCACACACCGTTGGCAAAAATGGATGAGCAGGAACCATGTCTTTTAACTTTTGACACATGTTGCAAAGCACAAACATTAAACCCTGCACAACATGACTGGGTCAATACTTGTTGAGTGTCTGTCCCGACTATCATCACACACAGGCCAGACCTGGCAAGGAGACATATGCTTTGGACATGTAGGCCTTGCCCGCACAAACCCCCCCCTACCTGAGACAATGTGATTGAGACAGAGGAAGGACTTACACCTCTTAATCAGGGATCACATTAATGGGCTCCATTAAAGCCTAATTGCACTCTACCTACCCCTCGTGGGGCTGACCACACATATTATTGACAAACAACCATCATCAGATAGTTGTACACAGACACACAGGCACTGGCCAGTGTGAGGATGCACAAGCCACATTGGGTCACCCTGTACAGTGTACACATGTAGCACACTTTACATAAATACAAATGAGGCCAGGGTACAATGCCACAGAGGCCAACCTATGCTGAAGACACTGAGAATGTCCACAGTGTTGGACGACACACATGATTCCTAGGAAAAGGTGTCTCAGGGGACAGTAGTGGCCACACTGCTCCATGGTCCTGGATAGATCTGACTGCAACAGGAGCAACTGTCCCCGCAATATGCATATCTCCCCCTCATGCACATCATGTCTGAGGCCACAACATCGGTCATGCATGCTGCAAGGCAGTTCATTTTAAGCCTCACACTCCTATGTTGAGACTCTGCATCAGTGCCAACAATCATGGACCCCCAAATGACTGAACTGGACAGGGCACAGGCAAGGTCCCAACACATGTCACAGACCACCACCACACATGATGCTGCAAGCATTGGGCACTTGGATTAACTGCCAGCCTAGATTACCTTGTGCAAGAGTGACTACACACAGACCAGGGAACACATGTCAAGGAGGGGAAGGGAGGAAGAACAGGACCGGTTGACTTTGGGGAACAGGATATGCACTGCACATATAAACCCTGGTAGTGTATCCAGGCGACTGAGCACTTCCAAAAGCTGGTGACACACAACAAACACACATGTACCTACCCCCTTCCTGCTGCTGCTTCTCCTGTAGCCACCTATCCATGTCAGGGAAGACCACCGCCAGGACACGCTTCATTTGGTGGGTCAGGCGCCGGCGCCCGCGGTTCTTGCCCTCTGGTGAGTCCCCCAGCAAGACCCGGGCGATCCTCCTGGTCCAGCACCGGATATCCTGCCAGCGTTTCCTCACCTGGGCCAGGCGCCGACTGCGACCCTCCACCGACCTCACGGCCCTGACGGCCCGCTTCCAAATCTCCCCCTTGGCGTAGGTGGCTACCTGTGAGGATGACAAAGTGAGACAACATCAATACACCTGCTCCATGTCACAGAGACACACATTAGAACAATTGGGCTTGTTTGAACAGGGCATAGTATGCAGCAAACTCATTGCACCTTTGTCATAGGGACATTATCCTCTGGGGAAGGCCAAATGCACTACGTGCCATTTAAAGTACACAGGTGGCATGAGGGGTGCAAGAGAATCAATGATCATGGCTCACACTTTGCATCACAAGCAACACCAGGAGAATGGACAGCACCTCAAAGCAATCACATGCCCCAGGCCACTGACGCAACCTCAGCGGAGTACACAGACACACACAGGCACAGGACAATCACCTGCCATTGGCAACTGCGGGTACAAACATCACTCTGCACATGTGCCACTTGCCTGGGGGGAGTCACAGGTGTGGGCCTAGCTCAGCATGTCAGACACACAGCACGGCTCCCTGCTCACATCAGATGGGTAGGGCATATGCATCCTCCATGCAGCTGGGGTGCAACACTCCACATAGACACTCACCCACATGACAGGGGACTTACACACACACACACCAATGTCCAGGGGCCGTACACATAATTTGGACACTATCACCAAAGGTACACTCAACTCACACACATCTGTGGGTACAGTGACCTGTCACACTGGGGGGGACACAGAATCACATCAGGACTATGGAAACAACATTCCCAAGGGGATTAGCCAGGCTGAATGTGGCATGCACCATGCAGTGATTGTCACAGTAAGTACAATGAAAGTGAGGAGTGCAGATATGAGCCACATCAGGCTCTGCATGGGAGACATAAGGCATTCTTCCCCCTGGGACCCACCATGAACAACATTGCATGTCTGTCACACCTGGACACAATGCCAGAAGTGACAGACACAAAAAAGGGGCACAGTCACAGCTAGTGGAGTCAGCACTCACCTGCTCCCCTGGTCTCCATTATAGGCAGGGGTACTGTGGGAGGATGACGTCCAGCAACGCCTCATTCTCCTCTTGGGTGAATGGCTGGGCCCTCTCCACAGACCTAGACATGGTGCCAGAGGAATCACGAGCAGCAGCAGTGGTGTGGAATGAAAGGTTGTGCAGGCAAGTGCTCTCTCATGGGTCCTGGCTGCCTTATATCTCCCTTGCTGGGCTGTTTGATTTACAGGAGTACAGAGTGATTGGTCAATCTCATTTGCATCCTACGTTTCCTCCAATCCCTTTAAACCAACCCCAGTTAGGGCCTTTGCATGGTTCAAATTTTGAGCATGATGTCAAGTCAACAACCACTTTGCAACATAGTATATTGTATCCAACCGACTTTTGCTGGCCACCTGATGCAAAAATTTGAACTGGAAACTCGGTCTCCATGACAACCAGCATGCATGTAGGCCCTTATACTTGTCCCTCATGTGTCCCCTATGTAATTTCACTAGCCACACACAGGTACGGTGCGTTCCACACGTACCCCTAGGGCACCACTACTCCAGTGCTACGGTCCGTACCCGCGTGTGTAGGGCCCGTATCACTTTGGTAGTGTTGCCGTAGGCATACGCCATAGAGATAGGGCTCGTACCCGCGTATGTATGGCCCGTATCTCTGTGGCGTACACCTACGGCAACACTACCATAGTGCTATGGGCCGTACCCGCGTGTGTAGGGCCCGTAGCACTTGGGTAGTGTTGCCATAGGCGTACGCCATAGTGCTACGGGCCGTACATACGCGGGTACGGCCCGTATCTCTATGGCGTATGCCTACGGCAACACTACCCTAGTGCTACGGGCCCTACACACGTGGGTACGGCCCGTAGCACTAGGGTAGTGTTGCCGTAGGCGTACGCCATAGAGATACGGCTCGTACCCGCATATGTACGGCCCGTAGCACTATGGCGTACACCTACGGCAACACTACCGTAGTGCTACGGGCCGTACCCGCATGTGTAGGGCCCGTAGCACTATGGTAGTGTTGGCGTAGGCGTACGCGATAGTGCTACGGGCCGTACATACGCGGGTACGGCCCGTATCTCTATGGCGTACGCCTACGGCAACACTACCCTAGTGCTACGGGCCCTACACACGCGGGTACGGCCCGTAGCACTAGGGTAGTGTTGCCGTAGGCGTACACCATAGTGCTACAGCCCGTACATACGTGGGTACGAGCCGTATCTCTATGGCGTACGCCTACGCCAACACTACCATGGGGATAGGACCAGTGTGTACACGTACGTGTGTACGGTCCTTGCACACACGCGTACTCCTACCCAAACCCCATATTGTGATACGACCGTACACATGTCCTCAGAGCGTGTGTACAGTGCGTTTCACAGCTTACACTGGTGAAAGGAGGCGCACAGGAAAGGAATGGAGGTGTATGACTCACACAAGGATGGACATCAAGTTATTGTCAGTGCAGTGCATCATGTGTAGGGCCTAGGTGTGTCAGGCAGTGAGCTGGCACATGTCTTCTCATGTTTTAACCCAATAGTTGTGTGATGACCTGTGTACACATGTCATGTGTGATGGGGCACCATGTGGCGCACTTCCCCTTCACACCTTTTACATGTGTGCATGTATTTCAAACTTGTCAAGCACTGCATCACTTGGATGGCACAGTCCCCAACACCCGCAAATGACCCCTGATGCCAGGTACACGGATGATGACACCTGACATCTCACTACCAGCGTGCCACGATGTGACTATGTCATGTGTGTGTCATGTGTTCCCATGATCTTGCTGTTGGTGTTCCGTCAACGGCATCTGCTGTAGCTGCATCCAAAATGTGTCTGTGTGTAGATGGCCATGTCACACTATTACGCACACCAGGACACATGTGGAATAACACGTGACGTGTGTCTGTATGCATCTAACAGGGACTTGCGAGCTTAGGACATATCTGCATAGTCTCAATGTCTGTGTGATCATATTTGACATGTACCCCTTCATGGCAAGGTGTGTGGTCTGTCCTTTTTCCATTACATGTGACCTGTGCGTCTAGGTTGCCGGCAGCTGTCTGTATGAGATGACATCCTTCAAATGCACATATGTGGATGGATGTCACTCCTGTAATGTGTCTGGCTGTTCACTCACACTGGCCCACAGCTACTTTCATGGCATGTCATGTAGACCTTGACAATCCATGTGTGTAGCTGGCTCTTGGTAGGAGTAGCACCTGTCTGGCATACGTGTGCAGGATGTATTGCACAGACCAGACTCTGTATGTGGCATATGTGTATTAGCTGTTGAACATGTGCTCAGTTCATTGACATTGGTGTAGTAATGTACTCAATCTTCGTTATTCCTTCCAATTTTCTGCAGGGCACCCCCTCTCCCCCGACCAATGCCAGACTTGGCTGCCATGAAGGAACGTGACTGCATACGCCGCTACCGATTCCCCCAACGGTTAATTGTGGACCTGACAAACAGGTTGGCACCACACCTCCAACCGCGACACAGTTATCCGACTGCGCTGACCCCCAAGATGAAGGTAATGGCAGCCCTACATTTCTTTGCCACCGGTATGTTTCAATTGACCATTGCTGATGTGGGTGGCATGTCTCAGACCATGTTCAGCCGGGACCTGCATGATGTTTTGGAAGTCATGTTGGAGCACCTGGATGAATTCATCCATTTTCCAACTCGTGAACAGTTGACAGGTATCAAGGGTGAGTTCTATGCCCTGGGAGGGATGCCCCATGTAATTGGGTCCATTGATGGGACACATGTGGCTTTGGTACCACCACAGGCACAGGAGGTAGCCTTCCGTAACCGTAAACATTACCACTCCATTAATGCCCTTGTGGTGTGTCTTGCTAACATGGTGATTTCCCATGTCTGTGCACGTTTTCCAGGGTCAGCACACGATGCCTACATCATGAGGCGTAGCAGGGTGCCAGAAATGATGCTGCAGCTGCACAACGCACGAACATGTCTTGTTGGTGAGTAGACTCTGTTTGTCCAGTATTCAGCGTTATCTTAGTATGTGATGGCATCTCCTGATCCACTTCTTTACATGATGTTTCCATGTAGGGGACTCTGGCTATCCCAACATGCCATGGCTGGTGACGCCTCTCCGCAACCCGAGAACAGCTGCAGATCACCGTTTCAACAACGCCCATGGGCAGACCAGGCGAGTGATTGAGAGGACGTTTGGCTTTCTGAAGAGCCGATTCCGGTGCCTCCACAAGACCGGCGGGTCCCTCCCATATGCACCGGTGAAGGTCTGCAAAATCTTCCTCGTGTGCTGTATGCTGCACAACATGGCAGTGGAGAAAGCTGTGCCACTCATCCTGGATCCCGATGAGCAGAAACATCCACCCGTGGAGGATGACGGCCTTGGTCACGAGGCAAGTGAGGAGGAGGAGGAGGAGGAGGAGGAGGAGGAGGACATCCGGAGTCAGCTCATACGCAACTTCTTCTCATAATGGTGAGTCCCTGGGTCTGAGTGTGCACGCTTTGAGCCTTGTGTGGCATGTGTTGCAATGTGTGTGTCCAGCTGACTGTATGCTAAGTGACTTTGAGGTGTGTGCTGATGTGTCACTCGAGTGCTGATGTCATTCCACACATTTTAGCTGACACACTCGATTGACAACTGGCATGGTGTCAACCTTATTGTGGATGACTATGTTTTTCCTGACTTCTTGTGTGTCTCTCATCCCCAGGTATTTGCGCATGCTGTCTGCTCGTGGCATCGTTGTGCTCCTGCTATTCCTCATGAGTAATGCAACGTTGTGCTGAATCAGCGTTACAAGCATGGACATGGTGAAAATTCTCCTTTGGGCAAGGATTGCAGCAAGGCTTTTTGGGTGTGGTAGTAGTTTGTAATGTGTGGGCACTGCTCCTGTGCAGGTTATGTTACTATGCATACATGTCGACTCACCATGGGGCACATGACATGTGGCATGATTCACATGAATTGATAGTCACACTTCGTGACAGTCATCTGTTATGGGATTGTGGTTTGTGATGAAGGCATCAATGTGTGTACAACTTCCCTCTGAAACATACGGGAGGCTACGGGTGGGCATATTGCGGGACATCCCCATATGATGCTCAATGGGGAATTGCAGCCTCTCCGTGTGCAGCAGGGGCTGTTTGGCTCAACCCCTTCACTTGTGTGCCAGTACTATGGATTTTCAGCATCTGTGGTGCAAAGGGGGTGTCCGGTGTAGGTCCCACATGTTAATCCTATAGACCTGTGAGTCTGTTAATGTTGATGCTTTTGCATAGGTGTGAGCCTGAGTAATGAAGGTGTTCCTCAGCCTCCAAGGTGCCTCATCTCTGTCAATGCAGGTCTCTTGCCACTGTGCATGCGGCATCTCTGGCATGGTTGTCAAGGATTGCGCATATGAGTCTATGTGTAGATTAGCAACCTGCATGCTGTTCTTCATGTATTTGATTCTCTATTGTGCATGATGTCCATGGCTGTGTATGTGTTTTGGCATGTTAGTCCCCCCCCCCACGGGCCGTCAACACCTTCTGGGGTGTGTTTCCTGTGCGCAGCTCGGCCTTCAGTTTCATGATCCGGTGTCAGTCATCTTTGGTGATTGTGCATCCTTTGTCTCTGGGTGTGCCATTGCAAACCGGTTACTCCTTCCTTGACATACACCTGTTGCAGTAGTCCTTTCTGACATCCTAGTCTTTGTGTGGATATTGTGGCATAATTCCCAGGACATGCTGCCTGCTGTTGCAGCCACTGCAGCAAGGGCACACGTAGTTTCCAGATTTGGCAACACACACACACATCAAAGTTGCTCCTCCCTTCCTCCCTCAACACATTAATTTGGCTGTCTTCGGCTTGTCTGTGCCACAGTTGCGGCCACGCGGTACCAAAGGCTGGACCGTCTGCACATGCAACGTGCACATTGCACGACCCTCATGTCCTTGCATGCCCCACATCACACTACAGTGTGATGTTGCAGCCACCCTCCAAGCAAGGTCCATCCACACATCTCCCGCCTGCTCTCAGGCATGCACTGAGCGCACACACAACACCTTTGCATGATGAGTGTGCAACTCCGACTGCCTACACAGCGCTGCCACGCCTTCCAGGACCTGTCACACCCACCAGGTCATGTCCCTCCTACTCCTCACCGGATCTGTACCCCTGCAAGGCCATGGGAGTGGGACTCAAGGCTTCTGTATGTAGTATGCTTTCGTCGTGAGGCACATGGCACAGGTATCATCTTTCAGCGTGTCAATCTACAATGTGTCCAGGACCCCCCTATCCACCATCACATGCGCACATGCCCTCATCATCAACTCGTATGCCATTGACAGCCAGGCGCTCCTCACCCTCACCAAGGACGCAGACATTTCCAGTTCCAATATTCAAGATTGCATGGGATCCATAGATGAATGGCAGAACAGCAGCCACCTGAGGCTGGACTTGTACAGGACTGAGGTCAACATCTGAGGATTGTCCCCTTACAGTTGGCTCAACTGCTTGTGTCCCACCCACAGAGGCCCCGCACAGGCACCCAGTGTCCACGCACACAAGATGTTGTGCATCATGGATTGCTTGCTCTAATTTGCCATGGTAATCACCAGCATCTGTACCTCACACTGCAACACACTCAGCATTATGCACATGATCCCCAGATAGATCCACTCCAAGGTAAGACGGACCATCCCCCAGGTCCACGACAACATCCGAGTCAAATACTGCCCTGCCCTGTACGGAGCAGCCACATCCAAAATCCAGGGACACTTGTCCACATCCAGGCTGCATCTGCACACCTCAGCATCAACATCCCGCGCCCCAGCCACATCACCGTCCAGCAGAGATAGCTGCAATGGATCACTGTGTGCTGCAGGATGACCTTCAGACTCCTCACCCACACTCAGGAGGCAGGCCACAACCCTGACCCAAAACCAACCTTGTACCACTGTCATCCGAGACCCCGTAGTGCCATCTCCGTGCATCCAACCTTGACCTGGCCACCATTCTTCTGATCCACCATACTCCTGCATGCAGGACATAGTTTTCCCACCTGGGTACACATACCTGGGACTCCCTCCCCAGGAACCTCCAAATGAGGCATGACCTCTACGCCTTAAAGTTACTCTTCCAAATAGGTGTGTCCTCACAGTTTCCCTAGCACCCCCTCGGCAGCTTGAGGCCATCACAGGTGAGTATTGTGCTCCATGTCTGCATTGAATGATACATTGTGACCCATGTGTGTCCTGTACCAGACTCCGTTCCCAGGGTATGGATGTGTGGAGTTAGTTCAACACTCAGGCATAGTTTGACATTTACACACACATATGTTGGTGAATAATGCCAAATGACAGCAACATCTCATGACAAACTTAAGTATTTATTTTTGGTGGGGTAAGTCTTTTGGTGGATGAAGTAAGGTGCTCTACGGGGTGCATAGAATCCAAAGTTCACAGGGGGAGATGGGATCCTTGGCATTTGAAGTCATCAGAGTCCAGACCACAGTGTTGGTCATCATTGGTCAGACTGTGACCAGCAAGTCCATGTGGCAGAGAATGTCATTGGGTGAGGTGGTGCTGTCGCGCCAGAGGGCCAGGTGCCAGGCCAGGTGACCTGGGAGATGTGGATGGTCCGCTGACTCTCACGGTCTTTTCCGTGAACGACCCACCTTCCTCCGGGGACCCTCAGATGCAGGCCTTGACGATGTCTGTGATGCTCCGTCGGAGGAATCCTACTCCTCCTCCTCCCTCCCTGTGGCTGGTGCTGGTCTTCGCCTGGTGCCACAGGGAGGGTTGCCCATGTTGTCGGCAATCCGACGGAGTGAACGGCTCATGTCCGTTTGCACCGCCAGGAGCTCAGCCAGTCTTGCCTCCATCCGTCCTTGGTGTTGTTGTTGACTGGCATGTTGCTCGGCCTGCAGGTTCTTAATCTCGTTGAGGGTCGCCACTACCTGGCTGATGCCCCTGGTGTCACGCCGGTATGTGTCCAGGATGTGGCGCATGTGTGCTATACCGGTTCCCTCAGCTGGCTGGTCAGGTTCTCGCCTCCGCCTGCCTCCACTCCCACCACCCCTGCCCACACGAGCCGGGCCTGCCGTTGTGGGCACATCGGGTCTACGGGACCCCTGAGGGATGGCATTAGCGTGGTCGTCTGCCTCCTCCTGGGTGCCCGGAGAACCTTGTCCCTCCTGGTCAGACTGGCTGTGTTCGGTGCGAGCAGGGCTCCTGGGTGTCTCCTGGGATGTGGCAGGAATGGGGGTGGTGGTTGGCACAGATGTACCTGACGCAGGTGCTGCAGGGGCTTGGGCACCAGAGGGGCCAGGTTGGTCGGGGTCATCCACGGAGTGGTGAGAGTCGTCGCTGCCAGTGGGGTCATCATCACGCTGAGCCTGGGACTGTGATTGTTCCCCCCCATTGTTGGGGGAGGTCGATGACGTTGCCCTGTGTGTGAGAGAGAGACAATGTTAATGCTGTTTCATGCCACATCCATGTTTCATACATATTCAAGTAGTCACAGTTCCTCCAGGTGGTTGGATGTGCCTAGCATTCCTCTCAATGTCCACTTGGGGATGGGTATGTTGCTGGGGACAGATTGGTATGTGCTCCTGAGTGTTTGCCAGTAGTTTTTTTGCTGGGATGGTTATTTGGCTATGGATTGGTCTTGTTGTGCCTCATGTCAATTGTGAGAGTGGGTAAATCCGTTGCCTGCCCCGGGGGTGTGTGCTTGTGTGAGGGGGGGTGTGGGACCAGGCCTGTTGTTGTGTGTAGTGTGATTTGTCATTGGGTCTCCCAGGTGATGTGTCTGTCCCCTCATGGTGCATGCTGGCATGACAGTGTGTGTGAGTTCCTGTGCTGGGTATGTGAGCTAGTGGAGTTGTTGTTTGAGTGTACAGTGGTCACAGGAGGGCCTTCTGCTGCCTACAGCAGGGCCAAGTGTCAGCTACCTTGTCATTACTTTGCCAGTCCCTGTGCATTGGGCATGGTGCATGGGTATGTACCTAGGCCATATGAGCTGTGGGCATTGGTGTCTGGTTCTGAGTTGCACAATGTGTTGTGTGAGCCCCACCCTCCCAGCATCCCGGACATCCAGTCTTGGGTTTGTGGTTGGTGTGGCCTGGGACATGGCATTGCCTTTATTTTTGAATGGGGCATGGAGACGTTAGTGGCATGAGCGTGGTTTTTAGGGTGTGGTTGTGTGCGGTGAGGGCTTGGGGGTAGGTGCGTGCATTTGTTGTAGTTGGGGTATGGATGCCATTCCCCCCATGTTACTTGAGTTGTTTGTGTACTCCCCAGGCTCTGCGACTCCTTCGACTCCGTGTACTCCCACCGGCGGAAGTGTGGCCATCACCTTCTCCTCCCAGGGATGGTAATGTACGGGTCTGCGGGGCAGCCCGCCTCCAGTGATGTTACTCTGGGCGTATTCCTCATTCATCTTCCTCTTGACTGCCCTGCGCAGATCGTACCACTTGGCTTGGCATTCATGCCTGGTCCTTCGGATGGGCGCAACAGCATTCACCTTATCGACGATCCTCTGCCACAGGCTGTTTTTTGGGCTATTCTGGTCTATCTGACCAATGTTCCAAACAGCTGTGGCTCGACTCTGATGACTTTGTTGACAAGGAGCTCCAGCTCCGCCATAGTGAACTTTGTATTCTTGTCAGTGGGCATGGTGTGGGGTGTGGGTGTGGATGGTTGTGGGTGTGTGGGTGTGAATGTGAGGGTGTGTGTGTGAAGGTGAAGAGGGGGTGTTTGTGAAGGAGGTTGTGTGAAGGTGTGTAACTGAAGGTGTAGTTTAGGTGTGAGTAAGGTGCGAGTAAGGTGCAGTTGTTTGTCTGTGGTGTCTGTGAGCAGTGGGTCTGTTGCAATGGCTCATGGGTTGTGTGTGTGGGCCCTTTTTATTGGTCTAATTTTTGGGTGTGGCTGTGTTTGAATTTGTGGTGGGTGTGTTATAACAGGTGGTTGTGATTTGGTCCTCTGTTTGGCAGTTTGGATGTGGCAGGTCAGTCATAGAGATGTATTTTGTCATGTTGACGGGTTTTGTGGTGTTGTGCGAGTCGAATTGACCCTCCTTGTGCTGTTTTACTGTGTCCTGGTTCTGTACCAGTCTTTTTCGCGTAGGTACGGTCCGTACATACGCGATGCTGGGTGATGGTGTTAGGGTACGGTGTTGGGGTGCGGCGCGTACAGGTGCGGGCTGTGCTACGGTGTTGGGGTACGGTGCGTACAGGTGCGGGCTGTGCTACGGTGTTGGGGTACGGTGCGTACAGGTGCGGGCTGAGCTATGGTGTTGGGATGCGGTGCGTACAGGTGCGGGGCTGTGCTACGGTGTTTGGGTGCGGCACGTACTGGTGCGGGCTGGGCTACGGTGTTGGGGTACGGTGCGGAGGGGGGGTACGGTGCTGACATATGGGGGTACGGTGCTGACATGTGCGGGGTGGGGGGGCTGTACGACTCGTATTCGGGCACAAGTTTACCCGTGTACATGTAGGCTACAGCATTCGCTCCATACGGGGCTTTTACATGCGGTTGTGTATTCGGACGGGCGGTACGGATCGTACTAGCGCGCTCGGACTTCTGTTTTACGATTTGCACGTAAAAATGTCCGGCTCCCTATCGGACACTTTTCCCGACGCTATTCAGACGTAAAATTTTACGGCTCCCTCTCGGACCATTTTCCCAACGCAATTCGTATGTATTTTTCACGTATCAATCGTACTTCGCAGTTTGTACGGTACTTGTACGATTCGTACGTAAAAAAATACGGATACGAGTCGGTAAATTTTTTTAACGGATCGGAATCGGCACCTTAATGTGTCACTACATGGACTTAGGTGTTGGGGTTTTAGCCCATCTAAAGTTTTTTCTAATCTTCTATCTGTAAATGGGTCTATCCCCCCCAACAGAAAAGACTCCAAAATGAACCTGGGGACCTTAAAGATTTTTCTTTAAAATGTCAGTCTTTTTTTTGCGGATGCAGGTACTTGTGGTATTTGGGCCCAGGTCAGATGGCAACCTTCCAACTCCAGACATTGTGGTGGCATTTGTATCAGGAGAAGTGGGGGAAAATTGGATGGTTGGGTTTTTTCTCAATCCTTGCAAATTCCAGAAAGTTCTGTCAAAGAAACAATTCTTTTTTGCTAAAGTTTGATATTTGCAGGGAATTGTAGGTAAGAAAAGAACTTTGATCCACAGTACTCTGGACTCCCCTAACTGTCTAGTTTCTAGAAATGTTTGTAAATTATAGGTGTCTTTGGGTGCTGAACAAAAACAAGTTTTCCTGAACTCAGATTCTTCGACACATTTGA
This sequence comes from Triturus cristatus, assembly GCF_964204655.1. Lineage (NCBI taxonomy): Eukaryota > Metazoa > Chordata > Amphibia > Caudata > Salamandridae > Triturus > Triturus cristatus. Next base: position 781,193,233 of record NC_140586.1, on the reverse strand, counting down.
AATATACATAGTTTTCTTTCACACACATCGTAGTTCACCTTATGAATTAATGCGTGATCGGTACACAATAAATTCAACATGTGGAAAAAAGGACAAAAATTTGACATGGATATTGTTTTGTCGAATACAATTATGAAGACTTATTGCAAAATGGCACAAATATCAAAGAAATGGCTGTGCACATGGGCAGGGGTGGAGAGAACTCAAGACCAAGGGCCATGCACAGTGTGTGATTAGCTGCCTGTGAGGAGGTTGGATGCAGGCCCTGCTGTGTGCCGCACTGTGGTGGCTTTACTCATGGTAACAAAATATTACTTAGCATTAAAAAGAAACTTGAAATTCAATGAAAAAACCCAGGGTTAAATTAGAATAATAGTTAGGGGTGATCTATATGTATATGAATATATATATGTGTGTACAGCTGTAAAGAGAGAGTGCACAACCAGCAACTGTATAACGTGGTCCAAACTGGCATTGGGGTTCGGTCTGGTGACATCATAAAGCAGAAGACTGAGTAGTTTGTACCGTCACAAGAACCCTGTGCTAGGAATTTAGGACCTTATTATGTTATGTTTTATTTTAGTACATGTTTATTTTGAGGTACTTAGCTTGTTTTCAACAAAGTTAAGCTAACAACGGTCATTGATTGGAATTACAATGCTTAGTTTTTATTTTCCTTTTATACATTTTTGATTAAGCAGATACCAAATTGTGAAGGTCAGTGTGTTTATGTGATTATGTGGATCACTGACGAAATATCGAGAAGAAGAATATCGAATTGCCAAAATATCAAAGGAAAAATATAGAATGCCAAAATATCGAAGCCCTATCTCCAAACAGGTAAGTACAAAAATATAGAATCCAAAATATCGTTGTAAAAAATATAGTTAGTCACAATATCGAATATTTTTTAAATGTCTTAAAATTAATGTAAAATTGATGAAATAAAACATATAATTAACTGAAACATACTTAAAAATACTTAAATTACTTTAAAATTAATAAATAATTAATGTAAGTAAAAAATAATAATAATACATATATATTAACGTAATATTTATTAAACAAATGCAATATTTTTTGCGTAGGATAGCGGGCGGGTAAAATTTACTATTACCACTCCAGTAAGTGCAATAGTAGGGAAAACGTTGGATAGCGGGAGGGTAAAAATTACTATTCCCACTCCAGAGAGTGCAACAGTAGGGAAAGCGTTGGATAGCGTAGTGGTAAAAATTAATATTCACACTCCAGAGAGTGCAACAGTAGGGAAAGCGTTGGATAGCGGGAGGGTAAAATTTACTATTCCCACTCCAGTGAGTTCAACAGTAGGGAAAGCATTGGATAGCGTAGGGGTAAAAATTACTATTCCCACTCCAAAGAGTGCAACAGTAGGGAAAGCATTGGATAGAGTAGGGCTAAAAATTACTATTCCTACTCCAGAGAGTGCAACAGTAGGGAAAGCGTTGGATAGCATAGGGGTAAAAATTACTATTCCCACTTCAGAGAGTGCAACAGTAGGGAAAGCGTTGGATAGCGGGAGGGCAAAATTTACAATTCCCACTCCAGTGAGTGCAACAGTAGGGAAAATGTCAGATGGCGTAGGGGTAAAAATTACTATTCCACCTCCAGAGAGTGCAACAGTAAGGAAAGCGTTGGATAGCGTAGGGGTAAAAATTACTATTCCCACTCCAGTGAGTGCAACTGTAGGGTAAGCGTTGGATAGCGGGAGGGTAAAAATTACTATTCCCACTCCAAAGAGTGCAACAGTAGGGAAAGCGTTGGATAGCGTAGGGGTAAAAATTACTATTCCCACTCCAGTGAGTGCAACTGTAGGGTAAGCGTTGGATAGCGGGAGGGTAAAAATTACTATTCCCACTCCAAAGAGTGCAACAGTAGGGAAAGCGTTGGATAGCGTAGGGGTAAAAATTACTATTCCCACTCCAAAGAGTGCAACAGTAGGGAAAGCGTTGGATAGCGTAGGGGTAAAAATTACTATTCCCACTCCAGAGAGTGCAACAGTAGGGAAAGCGTTGGATAGCGTAGGGGTAAAAATTACTATTCCCACTCCAAAGAGTGCAACTGTAGGGAAAGCGTTGGATAGCGTAGGGGTAAAAATTACTATTCCCACTCCAGTGAGTGCAACTGTAGGGTAAGCGTTGGATAGCGTAGGGGTAAAAATTACTATTCCCACTCCAGAGAGTGCAACAGTAGGGAAAGCGTTGGATAGCGGGAGGGTAAAAATTACTATTCCCACTCCAAAGAGTGCAACAGTAGGGAAAGCGTTGGATAGCGTAAGGGTAAAAATTACTATTCCCACTCCAAAGAGTGCAACAGTGGGGAAAGCGTTGGATAGCGTAGGGGTAAAAATTACTATTCCCACTCCAGAGAGTGGAACAGTAGGGAAAGCGTTGGATAGCGGGAGGGTAAAATTTACTATTCCCACTCCAGTGAGTGCAACTCTAGGGTAAGCGTTGGATACCGTAGGGGTAAAAATTATTATTCCCACTCCAGTGAGTGCAATAGTAGGGAAAGCGTTGGATAGCGTAGGGGTAAAAATTACTATTCCCACTCCAGTGAGTGCAATAGTAGGGAAAATAATAATTTAATATTTTATTAAAAATAAATAATTTATTAATACCAAATAAAAATATTAAAATTAATTACCAATCACACAATATTTAATAATTAATTTATTATAAATACAAATGTTTTTCTTATTAATGAGCTATTAATAATTAATTAACCAATTAATTTTCAATACCAAAAATTAATAAATAAAATTAATACCAATTAATAATTAATTAAAAATAAATTAATTAGAAATATACAAAAATTATTTCAATAATTAATTATTTACAATTAAATTAATTCCCACCATATTCCCCTATTAACCCACAACCCGCTACAAATAATAAATTAATACAATTAACATAATTATCAATTAAACAATTAATACTAATTAATTACAAATTAATACTAATTATTTACCAATTAAGAATTAATCAACAACCAATTAATTTTTAATACCAATTAATAATTACCTAATAACAATTAAATTACTTCCCACCCTATTCCCCTATAAACCCACAACCCGCTACAGAAGTAAAACGCAAAATTAAATTAAAAATAATTAATAATTCCTAAAAATTATTATTTAATGTACTATAATTAAATTACTTCCCACCCTAATCCCCTATAAACCCACAACTCGCTACGGAATTAAATTACACAAAAATTAAATAACATACAATTCATTACTTTAAAAATATTCAAACATACATTCCAAAATTTATACATACTTTTAACACATATACTAACATTTAAAACACTATAAAAAAATTCGATATTTTTAACAACTATATTATGACTGTCGATATTACTTACTTCTATATTATTTAAATCGATATTTTATTTCTTACCTGATTTTCGATATTCTTCACCACTATATTTTGGCAATTCGATATTCTGTCCATTCTATATAAAAAACACGATATTCTGGCCTATCGATATTTTGAATTCAATATTATGTCTGTTTACCGATTATGTGTGTGGCTCCAGTGTTTACTGCATTTACCACATATTTGCAGTATTTACAAATGTCATGGAAAATGTTCTTTATACTCAAATAAATTAAAATAACGCTGCCAGAGAATGTGCAACATAATTTGCCTTTGATGGCACATAATTTGGAAAAAGCTTCTCCATAATGTTTGCTTCCTTTGCCATCAACTCTTAGTAGGCTTTGTGTAGTGGTTTGTGGTTTGTCCTTAAGATGATGAATCCCATATTTCCACACAGATATGTTTGAATATGCATTTTTATACCACTACACTGGGTCATGAAGTGTCATCATTCCCCTCCCCTCCCTCAGCAGTGGTCATCAATAGCATATCACGCACTGCTTATCTCCATATATGGTTTATGCATTGTCATTTTTAATATGTATTTTGTTGAACCAAAGGTAGATGCTCAAAAACAGGATGCAAGGGGTTAAACTTGTGCATTAAGATAAAATTCCACTTTAGAGACATTGCGAATATTTGGAGAAATGCATCCCTTTCCCTGCGCAAAGCAGTTGTTACCTGCAATCTGTGATGCAATAAACAGCATTTCTGGTATGTCAAGTTTGTTGTACTGTGTCGTAAACTTGAGTTTGACCTTTGTGTTGTAGTGACAAAAGTAAATCTACATTTATTACTACAGTTGCTTTAAATGGCATGTTTCATTGGGCCATAATGTGGGTGTATATATATATATATACACTGAAAACACCACAGGTCTCAGGGACGTTATAGTTAGTTGGACATTTCTCTCGTACAAAACCAGAGAAATGTGTCTGTTATAGTTAGTTCTGCTAACTATAACTCATGCCCCCGCAATGCACTGATGATGACATCACATATTACATCATTCATGACATGGTCAGTGACATCACTCATGAAATCACTGATGACATCTCAAATGACATTATTGATGACATCATCCAGTGACTGTGTGTTTCTGTAAAGTTTAAATATGTTTTATATATATAAAGGCCAAGGTGTATTGAAGAATGAGTGGGTGTATAAGTGTCTGAATGGATGATTTAGTAGGTGCGTGACTGACTGTATAAGTGAGAGATTAAAGGTGTCTTACTGAATGCATGGGTTAGTGACTGATACAGACAGTCACACAGTTTAGTTTGTCAGTTGGTGTGTAAGCGGTTGCACGGGTTGGTGAGTAGCTAAATGAGGGTCTATATGGGTTATTGATTGGTTGTCTGAGTATCTGTATGGGTGCCTGAGTGTCTGTGTGGGTGGGTGGGGGGTGTGACTCTGTGCATAGATTTGTGAGTGGGTGATTCACTGGGTGTATGGGTTCAAGAGTGCATCTGTGAAGGGTTGTATGGGTGGGTGAGTGTGTGTATGGATGTGTTGGTGAGTGAATGGAGGCCTCAGTGGTACATGTGTGAGTAACTGCATATGTGAAAGGCAGTATATGTGAGTGTTGGAGTATATAAATGACTATATGTGAGAGTGAGTGATTGTGAGAGTGGCTGTATGGATGAGTGTGTGCTCGGATTAGTTATTGTATAAGAGTGTAAGTATGGGTTAGTATATGTTTGAATAAGTGAGGTGGAGTCTGTATAACTCTATAGGTGAGTTAATGGGAGTGTGATTGATTCTTTGCATGACTGATTAGGTGTGTGAGTAACTATGAATGAGTGGCAGTGTGTGAGTGTCTGTATAGATATGTGAGTGCATATGATAGTGCCGTATTGATGGTTGACTGCATGTATGAGTGGACTGTATGGGTGAATGAGTGGATGTGTGTGTTTAGACCTAGGAATTAGTGAGTGGGTTTGTACTAACTGGTATTGGTTTGTTTATGGTTTCGAAAATGGTAGTCTGTATTTTAGAGATGGTGTATCAAAACTTATATTAGGGTATGAGGAGGTGCATCAAATTATCACGTGGATGATGTCATCAGTGATGTAATTTGAGATGTGATCAGTGATGTCACTGACCATGTCATGAATGATGTAATATGGGACGTCATCAGCAGTGCATTGCGGGGGCGCGAGTTATAGTTAGCTGAACTAACTATAACGGCCGAATTTCTCTGGTTTTGTACAAGTGAAATGTCCAACTAACTATAACGTCCCTGAAACCTGTGTTTTTTTCTGTGAATTTCTAAGGTTTTTTTAAATGCTAATTTCTAACTATAACGTCCCTGAAACCTATGTTTTTTTCAGTGAATTTCAAAGGTTTTTTAAATGCTAATTTCTAACTATAACGTCTCTGAAACCTGTGGTTTTTTCAGTGAATTTCAAAGGTTTTTTAATGCTAAATTCTAACTATGCCTACAAAGGTAGGACATGTGCAGAAAGAGTAAGAAAGGCGCAGAAAGAAGCAAGAGAAATGCAGAAAGAGGCAACAGAAGTCCAGAAAGTCGAAGAAAGGTGCAGAAAGAAGCAAGAGATGTGCAGAAAGAACCAACAGAGGAGCAGAAAGAGTCCTTGTTGCAAAGTCATCCTGTGCCCCCAACTTTTTAGGTCTCACCTACGCAGCGCGCATGTGCTGCATAAGAGGAGACCTTTAGTAATCGATTCCGTTTTTCAGGCAAAAAACGTGCACACATTGCATTGCTTTGAATGGCAACGCACGTTTGGCAATTCCCTTGCGGGAGCGAGCTTTGAAACCATCTGTTTGTAATTAACAGATGGTTCCTGCTTGCTCCCGCAAGGGAAACAGGCGCAGGCCCACTCCTCTCTCCCCTCCCCCTGCTGTTTGAAACACATTCCCACAATATCGACGTTGTTTTAAAAAATCTGCAAAAAACAAAGTTGCATTTTTCATGCAGCAGAAACCCCCCCCCCCAACCAACAAACAAGCCCCCAGTGGAGAGTCCAGACGAAGAGGGGGGATTCCGAATAAACTTGTCTTGTTCTGTTTGTCTCCAGCAGAGGAGCACGTCCCTGGATCCATTCAAACAAAAGAATGCTTGTAGCCCACCCACCGGCTTGCCCTCCTCTACCCTCCCGCAGCACCCCCCAGCCCAGGCGCCTTACTTTGCAGAGCCCCGATCAGCATGCTTCCGTCCTTGATCAGCTCCTTGATGAACTTGTTGGTTCGGTCCAGCTCATTCTCGTGACACTTGAGGCGGTTCTGAAAAGTCCGGGCTGTCCAAGGATGAATCGCTGAACTCCAAGGTGGGTAGACCCATGGCACAAGCGGGAACTGAGACTCAGAGGGAAGTGCGCAAGGGGCTGGGTGGCTGCGACCCCCCCTGCTGTCCGCCTCGGCTGGAGCACACCCGCTAGTGGTTCCCTCCCACGGGGAGAGCGCCTCAGCCTGCAGATCCCGGGAGTCATTGTCGGCCGGCTGCATGTTGGCCGCACCCAATCTGGGAGCGGAGACTTTCGGTAGAGTTGCAGAATGTTTCTGCGCTCATACAGTTCCGGCAGCTCTGGGCTCTCACCCTCTCCCTCCCAATTTCCTCCTTCCCACTCTCTCCCGTCCGCCTCCCTCTTCCCTCTCTTCCTCACCTCCTCCCCCTTATCCAACTCGCTTCCCTGTACCAACATTTTCTCCTCACCCCTCACCCTTGCTCCCTCCCTCCATCTCCTCTTCAGTCTCCCTCACACGTACAGACCAGACCCCTTTCCCAGACCCATGATAAACCTCACGCAGCAGCACCCCCTCCTTGGGATGCAGCTGAAGAAATAGACCCATTTGACTATTGTTTTAGGTGCACAACTGTGCGCTAGAGGCTCGTGAATGGCAGCTTGACCTCTGTGCGGGAGTTAATCCCTTCTCTATCGGTCTTCCCTGGCAGCTCTCTGCCCTGCGTGGCCATACTTTAATTCCAGAGACTCTTCCTGATTTCAGATTAGCTGCTTGGGACTCGGGAGGCAAGTCGTGCATTTTAGGAATCTGGGATGCAGAACTGCTGTGGGCAGTCTGCGAGATGCAGCATTGTGGTAACACACAGCGAAACCTTTGTGAATGACCTAAGAAGCAGAAAAATAACTTTATACAGGCTTAGGGTTGCTATTGTATGACAATGAGACTCTATACATCAGTGGGAAAACGCAAAACAATAACCCCTCCCCCCACCTCCACCCTCTGTATGAATGTCAGTTCACCAGTATGCAAGGGTAGTGGAAATGACATCCACAAACCCTTTGAACTTAATTACATCACAAGAAGTGACACGGTGTGACATGCGACCCTGAAACATCCCAGTAAGTGATGTCACATGGCCGTCACCATGATGACACTTTCCCTAAGTGGTAGCCACTGTGCCCAACCTTTTCCAGGAAGGGTTTGAGGAGGAGAGGTTTTCCCCCCCACCCCATGAAAATGTTGACAGAATTGAGCCAAGTAGTGCATTTTAAAGCACACTTTTCACATAAATTTACTAAAATCAAAAATACTCCCTGAAAAATATTTTCAACTCTTTCTTGGTGAACCAGGCCAATGAAACTGGGCGCTCTCTGAGTTGACTATATTTATTTCAAAATGCGCAGAAGGTGCCACCATATGTCAAAATTACCCTACAAGCACCAGCACTTTTCCACGGGTGCACCCACAGCAAAAAATGACATAAGATGTGCCCATGCCAGACTTTTGTCATTCGTGCCATCTATATAGCACGGGTGGTCTTTATTTCAAAATTCTTCTCTAGAATGCCAGGACCAGCATTTTATCATTTGCGTTCCCCTGTGCCATGGTTCCACTCTTGTTCTACCTTATACAAAGAATTGCATAAAACATGCCCACACCAGCATTTTGCTATGGGACCTCCCACGCCAATAACTTCCTCTATTATATGAGCACCAGCATTTTTCCACAGATGCCTCTATGCCAATAAGTACCATCAGAATGCCAGTAGCAGCATTTTGTCCTGGGTGTTCCCTTAAGCCAAGTGTTACCTCTATTATTTCAGTATTGTGTCATAGGTGCCTGTCATGCTAAGAACTGCGCCCATTATGCCAGCACCAGCATTTTGTGGTGGGTGCCTTCATAAGCCAATTATCTTCAGTTTGCCATGGCCAACTGCAGACTCGCAAGCATAACACATTCACACTCAGTCTTTCACTCACACTCTCATTCACTCTTACTAATTCTTTCACTCCCTTTTAGTCTGACTCACTCATACTTTCTCACTCTTACACTCCCACATTCTCACACCTTACATATTATCACTCACAGTTAAACTCACTCATTGTCACTCATTTATTATTTATTATCAATACAATAAAAACAAGCATTGGCATAGCCAATAGGTCTCGCCTTTGTGACCTTAGTATTTAGTTATGCAGTACAATATCCTTGGTGCAACAACATCAACTGTTACTTGGCTATACACTTATAATGTTTCAAAGGCGAGACCTATTGGCAATGCCTGGAGCCAGTGCTGTGCTAAAAGACACTTAAAATACAGTGAAAACACTTACATACACTATGGATTGGGGTACCCCTGTGATTGGCATGACCTCCCCTGTATGGCCCTAGTACATAGTAAGGCATGGGGATTAAAACTACCTCTAACTAAGAGGTGCAGAAGGAGGCAATAGAAGTACAGAAAGAAGCAACACAGATGCCGAAAGAGGCAAGGGAGGTGCAGAACAAAGCAAGTGAAGTGCAGAAAGAGGCAAGTGAGGTGCAGAAAGAAGCAAGAGCAGTGCAGAAAGATCCAACAGAGGTGGAAAAAGAGGCAAAAGGAGTGCAGAAAGGGATAGGAGAGGTACACAAAGAGGCAAGAGAAGTACACAAAGAGGCAGGAGGGGTACAGGAAGAAGGAAGAGAAGTGCAGAAAGAGGCAAGTAAGGTGCAGATAGAAGCAAGAGCAGTGCAGAAAGAACCAACAGAGGTGCAGAAAGAGGGAAGAGGGGTGGAGAGAGAGGCAAGAGGGGTGCAAAAAAAGGAAGGATGGGTGCACAAAGAGGCAAAAGAGGTACAGAAAAATGCAGGAGGGGTGCAGAAAGGAGGAAGAGAAGTGAAGAAGATGCCAATAAAAGTGCAGAAAGAGGCAAAAGAGGTACATAAAGAGACAACAAGGGGTGCAGAAAGAAGCAAGACAGGTGCAGAAAGGAGCAAGTGAGGTGCAGAAAGAGACAACAGACGTGCAGAAAGAGTGAAGAGCGGTGCAGAAAAAGCCAAGAAAAGTACAGAAAGAGGCAAAAGAGGTACATAAAGAGACAACAGGGGTGCAGAAAGAAGCAAGACAGGTGCAGAAAGAAGCATGGAAAGTGCAGAATGAAGCAACAGGGGTGCAGAAAGAGGCAAGAGAAGTGCATAAACAGGCAAGAGAAGTGCACAAAGAGGCAAGAGAATTGCTGAAAGAAGCAACAGGGGTGTAGAAAGAAGCAAGAAAAGTGCAGAAAGAGGCAAGTGAGATGCAAAAACAGGCAGGAAAGGTACAGAAAGAGGGAAGACAAGTGCAGAAAGAGACAACAGGGGTGCAGAAAGAGGCATATGAGGTGCAGAAAGAGGCAACAGACATGCAGAAAATGGGAAGAGGACTGTAGAAAAAGGCAAGAAAAGAGCAGAAAGAGGCAAAAGAGGTACATAAAGAGACAACACGGGTGCAGAAAAAACCATGGAAAGTGCAGAATGAAGCAACAGTGGTGCAGAAAGAGGAAAGAGAAGTGTAGAAAGGAGCAAATGAGGTGCAGAAAGAGCCAACAGAGGTGCAAAAAGAGGCAAGAGAGAATCAGAAACAGGCAATGGAAGTGCACAAAGAGGCAAAAGAATTGCTGAAAGAAGCAACAGAGGAGTAGAAAGAAGCAAGAAAAGTGCAGAAAGAGGCAAGTGAGATGTAAAAACAGGCAGGAAAGGTACAGAAAGGGGGACGACGAGTGCAGCAAGAGACAACAGGGGTGCAGAAAGAAGCAAATGAGATGCAGAAAGAGGGAAGAGAGGTGCAGAAAAAGTCAAGGAAAGTGCAGAAAGAGGCAAAAGAAGTACATAAAGAGACAACAGGGGTGCAGAAAAAAGCAAGACAGGTTCGGAAAGAAGCATGGAAAGTGCAGAATGAAGCAACAGGGGTGCAGAAAGAGGCAAGAGAAGTGCAGAAACAGGCAAGAGAAGTGCACAAAGAGGCAAGAGAATTCCTGAAAGAAGCAACAGAGATGTAGCAAGAAGCAAGAAAAGTGCAGAAAGAGGCAAGTGAGATGCAAACATCAAAGTGGCCGTGAAAGTATTTGCGGTAAAGCACGGCGCGCACGCCCGCGCACATGCACTGTAGCTCTAGGCTGGCCTGGTAGCACTTTTTGGAGCCCTCTCAATAAGTCTCGCCAGACCAGCGCATGCGCTGGGTCAGGCGAGACCTAAAAAGGACTCTTTCTGAACCAAGACCTACCTTTTTGCCAAATTTGGTGTCATCCGTTCAGCAGTTCGGGCTGTAGCTTTGTCTAAAGTTTCCTATGGAAATTAACATGGGGAAATTGCGTGTTGGGACCCACCTTTTTTCTCGGCCCCCTTCTTGACGAATCACTCTGAAACTTTCAAGACAGGAGTTGACCGGAGTGGGCCACTAGTTTTGAAAATTTTGTGAAAACAGAAAGCGCTCTTCATGCTGGGAGCCCGTTCTGGTCCATCGGTATGGCAGAGAGTATTTATACAACGCAGAATGCTGATCATGGGGAGCCCACTAATGGCTGTATTTTTTTGTTTTAAATAATATAAGTTGGCAGCATTGAGCTTTATTACAAACTGTGGTGTTTAGTCAAAGACTACTGATCCCATAATGCAATTTTTACATCACGTGAGGCCGCACTTATGGGCAATAAAAGGTACTAGTAAAATGTATCAGAAGTCTTTTGCCATTTATTAAACTGCCACTCATGCCTATGATCAGGGACGTACAAAAAATCTGAAGCGCGCTGTTGCCTTATTTGACTGAGGTTTACTGATGGAGAGTGTGTCCTAAGCTTTGGCACTTGTGGAACTGAATATTATCTACTGGCGGTCGCCAGTAGATGGTTATAGTTAGGACCGTGTTTCCATAGGAAATCTGAAAATTCTATTTTGAATAACTTTGGCGCCGGTTGACGAATCCTCGCGAAATTTTCAAAACTAATGGGGCGCTCCTACCCTGAAAGTCTCGGGGTGATTCGTCAAGCGGGGGCCGAGAAAAAAGGGGGGTCCCAAAACGCGTTTTCCCCATGCATTTTCCCATAGGACCTTTAGTCGAAGGTACAGCCCGAACGGCTGAACAGAATTACTTGAAATTTGGCAGAGAGGTAGTCCTCAGGTCAGGGAAGTGCCTTTTGCATGTGTGGAGTTAATCTGTTCAGTAGTTTCTGAGAAAATTGCAGTTAAAAGCACATACATATCTATAGCCGCGCACCGTGCGCGCACCGTGCGCGCACCTTAACGTGCGCGAGCGTAATTCTGATTGGTGCTTACATGTCAGTCAACGTTCAAATCGGTAGAAATCAGGAAGTGTCGGCCGCCATTCTGTTTGTTGTGAGTGCAAGAGTGAAAAAGAGAGGTGTCAAACGTGAAAAGGGGGCAGGGTAGAGAGTTCCTGACCCCCTAGCATTTGTCAGGGGGTCCCTAAAGGACCCCGAAGGGTGAAACAACATTTTCTTTTATTTTTTTTTAAATCGCGGGATGCGGGCACCGTGCGCGCACGGTGAAAAATCATAGAAAAAAAACCCCAAAAAACCCATAACTTAGCATTTAAAAAACCGTACAAATTCACTTAAAAAACATAGGTTTTACACATGTTATAGTTAGGTGGACATTTCACTCAAAAAAAACCAATGAAATTCCCCCGTTATAGTTAGTTCAGAAAACTATAACTCGCGCGACCACCACTCTATCAAAAGGATGATGTCATCAGTGATGTCATGAGTGATGCCACTGACCATGTCATCAGTAATGCAGTATGTGACGTCATGAGGAGTGGATTGCGGGCGCGCGAGTTATAGTTTTCTGAACTAACTATAACGGGGGAATTTCATTGGATTTTTTCGAGTGAAATGTCCACCTAACTATAACATGCGTGAAACCTATGGTTTTTTCAGTGAATATATATATATATATATATATATATTCACTGAAAAAACCACAGGCCACAGGTTCAGGGGCGTTATAGTTAGTTGGACTTTTTACTCGTACAAAACCAGAGAAATTCGTCCGTCATAGTTAGTTGAGCTAACTATAACTTGTGCCCCCGCAATGCATTGCTGATGACGCAACATATTATATCATTCATGACATCGTCAGTGACATCACTGATGACATCTCAAATTACATCATTGATTACATCATCCAGTGACTGTGTGTTTCTGTAAAGTTTCCATATGTTTTATATATATATATATATACATATATATATATATATATATATTCACTGAAAAAACCATAGGTTTCACACACGTTATAGTTAGGAATTAGCATTTAAAAAACCTTAGAAATTCAGTGAAAAAACCATAGGTTTCACACATGTTATAGTTAGCTGGACATTTTACTCGTAAAAAACCAATGAAATTGCCCCGTTATAGTTAGTTCAGCTAACTATAACTCGCGCGCCCGCAATGCACTGCTGATGACGTCACATATTACATCACTCATGACATGGTCAGTGACATCACTCATGACATCACTGATGACATCTCAAATGACATCACTGATGACATCACTGATGACATCATCCAGTGAATGTGTGTTTTTCTGAAAATTAAATATGTTTTATATATGTATATCTCAAGGTTGATAGAAGAATAAATGGGTATATTACTGTCTAAATGGATGATTTCTTTTTGAAAAATTGATTGTGTAACTGACTGATTAAGTGTATCATAGTGAATACATGGCTTAGTGAGTAATATTTAAATATGTAAATATCTGTATCATTTTTTCACTTTGTGTATAAGTGGCTGCATGGGTTGGTGAGTAGCTACATGGGTGTCTATATAGGTTATTAGTTGGTTTTTTTGAGTATTAGTCTGAGTGTCTGCATGGTTCGGTGGGGGGTATGACGTAGTGCATAGGTGCATGAATGAGTGACTCACTGTTTGTATGTGTTGAACAGAGCATGAGTGCAGGACTGCATGGGTGGATGCGTGTGTGTATTGGTGTGTTAGTGAGTGAATGACTGTCTCAATAGTGTCTTTATGAGTAACTACATATGTTTTAAACTAGTATATGTGACTATTGGTGTATATATGTGAGTATATGTGAGAGGGAGAGATTGAAAGAGTTCCTGTATGAATAAGTATGTGTTTCTATAAGTGATTGTTTAAAAGACTAAGTATGTGTAAGTTTCCGTAGAAGTAAGTGTGGTGGTGTGTGTATAACTGTATATGCAGGTGAATGTATGTTTGATTCTTTATTAGCATGAGTGACTATGTGTGTGAGTAACTCTATGGATGAGTGGCATTATGTAACAGGATGTATAGGTGTATGAGTACATATGATGAGTGAGTACATGTATGAGTGACTGTATAGGACTGTTGGTGAATGAGTGGATGTGTATGTTGATCTTAGAATTACTGAAGAGGTTGTTGTAACTGGTATTGGTATGTCCATTGTTTTGAAAATTTTAGTCTCTATTTTTGAATGTGTGTATCAAAGCTTATATTAAGGTGAGAGGAGGTCTGCCACTCTATCACAAGGATGATGTCATCAGTGATGTCATCAGTGATGTCATTTGAGATGTCATCAGTGATGTCATGAGTGATGTCACTGACCATGTCATGAGTGATGTAATATGTGACGTCATCAGCAGTGCATTGCGGGCGCGCGAGTTATAGTTAGCTGAACTAACTATAACGGGGCAATTTCATTGGTTTTTTACGAGTAAAATGTCCAGCTAACTATAACATGTGTGAAACCTATGGTTTTTTCACTGAATTTCTAAGGTTTTTTAAATGCTAATTCCTAACTATAACGTGTGTGAAACCTATGGTTTTTTCAGTGAATTTCTAAGGTTTTTTAAATGCTAATTCCTAACTATAACGTGTGTGAAACCCATGGTTTTTTCAGTGAATTTGCAAGGTTTTTTAAATGCTAATTCCTAACTATAACGTGTGTGAAACCCATGGTTTTTTCAGTGAATTTGCAAGGTTTTTTAAATGCTATTTTTTTTTTTTATTCTTCATTTTTTTCAAACATATTTTTAATTTAATTTTCTTACCTTTTATAAAGACTATGCTTAAATTTTTAAAATCATTAAATATTTATTTTATATAAATTTTTTAAAATAAACATGTAAAATTTATTTCCAGATTTTTTTTTTTTATTTTTTTATTTTTATAGTACGCGTACCGTAAGCTCACGGTAAGCGTACGGTTTACGCAACGCCCGTAATCTATCTACGCTGCTTGCGTATAGTTACGTACTTTGCGTAGCCGCGCGTACTGCGCGTGGGTCGCGTGCGCGCTTACGCCACACGCGCACGTTACGCGGAAGTGCCGGGGAGTGACTGTTATGCGCATGCGCGCAAGCGCGTGTCTTTTTTACGCGCATGCGTACTTTTTGCCGTAAGCGTACCGTAAGCGTACCGTAAGCGTACGGTAGGTCATGTGATCATGAAACACAACTTTTGATTGGTTGAAAGTACTTTCAGTTCTAGAACTCTCCTACACCACACCCATTCCCCTCATTTCTGCTTGTGATC
Source organism: Triturus cristatus (assembly GCF_964204655.1). Classification (NCBI taxonomy): domain Eukaryota; kingdom Metazoa; phylum Chordata; class Amphibia; order Caudata; family Salamandridae; genus Triturus; species Triturus cristatus. The sequence continues at coordinate 781,178,116 of NC_140586.1, read as the reverse complement.
CCTTGGGAGAAGGAGCTGGTTTGTCTTTGGGATACGATGGCAGAACAGCAGAGCTCTTCTGAGAGTGAGGCTAGCACCAGCAGCACTGTCTTGAGGCAGAGAGCGAGGAAAGTAAAGCCTTCTTATGTTTGGGATTATTTTACTTTTCCAGAAGGCCAGCAAAAGGTGAATGCACCCTTAGTTACTTGCAAGCTGTGTAAGCGTGTACTTTCTAGAGGTAATCCTAACAGGAAGTATTCCTTTGGGAATCACACCATGAAGAGACACCTCCAGGATGTACACAGAAGGACACATGGTCATCTTTTTGGAGGTAACGCTTCAGAAAGACGAGCCAGTACATCCACAGCAGCTCAGCCTGGACCATCACTTGCAGGGCTTACTCCTTCTTCTGCAGGTCAGGTGAGCCCTTCATCTGTGGAGGGAGAATCTCCTTTTGCTGGCCCTCTGGAAATGAACCTTCGATTTCGGAAGGTTGATATTCATTGCACATTTTGTAAAGGTCTAATTTGTCATAGGGAGACCAGTGTTTCCCTAGTGAACAACAAAATAGATCAGCTCATTTGTAGCTATGAATAATTTTCCCATGCTTCCTTTCCTCTGTCCCTGCATGAACACAACGGTTCTTTTAAGAGCCAACCTTATCTTCCATCTTTTTTTTACTTGTTTTTAAAAACTTTTTTTTTTTTTTTTTTACCGTACGCGTACGGTAAGCGTACCTTTTTTTTATTTTTTTTAAAAAAACACTAAAAATCATTTATCACATTACAAAGTCCTTGAGAGACTACAATTTTTATTATTGACTTACCATACTCACTCAAAAAAATATTTATTCATTTGTTTTTTTTAAAAATAGTTTTTAAAATGGTTGTAGTTTCCGAAAATTTTCTATATCGATCTGAAAATAAAGAAAAAAGTAATAATATTTTTAAACCATTTTATAATACAGTACACATATTTACATTTTTTACCAAAAAATATTTTTGCCTTATTTTTGCTGTTTTCAGAATATATTGCATTTCACTATTAATTGTGAAAGCAATTGCATTCATCATTTTACAGCGGGCAAAAAAAATTAACAATCACAAAGATTGTATTAAAAAAGCCCAGAATCTCTTCTCACTTAAACTTATCATTACAGAAATGCATATTATTCTAAAAAAATATCATCTAAAAACAATACTTTTTTCTTTAAAATACCGTCTGATATGTTTGTTTGAGAAGTATAATCACAATATTATATCTCAAATAACTCCAAAATACATCTGATTTTATTTCCTTTAGGCCAAATAGTATTTTTTTTTTTTTCCTGGAATAAATTTCCAAGGGAAATCCATTAAAATTCTAAAGTTTAATCTGTCCAGATCTCACCGATTCTCTGTAACATTTTGGTTCACGAAAATTTTTTGAATAATTTATTTAGTCCACAATAGAATTGCTTACTTTTCCACATGGCCAAATAGTAATTTTTTAAATCATTTTTGAAAAAAATTTCCAATGGCAGTTCAATAGCATTCCAAAATTTAAAATGTGCAGAAGTTACCGATTATCTCTAAATTATTGGTTTTTCAAAATTGCATTAAAAATTAAAAAAGTCCACATTACAATTGGTTATCTTTCCTTTAGGCCAAATGATAATTTTAAAAATATTTTTTCTACAAAATTGCAATGGTAATCCAGTAAAATGGTAAAATTATTTTGTCCAGATCTTGCCAAGTCTCTCTAAAATTTAGGTTTCAGGAAGATTAGATAGGAATTTGCTAAATCAAAAGGCAAACGTTGTTTGAAAATCAATTGGGAATCATTACACAGTGTCCAGCCTTTTTCACATTTTAGATAAACTGTGTAATGTCCAGAAGTAACAGTAGGTCCATCATGGAAAATTATTGCAACAGTTACAAAAGTTTTTCCTGAAATTGATAATTGCTGTCCTGTAAACTTCTTTATTAAAGTATCCAATTTTGATCCATCAGCTCTACATCGTTGCATCATTAAAATTACATACTGTCCGTATTCCCTTAAAATTAATGTTGATAACATGTCAGAATTACACTCACCACATTTCATGCTATGATTAGCATCTTTAACTAATTTTGCAAAAGTGACTGTTTTACTCTCTGGCAATGTCAAATAAATAAACCTTTCATTATCAACAATAGAGCCACATATATTATAACAATTATCACAACTATGTTCCCATTTATAAGAGAGACCAAAAAAAATGTCAATGGGAACTCCTTCTTCTTCCACTACCTGAAGAAAATACATCAAAAATTCGTGTGCATCTTGCTGTTCATTTTGAGAAAACTGTGTTCGTCCTGAACATACATCTAAAAGTTTTCTAATGTCAGTAGCACTTTCTATTTGAGTTTTATCTTTACTCCGCTTTTGAAAAAGGAGACTCAGCTCTGAACAGAATCTTTTTCCCTGATTTACTATTATCTGCTCTTGCAAACTTTCCAGATAAAATGCAACATTCAGCACTACATTTGCATAGCAGTTGACACCAGAGCTATTTTCAAAATGACATCCTACAACCTGTTCTTCATTTTCCTTTTTCTTTTTGCTTGCAATTACATCACTCCTCTTTTTTTTCCTCTTCTCTATATCTTCATTACAGATATTCTCATTTCTCCTTTTACGAGAAACTACACGTTTCTCCAACACAGGATACTGACCTAAATGAGGAGCATAGCTTCTTCTTAATCTATTATACTCCTTTACACAGTTTGTATCAGCACTAACTTTTGAGTCATCAAAGTCTATCATGAATAAACCTGATAATGTTTTGACTCGTGACAAAGCTACATATGCCATACCTTCTTTGAACACAGTTGAACCAATGTTCACAAATGCACAATCTACAGTCAATCCTTGAGACTTGTGAATAGTTACAGCATATGCTAGAGAAAACGGAAACTGCTTCCTACGTACATATAAGTCTTTCACAAGCATAAAACGAACTGTACAACGACAAATATCTTTAACTTCTTCTATCTGATCAAATTTTATTTTTAAACATTCAATTCCTTCTTTTTTCTGATAATTAATAAAACCCACAACTCTTCCCATTGCTCCATTCACTAAGCCTTTCTCAACATCCAAATTTCTCCTTAAAAACACTCTACAGTTCATGCAAACATATAGATTTTTTTCTAATCCTGCTGTTTTGGAGATGTTCTTCTCTAGTGAGTCCAATTTATTTTTCAGTTTGCCTGTTACTGTGACAGTAATTCTTCCATCCTCAATTTTGTCCACTGCTTCCAATTTCCTGATGTCTTCCTTTTCCAATTTCAAAAGCTCCTCATTAAATATTGAGCATTCACGTAGAGTTGGCATTAAGCAGATGACACTTTTGTTTTCTGCAATATTCTTGTATATTTTCTCTGCAACTATTTCTTCCTTTGGAAATAAATTATGTAGCAGCCGACTCTGTAATGCTTTTTTCCCAACTTCTGTGAGTATTCCAATCCTGATATCTTTCAGAATACTTCCATATTCTTCATCGTTTGCTTGCCTCATATTAGTTGTAAGTTCCTTGTACTCAAAGAAGGACCAAATATTTGTATTTCCAATGCTTCCCAATGACTTCTTCGTGTCTTCATGTGTCACAGTATTAAACACTGGTTGTCCTTTAACTGGAGTAAGTTGCAAAAGATCCCCAAAAACTATGACGTGTTTTCCACCAAATAACACGTCATAGTCTGTCTTCAAAATTTGCTGCATTCTTAAATGCACAAAGGCAAGCATTAAGTTCGATACCATGCTCACCTCATCAATAATGAGAACTTGCATCTTCTTCAATACTCTTGAAACTTCCAAGGATGCTTCTCCAGTTAGCTTGTTGAATTGTATTTTGTTCTCATGCTCCACTGGTAACATTAGCAAACGATGTAAGGTGATTCCTTTTATGTTATATGCTGCTAACCCAGTTGGAGCAGTAACCACACAAGACAAAGTAGAATCCGTTTTTTGCTTTAGGTAGCTTCTGATGACTTTAATTAGGAAACTTTTTCCAGTGCCAGCTTGTCCGCTTACATACATCCTGATTGGATGAAATGATGTGCATGAGCACTCTTTTTTGATATGTAGAAATCCGTGATCAATTTTGTTTTTGATCTCTTCATAAATTTGTTGCTGCTCTTGATTCAGTTGTCTTTCCAAATTTTCTAAGTCTATAAATTCTTCTTGACCTTGATTCATAGCCGTTTCCACTTCATTCATGGCTATTGATGCTTCATTTTCAACGATTGGTTGTCCTAGGGGATCTTGACTGTATGTTCCTGAACTTTGGCTGTCCTGAGAACTGTCTCTAGCTATTTCTGCTGCAATTGTAGTTTCCTGTTCAATTTCTTCATTTAACATTTGCAGATAAGTTGAGAATGTACTGCATTGTATGCTGTCTTTACAAGCATTAAAAGAATCTTCATAGCTCTGGAATTCTCCCAGTAGTTCATCCTCTGTACGCCATGGTTTAAACAACTGTAAAAGAGCCAAGTAGTAAAATTCTTTCTTGTCGGTAGTGTCGCAACTCAGCTTCCGGTGATTTATCAAACTTCCTTTGGTTTGCTTCACCAAACATCCTTCTTCACCAACAACTTTATATTTTCCACTGTTGATGTCTTCTGCAGCTTTCCGTGAATAAATGTAGTTCTGTAACACTTCATAGAGACACATGTTCTCCAGATGATGACTTCTCTTGGGATAATATGTGTCCAACATGTTTGTTTTCAATATATCTGTACTTTCTGGGTCATTCTCAGCCAAATATTCAATTTCTCCAACAGATTTCAGTACCCGATTTCTCAGTGCTGCAAGGCCTAAACTTGCCCAAATTATTCTTCTTGACTTCGAGTAGAGACTTGCAGAAGATAACCTATCTGAACATTCGTAGGATCCAATTTCTTGATGCGATAACATCTTCAAACTGAAACTGTACAGCTTCTTACTGACAGTCTTCTCGTGAGAAATCTCTTCCCACATTTCCTTCAATTCTGTTTTTTCTGATTTCGTAATGTAAGACGTTACATATCGAGCAACAGCAATGGAATTGTCAGCAACATACTGTATATCCATGTTAGCGTTCCACATGGATAAAATGACTGGGTTGTAGTCATTTATATTTTTAGATTCTTCTTTTCTTTTAAGGTTGTAGGTATTCTTAGGTGATTTTCTTGTGATAGTATGTCTCACAGCTGACATAAAACTGTTGACTCTTCCATTTGAAAGAACAGGTCTAGGAAATCCAAATCGACATTTAGTGTAGTATTTTTCTTTGCTCTTGTATTTCCGTCGACAGTATTTTCCACACTGATGACTTTGGAAACGTAGAACTTGCTCCTTTAACTTGTTCTCTTCTGTGCTTTTTGGTATAGCACATGTTGCATATTCTTCAATGTAAGATAACACTGCTTCATCAGTATCTGTTCCAAACTTTGGGGCATCCTTGATCCACAGCAGCATATGAATATGAGGAGCACCTCTTGCCTGGTACTCTTTTCTCCAAAAGAAATCCACTACTTCTCCAAGGGGTGGATTTTTTTTATTGCAGATGAAGGACATCATAGCCTCAAATCTATGATTGAAATATCTGCAAACATTAACCGGATCCAATGAGCACAGTTCTCCTGCTGTCTTGTATTCGATGTTTTTAATGTTTGAATTGGCCTCTCGTAGAAAATCCAGTAAATCATCCCAAGCGTACTCGGCACAGCTTAGGGTAAGGAACCATGTTGGTGTTCCTAAATTGCGTAACATGCATTTTAGTTCACCATGGCGTCGGTACCAATATTCATTTGTCCCACGCTGACAAGCCATCAGATTGATCAGTTGTGTTTCCAAATGATCATCTCGGTGCTGCACTTTCTCCATAAAATCCTTAGCAGACACATTTTGTAAATGTACTCCACTTTTTAAAATGTGATTTACTGCATAAGACAGTGCAGACAAGTCGCTTTCAAATAAAAGATGGAACAAATAAGGAATACTTTGTCGAAATCTGGGATCTTCAGCATATAGTCTTGTAGTTCGATACTCTGAAGCTGGAATCTGTTCTGGACGTTCATCGTATCGTCCTCCTTTTCCTTTAGGAAACAGCTGGGGAAAACATCGAGCTTCCAAGCTCTCCTCCCATACACTCACGGGATTTCCTTTTGCTTTCTTCATCTGAAAGAGATCAATATTGTCTCCCATAACTTCTTTCGAATGGAGAGGATGTATGCTAAAATGTTCATAAATTTCTTCTTCCTTTGACTTGTCCACTTTTTCAATTTGTCCAGTTGGTGTTTCTGTGTCTCCTTGTAAATCTTCTTCTTCTTCTTCTTCTTCTATATAAATTGATTCATACCATTTGTTATTTTTTTTCAAATACAAATTTGCTCTTTGTACTTTCCGCACATCTACCAGCTCCTGCCAAATCTTCTTATTCTTTGTAGGTACACCATTAACCAGAATAATTAATGGTTCAGTTTCCAAAGTATCCGCATCAATAGTTTCCATATTTTTTTTCAAATCCAAGGGCAAATACACCACTCTACCTTTTAAACCTCTCAGTAAATCTGAAGGAGGTAATTTACCAGTTTTGGGCTCCATACGTACTATGGTCTGGAACGGATGAACACATTGAATGAGTATAGACTCATATGTATTTAATTCAGAAAGTTCAGCAGGAATAGCATCCAATTCTAAATTATTATGTACAGCTCTGGTCGGCATTCTATTTTCCTCTAACTTGTTATAACAGTATTTACAAATACGCTGATCTTCACCCAATTCAAAACAATTTTCTAGAAATATATATGTGGCAAAATCCTTCCACTTATAATTATCTTCATTTTCACTCTTTCTGTAGAGATCAACATTCCTAGTTTGTTTTCTATAATGAGTTCTGCGGCAACAAATACAAGTAAAATTTGGTCTTTCATTAGAGACTATTGCAAATTTTGTTATGTGATCATTAAATGTGTTACTTACAGAGGGTTCTACATTCTCTTCCACTTCTTCCTCATTTACTGTGTCCTTCTCTGCACTGTTTTGTTCAGGACCAAAGTAACAAAACTGAATTTCATCAACAACCTTCTCTACATCTGATACCGTTCCTCGGAACAGAGCCCTATTCAATTCATTTAACTTTATTGCTGTGGACTTTTGGCAAAATACAACCGTCTCACAAACTTTCTCATTTCAGTATGATGAACAGCCAGCATCCTAAAATGATGGAAAACACTATTGCACACTTTTCTAGATAGACAAGCAAGAGAATGACCCTGCAAACCAGTATTCTCTCTCACTCTGCATGGATCCAGACTTTGAAGCACCTTAATCTTTTGTTTTACACTTTTTTTACTATATTCTCTTAGAAACTCTCGAAATCTGTCAATAGATTCCTGACGCACAGTGCAAATACTACTACAATTCCAAGTGTACACTGGGGCTTTAGGACGTCTCCCCATTGCCTCATCTGCCATCACTTGTACCTCATCTCTTGGAACCATTATCTCCTTCTCCATTATGCAACCATTTTTTACTTCGTATGAACGACCTCTGGTGTCAACTGCATGCAGCAAACTATTACTTTGAAAATAGCTCTCTTCATTAAAAAAAGGTTCACTACTTGAACTATGCATCCACTTTCCTAAAAACACTTTACAAAAGTTTGTTCTGTTCACTACTCTTTTGCTTTTGCTTTGTGATTTCAGTACATTAACCATTTTATCTAATGTACGCATCCTATTCAAAATTAATATGAATAGTTTCCTTTTTAATTCTAATGCTTTTGCTGCAATGGCTTCAATTTCTTTTTTTCTCTTGTAATATTTAGCCTTTTGCTTATATTTCTTTATATCCTTTATCAAATTGGACATAACTCTTCTTTGAAACATTTTTCTACGTATCTCTTTAAATGCTGTTTTTCTGTTTATGTTAAACTTTTCAATTGCAGAAGGTATATTTGCATTAACTAAATTCTCAATTTTTTGCTGTTCTCTATGTTTTGTTACATTTTTCCGAGAACAGACATTTTGTACATTTTTCTTTGTTTTAAATATTTTGTTTAGGAATTGTTTTTTTTGCTTACCAGAAGATTTTTTCTTTTTCCCAACATCAGCATCTTCTACTAACTTTGGTCCTCCAGTTGTCTTCAAATATAGTTTTTTTTTTAGCGTTTTTTGAACTCGAGATTTTGTAGGCATCTTAAATTTTGTTCACTGTTCTTCAGCAATACCTGAAAAAAACTAAAAAAAATAATCTGTTATTGTATTTAAATATATTACTACATTTCTTTTCACAATAGTCACAAAACGAAATTTCTTTGCCAATTTGAATGCACACAAACTGCTCTTTTTTTTGGGCAAGTGAAAATCTCTTTTACAAACTGTCACATTATGAAACCACTTTTCAGATTTTTTAAAAAGCCCATGTCCACAGTGCTACACTCCACCAAGGGCAACCAGCCTTAGTGATGCTGAATGTATTTGCATTACAGACTTAAACCTGAAAACCCCACTGGCTTGTAAATACTGTGCATGACTATACACGGCAAGGACATGGGTGTGTGCTAAGCCTCTGCTTCTTCCCCCAATAATTCGCTCCCCCTTTCCATCTAATGCAACTGTCAAATCACCAGAGCAAGACGCAATAAATCTCTGCCTATAATTCTTCTATGCACACAGAGTCATGTTTTCACATTAGTCCCAAAACGAAATTTCTTTGCCAATTTGAAAGCACACTTACTGCTCTTTTTTTTTCGGGCCAAGTGAAAATCTCTTTTTACAATTTGAAATCACTTTTACAGATTGACACATTATGAAACCACTATTTTTGATTTATTTAATTGCACGCGTCCAAGCTGTTTTTTTTTCAGACCACCACCATGTGCATTCTCTGTGACTGCCTACACTCCAGCAAGGGCAACCAGCCTTAGTGATGCTGAATGTATTTGCATTACAGACTTAAACCTGAAAACCCCACTGGCTTGTAAATACTGTGCATGACTATACACGGCAAGGACATGGGTGTGTGCTAAGCCTCTGCTTCTTCCCCCAAAAATTCGCTCCCCCTTTCCATCTAATGCAACTGTGAAATCACCAGAGCAAGACGCAATAAATCTCTGCCTATAATTCTTCTATGCACACAGAGTCATGTTTTCACATTAGTGCCAAAACGAAATTTCTTTGCCATTTTGAAAGCACACTTACTGCTCTTTTTTTTTCGGGCCAAGTGAAAATCACTTTTTACAATTGGAAATCACTTTTACAGACTGACACATTATAAAACCACTTTTTTTGATTTATTTAAATGCACATGTCCAAGCTGTTTTTTCAGACCACCACCATGTGTATTCTCTGTGACTGCCTACACTCCAGCAAGGGCAACCAGCCTTAGTGATGCTGAATGTATTTGCATTACAGACTTAAACCTGAAAACCCCACTGGCTTGTAAATACTGTGCATGACTATACACGGCAAGGACATGGGTGTGTGCTAAGCCTCTGCTTCTTCCCCCAAAAATTCGCTCCCCCTTTCCATCTAATGCAACTGTGAAATCACCAGAGCAAGACGCAATAAATCTCTGCCTATAATTCTTCTATGCACACAGAGTCATGTTTTCACATTAGTGCCAAAACGAAATTTCTTTGCCAATTTCAAAGCACACTTACTGCTCTTTTTTTTTTCGGGCCAAGTGAAAATCTCTTTTTACAATTTGAAATCACTTTTACAGACTGACACATTATGAAACCACTATTTTTGATTTATTTAATTGGACGTGTCCAAGCTGTTTTTTTTTCAGACCAACACCATGTGCATTCTCTGTGACTGCCTACACTCCACCAAGGGCAACCAGCCTTAGTGATGCTGAATGTATTTGCATTACAGACTTAAACCTGAAAACCCCACTGGCTTGTAAATACTGTGCATGACTATACACGGCAAGGACATGGGTGTGTGCTAAGCCTCTGCTTCTTCCCCCAAAAATTCGCTCCCCCTTTCCATCTAATGCAACTGTGAAATCACCAGAGCAAGACGCAATAAATCTCTGCCTATAATTCTTCTATGCACACAGAGTCATGTTTTCACATTAGTGCCAAAACGAAATTTCTTTGCCAATTTGAAAGCACACTTACTGCTCTTTTTTTTTCGGGCCAAGTGAAAATCTCTTTTTACAATTTGAAATCACTTTTACAGACTGACACATTATGAAACCACTATTTTTGATTTATTTAATTGCACGTGTCCAAGCTGTTTTTTTTTCAGACCACCACCATGTGCATTCTCTGTGACTGCCTACACTCCACCAAGGGCAACCAGCCTTAGTGATGCTGAATGTATTTGCATTACAGACTTAAACCTGAAAACCCCACTGGCTTGTAAATACTGTGCATGACTATACACGGCAAGGACATGGGTGTGTGCTAAGCCTCTGCTTCTTCCCCCAAAAATTCGCTCCCCCTTTCCATCTAATGCAACTGTGAAATCACCAGAGCAAGACGCAATAAATCTCTGCCTATAATTCTTCTATGCACACAGAGTCATGTTTTCACATTAGTGCCAAAACGAAATTTCTTTGCCAATTTGAAAGCACACTTACTGCTCTTTTTTTTTCGGGCCAAGTGAAAATCTCTTTTTACAATTTGAAATCACTTTTACAGACTGACACATTATGAAACCACTATTTTTGATTTATTTAATTGCACGTGTCCAAGCTGTTTTTTTTTCAGACCACCACCATGTGCATTCTCTGTGACTGCCTACACTCCACCAAGGGCAACCAGCCTTAGTGATGCTGAATGTATTTGCATTACAGACTTAAACCTGAAAACCCCACTGGCTTGTAAATACTGTGCATGACTATACACGGCAAGGACATGGGTGTGTGCTAAGCCTCTGCTTCTTCCCCCAATAATTCGCTCCCCCTTTCCATCTAATGCAACTGTGAAATCACCAGAGCAAGACGCAATAAATCTCTGCCTATAATTCTTCTATGCACACAGAGTCATGTTTTCACATTAGTGCCAAAACGAAATTTCTTTGCCAATTTGAAAGCACACCTACTGCTCTTTTTTTTTCGGGCCAAGTGAAAATCTCTTTTTACAATTTGAAATCACTTTTACAGACTGACACATTATGAAACCACTATTTTTGATTTATTTAATTGCACGTGTCCAAGCTGCTTTTTTTTCAGACCACCACCATGTGCATTCTCTGTGACTGCCTACACTCCAGCAAGGGCAACCAGCCTTAGTGATGCTGAATGTATTTGCATTACAGACTTAAACCTGAAAACCCCACTGGCTTGTAAATACTGTGCATGACTATACACGGCAAGGACATGGGTGTGTGCTAAGCCTCTGCTTCTTCCCCCAATAATTCGCTCCCCCTTTCCATCTAATGCAACTGTGAAATCACCAGAGCAAGACGCAATAAATCTCTGCCTATAATTCTTCTATGCACACAGAGTCATGTTTTCACATTAGTGCCAAAACGAAATTTCTTTGCCAATTTCAAAGCACACTTACTGCTCTTTTTTTTTCGGGCCAAGTGAAAATCTCTTTTTACAATTTGAAATCACTTTTACAGACTGACACATTATGAAACCACTATTTTTGATTTATTTAATTGCACGTGTCCAAGCTGTTTTTTTTTCAGACCACCACCATGTGCATTCTCTGTGACTGCCTACACTCCAGCAAGGGCAACCAGCCTTAGTGATGCTGAATGTATTTGCATTACAGACTTAAACCTGAAAACCCCACTGGCTTGTAAATACTGTGCATGACTATACACGGCAAGGACATGGGTGTGTGCTAAGCCTCTGCTTCTTCCCCCAATAATTCGCTCCCCCTTTCCATCTAATGCAACTGTGAAATCACCAGAGCAAGACGCAATAAATCTCTGCCTATAATTCTTCTATGCACACAGAGTCATGTTTTCACATTAGTGCCAAAACGAAATTTCTTTACCAATTTGAAAGCACACTTACTGCTCTTTTTTTTTCGGGCCAAGTGAAAATCTCTTTTTACAATTTGAAATCACTTTTACAGACTGACACATTATGAAACCACTATTTTTGATTTATTTAATTGGACGTGTCCAAGCTGTTTTTTTTTCAGACCAACACCATGTGCATTCTCTGTGACTGCCTACACTCCAGCAAGGGCAACCAGCCTTAGTGATGCTGAATGTATTTGCATTACAGACTTAAACCTGAAAACCCCACTGGCTTGTAAATACTGTGCATGACTATACACGGCAAGGACATGGGTGTGTGCTAAGCCTCTGCTTCTTCCCCCAATAATTCGCTCCCCCTTTCCATCTAATGCAACTGTGAAATCACCAGAGCAAGACGCAATAAATCTCTGCCTATAATTCTTCTATGCACACAGAGTCATGTTTTCACATTAGTCCCACAACGAAATTTCTTTGCCAATTTGAAAGCACACTTACTGCTCTTTTTTTTTTCGGGCCAAGTGAAAATCTCTTTTTACAATTTGAAATCACTTTTACAGACTGACACATTATGAAACCACTATTTTTGATTTATTTAATTGCACGTGTCCAAGCTGTTTTTTTTTCAGACCACCACCATGTGCATTCTCTGTGACTGCCTACACTCCACCAAGGGCAACCAGCCTTAGTGATGCTGAATGTATTTGCATTACAGACTTAAACCTGAAAACCCCACTGGCTTGTAAATACTGTGCATGACTATACACGGCAAGGACATGGGTGTGTGCTAAGCCTCTGCTTCTTCCCCCAAAAATTCGCTCCCCCTTTCCATCTAATGCAACTGTGAAATCACCAGAGCAAGACGCAATAAATCTCTGCCTATAATTCTTCTATGCACACAGAGTCATGTTTTCACATTAGTGCCAAAACGAAATTTCTTTGCCATTTTTAAAGCACACTTACTGCTCTTTTTTTTTTCGGGGCAAGTGAAAATCACTTTTTACAATTGGAAATCACTTTTACAGACTGACACATTATGAAACCACTATTTTTGATTTATTTAATTGGACGTGTCCAAGCTGTTTTTTTTTCAGACCAACACCATGTGCATTCTCTGTGACTGCCTACACTCCAGCAAGGGCAACCAGCCTTAGTGATGCTGAATGTATTTGCATTACAGACTTAAACCTGAAAACCCCACTGGCTTCTAAATACTGTGCATGACTATACACGGCAAGCACATGGGTGTGTGCTAAGACTCTGCTTCTTCCCCCAAAAATTCGCTCCCCCTTTCCATCTAATGCAACTGTGAAATCACCAGAGCAAGACGCAATAAATCTCTGCCTATAATTCTTCTATGCACACAGAGTCATGTTTTCACATTAGTGCCAAAACGAAATTTCTTTGCCAATTTGAAAGCACACTTACTGCTCTTTTTTTTCGGGCCAAGTGAAAATCTCTTTTTACAATTTGAAATCACTTTTACAGACTGACACATTATGAAACCACTATTTTTGATTTATTTAATTGCACGTGTCCAAGCTGGTTTTTTTTCAGACCACCACCATGTGCATTCTCTGTGACTGCCTACACTCCACCAAGGGCAACCAGCCTTAGTGATGCTGAATGTATTTGCATTACAGACTGAAACCTGAAAACCCCACTCGCTTGTAAATACTGTGCATGACTATACACGGCAAGGACATGGGTGTGTGCTAAGCCTCTGCTTCTTCCCCCAAAAATTCGCTCCCCCTTTCCATCTAATGCAACTGTGAAATCACCAGAGCAAGACGCAATAAATCTCTGCCTATAATTCTTCTATGCACACAGAGTCATGTTTTCACATTAGTGCCAAAACGAAATTTCTTTGCCAATTTGAAAGCACACTTACTGCTCTTTTTTTTTTTCGGGGCAAGTGTAACTCACTTTTACACACTGACACATTATGAAACCACCATGTGTAACTACAACAAAAACAATTCCCATTTCTATTATTCATTTCTTAAGTTACCACATACATCCCCTCTCAAACTGTAAACTCACCTTTAAAATTAGTTAGTTGTGAAAGAAATGTGACACTCAAACAGCAGATTATCAGAGCCAGGATCTCTGTTCTGTTCACCTCTCTCCTCTCAGCAGAACCAGATAATGGCAAACTTTCCCTCTATTTTTCCACACATATACATGTAAGTTTCAAATCTCAGTGCTTCCCCCTTTTTTTCACATGTATTCACACATTTCTATTGGTTGAAAACCAACCCTTTTCCAAAAGTACCCTGCCCCCAACTTGACTTCTGCCTAGTACCCTTCCCCCAACTTGACTTCTGCCTGCTACCATAGCAACAGCTCATGGAACACTGCTGTGTGCAGTTAGGTCAGAAGTTCGACACACAATGTTTCAATTCCACAGAGCAAGAGTGCTTGACTTTTCAAACCTTACAGCAAATCCATAGTACTGTTCTTTGGTTACACATTTTTTTGTACCAATACAAAACATGCTTCTATTAATTTTCACATACAGCCTAGTTTTTATTCTAGAATGGTATGAAACAGCCAATCAGTTCTTTTTGTTTTAAAAAAATATGTATGCCTCCATTTCCAAACTGTCTTTCTTTTCTTATTGCCATTCTACTGAAAGACACCTCCTGAGTGCATCCAGTTCTCCTTTGAAGATGTTCACAGTGTGGATTGTAGGGCACAGCTATGTCTTCTGGAGTGAAAAGTTTGCAGAGAAAACAGATATGGTGAGAGACCTTGCTTTGCCAAATGTAGACATTAAATGGATTGGTCAGAGAGGGTTAAAGTGGCACCAATTGATGCCATTGGTGAAATCCTTCATTCAAATCCAACACCCTGACCTCATAATAGTGCACTGTGGTGGCAATGACCTAGGCACTTTGACTGGGGTAGGTCTGGAAATGCTTATGAAGGACACCTTTGCACAACTGTTTACACTTTTCCCTAAAACTGCCTTTGTGTTTTCCAACATATGCCAAAGGCAAAAATGGAACTGGTCCAATCATTTCTGTCCACAGATTGACAAAGCAAGAAAGCACGTCAACAAATCTGTTTCTGCTTTCCTCCGTGACTATGGTATGGGTGCCATTTACCACAACAACTTGCGTTATGACATGCAAGACATTTATAGAGGAGATGGTGTGCACTTCAATGATGAAGGGAACAGAGTCTTCCTCTTGAACCTTAGACTCTGCATCGGTACTTACTTGTAGGTACCACTAAAAAAATGACTTCATAAACACAACAGCTCTTTTTAGAGCTCCCTAATTTCTAAACTCTTAAATCTGCTTTTCATTTATCTATTTTTTTTTTTTTTTACCGTACGCTTACCGTAAGCTTACCGTACGCGTACCCCGTGATTTTTTTTTAAATCAATAAATGTTTTTTTTGTACTTTTCTGTCCTTCTTTGACCCCCTTACAAATGTTAGGGGGTCTGTAACTCTCCTCATTGCCCCCTTTCCTTGTTTTCACTCTTTTTTTTCAGAGTGAAATACACAAAATGGCGGCCGCCGCTTCCTGGTTTCGACCGATTCGAATGTTTACCAAGATCTAACAGCCAATCAGAATCGCGCTCGCGCACGCCGCCGTACGCTTACCGTAAGCGTACGGTAAGCGTACCGTAAGCGGGCTCAGATATATATATTGATTTAAAGGCTATTTTCTCAGAATCTACTGAACAGATTTACACCAAACCTACAAAAGGCACTTCCTTGACCTAGGGACTACCTCTCTGCCAAATTTTGAGTAATTCTGTTCAGCCGTTCGGGCTGTAGCTCGTTCTAAAGGTCCTATGGAAAAATGCATGGGAAAAACGCGTTTTGGGACCCCCCTTTTATCTCAGCCCTCGCTTGACGGATCCCCCCGAGACTTTCAGGGTAGGAGCGGAGCGTAGCGCCCCACCTATTTTGAGAAATTCGCGAGGATTCGTCGACCGGCGCCAAAGTTATTCAAAATAGAATGTTGAGGTTTTCCTATGGAAACGTGATCCTAACTATAACTACCTACTGGCGACCGCCAGTAGGTAATGTATATATATATATATATATATATATTCACTGAAAAAACCATAGGTTTCACACATGTTATAGTTAGCGGAAATTTTACTGATAAAAAACCAATGAAATTGCCCCGTTATAGTTAGTGCTGGCAACTATAACTCACGCGACCGCAATCCTCTGCTGATGCTAATACTGTATTTAGACACTTATTTGCCCATGTCTTCTTCCATACATTTTTAGCTATACATATATTACAAATATTTTTTTTTATAAAGACACATATGTCATCAGCAGAAGATTGCGGTCGCGTGAGTTATAGTTGCCAGCACTAACTATAACGGGGCAATTTCATTGGTTTTTTATCAGTAAAATTTCCGCTAACTCTAACATGTGTGAAACCTATGGTTTTTTCAGTGAATTTGCAAGTTTTTTTAAATGCTAATTCCTAACTATAACGTGTGTGAAACCTATGGTTTTTTCAGTGAATTTGTACGGTTTTTTAAATGCTAAGTTACTTTACGCCATTCGAGGCGTGCGCGCCCACTTAACGCAGTGCGTTCCGTGCACGGTTTTTATCAACTTTAATAAGCCCTGTACATTTGGTGGCCTTCGGCCACCAAAAGCACAGGGGGTGGGGTCAATGTGGATAGTGTTTTTTTATTTCGATTTTATAATTTCATGTTGCCAAAATATAGTTTTTTTACTGATGTAATAAGCCCTGTACATTGGGTGGCCTCCGGCCACCAAAAGCACAGGGGGTGGGGTAAGTGTGGATAGTGTTTTTTTTATTTCTATTTTTTACCGTACGCTTACGGTAAGCGTACGGTAAGCGTACTCGGCGAAATTGCCGAAAAAAAAATAAAACCGTTTTTGCTCTTGGGGGATGTTTGGGGACTCCCTCAACATGACTATGTGGGAGGGAGTTGTCAAAACAGCCCCGTAACATGTTTTTGGGCATCATGTTTGATAAATAACACTCAGTGCGAGAGACAAAATGGCGGACGCCGCTTCCTGGTTTCGGCCGATTCGAATGTTTACTAAGATCTAAGAGCCAATCAGAATCGCGCTCGCGCACGCCACCGTACGCGTACGGTAAGCGTACGGTAAGCGTACCGTAAGCGGGCTCAGATATATATATTGATTTAAAGGCTATTTTCTCAGAATCTACTGAACAGATTTACACCAAACCTACAAAAGGCACTTCCTTGACATAGGGACTACCTCTCTGCCAAATTTCTAGTAATTCTGTTCAGCCGTTCGGGCTGTAGCTCTGTCTAAAGGTCCTATGGAAAAATGCATGGGAAAAACGCGTTTTGGGACCCCCCTTTTATCTCAGCCCCCGCTTGACGAATCCCCCCGAGACTTTCAGGGTAGGAGCGGAGCGTAGCGCCCCACCTATTTTGAGAAATTCGCGAGGATTCATCGACCGGCGCCAAAGTTATTCAAAATAGAATGTTGCGGATTTCCTATGGAAAAGGGGTCCTAACTATAACTACCTACTGGCGACCGCCAGTAGGTAATATATATATATATATATATATATATATATATATATATATATATATATATATACCAAGGTGTATTGAAGAATGAGTGGGTGTATAAGTGTCTGAATGGAGGATTTGGTAGGTGCATGACTGACTGTATAAGTGAGTGATTAAATGTGTCTTACTGAATGCATGGGTTAGTGACTAAACTGTGTGAATGTCTGTATCAGTTTGTCAGTTGGGGTGTAAGCGGCTGCATGGATTGGTGAGTAGCTACATGAGTGTCTATATGGGTTATTGATTGGTTGTCTGAGTATCGGTATGGGTGCCTGAGTGTCTGTGTGGGTGGGTGGGGGCTATGACTCTGTGCATAGATGTGTGAGTGGGTAATTTACTGGGTGTATAGGTTCAAGTGTGCACCTGTGAAGGGCTGTATGGGTGGGTGAGTGTGTGTATGGGTGTGTTGGTGAGTAAATTGATGTCTCAGTGGTGCATGTGTGAGCAACTACATATGTGAAAGGCAGTATATGTGAGTGTTGGAGTAAATAAATGATTGTATGCGAGAGTGAGTGATTGTGAGAGTGGCTGTATGCATGAGTGTGTGCTTGTATCAGTGATGGTATAAGAGAGTAAGTATGTGTTAGTATCTGTATGAATAAGTGAGGTGGTGTGTGTATATCTGTATAGCTGAGTAAATGTGAGTGTGATTGATTCTTTGCATGACTGACTAGGAGTGTGAGTAACTCTATGGATGAGTGGTGGTGTGTGAGTGTCTGTATAGGTGTATGAGTGCATATGATAGTGCTGTATTGATGAGTGACTGCATATATGAGTGACTGTATGGGTGGATGAGTGGATGTGTGTGTAGACCTAGGAATCAGTGAGAGGGTATGTACTAACTGGTATTAGTGTGTCTATGGTTTCGAAAATGGTAGCCTGTATTTTATAGTGGGTGTATCAAAGGTTATATTAGGGTGTGAGGAGGTGCATCAGATTATCACGTGGATTATGTCATTAGTGATGTAATTTGAGATGTAATCAGTGATGTCACTGACCATGTCATGAATGATTTAATATGTGACGTCATCAGCAGTGCATTGCGGGGGCACAAGTTATAGTTGGCTCAACTAACTGTAACGGCCAAATTTCTCTGGTTTTGTACAAGTGAAATGTCCAACTAACTATAAGGTCCCTTAAACCTGTGGTTTTTTTCAGTGAATTTATAAGGTTGTTAAATGCTAATTTCTAACTATAACATCCCTGAAAACAATGTTTTTTTCAGTGAATTTCAAAGGTTTTTTAAATGCCAATTTCTAACTATAATGTCCTTAAAACCTAAATGTTTTTAATGAATTTCAAAGGTTTTTTTAAGTGCTAATTTCTAACTATAACGTCCCTGAAACCTACGGTTTTGCCAGTGAATTTCAAAGGTATTTTAAATGCTAATTCCTAACTATAACGTTCCTAAAACCTATGGTTTTTTCAGTGAATTTCAAAGGTTTTTTAAATGCTAATTTCTAACTATGCCTAAATAGGTAGGACATTGTGAACAAAGAGGAAGAAAGGCGCAGAAAGAAGCAAGAGAAATGCAGAAAGAGGCAACAGAAGTCCAGAAAGGCAAAGAAAGGTGTAGAAAGAAGCAAGAGATGTGCACAAAAAACCAACCGAGGAGTTTAAAGAGTCCTTGTTGCAAAGTCAGCCTGTGCCCACAACTTTTTGCTGACTGGTACTGGTGGTAACTGTGAGAAGTTGGCCTGGTATATGCTGTCCACTGGTGATTGGTGGGCACCTTGCACCAGTCCAAACAACCCCTTATTGATGATAGGTCAAAGACAACCTTTATTGAAAGCTATCCTAGTGGTATCTGTGGAGAGCAGCCTTCAGGCTAAGTCCTGAAGGAATGTAAAGCAGCTTGTTGTGCCAGTCTATAATCTCTTGAGTGGCTAAATGAAATGAGACCACACCAGGTAAATATATAAAATATATGTATTTATCCCTAAACACCCTACTAGTCTCTTTATGAGGCTAGAGGTAAAAGCACATAAGTTACACTTCAAATTTTACAGTAAATTAGCACAATACACGTTAGGTCCTAGGGTCGGACCAAACCATATACTAAGAAAGTGGTATAAGAACCATGACTTGACTAGACACAAGGCCTAGAGCCTGTAGATTCGCCGGGACCCCAAGGAACCACCCAAGGTAGTGACACATGGGACCCACGGGTGATGTGTGCAGTTTGAGAACACAGCCGCGAGCTCCCATTAGCTTCTATGGGGAAAATCGCGGTTAGATTTTTAATGTTAAAGGACACTTAGAAATGGACTAGGACCAAACCCTCTTGGACTTTTCTAGGTCAATACCCACGAGAGCACTGGAGTACTCAAGTTACCTCATCCAGGGAAGCCGGGTGCATAGGTGTCAAATGGTGTCAGGTCGCGTCGTCGTTTTCAATGGCAGCTTGCAGAGAAGTGCTGCTGCCGGGAAGATGCGAAGTGTCCGATGAGATCCAAGCCTGGATCGAAGATGTGAAGAACCTGAAAGCAGAGGGGACAGAGTGTGGGTTACTTGCTAGTGACCAGGGGCACGATAGACGAATGCCCACCGATGTCGGGTGTTTCAGGTGAAAGAGGTGAAGCTTGACTCTTCAGCCACAAGGACCAGGAGGCGTCGAGGATGGCCAGGAGCTGGATTCAGACTGTCCCACAAAGGATGTCGAGTGCTACCGCGTAGGTGCCCGGATTGGACACAACAAGCCTTGGCAACAGGAACCCACGTAGAAAGGAGAAAGATGCTTTGGTGTGGACCAGCAAGGTCCTGGGGACTCCCCAAGCGATGGAGAGTCGGGGCACATCTGGAATAACCAGGGAAGCCCAATGGAAGTAGAAGTTGCCTTGACAGGGACCCACCAGTCGACGGACCAGGGATCGTGAAGGTACCTCAAGCGGAAATGCAAAGAGCGGGCTCACGGAACACTTGTGGAGTGTAGGCCCACAATCTTCAGTGCAAAAGGTGTCTGGGCTACAAGTAACCCAATGCACAGCCTCGAGAGACGTTGGGAAGCTGATGCACTTGCAGATGTGTACGGTGTCCAGGGGTTCCGGTTCCACAGTACCCCCAAGGCCTACGGGTCTCAGCTTTGCTGGGGACTGGTTTGGCCTCTTGGAAGTCAGGAAACCCACCTCCTGGGCTGCAAAGTGTTCAGCGTCTGGCGGGAGCTTTGGAGATGCCGACCAGACAGATGCGTCTTTGGTGCCTGCCAAGCAGGGGAGTGACTCCTTTACTCCAAGGGAGATTCTTCAGTCATCTGGCATTGAACAGATCGTAGAAGGTACAGGATTCAGTTTCAGAGTTTCGTCCAGGGATATCTAAAGTTCTGGTTACAGAGGTTCCTTCTTTACACCCAAGTAAGGGGTTGGAGTAACTCAGGGGACCCACTAATGGGAGGGTTTGGAAAGAGGGGTTGCTTTACCCATTTCCTTTGCCCAGTTTCACGCCAGAGCAGCCCCTGAAACTGGTTTGAGCTGGACTATGCACAGGGACACCAAATATGCCCCCAGTGCAGGACTTCAAAGCACTCCTGGAGTGCTCCCGCCCAGCCCTAATCCACTAAGGCCTGTCTGGGAGGTGGTAACACCTCCCTGTGACAGGAAACCTATTGTCCAGGCCTCTCCTGCTGGAGTTTCGGTCAGCAGCAGGAGGCCAGACCTGTGAATGTGGCTGCAGCATCCATTTTGTGATGCCAGGGCTCTTTTAATCTGGTACCGGGTATACCGGTGCTGTCATGTCTCTCCCTCTAGAAGAGTATGACTCCAAGGTGTTTGACACCAAACATGACATGTTTCCCTGCAGCCAGTCCAAAGTTAGCATTTACCGTTTGGTTATAATGCACTTAAGAGTATATGGTCAAGCTGCATCACAGAAAACCCCGGAGAAGAGATTCCGAAGTCTGCAGATGGGCTCTGCTCATGCATGGGCACCCTCTCACACAAAACCAAGCACCCTACCTTCAGGATTGATAAGGCCTGCCATAGGGGTGACTGATAGGTTTATATGTGCAGTGATAGGTGAGATATAGTGAACCTATATCTCTGTAAGGGGTGCATGCACCACCTTACTCAGGCTACAGTAGCAGACCTGTGGTGTCATTTTGGAGGGATTCCCAGGGGTGGCATAATACATGCTGCAGCCCCTGGTAGGCCTCTGGGGTACCTATGCCCTGGGTACATAGTATACCATATAATAGGGACTTATCAGGGCACCACCGAATCCAATCTGTTGTGTACCTATGGTACTAGGAATCAATTTAGAGAGGAAGAAGGTAGGCTGGGGTCCTGAATAGCAGGGCCCCAGCCAGACTAAAGTCGAAAAACAGTGTTACATCAGCAGAAAGTGGGGGTAAGCATAAGAAGTAGATCCTACTCTCCTACAGTAACTGACTCTGACTAACCAGGCCCGGAGCCAATGCTATGCTGAAAGACACTTAGAATACAGTGAAAACACCTACATACACAAGGGTACACTAAGGGTTGGGGTACCCCTGTGATTGGCATTACCTCCCCTGTAAGGCCCTAGTACATAATAGGGCAGGGGGTTAAAACTACCTCTAAGTCAGAGATGCAGAAAGAAGCAAGAGGGGTGCAAAAAGAAGCAAGCGAGGTGCAGAAAGAGGCAACAGAGTTGCAGCAAGATGCAAGAGAGGTGCAGAAAGAGGCAAGAGAGTTGCTGAAAAAAGCAACAAAGGTATAGAAAGAAGCAAGAGAAGTGCAAAAAGAGACAAGTGAGGTGCAGAAAGAAGCAAGAACAGTGCAGAAAGAACCAACAGAGGTGCAAAAAGAGGCAAGAGGTGTGCAGGATGAGGTAGGAGAGGTGTACAAAGAGACAAGAGAGGTACAGAAAGAGGCAGGAGGGGAGCAGAAAGAAGGAAGAGAAGTGCAGAAAGAAGCAATAGAATTGCTGAAAGGAGCTGAAAGAAGCAACAGAGTTGCAGAAAAAAGTAATAGATGTACAGAAAGAGGCAAGTGAGGTACAGAAAGAAGCAAGAGCAGTGCAGAAAGAACGGCCCCCCTTCCCTTGGCCTCTTTTGGCCCTGGTGACACCATCCCCCTGGAGCCTGGCCCCTTTTTTTTTCTTTTGTTTTTTATATAAGGGGAGGGGGCCGCGTGGGCCCCCTTCCCTGGGCCACTTCTGGCCCCAGGGATCCCATCCCCCGGGGCCGTCCCTCAAGTTGGGGACCGTGGGTGGAGCCCCAATGCTCCCATGGTCCCTACCGGCTCCCCGCCTCTTGCGGGAGCCTGCATTGCTTTTGGGCAACGGGAGCTGCTGACATGCTGCTCCCCTTGTCCAAAAGCAATTCTGCTTTGCTTCTTGGAAGCAAGAGCAGGTTTCCTGCTCTCACTTCCAAGAAGCAAAGTGGTGTTTGCTAGGGCAGAGCGGGAGCCGTGCTCCCGGCCTGCCATAGCAAATAGCAATGTCCTGGGGGTGGGCACCCCGGGACATTGCAGGAGCCGACCCTGGGGGGTGGCGGTCCCAAGGGTCATTGAGGACTCCAGGAGGGGGGCCTCCCTCCCAACTGATTAAAGCCCCGAAGAGATGGTGGTCCCCGGGGCTGCGGGGGGGACCGTGTGCCCCCCGCATATGATTAATTAAGCCCCAGGGGCAGTGGGGGTCCCCGGGGCTGCGGTGGCCCCCCGGGCTCCCGCTAATTAATTGGGCATTGCCCCCAGGACCTGGCCCAAGCGGGGGATAATAGAAAACAAAGCGTGGGAGCCCTTGAAGGGCCTTGTGGGACCCCCTGAGCAGGCCTAGGGGGTCAGGGGGTCTCTACCCTGCTCCCTTTTCTTGCTTTTTTATCATTATTGTTTAACTGTTTTCTTGTGACTCAGTTACCGAGTCACAAGATGGCTGCCAACACATTCCGGTTTGGAGTGTTGGCAGCCAATCAGAATGAAGCTCGTGCTTGGGAGGGTTCGCGAATCCTCCTTGGTGCTCGGATATATACATTTTTCTTTTTATGAATTTCTCAGCAACTACTGAATCGATCTACACCATTTAAAAAAAAAGTCGCTTTCTGGACCAATACCTATCTTTTTGCCAAATTTGGAGTAATTCCGTTGAGCAGTTCGGGCTGTAGTCTAAAGTTCCAATGGAAATTAATATATATAGATATATAATATATATATACATACATATATATATATATTCACTTAAAAAA
The DNA here is from genome assembly GCF_964204655.1 of Triturus cristatus. Classification (NCBI taxonomy): domain Eukaryota; kingdom Metazoa; phylum Chordata; class Amphibia; order Caudata; family Salamandridae; genus Triturus; species Triturus cristatus. The sequence goes on along the minus strand of NC_140586.1, from coordinate 781,154,459 downwards.
CCATAGGTTTCACACATGTTATAGTTAGCTGGACATTTCCCTCGTAAAAAACCAATGAAATTCCCCGTTATAGTTAGCGCAGGCAACTATAACTCACGCGACCGCAATCCTCTGCTGATGACGTCAGATATTACATCACTGTATTTAGACACCTATTTACCCATGTCTTCTTCTATTAATCTTTAGCTATACATATATTACAAATATTTATTTTTCAGAAAGACACATATTTAATCAGTGATGTAATATCTGACGCTTGACTAATTACCCCGAGACTTTCAGGGTAGGAGCGGAGCGCCCCACCTATTTTGAAAATTCGCGAGGATTCGTCAACCGGCGCCAAAGTTATTCAAAATAGAATTTTCAGATTTCCTATGGAAACACGGTCCTAACTATAACTATCTACTGGCGACCGCCAGAAGATTATATATATATACCATCTTATTTGAGGGACACAATGGATTTCTTACAAAAAATTGATAAATTGGATTGGAAAGAAAACTACATCATGGCCTCCATTGACGTCTCATCTTTGTATACCTCCATTCATCATTCAGACGGAGTAGCAGCAGTGAAACAGTTCCTTGATACCAGACCAATTTGTTTTTTGGAACATTCTGATATGCTAGTACAAATGCTCACATTTTGCTTAACACACAATGTTTTCCTCTTCAGAGGGGACCTGTTCTTGCAAAGACAAGGGACTGCGATGGGGACTTCTTTTGCCCCAACGTACGCTAACCTTCTCATGGCCGTATGGGAAACGGAGGTCTTGAAAGAAGAGAAAGCAAGGAACATAAGGTCTTGGTCTAGATACATCGATGACCTTTTTATTGTTTGGGAAGGCAACAATGATAGCCTCACGACTTTCCTTGATTCTCTCAACATCAATAAATACAAACTAACCTTCACCTCTACCACAAGTGCCACCAACATTATATTTTTGGACGTCGAAGTCTATATAACAAATGGCAAGATCTGCACTAGAATGCATAGAAAGCCAACTGCCAGCAATAGCATTCTTCAGGCAAATAGCGGACATCCAAAAAATCTCAAATGGAGCATCCCCTATGGGGAAATGCTAAGAGCAAAAAGAAACTGTTCTGAACTCCCTGACCTCAATCTACAACTGCAAGAAATGAGCCAACGTTTCCTACAACAAGGATATCCTTCGGAAGTCATTACTACAGCCATGAATAGAGTCAGCTCCAAAAACAGACCTGATCTTCTACAAACCAAGTTGGTAAATCACAGACCAAATAACGGTGAAATTGAAATAACATCTAGGCTAATTGTCGATTTCAACAACCAGAGCAATGACCTACGAAAAATTGTACGGAAACACTGGGAAATATTGTTACTTGATGAAACTGTCAACAAAGTCTTATCCCCGAGACCCAGGATCACCTATAGAAAAACTGCGTCTTTGGGTGACCTATTGACACATAGTCACTTTGAAATCAAACCAGCAATAACTACATCTTGGCTGAACACTCCGGGTTTTTGGAAGTGCTCAAAGTGCGAAGCCTGTGAACACGGAAAAAACACTACCACATATCAACTACAAAACGGTCACGATGAAAGAATCAAAGATCATATAACCTGTGAATCTAAATTTGCAATTTACATCTTGGAATGTCCATGCAAAAAACTATACGTAGGGAGCACCATTAATAAACTCAAACTCCGCATTCTGCAACATCTCCGTGCCATCAAAAACAGAGACTTCTCATACCCTGTGGCCAAACACTTCTCTGAATTCCACTCTTGTGATTGTAATCAACTAAAATATTTTGGCATTAAAATCGTCAAACAGAAAGAGAGGGGTGGAAATAGAGTTCTAGAGCTAAGAAGGGCGGAGTCAAGAACAATCTTATTAATAGGCACCGAAAAACCATGGGGCCATAATTTGGACGCTGAACTACATGTGCATTTATAAATCATGGGAACCCCCACTGAAAAGAAGGACATGGACACCCTTAAGAATGATGATTCTTGCTTAGTTTCAATTAATCTCATTCTTATATCTTTGATTCTTGCTGCATTCAACTGGGAACTGTACATTGCTTCTACTCTCATCACTCTTATCCGTGACAGACGAGATTGATAATTTTTTGCAAATTGGTTCACATTAGGAGGGAATTTATTAGATGAAGTAACCCTTTTCATTTATATTGCAACGTGTCAATTTGACCCTTTATAGAGATATACATCATGTACTTCACTAGGACACCAATCAAAATCACATATCTCTCTAGAATATGAATTATTGTCTAAATCAAAAAATCATGATTTTCTTATTTTCACTTGATGGGAACTTTATTTCTTGATTATTTTGTGTTAATAAGATATTATATATAGATATATTTAGAGAGAGATTGCATATATCCCTTACCAATAGGGTCACAACCAGTACTAATTGGAGACACCTCTTATTTGATTATGTTCTTCATTCCTTCCAAATTATCGTTGGTACTTTACCTTGATTTTGAATTACTTCGTAAACCAATTGCAACTTGTAATTATTTGTTTTCCTTGCAAATTGCCTGAAACAATGGACAAATTGTAGTAGCAATTAGAACAAATTAATTGTTTACTTTAAAAATGTTTTGTCGATGCAACTATGTCCAGTATGTCTTCACTGTCTATTACAAAAACCTTCACTAACACTTTAAATAGACACTCTGGGCTCTGAGACTCTATGGTCCAGTCGAAGGCCGAGTGCCGAAACGCGTAGACCGTCTCTTGCGTGGATTATGCTCCGTTTCCACTTGAAATAAACACTATCTGAGTGTCTTCTGTGGTGCTCTGATTCTTACCCGCGATGAACCTTTGAATAATCGAGGGAGAAGCGAGAGGATTTTTTTCGATATATATATATATATATATATTCACTGAAAAAACCATAGGTTTCACACATGTTATAGTTAGCGGAAATTTTACTGATAAAAAACCAATGAAATTCCCCCGTTGTAGTTAGTGCAGGAAACTATAACTCACGCAACCGCAATCCTCTGCTGATGCTAATACTGTATTTAGACACTTATTTGCCCATGTCTTCTTCCATAAATTTTTAGCTATACATATATTACAAATATTTTTTTTTCATAAAGACACATATGTCATCAGCAGAAGATTGCGGTCGCGTGAGTTATAGTTTCCTGCACTAACTATAACGGGGGAATTTCATTGGTTTTTTATCAGTAAAATTTCCGCTAACTATAACATGTGTGAAACCTATGGTTTTTTCAGTGAATTTGCAAGGTTTTTTAAATGCTAATTCCTAACTATAACGTGTGTGAAACCTATGGTTTTTTCAGTGAATTTGTACGGTTTTTTAAATGCTAAGTTACTTTACGCCATTCGTGGCGTGCGCGCCCACTTAACGCAGTTCGTTCCGTGCGCGCACCGTGCGCGCACAGTGAGCACGCGGTGCGCTTCGCGCACCGCGCGCCCACTTTACGCAGTTAGTGCCGTGCACGCACGGTGGGCACGCGGTGCGCTACGCGCACCGCGTGCCCACGTTACGCTAGATGGGCCATGTACGCACGATGCGCTTCGCGCACCGTGCGCACATGGAGGACATATTATGCGCTTCCTTGTGATAGGTAATCTGTTGAAATTTTTTGGGGAAATGCTGTGCTCTTATATGCAATGCACAAATGGTGGCCTTCGCCAACCATTTGCACACGGGGTGGAGAGAGTGGGGTTTTTTTTTTTTATAATTTTTTACCGTACGCGCACGGTAAGCGTACGGTAAGCGGAATCGGTGAAATTTTCGAAAAATAAAAAATTACCGTTTTTTGCCTTTGGGGGATCTTTGAAGACTCAACTAACATGGTTATGTGCATGGGCGCTGTCTAAACAGCCCCTTTATATGTTTTTGGCATTTGTTTATCAGCTCCCCCCTCAGAGTGCGAGAGAGAAAATGGCGGCCGCCGCTTCCTGGTTTCGACCGATTCGAATGTTTACTAAGATCTAAGGGCCAATCAGAATCGCGCTCGCGCACGCCACCGTACACGTACGGTAAGCGTACCGTAAGCGCACCGTAAGCTGGCTCAGATATATATATTGATTTAAAGGCTATTTTCTCAGAATCTACTGAACAGATTTACACCAAACCTACAAAAGGCACTTCCTTGACCTGAGGACTACCTCTCTGCCAAATTTCAAGTAATTCTGTTCAGCCGTTCGGGCTGTAGCTGTGTCTAAAGGTCCTATGGAAAAATGCATGGGAAAAACGCGTTTTGGGACCCCCCTTTTATCTCAGCCCCCGCTTGACGAATCCCCCCGAGACTTTCAGGGTAGGAGCGGAGCGTAGCGCCCCACCTATTCTGAAAAATTCGCGAGGATTCGTCAACCGGCGCCAAAGTTATTCAAAATAGAATGTTGCGGATTTCCTATGGAAACGTGGTCCTAACTATATAACTACCTACTGGCGACCGCCAGTAGGTAATATATATATATATATATATATTTCTTCAAATGCACTTTCTTACAAAGAGCGTGGTGCACACTTCTCCAAAATTTCTTTATTCCGCTCCCTCGGCAGACAAACGCGTTTCGGCCAAACTGGCCTTCGTCAATGTCCTAGATATATATATATATATATATATATATGTGTGTGTGTTACCCTGATATTATAGTTTGGTGAATTTGTCAATGACGACATTAATGTTTTGAACTAAAAAAAACAAAAAACACTGAAATTCACCAGATATAGTTAGCAGAGCTAACTCTAACTTGTGCCCCCACCATGCACTGCTTTTGACCGCACATGTGATATCACTCATGACATGTTCCATAACATCATTTATGGCATCGCTGATGACATTACTGATTACATCATCCAAGCCTCTTTTTTACACATTGCTCTATAAACAGGTAAACTATTAGAGCTATGAATGTAAGTGCAGAATAGATTAGGACAATATGAAGCGCCATATCTGCTATCATACACACAACCCTCATAGGTAAAGCAAGCTTGTGTTATGTGCAACATAGGCCCTATACTATACACTTCATGGTTTGCTGAGTTGATGTTGACTTTGAATCACAAATGAAAGGGTAAGCGATCCTGTACATGGTGTTCAATCTGTATACAACTGTTCAGGAAAAAACAAGTTCCTCCAGATACTGAAGCCCTGTTACATAACTAATGCCCTACTATGGGCAGTCTATACTTGTATAAAGCCCATGACAGTCACTGAACCTACATTGAGAAAAGAAGTGGATATAAGTAGAAAAGTGGGTACTGTTGACAGTGTTTACCCTCCTGAGCCTGTAGACTCAGTGAGATACTTGGGTTTCAGATTTGATAATGCCCTTTCTTGCAAGACCCAGATTCGCAAATCTGTTCTTCCTGCTTCGGGAAACTCCGTATCCTGCTGAAATTTCTCCACTTACTCCCGATGGACTGCAGGAGGACGGTGGTTCATGCCTTTATTACATCCCATCTGGACTATGCCAACAGTCTGTACTTCGGTCTCCCTGCATATCTGATCCGCAGACTGCAAATAATGCAGAATGCAGCGGCTAGACTGATTTACAAGGTGCCTTACTGACACTCCATCACACCCCACCTAAGAAGCCTCCACTGGCTACCCGTCATAAGGAGAATAGAATTCAAGGCACTCACCCTGGCCTACAGAGCAACCAGGAGCCGAGGCCAAAGCCTACTTGAGAGCTAGACTCCAACACTACCAGTCCTGAGATCTAACCACCTGCAGCTCCTCACCACCCCCCGCTTTCGCAAGGCGAGGGTAGGCGGCAGAGCTTATGCAGTTAGGACCACTAAACTGTGGTATACTATGCTGCTCCCTTTCCGTCTGACCGAACCTGAACCCGCCTTTAGACGAGCTCTAAAAACCTGGCTATTCAACCATCACTAAGCCTACTGTTGCCCTGTGTTTCTCGACTGCCTTAGCGCCGGGACACCTCCACTGGTGGTAGCTGCACGCTCTCCAAACTCCAAATAATAATAATATGAAGGGAGTTCACTCAGTACCAGTTTGTTTGCAGACAGACATTGGAACTCTCATGAGAAATACATCACAGAGTATTAAATAGTATCTACTAAGAACAGTGTACACTCTATGCAAAATGTGTGCAAATAGCAACTATTCACTTAAAATAACCTTGGTATGAAGATGTTAAAGATCATAATACCTGCATGCCTTCATACTGTGGTGAGCACTTTACAGATAGGCCATCTTCTGAAGCAAAACAAGCACATGTACATAGGTTGGTACCTGGTGCACACAGTCGTCTATGTTAAGAAGAAATTGTCATGGTAAGACAATTCTGTCTAATAACTCAAGGCTGCTTCAAATATTTAGTATGTAGAACATTTGCCCTGCTGGAAACTTTTGCTGCAGTACCAAAAAACTTGTGTGGAACATAATGAACACAAGTCAACTGTCACTTGCACACAGAGTTACTATTCAGTACAAAGATTTATAACATGTTCAATACCTCTACACACCTATTGTTCATTGGGAGCACATGCGTTTCGTAAACACTTATACCAATTAGCTGGACATAGGCTGTACAAAATTGGGTAGAATATAATATGGTAGTTACCCACCTCTACGTAAACTAAAAAAAAAAATGAACACACTCATTGGATGATGTAATCAGTGATACCATCAATGATGTCATAGAACGTCATGAGTAAGGTCATGTGAGGTCATAAGCAGTGCATGGTGGGGGAGCAATTTCTGTGTTTTTTTTTAGTTCAAAACATAAATGTTGTCACTGACAAATTCACCTAACTATAACCTTACTTGACCTTTTGTTTTTTTCAGTGAATTTCTAATGGGCTTCTTTAAACAAAAACAGATCTTTTTATCCCACCTAAGTATAATTTTACTTTAGCCTTTGTGTTTTTTCAGTTAGTTTTCAAGGCTTTTTTAATGGAAAGTAACATTTAATTACCAATGTGCAGCGTGGAGTTGACTACAGAGCCTGGTCTGCAGCCAGACCCTGCAGTCTACTCGCCACATGCAGCCCAACTCATGCTGTGCACGGCCTCTGGCCGTGTGCAGTGGGAGTCGACCACAAGGCCTGGCCTGCTGCCAGGAGCTGTGACCAACCCTGTACTGGCAGTCAACCCCACACTGCGCAGGGGCTTCTGTCGTGCTCAACAGGAGGATGGCCACAGTGCCTGTGGCCAATCCCTGCATGCAGCCAACTCCATGCCTGTAACCAGGCCCTGTAGCCAACTCCCTCAAAAGGCAGCCAACCCACACACTGCACACAGCTATCGACTGTGTGCAGCAGAGGGGTTTGACCACAGGGCCACGCCCTGGGGACAACATCCCCCGGGTCCTTTTTTTTAAGGGGAGGGGAGTGGTGTCGTCTCCCTCCCTGGGCCTTGTTAGGCCCTGGGGACCGCATCCTCCAAGGCCACTATTTCAATAAAGAGGAGGGGGATCGTGCAGCCGCATTCCCCTAACTTTGTCAGGCACTGGGGACCCCAGGGCATTACTAAGAATAGTTCAGCACCCCTACCGAGCCTTGATCGCCCTTGAGACCCCATCCCCCAGGGCCACATGTTTACATAAAGGGGAGGGGGCTACGCGCCCCCTCCCTGAGCCTTGACAGTCCCTGGGTGCCCCATTCCCTGGAGTCATTGCTAAAAATTAAGGGGAGAGTGTGGCCCCAGAGCCTTGATAGGCCCTGGGGACCCCATCCCACAGGGCCATTTCTAAAACTGAAGGGGAGGGGGGTCATGCAGTCCCCCTTCCAGAGCTGCTATTGGTCCCGGGAACCCCATCCCACGGCCCATAGTTTTTAAAGGTGGGTGCCCACTTAGGTCACCCACCATATACTTGTTGGGGCCCACGGAGGGAGCACCGCGGCCCCAGCCAACTCCCCACAACCAGCAGGAGCCGGCATTGCTTCCACCAGGAGGGCGCAACTACTAATGCTGCTCCCTCAGGGCAGAAGCAATATTTTGATCATCTTCAAAGCCCCTGCTCTCTGGCAGCAGACTTTGTATTTGCTCCTGCTTGATTTGAGACTTGGAAATGCTCCTGCCAAGCGGGAGCAAACAAAGGTTTCCCTGCCTGCTTAGCTGCGGTCAGGGAAACAGCTATGTCTCGGGGTGGGCTTCCTGAGGCATAGGTTGTGAGTCGGCCCGGGGATGGGGTCCTCACATGGATGGGGGCTGTGCGGCCTCCCCTCCCATAAAGAAATTGGCCATGGGGTGGCCTTCCCGGTCTGTTAATGGTTCGGGGAGTGGGGCCGTGCAGCCAAACTATTTTGCCTCCAGGCGGTGGGCTCACTGGGGCCTTTTGAGACTCAGGTAGGGGGGGCACACAGCCCTCTGCGACTGGGGATGCGGGGCTGCACAGACCCCCTCCCTCTGTACATTTATTTCAGCTTTGGGAGGGGCTCGGGGAGAGGGGCAACGCGCCCCCACCCTATTTTGTAAAATGGCAGCACTTATTTTCCCACCCATTTAAGTAGCCTTTTAAAACAAGTCTCAGGTCTGCCATTGCAGCCTTTATGCAGTTTTAAACTGCCATTATGACCCAGCAAAATGCCAAGCTTAAACCTTCCTTTTTAATACACATAAGTCACGTCTAGGTTAGGCACTAAACAGCCACTGGTAGTGAAAATAAATTACATTTGTTTTTTAATGCTGCAAGACCTACCTCTCCAATATGATAACATTGGTCTACTCTATTACATTTAATATGTGATAAGTTTTGATTGGAATTAAGTAGGAATGTCAAGTTTGGTCTCTAAAGAATTGGACTTTAAAACCCTCTTGCATGGAAAAGTCAAATTTTAAGTCAAATTTCTAAAAATGCCACATTTTGAAAGTTGGCAATTTCTTGTCCTAATCATTTGGTGCATTAAATTGCATTTTTGTCATTCTGGTCTCAAATAATTTATTACATTATACTTTATTTTTCTAAATTGGTGTGGGATTTTTCTTGTGTTGTGTTTTCGCTTTGTTGCTGTGTAAGTGCTGCATAAATACTTTACACATTGGCTATAAGTTAAGCCCGACTGTTTTTGTGTCAAGCTACCAGAGGATTAAACTCAGGTTAATTTAGTGACTTTTTGTGCTTCACCCTGACAGGAATTGTGGCTGTTGCTTGAGTAGAGTTTCACCCCCTCAACCAACAACCCAACTTCTCACATAACCCAATTAATTTTGAAGGGCATACCTTATGGAGTACTGGTCACTTTTCTCTGAAAAGTTTTTTTGTTGGAAATATGTGTGCTGTCAGCCCCAACCTGATTTTTTTTCCCCACCGTTGAGGATACATATTTTTTACTTTTAAGACACAGTTCAAATTGAGTAATAGTTTTGACTCAAATTTGCTAAAATAATGAAATTGCCTAGTTTTGGTTTGAGGCACAAGACATAACCATCACATCTCCTCTTCATTGAGAATGTCATTACACGCAACAGCATTGAATACATCATAAGTGACAACAATAATTCCATCACTTATGCCACCATCAGTGATGTGACTACTTGAGCCATAACATACATCAGGATAAAGAAAAAAGTTATCCGCCCAATAAGGAACAATGGGACTGGGATAATCTAAATAAACGGGTTACATAAGTCCGAACGTACATGTATCTAAAAGAATAAATATATCACAGGCATGTAATAGATTTTCCACATTGCGGAGATTTAATTCTCAAATGAGTTCACCGTGATTTACCATCAAAATAGATAAACCCCACACAAAGAACCATGGAATACATATAGGCACTGTACTACAGTAATTTTGTGACAAAACTGAAAACCAACAGATTAAACAACCATAGAGGAGTATGAAGGAATTTAATAAACGCCATTCAGTAATGGAATATTTCATTAGTTTTGCCAAGAACGCTCTACAGGTGTGCTCCTGTGTGCAGGTGTGGGTGAGTGGGGGTACACCTTGTTCTGCATCAGATACCCTCCATCACACTCTAGATTTTTGGCCATTGGAGCACTCACACAAATCTCTGATTGTGGGCCGGGGTACTGATATGGGTGTGTATGGGGTGCAGAAGCCTTGACCTGTATTACACACCCTCTGCCACACTGTGTTTGCTGCCAATAGGGGGCTCCAAAAAATCCTTGATTCTGGCCCTGGGTACCGGTATGGGTGACTGGGGTATGTGCATAAACCAGGACCTGCATCGGAAACCCTCCACCACACTATACTTTTGTTGACTTTGGAGTACTCCGCCACAAGCCTAAATGTGGCTGTGAGTGCGGTATGGGTGAATGAGGTGTGTGCGTAAACCTTGACCTGCGTCAAACATCCTCTATCTCACTGGACTTGTGTTGCCATTTGAACACTCCCCAAAATTCCAAATTGTGGCCCGGGGATGTGTGCGTAAACCTGGACCACCATTGCGCATCCTACTCTTGTTGTAGGGATTCTGCGTATGCACAGAACTATGCGCAGGAAACCAGAACCTTAGAGAATTGTGGTGTACCAGAAACTCCCCTCAGAACTAATAACCCCTTATCCGACTAGCTTAGTGTCACATTCGTTATCCGAGATTTAGCTCGGCGGTCCCAATGTATAGACAACCCAGAACATGCGACTTAGTTATTCTCAGGAATGGTGGGAACCCGAAATACCCGTTTGCACATATATATTAGTCCATAACAGAATAACTAAGACACAGTAAAGTTTAAAGAATTTATTCATAAACCTCGAGTCCTGTTATACAGTACTTTGGCTAACATAAGCAGACAAATGGTTAAGATCATTACCATTAGCATTGTTACAATACCATAGAAAATGAAAGGAGCGATCATATTATAATGACAGTGGAAAACAACCACCCTCCTTTCTCTAGCAACTAATAATATATTATTAGACTATTAGAAGGTCTCATAGGCTTGCATAGGGGACCCCATACCGTATAGATCAGCTCGGGTGTATCACATCACAGGATCAGCTCAGTGTTCTCTGCAACAGCTCTTCTATCGAATGCCTTAACAATATACTGCGCTGTGATATTAAAGCCCACGACATTCTGGTATTTGCAGCTGCGTGCATGTTGTGACTAAACAGTGGTACGATCACCCTGAACATAATCAGCCGGCACCGTCTAGTGTCCTAGAACAGTTCTTTACTCGATGTACAGACCAAGGGCACTAGCAACTGTTAAGGATGTATAAATAACATTCACTTGAGACGAGTCTGCATTTCTCAAATGAATAACATGTAACAACAGTGTCGGGTGCAAAGGCAGCAAAAGCAACAAGATGTTTTTCCAACAGCTAACGTGATTGAGCTAACTTAGCACTGTAAATAGGGAGTGGCCTAAAACCACGTGACATCCCCCTTTGATCGAACCACTGTACAACCAGGGGCGAATAATTTTAGCAGAACGCAGAGTTCAAGATCAACGATGCAGACCAAAGAACTTGAAATGTGAGTTCAGAAAGTCAGAGGAAGAAAAAATCTCGAAGAAATAGAGAGAGACAGAAAAAAATGTAAAAACACAATCCATCGTCCATAGAGGCCAACGATCGTTTGTGAGAAGATAGAAAGAAAAAAAAAATCACTCCATTGAACTCGCCATCCGGCAGTCAATTTAAGAAGGTATAAGCAGCATATGTAGCTGCAGCTTCCAGTAGAAAATCATTGGAGTCATCCGCAAAATTGGCTGTCATCCAATTCAGCAACGAAAAAGAACACACGTGTTCCACCGGGAAATGAGCATCAAGCACTCCACGTGGACAAGAAGCAGGCATCTCGATGTAACTTCGTGCCAGGAAGTCAACTGCTGCTTTCTCGATATCCCATAATCCAAGGACTCCATGCGCCGCACCCAAGGCCATAAACCCGACTCCAGAACAGTCAAACTCATGAACCACTAAGGGATACATCAGTCGATCAAAATCCAGGTCAGGTGACACCAAGTTTGACAAACACACATCCAGAGCCCATTGGAACGGACACTCGAGGCAGTGAAAAACCGGCTGTACACAAGTGAAATACGGGAACCGGAAGGATAATCCATAAGCGATACTCAAGGTAGCCAGTGGTAAAGTCCCATAAGTTTCCCACATCTGGCTACGCAGATGGAACAGGCTGAATCTGTGGTCGAGAAGTGCAAGTTGTGCAGCCATAGCGTAGTGCGCAGACCAACAGTAGTATGCCAGCAATTAATGCGAGTATCAGAGGAAACCCTCCGAAAACACCAGAAAAAATAGAATGAAAAATAGCTGGTATTATACCAAAAATAGACTGGAAAGACGTCACAAGGCCAGAGCCTACAATTTTAAAAAAATGGACCAGACCAGTCGTAGAAGAAGCATTGAAGATAGTGTGTATTAGTGTGCCAAAATGGAGGGGGAGGTCAGTATTCAAAAGTGCTTGAACTTCCGTGCGAGCGTTCGCCACCTGAAGGAGAAATGTTTCACGTGACGAAGTCAACGCAACCTCCTTTTGAGACAAAAGAGCCCTTATTCTGCTCATCCTATTGAACTCTGCTTTCAAGGTCGGAATCGTCGGCCAGATGGATATATCCAGTCGGCCTTGCGGGGGTGGGAAAAGCACGTTATTACAGCAAATTACTCTCTGTGAAACTGAAACAATATAGGGAATTCCAGCTAACATCCCACAGCAAGCCTCACTATTTAAAAGCAAATAACTACCATTAGCAAGCAGCGTAAATGACGGTGTTATAACTGGCACAGGAATGCCCTTCAATACGCAAGCTAAATTAGGGGCATTCATATTACACGATCCATGTAATTGGATATGTCTACATACTACAGAATGATCAGGAGCAGACGTACACTCCTCACCTTTCAAATAAACTTCTTTGCCGTCTCTCTCACATCTATATGTAAATGGGAGAGACCATACCTCATGCAAGAATGCAGAACCAAGTTTTTCGTATCTGCCTAAGGCATAATGTTTCATGCATGAACTAAACCTATACATAGAAATTGGCAGAGTGACCATCCCATGTACAAGCCACACAGCATAATCCGACTCAGCAACAGAAAAAGGCAAAGGTTCTAACTTTTCTATATGCAGTAGTGAATATGTAGCATCTTTCATAGACATGAATTGCTGCTTTGATGTCAGATTAAATGGGCGGAATAAAGAAGAAATATTCATGTAATCCCACGGCACTTTCCCCGCCTTTAACGTCTGCAAAGTCCAAGCAAATTGCATTATTGAACGCAATTGATTTTGACCATGATACAATACAGACACATCGTCCTGGACAATATCTACAACAGATGAAACAATGTTATCCAATGTATATATTCTTGAAGATAAGGTATTAATACTATTATCTATTACTGCCAATACTTTTTCCATATTGGCTTGGTCAATAGCACGGAGTCTGGAAGCAGCCTCAATCTGCGACAACTTCCAGACCTCGTTGTAAACAGCATACACCCATCTTTTGGATCTACCCAATGCGGGACCCTTAACAAAATCATTTAAATCAATTTTGTCATGCAAACGGGACAAGTGAATCTTAACCGAATCTAATGTGGAATGTTGCAACCATGTCTGGCACAATTTACCTACCGAGTAGGTAGTGACAGTGTGTGAGGACAGAAAACGTGGGTCTACTCTATCCTGTACATACCCGGGAATTAACCCCAAAAATCTACGTTGACAGTTATCTGAACTTTTCTGCCAGACCAACCAACCTTTAGGGTCTAATGCACTAATATTGAAGGTTGAATTGGAAATAAAAGACTGCAAAATAGTAAGGGACAGATCTGTGTGATTCTCCCAGCCAGGGTAAGCTCTCAGATCCGGGATCGAGGGGGAATTAAATTTTTTAGAAATAGCCAATCCTAAACAGGTTGTCTGAAAAATTGTAGAATTTAAAAATAACATGTGGTTTGGGATGAGGCAGGCACGATGTAAAGCTTCTGTACCTTGTACTTGCCAAGATTTAGTTCCCCAAACCGATTTGAGATCAATAGTATGTTTCCAAACGTCATACCCTCCAACTGCCAAATCGTCCATGAAGGACTTAGAAAACAACAATTTAGTGTGGGTCAAACGCACCTTTGAAATAGGTTCGTCTCTAAGTTTAAAATAAAAAGATGCATTATTGGATACACTGAAATCCGAAAAATACGAAAAATTTTCGATCAATGTTTTTGAACTACCAATCTTCGGGGCTGGGCAATGTTCCCACTGTGTAAAGTTGACTAAACTACGAAATGTGTTTGCCCTATGAAGAAAATGTGTGCCATAATGTTGATAACAAAACTGTTCTGCATAGTTTTCATTATTCAAATACAAATCCTCAGCATCAAATGCGGCATAGTATTTCAAATCAGAAAACAGCGTCTCTATAGTTTTAACATCCCAATCATCAGACCGAATGTCTTGTTTCACCACATCTCCCATAGAAACACGATATACAGATGGCACAATAATCACTTCCGTCGGCCCATGAATTTGAAATTTAACTGCATCCCATGCTATTCCATCACGGACAGGCCAGGCGGTGATATTTACAAAAGTCAGGTCCCTCTTCATGATGTGCGACGATGAATGTGGTGCCAAAGTTCCATTAATTAAACTAATTGTAGAACGTTCATCCAGGTAGTGTCCATTTATCAGCCTAAAAAACACCACCACAAAACCAATGGACATGAACAAAAAAATGCAAATGAGCACCAGCCAAATGTAAATCCAGGCGGGAACCAAAAATTGTCTCTTGAACCAGGCAAAAAATTTTGAAAATTTGGAAGGGGCAGTGGAAGTCAATGATTCAGTTCCAAAGGAAGAATTTGACTGGACAATGTCAGTTGATTGCAAAAGGGACAAAGGGACATCAGCAGGATAAGAATACTCAGCATCATCAGGCAAAACACCATCCGCAGGTGAAACAGCAGAATCAGAAAGTACTTGCATTTCAATGGCAACCGCAGGCACGATGTCAGATGGTGGAACCACTACAGAACTGCGCATCATTGAAGGGCAAGAAACTGAAGGTGTCAGACTATGGAGTATCGGCCACCCTGTGTAGCTTGACATTGTCAACTTAAATGTACCTATTGTCTCTGTGACCAGGAAGTGGAGGCAAAACAATTGTGCGGGTACCCTCAACTCCAAGCACCGGCACTGGTGCACGATAAGAGGGGCCAAACTCCTTCTTCTTCTTCACCTTCTCACGGACCAGATCACCAACTCTGGGTAGCCAGCCGACTACCGGAATCTGAAGTCCAGCTTCGGTCGCAGAGGATACGTGTTCTTTTGCTAGAGTGTCTCTTGTTTCTTGAAGATTCTGTAAGACAGTACAGTGGTCATCTAAGTCAAAAGGCGCGGCTGCCGCCGCCATGTCGAGACCCTCAAGGTCAGGAACAAACATTCGAACTCCGAAGAGCATCATGTACGGGGTCCTCCCACCCAGAGACCTTCTAGGGAGATTATTAAGTGCACGTTGGACGTCATACAAATGGGCTAGCCAGTTTTTGCCAGTACCTAACACCCTGGCTGTCAATGATTGCTTTAGGTCACGGTTCATTCGTTCCACAACACTATTGCCCTCAGGCCGGTATGGAGACGAAAATTTGACTTGGACCCCCAAACTTCTCATAGCTTCTTTGTAAGCCTTAGAGGCGAACGCAGGGCCCTGATCAGAGTGAAGGGTGCCACATGCAAAACTCCCTATAAAGACACGCAATGCTTTGATGACAGTCCTGGCATCAGCACTCCTGTGTGGCCACACCCAAAGAAAACGTGTGCACGAATCTACTGCAACCAAGATATACTTGTACGCAGTGTCCGAGGAAAAAGGACCGCAGTGATCTAAATAAACACACGCTAGTGGTTGATTAGATATATGCAGCTGCGTTTGTGGTGGACGCGCCACCGTAGAAGGCTTTATCTGTTGGCAAATCCCACAATTGAGGACATAAGTCCGTGTATGTTTGTACAAACCGTACCACCAATAACGCTGTTGCAACAGTGACACAGTTGCGGACACTCCGGCGTGCGCAGACGCAACACCCTCGTGCGCAGCTTGTACCAATGCGGGCCTGCAGTCCGAATTGGGAATAACCCTACCCCCAACATCATTAATCCTCACTAACGGGACGTTATCAGGACTTAAGTGATAATGGTATCGAGAAGGGAAACCTCTAGGGAAGTCCGTCCCAGTCTCTGATGCAGCAATAGCTGCCAAGATGTCATCATCGATCTTACTTTTGGATCTTGTAACTGCTGCTACTAAGTATGTTGCCACTGCTGTTTTAGCTGCCTCGTCAGCCAAACTGTTACCGACAGCATGGACGCCAACTCGTTGGTGACCAAGAGTGTGAATAACATTCACAAGGGGTCGACTGCATTTTAGTTCAGCCACCCTAGTCCAAAGCGTTTTATGCTTCACTGTGCTACCTTTTGAATCACGAAATCCATTCGCAATCCAAAACATCAGATTGTCGTTGTAAGATTGAACACAATAGTAAGAATCACTCACTATAAGAGTTGTGACTCTGTAACCAGCAAACTCCAGTGCAAGCACCAGAGCTCTAAGCTCCACCAATTGTGCGGTACAATCACCCAAAGTCTGCGTATGCACCGCATCCTGTATGAATTTACCATTCACGAAAGTACCAACAACAATTGCGCAAGCCGCTGAATAAGCGTGCCTTGATCCAGTTGCGGGCTGCGCGGACCCATCAGTGTATATGACACAATTGAACTCCTCCAACGGGCGCAATGTAGTGGAGCCGGATGAACTAATTCATACTCCAAACTCTCCTGAGTCTGAAGTCCTGCGTCAAATATGTATTCGACATCAGGCGAGGCTAAGGAGGTCGCCCATTGTATCCACCTTGGATGCAAAGCTTTAGAATTCGGCACACTTGCTTTAGTGACTGCCTCTAGGGCAGGAAATGGTGTTACCACCATCATGCGCTTCCCCTGTGATAGCGCTCGTTCTTTCAGGATTGCCATCTGAACTGCTGTCAAAACTTTTTCGACAGTGGAGAAACGCATTTCAGCCGAAGTATATAAATGAGATTTGTAAGCAATGGGGACAGTGTCGCCTTCATTGTATGTTAAGTACGTGAACCCCTCCACACCCGGTACAATTCTTATGACCAGGTTTGTGTGGTTATCACGAGTTTGTAAATATTTCGCAGTAAGAAGGTCAGACTGCAAAGAGTGTAATGCAGCCGAATGTTCTGGCAGCCAGCAAGATTTGGTAAAAGTTGGTTGCACCAAGGCATATAATGTCTTGATACGCTGGGCATATTCAGGAATGTAGGTACGACCGAAATTCAGAAACCCCAGCAATGATTGTAGTTGTTTCAGTGTCGTAGGGATACGAAGGCGTGCGCATTTCTCAAGGAACTGCGGAGCCAAGCCTCGGCCCTCATTGTTGAGTTCGTACCCCAAGAATAAAACTGTGTACTCGGCAATGTGGGACTTCTTAAAGTTAAACTTGTAACCAAAGTCCGCAAACATACAAATTATGTTGTCCACGCGAGCAAGGTGTGGAAGCAACTCGTCGTCTGTTAAGTAGATGTCATCAACGTACGAGTATGCCTCCGGGTCTACCATCTCTAAGAGAGAGACCACACGGGCAGCAAATACCCCAGGACTATTTTTATAGCCCATTGGGAGCCTTTTGAACACTTTTTGTTTACCACCCGAAGTAAAAGCGGTCCACTCATAACTATGAGGGGATATGTTATGGCAATAAAAACCATTGGACAAGTCGAGTGTGGTTTTGAACCTCTTTCTCACAAGACTATCTACGAGGGCTGAACTATGGGTATTTTGCACCGCACAATTCCGGCAGTGCGAGTTTAAGTGCCGGTAATCCAAAACTAGGCGGTACGATCCGTCAGGCTTCGTTACAGTGAATAAAGGATTATTCATGGATGACACACACGTTTCAATTACTCCCTGATATTCCAATTGTTCAAGGATAGCCGCGACGTGAGACCTAGCCTCACGTCGCATAGGGTATTGGGGCTGAGGCTGGGGGTCGGACCGCAATGGAAATTCGTGGAGGGTAGAACTTTTATCCCACCCCACCTGGTTACGATACAACGCAGGTGCAAGCACCCGCGCCCACTCCTCGGCCAACTTTTTAGACTCCTCCTTGGGCACTACGTGTCCAAAAGAAGGAAGAATAACTTCTTCCCCCCTTGGAGCGTTTAGAACGAAAGCCTGGGGCCAATCTTTCTCCGCCAATAGTATATCATAGGTGGTCGTTAGATTATCCCAAAATACCGCGTTAATTTTTCGTTGTATGTCACCCTCAATATTGAGGACTATGTCAAATAATCTCTCAGGGGGGGCTACGCGAGTATCAGCAGTTTCTACTGTTACATAGATTTTAGTTGCTGTCGCCTCCAGAAATGGACGCAGTGCTCCCCGCACTACTGTAACTTCCGCCGCGCTGTCTAGCAGCGTCAGCGCCCATTTCATGTTCAGAAGCTGTGTCCGTACCATCTGAGGCATACTTCGCTGAGATTGCAGCAACCTTCTTTTTCTGAAACGGAGGACGTGGACGTGCAGAATCCTCCTGCTTGCCTTTTCTGTCCTCCTGTCGGGGCTGGTCTCGACCTTGAGCACCCCGGCCTCTCCCACGGTCTCCTCCACCAAAGTGTGAAGCCGCTGTTTCCTGTGAAGAACGAGGAGAGCGCTGGTCAGGAACCTGAAACCTATCAGGTGACTTAATACGAGAACGATCACGCAAATCATAAGTGCGTTCAACATAAGCCTGAACTGGGGACGCAGGACGAGTCTCCTGTTTCTGTTGCTGTTTATCTTGTTTTATAGCTCGCCAATTTTGTTTTGGAAAGTTGGGTTTATCGTCTTTTGTAGACGAACTCACTTTAGTGTGCTGTACTACATCAGGAATTTTGATGACGGGTTTCACGCCTAGGGCACTACGTCCAACCATCCTATAGGCTTTCGCAATAACTTTTGCAAACTCCCTCGGCTTATCGTCATCCGCAATAAGTGCCATCATGTTTCCCACTTGAAACTGCATGGCATCTCCTTTGAGATTTCCCATTATCATGGAACATACTATATCGAAGCTGTCGATAAGCCGCATTCCCAATTCAATAGCTGCTTCCGCCCCATGGTCCTCCTGGGCTTTCTTGATAACGGAAGGTAGTACCGACATAGACGTAGTGCCGAAGCACTTCGAATAGGTCGCGGCAAAGACCTTGCCCCAATTGTCACAATCGACAATGTCTGGGACCAGTTCTTTCGGCAAAGTAATAGTGAGTATCCTGTGTTTATCCACAGGACTAGTGTTAGGAAACACGGCTTCTAGTTGATCGAATTTCTCTGCAAGCCAATAAGGATACTCATCCTTACTCTGGGGGCGCTTGCCAACAACCGCGTTTACCATTACAGGACTGATCACAACCGCATGATGGTGATCAGCCCCGTGTCCTGCAACTGCAGGTGCCCCCACCTGTACAGTGCGCGACACATACTGCACTAACGCCCTATGGACCGTAATCAGGGTCGTGTGTAGTATACGTAAGCTATCCACTCCTACCGTCAGGTAGCGTGGATGAGGTGTATGTCCGGCCAGCACCGGCCAAGTAGCTCCTTCAATAGACAAAGGACCCAGTCTCGCCGGGGTGACCGTGTGGGGGAGGGCGCCATTAAACCAAATAGTGTGCTGCCAGGTTGAAATAGGAATTTCTAAAGCCATATATGGGGTATAATGTAGAGGCACCGGCGTGGCAGTGTATTTGTGGAACGTTTTATCGACATCTTCCACAGCCTCAAAGGTAACCCAAGAGTAAAACAACTCATAAGGGTAAGTGGCACTTGCACTCACGACAAACACCACTGCCATCTCGTCATCAGGCACCCCGTACGTCCTCAAATGAGCACGTAGAGACAGCCTACTATGAGCGGGAATTTCTACCGCCATTAGGACGAAAAAGAAGATACAACGAGATCTTTAGTAGCACTTGGGCTTAGATTAGTGTAACCTTTTTTATTATCAAGCTTGAAAGAACCTATAGCCTAAAACCTAGGTAGGTTAAACCGTCACTCCCGTTATCCGGAAACCAGAGTGAGGGCGTTATGGACTAATAAAAAGCACTACTAAGGCATCTCAGATATTAAGACCAAACGTTAGGTGCGCCATGTTGTAGGGATTCTGCGTATGCACAGAACTATGCGCAGGAAACCAGAACCTTAGAGAATTGTGGTGTACCAGAAACTCCCCTCAGAACTAAGAACCCCTTATCCGACTAGCTTAGTGTCACATTCGTTATCCGAGATTTAGCTCGGCGGTCCCAATGTATAGACAACCCAGAACATGCGACTTAGTTATTCTCAGGAATGGTGGGAACCCGAAATACCCGTTTGCACATATATATTAGTCCATAACAGAATAACTAAGACACAGTAAAGTTTAAAGAATTTATTCATAAACCTCGAGTCCTGTTATACAGTACTTTGGCTAACATAAGCAGACAAATGGTTAAGATCATTACCATTAGCATTGTTACAATACCATAGAAAATGAAAGGAGCGATCATATTATAATGACAGTGGAAAACAACCACCCTCCTTTCTCTAGCAACTAATAATATATTATTAGACTATTAGAAGGTCTCATAGGCTTGCATAGGGGACCCCATACCGTATAGATCAGCTCGGGTGTATCACATCACAGGATCAGCTCAGTGTTCTCTGCAACAGCTCTTCTATCGAATGCCTTAACAATATACTGCGCTGTGATATTAAAGCCCACGACATTCTGGTATTTGCAGCTGCGTGCATGTTGTGACTAAACAGTGGTACGATCACCCTGAACATAATCAGCCGGCACCGTCTAGTGTCCTAGAACAGTTCTTTACTCGATGTACAGACCAAGGGCACTAGCAACTGTTAAGGATGTATAAATAACATTCACTTGAGACGAGTCTGCATTTCTCAAATGAATAACATGTAACAACAGTGTCGGGTGCAAAGGCAGCAAAAGCAACAAGATGTTTTTCCAACAGCTAACGTGATTGAGCTAACTTAGCACTGTAAATAGGGAGTGGCCTAAAACCACGTGACACTCTATACTCTTCTTTTGCAGCCGTTTGAGCACTCCGCCAATCCCTGATTTTAGCCCTGAATGCTAGTATGGGTGTTTGGGGTGTTTGCGTAAATCTGGACCTGCGGCAGACACCCTACACCACACTCTAAGTTTGTTGCCGTAGGTGCTCGCCACCAAACCAATATGGTGGATCTGAGCACTGGTATGGATGAATGGGTTGTGTATGTGAGCCTTGACCTGTGTTGGACACCATCCGCTGCTCTACTTTTAGTGACATTGAAGTGCTGCCCCAAATTCCTGATTTGTGGCCTGGCAGCTAGTATGTGTGTGACGGGTGTCCACGCATTCCTGGGCCTTCCTTAGACACCCAACACCTCCCCCCCACTGTTTGGACCATTGGAGCTCTCTTTCTGGTCCCTGATTGTGGCCCTGAGGGCTTCCAGCCAATTGTGTTAAAAATCAAATCAAAATTACATTTCGAGTGTTAACCTTTTAAATCCTGTTCTGCACCTTTTTTAAACTTAAATATCAAAATTAGTTCTGTACGGATTTACACCAAATCAGAAAAAATAAACTTTCGAAATAAGTGTGATGTCAATCTGTACATCTGTTTTTGATCTATCTTTCAGAAAAAATGTATACGGGGGTTAAAATGAGAAATGATAGGGTTTTTTTCACTCGCTTTAACTTTTTTTCCCTGTGGAAGATATTCATGAAACTTGTCACGCCGAAACTTAGCTGACTAAGATTGCCCTCATAGATTCTGTTTATAGCCAAAGCATGGGTTTTGTAACACAAGTGGTGACTGGCACACAGGGAGAAATGTGCTTCAAATCCCTCTCTTGATTGCAAGAAAAAATAGCCAGAAAACGTCAAGACCAAAGATTGCACTGAATGTGAGTGATTTGTGTAACTCGGAGACTGACTGTTCTCTTGCAATATTCACATTTTCAGATCCAAAACCCTGGACCTACGATTTCTTAACCCCGTGGATAGGTATGTACATCACTGGCATAGAGATTCAATATTTCTCTGAATGATTATGGCAGATACTGTAATTTGTTAATAATTAATGTTTTTCTAAACCTTGATGAAGTATTGAATACCATATGTAGGGGCGTGACTTTGCTGTTCTAAAGGCTTGTCTAATCTACTGCTTTTCCATCACATGCTCAGTGGACCCTATCTTGAATTCATTGTGCCAATATTTTGAGAGCTGCATATGTCAAGACTTTAAGTGCCATATGCAGTGATTACATATGGCTATGCAAACAAATGATGGACGGAATGCTGAATGAATCATACATGCACCCCCAGTCTAAAGATCTGGGTTAAATCCATCGTTCCCAGGATGCTTGTTTCCAGTCCAGGGAGCACATGGCCTGGCAGTTCGGGCTGGATTGTTCCCACGGGGAGCAGGGTCAAGACTGATTTGCATATGGCTGGGTCTGAACTGGAATGGCATGGGGAGCAACAAAAAATTGGAATTTAGGCTCAGATCTTTGTACTGGGGTGAATGTGTGACAATGTGCAGCATTCTGTCCATCAATTATTCTTTTTGCAAGTGACTACATATGGTTGGCACAGAGAGAAAGATTTACACTGGCAGGGTTCCAAATGTGTGTGTACAGTTGATCCTCCTGAGGCCCAGCACCCATTGGCAGGTTTGGCCTCCTGTCTACGGGCCCCAGCCACCAACTACACATTAAAGTGAAAAGTGAAGCAGAATAATAATGTATGGTGATATTGGTGGAAAAATCAAGGACTGAAATAAAAATGCCCGGGCGCCATTACTATGAAGAATACGAACGGCTACCAAGTTTGTCAGGAGTGGCCAGCATTAATTCACCATTTTTGGTTTAGCAATACTGCAGCAAGACCCTCATTATGAGTGGCCCATAGATTCCAATGGACCTCTAATTAGAGTTAGCTGCTTCATCAGAGTTGTACCTCTTGCAGGAATCCTGGAGCTCTGCGTGTTTCACCCGGGGATTTCACCTGCTGCAACCAGAACAAAAAGTCTCTGGGTGAAATACCAGCGAAAACCCATGGGAATATGCATGATAAATCGGATTGCTGCATGCTTTACCCAAATAAATGATAATCAACATAATGTCTACTTCCTGGAATTACCTGGACCCACATAATGGTGATTGCAGGGGAGGAAAGTAAGAGGGATTAATCTGGGCCAATAGTGATGAGGGCCTAAATCAGGGAGCACAATCTGCTGACTAGCAAACCTTTGGCTATGCACAGTAAGATGTCCTGGTGGTACCATGCTGTAGCACACTGCTGCTATTCAGCCAGCTACTTATTTTATCGAGGTGCTAGCACATTGGTACTAGAAAAAAAAGCAAATATAGGTCAGCCATATTGAAATTGTAAGCCTACCAAAGCAGAACAGACTTAAACGCCTCCATATCTAGGGCCTGAAAAGTTTTAATGTCGGTCACTACAACAGTATCTTTAAAGTCCACTGTTTAGTGCAAATTTCACATATACCAGCCCGGATAAAGCCTAAAGGTTTGACATTTGCATGGTGCATGCAGACCAGTGCCATGAAACGGCCACACAGTATCCAGGTACAAACTGACATGGTGGCTGACAAATGCAAAATAGTGAACAACTTTTAGGAACAGTTCTAAATCCACAGTGTGCAGAACAGATACCAGGAGCCAAAGCCAGGCGTCAAAATAAAAACTGATAAGGTTATATTTAAAAAAAAAGCATGGCTCAAAGAAAGGGTGGTAAGTGGGTCCAATGGGCAGAGTGCATGTTTATTTATTTAAAAGGTTTTATATAGCACTGGCTGGACCCAAGAGTATCAGAGCGCTTTGCAAGATTAGGTAATACAGAATTGCAGTATAACTTTTATACACATAAGTCAAAAAACAAGGCATACAATGATTGATTTAAATGAGGTAAAAATTAACAGAGATATCATAAATCTAACAACATATCGGAGATAATAGGTGTGGAGGAAAACAAAGGTTAGTTATTGGATGGGGGAGGGAGAGAAAGAGTAGGGTTACTAAGGAGGGTGAGGGGTACGGGGATGAAGGCGGAAGGAAGTTATCTATGCTTAGAAAAGTGGGGAGAGGTGGTCATAAATGAAAGAGTTAGGGCAGGGGTAAGAATATGTATCCGGTGACAATGTAATTTGGGACCCCAGTATTTGTTGAGAAGGAGCAGTTTGAGGTCTTTTTTGAAGCTGGAGCAGGAGGGGTTGCAGCGTAGTACCTTAGGGAGAGCATTCCATACAGCAGGCGCGTTTCCAGAGAAAGAGCGAGATTGTGTAGATTTCTTTTTTAATAAGGGTGGGATTAGGTTGAGAGCGTTAGTGCTCCTCATATTTCTGGTACAGCCCGATTTGTGGAGTTTATCAGAGAGGTAAGATGGGGTGTTTTGATGGAGGGCTTTGTGTGTGATGCAGGCAGTCTTGTAAGTGGATCTGCCTTCAATAGGAAGCCATTTAAGGTCTTTGAGGACGGGGGAGATGTGATCAAACCGCTTACAGTCAGTAATAAGCCTGGCAGCAAGGTTGAGAACGGATTTGATAGGGGCAAGGTGGACTTTGGGAGTTCCAGAGAGAGTGGCATTACCGTAGTCGAGTTTAGATTGGACCAATGATTGTGCCACTGATTTAAAGTCATCGGCAGGAATAAAGGGTTTAATTTGTTTAAGATGGTGGAGTGTGAAGAGAGCGCCTTTGGCCATATTTTTTATATGGGGAGTAAGACAAGTTCTGGTCGATGCTAATGCCGAGGGATTTGACTGAGCGAGGGATGTATAGAGAGCAGTTAAGAGCTTTGATGTCAGAGATCCAATGTAGAATAGGGAGAGAGTTGTTTTTAGGAGAGAATAGAATGATTTCTGTTTTTTTAGGGTTAAGTTTTAGGTGGTTGTGATGGTGTTTGTATGTAACTGGTAAATAATAGGCTTGAATCCTGCCATGGCGGAGTCAGTGTTTCAACCTTCAGAATTTGATTAAATGAGTGCCATTGGGATGTCTGATGACATGACCTACTATTGAAGCACAAAGAGAACAAAGAGTGAATACAGTGATGTTTACATATAAACACCTTTAAAGAGAATACAAAAAGGAGGATAGTTCAAGCTGTAGCAAATGTGTACTTCCATTTCAAGACAATGCAGCCTCCTTGCGGGCTCTTTATGAGGGATATCACTCCATAATGATCGTAGAGGTGGAGACCGTGGCCATGCAACCCACCCTCCTTGGAATCTGTGAAGGCAAGTCTTAGAGGCCTTCATAAGTATGGGAAGTAGTACTACAGGGGAACTCTTTTATGTAGTTTTACATGTTGTCGCCACTTAGCCCCAAAACATCTAAAAGGGGAGTAAAATACCAATATTCAAGGAATGGCCATAAACAATTAGTATAAACAGAAAGGATTGTGCCCTCAGCACATTTACCAGTAGGGAGTTGGACGTTCTCGGCTGATTCACAAAGGCGTACAAGAGTATGAAAAAGATGCCTCCAGTAGCATTACTTTCTGAAATCATAAATGCATTGAGTATTAGCCCTGTGTGTCAAGATATGTGTCAAGTATAACCGTCTCAGGGTTAGCTGAATACCTAGTCAAAGTTACTAATGTGCAAAACACTGGTGGTATTCCCAAAATATAAAAAAATGGAAGAAAACAACTCATAGATGCTCATTCAATGGTAAAAATACCCAGTTTACGATCCACTTTATACTTTTTTTGTAGGTTCTGGCAAGGTATTAGAAGGACAATCTTTGTAACTAAGAAACTTGTTCTTATAAGGATGCAATGATCTCTTCATGTATTCTAGAAAATGAACTGGTGTGCCGTGTGGTTGCAGGTTGCATAACCCGAGCTGTAAAAATAAGGAAATCCCCTGTATTTCTGGATAAACTGGTTTATGAAGATGATTGAAAAATGGTTTTTAGCACAATAAGCTTTATTAACATCGAGATACTAGTAGGTTTCTTTCAACAATGGGATTTTATCATTTATTTTATTGAATGAGTTTTTAACGCATAATGTATGAAATTATGTTTATTATTCGATTTTATGATACTCTTTTATGTACTTTTATGGATCTATAAAAATATATAAATAAAGTTATTTGGATTAATTTATTGAGTATTAGCCCTATGTTTCTAAGCCAGAGCTCTAATATTAATCATGGTATTAATGCCGCCACTGTTGAGATCTAATTGTAACCAAGAGATTTTACGTATGAACGAGACATGGCTGGAAATGCAGACCTTCATCAATCCACTGTCGATAAACAGAGCTACCTCACTTTTGTCAAAGAATAAGTATAGCCCTCTGGAATTATAACTGAGGTAGCAGACTTCATATTAAAAAGGAGTTTCAGCATGACTTTCTCAGCCAAAGACTGGCATCTCTCACAGATATTCAGCATTTGCACATTGTGTGCATCATCTTTGCCTTTCAACGCATGTATGCATGTGTATGTGGTTTTTGTACAGCGCAAGCGAAGAGGCAGCATAGTGCTTGCACTCAAGGATGAGTCAGCATTCAAGAAAGAGAGGGAGGATGAGAGGAGGGTGAAGAGAGAAAGAGCAGGAGCACGTGAGGAGCATGCAAGGAGCACACGTGCTTGAGAAGGAGGGAGAGAAAGAAGGTCGACATGAGCTCCCGTCGTCAGAATGTTTTTTTTTTAATTTAGAAAATTGAAAAGTAATCCCCTTACATTAGCAGTGGAAGGTTACACTGAATCAATCAAAAAGAGTGTAAAACCTAAATGCTCCAGGAGTGGACGAAGAGACGGGATATGGAGGCAAGCCTCCAATCCAGGAGTAGGGAACTGACATGGATAAGAAAAACATGTAATCATGAGCAGTGGGCAGAGCCAAGCAAACTCTAAGAAGCTTTGGTAGCAATCCTGTCTGCAACGGACAGGTAACGTGGCCGCAGCCAGACGGCGAAAAACCTTGAAAACGTCTGCTCCATAAGGCAAACAGAAGTTCTGAAAGCAGCTTTCCAAAAGTACCAAAAAACACACCAAGTCAGACTTGCATACACTATCCTAGATAACAGATGACATTGGATCCATTTGTGAAAATGAACAGAACTCCAGTCTTCTGTGATTCCTTCTTGCTCTTGCATTGGTGAGAGCTGGGAGTGGTACCGACTCCTTCGAGGAAGGACTTCAATGCTTCATTTGAAAGCAAGAATGCAGGTTCCAACCTTCTGCCAATAGGCGTACTTCCTGAAAATGTATATCGTCTTGTTTGTTTCTGTGAAGCAAAATGGTCTAAGAATCAGGAGGGAGGCATATTTACACAAGGGATTAAAGCGCATTAGTTCATTTCAGTAAAGGATAAAAGTAGCACAAAAGAAAGAGGAGCCCGCTCTATATGTAGACTTGTACAACAAATGACTCACTAAAACCAGCGGCAACATTTACAAAGCCATCACGCCAGCACCCCTGCTTATCATGCAAACAAGCTCACCATATCTGCTAGTTATCGGCACACCCACAGGTAGGATTCCATCGGACTTCAGACTAGATTGATTGTGTAAATAGAAAAACAAGGCAGCACACCTTTTCCTTCTATGCTCCCAGTATCTGGAACATCATCCCTGTATTCATCAGGACTACCTCAATGTTGCTCCAATTTTGGAAAGAGTTGAAGATGCACCTCTTCAAAGAACAGTACATCACAATGCATTAACCATACACAACCCAGACGACTCTCCTATGACTCGCTGACTTCACGCTAGTCTTTGACTCTGCACAGCGCCCTGCTGCCTTTTTGATAGGCTTCTGATATAGAAATACCACATGCATACATACCTCAATGGAATGTCTGTGCACAAACTAAATCACATATAGTTAATTAAAATTCTATTGTAAATGACCTAAAATCATTACAAATATATCGAGGGTGGCCATTTTTCTCGAACTGAGGCTGAAATCACGAATTCAAAAGCATTGAAATAACAGTGAAGAAGATTTGCCCCACAGTAACGACAGCGGAAAAAGGTTGCACCCCATAAAGGTTTATTAGCAAATTAATAAGTTACAGTCTCAAATCAAATCAATTAGACATAAATCCAAATTCATTTGAGAAAAGCATACATGAATATTATCCCAACAATTCAAGCTAGTAAAAGTGGGTATTGCATTATTAGGGGCAACATAATGCAAATCGAAGCACAATCCTGATTCTATAGTGGGAACTCCCTAGTGGTGAACTAGGTTGTGGCAGGTAGGGTAATTTAGAAGCAGCTGGTGTCAGCAAATATAGCATTGAAAGAGGAACCAAATAAATGTTCCAATTGGATTGAGAAGGAATGTTCTTACTCTCAATAGTAAGTCAATCAGCAGGAAAATCAGGTGCATTGGTTTCAAGAGTAGGGAAAGGAGGTCCATCTGCAATGGTGGACGGGGGCAAGTGATTCCTATAACAAGCTTCACAGTTAAAACAACATTCCATCGAAGATTATTATTATTATTATTATTATTATTTATTTTTGTAGAGCGCGTAGTCACCCTGAGGTATCCCAGCGCTAACGAAAACCCTAACTCTCCAGTTCGGTGGGCCAGGGGCAAAACAGAGGTGAGGGGGAGGGGGGGAGGGGACAAAGACTCAGTGTAAGGGAAGGCGTGAGTCATTTGGGAAAAAGATGAGTTTTTAGCTGCTTCCTGAAGCGAAGGTATTGTGGTTCGAGTCGCAAGTCGCGGGGGAGCGAGTTCCAAAGACGTGCGGTTTGAACTGAGAAGCGTCTTCCTCCGGCTCGGGCTTTCTTGAATCTGGGGGTAGTGATGAAATTTTCTGTGTCAGACCGGAGGGATTTTGTGGCTTTATAGGGAGTGATGAGTTTACTAAGGACTGGGGGGGCCTTGTTTTTGCAGAGTTTTGTGGGCTAGGCATAGAGCCTTGAATTTGACTCGCTCCCTTATGGGAAGCCAATGGAGGAGTTTTAGGGCAGGTTTAGCGGAAGTTCTGGCAGGGGTATTTGTGATAATCCGGGCTGCAGTATTCTGGATTCTCTGAAGCTTGTTGAGGGTCGCTTCAGGAGCGCCCAGATAAATCACGTTGCTGTAGTCAAGCCTCGATAGTATAAGGCCTTGAATTAGCAATTTTTGTGAGTTGAAGGGTAAGAGGGGCAGGACTTTCCTCAGGGATTTTAAGAGGCCGAAACAGGTCCTGGCTACTTTCTTTGCCTGTACTGTGAATGAGAGGTCAGTGTCGATCCACACCCCCAGACTTTTAACCTCTTCTTTTGGGTCGGGGGGAGGGCCCAGGTAGGCAGGCCAGATGTTAGAGGAGAGTGAGAGGCCTTTCGGGCCGAGGAGCAGAACTTTGGTTTTTGTCCCGTTTAATTTTAGAGCTGACTTATTCATCCAGCAATGGACCTGCGTAAGGCAGTTGAATAGGTCTGCTGATTGTTGTCTGGGGTGAGACAAAGACACCACTAATTGTGTGTCGTCAGCATAGCTGACGACGCTCACTCCGAATGGGGTGATGACCTCCTCCAATGTGGACATATAGATATTAAATAATGTGGGGCTCAGGGAGGAGCCCTGAGGCACACCACATTGGAGAGGCATTTCGGAGGAGCAGGCGTTCTTCTCCCAGATCTGGTAGGTCCGTTGAGCTAAAAAGGATGAGAGCCAGGATAAGGCCGAGCCTTCCACACCAACTCTTTTAAGTCTTCTAATAAGGAGTTGGTGGTTGACGGTGTCGAATGCCGCACTTAGGTCGAGGAGGATCACTGCCACTGATCCTCCTCCGTCCAATAGTGTTCTAGCCTCTTCTACCGCTGCCAGGAGGGCGATGTCAGTGCCCTGTCCTGGTCGAAAGCCCGTCTGGGAACTTTTTAGTTTATTATTGACCTCAAGAAACTGCGAGAGTTTCCTGTTGACTAGTTTTTCAGCGATCTTACTGACTCCTGGGAGAAGGGAGATGGGCCGGTAATTCGTCAGATTTTCGGGGTCGAGGGATGGTTTCTTTAATAGGGCTTTTACGACCGCCGTCTTCCAGTTCGGGGGAACAACTCCCTGTTGGAGTGAGGCATTGATCAAATGGGTCATAGGGGGAGTGATCGTGTGGGCTACCTCCTTAAGGATCCAGAGTGGGGCGGGGTCCCTGGGGGATCCGCTCTTCATGGATTTGAGCGTGTTTCCTACTTCTTCCGTGGTAACTTGGCCCCAGGAAGAGAGACGGATAGATGATGGAGGGTACGAGGGGGCAGTTTCTTCACACGAATTCACAGAGGGAATTGAAGCAAGAATTGTTTGAATTTTGTCATAAAAGAAATTAGCCAATTGTTGGCATTTCTCCTGATCAGCTTTGGGGTCAGTGTGGTGTCTCGGTCCCGGTTCTGGGGTTTTTAACAGCTCTTTAAGGATGGCATAGGATTCCTTACTGGAGCATCCAGCTTTCTCTATTCTCCCCTGAAAGAAAATGCTTTTGGTTTTTCGGATAGCGGTTTTATAGGTAGATAGAGAGGTGGAATAGATGTCTTTGTTGATCTCCGATTTAAACCTTCTCCAGGAGCGTTCCGTTCTCTTGCACTCTTGACGCAGAGCTTTGAGCTCTGGGGTGTACCAGAGAGCGGAGGATAGTCTTTTAGGATGTTTAAGGATCGCAGTTTTTGGGAGAAGTGTGTCTAAGGAGGAGGTGATCCATTCATTAAACTGTCTGTCAGCTATGGCAGGGTCGGTTAAAAGCTCGGGGATGGAGTCTGTGAGGGCGGCGGCCCATTCATCAGGTGCGAGTTTGCGCCACCATCGGTCGGTAACCTGGATTTTAGAGGTTAGGGAGTTCGTGGTGGAAATTTCCCATAAGATGGGGACCATAAAATGGTCGGTCCATGGAAGGGTTACGGGAGGTCTGGTGGTAATGGTTGCTATATTAGTGAGAATGGGATCCAACAAGTGTCCCTTCTCATGGGTAGGCTCGTTGTTGACCAATCGGACGTTTAGAGATGTTAGGTCTTGCCGAAGTTCAGAGGCTAACCGATCCGTAGGGTCCATGAAGTGGAAGTTTAGGTCACCTAGCATAAGGAAGTTGGAGTTGGACGAAGCTAGCTGTGACACTGATTCGATGACAGCATTAAAAAAATTACCAGGAGCACCTGGGGGGCGGTAGATCAGTAGCCCTGACAGGGAGTGAGCTGGGGAAGTTTGGATGGAGAATTGACAGCTCTCACAGTCCTCAATGTGAGCGTTGGAAGTTCTACAAGTGAATTGTTCCCTGAAGACTATAGCTACCCCCCCTCCCCTCCCTTTGGGTCTGTGTAGGGCTTGGCAAAGATACCCTGGGGGAAGGGCCGTGACGATGTCCGAGTCGGTGCTATCTGAAAGCCATGTTTCCGTTAAAAACAGGAGGTCGAGATCCTGATCTTGAATAAGCAGATTGGTTTCGATCGCATGTTTAGAGAGGGAGCGGCAGTTAAGGAGTCCCATCTTCAGTGCGGGTTTTGTCAAGTTCGAGGGGGTCGGATTACAGCGCATACAATTGGAGAAGGTATAACCTTCAGTATGTGTGTGGTAACAGGCAAGAATTTTCTTAGGTTGTAGTGCGCGAAGTGCCTCTCCAGTATATATCACACGGTCACGAGGGCTACCTGGTAGAGTAACTGGGCCTGGGTCCGGTTGGGCCCGGACGGGCCCAGACGGGCTTGCCTTTGGCGCGCCTTTGGCGCGCTGACGGCGTGCCCGCTGCACCCGTCCGCTGCGCTCCCTGAACTGACACATTATTTATGGGCGGAGGGGGTGTGCGCAGGCGGTGGGCGTGGCCACCCGGAGGGGGCATGTCCTGGTCTCCTCGCGGCCGGTAATGGCGGCGTTCAAGTGGGTCCTGTATACCACAGCGATCAAATCAGCTGTTACCAGTGACACCGGTGAGTGCAGGGGGAGAAGTGCACAGTGGGTTTAAAAAAAACACAAATTCAGACAATTTTAAAAGATATACGATCTTGTGCAAAGCGTTGCTCCCGGCTTCCGCCTCAGGAGTTTTAGGGTAAAGTGCAGCTCTCGTAATCAGAGCGCGCTTTTATCTGTTTTCGTGGGCGGTGGGCGTGGCCACCCGGAGGGGGCGTGTCCTGGTCTCCTCGCGGCCGGTAATGGCGGCGTTCAAGTGGGTCCTGTATACCACAGCGATCAAATCAGCTGTTACCAGTGACACCGGTGAGTGCAGGGGGAGAAGTGCACAGTGGGTTTAAAAAAACACAAATTCAGACAATTTTAAAAGATATACGATCTTGTGCAAAGCGTTGCTCCCGGCTTCCGCCTCAGGAGATAATACATTGTATAGGTTCTCACCGGGTAGGAGCCAATCAAGATCCAGTGTTTATTCTAAACTCAGTGTGGGCCTAATGCTCACAGCTAATGCAATGCCAACTTCTTCCAAATCTGCAACCTTCAAAACTCAAAAAGGAGTATTCACCTCCTTAGTTTCTCATCCCATGCAGGGTGTTAACATCATCATCCAATCTAACTAATTGCTTCCCTGCGACTTTCTGAAAGCTAACAAAGAATACAGAACGCAGTGACTCCTGTGACTGAAACAGAAAAGATGTTATACATAGCAAGCAGAAATACACCGTGTATTTTAAATGAGACCGAGGGACCTAGGTCTACTCATGACAATGTTGCAATACACATTTGCTATCTAAAAAAATGAAATATATTATTCATTCAATTTAGGAAACCTAAATATAAAGCATGTAGAACAACATATGAAATAATGCACAAAGGATGAGTAGATCCATGAATAAATCAAGTGGGCCATGGTTATGTGGTTATAGATCAATACTTCATTAAGCACAAATAAATGATAGTGACTGCATCATGAATAGGCAAGTCAACAAATTTTGTTACTCCGCCTTTCATCTTCTGATTTTTTTCCCTACACACCAGTGTGCTTGCTGCCTCTTTCGTGGAGGTCAAACCTTGTTGGTGAAAAGTGGTTTTAACAGTTTACCATATTCTATTTAAGACCAAATATATCAAATGGAATTTCCATTCACAAATGCGACAACAACGAAAATTCTATTATCCCACCACCACCAATCTACTGATTTGTGCTATTGCCAACACTACAAATCTAAACCTCACAAATGTTTTTTTTACACATACAGTCCACCTCTCAACATACATTGAGTTAGTCCAAACCTCTGTTGGCAATAAGTGCTTCAGGGTACTGGTGATGGGATCACGAAGGTGGTAGCCATGTTTTTAATGAATGAATGTCATACTCCTTACACGACAAACCAAAAAAGATGTTTGACACAAAGGGTTGGATTATCTTCTTTCTTATTCACGTAACATATTGGAACCATAGAGGAGTGACTGGTAAAGTCAAACACTAGTAGGCCACAGGATGTACTGCTTGCTCAAAAATCGATTTCTTTTAGCACTTATTTGAATGTACAGTTTAAAAGTTTTTCCTGCCACTCATTAAAAAAGTGTGCAGTTTTCTACAAAACCAAAAATGCATATCTTTGTTGGTGCTATCATGGGATTTCATGCAATACTAAAATTGTGCCAGTGTTTGCAGGTTGCATTCCTTTTTGGTGACCACGAACTTTTTTATCATCAGATTTTGACCCAGAGCAATAGACTGAAATGCAAAAATGGGAGAAAGAAATCAGTAGAAAAATGTATGAGAACAACAAGAAAGAGAAATAGCCAGGATGAAAAAGACCCGCAAGAGTGAGATAAAGAGTAATGCTGGGTGTTGGATGAAAGAGGCATGAGGTAGAGTCAACAAATATTTGGTTGTTGTCTGCAAAAAAAGTGGGCTGTGTTGAAAAACTTTAGGCCCATGAGCGTAATTGTTTTTTTACAAATTGAGGCACTAGCTGACTTACCTTTTGCTTGTTTTAGGAAAGGGATTGTTGATCCTCGCTGGACCGAAGTGGCACCAGCATCGTAAACTGTTGACTCCTGGATTTCACTATGACATTTTGAAACCCTACGTGAAACTGATCTCTGATTCGACCAAAGTGATGCTGGTATGATACACACTCCAGAGCTTCCTATTGATGCATGCACAGATGGTTAATGTTACACAAAAACAGGGAGATGGTTGTTCGGATTGACACGCAGGGAGCTTGTGAGAGGATCAATAAATTAAGGAAGAGACGTTCAATGAGGAGAGTAAATGTGTGGGCTTCCAGAATACTTCAAGCAATGGAGGTACCTAATCCTACAGGTAATTAATACCTAGCAAAATATGTTTTAGTTATTCCCTCGGGGCTCTTACTGCTGAACTACAACCACAAAACGTGGAGCAGCGGTGTCATTTTTTCAAAAATCATAGGGTAGTGGAAGTGACATCAAGTGACTTTTGACCCCTTGTGACACCACAGGGAGGGCAGCTAGCATTCAAGAGGTTCGGAGATTCACCCATTTATTCCTGGCGCAAGTGGAAAAGGTCTGCTCTTCCAATTTCCAGATTTTAAGGCTTCCCACCCTGATTATAGTATGGGCCATTCTGGGCTTGAAAAATTTGAGAAACCAGCAGCTTCCCAAAATAACATTCATAACAATTATTTCCCGTGTATAAAAAAGAAACAAAAAGTATATATTTACTACATACCCCCTCAGCAGAGCTCCAAATAACGAGCTGACACAATTTCACAAGGAGCCCACAAGGGAAACCACAGTGGCGTGACGCAAAGTGATGGACCCCCTTGCAGAATTTGAAGAAGACCCCCTTAGTCTACCATATGACACATATACTCATTGGACATTGGCTTAATAAGGGCCCCCTTTTGGCTTGGGGGCTCCATGAAGGGTTGACCCCCCTGGGGCCTGTGTTATGCCCATGGGAACCAAGTGTGATCTCTAATTTTTCACTGCAAATTCTTTGAGGAGTTTGTGAAGTCACCAAAGTAGGAAATTGACACACCAATATAAATGTAAAAATCCATGTGTAGATTTCCTAGTTTTTTGGTACTTGAAAAACTGCACACAGCAGGTATCATGCATATTTTACACAGGATGTCCATGTCCCACCATTACCTGCAACCATGTTGGTATGGGCATGGGCAAGTCACACACACTTACCCTTTTTTAATCTTCGAGCCATGGTGCGGGGAGAGGGAGGTTCATTCTTTAGAAGAAACAAGTTTTTGTTATAATTATTTATAGCCTTTCTGATAATGAAATATATCTCTCATGTCAATCTCCACCTCAGATCAATGAAATTACTCTGTAAGGACATGTGGCAATATTATTTTGATTTTATTTGTTTGTTTTGTGCCTCATGCTCCAGAACAAGTTACCATAGAGGAATTTTGCCAATGGTTCATTTAAAACAGATGCTCTTGTTCTGTGATCCGCTATGATTTGGTACATATATGATAGCATGCCAGTGTAACACACACAACAAAGGGGATGAGGAGGTAAGAGAAAAAATATATTATGATCTATTATCACCCTCTCTGGAAATCCATATGGGTAAAAAGTGATAACATTTTGCTTTTACGCAGTGTGTGAATACAGGGCGACGCTGCTGCCCCTACCCCGGTTTTAGAGAGATGACACAATTTCCAGGGTAAGAAGCTTTAGTCTTGATCCCACTGGTATATCTGTTTTTATTAACCCCTTGTTAATGCAAATGTGTTGATTGGCGCTTCACATTGAAAAGGTGATATTGGGAACAAAAGGTATGATTGTGCATGACACAATCAATTACATGAGCATTTGACCGCAATTGACACGGTTTGGGTGCAAGAGCCACATACATTCACCGTCTTGTGGAATCTTATTGAATTGGTTGTTATTTGTTTTACAGTAAATTCCGGGTGTTATGAACAGAAGTGACAGGTAAGGTCACTGAATGGCATTACATCACTGCAAATCTTACTAACTAGTGGAAACCAGGAATGGTGTTAGTGACTATAGGGATCTTAGTCCTGATGAAGGCCAATGACCCTGAGTGGCCATAGATGACTTGGCGAAACATGTTGACAGTATAAAAGATGACAGGGCAATAATACCCCAATACCACCGCAAGATATGTTTTTAACCCTGCCTAGGGGGCCCAGAATTAAATAGAGAGTAGCACTCCTAATGCAGTTTTAATAAAATATTGCACGGTGGATCTCTTTGAATTATTGTTTGAAACTATATAGGTATAAAAAAAATTCACCAGCCCTTGCGTTGGCTGCGCAAGGGGTGTTGTAGGTTGCCCTATGATGAAACATGCTAGTATTAGAAGGTGAGGGCACTTTTTACCCCTATATAGGTTACCAGAGAAGGTGATAATATATTTTTTGTCTTAGCTCCTCAGCCCTTTGTTGTGTGTGTTAGGTTTATAGTTAGGGAGGATGGTTGAGGAGTTGTACCTCTCACCCTGTCTCTTTGTGTGTTCAGCATACCAAGGTCAACAGTGATAGATTGTATGTCTTTGTTGCACTAGGATAAATGGGAAAAGATCATCACCGAAAATAACACAGTGGAACTTTTTGAGCACATCAGCCTGATGGCCCTCGACAGCATCATGAAATGCGCCTTCAGCTATGAGAGCAACTGCCAAACAGACAGGTGGGTGCTTACCAGTAGTAGAAGAAGTGCTTCTTTAGTCACATTTACTTCTTACAGGACAATGAAAGGGCTCACCGTGTCAATTTACCACAGCCCAGGTCAACATAGGGAACATAATGACCATGGTCAAGGGTCAACTCCCTTAACATAGCATTGCATCGAGACACAAAGAAGCATGATGCTAAAGGGCAATTTATACAATTTCCCAGGTGCGAGAGGTCTGCTTGGCCCACAGTGCCATAGTATGGAGAGAATCACAACCGGCCCCACAGCACTTCACAAGAGGTAAGGTAGAAATAATGCAGGAACTGAGGGGCAGATGTATCATTGTAGCAGATTGCGAGTCCGTAATAGCGATTTTTGGAGAATCTCTATTAAGGACTCGCAAAATGCTATGTACGTAGGAATCGCAATATTTTTTACGATTCCTACACATTCCTTATTTGCGACTCGCAAATTGCGCATGCAATTTCAAGGGTGCGAGGGATCCTAAAGGACGCCGTGTTGCACTCCTGAAATGTGCATGTGTGCACATGTTGAGCACTGTATGTGTGCCACATGGCACTTTGAAAAAAGCTAAAAATTGCTTTTTTCAAGGTCATCGCAATTTACCACCAACTTAGAGTTGGTGGTAATTTGCAATTCCTTACCGCAATATCCCAATTAGGGTTTTCCATTCCTACATTGCACACAGCTACATTGCGATCGCAAATGCGGAAATTCTGCACATTTTTGCGTTTGCGACCACAATTTAGCTTGATACATCTGGCCCAGAGATTCATACCACGGGCCAAAATTCCCAGATTAATTCCTACATCAGTGACAAAGAAACCAAAACTATTCACACATATCATTGTACGTCATTAAAAACAGATGGGCCTTGCTTTGCAAAAAGGTTACAATATGTTATGTGTTCATCTGAGAGGGACACCCATGTGGGTCAATGAGAAACCTACAGATATGTGTTAATACTTTAAGCCATTATAATAGCAAACCGAGTCAAAGAGACAGGGAAGATCTTGTCCTGCTCGGAAGCTGTAGAGTCAGAAACAAGCATTTACAATGCAACGGTCTCAGCATTGTTAAAGTTAGAGCTATTGGCATTGCTCATGACATTTTTTTTGTTTATGTTTTTGTTTTTAAAACATGTAAAGAAACGGCATTGTTATTTACAATGTCAATAGCTTAATCAGTGTGTGTGTAGGTGGCTCTGTGTGTGGGTGCAAATGCAATAGGTCTCGCATTTGAGAGTGATTAAGCTATTGACATTGTAAATAACAATGCCGTTTCTTTAAATGTTTTAAAAACAAAAACATAAACAAAAATAATGTCATGAGCAATGGCAATAGCTCTAACTTTACCAATGCCGAGACCATTGCATTGTAAATGCTTGTTTTTATTTATGTTTTTGTTTTTAAAACATTTAAAGAAACGGCATTGTCATGAGCAATGCCAATAGCTCTAACTTTACCAATGCCGAGACCATTGCATTGTAAATGCTTGTTTTTTCTGGACTGCAGTGACAGCAGGAACTTAATGTGCGTGTGGTGAGCGTTATAGGGGAAGGGAAATCCATTAAAGAGTCATTTTCTCTCAGGATTTCCCTTCTCTTTTTGAAAGTCAAGAGCAACAACATTGTCCTCGTGTCACCAGGGCTTTAAGTAGAAGCTTTTTCAATATTATATACAAGCCATAGTTGCTGCTTATTTATCTTCTGAAACTAACAACCATTGACAAAGCCAGTAGTCCTGACTTGTAGGTATGATGTGACTTGTTGTATCATAGATCTGGACGCAATGACAGGAACAGCAAAATACAAGTCGGGCGGCACACTGTGTTAAATACTGACTTTTAGTTTGTGTTTTTAAGCCACGCCCTTAATTATATTGACCACGCCCCTTTGAGAGACCCTCCAGTTTTTTCATCCCACTTAAAGCCCTGTCTGTGGGTGACGTAGCCCTGTATTTGGGGTTTTCAAACCTTGAATGTACATCTTTAATTACATGCACTCTCACTTCTCTGTACATTTTCTCCAGCGTGAGGGGAGTGGGCATTGTAGACAAGGAATGGTCTGGGAAGTGTGTGCACACACACAAGCGATTGCTGGCGTTCACCAACGTTTCTATAGTTGTTCCCACTCTGGACATGACCTGATATTTACTTCTGTCAAGGGGAGGATCGAATCCGTGTCAAGAGTATAAATGACGGAGGAACACCTCTGGAATGAGTTGGAATGTAGGGAATTTGGTTTCTCTGTGGTGAAAATGTTTTCCTCAAGGAGAAACAAAAAGGAAAATACGTTTTAAATACAGTTGTACTACTGCTGCATCGAATTACATACGTGTAAAAGTTTCACATGGGCGTCATTATTTATTTGCAAAAGGATTACGGGTGAACCCAATATAAACTGCAACTGTCCCAGCACCCCAGGGCATTGCTGAGCTCCTCTGCAAATTCAAGAAACTCTGGAAATGTACTCCAGGCGTAGAAGGAAAACCCACGGGACTCGCGTAAATCATGTCGTACTTTTTCTGAGACTCGGACCACCAGAACAGCTTTAGCTATGCTCGTTCTCTGCCCTGACGTTTTAAATCCGCGTGTCAAGAAAGCTGAGCTTTTCTTGAGAAATGCAGCCGAGGGCGCTGGACTGGTTAATCTTGCCTTCTACAAAGGGTAGGTGTGGTGGCGGCAAACCGGATCCTACCACCTGACAACTTGTGAAAAGTGCAGCTCCTTGAACAATGGAGTCTGATTCAAGCAGGATGTTGCAGAACAGACTGTTTGCTCCGAAGTAGCATTTCCCCTACATACACAGTGCACGAGAAAGAAAGCAAACTGGCTCAACAGGTGGGCTACTGGCAATTCTTCCGGGGGAGGGGCAATCAGTCACGCGTGACGCCCAATTGGCTGTGCCAGTTGTGCTACCCCCCTTTCAGTCGCTGTCCGCCGTGGTAATTCCCAAATCTCCACGTGGGCCAGTCTGCTTGATCGCTCCTCGTTGCACACCTATTCCGCCCTAGAGGGTCGCCTGTCTGCGCGTTTTACTGCTGCTGAAGTGTTTAAATGTGTCCTTTGTCACATGGCTCCTATAGGGGCTTGGACGTCAAGTATCGCACCTGATAGCTCTCGAATGAGGGGGAGGAATAATATTTAGAAAGGTGATCCCCAGTGATGGAACTGGAAAAATGTACTCCTGGAACCCATAAATTGGGGTCAAGGTGTGGCAGAGGAAAGTGGGTGGGGTCACGGTGGTAGAGCTTGAAAAGCCATTTGGGGAGGCTATTTTTGGCACGAGTATTACAACAAAATGTATGTCGTTGATTTTGTTGCGTGTCAGGAAGGGGGGCAAACATCTGGTGGGTACTTTCGTCTATGCAGGTGTTCCTTGGAGCAGATTCACGCGCGCCTGCCCTGCCACTGTGAGCGGCAAAGAAAGGAAAACATTGCGCAACTCAAGACCGCGACAAAATACAAGTTCTCCGTCTCTCCTCCGGGCTGTCCGCGTCCCAGGGTAGCGGAGATTAAATGCAGAGCTCCACCGCTGTTGTCAACGAGTGCTCGTGATATGGAAGAGGTTCCGGGATAAGGTGTCACATGAAGCTGATGCGGGAAGGGGAGGGAGCAAGCTGCAGAGTAAGTCGGGATGTATTTTTATTCAGACGGGGCATGCGCGTTGCTGCCCTGAACAGAGACAACGGCAGAGGCCAGGACACGACTTTTTAACCTCTTCAGTGCTGCTGGATAGGTCCTGAGGCTATTGTACACTTTTGGGACGATGATGTAGAGTGGCCAGATTTTCAGCATTGAAAAGCGGGACAGTGCACTCATAGACGTGGGACTACCCTTTTGCTTTGAAAGTGAGGCACGGAAAGACCTAATCGGCAGTCCTCACCGCCATAGAAAACGCAGATAACAATTAAGTAACATTGCATGCAGCTTTTAGACACGACATCATCCGATGAGGCCTGTTAACTAATCCTGCACTGTATGTAACACATACATCCCGCCCCCTCTGCTCGGCCAACCCCCTGTGAACACCGGGACGGGTGCTAAACATGCAAGAATTGCCAGGGCAGATGTTGAAGAACCACCAGACTCCCCCGGCAAATCCGGGACTCCTCGTCTCCCTAGCCTAGACATTAGAGGCACGGTGTTAGGCCTGTATTGTGTGTAATGGTCTGCCCTGGTAGAAAGGTGGAAGTGACTCCTACCTAAGAGACACCACCGCCTTTCTCCGAGGCAGAGCAGAGAAATGCCTCGGAGAAAGGCAGCGTCGTTTTCGGATTCGGGGGCGTGTTTTGCTGTTGTCTCCTCCCTGAGACTTCTTGCAAAAAACACGTCCCCGATCCGAAAAGGACAGGGCCTAATCTGAATGACTGACCTCTTCTCCAATGGCTGGCCAGCATTCAAGAGGCCAGCCAATGGAGAACAGGGGAGAAGAGGGGCAGGTTCAAGCCCCTCTTCTCCATGTCATTAAATCTCCGACTTCCGGTTCTGCCTTTCGGCAGACCGGACGTCCTCGACCTAAAAAGCACTGGTCAGGATTAAAACAAGCATTATCAAAGCCAGTAGGCCTGTGTTTAATGCGCTAAAGCATGCAGTGTTAGCATATTAGAGTGAGACACGCAGGAGAAAGTCAGCAGGGAGGACAAAGAGGTCTATAGGTGTGCAGTTCTTTGCAGACGCAGGAGTGGAGGTGGAAGGATGTACCTAAACAACCAATACCATGATGTTAGGAAGGGATACTCCATTGGGCTGAGCCAAGATATGAATGACAAATTCTCAAGAAAGATGTTTGTAAATAATGCCAAAGGCTGAATTGGAAAGTCCGGTCCATGCGTATTGTTAGCAATAGGTGTGTTTAACAGCAGCACTTTCAAAATCCAGATCTAAAAACTATAAGGAACTCAAAATCAAATGTCGATGGAAAGTGAGGTTTTGGCCCAAGAACGAATACTTGCAGCAGACTCCCACTTAGGTTACGAAATGGTTGCTGGTAAATACACTTGTTTGTTTTATGTGAATGGAGCCTAACAAGCACCTCACTGTGCCCTACATGCTTTGTGTGTGTGAGGGAAGCTTGCAATCATAAACTTTAATCTGTATGGTGTGCCTCAAGCCACAATATATATTTTTACAACTAAGGAGCATATTTACAAAGGGATTGAACCACCGGAACGTCACTTTTGTTTACGTACTGGTGGCGCAGTGCCCTGTACCATATTTACAAAAGTGGTGTTGAGCCACTTTTTCTGGCTTAACGCCGCTTTGTAAATATGGTACCCTGTCACGCAGGTATCTGCTTGAAAGGATGTTTCTGTGGGCATTCCACTGCAACACCAATTGCTTATTGACGCTGCCCCAGATTTACAAGGAGATGTAAATCTGAGGCAGTACCAAAAACTAACACCACACAATAGCAGGCGTTAGAGTGGTGCAACAAGGAGAAATATTTTTATTTCTCTTCGTTTTTGCTTTTCTATGTGTGCTGCAGAATGCAGCACACACAAAGAGCAATATGCCATTATTGATTGTCTATGTGTTGAGAGGCGTCCCTTTTTGCTACTTCTATGTCTGTTACAGACACAGAAGTAGCAAATCGCTATTATTGCTTGTTTGTGTGCAGGAAGGGACACCTTCCTGCACACAAACAATTATTCCCTGTAATGCAGGCACCTGTGCACTATGGTGCAAGGGTGTATGTAATGGAGCTAGGCAGCTATTTTTAGCACCAGTGCTAGGTTAAACACAGGGGAGCACTGTATTGTTGTAAATACGGTGCATCCCTGCGTTTTGGAAATGGCAGAGCGTGGCGCTGCAAAATTTGCAACAGCTCCGCACACCGTCATTTCCTAGTGAATATTCCCACAAATGTTTATATATCGCTTTGTTTATCCACTTCAGAAAAATACAATTTTCCAAATGCCCAATGCTAAAAGTTTTCTTTGTTTGGTAAATATCCCCTTGTGAAAGCTGACATGTATTGACATTGATTCTTTTTTTGCATTACAAGCTTGCCATACGGAGTGGATTTCTGCACCCAGTTTTGAGACAGTCATTTAGAACATCGGTTTCCCACCTGGCTAGATATTTGGACAGATGACATGTCTGAGGGATATTTTTACTCTCTATGTAATGAGATTGCTGCAGCATTCAGAATAGCCCTGCTGGTCCAAAGGCCTGTAATTAAGGCCTGTAATTAAGGCCTGTAATTATAGCATTTATGTAGCACGAGGGACAGTTTTTCTGCTTTTTCCGTAATAACCCCATAAAATATGACTAATCGAATACCATAATCAATGGCACAGAAAAGGGCAGTATGGTGAATTCAATCCTGTGATGTCTGGTGGTCTGTAATGTGGACGCTATGGTACCTGAAGCACTTCAGTGCAAATGGATTCCAGCTGGAAGAGATAAGCAAAGTTAGGTATCACATTTGCATCGAACATCTACCTGCCCCAAGGCATTACTCTTGTATGGTTAAACCTTGAGGTTGGGAAAAGTGCCGGAAAGTTAGCAATGTCTACTGTATGGAAACTGGTTTATACATGTCTGTGAATAACTGGGCCCAGTTGTCTTGGAAGTTTGGACATGTAGCCTTCACTCTCTTGTCCACCCCAGCGAGCCTCTGACTTCTCACTTGACCTATTTAGGTTCCATAGGCTGGTAGATATTTACTTTACACATACACACTCAAGAGATCTTTTTTAGTACCTACTTTAACAACAACAGACCGGTTTTAATCACCACTTCCTCTGTGTATCCAGTGCTGCTCGTTGCAGATGGGTAGGGCAAGTGTTTCTAGTAAAGCAATGAACAAATACTGATTGGCATGTTAGATCCAAAAATGTTGTTTTGCCTCTCCACGTAATATTTGGAATATCTCTACAAATCGCTTCAATATTTCCATCTGCAGTGGCCCTTACCAACAAAAAAAAAATGAGATCGAAAGCTAGATGTGGCAACCTTTGCGAAGAATGGCAGAATTGACTTAAAGATTGTTCGTCAAAGTATGGAAAGAAAAAAAAACTTGCATTAAAAAGTCTAAAAAATCAGTTTTGTGGAAGAACAAACAAACTGAGTTGTAATGATATTATTTTCCAGAAAATAAGTGAAACGTCCTTTTCAGTTTTTTCATGCCCTTCTCTGGCGCAATAACAGTAATTTCAACCAGATTGGAAGCTTTTCGCCTTAATTTCATTGTTTAGTGTTTGACTGAAAGGTTTAAGACTATTGCAGTAACAACATTTGCAAAGTTGTGTATTTTAAAATTATTACAAACTGTTAAGTAGAATTTCACCCACTTCTAGATACATAAATATTGAAGCTTAACTTTAAATGCTGACGGCTGACTTCCTCGTGTACACGCCCCTGTTTTGGGTTTTCAGTATCTGTTTTTCTATCACATACAACAGTCTTCAATTCAAGATGTCTTTGTGATATAAATATCATGGTACATGCATGTATTTTGCATTATATTTCCTTCCCGCTTTTTCTCTATAGGTAGCATTTCATAGCGGTGCATCGAAGGGCATATCCCATGCAGAAAGTCAGGGTATGCAAATATTGTCTACATAGCAAATAAAAAATGCAGGTACTCCAGAGCATGATGTTATGAAACATGAGCAAATATTTCTTTTAAAGCTTCTGAAATGTTATAACATAAATGGAGGATGAGTGCTTGTTCACAGCTAATCTGAAGAAGCTCTGTTCTTACACCCCCCCCCCCTTCTGTACCTGCAGCAAGAATCCTTACGTCCAAGCCGTCTATAGCCTGTCCTACCTGAGTGACCACAGATTCCGCTGGTTTCCATACCATAATGATGTCATTTACTACCTCAGTCCCCATGGATACCTCTTCCGCAGGGCCTGTCGGAGAGCCCACGAGCACACAGGTACTGGAACTTTTCATCTCCAATCTGAAGGCATGTCTTACTCATCACGCATTGACCTTGGTGAAATCCAGCAGTAGCTGCTGCTTGCAGTTTGGAATTGTCTCACTGCCTTACAGTTTATTTTGACCCTGAGCCTATGATCAGTAATGTAGCATGGATGTCAAGGGCCCTGGTGCAAGCAAGGAAAATGGCGCCTTTTGATAGTAAACTACAGCAGTTATGAGGGATCAAGGGGCCCCTCCAGGCCCTGGGCCCATGTGCTACTTCCCCTGCTGCAACAGTTGGTCAATAAGAAATGTTTATTTCGGAGGTTTCATTTCATAAAACATGCAGTACATAATACAAAATAGTAAGTTAATAGAAAACCTAAAAAAACATACATTAAAATACAGTACATATTTATCAAATGTAAACGGTAAGTCGCAAGAGACTGGGATTTCACAGTTTTGGGGGCCGTAGCATACATTGCACGAGGCTAGTGCAAAC
Source organism: Triturus cristatus (assembly GCF_964204655.1). Lineage (NCBI taxonomy): Eukaryota > Metazoa > Chordata > Amphibia > Caudata > Salamandridae > Triturus > Triturus cristatus. The sequence goes on along the minus strand of NC_140586.1, from coordinate 781,109,538 downwards.
CATGATGCAACATTTTTTTTTCTCAAAAAACTTTATTGGCATTTCGAATCATAAGAGCAAGTTGTACCCGCAGGAGCCATGTCTGGGGGACCCATGTTCCCCGACCCCACCCTTGCCCCCCGTATCCACAGGTATATTCCATGAACATCCACGCCAACTATTCGGGTGGGATTCCCCCTTAGAGTTCTGTGTAATTAAACAGCATTAACTCCCTTCCCCCTTTCCCTCTCCGTGTCATGGTTTCCATTTTCTTAGTATGTGTGTCTTATGGGGATTTGGATTGTCGATTTTCTCAGGTTATTGCCATCCAGCTCCCCTTTCATTAGCATCCATCCGCCAGCCGTCTCAAAGGACAGCCGCAGCGCCCTCCGCTGGGAGTGGGTAACAGTCCCAGCAGCACTGTGACCGTATCTTCCTGGGGATTGGCCATCCTGTAGTTTTTTGCAAACATGGCAGTATGTTCTCCACATATTGCGCTACTGTCGGGCGTGTTCACAACATGTGTAGAAAGATCTCATCTGTCTCTGCATTGGGGCCACGCATTTAAACAGCCCAGTAGATTTCGCATAATGTCTGCGGGGTAAGATAAACCAGATAGTGTATTGTATTAGCTTAAATCACACATTAGAACTCACCGCCCAGACCCCTCATGAATTCTCGACCAGTCTCCCTCTGAGAGGGGTTCCCGTACCGCTTCCTCCCATCGCGCCTGTACAGGGAGAGTCTCCCTAGGGAGGTCATCGTGAAGTGCCCTATATACGTGGGATATCACACGCCGTCCCTGCGCCATATATAGCATCACTAAAAATACAATAGTACTAGGGGGCTCCTCGGGAAAGGATTCCCATAGTTCTCGGGCAACCTTAGATAGATTCCTATATGGCAGGAATTGCCATGTTCCCAGATCAAAGGCGGTCACCGCTGCCTCCTGTGTTAAAAATTGTTCATTATTGTAGAGTTCTCCCATCTTGAGGCACCGCCTTCTTTCCTCCTTCGAATTAACATGGATTCAGCTATACACTTGAAGGGCTTTACCACCCACAGCGGCATGTCTGGGGCATGGGGTGCATGCTGCACCACCTTCCTGACTGGTCTCCCATACCAAGGTCACGTGTTGTACGATGTATGGATAGGTCTTGGGGATTCCTGCATCAAGCATTAGGAGTTCCGGCAAAGAACGATCGCTACGAGTGACCGCCAAAAGTCACTTTTCCCAATTACAATGCTCATCCAGCCAGTGGACTGCATGTTGAAGCTCAGAGGCCATATAATAAAGCTCTAGACAAGGCACCTCCAAAACTCCATCTCCACATTTTCTTTGAAGTGCTGCTAAACATATCAGTTTACGCTTGGTTCCCCACAGGTGCTCCACCAGTAGGCCGTCCAGAGTTAGGAAATAGTGTCTTGGGATCTTATACAGGGAGTGTAGTAGGGAGTAAAGGCATCGGGGTAAAATAATAATTTTTATGATTGCTATTCGTCCCATCAGGGACAGAGGTAAGCCCCTCCAAAATCATATGGGGCTACGTATACCCTCCACCACTTTTCCTAAGTTGCACTCCCAAGTAGTAAGGGGCAGTATGCATCAGACAAATCCTTAAGTATTTCGTCCCTTCAGTCACCCACGGGAGGCCCACTACTGATAAATTTCCCTTTGACCCTTCCGCCTACCTCCCCACTGGAATCAGCTTGGATTTTTAAGGGTTTATTCGGAGTCCGGATACTGCCCCAAATCTCTACAGCACCGTGAGAAGAACCAGGACCGCTTGAGCTGGTTGACATATAAATACCAGTGTATCGTCGACATATCAGGAAACCACATAGTTGGTGTCCTCAAGGGATGGCCCCTGTCCACCCATCTGTTCTCTCAAAACCACCAGCAGACGCTCAACTGCTGCCGCAAAAATAAGCGATGACTAGGGGCAACCCAGTAGAATCGTCTACTCTGCCATCTTAGCAGGCCACGCCCACCATGATGCAACTTATGTTTAGGATGACTACTAGCAGGCATGAAGCAGCACTAAAACCTCTAACAATTTGAGGATAAGTAGCTGCATTGGAGTCAAAATCAGGCAAGCTAAAATGTAAGCACAATAAGATAGGGTTTGATCATTAACAGAATTTAAGAAAATAAAACGAAAGTTGGATCAAAAGATCAGTAGAGCACAGCCAGACATGTCCTTTTTCCCCTCCTTCCTTCCTTTCTTCCTTCGGGCTAGAACTTTAGATCTTTGTGCTTTCTCTATAGCCCTACTGCCTGTAGATATTTACTTAAGGAAAACACAGTATCAGTTTATGCGTGGCCCTCAAAACCTTCAAGGTTTCCTGGTAGCGTCTGAGGCCGAACCATATGCATAATGGTCCGATCCACTTGGCTCTTGGGTTTGCATAGGCATGACAAAAGAACAACACATGCCTAATAGTGAGAATTAGCCACCTGTATATATCCTTTGTCGATCTTAGGGCCACCTTCGACCTGGTCCCCATGGGGTTGTTATGGGCCTCATTTTAGAGTCTGGGGGTCACTAATACACTGCTCAACCCATTGAACTATGCTCAAGCCTGCTTTGGTCCACAGGTGCAACTCACCGACCACATCCCAATCCGCAGAGGAATGAGACAGGGGTGCTCATGTATCCCCCAAAAAGGATCATGCATTTAGATTTAGATAAACATTTAAATAATATAGGCTAACTACCTGGAAGTTACATTTTTATCCCTAGTAAATCAGGTGAGTCGAAAATTGTTCAATGCAAAGATTTAGATCATTTACGGGCAGGATGCATTTGCATAAAAAGTGATGTAACCAGATTCATATATTGGATGGGTTAACCACTTTTCCCTTGGCCTGGGATGGGAGAACTGGCACGTCTTTAACGACAATTAGATAGAGCATACATTCTGGGTGGAGTTGTGGATAGCGATTGTCCAGCCTGTGGGTTTGGCCAATTAGGGACAGACTGCTGTGATCTCTTACCGCTCGGCCATTCGTATGGTAAAGGGGCTGCACTTACCAGCTTATCACATTGGACTGGTTATGCGGAGTTTCTAAAGCCAAGCGTGGTTAAAAGTGAGACAGAGCAGTGATCCTGCGATGTGACTTTGGGTCATTCAATTGAGATGCTTCTGTGGAAAGAGATGTGCCACTCCATGCTGTCGGTGGCAACAAACCATTTTGTTAAGTCACTAGTTTTTGTTCCAACAGGTCAAGATGGGAAAGTAAGGGTGCAAGTTCTGCGTTTAAGATATTCCTGAACTTCTCCAGATAACACCCCATGATGTTACCCATATGCTTAGAGCTACGAGGAGGAGAGACCACAGCCCCCTTGAGCGGTGGAGGCAAACTAGAGTCGTCATTGCACAGCACGTGCTTCTCCTATGTGGACTTGTGTTGCATGGAGAATGGGATCTCGAAGGTCTTTGTTAATTTGCCAGATCGCATCGAGTGGGTAGCCCTTTTAGGTTTTAGATTTTGGATAGTGAGAGGAGTGCAGATCCAAGATGAGCATTTGAAGGGGTAGTGAGTATAGGGGTGCAAACCTGAAGCAGGATTAGTTGGTGGTATGCCCACCGATGCTGGATGCAAAGCCTTGATGGAAGGGTTTGCGTTCAGAGATAGCCTTCTCTCTAAGAGGCCTATTTCTGTGCTCGCTACGCCTACTGCCCCTGCCGGCATTCGGTCTACAGATGTGAACTTAAGGGCTGGTGGTTGGGCTGCGTCACATCCCTGTAATTTCCTTTTCCCCATCATATTGTAGCAAGGGACACCACTCTAGAGATACTTGTTGTAGACTCGTTACACTCAATGAAGCAATGTATCAATGAAGCGATTAGATAATGAGTCCATGAGAGCAGACGGGAGGGCGAAGTCAGTTCAACTCTATCAGTAGAATCATGTAAATTTCAGGGCGGATACAGTGCAGCAACAACTGGATCTGCCACTTACCTCCTCCCCTGGCTTTAGAGATTGCTGCCGCCTTCACCCACACACAGCACAGCAGCACAGAGTGGACTGTAGCAGCACTGTGGTGAGCGCCTGTGTAGCACCGGCCCACAAATGGCTCTTGCTCCCAAAGGGCTCAGGGGTAGAGTGCACTTCACCACAGGCACACAGGGCACACAGGGAGGGCTGTACCAATGTTAGCTACTCTTCTGCATAAAATCCTTTTAAATTGAAGGACAGGCTGCGTTGTTTGGCTTTGTGGCTATTGCTAATGCCGTTTAGTGTCCAAAAATACATGTTGAGTGTCTTCTACCTCTAGCATGATCCTTCTGTTAATCCAGAATAGTAAATGTTACTTATTTCACTGCGCTCGGCTTCCAGGTCATATATTGTAAAGTAACATGTGCCCAAGGCCTTAACATGCTATATTAAAAACTAAAATAAATAAAGTCAATTCTGCAGGATGTTAAACGCATGGCAAGAACCAGGCTATTTCCTGCCAGGGCTAAACAAGCATTGGCAAAGACAATAGGTCTCGCATATACAAGATCTATTGGCTTTGTCAATGTTTTTTTAGACATGTTGTACAGCAGCGCTGGCTTCAGTGCAGCATGGCTGAAAGTAAAAACAAGCATTTGCAATGCAATAGGTCTCGCATTTCTGAAAGCTAGAGCTTTTGGTGTTGAAAATAACAATTTATTTTACTTTAGTTTTTTTGTATGCAGTGGAGTGATGATATTTGCATGGTGCTATTGCCATTTGTCTGAACTTTAAGAGTGGGGATTGTAAATAGCAGGTTTAATACTTAACCTTGTATCAGAACAAAACTGCTAAAATGAGTTAGAAAGTGTGCACAAAGGAAGGTCATTCGGATGCCGCTTTGGTTTTTGTTGTTTGAGAAAGAAGTTTAAGTGTGTCTGCTACTTCAAGTACAGGTATTTTGCTCAAGCTATACTCAAAGGATACCAGGGTTATCAATATAGCAACAGATGATTGGATATCAGTGGATTTAAACATCTAATACCACAAGGCAAGATTTTTCTTACAAGTTCAATGTAAAAAGAGCAGCTGTGTCACGTGGGAGCAGCACAAACTGACAGCAGCCCAAGACACATCGCAATAATAACAAAAGCGGGAAACAGTAAACCAGTGAATGTTACGAACAATCCAGCTAGCTGTGTTTTCTAAATCACTGAGGGCCCGATTCCGATCCTGTAAAAAGGCCCTACGAATGGTCGTACGGAGCGTTTTCTCCGTACGACTCGTACCCGGTAAACTGTCCGTACAACCAAGGAAGTACGATTCGTACAGAATGCCTATTTCCATACGAATCGTACAAAAGACCGTATGGGTAAAAAACCCTACGAATCTGATCCGGAACAGCCTGTACGCGACGTCCGTACGTATGTAAGCAGCGTTTTACGGCCCAGCAAGTACGATTCGTCCCTACGGCACTCCTTTCGGCTCTTTTTTTTTACGGGAGCCAATAACAGCCGTAAAAGCTGAGTCCCCAGGGGTACGAGTCGTACAGGCCCCCCCGCGTATGTACGCACCGTACCCCCCCACCCGCGTATGTACGCACCGTACCCCACCCGCGAATGTATGCACCGTACCCCCAGCGCGTACACGCTGGGGGTACGGTGCGTACATACGCGGGTGGGGTACGGTGCGTACATACGCGGGTGGGGTACGGTGCATACATATCCGGGTGGTGTACGGTGCATACATACGCGGGTGGGGTACGGTGCATACATACGCGGGGGCCTGTACGACTTGAACCCCGGGAACAACTTTTCCCGGGCTACGAGTCGTACAAACTTCGCTTTGTAGCGGGTAGAGTCATTCCCCGTGTACGGGACGTTTTCCGTACGATTTGTAAATCTGATAGTCGGTCCGGATCGTACTTGTACGCTCGGACTGTATTTTTACGAATCGTACGGAAAAGTGTCCGGGTACGTCTCGTACAACTTTTCCCGCTACGAATCGTACGGATCGGGCCGATCTGTATGTACTTTTTCCCGTACGAATCGTACTTCACGGGTCGGACGTGACTTGTACAATTCGTACGGAAAAAAATACGGATACGAGTCGTACGGATATTTTTTTTTTCGGATCGGAATCGGCACCTGAATGTGCAAACTATGCCATACAAATTATTTTCTGAGAAACACGTTTCAATGCTATCCAGAATTTACTCAGACATTACTGTCGGACTTACTCCTCAGACAATGCTGCAAAGGAGATGGGTCACTTGACAACGACAAGCCCCTTTCCATTGTTGTCACAGCTGAGTTTTTTTCTATGAATAAATGTAAACAAAGACTGCCCCCAAATCATAACCTAAATAGAACTGAATGTGAACTCTGCGGAACGGGTGTCGCAGATTATGGAGATCAAAAACTACAAGCCCGTTTCTTTTTAATGTATTATCGTCTGCCTGAAGAGGTATGATGCATTGCGGAAGGGATAGAAAAATTTCATAATATGAAACCCAATGGACGTTGCCAGACGTAAATTCCCAAAGCAACATCCTACAAAGGAGCAACACACAAAAAGGGCCAACCTAAGCTACGACACCTACTTGCTACTGATTAGGGGCGAGAAAAACACTGCAGCCAATATGTGCGGAGTCCTCAGTCAGTAAAGATTTCTGTTCAACACTCCCTTAAATTTCTTCAAAGTGCCGTCTTTTGTTTCTAAACTGCAGCACCTCAATAAGCCAGGTATGTTGACTAGACTATTCAGGGACAGATCCGGTCGCCGTTGTGCTAGCCTAAACACACTGATGCCTTTTTAAAAAATAAAAAAAAATAGTAGTTTGGTAACCAGGCAGCTTTTCTTCCGGTTTCGGCAGCCTTATCTGGGTATTTGTTTAAAGATTTTAGAAGTCGTAGATCCTTCGCGGGTTGGGTTGAGGGGGTGGGGCAGTGTATAAGAAGGAACCCAACATAAAGTTAAGTAGGGACTTGTCTGTTATTGTAACTACATTTCTCAGTTTCCATTGTTACTCATTTTTACCCATATATACAGATGTAGGATCATCAGCTTTTCGACTGTATTTGTTTATAAAAACGGGAAAAAACCGAAAAGTAGATCAAATGTTTGTACTGTTATTGCTGCCAATCACGACTCATCTGTGCAGGTGACACCACGGACAGGTAAAATAAAAGTATGGGGCATATTATCAAGACAGGCGATAAAATTATCGTTGATTTAGCGGCAGAAAACTGCCGCTAAAACGGCGATAATGGGCTTGATAATATGCTCTATGGAATTCCAATTGAAGCTCAGGTTAGACGTCCTTCACATCTAACATGGGCTTCAATTGGAATTCCATAGAGCATATTATCAAGCCCATTATCTTCGTTTTAGTGGCAGTTTTCTGTCGCTAAAACGGCGATAATTTTATCGCCTGTCTTGATAATATGCCCCTATGTTTTTTACAACGCGGCTGTAGCTGCGTGTGTGCGATGCATTTACACTTCAAAGCGAAGTGTTTTATGCGAGTATTGTTCCTTTCTATGTGTGCATATAACATTGCTGCTGTTACGACACTCCAGGGCGAGTTCAAGATTATTGGTGACATAAATGTGGAATATAACAGTTTCAACTCCATGTTTTCAAAGCGTAATATTTGTAAATTTCGGTAAATATAGATACACTGAGCAAAACTAAATATGTAAACATTTCAGATGGAAATGTCCAACAAAAATCATAAAACCTTAAAACCTAATTAAAACAGTGTGGCAAGAAAGAATCTTGTGTGTGTATCTAGACAGACTGGAAATGCGGGCACCAAACACCCCGGTCCAAATATCCTTTGCGCCAGATGTCGACCGCATTTTTCCATCTGATTAACGACTGTTTCAAACGGGTATTGGCAGATGCAAAACCTCTTTGTACAGTTTAATATCTCAGTTTTGAAGTTTTATGCTCGTTACCACTCATGGACATCACAGTCTGCGCTGAACCGTACATTTTTGCTAGAGTCAGAACAGGCATGGGCACCGCATTCGTCAGGGTGGAAAATGCCTGTGGGTAGAGAGTTCCCAACCTCCCAGAGAGTGCCAGGGGCTTCTGGCATTGGGAGGCAGCGAGACCGTATCCTCAGAAGGACTCTTTCAGATGTGACATGCACCGTCCCTTTCCTGTTCCGCCCTATGATGTCTTCTATTACAGATGTACGCACTGGATTATATCTGCACCACATGGCACTTACCGTTCTGTCCCTGGCACAATCACCCGCAGGGGCAGGTGGCTTCAAAAGGTTAGGGAAGGCAGCAGCCTCACTGCCATTAGGGCGGATCTATTCCTTTGAATTTATTGGTGCACCTGAAAAGTATTTTTTTAATTAGGGTCCAAGGAGTGCTTCAACAGCAAAATGCTATTATGCTTCTATTGCACTGACTTGAAGTGAATTGATTACAGGGAACTAGAGTGGTGACACATGTGATGAATGGCTTATACAAATGGCTGAGATGAACGCAATAGGATGAGTTGAACTAACATATGTCAACGTAAAATGAATGAAATGAACAACGAGAGGCACCAGGGTAAGAAAGGCAAGCACAGGGCAAATGTGCCTTGAACTGGCTGGGTCAGGTGAGAATTGTGAGGAGAGAAAGGATGGGTCAGTTAAGGCAGGTTGAGTAATTCAAACATGGTGGGTCAGTACAGAGTGGAAGAGCCAAGCACATCATGCATGATGTAAACAAGGGTTGGCAAGGAAAATACAGGATGGGTGAGTCAAGCACAGGTGAGCACATGGTGGTCTAGATGATGACCGGTTGAGTAAAGCAAGCAATCTGGGTCTGTGGGAGAGGCAAGTAGAGCTTGCATAAAGCCAACAGGAGATGTGCAAGGTATGTAAAGGCTGGATAACTCCAGCACATTGTAGGTACAGTGGGCACCTAAAGGTCAGGGGACCATGGGATTTTAAAGAAGATTGTGTACATAGACCAGGCCTCCTGGGCATTGGAGAGATGCAAAAGAGATGTTAGTACAATTTTCTAGCATTTGGGTGTTCCCTACAACATCCCTCCAGATAGTACAGGCGTAGACATTGGGAAAAAACATTTTGGTTTCAGAAAAAAGCTTCATATGGAAGGTGCAAAAAACAAAGAAGGTTCCACCCCAGCTTCTCTTCTTTCCAAAATAATGGATCACCAACAAAAGACTTTAACCGCTTCTGTGCCCATGACGAGATGGTCTCGTCATGGAGCACGGTTGCGCTGTGCCCATGACGAGACTATCTCGTCATGAAACCCGCCCGCTAATGCAACGCCCGGCACCGGAGGGGGAATGGGCGTGGCACTGAAGGGGTTAAGCAAGGTCTGGACTTTATGTGCAGTCTGGACTTTATGCGCAGCCTGACTTCCTCAAACAACAGAGACTCTGACTGTAATAGTGGCCCAGAAAGCAAAGGCTGTGTTGATTTTCACTAAATGTAATTAAAGCTTTGCTTTACTGCAATATGAAACACAGGCAAACTCACCTCTGTGTCTTGATATCTCTAATTGAAAAACAAACGAATTAAAGAGGCCATCTAATGAATACTGTCACACTGGATCTCAAAACCCCGTCTTGACATCAAACATTCTATAGTACCTTTTTTAGAGAGATGCTGGCCTGGGCTCAGAGAACTGTGTTTGTTCTTATACTGGAGAGTCCCCTAAGGGGTGTGAGGTCATCAGTTTTTCAAAAATAGGACAACACCACGCTTAATGCATAATCACACCTTTTCAAGATCACCTATGGTGTGAGTGGCTCAGTAAAGACAAAATATATATATTTTTAAAGGGTTGAGGAAGTACCAGAATGTGAGGAGGTTACAGCTGGACACAATCGCACTAGTCATAAACATTAAAGTCAGTACGTATCATGAGAGTGCGTTATTTTGAAGACCATTCTTTTTAAAGCCACTCATTCCCCTTTATTTTTCTTGGCCAGCTCCTTCTGCGTCTCAAAATCCATGAGATTTTATTCAACACCTCTTTTTTCAGTGCCTAGGATACCTGTTTATTATCCACAGTCTGTTGACCCCTACCATCCATGCTTGAACGCACCACACCCAACCTCTTGCTTTCACCTGCAGTATTCATTGACTGCCTGCTCTCCTGTGCCTGGAGGATCTTTATCTTGTGTTCTGCGGGTCATCTGCCTCTCACACTCAGTCTGCCAAACCCTGTAGTATGGACTTATGCTGCCTCTGGTTCACACAGACCCGGCTGGACTCCATTAGGTGGTTGTGAGCTTGTCTTCCCAGACTAAACATGTTTATACACACATATTCCCCCATCACATAAAAAAACTCACACACATTCACGACCACTCACACGCAATTTGATTCAGATAATTAGAATGTACATTTACCTCATGTTAATAGCCAGAAAACCTGAACTTGAACTGGCCCATCTGAACCTATGGTGGACACCCCTTGTCCAGAATAATCTCTCAAAAGTCAGAAAAGCAATATTCATGCACACAATAAAAGGCATGCAAACATGAGATGAGGTTGCAGATTATAAAACTGATGATGGAGTTCATTTTTTAATGGGCAACTAAACTCACGACATTCAACCCTGTACTTAAGGGCAGAGGAATTTAATTAATTGTTGGTTGGTGGTTATCATGATGTTTGTAGAGTACTCGCTGCCCGAAGGGGGCCTTTTGTTATTTTCAATTTTTTTTATACTACTAAGGATTAAACCCACAGCTGTAGAATCACTTTTTCCTCGAAATCTCAAGTCTGTCTAAATAACTCCATCCCAAAGTTCTGTTAGAGAAATATGTAGTGGATTCCCAGTTTTCTTGCTTTAGTGCACTCTGCCCCTTGAAAAGTCAATGGAACAATTGGAGCATGCACCCCAATTAACCAGACTAATACTGCAATTCGGATGAGTATGTGAAACTTGTCATATGGACACAGGTGGGCTGGGACGGGTAGGGACAGTAGTGTGCATGCTGATGGACTGTCAGCCTGCCCTACAATGGACTGCCCAGCTGAATGATAAACCCCCAATATATGGTAGCAGCAGCGTCGGATTGGGATCACAATTCAGCCTGGGCACCAACAAAAAAGTTGCCCACATTCCTGGATCATGCCTGTTCCTGAAACAGCAAATCTCATTGGACTCATTTTTAGACACATTTTCGATAAAGTATGTATTTTAAAGCTCATAGATCCAGAAATATCAGTGAGAACTAGCAGCACTACATTTTGGCCAGACAGGCGAGGTGAACTAGAGTGGCCGCAACTCCTGATCTGGCTATGTTTTACACCTGCCGTTTTTTTTACCGGCATTACCAGTATTCTAATGTCCTTGCCGGTATAAAAATGAAGAAAATCACCTAAAGCTGGTACTTTCTCCTCTGATCGATATACACTTTAAAGTTTACACAGTAAACATAAGGTGAAAGCAGTTTAAAATGTGGTGTATAGCTGCTTTAATGACCCGTGACTGTTAGTTGAAACTAAAAAAAAGGAAGAAAAGCCATGTTGAAGAAATACAAACTTTTGTATCATTGTATAAATAATCCGCTCTCATTATTATGTTGCAGCCTTTGCAGACTCTGAAAGCATGAGCAAACAGAAGATTCTTTTTTTATTGTACTTTTAATTATGTAAGGTGAACTAGGCACAAGGGCAGAGATTACATGAGCACCAGTTACATTACAGACAATCAAATTAATTTTTGTTTTAGAAATTGGACAATTAAGTCATTTGCCCAGAATCACAGGATGTTGAGCTGAAACTCAAACCTATTTCCTTAGTTCCTTATTCAGCAGCACTGACCCTAACATTACATCCTCTCTATTTTCCTATGTGGGAAAGATGTCTCACAGCTATGTAAACATAAACCCCCCACCAAGGCCTGAAAGACACTGGAGCGAATGTGCTAACAACAGGCCCCCAGCGAGGCCAATTCACTTACTCTCTACCTTTCCCAGCCAACTATTGCTTCAGGGCGCTAGCCTGGACAGGGAGGGAGCAGTGAAGAAAAGCAGAGAGCCCCTTAGGCACCATCCCATCTGCCCGACTACCCAATCCAATGCTCAATGCTGGGTAGCGTGTAATACACTCCGTCCAAACCTCCCTGTAGACTGGTGCTGAGAGGTGCATTCATCTCTGGAGTCACGCTCTAAGTAAATTAGATTGCGGGGTAGCGGATAGGCTCAGAGTCCCACACCTACAGTGTGATTGACTGGGCAGGTTCTGATTGGACCCTTCACTTTCATTCACAGAGGGCCGCAGGGCATTCACAACCCTAAACAACCCTTAAGTGATGCAAATGAGCCGCTGCGGGATGCTCAGCAGCGGCTCCATTCAAAGGTGTACACTGCCCCTCCCTCCATTCTGCCTTCTCTTTTTCAGCAGCAGTTGAGCAGAAAACTTTCTGCGCAGCTGCACAGTCCCCAGTGCCATGGAGCCTGCCCTGTCTGACTTTCCCCTAAGAGTACCAGTACTCTCCTTGGCCAAGGAAAAGTTCCGGTACTCAAAGGGAGAAAAAAAAAAGTGGTGGTACTCCGTACTGGTGAGTACCGGCCCATTTAAAGCACTGGTGAGAGTACTTAACCCTGAATTATAAACACCTCAGCCAGTGTTTTAAATGGAAAAAAACAAGTGCAGGAACTTAACAAATTTAGATGGTAGCTAGGGGCGGGACTTGGGGCTTGGTTAGTGGGCGGGGAGTGGGGCAGGGTTAGGTGTGGGGCTATTGGCAGTCCAAAGGGATCCAGCCAGGGGCACACATTTAATGTGATTGAGATTTAATTGGTGTGCAGATGTGCATAATGATAGAAAATCATTTCTGGTATATTTTGATCATTCCATTTCCCTTATACATACAAAACAGTACATTTATTATTAAAGTGGGCTTCTCATGGTGCAACACCTAGATCACATATGACTCGCACAAGATATTTTCCTTAACATTTTTTGGAAAGGTTTAACTATGGTTAACCCTCTTGTCTTTTACAAAGCAACACATGGTCACGTAAGGTGGCCTTCCGGTGCTTGGTAAATCTGACTATAGTATTGCGTTGCCCTTGCAACATCTAGCGTGACACAAGAGAAATGCAATTCAATGATAAATCGGTCCCTCAGTTTCAAACATAAGTCCAGTAGGGACCGATTCATGGGAGATTTTCAGGATATTCAATTACGGGGGCACATCAGAGGAGGAATAGGACAGGGTTTGTTGCTTCTTGAAACTTGTTGTCCTACAAAGCATGGAAAGCATGACAGAGCCTACAGATCAGGTTAATGTAAATACAACACATGGGGATGCTGTTCGCGGTAGCACTCCGGGTGCTTTCAGGAGGAATCTAAAACAGACATATGTGTGTGCAGATTATATCCACATAATGTTGTATCCCTGATGATAAACGAAAAGGCTAAATGTGTTCAGCACTGGTCTCTGATATGTCCTGCGATCTACAGTTCACACGTTCGAATCTCAGCAAGTTGAACTCAGCTTTTTATCCTTCTGAAGCCTGTGAGTTGAGGACCATTAAAATAGGTAGTAGTAATGCTGTAACACAAAAGAAGTGACAATGGGTGGTTTGGATCAGATGATCAGCAGAGAAATCAGTCGTTTTTAATATAATGCTTTAAAAATCCCATGTACTGGGTGCCCAGAGAACAGGATAGTGAACTGATGGAGAGGATGTGCAAGGAGAGGTACAAATTGTGTTGCTAGCCTTTTAGAGAAGATGAAGACCTCTGCCCTCTCCTGTACTGTGAATTTTAAGCCTACACTATAAACCAAACTTGGTCTCAAAGTGATGTTCTATGGTTCTATATCACCCTCAATGATTTCAGGTCACAAGATGACAAACAACAAGGCAGCCTTTGTTTTTTACACATAAAGAAACATTGGTCCCGACTCACAAAATCCTTCTCCTTATAAGCAGGTCCACTGGTATTATGTGATTGTGCAGCTGTGGCGTTTTACGCATAATTGTAGATTTGACTCATGTGCCACATAATTCATACTCTGCTGCATAATCTGGAGATTTTAACTAAAAGGATGTTTCTTGCTCAAAACGGTTAAAAGTTACTAAAATTGCATCAACATGTGTTGCAGCGCAGTGAAAGGCCCTTTGCAAAGGTTGACTGGCCACCTTTCTGTTGCTCATTGCTATATTTGGGTGTTAAACTGGTCCTAATGAGGTGAAACCAATGCCCAGACTGTTAAGAAGTGTAAATATGACAAAATAATAAAGTAATACTATCTCAAAATGTGTTAATTATGCCTAATAGTATGCTGTATCTAGGTGCATATTTAACTTAACCCTGCCACATAATGTAGCCATACCCTATCCCATAATTCCAGTGTCCCTGCGTATAGGTGTGTTTTGACCACGCACAGATTGCCAAAGAACATTTGGAAGTTCAGAAAATAGGTTGCAAGGCCGGATTAGCATATGCACTCCTTCCCAGGCAAACATTTTGCCTGTGAGGACATACCTACTTGTGTAACACAATGAACAACAAAAATGCCAATGTGATCTCTCTTTTATACCTTATTTTAAATGCATTACCAAGAGACAAAACAAAGTGACCAATAAAGTTTTTCCTTTTTCAATTAATGAATATATCGACGTTTATTTAAACAGCAAAAAATCAATTAATAACCAAATCATAAATCCTTAAACTCTATTCACATATCACATAGCTCCCTCATTTCATTAATACAAAATTATTTCATACTCTCACTCACACATTGAGACACGTTCCCTAATTCAATTCAATTCACATTCAATATTCAGACTTAACCACATATCATCTAACAGCCACACAACCAACCATTCATGCACACTCTCCTTACATACTGAAATTCTAATTTTACATGAATTTTAAAAGACAATACTAGAAGACAACAAGACCTAAGGTGAATGAATTTTGGAAGACTAATCAACAGTTCCAAATAATTCAAACAAAAACAAAACACTCAAAAGGTCAGAAAACCAGCAGGTTGACGCGTTTCGAACACCCCAATTTAATTATTGGTGTTCTCTTCAGGACCGACAAAGCTTGACATATTGAATAGATCAGCCGATCTATTAGTCTGCACAATGGTAAGCGTGTTAATTTGTTTGCAAACTCTGCATACTTCCTCTTAAGCAGCCAGAGACCATCAACTAAACATAGCACCAGCTTGCTCTTGAGCTTAAGCAGCCGACAATAAGCTTCTTGAAAAATTATTTTCGTAAATCCTTCACTCAAAGTCACTCGTAATGCGTACTTCGATTGGACATTGCTCCTCGACTCTGATTTACATCAAGGAGGGAGCCCTTAGTGGAACCGTGCTTCTAATTTACAGCGGGCTCCCTCCTTGATGTAAATCAGAGTCTAGGCTCCTTAAGAGGAAGTATGCAAACAAATTAACACGCTTACCATTGTGCAGACTAATAGATCGGCTGATCTATTCAATAAGTCAAGCTTTGTCGGTCCTGAAGAGAACACCAATAATTAAATTGGGGTGTTCGAAACACGTCGACCTGCTGGTTTTCTGACCTTTTGAGTGTTTTGTTTTTGTTTGAATTATTTGGAACTGTTGATTATTCTTTCAAAATTCATTCACCTTAGGTCTTGTTGTCTTCAAGTATTGTCTTTTAAAATTCATGTAAAATTAGAATTTCAGTATGTAAGGAGAGTGTGCATGAATGGTTGGTTGTGTGGCTGTTAGATGATATGTGTTTAAGTCTGAATATTGAATGTGAATTGAATTGAATTAGGGAATGTGTCTCAATGTGTGAGTGAGAGTATGAAAGAATTTTGTATTAATGAAATGAGGGAGCTATGTGATATGTGAATAGAGTTTAAGGATTTATGATTTGGTTATTAATTGATTTTTTGCTGTTTAAATAAACGTTGATATATTCAGTAATTGAAAAAGGAAAAACTTTATTGGTCACTTTGTTTTGTCTCTTGGTGATGCATTTAAAATAAGGTATAAAAGAGAGATCAGCATTGGCATTTTTGTTGTTCATTGTTCCACTTGTGGCTCAGCCTTGCTGACTAGGAGTCCAAACCCTGGTTGTTACTACTTGTGTAACAAGCACACATGAAAGAACATCCTTCATTAAGAATAATTGTGACACTTCTGTAGTAAACTATGGTTTGCCTGGACTCTAGGAGCTGATAACAGGTGTTACCCAACTCAATGTTACTCATTTTGTTGAGCTCAGTAGGGTAAAAGGCAGAGTGGACCCGTTGAAATTCGAACATCAGACTTTCAGGTGACACAAAGATCTCTGCCGTGGTTGCATTAGTCCACTGAACTATCTTATCAGCCAATCAGAAAGGAATGCTCTGCTGCACCCTTGATTTCTCTTTTCCGCATTAATACAGCAGAGGAAGGCGTTGCAGTGTAAATTGCAAACCCCATCCCACAGATGACATCCCAGAGTGATGGGGTACTGACAAATATGAGCTCCCTAGGACATGTACATGCCAATGTGCTCCCCTTGGTGAGGTAGGCGCAGCGGCACCTGAGATCAGCAGGCTCTGGTCACTGCACCCACAAGGCTCACCTGAGCCCATGCACAATACTACTAATGCATGGAGGGCCAGGCGGACTTCACACGTATAGAATCTGTGCTTGCTGTCTCCAGTCTCTGCACAGAGGCCTCGATTGTGAATTCAGACTTTATTGGGGAGTATCTTGCCTCACTGTGTCACAAATCGGCCATTATGTTTGGACTTTCCTTTTCTTGAAATCCATAATTCTTGAACCTGACATGCCGCCGCTAGCACCGGGTGAATTTGTATTTTTTTATTCCTCATAACAGGGAAGTAAAGTTTGACGAAATTCTGTGAAATTCAATTCCACCGACCACGCAGCAAGAGGCGTAAGCCCTGAGAAGGGATCTGTCGGGCAGTTCATGTAGTTTTCTCTAATACAATCAGACCCACACAGACTACACAAACTGCCCAGTTAAGGGGCATTACGAGCAGCTCGGCTGGTTCGCCCTGGACCCCATTTTTCAAGAGAGAGCCACACAATATGCATTAACTGCCAAATCTAGACATTTCTCAAGTTCACCATTTGTGCAGTGTTTGTGGCCCAGTTTTACAAGTTGATAAAAAAGCAGATTTTTCTTGAAATTCTGGTTAACTCTTCTTTTACACATAAGTCACTTCTGCAATTTACAGGTATTGCATTATACCTGAGAATTATGGCTTTAATACACTGCTGTTTAATAAACAGCAAACAGAGCTCGCTGTGCTTTCACCTAGGAATTATATTCCAAGTCCATGTTTTGTCTTAATGGACATTCATTTTCGAATACCCTCCTGGGAAGCACACAACGGCATTTTTTTGTATGTCATTTTTTTTTAACACAGACATCTGTTAGTACACATTTCTCAAGTTTGTCTTAGATCAAAGTTCCAAAAATTTTACCTGGAAATGCAACCTTACTGAGGCCGGTGTTTGGACTGTCACCTCCTGACCACGACACTTCCTGCCTTTTTAGCCCCTGTCGTGGGGGATCCCTGAAGTTTGTGTCCCACACAGCGTGAGTCTGAGAGCAGGTGCTGCGTGTCTTTAAAAGGCACAACAAACACGGCTCTCGAGACAGAGGTGTCACTTCGCAGATTATCTCATGGTCATCACTACCAGGTGGACACTGCCTCAGGCATTACGGTGCGAGTCTGGCCCCTCCCAACTCTGAATGAATGCCTACGGGCCGGCCACAGCTCTATTAGCACATTGAAAGGGGAGATTAGCCCTCAATGTGCTTCAGGAAAACGGACCCACTCGTTGTCAGCTGTATTGCTCTTCTTATTTGTAAATGCCAATATCACTTAACTTGGCCCATGAGTACCGGTACTCTCTTTGGACAAAGAGAAGTTCCGGTACTCAAGCGCCGAAAATTTAGAAGTGCCGGTACTCAGTACCGGTGAGTGAAAGAAAAAAACAGGAGCAAACCCGTTAACCCAGTTGAGACCGGGTAGATATGATATCAAAAAACAATGTCTCAACTAGAACATCATGAAAAGGGACTATTAAACATGAGAATTAATCAAAAACAACAAAAAGGGGACAAGGGAGACCAAAGAAATATGAAAATTGTTATTTGTAATTAGAGGCACAGTAGGTATGTCCAATTTACAGTAACCATAACAATCATATGTGCACTGGTAGTGAAGTGAAAAAGTGAACGGCGCAGTGACATAAGTGTTTAAAATGACAACGCGGAACGGCGAGAGAACAATTGAATCCAATCAAAAGGGTCGAACAGAAGTCACATAGAAATTTGCACTTATAACAATATTAATCCGGTCTTGATTGGCCCTTTGAAAAGCCGCAATTAGCGTTGGCAGGTCGACGGCGTTTCAACCTCCTTTCGTTGAGGTCATCATCAGGACTATGGCTACGAAGGTTTTTAAAAAAATATACCTCTGTTTCACAGAAAGAACGGGGATGATTTCTTAATGACAGGGAAGTAACAGGTCGATGAGAAAACTTGGGTACGTAGGAGATCTAATCACGAGTGAAGACTAAAGAATTATTCAAATTCGCATAAAATGCAGCCTGGAAGCAGTAGCATCTCAGGAGGGGTGACGTGGTCCAGAGTTAGGACTAATTGGATTATCAAGGTGCATCAAGGCATCCAAAATTGCTTGCGTTTCAAGGTTTAAGTCGAGTTCGATAAATGTGGTGCTAAACGGGATTACTCCGAAGATTTGCACGTAGAATCAATCCATACGAGCACTGCTTCTAACAAACGAACCAAGCGGCCCATTTAAAGCATTTATACGTTAGATGTTAAACATTCACCGCTTTCTGGCACCAATTTACGGCAGCTTTGCAGCACTTTCAGACCTGCAGCAGCAACGCGGCAGCTTGTCTGATAATGCCTGTAGCAGCATAAACAAGTACAGTTTGTAATGACCGGAGTCCCGCGAGAGCGGAACCCAGGGTTTATCCCAGAAGGGCCTGCAAACAATGCATCACCCTCTGGCCCTGCGTGGCCAGAGGATATAAACAAGCATTGGAAATGCAACCTGCCTGATCCTGCCCGCCGTACACGCGCGGTCTTGGACTAGGCATCAACCCCAAACCAGTAAAACACCACCCAAAAACATCAACATAATTATCCGCTATTAAAAGCTTAATTACACAGGAATTTTTCTCACTCACTCAACATAACCACTTGATGTCACACGCCTTAGACCCGTAAAAGGCTGAGAGGCTAATATGCTAAACCGACAACTCCCAAAATGCATAGGCAGGACTGAGGGACCCGGGTCATAAATAATAGAGTATGGACATAAACGGAAATGAAGAAGGAACAGAGAACAGTCAGCGTCCACTGTGATCCTCTGCAGATAATGCCGCCCGTGGCTGCCAAAAGGTGTCAGTGGCACTAACGGGATGGGTGGTGTGGCGCCAATTGCTGAAATACAGCAACACAGGGTAGGCACCACCCCTGGATTCATTTGGCTGGCTCAACACTCAGTGGTACTAGCAGGATGGCCATATGAAATGGTTATTGGTACCATCTCTCATGCAGCCACAGCGGGTCTCAGTTGTAAAGCAATCAATGCAGTCAGCTGATCCCAGACCGCTGCAGAAGATGGCACCCATGGTGAGACGAGGCTGCTAATGTTTAAAGACACCTTTTCAACACAGACTGACTGAATGAGGCAGTACGATTCCTCTCCAGCTTGCACACACACGCAGAAGGATTAAGGGACGCACATCCTTCCCAGCCTTCTAGCCATGAAAAAATGCGGCCGCCATGGTTGAAACCGGCATCGTGCGAGCACTGTGTGGGACTGGAAAATGTGCCTGCACACCCGTGAGTTTTTGAAGCAGCTTAGAGCCCGAGGCAGTTCCTTTATAGCCCGCCCCTGGTGCCCGGTGCTTAAAAAGAGTCTGAGCCTTCTTTCTGTGCTAATACGTGCTTTACGTTCTGCTGCTCTGCTTGTAAAATACGGTGCTTGACTTACAGAAATCGTTACTGCTACACACCGAACAAAGAAGCGATCTGTCTCACGAGGAGGACATCAGTGTTTACTTTTCTGCCTCGTCACCCGTAGCTGGGAGAGAGAGAGGGGATATGCATACGGAAATAGTGCGATTGGATGTACAGCCTGCATATCATTATCATTCCCGTGGACGAAAACAGTAGTTAGGGGCTGCTGCTTTCGGACTAAACGGAAGTCAGCATCGCATCAACAGCCAATAAAAAAACATCTAACAAAATCAATGACAAACTTTAACTAATGGCAAGCAGCAACAGAAATAACACAGAGTTTCACCTAACATACTAATTACTTGATGCCTCGTAGAGGCAGCGCATGCGCTGCCTTATGCGAGACCTAAAAAAGGCCCTATGAGGCAGTCAATGCTGGCTGTGTCACATAGGTGAGACCTATTGTCTTTGTTTCTTGATCTCAAGAGCCACACAAGTGCCAATGTGCAACCAAAAAGAGAAAATGTACTTTTCTTTTATCCTCAGGAAGTAATGTGAATAGCAAAATATAAGGTGCATATACGTAATAGCCGTTCTGATCATAATGGATGCTTTTGACTACACCCTTCGGATTGTGGATTTAGCACTATTGCAACCATGCTGTAGGGTGCTAACATTATCGTCAATATAGGTAGACAGGGGGAATTTGATTGCTTTTTGGGCGATTATCTGCCTGTGAACTTAATTGTGTAAGAAACATGCTCACATTCTTCTAGGGGCTCCCTTTGTTCGGCTAGCCTTCCCCTTATACTTCTGAAATAACACACTGCCTCTATGTGATCCCTGCCCATATATTGGTGAAGGGCTTATTTGGTAATTGTCTGGCTCGGCGGGAAATACAAGGTAATGCAGTCTGAACCATTTCCTCCTGATAAGGAGTCACCTAAAACTAGTCTACTCTTCTTGTCGGGTGGTCGTCAGGAGCTTGAACACAGATCCTCATCTGATTAAAGCTGCCCCCCTCTCCAGCTGCTATGGAAATTGAATAAATACTGCGCCTCTTGGACTAGTATTTAGAAGCCTCTTTGACTAACGGGGTGCATGAGGGGACACAAATAGTAATGAATAGAGAAGACCGCAAGCAACAACGATGAGGAAGCAACTACAGGGGGAAGCGCTGATGTATTCCATGATTGGGGGGCTCAATTCAGTTCAAAAGACCAAACCCGGTAAAATTGCATGGGCAGCCATGTTCGAGTATCGGCATCGGCTCAACATCCTGTAATTCTAAGCAAATTAGCTAAAGGCCCCGGACTTAAACAAAAACAAAACAAATGATTTCTGCAGCATATGGGAGTTTTATTTACAGGCAAAGGTCGCACTCAGACATCGGGATTACTAACACAAGATCCCCCTTGTATTTACCAGCTCGTTTTTGGTGCTGAAGCTGCGGGATGCACATATTACCCTAGCTATTACAAAAAGGTTAAGTTTAAGGTAGTAGGAGCTGCAATGAAGATCCGGGGTGGCGTCAGAAGATGGATTGGAGTTGTTAAATATAATTGGTATATCCCATTATGGCACTCCCCTTTATTTCCAGGAGTTTTTCATGACGGAAGGTGGGACATGGCAGGGTTTATGAGGTTGGGTGAACTGTATTACCAGAACCAGTTGTGTTCTTTTTCGGGACTGCAACAGGATTTTGGTCTAGAAAGGAGCTCCTTTTTTCTACAGATAGGGGATGTTTTGCAAAAGTTTCCAATTGGTCAGCTCTCACTTTATAAAATTGCCCTTTTGGGTATGATGCTCAGGCAGGGTACAAAGATTGGGCAGAATTACGTGCTACTGAGAAGCTTGGCGGTGGATGATTTGGATTATCAAGACTCTAAGTGGGCCGTCAAATTGGGTACTCCTTGTCGGGATATCTGGACCTCAGTAGAGATGGGGTTGAAAGTTTGATTGACGGCAAGCGTGGAATCTCAGCATTATAAAACAATTTTTAATTTGTATTACACACCTGCCAAACTGTTAAGTTGGGACAGAAGATTAGACGATAAGTGTCCACGGTGTGGGGAAGCGACTGCTAATTTAGGTCATATGTTTTACGACTGTGAAAAGCTAGTCCCATTAATAGAGGGCATTGAAATCTGTTGGAGTAAGATTTTTGAAAGAGAGGTACACATAAGCCAGTTATTGGTGCTCACTGGGGTCGATTCATCTCTCAATTTGTCTTATATTTATCTCTAGGGGCGCGTCTCTTGATAGCGACTGCCTAGGAAGACTGTGAACCATCTACGGTACAACAATGGTTTTTCAAAATTACAAATATGTATTACATGGAGAAAGCATTACATAATTGCAAGGGGAGGAATGCCAGAAAGCTGGGGCGCTGACCTGCTGTTTAGCATTTATGTTGATGGTAGATTTCAGAATGAAAAGTTGGATATTGTAATATGTTAAGAGTAAAACATGTTAGGCTCAATAAAAAATTTAAAAAAAGAAATGCCTCCTGAATCCAGAGATGGTCCTGCATTGGGACTAGCCAAAGGTTTCCTGGAGACAGCTGTACTATGAAAAAGCGGGAAAAACTCAAGCTGGTTTTCGATCTCCTTGAGCCAATCCACAAGCGGGGATAGATGCTCTTGACGAGCAGCCACACATGTTTTACAACAATCATCCAATAAAGTTTTAGTGATAGTCCAGAGGGAGTTAGTATTCAGACAAATCCCCCTTGATTTAATTGGCTGGATTCCTCACAGCGAGAGGCCTTTGCCCCCATCGTTTTTCTTTCGGTCACTAAAGAACCAGGGCTAACCTTACTGGTGGCAGTAAGCGGCCGGTGGCAAGGTTCAGGTGCGCAGGAAGAGTTGCCAAGTCAAAAGGACTGTTAGCAAAGAAAGTGGCAAGAGCAGGACCAAGACTAAGACCAAGACCCAAAGACAATCTGTTCGGTCAAGGCAATTTCATTACTAATAACACCAATTGACCCATGGAGGACCTCTCCAACATTCGATCGATGGACGTGCCTTTGACCGGTGCAGCAGCTGCTGTTGAATGTGCTCCAGATGCCTTGTGTTCAATTACCCCTGCTATTACAGTGTCTGCAGATCCCACAGAACTACTGTTACTATCACGATGCCAAGCTTGCCACACTAGTCTCACACCGTTTTCTACTGATTGCTACTGGTCACCACGTCCGCTCACACAGAAGGTCACTCACAGTGGTTTAATGCATTGCCCACCATACAGGACGATATTGCGTGGCTCACACCATGAACCGGTAGTAAACCAGTAATGGCAACAAATGGCTGGTAGCCTGGGCACAAGTCAGGGGTACACATAGGTGCACGGCGTCCACTCATGGGATGGATGCTCTCCACCCTGACAAGAAGTTGAGCCCCACTGAAGTATGTTGAAATTGTCCCGCTGTAATTTTCACACACTTTCAGCAGCCCATGTACGTTATCTGCTTACCATTCCCAGCAGCAACGTGCAGGCCAGGCAGTGAAAAGGATTTTTTTCCCACTCCAGCTCGGCCGAAGATAAATGCCACAATTAAGGGGCGTTCAGGCCTCCTTTTGTTTGAATATGCTGATTGGAGGAACCTCACACTTAAAAGTAAATTCAATGAAGGGGAAACAAAGGCACACAGCTTGTTATCTCTTCAAAGTTACTTAAGAGAGGCATGCTTTTGACTTTGTTGAGTCCCTGTTTATAAGTGCATGCACTGTAAGCATGTCAGATGTGTTGGTCTGTCCCAGTATTTACACAAATAACAATTTCAATAGCACTGTTGTATTTCTTTTATAACGCTGAGCATCCCAATGCAGGGTGTCAGAGCTCTTTACAAAACATACATGTAATACATTGACATTAAACCATGTAAGTGTGTAAATCAATGTACAAGATGAGTGTCATGAGACAGCGTTACAAGGTGTAGGTGTCTCATGTCCATATCTCACTGTGCTATATAAGAAGGATTACAATTTATGAAATGCAGATAACAAAAGGATCTCTGTGCTAAAAGCAGTAAACCACTTACCTATCTACATAATATAAATATCTGTCATCTGCATGTTACATGATGTGCTTAGCAGGAGACACATTAACCTTCTATGCTACTTTGATCTGGGAATTCACAAAACACAGATCTCTCCCACAAATGCGTTAAGCTCCAGAGTTATATTACCATTACTACTATTCCTTGAGAGTTACTGGGCACCTGTGCAGCAGATTCCTTAACCCAATCACATATTTTAAAATGCAGACTTTGCAGTCAAATAAGCAGAACAGATCTACTTCTATGCTTCTCCTTGTTGCCAATATCTTTGTGGCAGGGTTTAAAAAAGAAAGTGTATTAGTTGAGACCCAGATTTTGTGTCACAATTTCGCCACTTTTTAAGCACAACCCCAATGGAAAATCCCGTTTGTTAAAAGTCATAATGCGCTTAGATGTACTCATGCTATACCTGATAAACTTATGTGTGAGGTATTAATATCTGATGTCACTTCTTATGTCACTTCCTGTGATGGCACGCGTCATGCTTTCACTTGCATACTACCTAACTTGGTTAGTCCCCCCACTTTTCTTTTAGGACTTGTGCCCTGTTGGTAGCTCTACAGTCACAACGCCTCCCACCACCGTAGCCCAAGGATTTCACCAAGGGAACAATGGGGGCAACAAACGGAGCAATGAGTAAAAATGAATACGAGTAAATGCGGGTAGGTATGATCGGTAAACACTACAATATAAGCTCACACATGACCATAAAAGGAGAAGAAAAATACCTCAGCAAAATACATCTGTGAAGAACGTGTGCAAGTACTAAAGGCGCACGCATGCGACAAAAGGCAGGCAAAAAGAGTAGCATACTAAGGTTTCCCTCAGCCAACATACCAAGAATAGGAGCACAAGGTAGATAAGGAGAACAGACCGCCCCTCACTCCATCAATTATAAACACAGCTAGGTCTGACCTCCAAGAGCAGACAGTCCACAACTTTTTTAGACTCCTGGGGGTTACTATATCTTTTAAGAAAACCTTTCCCATTACCGTTCCGTTCAGACATCCATGAACTGATTAGTCCTTGCTGCTCCAATTTAAAAAGAGAGTTTGTCAATAACCACATCCCACATAAATTCCACAGTGATAAGAAATCTTTTACATTAGTGTGTATATCAAATTCAACAGATAAAGATGAAAAAATGTGAGAGCGGTATGAATGCACCTCACGTGCGAAAACCCACAGGGCTACTGGGTGGTACTCGCCAGAGTGCCCACGTTATCATCATTGGTTGCTTTCTTAACCTTAAAAAAGGAGAAAAAGAAAGTAAAAGAGGTGTGTGTTACAATTCCACAGGTGCGGAAGATCAAAACAACATAGAAAGTGTGTGATCAACAACACTGAGGCTCCATGACTCACTCAGTGTTCAATCATCCCCAACCGTGCAAAGAGAACACAGTTCTCAATGAATTAAAAATGAGGTATCACTCACATACAACACCACCTTTATTCAATGTTATGAGCGTCCTCAATTAAAAAACAGGCATGTATCTGGCCATTTTCATTTGCCACAGGCCAACATGTTTCCCCTCAGCCAAACCAAAAGTGGACCAGCTGACAGGAAGAGAAGAGGGCGGAGTATAGGCGAAATACTGTCAGCACAAGTCTGATAGCGATGCCCGGACCCCCCTCACACATGCTCCTCTCTGTAATCAACGCTCATCGTTGACCGGCCCCTCTCTCCGGCTCGATCAGAACCAGGACCAGCGAACCTCCACCAGCAGAAAGCGCGGTGTGCAGGCTGCATCAGAAGCTATGCCGACCGCCTCCACGCGCCATCACTCTCTGCAATGTGACTGCGCAATTTCTCATAATTTTTGATTACAGGATACTGGTTTGAGCAAAAATGGTTTCATGGGAGCAGTAAAATTCCGGCCATGAGACATGTTCTTCTTGAACCAGCCATGTCAATTTTGTTCAATTGGTATAATTTATGCAATATTTTTTTTTAAAAATATATAAATTTCACCCTTTCACTGGTGGGTTTTTGAATGGGAGGCTTTGATTGATTTGCTGCAGAGTGAGAGATTACTGAATGACTGATGACCAGGTGAGGTGGTCTGGGCTACAAGTTCTAACCCTTCTATCTACTTATAAATTCAGGAGTGTCTCGAGGATTCAGAAGAGACATTTTCTTTTGAATAATGAGCCTCTGGTATTAGGGCATTGATGGCCTTCTAGTATTTTAGGAGTGTAGTTTAGGCTTATGCTATGTGGGCTTTCCTTTTACAATGATGACATCGGTTATGTATCTTTTTATTAGCGTTCAGGACTACTCAGATTCCTACATCAATGCATTTATCACGATCAGATTTTGCTGGAGTTGCACCCCGATGCCACCCTAACCCTGGAGCGGTGTGTGCCCCCAATCTACTGATGTCATGTATCTCAGATTTTAGAGAGGTTGCTCAAAGGACCAACATACTAACATGGATAGGCGCGGGCATTGCACCACTGGGAGCCTAAGTTGAAGGGGACACACTACACACACTCACATACCAATAAAAGACAAATGCAATCCCAGTGGGGAAGTTTTTGGTCCACACTTCATTGACTAAGTTCTTGATGAAGATCTGAGGCTGAAAAAACAGAAGGGACCAAAGACATAGAAAGCGCTAGTTATCCTTCTAAATTTACATAGCGGTAAAATGATAATACCCGAAGATTTACACAGTTTTATTGAACATGATGATCAAAGTCACACTGGAAACGTTGCTAAAATCTGGGGGCACGAAAAGGGAGAGAATCTATCTAAGACTGCATGAGACTCAGCTGTAGGGCATCCAAAGATAATATCAAGAAACATCAGTTTTAAAATGATTCAATTTCATATTTTACACTGCACGTGCATAACTCCAGGACCTTTGCACCAAACTTTCCCCGCTGACCCATACATAAGATGTAATGGAGATAATGCTGGCCTTTTACATTTGTTATGGACATGTCCATCGATATCACATTATTGGTTGGAGATCCCTGAGTTAATAATGGAGCTCAGTGGCAAAGGGAATGTGTGCTACCCTAAAAGCTGCCTGCTGGGCTTAATCGTCAGGACCAGAAATGGAATGTAGCTTTTCTGACCAAGCTTTAGTATTAGCCGCATGACAGCAAACTTTGCTATAACAAGCATTTGCAATGCAATAGGTCTCGCATTTATAAGAGTTTGAGCTATTGGCATTGTAAAATAACAATGCCTTTTATTTAGGTTTTGGTTTTAAAACAAATAAAAGGCATTGTCATTTACAATGTCAGTAGCATAAACTCGCATAAAAGCAGTGTGCGGCGTGCAGCAGTGTGCGGTGTGCGGTGTGCAGCAGTGTGCGGCATGCAGCAGTGTGTGGCATGCAGCAGTGTGAGGCATGCTGCAGTGTGAGGCGTGCATCAGTGTGCGGCATGCAGCAGTGTGCGGCAGTGTGCGGCGTGCAGCAGTGTGTGGCGTGCAGCAGTGTGCGGCGTGCAGCAGTGTGTGGTGTGCAGCAGTGTTTCGTGTAGCAGTGTGAGGCATGCAGCACTGTGTGGCGTGCAGCGGCGTGCAGCAGTGTGCGGCGTGCAGCAGTGTGTGGCGTGCAGCAGTGTGCGGCGTGCAGCAGTGTGCTGCGTGCAGCAGTGTCGTGCAGCATGCAGCAGTGAGTAATGCAGCAGTGTGTGGCGTGCAGCAGTGTGTGCCATGCAGCAGTGTGTGGCGTGCAGCAGTGTGTGGTGTGCAGCGGCACGCAGCAGTGTGCGGAGTGCGGCAGTGTCGTGCAGCATGCAGCAGTGAGTAATGCAGCAGTGTGCAGCAGTGTGTGGCGTACAGCAGTGTGCGGCGTGCAGCAGTGTATGGCGTGCAGCAGTGTGTGGCGTGCAGCAGTGTGTGGTGTGCAGCGGCATGCAGCAATGTGCTGCGTGCAGCAGTGTCGTGCAGCGTGCAGCAGTGAGTAATGCAGCAGTGTGCAGCAGTGTGTGGCATGCAGCAGTGTGCGGCGCGCAGCAGTGTGTGCTGTGCAGCAGTGTGTGGCGTGCAGCAGTGTTTCGTGTAGCATTGTGCGGCGTGTAGCAGTGTGTGGCGTGTAGCAGTGTGTGGCGTGCAGCAGTGTGTGGCGTGCAGCAGTGTGTAGCGTGCAGCAGTGTGTGGCGTGCAGCAGTGTGTGGCGTGCAGCAGTGTGTGGCGTGCAGCAGTGTTTCGTGTAGCAGTGTGCGGCATGCAGCAGTGTGCGGTGTGCAGCAGTCTGTGGCATGCAGCGGCATGCAGCAGTGTGTGGCGTGCAGCAGTGTGTGGCGTGCAGCAGTGTGTGGTGTGTAGCAGTGTGTGGCGTGCAGCAGTGTGTGGCATGCAGCAGTGTGAGGCGTGCAGCAGTGTGAGGCGTGCAGCAGTGTGAGGCGTGCAGCAGTGTGTGGCGTGCAGCAGTGTGCGGTGTGCAGCAGTGTGCTGCGTGCAGCAGTGTCGTGCAGCATGCAACAGTGAGTAATGCAGCAGTGTGCAGCAGTATGTGGTGTGCAGCAGTGTGCGGCGTGCAGCAGTGTGCTGCATGCTGCAGTGTGTGGCGTGCAGCAGTGTGTGGCGTGCAGCAGTGTGCGGCGTGCTGCAGTGTGCGGCGTGCAGCAGTGTGTGGCGTGCAGCAGTGTGTGGTGTGCAGCGGCATGCAACAGTGTGTGGCGTGCAGCAGTGTGTGGCTTGCAGCAGTGTGTGGTGTGTAGCAGTGTGTGGCGTGCAGCAGTGTGCGGCGTGCAGCAGTGTGTGGCGTGCAGCAGTGTGTGGCATGCAGCAGTGTGCGGCGTGCAGCAGTGCGCGGTGTGCAGCAGTGTGCGGCGTGCAGCAGTGTGTGGCGTGCAGCAGTGTGTGATGTGCAGCAGTGTGCGGCGTGCTGCAGTGTGTGGCGTGCAGCAGTGTGTGGCGTGCAGCAGTGTGTGGCGTGCAACGACATGCAGCAGTGTGTGGCATGCAGCAGTGTGTGGCGTGTAGCAGTGTGCAGCGTGGAGCAGTGTGAGGCATGCAGCAGTGTGAGGCGTGCAGCAGTGTGAGGCATGCAGCAGTGTGTGGCGTGCCGCAGTGTGTGGCGTGCAGCAGTGTGTGGCGTGCAGCAGTGTGTGGCGTGCAGCAGTGTGTGGTGTGCAGTGGCATGCAGCTGTGTGCGGCGTGCAGCAGTGTCGTGCAGCATGCAGCAGTGAGTAATACAGCAGTGTGCAGCAGTGTGTGGTGTGCAGCAGTGTGCGGCGTGCAGCAGTGTACGGCGTGCAGCAGTGTGTAGCGTGCAGCACTGTGTGACGTGCAGCAGTGTGTGGCGTGCAGCAGTGTGTGGTGTGCAGCGGCATGCAGCAGTGTGCTGCGTGCAGCAGTGTCATGCAGCATGCAGCAGTGAGTAATGCAGCAGTGTGCAGCAGTGTGTGGCATGCAGCAGTGTGCGGCGTGCAGCAGTGTGTGCCGTGCAGCAGTGTGTGGCGTGCAGCAGTGTTTCGTGTAGCATTGTGCGGCGGGTAGCAGTGTGTGGCGTGTAGCAGTGTGTGGCGTGTAGCAGTGTGTGGCGTGCAGCAGTGTGTGGCGTGCAGCAGTGTGTGGCGTGCAGCAGTGTGCAGCAGTGTGCTGTGTGCAGCAGTGTGTGGCGTGCAGCAGTATGTGGCGTTTAGCAGTGTGTGGTGTGCAGCAGTGTGCGGCGTGCAGCAGTGTGCGGCATGCAGCAGTGTGCAGCATGCAGCAGTGTGAGGCGTGCAGCAGTGTGAGGCGTGCAGCAGTGTGTGGCGTGCAGCAGTGTGTGGCGTGCAGCAGTGTTTCGTGTAGCAGTGTGAGGCGTGCAGCAGTGTGCGGCGTGCAGCAGTGTGCAGCGTGCAGCAGTGTGTAATGCAGAAGTGTGCAATGCAGCAGTGTGCGCAGCAGTGTGTGGCGTGCGGCAGTGTGCGGCGTGCAGCAGTGTACAGCGTGCAGCAGTGTGTGGCGTGCAGCAGTGTGTGGCGTGCAGCAGTGTGTGGCGTGGTTTGTAAACAACAAGAAAAGCGGACATCAAAGGAAGGGTGGGAGGGAACGAGCATATGGGGTGTGAGTTATAACGAAAGTTAATTGTTGTAAGAGGGGATGCAGGAAGTGAGGCCGAGCGAGCGCGCGCTGGTGAAAACAGTTTGCTGCTTTCAAGTCCGATGCCAGATGCCAGATGCCAGCTTCGTGCTTGAATGCCTCACATGCACTGGCCATAAACCGCATTCCTAAGGTCTTGTGCCCCTTATTAAATCTTTCTGAATGCGTGAGGCGGTGCACGCGCAGGAAGTAGCTGGTGGCAAATGGAATGCGCGTGGTTGTGCGCGTAACCGCCACCCGATCCGCCTGGGAAGCCTTTGGGAGCATTTTCTGAAGCCCCTACATAAGTCGATAGCCAGGCGAGACCTAAAAATCACCCGGGAACCCACATGTTACACGCTTGATGAGTGAACTTTTCAAAAGTTGATAGAACCCAAGAAACTTCCACATATATAAAGGTCCACCTCAGTTTAAGGAAGGGGTTGAACTGATCTCCAGACTGATGCATTTTAGCAATGTGATAAGAACAGTGAGCCCTCAGGGCTTTACATGGGGGACGAGTGGATCTGCAGTCAGCTGTCGAAGGGGCATTTCACTTGTGAGCTGCAACCACGTAGCTGGTGGTCTTATTGACTGATTTCAAAATGTTGTCTCTGTTATTAATAATAATAATAATAATAATGTAGCTTATAAAGTGCATAGCTACTCCCAGATGAGTGTCCCAGCGCTTTAGGCCTATGACATTATCTTGTTAAGGTGGATAGGGTGAGTAGAGTAAGCGCTATATAAAACTCAATAAATAAAATAAATAGAGTAGTGGTTGCCAGATGATCGTCATGACAACACCTCTGTGTTTATTGATTGTATCCGTACCTGCTACTCTTTTATGACGCCTGACCTCTTCATCGCTGACTACCTTTAGAGATCAAGCTTAGTATTCTGTTTATTTTCAATGTTGTGTCGTTTGAAAACAAATCTTGGAAATTGATTTTCTGTGACTAGTTTTGTTAGCTCAATTATAACCTACCTTCCCTTCATGTAAAGTGCTCGATTACCCACTAAGGTCATGTTCGCACTATACAAAAAAGTATTAATAAAAATAAACAAATAAATCATGAACCTCTAACTCTAGTCTTTTTCTACCACCTGGACAAGGCACCTGGACAACTAAGCACCTCCTGCGCGTTGTTTATTGAGTGTCAGCAACTGGTTGTGTTCACTTAAAATGATCCTGGAAAATGATTCCTTGGCTTGCTATTGCTTGCTCTTACTCATTGAATATGATTAACAGACTGAAGATATTTCTCATTCATTGATACAGTTAAAGTAATTCAGCAGAGAAAAGAAATGTATAAGAATGAGAAGGAGCTGGAAAAGATTCAGCAGAGGAGACACCTGGATTTCCTGGATATCCTTCTGAGTGCGAAAGTGAGTATTTGAGAGGTGTTTTGCTGTTTATTTGTGGGGTATTTTGCTGTTCTTGAGGGTTTTTTGGAGGGAATAACCACCCCATATAGGCTGCACTTTAATTTTGCCAGTTGTGGAATAAGAATACATTTTATAAATAAATAAATCTCCAGGTAGATCCACATTAATTTTATAATTTCTTATGATTGTTACTGTTCCAGTTTGTCTCATTCTCTAGTCAAAATGTTTGGTTAAGATTCCAGTAGGATCTAATGGACCCAGAAACAAGTAATGGCTGCCACCACTATTTAGGCATTAATTAATTAATTTAACGTGATCTTACTGTGCAGAAGGGGACACCAGTTAATTTGTCACAAAGGGCATAGTGTTATGATATGTATTAAGTGGCTTTTCTTACACATATGTTTGCCTATCAGGCACTTGCTGATATCCACTAAGAGAATGTGCTCTGGTCACGGTATGTAGTAGATTATGAGTAGTGAATTCCACACCCATGGAGTTGGTGAAGAATAAGATCTGCTCCATATCTCCCTGGGCATATTGCAGTGGTGTCATTCGTAGAACCAGAGGCAATCCTTAGTTCTAAGAAGGAAGGGAGCTGAATGTTACACAGTAAAGCAGCACTCACTGCTCTGTGAAATGATTTATATTCTGGTGACAGTCCAAAAACAGAAACCTAGAGCTGCTTTTATGAATGGATACTCCCTCATGGGCTCATTCAGAATCCAAGAGTGAGTACGTCAGTCGCAAGGATGTTTGCACCCAGTTTCACCTTCTGAACTGGCTGCAGATCCCTCCAGATATCTTCTGGTGGAGGTTGTGTGAGGACAGCAAGTCGGAGGAAGGTATTTGTTGGAAAGGCGTCCGCCGGAAGGGGGTTCGATACACGTCTTGCCCACCCCTTTGACCCACCTCTCCCAAGTAAGCCGAACCAGGCGCGCACACCCTGATCTGCACTGTGAACAGAGGGACACTGCAAGTATTCTTTGTAGGACGATAAGTTCTTTTATCGATGATTTCAGGGATCTTTATGACCCAAAGGCAAATAGTACAGCAGTGGCACAACGTACCACAAATCAGTCGTGGGGAATGGGGGTAGCGGGACAGTCTTTCAAGATAGTGTCTCTGCGAAATACCCTGCGGAAGCTCACAATCCTCGAGCTGGAGGGTGTCGTGTCTCTGGGCGATCTCTTATCGAGTCGTCCTCAAGGGGAGCGCCGCGAGTCTCTCAGCAGGCACAGGTGGTCGGAGTTCAGGAGCCGCGATTCCGTCCGCAGGGCTCAGATGGTTCAATAGCTGGGGGGCCGCGAGTCACTCAGCAGGCCTAGGTGGATCAGTGTTCGGGAGCCGCGACCTCGTCCGCAGGGCTCAGATGGTTCAATAGCAAGAGGCCGCGAGTCACTCAGCAGGCCCAGGTGACTTCAGCGTTCAGGAGCCGCGACAGCGTCAGCAGGCTCAGATGGTTCCAGGTCTTCTCTGTCCTTGTACCTCCGGCACCCCTTGTTATACTCCGCTGGTTCTTTGAAGTCCGGAGTGCTCGCAGAGGGGGGACTGGGGTGACGGAGGGGGTTCGGCGGGATTTCCTGCCGCTCACTTCTTTGGTCTTTTCAGGTGGGTCTGGGAGGGACCCCAGACGCTCGGTAGGGGAGGCGCCTGCTCCCCAGGGGCCTGGTGGCCGATTGAGTCCTCCCGGGGAAGGCGACCCGAGGTGTGACTGGGCTGGCGCCTCTGGGTCTGGCTCGAGGGTTCCCGCTCCCTCGGTTGGGCATGCGTGGTAGGGTGTTGAGTCTGTCAGGTCTCTGGCCGGCCCGTGGATCGGGGGTGGCTGGGGCGGCCGGAGTCGGGGATGTCGTGTCTTGAGGGTGGTTGCAGGTTGGCGGGACGATGGAGAGGGCAACGCCGTGAGGCCGGTCTCACAGTATTGCTTGTGGTTACCTAAACTGCACCGTATGATAATGCGTAAGCAGTGTTACTATCTACTTCTTCCACTGGATTTTGAAAACATGCAGTTGGTCTTCTTCAGACTGAGAACCTTCATTTCATTTATTGACGGGTGGTTTCCATGGCTTGTAAAGCTGGTTTTGTGTTACATGTGCTTTGAGCATTTTGAAATAAACTTTAGTGGATCACATACAAACACAATGCCTACCAATCACTTCCAATTGTTCGGGAAGAACAGGCTAATGTTTTTAAGTAGCTGCCTCAAGCAGCACTAATCCAGACCAGGGGCGTAACACAGGCAGCTAGCTTCTGGACAAAGTCGCAGTGAAGATTTCTACATTTGGACTTAGTCTCTTTTTTGAAGCCGAAAATCTCAAGTGCGACAAATGTGGAGGATGCAGCTGACAAGAGTTTCATGAGGCCTGATACCCCTTCTTTGGTGAAGGACTGCTAAACAGGATTTGCTGCTGTGGAGTAGAACATAGTGGAAGCTGCAGCAAAATCAGGCCAACTGGTGATGTGCCTTGCGCAGATAGAGGAACAGGTTGCTTCCGGTCTCCTCTCCGTTCTCAGAGCAGTTTTTAGGGCAAAACTGTTCTTCTAAGTCAAAAGGTTTGGATTTTGATTTGATTTGATTGATGTATTCATAAAGTGCGACTGTCACTCCGAAAGGAGCATCCTGGCACTATGCAGAAGAAGGGAAAAGTAGACAGGTAGAACAATTATATAAGTGATGAGCACAATTCTCCAGAGGATCCGAAGTTTCACGTTTTCAAGGCCTTTCTGAACTGGGTTTCTGTTTTTATCAGCCATAAGTGTGTGGGCATAAGGTTCCAGGCTCGGGTTCCAAGTGCTGCTAAGGATTTACCTCCTCTAGTTTTGTACCTAAAGGTTGGGGGCTTGAGAAGATTTGCTGATGATGATCTAAGTGTCCTGGCCATGATGTAGGGGGTGAACCTGGCTGAAAGATGGGTGGGACCTAGGTTCTTGGATGCTCTGAAAGTAATTAAAAGCACCTTAAATAAGATTCTCTTGTGCATGGGCAACCAGTGAAGGGTTTTGAGGGGTTTGCGAGGTTGTTTTAGCACTAGGTGGACTGAAGTATGGCCACATGGGTGCTTTTAACTGCACCACCAACAGTCCAGGATTAGAGAATCACCACTTAGTGGAATGGGGCTCACTCAAGATGGTTGGAGCCTTTGCTGTCCCTGAGGCTGTGATCAGGAGGCCAGCCAACTAGCCGTTGGAGTCATTCTGGTAGTCTTGGGTTCAAGGAGATGGAACACGCCTCAAGCAGCGTGGCAGGCCTTTGAGGGTACAAGGCAGGCTTCAGGCAGCAAATCAGTTCTTCTAGGTACAGCAAAGCAGTCCTCTGAAGTATACAGCAGGGCACAGCAGTAGGCAGTCCTCTGAGAGTCCTTCTGTAGGTCCAGAAAGTGATCTGAAGAGTGGGCCATAGGAGCCTATTTTTATACCTGCCACCTTCTTTGAAGTAGGAGAATTTCCTAGAGCATTCCTTTTGAAGTGCTTGAAGTTTCCTCCCTCCTCTGTCCAGTCTGGCTGCATTAACAATGTAGTGGTGGCACATCCTTTGTGTGAAGACAGGGCACAGCCTATTGAGTTGCAAATGGGGCTGTGCCTAGCTCCGTCCCACCTTCCTGACAATGATGGCCCATCCAGGCACACCCTTTCCTTTATTGCGCGGCTGTCTAGAAGGAGTAAACAAAGTCCAACTGCCAACTACACCTCATCATATGACTCAGGAACAGAATGCAGGCACCAAATATTTAGGGCAAAAAATGCTAGATTTCTAAAAGGGGCTTTTTTAAAATATATTGTAACTGAACGTCTGACTTTGCCATTAGAGGGGATCTTAAATTACAATTTCTCAGACACCAAACATGAAATCTTTACCTGTTTCAAATAATACACTAACCCTTACTAAATGTAAAAAGGCAACCCAATGTTATCCTATGGTAGAGATATGCCTCACGAATTAGTGAGGTTTTCACTACCAGAACATGTAAAACTTAAAAGTACATATCCAACTTTTTAATTACAATACACTCTGCTCTATGGGCTACTTGGGGACTACCTTAGTGGTGACATATGTAATAAAAGCAGAATCTAAGGCTTGGCAAGGGGGTTAATTTACAAAGCGAGGAAAAAGTTTGGTCTGTTTGCCTGTGACGATCCATATCTATTACAAGAAATTACTTTCTGGTATAACATACTGTGATAAGGTTTCAGTACGGAATAACTGCTAACAACAGTTTTACAAATTTCTAGGATGAAAATGGTGAAGGGTTATCTGATGCCGACCTGCGTGCTGAGGTGGATACTTTCATGTTTGAAGGCCATGACACGACAGGCTGTGCGATACCCTGGACCCTCTACTGCATGGCCGAGCACCCTGAACACCAAGAAAAGTGTCGGGAGGAGATTAAAGAGATCCTGGGAGACAAGGACACAATTGAATGGTATGAAATATCCTCTTTCTACAATTGATAATCATCTTTTCTTACCCATGCCTCCTCTACTCACTCCGCTCTGTCCCTAGGTCGATGGATGGACTTGAGGCGGCCTCTATGTAGTTTTGGATTGTTCGTAAAAATATTGTAGTAAGAAATATCAACTGACGTAAATATTGTGTCCAAAATATTATTTACAAAAATATCGTCCAATTTGGAACTGATTTTCTATTATTTATTCTAAGGATGCAGTAGCAGCTGGTAATTTTAGGAGGGAGGGGGCAGACGGGACACACATACACATACACTCACTCATACATTCACACACACACACTCATTCACAACACTCATTAACAAATATTCAAACATACACGCATCCATTCACCAAATATACATTTTAAAAAAAAATCACATTTATCTGCAGCTCTGCCTCGGAGGTCACAGGAGGGTTGGGACTCAACCTCGTCACAGAGTGGTATGGGTCAATGAGACTGCTGACCCCACCTCACTCTGTGACAAATTGTCACCGATTGACAGTTGACCCTGAGCACTTTAGGGCTTAAAAAATGAAATTCCCTGATCCAAGGCAATGAGTGACCGAGAGGAAGGGCCTCAAAGACCTTTGCTGAAGAGGTCACGCCTACAGGAGCTGTGACATCCTCAGCCCAGCATCAGCTCAGGCAGCCAAAAGCCTGCGCATTGAGCGCATGCCTAGCTCCTGGCTGCCTGACCTGGAAATGAAGAGTGTCGGTAAGACCGACCTTTGCTCAGCCTGACAGACACTGTTCTTGAGGGGCAAAAGGTGAGCAACGTGGCCCCTCAGCCCAAATGGACTGTCTGTGGCTGTAATGAGCTGATATTTTTATAAATGATCGTTAGGGGACGATATTTAGGTTATACAAAATTCTGTCAACAATATTTTAATACCACACCATATTTTTCTGCAAACCTCTAGCCCCAATTAAAAGTAATGCATATTTATCTCTGCAGGTATAGCATGGCCAGAAATAAGGTTTATGGCCATGCTATATCTGCAGACATATCCTCACACACAAATACTGCCATTACAAGCTAACCACCAAGGAATGGGGAGTAACTGTGTAACCTAGTTTCTCTGGGCACAATTCTATGCATAATTCCAAATTGTATGGCAATTATTATTCCCCCATTTACCCCCTGCTTAGAACTCAAGTGAAGAGTTGCTATCTGGGGTCCAGTATATATATCAGGGCTTTGATTTGAAGTGGAGGAAGTCTCTAGAGGTTTCCACCCCCTAGAGGTGTCAGTCATCCTTTTCCTCCCTGCCCTGGCCACAACTTGACTGGGGTCAAAATTGACTAGTGACAAACCCTTTCTGAGTGTGCTCAGGCAATGCCTTTGTGATGTGCAAGTGTGGTAGGTGACAGTTCCTCCCCTCAATAAATCAGAGTGGGCAATCCTGTCAAAACCTACCTTCCCTTTGCCTTACTGTCTGGGAGCAATACACAAAGACCAACTGCCAGCTACATCTAGTCATGTGACCGAGGATTATGCTGCAGCACCAAATGGTTAGGACAAGAAAATAAAAATGTTCTAAAAGTGGCATTTTCAGAATTGTGATTACCAATCCAACTTTACCATTAAAGAGGGCTTTCAATGACAAATCTTTAGACATCAAACTAGACTTGTCTACCTGCTCCCAACTGGGAGTTACAGCTTATTAAATGTAATAAGGTAAATCCAATGTTATCCTACAGGCGAGGTAGGCCTTGCAGTAGTGAAAGACAACGTAAGGAGTTTTTCTCTACCAGGACATGTAAAACTTAAAAGTATATGTCCTACTTTTCAAATACACTACAACCTACCCTCTGGGCTGTTCAGGGCCTACACTAGTGGTGACATATGTATTAAAAAAGAAGGTATAGGCTTGGCAAAAGGTTTATTTTGCCAGATCGAAATGGCAGTTTAAAACTTCACACATGCTGCAATGGCAGGCCTGAAACGTTTAAAGGGCTAGTTGAAGGGTGGCATTTAGGGTACAGGCCCTGGGCACATGTAGCACCACTTTACTGTGGACTTACAAGTAAATTAAATAGGCCAATTGGTTGTAAACCAATTCTATCATGTTCAAAGGGTAGAGCACAAGCACTTTGTTATGTTATGTTATGTTACAGGAATTTATAAAGCGCACGTATACCCGGGGGTGTCTTAGCACTGGTTATCAGTGGTTATCAGTTGTAAAGTATGCATAGTCCCAGAAGCCAAAAAAAACAGGAGGGTGAAGGCAAAAGCTTAGGTATTACCCTGCAGAAATGGCCGAATCCATCAGTAGGTAAGCAGCTACCCTGGTTGGGTCTGTATAACTGGAATTGCCCAAGATGATCCTTTCTGCTTCTGCCAAACAGTCTTTTAGCTTTTCCTCTATGCTCACCAGAGGAGGTTATCCACAGATGCAGTGTAGTATTGACCTGACACTACCCTCATATATCACAATACTGAGACAGTGACATGTAAATATGTATTGCATATGTCACTAGATTTGCAGGTGTCCAGCTGCACTGTATTATTTGGGGACTGTGGTCTTTTGTGTAGCACACTAAGATTTCACAGCAGTAAATATTTTGTTCACGCCTTGAAGGACAGTAACTCAATTGTATGTTAATCTACTTCTAGGAATGACCTTTCGCAGATGACTTATACCACCATGTGCATCAAAGAGAGCCTCCGACTTAATCCACCGGTTCCTATGGTGGGCCGGCAGCTCGCCACACCTATTACATTCTGCGATGGACGCACTTTGCCAAAAGGTCAGCTTTCTTTAAGTCTGCATCATTGCCCTCTGAGATGTGTGGAAATGTTTATAGGTAGGTCTCCATGTGAAGGCAGTGTGTTGTGGTTCTGTGCTGCTATATTGCCCTGGCATTGCTCTTTGTCGCTATGCTATTTCTATTTTATTTATATAGCACAAGCTAAATTATAACGCGCTACTTAAAGTAACACAGTTTCAAAATGGATAATCCAATGATGTAATTCAATGTCAACCAATCACTAAGCAGACTACTCTTCAAGAGGACTCATGTCTTGTCATCCTTCCTCTTCATTGCTGCTCTAGGGGAGGACAACTTGGTATTATGTCTTCGGTTTTTTTCAGAATTTGTATTTACAGAGTACTGTGGCTAGCATTTTTTAAATAGTTTGCTATGGCTTGCGATTATTGTGTTTTCTATCTTTACTCTACATTCATTAGGAAGATGTGGGCTAACAACACTTTCGTCCGAATGATTGTAGAGTAAAGATAGAATCCACAAACTGGAGCTGTCTCGCATTATTGTTTTGAGTTGGGCAACCCATGGGCTAGTATCTTATGCCTAGAGATTCCATCAGTATAACTTGCCCCTTTTTCTCAAAATGACCACCTCAGAGATTGCATAAGTTGTAAGCACTGCAGATATGGAGATAGTTAAGGCTTCGAAGGTTGCAGATGGTAGGTTAGGTATGCTAAACTGAGTAGTTATGGTAGGATTAGTATGGTAGGTACGCATGGAAGGTAGGTTTGAAAGGCAGGTAGATCTGGTAAGCTAGTTTTACTAGGTTAGGCTCCGTAGATAGGTAGGAAATGACAGATAAGATATTGTAGGAATGGTAGATACATGAGATAGTCATGTATGTAAGGAATAGATATGGAAAATAGGTTTGGGAGGGTGTGGTAGCTAGGCATGGTGAGTTAGGCATAGTAGGGAGTTATGATAGGTTAAGTATGGTAGTTATATGTGATAGGTATGGTTTAGGCATAGGTATGGCTAGTGAGATATGGCAGGACATAACCTTTTTGTCTGATATAAATGCTTGCCCTCTTGAATCATTTTCCAAACTCCCTGTTTACACACCATATCATTGTTAATCACTTTGCTTCTTACAAATGAGTGGTTCATGTAGGCATATACCCTTGATATTAATCAAAATAATCTTAATCCTAATCCTAATCTTAGTATGGTTTTTTAAAAAGATCCTCTTTGCTGAACTAATTGACTTAGTTTTAACAGAGCTATGCCATACCCTCAAATTACAGTGCTTTGAAATTAAGACAGAAGATGAAGTTTGCATTGTAAGTGATGAACTGAAAAGGAAATCACAGCAAAGTATTGCATAGGTGAAACTTTTGACAAAGGATCTGCATGATGTTATTCCTTAAGAAAATGTGTGTGCCTGCACATCCTTTCTTTGTGAACAAACACAGCTGTAAATCCAACATGTGATTATGACAGCAAACAAAAAACAAATGAACCCTCAGAGGGAATTAGTGAAAGCACTGTGGATTTATTTTAAGATAGCCTTAGGCATCCAAACAGCAGGCAGCAAAGCCATGAAACAGCATTTAAAATGTCATTGTGCCAGCAAAGTAAATATATTAAACATCACAGCCTGGGTGAAGCTCCATATAATGTTGCATCTGCAGTTTAATTAAAGGACTGCTGAATGTAAATGCCATGGCATTGATGGACAACACATACATGCAAAGGCCAACCATGAAAAACATATGAAGGATGGTGGCTGGAGCTGGCTGACCAAAGCCTATTCTCCCTATTTACTTCTTTAAACTTCCTCTACATATCATTGACAAGAGGTAGCGAAACCTAGAAAGGAAAAGGAAAATAGCTCAACATCTACGTGGTCATCCAGACATAATAAATAGCCAGTACATAAGGGGCAATATAAAATTAATTAAGTTAAAAAAACATTTTGAACCGGGTTTGTCAGTGAAAAGTAATGAGCTATTTTTAGGCAGATGAGAGCAATATACACAGACTATGTGCAGTCACTCAAAGTAAAGGGAGCCAGTAGATAATGTGAGCTGACCAACTGCCTAATGCTGTGGTAGGTGGAAGTAAAATGTGAATGACAATTGAACAGACCAATGAATGAAGCCTGATGTCCGGAAGCCCCTGTATGCATGTATATTTTGCATGAATGATTTAGGAAAGCAATAATCTGGCAAGGCAGTTTACGCTGCCTCAAAAGGCCAGACCTAAATAAGAAGTATATATATTTTTGTTTGCAATTTTAAACTGTGGAGATGGCTGTGGACAGTTCGGCTAAACACAATTGTTAAGATGGTTTTGTCTTGGTTATTGTATTTAATGGGTCTCTGGGCACAGTTATTTTTTTTTTGCCTGAAGCTGAGGGTCAGGGCAGTGCTTAATTTATACAAAGAAATGCGTCCCAGGGCCCTCGTTAGGAGGCCACTGCAACGT
The DNA here is from genome assembly GCF_964204655.1 of Triturus cristatus. Taxonomy (NCBI): domain Eukaryota; kingdom Metazoa; phylum Chordata; class Amphibia; order Caudata; family Salamandridae; genus Triturus; species Triturus cristatus. Next base: position 781,068,542 of record NC_140586.1, on the reverse strand, counting down.
GCATCACCTATTGCCCCTGCCAGCAGCGAAAATGTCATACCACCACAACTACCGCCCATCACACTCCTATAAGTGTGACAATTTATACTATTCCAGGTCCCAAAAGCTATAAGAATGGCTTGGGCAGTAGGCATTAGTCTATTTATATTTAGTTAAGAAACAACCGTTGTCGTGCTCATCTCCAACGTAGATAGACAGCACCACATTGTGACAGACTGTTGTAAGTGCTGATGTTGACAATTAAGTGCTGGTGCTGAGCACCAGAAACCACCGGCTCAAATGAAGCACAGGTTCAAGGGTTGCTAAACACATAAACAGAGAAGTATGGCTTTAAAAAATGCAGTTAATTGAAATCTAGAATAAGTTCTGGGAACTCTGTGCCATTTTCATCAAATGAGGACAAGGGAGAAATGTTTAGGAGAGGGCAGAACACCACATATTCTAATGTGAAACGTACAGTGCAAAGTATGATCTAGTCACCCATAAATGCAGCAGTGCGCTCAATGAATATCACAATTAGTACTCTCATTGAAGCTTCATTTGCGAAGCGTATTGCTAATTTTGCTCCTTTCCCTCTTGTATGGCCTCTTGCCAACGAGAGTTATGGTCTGGAGAACGTCTAGAAGGGTATCCATCTTTGCCCTGGATTGGCCTAAAATAAAATGATAATAAAATAATGTTCGAGGCATATGAGCTGCAGATTACACACTGTGCATAGATCGCCATCTGGTGTTGGGCCCGGATGTTGCAGTTGTTTTTCTCTTGGAAAGTCTTTGGAAGTCACAAGGTATGTGACTCCTCCTTTGGATCATAGTGCGCATGGGCTTCGGCTCCATCATCAGAATGTTTTTTTCTGCCATCGGGCTCGGATGTGTTCTTCGCACTCCAGTTCGGAACTGCCTCCACCCCCACCCAGTGACTTCCCTCCACTTCCCCCAGACTCTTCCACTCCAGTCGGGGGCAGACTCCACAATTTCCTTCCTGTCTGGGCTACCATCACCTCAAACAGATGGGTGCAACAGATAATTCAATCAGGCTACTGTCTAGAGCTAACATCTACCCCCCCCAACCATTCCACCCAAACAGAGCCCAATGTCACAGGAACATTTGTCACTTTTAAAGCAGGAGGTGATCTCCCTCATACAAAAAATGCAATAGAACCAGTTCCAACCCACCAACAAAACAAGGGAGTTTACTCCCTATATTTTCTCATACCAAAAAAGGATGCTCCCATTCTGGACCTCAGACCCCTAAACCAATACATACACTCAGACCACTTTCACATGGTCACACTCCAGCAGGTGCTTCCTCTGCTCTCCCAAAAGGACTTCCTGACCACCATAGACCTCAAGGACGCCTATTTTCACATTCCCGTTCACACCGCTCACAGGAAGTTTCTCAGATTCGTAGTGGATGGTCACCACTACCAATTCAAAGTACTCCCCTTCAGAGTCACCACAGCGCCACGAGTGTTTACCAAGTGCCTAGCAGTAGTGGCAGCACACCTGAGAAGACAACACATCCACGTCTTCCCATACCGAGACGACTGGCTCATAAAAGCCAGCTCATACAACCAGTGTGTACAACACACTCACGCCACTATCCACCTACTTCACGACCTAGGCTTCACAGTAAACTACGCCAAGTCCCATCTGCATCCCTCCCACGTACAACAATACCTCGGTGCCACCATAGACACCTCAAGAGCGTTAGCCTACCCCAGTCCGGCGAGGATAGCAAGCATACAAGCTCTTCGCACCAAATTTCAACCACAACACTCTCTTCCAGCCCAGTTGTTTATGCAATTTATAGGGATGATGGCCTCTTGCATATTCATAGTACCTCATGCAAGACTCCAGATGCGTCCTCTCCAAGAGTGCCTAGCACGCCAATGGAACCAGGCTCAAGGTCAGCTAACAGATCTGGTGTTGGTAGACGGTCGTGCCCATCGCTTTCTGCAGTGTTGGACCACCAAAAACCTTTCCAAAGGGCGACCGTTCCTAGAGCCGGTTCCTCAAATAGTTCTCACTGCGGACGTATCGCTCTCCGACTGGGGAGCTCATCTACTACATCACACCATGCAGGGCAAGTGGACACCGCAACAAAAGTAACTCCACCTCAACCATCTGGAGTTACTTGCCATATTTCTAGCCCTAGAAGCCTTTCAAACACACGTCTCAGGCAAGGCTTTCTTAGTCCGCACAGACAACATGGCAGCAATGTACTACATCCAAAAACAGGGCGGCACACACTCTCTGCAGCTCTCTCAGCTAGCACAGACCATATGGAGGTGGGCCATACCTCAAAACATTTTTCTCCTAGCCCAACATGTCCCAGGAGTCCAAAACACCACTGCAGATCTGTTGAGCCGTCAAACTTAGCAAATTCACGAGTGGGAACTTCATCCACAAGTTCTTCAACCATTCTTTCAAACGTGGGGGCAACCACAGATAGACCTCTTCGCCACCCATGAAAACGCCAAATGCCCAAGCTTCGCCGCCAGATATCCACACCCATTGTCGAAAGGCAATGCGATATGGAGGAACTGGTCAGGCAGATTTGCGTACGCTTTTCCACCTCTCCCACTCACTCCATTAGTGGTGCGCAAACTACAGCAACATTCCCTAACTCTCATCCTATTTGCTCCAACTTGGGCCAGACAACCGTGGTACACCACATTGCTGGAATTCTCCGTAGTTCCGCACCAAAAATTACACCTCTCTCCACGCCTCTTAACCCAGTACCAAGGAGAGATCAGACACCCGAACCCAGCTCTGCTCAACCTTGCGATCTAGCTCCTGAAATCCTAGAATTTGGTTACCTTAATCTTAATCTGGTCATCTTACATCATACATCGACACTTCAAAGTTTCTTCACTACAACAAGACCCATTGATGAGGCTGATCTTTTGTCATTGATTTTAATTACTACTGAATTCATGATTTAGCTACCAGATCATAAGATCGTTAATTTGTGGCATTGATGGACTCTTTGAAGCTTCTTCAAGCACTTCAAAGGACAGTCTTTGGACTAGATCCGGCACTTAATATGAACTCATTTAATTTAAACACACTTCTGTGTATTTGGTCGTATCAATTTCTGATTACATTTGACAACCCTAGAAGGCAAAGTAAAACAAGCATTGGCATAGCCAATAGGTCTCGCCTTTGGGACCTTATAAGTATTTAATTATGCAGCACAATATCATTGGTGCAACATCAACTGTTGCATGGCTAAACACTTATAAATTCACAAAGGCGAGACCTATTTGCTATGCCAATGCTTGTTGCTGCCTGCTGCTGTTGAAGTGATACTAACGAGGTGCAGGCCCTGCACAGGCAGTGTTAATATTGTAAAAACAACAAAATAAAACATTGATACAACAACATTATGCATTATGAGTCATAGTTTGCCTTTTCTTCCTACATAATTTGTTTCTCTCCTGCCACCCTACCACATAATTCCAGCAGACCCTTTCTATAATCAATAGCCTCAAAGACAAGGTCCCACGTTATCATCAAGTATCTGACGAATAGCAAATAGCTTTAATGAGCAATCTTAACATGCCCTGGTGCCTTTCCACACCAAATGTACAATGAAAAGAAGAGATGGTTAGAGTACCAGGCATTGTGGTGGGACTGAGACCAGATACTGAGAAGTTCATGGCCGCAAAACAAGTCACTACCTGCACTGTACAACTATGTGAAGGAGAACTGTCTCATGCTAAGGCCTGACCCAGCTCACCCGTGGCCTTCTGTGCAGGACGGATGCGACTCTGCGAACAGCAATAGCATCATGTGCAGGCTAGGCAGTGCGAGTTTCTACAGCACCAGTCTGCTCATTTTCGGGCTGCTCATTTTCGGGCTGCGTGGCTCGACAGTAAAACGGGACAGTGCAAGTGACCTGCTGCATGCCACAGGCATTACAATTTAATCTGCTGTCAAGAAAAAATATTGCTGGAATCGGATAGTAAAATGTCACGACGGTTCATGTATTTGTTGCGTCAAACTTCACATAAACTGCAGATCACACATTCCAATCCTCATAATAGGCCAGTAAGTTATGTGCCCGTTTCAACAAGTAAACACGTTAAGGAGTCCTTTATTCTTTTGCAGGATTTTGTCTTACACAAAGGGAGTCCTTATGCAAGTACACATTACCTGGGGATGACAGATCGTTTGCTTATATGACTTTTCTGTGGAATTCTGTTAAAGCTAAGCTAAACTCAGAAGACTTGCATAAACAGCCGAGACAGGCCCAGAGATTGCAAATGCCTATACACATACGCATTCTTGCAGAGCCAGGCAGGAGCTTTCTTACAAAGTCATTAGAAACGGTATTAAAACAGAAACAAAATAGATAAAACAAACCTCTCCAGGAGACAACGAAATGGGTGAGGCAAACTTAAGATAAATAAAACAGTCGGTTCCGGGTAATATGAGAATAGAAAGCAAGGGCAGACATGTGTCTGCTCTGCTCCCCACATCCCGCAGGAGGGGACTACAGAAGCTAAAAAGCAAACGGCCCTAGCACTCCAAGCGCAGCTGGCTCAAGTAAACGTCCACACCCGTTGCAAAACCAGTAGAACAAATGTCTAGAGCGCTTCTATGACTAATACAGTATTAAACTCTGTGGAAATTAGCTATCACGTGGTTTGCGTGGCGTCTTTCAAAGCAACAGCACCAGACTAGAGGAAACGGAGATGGTGAAGGGGCTTTTCCAATATAAACATGTAATGGTTCAAAAGAATTTCACAAGGTACACTAGCAGATTATGGCAAATATGTTTACTGGCCAGGCCAGGCCGCTCGCCTGGGCAACTCTGACAGGCCGAGAAGTCATAAACACCATGGAAGAGAGGGGGGATTAAACAGGCAAAGAAAATGGCCAATAGCAGTTCTGCGAGTTTTAACTCCAATTAGAGATAAGACTAGAGGCAATATAGTAAGACTGGGTGAGAAGCAATGAGTTCTATGTTACAACGTAAAATGTGGCTGTGGGGATGGACTGACAGCGGTGCGACAGGTGAGGAAGCCTGTGGAAGTGTGACGCCAGAAGTGAACAACCTGCAAGGCATTGCAGGAGTCAAACCATTCTAGGCGGGCAGTAACTGAGAAGAGACTGTGAAATGTATCGACTGTGCTGAGGAAAAACAGACTCCATGTTCCTTAGTGGGAAAGTGAGGAAGGACAGACTGAGGGCTTTTCCGTCTGAACCGAGGAAAGACAGGCAATAAGGGCTTATAAAGTTACTTTGTTCCTCTAAGCGCTCTGACAAAACCAAGGGAGTATGAGGGGAAACAGCAGATGGCAACATGTGCAGTGAGCACAGGCTGCGTGGAGGTGCTAGAGAGAGGACGCATGTGAAAAGAAGCTGCCCTCAGTCTGGAATATGATAGACTGTCTGCTTCGAGGGGGGACGGTCTGCAGTGAACGAAAGAGTTTGGTCAGCAGCACTGGGGAGGGCAGCTACACAGGTTCCCATAGAGACGGTGTGATACCGGTAATGCCAAACCCGGAAGAGAAATTTGAGACCAGGCGCGTCAGTGTTTGGAGAGCCCGCAGCCCTCAGACATTGCCAGCATTGTCCTCATCACAGAGACCACCAGCACGAAACTATGATTGTACTCAAACATTCCAAAGAAAAGCCCACCACTAAGAGACACTAGCAGACTATGGCAAATAGTTTACTGAAGTACAATGAAAAACGGAATAATATCGGTCAGGTCTACGAGAACGGTAATGGCGTGAGTGCCAAGTCAACAAGCATTGGCAGCGCGCGCGCGCCCCTAGCGCTCAGTATAGAGGGGGGGGGGGGTGGAGGCCAGCAGAGTGACACGATCTGTGGTGGGGGAGGGAGTTGAAGCGCTGAGAGAGCATGCAAGGCTTAATGAGCCTTGACAGAAACCCACATTGCGGCTGCGCGCGTGCACGTGCACATGCACGCAAGCATTAGGCCACAGGCACCACTTTTAAAAGCCCGTTTACAAAATTTCTCGTAAAGAAGCGCATGCGCTGGCTCAGCGAGACCTAAACACTACTAAAACTAAAACTATTTTTTTACAGAAACGGCACCATATTAACTCTAAAACTATGCTGTTAACTCTCCCCAAAACAGTTCCTGCTCTGAGTTACGCTGCATCTTCAGAGGACCAGGGGTTTCCACAGTGGTTACGGAAAGCGAGTGATGTACGTGCTTTTCTGGTAACAGCGATAGCCAGTCCCTTACTTATTGCAAAAACTAAGATGCGAAACCGCATGGAGCGCCAATGACATGAAGATTACAATGAGGATAGTAAAATCAAGTTCAGAGCTGGCTTAATAGACTACAAGAGCAAATTAATTCAAATAAAACCTACACACTACTTTAACAAAATTAATATTTTTTATATTTATAAAATCATGTATGAGCTTTCATCAGATGAGGGAATTACTCAGAGTTCATCTACGATGCAAGAATTTTGAGACAAATTAAATGACTTTCTCTGAAACAAAAAAGAACTAATCAAAAATTGCATCATCCCTAATTCCACTACCAGGGAAGTAGTGTACTTGACGGAAATTCTTCCTGCCTTTCATGAGTTAGATCAAGATTGGTTACTAGAACTGATGGTGAAAGTTGAATCTGGTTCGACACTAGACCTTTGTCCTCCAGCAATTTTAAAGACCATTTTAACTGCAATAAATAAGCCCTTTACCCAGCCTGCTGAATACATCTTTAACTCAGGGCATAGGACCTGATTCTTTTACAAAATGCGCAGGTAGTTCCCTTACTAAAGAAGCAAGGCGAAGATCCAACAGTTCTAAAACAATATAGGAATTGCTTCCTTTAGAAGCCCATTTGGCCAAGGAAATCTGCAGACATTTGCAGAACGGTAATCTTCTTCATCTTCAAGCAGAGCTCCGTCCAATACACAGTACAGAATCTGTGACGTCATCGGTGGTGGAAGATCTAAGATGGGATGTTATAGAGGGTTAGTCTCCACACTATTATACTTTGTTTTTTTAAACATATTTTATTGATTTTATAAACAGGAGTAGAATAGCCTCAAGTTGCATTTCGAAGTACCGTAGAAGTACAACAGCCTCAAGTCACATTTCGTAGTACCGTAGAAGTACAATAGCCTCAAATTACATTTCGTAGTACTGTATAAGTACAACAGCCTCAAGTCACATTTCGTAGTACCGTAGAAGTACAATAGCCTCAAGTTACATTTCGTACTACTGTATAAGTACAACAGCCTCAAGTCACATTTCGTAGTACCATAGAAGTACAATAGCCTCAAGTTACATTTTGTAGTACCGTAGAACAACAGCCTCAATTTACATTTCATAGTACCGTAGAAGTACAAAAGCCTCAGGTTACATTTCGTAGTACCGTAGAAGAACAATAGCCTCAAGTTACATTTCATTGTTGCATAGAGGTACAATATTTGACAGGAAGTTCAGCATCTAGAGAGAGAGTATAGTATAGCCTCAAATGGGGGCTCTGGGTTCTCCACTAGTTTACTTCATCTGTCTGCTGCTTTTGACATGTTCGAGCACAATATGTGGAGTCTTCTGGATTCCAGGAACTCCCACTGAACTTGATAAAACCTTTTTTTGGAAGACTGAGTACAGGCAGTCCAGTTCTCGCATTTTTCAGCAAAAGCAGGGCAGATCACAAGTGAGGTCTCTCTAGGGTCATCCTTGTCCCCCATTTATTTGATGTATATGCTAAGCCCTTGAAAGAAGAACTAGCTCCTAGAGGGTGTAGACTCTAAAGATTCCCAACTTGTGCTTAGCCTGTTGGCACAATGGCCTCTCAATTAGCGTTCAAGGACAAGATGTGCTTTGTTTGGAACTGGATGAGCACTAACCATCCGAGAAGAAATGCAGACAAAACAGAGGTAATAATGTTAAACAACAAGGTGAGTCTCAGGAACAAATGCCATAAGAAATGGGTGCGGATTCCGAGAACAGAAGAACTGCAAAATGTCTTAGAGTATAACCTGTATGTAACCTGTATAACCTGTATACTTCAGGTTGGATCATTGGCCTCTGAATGCATCTATATATTGAAGATGATCAGGAAAATAGTCCCTTCTTTACTATGCAAGCTCGAAAAAAAAAGGTAATTATGGGCTATTTTATCTAGACTGGGTTATGCCTATTCCATTTACTTGGGACATCCAAATAGTATAAATTACAGACCGCAAGTAGTTTAAACGGAATATAAACTTCCTAGAGGTGATTCCTCTGTTGCAGCAATTTCATTTTTTACCTGTAAAACAGAGAATCCAATTTAAAATCTTTTGCCTCGCATACAAGTCTTTAAGGGGATTGACACCCAATTTTCTGGCCAGGAGAGTCAAACAGTAGGCACATTCATGCATTTTTAGGTCATACTCCAATTCTTTGACAGTATCTAGATTTTGGTAAAAGCGGATGGATGAGGGCGGAGGGGGGGATGGAAACAGTTTCTCTGTACAGACAGCATATCAGTATGGAGCTCTCTCCCAGGCCATTTCTCTAAGCTCTTCCAGCCTGAAAACATGGTTATTTTGTCAGGCTTAGCGCTGTTGATTAAATATTTATTCCTTTTGATTTGCAGACACTGCTCTTCTTAAGTGCCAATAAACCACTGATGAAAAGTGCGCTCTACCAAGTATACTTAACAGTATAGTTAACATAATAAACTATAACAAATAGAAACAGTCTAAGAGAAATGTGCCACAAAGGTGCATTCTTTCCATGATAAATTATATTACTTGACGAAAGCATGCCCTGAGGTTGTGAAGAATTGCCCACTTCACATCATATATATGTGGTGCTCATTAAGGTAGTGTGTCAGGCCGACAAAAAATTAAAATATTTACTACAACAATGGGTTTCTACCTGGCAGATAATTCAGTTACACATGCCAATGCTATTGTGCCCACTAGCTATATTTGTATTGGGGGGACAAAACTTTGAAATTAAAAGTATGGTCACACTGAACACAAAATAGTTTTGAAATGGGTAAAAGTCTTTCCGTTACTCAGTTGCCTACTAAATTGACCATGTATTGCACCTGGCATCGTTTAGAATGGTATCAGACATGAAGACATCGATGCAATGAGATGCCACTTTCGGACTCCCGACTTACTCCGAGCTTTTGATTTTTTTTCCAAAATATCTTTGCACCTGGTTCTTCCCCCACTCTGGAAAGAAGGATCACATAGTCGGTGCTTGGATAGTTCTCCTGCCTTTAGAGGTCACTCACAAAGGGGGAAATAGCTTTCAGAACATTTTTGGCCTTTGAACATAAAAAGATTCTGAAAGCAGCAGACTGGTCCTATGAATCTACCTTTTGTACATTTTATCACAGGGCACTGGTTCCAATATCTCAAAATGTGATTGATAGGCTTTAAACCTGCCAGAACCAACCTCAAGTATTGCAATAGATTCTAAAATCTCCCGCTCGAAAGTGAAATGGAGGCAAGTATTATGCCTCCTGAACATTCCCTTCATAATTTGTTCACTTTCAAGTTAGATTTTAGGAAGAAATGTTTCAAGATCTGGAAGATATTATGTTAAAGATTACAGTTCTTTACAGTACGCCAATAGTTTATCACTCTCAAAGGATTGCCTTCTCAGTAATTGGTTGACAAGAAGTGAGATTATTTGGACATGAGAGACTGGACTGTGAAAGCTTGTGGTTTCCGTCTCGCTTTGTCAGCCATTTTGAAAGTATTTTTTAACTTATCTTTGCAGCTAGATTTTAATGCTCTGAGGTAAAGTTCTAATTTTCGCCTCTGTGTCCTGACTAGATTCTAACCCCCATGTAACATTAGTTTGAAAGAAATTACATTATGTAGAAAATATTTCTTTCATCTTACACTGGCATTCCAAATTGAAACTGTATTTGCTCATGTTAAATTAAACTCACCATTAAACAGATTCGAAGAGTAGGTGCTAAGATAAGTGCTTTAGGATGTGTGGAGTTCCTTGTTATAAGGGTTTTATGAGCACTTAATACAGATATAAATTGTGATTAGCTTAGATAAGATTAGAAAAATTGTCTGGGTTTAGCCTTTTTACACTCACATATTATTTAGTGCAGGAAATGCCTCTTTTGCCATGATCACCTCAGGTTTGTGGATTGATGCTGCCCATCCGTACCTTCAGGCTGCCCTGCACCTGCACCAGGCCATACCTTTTAGGAGAAGGCTTACCATTTTTTATTAATGGTCTCGTCCAGGGACCCCATTACCTTCTCGAGGGCCCTGTTTATTAAGCCCTCCAATTTATCCTCCATTCTGTTTCCCAGGGATTCTACAGATATGTCTGTATGTGTAAAACAACAAAGGAAAGTAAAAATAGTAAAATTCTGACAGCAATAAGTTTGCCCTCATAAGGATGAAAGATGAGCGGCTCTAAAATCAGCTGTTCCCTAAAGCTAACGGAACTACAACTGCCAGAAAACAATCTATATGGTGACCAATGAGTTAAAAAGGGCACTATATTAACTTTTGCGTGGCGGTCCGAAATGTCTAATATGGCGGCCGGCTTGCACTTAGCATGTGTGGCCGTCTGCCAAGGACCTTTCCTTTAAAATCTGTTGCCCACAATTTTTTGTTCTCTCCCTTTTGGGTAGTGCGGTTGTAGCTCGCCATTTGATGAAGAAAAAAATTATCCTTGATGCTCCGGCAGCTGCTGAGAAGCGAGTGGGAGCGATAGAGGGGCAGTGTTGGTTGCCTGGCAACAGCAAGAGCAGGTAAGCGAGCCCGCTTATGTGGCTGATCGAAAGAAAGTCATCTGCTGCTATAGAAACAGCAGCGTGGAGCCGGCTTTCAGTAGAAAGTCGGCCCGCCATGTAATTATTTTTCAGTCTGAAAAAGCTGACAAGGCTATGCCGGGTGAGGAGATGCTCTGACACAGGGAAACAAAGCCACCATCCTGGCAGGAAAAAATACCCTCTGGGCACAGTAACTAGGAAAGAGAGCCCTCCTCCCCAAGGAAAGAAATAAGAAACTATGTAAAGTAAGAGGATTTAACCAATTAAGTAAAAATAATCATGGCGGAAGGTGAGGTGGAAAGAAGTACACAAGTGTACTAAATATAGAAAGCAGTATAAGAAAAAAAGTAGTATTGATCCTGTGAGCAGCAGCAACAAAGAAGCCTGCGTGTGGGGAGACTTTATCCCTTGTTAGAATGTTCTTGAAGTTCTATATTCTTCAATTGCTACTGCTGCAAAAAATTACTAACTGCAACCCTGTCAGCCGCGTTTCTCGTTCACATGTGACAGTTCACCAGAAGGGGTTGGCAGGTGGCCGCCCCCAGGAAACGAAATTGTTATTTGTGGGAAAAATTTACCTCCACCCTCTGTTTACTTTTCCCCCGCCCTTTCCTCCTGTCCGTTAAGAGGAAGATGTGTCATGTTGTTATCCACATTGTCCCCTCTCCCCCACCGTACCCGCCCTTCCCCCCGTCGTCAGCTGTACGTTCTGGAATGTTGACAGACAACTGATGATAGCAGAGATCGGATGCTCCTCTCTTAGCCTCCTTGTCTTTAAAAAAAAATCTAGCTTTTCTGCCAACCAGGCTGTAAAAAATCTACATTTTGTGAGCTGATGCTGCTTGCTTTTTTACTCTGTGCATTGGGACTCTGTTAACCAAGCCCCAGTACATGTGCCTTGAAACCTGAAACATGTCAAACTTGGCTGCACTTCCAATTGGCACTTTAAATTAACTATAAGTACCTAGAACAAGGTACAAAGTGTACCCAGCTCTTGTAAGTTAAATTTCACTATTGGACTGCAGCACAAATTGTGCTGCCACCAAAGTAATAATACAAAACATGAATGCAGGCCTGTAACTTGGCTGTGCAGGTTTAAATCACAAATCCGGCCTTTCAAACAACCTTTTTTTGACAGACCTAAACCCTCCTTTTAAATGTCAATATGTCACCCTTGAGTTTCCTTAATGTCCAATAAGGTAGGATGCATGGCATTTAAAAGTATGACATGTGAAGGTTTAATGTAAAACATGTCTGTACAGTGACAAGGCCTCAAAAGATAGTTTCACTGTAGGAGGGTTGGTTATTCCGTAGGGAAGAATTTGGAGGTAGTATTAAAATGAAATAAAGCTATCTCTGCGTAGGAACCAGATAAAAACCTAATTCTTGGACTTTTTAAACAATTTGTTACAAATCGAATTAATTGGTAAAGTCACATTTGTACAAAATATTTCACAAAGATACTTTTAAAAACTCATGTCTAGCATGCCTAAAGTTTTTAAGATCCCACTTGCATGAGCTTTTAACTGTCAGCTAGGAATCAAATAGCTCTATGATTAGGTGTAAACCTGCTCCCAGTGGCCTGGGATGTGGGTAGGTGGTCTGTTCCCCTGACAGAATGACCATCTAGGCAGTGCCCATGAAGTTAAATATCTTCAGAAAGGCCTACCCTGTTACAGGCAGATGTAGCTAACACCTGGGCCTGCCACCTCTTGTGTCCTTTAAGCCTACCAGGCACCAATCCTAGTGGGAGAGGAGATGCCATCAGAACTGGTTTTGTGTCACCACAGAGGAGAGGTTGCACATTTCCAGGCCCACACATCTTGAGTGGACACAGGAGCTCCGTACAAAGGAGGAAAGGATCTACCATCTTGGTTTCAGGTAGAGAGGGGCACTGTGGAATTGTTTGCCGCAGGGCACACAAGAGTAGCTGCGAAATTGGGTAGGGTTATCTCTGGGATTTTTGTTCCTATTGGTTAGGGAGGGGCAATGAGTCAACCCCACCCACAGGTTAGTAGGAGGCATAAATGTGTCATCTTTGGGCGCCCTTTTCAGAAAACTACTAGTTCTGTGAAAGACAGAAGCAGGACTGCACCTGCTGTTGAGACCTATGAGGAAAATATTATAGGCTAGTGCTGCTCCCAGCTGTACCCAGGACAAAGAAGTAGACTCCAAGGGTCAGTTGCCTGACATCCTGTTAAGCTACAGGGTCACAAAAGTTGCAAGAAGCCCACCCTAATGGAAGAACTCAGCTGAATAGTTCCCAATGGTCCTGCCCTAGACCCTGTTGGTGGTTTCTGTTGGAGTGAGTTCTGACCCCCCTGCCTTGGAACCCTTGGCTGGTGCCAGAGTGTACTCCTCCTGCCAAAACCATGAAACCTGGATCTTTGAAACATCATACAAAATGTTTGCGTGGAAAACCATCAGTGGACCAGGAGCAAACTGTCAGCCGATCCACTGAAGGTGCATAACTAGTGGGCTTGACTTTGCCACAGCTGCCACTATCTTTTTCTCCACAGCAGCAAATCTATTTCAGCGGGTCAAATGCCGACCAGCATCGTATGAAGACAAACCCTCTTCAACTACATCCTGCATCCTTGCATCACTGAAGAAATATGACTTTCATAATTGAGTCTAAGTTCAAAGGTAGAACTAATCACCAGGCCTGACACTGAGTAGCATTCAATAAATGTCGACAACTTCCTGGATGCTAACTTCAGACCTTCCTGCTCACAGCTTTTTCTGCCTTGATCAGCTGCTTTACCGAGACCTTGTCCTTCATCAATCTGTCGATGGCAAGACCTTCTTCAGTTTCAGTCTGTAACCTTGCCCTTCTGAGGATTCTACATTATTGAAAACATTTTAAGCGTGAAAGTAACTTTTTGACTCGGACCAATCCGAGCTGTGTACCCGACTTATGCTTCATAGTTGTCAGCCTAAAACCTTACCCTTGTCTCAGTCCAGCATGACCAGGTTTGTGCAGTTTGTGGTTTTTGGTGCTATTTCTATTTAAAACTTTAAAATTCATATCTCCGGTTCCTCCTATTGGATTTTTGTTATTTTGGTGTCATTTCAATCATTAAAATATTCTCTATTTTTATAATTTAGGGAGGGATTATCATTGTGTTTTTGACTTTTTTGTTACTCTAAATGCATTACACATTATCTTAAATTTAGTCTGTGTGGCCTCGGCTGTTGTTACCAGGGTTTCAGTCAGTAGCAGCCGGTGTGTGGATAGGGTGGAGGGGCACTTAATGTGGTGGGATGGGTTGATGGACAGACGATTGCAAGAAACACACAAAATACATTTTAAACAAAAACATACCTGTTGCGTTGTGCCCCTCTCTACCACAGGCACAGGCTCCCAGAGTCCACTGTGGGCAGTCCTGATGCTGCTTTCATGCTGCTGCAGTGTGACTGTGAGCCTATGCCTGCTCTCTCCAACCCAGCAACACAGCTCGGGTTGGAGCGCGCTTCAGCGTGCATGGTGGTCTGGCTGGTCTTAGACAGTCGGCCAAACCATCATGCACACTGAATAGCAGGGCAAAACAGTCCTCCACTAGTCTGTCATCCCCTGGCCCCGTCCCCAAGCCTCGGCTCCGAGAGAAAAAATAAAATGGTAAACAAGGATTTATTTTTCATTTTTTTGGCTGCTGGCAGGTTGGACGACTCCTCCACAGTAGTGGAGGAGCCACCGCTAGTTTCAGCTCAGGTTTAAATTACTGAATACCTTTGCTGAACTTAACAAGAATAGTGACATTAATACTTGTGATGGACTACTATCCACCCCGACTAATAATTATCTTTGCACATTTAGCACCATATGTCTTGCTGTGTGTATGAGTTGTTATACTCTTTTTGTGATGATCAGGATCGTTTTGAAGTCACACATTGTTATTTGTATTTTCTAGCTCACAATTTCGTCGGAAACTAACTAACTATAGTGTATGTCTATTTTGTCTAATAATATCCATGATGTTTGTATTGTTAAAAATGCAAACATACAGTACATTTCCTAAAAAATTGTATAACCGGTTCATGGTTTTTACAAAAAACTGTTATATGGGATGTGCCTGAAATTTACAAGTTTTAAAAAAGGGCTACTTTTAGATGATTAGGTCTAGGATGCTATATTTTAACTTGGTATGATGTTTCCTACAGACTCCCTTGTATCAGTGAACATTTACTCACTTCACAGAGACCCAGAAATATGGGAAAACCCAGAGGTGATGTATTGTTATGCTTATCTTTTGATACGTATGGATTACTGCAAGCAACATTGTATTAAGAAACAAATAACCAAGAATTATCATTCTTGGTAACCAATGATCTCCATTTCTGTACAATGGTCCTTTTTCAACTAAGTCTAATTTATCTGTCCTTTAAAGAATCACTATAAAATAAGGAGGAAAATTGCAGAAGAATTGCATATTGTAAATAAAATGTTTGAAGAAGAAGGTGGGATCCGGATAAAATATTAAGGGCCTCATTACGACTTTGGTATTCTTCCAGGGGCGCCCCCACCGCAACATGCGCTGGATGTCCGCCAATGCCGTGGTGTGCCTGCCCGGCAGATTAAGAGTGTAAACTGGGTCGGGCAGGTGGAGCTGCAGCAGTTTCATGGCAGTGGGTTGTTAGGCTGATAGGAGAGCCTAACATACAGCCCGCCACCTTGACAGCACCTGCAGCACGTTCCTGCACAGTGTGGCATAATGGGGTGTAATTACAGGTTGGCACAACATGTGTCCCCCCACCTCTCGCATGCACCCTCAGGCCCAAATCCAGCAGGGGGCCCTGTTAGCACCCCCTTGGTTGCCTCTCCACTACCCTTTTCATGGTGGGTTCACCGCCTTGAAAAGGGTGGTGAAAAGGCAACTCAGAATATGCTTGGTGGTGCCGGCAGTGGCACAATCAGCATATTCATGCCGTTTGCAGACCGCCGGCCCAGCGGGATCCTTAATCCCGGTGTAACTGGAAGTCTCATGGAAGTCCAGCCGCCCCACACGTAGTACTGCAGGCAGACTCGCAGTGTGGCAGTAGTTGGACAGCCACCATGAGTACGGCGTCCTATGCCCTAAGTAAGAACCTTAAAATGTAAGACGATAAGGGCCCCTAAGGCAAGATCGACAGAGGGCCCTAGTTATGGACAGTGCTTAGGGACCAGGCAGGGGTGAGCCAGGCCTTGTCCTGAAGAAGGTTGGGGGAATTTGAGGTAGTCTTGTGTGCAGTAAGTTACAGAAGCTTCTCAACAAGACTGAAACTTGTACCCTTCAGATTACTTAGGTGTCTTTGAGTTTTCGAAAATCTACTTGGATGATTTTTTCCCTTAAGGATTAAACCCTTATTGGAAATCTCATGTGAGTAGGTTATGCAAAGACCACTTATCGACATATAGCTTAGGCTAAAGCAGGTTACATGGCCCAGCACCCACCCTTAAACCATCCACAAGTTTTTAAATAATTATAGAGGTAGTCACAAATAAGGAAGATTTTCCCACTTAAAATAGAAGCTTGAATCACTGCTGGAACACAGTTTCTCCACCAAGTGTCCAGCTGACCAGGTAACATTCAAGTCATTCAAAAGCAAATACTGATTAAACTAAAATTGTAAATGATAAGTCCCAGAGTGTATACAGATTAAAAACAAATTTCCATGTGGTTTTCATAGTTTTGCCCTTTGGGTTGTGACTTAAAATGGACTGGGACCTGAAAACTAGTGTGTACTAGGAAGTCTGTTTGTGTGCTAGCGCTAGAGATGAGAGCACCATTTCTTGGTATATGTGGCTTTGTGATGTCCCCTCTTCCCCCAGCACAATTCATCTTTGGCTGCTGCCCTGCTTTGGAATACTTTTGTGAGAAATCGGGTTGTTGGTTGAGGGAGGGAGTGTGAGCCCTGCTCAAGCAACTGCTGCAATCCTTATCAGGGTGAACAACAAAAAGACAATAAATTAACCTGTACTTAACCCTCTGGTAGCTTGGCACAAAAGTAGTCAGGCTTAACTTAAAAGTAATGTGTTTGATATTTATGTAGCACTTAAACAATAATAAAGTGAAAACGCACACAAGAAAATCCCACAACAGTTTAGAAACATAGAGTACATTTTAATAAATTATATGACACCAAAAAATCGGTAGAACCGTACTTATTAATTTGTAAAGTTTAGACTGAAAAAGAATGCATAAAAGATCAAAGTGCCAACCACGGACACGCAGTCGCACAACACCGGGGTAAAGTCAAAAGTTATGGTCAACCACAATAGAGCGCAGTTCAGATGCAATAAGTGAATTGAGTTTGGGCTCTGCTTACCTTAGGACTTAGAAGAAATTTTGAAGAAAAAGGTTTGAGTTAAGGTAAAGTTCAATGGGGGGCAAGGCTGCTGGTGGATTCCAAGGAGTAGGTGCCATCATCTGGGAGCCGCTGGTCAAAGTCATGGTGAAGAGTTTTACACTGAGACTTACTCTCTTTTATGGACATCAAATTCTCCAGCGGGGCAAAGGTGCAGGCTGTAGCTGGTGAGGGCTCCACGAGGGAGGATAGCCCTTCTACGAGGATCTGCTGAAGAAAGATTTGCTGCTGCAAAGACAAAAATACCAGGAGCTGCTGCGAAGTCAGGCCAACCGGTGATGCAACTTGGGTGGATCACTGAGCTGGTAGGTTTTTGGTGTCAGAGCAGTTTTTGGCAGAAAATTATTTTCCCTGAAGTTTGATTTGGGCTATTTGGGCACCTTTAGCCTCACTTCCAAGGGTCCAGGACTAGAAGAGCGTCCCTTGGAGGGTTGAACTCAGCTAGGTCCAGGTGTCAGTTCAAGATGATTTGAGCCTTTTATGTCCCAAGGCTCTGATCAGGAGGCCAGACAACAAGCCCTTGGGTCACATTGGAAGTCCTGGGTTCAAGCAGAAAAGCAGATCTCAAGAAGTAGGACAGTCCTCTGAGGGCACAAGGCAGGCTTCGGGAAGCTAGGAAGCCCCCTTAGTGCAGCAGGGCAGATCTTTGAAGTGCACAGCAGGCCACAGCTGTGGGGCAGTCATCAGATAGTCCTTCCATAGGTCCAAAAGTGAACTGAAGAGTCTGAGGTTCCTAAGATGTATACCTAGTGCCAGCTTTGAAGTGGGAGAAACTGGTGAACTTTTCCCCACACAGAAGTGCCTGGAGTTTCCTGCTTCCCTTCTCTGGTCCTAGCATGTCTGGGTGTACAAAAGAGTGTGAAGTTAGCTGAGGCAGTTTCTTTGAAGTGCAAGTGGGGCTGAGCACAGCTTCACCCACTCATTCTGCCAGGATGGCACATCCTGCCAACATACAGTATTGTTTGACTGCTTGAGAGGAATACACAAAGGCCAACTGCCCACTTCACCTTGTCATGTGACCCAGGAACAGGCTTTATTCACCAAATGGTTAGAACAAGAAAATGTAAACTTTCTAAAAGTGACATTTTCAGAGCTGTGACTTAAAATCCGAGTTTAACATTAAAGAGGATTTTAAATTATAATTCATTAGACACCAAACATGACATTTCTACCTGTTCCCGAACAAATGTTATCTATCCCTTATCACATGTAATAAGGTAACTCAAAGTTATTCTATGGGCAGGGTAGGCCTCATAGCAGTGAAAACAAAAATTGAGAATTTTTCACTACCAGGACACGTAAAACCTAAAAGTACATGCCCTAAATTTAAATTCAATGCACCCTGCCCCATGGGCTTTTTAGGGCCTACCCTAAGGATGACATATGTATTAAAAGGGAAGTTTTAGGCCTGGCAAGGGATTTATTTTGCCAATTTGAATTGCAAATTTAAAATACAATGGCAGGCCTGAAACAGGTTTTAAAGGGCTACTTAAGTGAGTGGGTGGCACAATAAGTACTGCAGACCCACTAGTAGCATTTACCTTGCTGGCCCTGGACATATGGTATACCACCTTCCTAGGGACTTATAAGTAAATAAAATATTCCAATCAGGTGTAAGCCAATTTTAACATGTTTCAGGGAGTGACCAGATGCACTTCAGCACTGGTTAGCAGTGGTAAGCAGGACAAAGTCCTGTGGGCAACACAAACGAATTCTGCAAAGCAGGAGGGGAGAATGCAAAATATTTGGGTGAAGACCACCAGAAGGCTGACAGGTGAAACACTTTTGAATGAATCTGACACAATTTGTGTTAAGGGAACAGGTAGTGTATCCTGTGAGACTGGCATGGCTTCAGATTGATTTTCTAACCTTTTAATACTAGCCTTATACTTCTGAACCTCATGAATGAATAGTGAGGTAAAGAGGGAGCTGTACCTAGGCACTAGCAACTCTTCTCATGGTGAAGGTTGTGCTGTAAAAAGAGAGGGACCTTTTCTTTGACCTAGAGTCTGATTTTGGTTTCTGGAGAACTCTTTCACTGATTCTTCACAGGAGCAATCTATAGAATGTCTAAAATATGTCTTGCAAATATATTAAATTAAAAGGGGAAACAAGTGAAACATGCATTTTTCTTGGAAAGTTGTTTTGTGTTTTACAAGTAGGTGGCGTGGAAAACACCACCCCTAGGGATGTGTGACAATCAGACATGACATCACAATGACAGTGGAAAGTTTTTGAACTTCTGCTGAAAGGTAGAGAAGTGAATTAGAATTTAACACCTTAATAAGTTGTGGAAATATGGATTTTTCTGGTCAGTTATGTCCCCTATCTTGGACCCCAACGGTTCTATGTGCATGTTACAAGTACATGTATGTTCCCTCCAGTTCCAGTTATGAAGACGCAAACACATGTGCGTCCACCGTCAACATGTCCTCTGTCAGATCCGCCATGAATAGGCCGGATATTCCATTCCTAAGTACGAAAGGCCACCGCCTTTATATGGTTTACCTATGCCATTTTACAGTCCAGGCAAGTAGGCCCTGATTCTGTCATCGAACTCTTCTTGCCTTCTGCCTCTGAAAACTCCAGTCTGAGCCTGCATCTGTGACCATGAACTTTGTCTCATTCTCTGCGCGGCTCACGAAGCCTGACATCAGCCTATTCTCTGCCAAGAACTGTATTTCACCTTCGAGTTATCTGCTTCACCCCTCAGCCGATGCATTCCTGTCTAGTAGTTTAAGTAAACATTCCTTCCAGCTACCGAGCAATGGCTCGGCTTCTCTGTCTTTATGCAAGTAATTCATAGTCCTGTTACCATGGAATATTCCTACCCCCTCGCATTTAGTGTAGACACTTAGACGCTTGTACACGCACGCACAGTCAGTATAGAATAGATTCTGTCCGAGAGTCCTTCTTTTGTGGATAACATAGTTCTTTAAACATAGGATGTTAGATATGATTTGGGATTAGGTTGACTTGACCCCCCAGACTTTTCGTCTCCACATGTAGAGCTAAATGTCAAGTCCCCTTCACCCCCTAGTTGCACGTCAATCACACGTCATGCTGCTGCGCGCGCATCTATGCCAAGTATTATCTTATAGATCCACCTATATATGACATCATAACCAATTATGTTCCTTTTTACTCCTTATTACACCCATTTTCGGTTACGCATATGAATCGTCATTTTCCTTATCAATTGTTACGCCTACTGTATTCGCTTCATTGTAATGTATGTACTATAAAAGTCATTTCTTGTCAATAATGTATGTACTTCACTTCCTGAACCTCCGTGGTGATGGAACTTGGAGCAACCGATTATAATCGATCATTGGAATAAAGCCCATTCCGAACCTCTAATACCACGGATTCTGCCTCTCATTTTACTGAGCTATTTTATTATGTTTCCGTATCAAATTAAGTCCCGGTAAAGAATTTTATTTACCACATGCATGGCGCCCGAATAGGGACACTTTCTCATCTCACGCGCCGGCGGTGAGTTGCAGGCCCGGTCTCCTGCCACAGCTGGACGGACAATAACGCGTACCAGCAGGATTTCGTGTATCTCCCTCCGGTCAAGCGGGGGCGACTGAGGCTGCGATCAACACCCAGACGAGGCGGTGAGAAGTGCGAAGTATCCCGACCAGAGCCTAGCTGAGAGAGCAAGATCCGAGGTATACAGAGGCCCACCAGTTCGAAGTCGAGTCCAGTTTCCGACGAGTCGAGTCGAGCCCAGTCCGGTCCAAGTTCAGTTTCCGAGGCCTTCCGTTTCCGAAGCTACCCGGTGAGTACCATTGCTGGGGAGGCATTTCTGACGTGCACATAGGTTGTGCCGGTCAAGACGGGTTTGGGTACACAAATCCGGTCTGCACTGTTTTAGCAGTGTATATGTACTGTTTAGCAGTATATCAAGTATTCCGAAGTATCTAGTTATTGTCAAAGAATTATGCTTGGTGATTAGTTATGCAGACGATCATCATTGTTGGTTATTTTAAAGGTTAAAAAATGTTTAATGTTTAATGTTTAATGTGTTAAACGTCCGGCATATTGTGGTATGAATGGTTGTTCATTATTGTGCTTTTGTATTAAGTGTGTTCAAGATTAAGTATCAGATCAGTTCTCAATATGCCGCTCTTTTCGAAACTAAGACAGATCACTACAAGAAAAGGGGTACTCGAAGAAGCCGTTCCTATTCCTCCTAGGGACACTCCAGGGTACTTCATGTATCATAAACATGGCCTAGACGCTATATTATTTCTTGATTTATGGGTAGACTACACCAAGGAATTACCAGAAAGTCAGAGGTGGCCCACAGCGGGAACCTGGGATGCAGAGTGCATCATGAAAGTAGAGGAAGAATTATGGAAAAAGAAAGCTAGACAATCACAGAAAGACGCCATTGAGTTATGGCGTAAAGAATCACATAGACGAACAGAAAAAGCACGTAGACAGGAGGAGAAGAGTAAAGAGAATTCCAATAAAGTTCGAGAAAATCTATTAATTGAGGAAGGTATTCGAGTGAAATCAGAACAAGTAGACAGACAAAGAAATGCCCTTATGAATGGTATGTATCCCCTTCTGGCCGAAGGATTACCTAAAGCTACTCCAGAAACACCGAAAGACTTGCCACCCCCATTATTTCCAATAAAGGTACATCCTAAGGGGCATCCTAGAACCGCAGAAGATGTTTTTCTTTCCTCATATTTAGATGACGCAGCTCCCGAGTATGCTAATTCTGCCCCACATAGACCGCATACCAGGGAGGTTCAACGCCAAGATCCAGTACCCGTATCCCTACAGCAACAGATCGTGTCACAAGTTCCGACAAGCACATCTGTTTCTACATCTGTTCCTACAGCTGCTTCTATAGCTGTGTCCACACCTATAGTTGCTGTGTCACGTTCGACGAATCCTTTCACACCCGACACCCCAGATGGGGCTACGGGAGGTGCTAGTAACATTTTTTCTACGCCACCCAGAATAAATAAACTTACGTTTCAAGAGTCAGCACATTCACGTACCCCCAAACTCATAAATGCCCGTACGCTTAAGGAACTACTAGATTGTAGATATGACCCTGTGCCCGGAAAAGAGGACGAAATGACCCTAGCATCATTACGTATCAGACGAGCCGCAGTGTATTTAGGGAAATTACCAGGAATGACTGCGCATCTAGATAAAATATACCATTTTGTCCAAACAGGGCGAGATTCTGAATGTATTAACAGAGCTATGGAATACCAGAAAGTGGAAATACAGGGGGAACTGTTACGTTTCCTCATAAATTGTGTGATCAGAAATGAAGACCGACCGGGGGTAGACCCGGAAACAATGCAAATTCTTACCAGATGGAGCCAGAATATATCAGAAGGTAGACATGATAAACAAAATTGTATAATAGCCATGTGCCGAAAGATCCGTAAAGAAATAGAACGCCTACACGAAGAAAGATTAGCGGTAGACGAGTTCGAACAAAACGAGGAGGAAGGGTCAGGACTGCCCGCAGGACAGTCAGACACCATAGCCTATGTAGGTAAAGGAAGATCTTGTAATAGTAATAGATGTCTTATTGACCCGATACGTCCGATATGTCCAGACAATAACAGGGGTTTCCCAACACCCATAGTCCATATAAGGTCTAACGAGCATTCGTTCCAAGCAGCTGACAAACTACTCCGAGAACGAAGGGGTTATCATTTTCTCGATTCTATGGATGAACAAGAATTAGCCAGGTCAGCTGTCCATTGGGTTGACAGTCCCGTAAAATATAGTGATGATACAGTAGCACGCACATTTTTGAATCTCACCCCAGATGAACAGCGTTTAGCTGGGATTTATATGATTCAACAACTCATTATACTATATCAGAGTCAGCATTCGGACCCTGGTCCCTTACCTGACATATTGACTGAATTGCTTATGAATAGATGGAGAGGTTCAGGTACTAAATTAATTAAAGAAATTCTAGAATCAAGAAAGCAGTATATTCTTTTTGTATGTTCAGACCGTGTCTCATTGCCCATCAAGGAAAGAACAACGTATTACATGGATAGACAGAATCCCTTACGAGAAGTGCACCCAATAAAGGGCGAGGACAACGAGTTTAAGCGCGTATTTGTATATACGCCCATATCAAAAATAGAATTGTTAGAAATGAAGAAAGTGGTACCCAGTCATGACAAAGATCCAGCGGG
Organism: Triturus cristatus; assembly: GCF_964204655.1. Taxonomy (NCBI): domain Eukaryota; kingdom Metazoa; phylum Chordata; class Amphibia; order Caudata; family Salamandridae; genus Triturus; species Triturus cristatus. The sequence continues at coordinate 781,045,246 of NC_140586.1, read as the reverse complement.
TTTTCACCGAGAAATTAAAGACATGTTACTCATGGGAGAGTATACCTATCCCGACATTATGACAATATTAAAGGTATTGATGCCTGCTGGCATTTATGAGAAACTCAGGGAAAAAGAGTGGGAGGTAGGAGATCAAAAGATAGAATGGTCAGTATTAGAAGCAGAAGAAAAGGCCCGAACTGCAGGAGCAGGACTTGGGGATAAAACTAAAGCACTACCAGGTTTATTAGTACAGGTACTGCCACGTTTATTAACTACGAAAAAGGAAGATTGGGGTACAATTTCAGCCTGTAAACAGAAGCAAGATGAAGACACTAGTGATTACTATGCCCGATTTGAAAAATGTTTTGGTATAAATAGTGGCCTAAAAGCAAGTAGCGAATCATACCCACATCTGTTTGTAACAAAATTAGTAGAAAATGCTCTGCCCCAAGTAAAGAATAGAGTATTAAAATTCGAGAGTACCTGGCAAGGTAACACTCCATCACAAATGTTACAAATGTTACAGTACCATCACAATAGAATTAGAGAGGAACAAGAACATGAACACAGACGCATGAAAGACACGAAAATGAAAATGTTAGTTTCTCAGACAGTTCCAGCTGAAGGACATAAAAAGGGTATGACACATTCCGATTCAGCCGGACCTGTAAAAGGGACATGCAATTATTGTAAAAAGCCAGGTCATTACGTACACGATTGTCCAGTTTTGAAACATAATATCGCCATAGGTAAAACACAAGAAAGACCACGACCACCTAGACAGGATCAGAATGAACAAGGAGCTCCGCAGCATGCACAGGCCATGCCAGCTTCACAACAGTCTATACAGTTTGTGCCAGCTGCACCAGCGCTGCCTGTTGCTGCCACACAAACCACGACACGACAACTGTACCAGACCGCACAGTACGACTATCCTGATTATCAACGATACGCATGAACAAGCCTAGAGAGGGAAGTTGACTTACCCCTTATCGAGATCCCTGTAGATCAAGAAGGACCTTATGTACATAGTGAATTATTAGGCCAAGACAGAAAATTTTTACTCGATACAGGGGCAAGTCGGACAACCATAAAACGTAGTGAAGTTCCAGGGGCACCCCTCTCAGGCTCACAGAATATTTCCCTTGGTTTTTCAGGAAAACCTATTGTTAATGAAGTGTCACAGCCTCTCCCACTTACGATAGGACCTTTGACCCGAACTACAGATTTATTGCTTACTAAATCATGTCCAGAAAATCTGTTAGGAATAAAAACACTGAAAGCTCTAGGAGCTATAATATGTTGTTCTCCGGAAGGAGTAAGGTTGTTTTTACGTGATTTTAAAGGTCATTATGTGTCTAGAGACATGGATCCCCGACTGCAGACTTTACCTACACACCTATGGGCACAAGGCCCTACTGATGTTGGATGCATGAATATTACACCATACCGAGTCACATTAAAGGCAGGAGTGGTGCTACCACGAATGCGACAATACAAGTTACCACCAGATGCTGTAGTGGCTTTACTACAAATCATTGACGAGCTCATTACCCAAGGAGTAGTTGTAGAAACAGACTCCAATGTATGTAATTCACCGATAATTCCGATTCTTAAACGAACAGATCCAAAGGCCCCGCCAGTATATCGATTGGTTATTGATCTGCGCGAATTAAACAAATGCATTGTGCCACAATTTCCTGTGGTCCCAGATATCTCATCATTACTGACAGCGATTGATTCCGAAGCGACATTCTTTACTGTAATCGATCTCAAGAATGCCTTTTTCAGCGTCCCAATAGATCCGGAAAGCCAATATTTGTTCGGATTTAGTTTAAATGGACGTAGCTTTAAATTCTCACGCGCACCTCAAGGATTTACAGAAAGCCCCAGCATCTATAGCCAAGCACTGAAACGAGAACTTGACAGTATCCACATGCCAGTTAACACTGCCTTGCTTCAATACGTCGATGATCTGTTGATCACCGCGAGAAGTGAACCGGAATGTGAAAAAGCATCACTGACAGTTTTACAATTTCTAGCCGAAAAGGGGCACAAGGTGTCCCCTTCTAAGCTGCAATTCTGTGTCCAGCGAGTTATTTATCTTGGACACTCGCTGTCCAAGGAGGGAAGGCAGCTTACACCCGACCGCATTCAGTTAATAGCTAACATGCCAATACCCAAGACACAAAAGGAGGTGCGGGCTTTCATAGGCCTCACGTCATATTGCAGGCAGTGGATCCCTCAGTACGCATTTCTAGCAAAACCACTCATTCAGTTGACAACACAGGAGGCAGCCGCATCGACTGTCCTCCCTTGGACTCAGGAACATACACAAGCTTTTGAAAGCCTAAAGAAAGCTTTATGTCAAGCACCTGTTTTAGCAACGCCATGTTACAGAAAACAGTTTACACTCTTTGTTACAGAACGCGAAGGTACTGCCTTGTCAGTACTCACACAGGAACAAGCAGGAGCACACAAACCATGTGCTTACTTCTCTAGTACATTAGATCCCGTAGCTCAGGCTTTGCCTGCATGCCTAAAATCAGTGGCAGCGACAGCTTTAGCAATCAGACAAAGCGATGCCATAGTGTTAGGACATCCATTGACAGTTCAAGTACCACATGCAGTAGAGGTTCTTGTAAATAGAACGCAAACACAACACTTGACTATAGCGCGACTTACAGGGTACGAACTTACATTGTTTCAGCCACACATAGAAATCAGACGCTGTAACACATTGAATCCTGCCACACTTTTGCCAGTAACCGGAACAGACCCACTAGCCCATGACTGTATTGAAGTTATTACAATAACGACGAAACCTAGACAAGACTTAACCGATGTCCCATTGTCAGACCCAGACCTGACATTGTATGTAGATGGTTCATGTATGAGAACAAATACAGGAGAGTTAGTGGCTGCTTACGCAGTCACAACAGATACTGAAGTCATTGAAACAAATCATATAAATACTTTGTCAGCTCAAGCCGCAGAGCTTATTGCTCTGACACAAGCCTGTATTCAAGCCACAAATAAAAAAGTCAACATATATACTGATTCACGTTATGCATTCGGAGTTGTACATGACTTCGGCGTGCTATGGCGAGAGAGAGGTTATTTAACTTCCCACGGTGCCCACATTCAGCACGGACCCCTCATTCATGCCTTATTAGATGCAATACATCTACCTACTGCAATATCCATTATGAAATGTAAGGCTCATACGAAGGTTACTGATATCATTTCTCAAGGCAATGATCTAGCCGACAGAACAGCTAAACAGACTGCTCAAACCCAAACATCCGACATGACAAAGACAATAGTCCCGATGCCGACACATTGTATGACAGTTAAAGATCCTACCCTTGACGTAATTGACATACAGACACATGCTACACCAGACGAAATAAAGAAATGGACTGAATTAGGAGGGATCCAAACGGACCAAGGATGGATGATGAAGGAAAAGTCTGTGTGGTTCCTTCCTGATTCAATGGTCCAAGTTATAATTAACACTATACATAGTCCAGCACATCTAGGAGAAAAAGCTATGCTAGATAGCATTCAACACATTTGGTTCAATAAACATTTACGAGCAGCAGCCAAACAAAAGGTCCGTACCTGTATGATCTGTTGCCAGTTCAACCCAGGAAAAAGTGTTCCCGTAGAACAAGGTGGATTTCATCCTCCTAATCACCCTTTTGAAGTCCTCCAGATGGATTATATCCAGATGGAACGATGTCGAGGATTCAAATATGTTCTCGTAGTTGTCTGCGCTCTGTCCCGCTGGACGGAGGCATACCCGGTTTCAGATTACACTGCCCCGACTACTGCCAAACAGTTAGTTCGAGAATTCTTCCCACGATACGGTTTACCACGTGTTGTTCACTCAGATAACGGCCAGCCGTTCTCATCCGAATTAATGAAACATGTTTCACTTCTGTTAGGTTATCAGTGGAAATTCCACTGTGTCCGACACCCCGAAGCAGCAGGTCTCGTAGAAAGACATAATCAGACCCTGAAAATTAGATTGTCCAAAATATGCAGGGAGAAAGGTGTCGACTGGGTAGTAGCACTACCAGTTGCACTCTTTTACACAAGAATGGTAGCACACTCTCGAACAGGGCTATCCCCGTATGAGGTGATCTTCGGCAGACCACCAAATATGTGGGGGACGCCTATACCACGCAAAATAACTGATATTGACTGTAATATGCTGACAGATTACTTGGCTTCCTTGATGTCTGCACTACAATCTTGTCGTTCACAGGTAGCTGCAGCCTTTCCCGACAACACTGAGGTGAGACCCCATGACGTAATTCCGGGGGACCTCGTCCTTGTGAGGAATTTCGACCGAAAGACTCAGCTGGAGCCCAGGTGGAAGACACCCAAGTTGGTCTTGCTGACCACAAGGACAGCCGTGAAGATTGAAGGCAGGAAAGGATGGATTCATTCAAGTCATATCAAGAAATTTCATGGACTAAAATCAGATGTGAATACCTCACCTTGTGTGTCTTCACCCATTGACTCAAAACTTCCTTTTGTGGAAAAAAGTGACTCTGAACACTATAAACTAAAGCTTAGGCCCAATCAGTCGAGCAATTTGATTGTTTAAGTCCTCTCCAAGGTGAAGCGGTTGAATTGTCTCTGACATGTATCCCTTGGACCTGAATAGAGAATACACCCGAAAAATGTTGAAACGACAGGCGTACTGTAAATCACTGCGTAGCCATTGCATAGTGACATTATTAATCTTGTTTTTCTTAAGTCTTTTAATAATTACTGCAAGTATATTGTTGCACATATATTACCCTATTGCCAGAAATGTTTACAATGTTACTGCTGAACATTCTTTTAGTGACTTACCCCCGCATGAATTGTCTTATAGACTTGCGCTGCGCAATAACACTTTCATTAGTATGTTACATCATTCCCATCAGACTAGTAATGCAACTAATTGTTGGGTGTGTGGCCGACTCCCTCCCTATCAGAATTATGAAGGAGTCCTGCCTTTCTTTCCACATCCGTTTACACATAATGGCTCCTGTGGAGCATGGTTTAGTTTAATCAATTCCATAGACTCAGATACAGCCGTTTACCAAGACCAGTGGGTATGGGGAAATCTGAACCTAGTTTTATTCAAAGTCTGTTACCCTGACAAGGAGGGTCGCCCCAAAGGAACAGGAACTGATCTAGAAAATGAAGTATATGGATTAGGTAACTTCACACCTAATCTCATGATTCTAAATGTCGAATCCGAAGTTGAACTAGTTTTACCAACCATGTCAGTATTCCCAGCGAAAGGTGAATTGTGTGTAAGAAAAGTTGGTTCCATACATATGGGCCATAGTAAATGCACTACTACAGTAGAATTCAGTGATCAAGGCAAATCTTCATTTAGAGCTTGTCGCCACTCCTACTTTATATGTGGTCAGACTGCATATATGCGTCTACCCCTAGATTGGGATGGTACCTGCTACATTGCATTCCTTTTGCCACCTGTTTTCCTAGCTCCTCCTGATTATTATAGAAATATTCATTTAGTACACAACAGAGAGCGGAGAGATCTCCCAATTGTCGATTACACTGAAACAGCATGGGAAAAATACACAGATTTCAATAAAGGCATCTTTCCCTATATAGGTACTGTTACTAATAGTAAGCTGATACGTAGATTAACTAGAACCCTTGAAGCAGTAGTGAATGAAACTATTTCCGCCTTAGGCAATTTAACAGAAGAGCAGTCTGCTATGCGGATTGTTGTGCTTCAAAATCGTCTTGTCCTTGACGTCATCCTGGCTGATAGGGGCGGAGCTTGTAGGGTCATCGGATCAAGCTGTTGTATTTTCATACCAGAAAATTCGCCATCTGTATATAAGGCCATAACCCGCCTTCATAAGATTGTAAGCCAGATACACCAGAACCCAGGCACATGGACTTGGTCCGGTTGGTTTTGGAGTATAATATCTACCTTTGGATGGAAAGTTCTATCCTTCCTAGGTATTGGCCTTCTCATACTATTCAGTTGCTGTCTATGTCTACAATGTGGACCAGCGATCTGTGGTCTGTGTGCCACATCGTGCATTCCACATCAAGATTTTCATTCAAGATCCCGGAAGAAGAAAGAAGAACAAATGATGCTATATGAACAGATCAATGGATTAATGAAGATTGATATCTCTTGACGGGCAAGTAGGGGACAAGGAGGGAATGTGGAAATATGGATTTTTCTGGTCAGTTATGTCCCCTATCTTGGACCCCAACGGTTCTATGTGCATGTTACAAGTACATGTATGTTCCCTCCAGTTCCAGTTATGAAGACGCAAACACATGTGCGTCCACCGTCAACATGTCCTCTGTCAGATCCGCCATGAATAGGCCGGATATTCCATTCCTAAGTACGAAAGGCCACCGCCTTTATATGGTTTACCTATGCCATTTTACAGTCCAGGCAAGTAGGCCCTGATTCTGTCATCGAACTCTTCTTGCCTTCTGCCTCTGAAAACTCCAGTCTGAGCCTGCATCTGTGACCATGAACTTTGTCTCATTCTCTGCGCGGCTCACGAAGCCTGACATCAGCCTATTCTCTGCCAAGAACTGTATTTCACCTTCGAGTTATCTGCTTCACCCCTCAGCCGATGCATTCCTGTCTAGTAGTTTAAGTAAACATTCCTTCCAGCTACCGAGCAATGGCTCGGCTTCTCTGTCTTTATGCAAGTAATTCATAGTCCTGTTACCATGGAATATTCCTACCCCCTCGCATTTAGTGTAGACACTTAGACGCTTGTACACGCACGCACAGTCAGTATAGAATAGATTCTGTCCGAGAGTCCTTCTTTTGTGGATAACATAGTTCTTTAAACATAGGATGTTAGATATGATTTGGGATTAGGTTGACTTGACCCCCCAGACTTTTCGTCTCCACATGTAGAGCTAAATGTCAAGTCCCCTTCACCCCCTAGTTGCACGTCAATCACACGTCATGCTGCTGCGCGCGCATCTATGCCAAGTATTATCTTATAGATCCACCTATATATGACATCATAACCAATTATGTTCCTTTTTACTCCTTATTACACCCATTTTCGGTTACGCATATGAATCGTCATTTTCCTTATCAATTGTTACGCCTACTGTATTCGCTTCATTGTAATGTATGTACTATAAAAGTCATTTCTTGTCAATAATGTATGTAGTTCACTTCCTGAACCTCCGTGGTGATGGAACTTGGAGCAACCGATTATAATCGATCATTGGAATAAAGCCCATTCCGAACCTCTAATACCACGGATTCTGCCTCTCATTTTACTGAGCTATTTTATTATGTTTCCGTATCAAATTAAGTCCCGGTAAAGAATTTTATTTACCACAAAGTGCCCGAAGAAAACACGGCGCCTCGTTTATTTTGAATCGGAATGTGACTAACTACTCCAACAGAACTCCCTTCCCTTTTTAAATCCTTTAAAACCAATAGAATAGGGATTAAGAGGACAGACACATGGGAAATATAGCTGGCATGCTGTGTTAAAGGAACTCTGCACATTTGCTTTGGGGATGTGGTTTTTTTTGGCACCTGAAGGATATTTTGCGGCATCTGACATCAACAGTTCACATACACCTACAATGATTACCTGCAGCAATCTACCGTCAGGGAAATTGGTTTAAAGTCCAAAGATGGCTCCTATGAGAGGAGTGAACAACTCTGCCACTTCTACAGCAGCTTCTGAGCAATTTATCTGGAAACGAAAGGAGGCACAGCTCAGACTAAAGTCACCTTGACAAAGAGTCTGTGATGGTTGACAGCTTCCTCTAAGGAAACACAAGTCAACCATTTGGACCTAGGGTGACGGCACTATTCAAGAGGAAGATGGCCTTTGCAGGAGTTCTGCAGTTTTGGTCTTTTCATTGTGGGTTCCATCATAGTACTGTTAACCTGTTCTTTCCATAGGTGTCCTAGCCAGCTCCTGACCTTCCAAGCCTCTATCATCTTTAGCCCAAGAAGACTAAGGAGTTTGTCTACCTGGCACCAAATGACCTGCTTGCCCTTTCCCAGGGACCAACTGTCATTTGACACATTAACACCATTCATCTAGTTTGTCAGCATACAGATTTTGTAGTACCTGTGAGCGTGAGCAGGATGTTGCCACTATTTTCAGGCAAGAATTTTATGTACTCTTAAGAAGCATCATATGTTGCATGTTTACTTATCTGTTGCTACAAGACAGGGTGATTTTTGAGAGGTAATGCCAGGCAAGTGTGTGTCTAGCTCCGGCACTATTTCCATTGTATATCAATGGGGTAGTGAAATACTCTGATAAAGATGGTTGTGACACTCCCAGGGTAGGAGTGCGGCGAATCCCCGCCCTCCTATTCGTGGATGACACCATTCTGTACTTAAAGACTCCCGAAAGCCTGCAGCAGCTGTTAAGAGAATTCCATCTGTTCTGCCAAGAGAGAGGAATGGAGCTTAATGGCTCCAAAATGAAGTTTATGATTTTTAATGCAGAAAAGGTCCATCGCTGAGTGTGGGCGAGACAGAGATTGAACTGGTGGATAACTTTGATTATCTGGGTATCAAACTTTCCAGTCGAGCCACACTCTCAAAAACCGTATCTCAAGCAATTGAAAGTTATAAAATCAAGGCACATTGGGTGGCCCTATATGGCACAGAAATACATGGCTACGCTAATTGTAATCTATTATTAGTTGCAGAGAACAGATCGTTGAGATTCCTTCTCTCATTACCGCAGAGTACCCCGCTAGTCTCAGTCGTATAGATTTGGCCCATAGGCAGATAAGACTGAAAATACATAGCCGACCACTATTAAATTGGCATAAATTATGGACAAGTTAAGTTAAGAACTTGTTTCCTATAGAGCAAGGATCAAAGACGTTTTGAAGCTGCCAGGATTCCCTGGTTGCATTTTCTCTAAGTCTTCTCTATTAAAATAGGGCCTTGAAAGATTCTTGAATCAGCCAGAGAATTTGATCTCCATGTCAAGACATGGCATCAAAGAAGCTCTCTGGAATTATGAGATGGAGGAGACATGGTTGAAGTTTCTTGGGTTCAAACCTTTGACCTGCATTTGAGGTATTTATGGATTTAGTCTCACCCTCCACTAGCAAAAACACTTTACTTCCAGTTCAGATATGGTACCCTGAAAACGAAAATAATCTGTAAACAAGCATTGGTAAATGCATTAGGTTTTGTCTATGTGATTAATAATACTTTATGTTGCTGTTGGAAGTTTTAGCTTGGTGAGCAGTTGTGCAATGTAAGTTACTGAAACTCCATAAAAGTGTTATGACTAGTTTATTGAGAAAGCCAATATATTGTGCAGTAACTGGTAGTAATGTAATGCAGAGAGATTTGGTAAAGGGTGGAGGACAAAGTAAAACAAGCTCATGCTCTGCACAAAACACCAGGCCATTTGACAGGCAACTGAGGCAATAGGTGAGGCAGGCGGGGGTAAAGTTGCATTTCAAATGTGCCAACTTGTGTTCTGTTCGGACTGCCGGGCATGGATATCGAGGAGATTGTGTAGGGTCATTTTTTTTTTTACGGGGTTTTATATAGCGCGAACTTGACCCAAAGGTATCGGGTATCAAAGCGCTTTACATAGCGCCAGTTGCATTACATGAGGACACATTCATTTTTTGTTTGTTAAGCATGGGGAGATTAAGTGATTTGGGATGAGCAGGACATTGCCGCACAAACTCAAGCCACAATGCCAACTTTCAGTCTTAGCTCTGTCCTGTTTTTTTGGGGGAAACACATTTTATTGATTTTATAAAGGCTCCTAGTGTTCAAGTGACATGAGGCATACATTTTGGGTAGATATGGGTAGCATGTCTGTTATTAATATTACTGGCTGTGAAAGCTGTTTATTTTCCCTTGGCTTCTCCCCCACGTGCACCTTTTCTGGTGTCCTTATCTATCGTCCCCCAGGATACAGCGGCCATTTTATTAAGGACCTCCTGGATAATATTGCTAGATTGGTCAGCTCTTTCTCTAACTTTTCCGTTTTAGGAGATTTTAATCTCCACTTTGATAAGGAATCTGCGACGGATGCAGAAGCCATTATTGACAGCCTGGGGGCGTTAGCTTTGAAACTTAAAGTCTCTAGCCCCACTCACCAGAAAGGTCACCTTCTTGATCCACTCTTGTCTAATAGTAATAATCTGACAATAGGAAAGCATATTCCCCTACCATGGTCTGATCATTTTTGATTCCCTTTGCCTGGACACATCAGGGTAAGGTGCAACCACGGGGCAAGACAAAAAGGTGGAATAGTAATTGGTCTAAATTGGACATTAACAGGTGGGCTTCGATCCTGGAGAAATCTAGACCTACTCTAGGTAGCGACCCTGAACTAGCCAATAACAAAGTGACTCGCTGGATGGAAATGTCGTTAGACTCACTAATCCCGAAAAAATTGATGACCAACAAAAAAGATAGTCACCGTTCAGAATGGTACAACTCCAAAGTTAGGGAGCAGAAACAAATCTGTAAGCGCCTGGAAAGAAGGTGGAGAAAGGACTTCTCGGTATTCGAGAAATCGAAGTATAGAGAAGCCATTAATATCTATAAGGCTGAAATTAGGCTGGCACAATCAGAATACTATGGATAAAAGATCTTCTCTGCTTCCAATTCCCCTCGGGAAATTTTTAAAATCGCGAAACACCTGCTTAAGCCACCCGAGCCTCCTCTTCCTTCAGACGACCCCTTAGGGAGGTGTAATAAGTTGGCGCTTTTTTTTTTTTTTAATTTTTTAAATCGATGATATCTATTCTACCTTCCCTCCTACATCAGGACTAATAGATGCTTCCTCTCAAGATAGCTCAGCCAAATCTCCAGTTCCTCGCATTGATACCATTGCCCCCATGGACCTGGAATCCTTAAAAACTTATTCTTATCAGTTGAAATCTGGTTCTCCCAGTGATGTGATAACTCCGGTTTTCATTAATCAGGTCTTTGGCTCTATTAGCTCAGTTATTCTTGCCCTCATTAACCTTTCACTTTCCACAGGTACTGTCACATCTCCATGGAAACGGGCTATGGTCAGAGCCCTCTTAAAGAAACCTATCCTGGATCCGGAAATTTTTGCTAACTACCGGACAATTTCACTGTTGCCAGGGTTTGCAAAGATTTGCGAAAGATATGTTAATTCAAATCTCTCTGCCTTTTTGGAGCAAAACGATCGTTTGCACCCCTCTCAAACTGGTTTCCGGCCACAGCAGGGCACTGAAACGGCCTTGCTAGTAGTGGTTGAGGAATCAAGAAAACTTTTAGATGTCGGTGGCTCCGCAGCTATTGCACTACTCGATCTTAGCGCGGCCTTCGACACAGTTAATCACCAACTGCTGATTGAAAGACTTAGGGAGATGGGGGTTTCAAGAACCCTACTTAAATGGCTGGAGTCATTCCTCAGAGATAGGTCTTTTCAAGTCTTTGAGGACAACTTTATCTCGGAAAAAATGCCGGTGCGCTGTGGGGTTCCTCAGGGATCTTGCCTGAGCCCCACACTTTTCAATGTGTATATGAGAACCTTGGCAGAAGTGGTCAAGCCTTTTGGGGTCAAGATCCTTTCATACGCAGACGATACGCAGTTAATAGTGTCCCTCAATCAGATGAATGATAAGCAGTTTTGCCTGGCAAATTGTTTAGAGAAAGTGTCTGCTTGGATGGATACCTCCTTTTTAAAATTAAATACTGCAAAAACTGAATTGATGTTCCTGGGAAAGCCCATTAACATCAACCCTTGTGTTTTCTGGCCTAAATATCTAGGTACTATGCCCACACCCAAAGAACATATAAATAGCCTTGGTGTATGGTTCGATTACAAACTAGAGTTTAAGGAGCAGGCACGTAAGGTAGCTGCTACCTGCTTTGGGATCCTTAAATGATTAGGAAAATTCTACCCTTGCTCCCTTTTAGTGCAGGGAAATTGCTGGTGCAGGTCTTGATTCTGTCACGGCTTGAGTACGCCAATGTGCTCTATCTAGGCTGCTCGTGTGCTACCATTAAAAAGCTTCAAATGGTGCAGAATTGTGCTGCACGCCTCCTCATGCAGGCCCCCTATCGGGCATCGGCAAAGCCCTTGCTTATCTCTCTGCACTGGCTGCCAGTGGCAGAGAGAATTCAGTTTAAGGACCTGTGCATTGCTCACAAGGTATTGTCCTCTATGGCACCTCCGATTCTCAGGACTATCATCACCCCCTACCTCCCAAATCGAACACTACGCTCGGGAAAAAACGCCTTGCAACAGTCCCGAGAGTTAATCGAGCACAGAGTGGTGGGAGGATGTTTTCCATTGTATCATCCAAAAGTTGGAATCAACTTCCAGACCTTGTTCGGCTTGAGGCTATTCATCTTTCCTTTCGTAAATCTCTGAAGACTCTGCTGTTTCCCTGATGCTCCTTCTGTTCGGTAATTGGTTTTTGTCGTTAGCGCTGGGAGGCCTTTGGTAGCAATGCGGTTTATAAATACTCATTCATTCATTCATATAAGTTCAATAAAGGTGGTAGACGAAAAGGAAAGCAAGTGTACGACAGCTGGGACACAGACTGTGTCAAAATATATTTATAAAAGACCTTTGCAAAACCAGATTGAGGAGCAGATAGATACCAGTGACGACAAAAAAACAAAGCACACCAAGATAACCGTAAACAGAGAAAACATGCATTATCGAAGGCAGTGGGCGGGCCATCTCAGTGTTCTGATATACACCCTGCGATATACAAGTGGTTTGTGCATTGAAAAAGAAGCAAGAACATCTCCAAGAACATATCTAAAGCAGGCCAGCATGTACTCAAACCGACAACAGTGTGCAGGACTGCTTCCTGAGCTGAAAGGCAACTGAGAGCTTGTCTCGTGCCCAGGCTGTTTACATGGATACCAGGGAAAATGTACACTGTATATTCCCTGTGTGTACCAAGACATCGCATGCACAGGCAGCCTGCATTTTAAGACCTACAGAATCCGCCCTAGCAGCATGTGGGCACAGAGAGTACATTGGACGCAATCTGAGATGAACTGTCTGCAGACCTGGAGGGTTAGTAGGTACATGAGACATAGAAGCTGCCTTCACAAAAGATCTGCTCATGTGCACAGGTAAACACAAGGTAGGTACAGAGCTAGAGAGAAGTTGTACTGTCCAATGGGGCAGTGCACTAGAAAATCAAGAGTCAATGTGGATATAATGATAATAGTACAGAGGTAGCAAGATAAATAGCTATGAAATGCGGAACTAACTGTAATAAATAGAGACTGACTTAAACAAGCATTTGCAATGCAATAGGTCTCGCATTTGCAAGAGATTAAGCTATTGGCAGTGTAAATGACAATGCCTTTTATTTATCTGTTTTAATAACTAACACATAAATAAAAGCATTGTCAAATACACTGCCAATAGCTCAAACTGTTGTAAATGCGAGACCTATTTCATTTCAAAGAAGTGGCTGCCATTGTACTGGGCTGCTTAGAAAGTGAAAGTGCGCATGACACGCTGATTGCTGCAGGAAAGCATGTCATGCCTTCAGTAGGACAAACGCATTAAAGAAAATAGTACTTACAGACTAAATAAGACATATCATGTAACAACAGAAGTAAAAGGGTCAATTCTCATGGGAGGTTACATATGAAGACATGGCGGTACTAAGGAGGGACTAACCCGCCTATTAATGAATCAGATGCCAGCATTTACGAAGGACAATGACGCAAGCCAATGACAAATATGGATGAAGAGTGGGCGGGGCTTCAGTCTATACCCAAATACAGCATGCCTCGCAGAGCAGCGCTTGTGCCACCCAGGCTCGACCTAAAAAGAAATAACATTGCTAAACACGGCCATCCTGCCCCAGGAGCGTCACATTCAGCCAAACTGCTTCGTTATCTGTTGTTTCAGGGGCGCAGCTTCAGGGGGATGTTTGGAGTCTTACACCCCTCTATTAAATGTATTTTTGGGTAAATAGTTGTATACAGGTGCTTTCAGTCAGGTATGGTGATGCATCTGTTGGAGTTCACCAGGAATTTTGTCTTACAAAAATGCTCACACGCTCTCTCCCCCTCTCTGTTTGGAAGGCCTCGAAAATGTTGGTCAGTTTACAAAATATTTTGTTGTTTCTCAATTAGTACCCCCCACCAATCCGCATTCCTCTCCATTTCCACTCACCCCTTGGACCCCTCTCATGCACCCTCTGGTTGTTACTATACAGTAGTCCTTGAACAGTGAACAGTATTCCAACGGTGGGGATGGGCTATGTTCAAGACACGACAGAGCCTTCCTCGAGACGAGTATTCCACTGCAGACATTTCACACAAGTATAAACGTGCATCTATTCCTGACGAAGAATTCTACTGATGACGAAACTGCGAAGTACACGGGCAAGCCCGTTTCATTTCTGCAATTCATGTCTCAGGAACATCAAGCCACAGTGACTGACGGTGGAGCCCGTCGGCTCATCAGAAATAGGTCGCGTGCAGCCCGGTAGCTGCGTTCACAGCCCCTCGTGACGTATAGCGTGCTTCCGGTTTATATACCGCTGCTTGCAGAGAGCGAGCTGCTGAGGCAAAGATGTGATCAAGTCTGTGTTTCTAAATACATCGCACTGGAGGTCCAAGTGATGCAAATCCACCAAAATCCCCTCAGCAGGTCCCAAAAACTGCAGTCAGAAGGTGCTTGGAGCTCAGGACAGTTGCACAGGCTTGTTGTGGTCGAGGCATTTAAAGCGATGTTATTTATGCTACAAAAAGAAGAGGAAGAGAAGCATGAAATATGCAAATCCATGCCACGGTTACGGGACGTCTGGGCTAAAATGTAGGTCCCCTGGGATTCTGCTCTGAGACTTTGAGGAAGAGGATACGTGAAATTGATTAAATAAAAGATATCAATGAACAATGAACTAGCCCTTATGAGGTGTGCTGACCTCACGGACAGGAACCCTACTGATGCTCAACAACAACTTTGGGGTATATGCACAATACCCAGGCAGGGTATATGCCTGACCCCCTTTCAGCCCCATGGAGGAGATGACTTGGAGAGGGACAACGGTGGAGCACAGCATGAGCTGGCCC
Source organism: Triturus cristatus (assembly GCF_964204655.1). NCBI lineage: Eukaryota > Metazoa > Chordata > Amphibia > Caudata > Salamandridae > Triturus > Triturus cristatus. The sequence goes on along the minus strand of NC_140586.1, from coordinate 781,030,185 downwards.
ATGGGACAAGTAAATGTTAGAGAGTGAGGATGGCCGGTGAAGTCATCAAACACTGCTCTGGACAGACAGCGTCCTTCTACAGTAGAAAGTCTTCTCTCATCACTATTGGCAGATCAAGTAGATAAACGTACCAGTTGATATGAGGAGTACCATTCCAGTAAACATCCAGGGATGATCAACAAGTGGGCACGGCAGCATCCTGGGAAGAGGTTTTTGGTAGGGGGCCGGGGGTGGTAATTCATTTAGTGCACATTTGCTCGGCGATTACCTAGGCAAATCCTCATATGTTTGAGTTACCCTCAGATTGATGAGGATTGTGAGTTAATGCTCTATTGCTTACTGGTAATCTTCATTACTCCGGGTCCCGTTGTCCTCGTCCCCTTCATAAACAGATTGGAGATAACTATCTCCCGACAGAAAAAAAGAGCAGAAGGCATGCTGGGACCCTAATACTGCCCCTCCCACCGGGAGTACATAAGCAGTACTTACCCAGCATCCCGTCTGTACAACCAAGCCCAGACAGGAAGGCCGGACGCCCGGGTGGGAGGGAGGGGAGTATGAAGGGGACGAGGACAACGGGACCCGGAGTAATGAAGATTACCGGTAAGTAATAGAGCATTACCCCCAGGTCCCTTATGTCCTCGTCCCCTTCATAAACAGATTGGAGAATACCAAAGCAGAAAAACCGGCCTTCCAAAACCAAAAGCATACCCAGGAAACCACACCAACGCAGCAATCCAAGGGAGCACCGAGAAGGAGGCCAGGGGAGACCGCAGGAAGCAACCGACCAGCACCAAACCAGGACCGGAGACAACCCAGAAAACAACACAAGGCCAGGACCACAAAAAACGAGGCCACCAACCAGAGAAACAGGAGACAGGACAACCAGACCAAACGACACGGCCAAGGACGGACAAGCCCGTCCAGCCCAGAACCACCAGGAAGGCACACAGGACCCGGCAGCCGAACAGACACCGAGCAATCCCCAACCCCCCCGGACAAGGCCAAAGAAAGAAGGCCAGCCCAGGCAACGAGGCGGAGCCCCAAGCACCCAGACCAAGAAAGAAGGAGGAAGGCCCAGGCCAGGAAACCGTCCCACTACACCAAACCAAACAACCCGGCCAGATGAAAGCACAGAGAAGAAAGCCAACGAACCCCGCAGAGGAGGCCAGGGCCGGGGAAGAACCACAGCAAGAGCACGTGAGCAAAACAGGAACCAGACCCCAACCAGACCAAAAAGGACCGGGAAGGAGACGGAAGCCCAAAAACCCCAGGAGGACAAAACCCCCACAGGGAAGAAAAACCGCCAATCGAACAGGGCGGCCAAAACCCAGAACAGGCGGAGCAGAAGAAGCAATCCGGAACTGAACCGGAACCGCAAGATAGAGGGCAGATAAAAAAACAGAAGCCAAGAAGGAGGACGACCGCACAGGCACCCAACACCCAGGCCAAGCACACAGCAAGGGCCAGAGCCACAGAACAAAAATCCCTAGGACTCATAGTACCCAGACCGGAAACCCACCAGGTCCGACCCCACACAATACCGAAGAGGAGTCAAGAGACAGCAAAAAACGAGGGCAACAAGGGACAAGGAACCAGGAAGCCAGGACCGGAGCCCAGCAACCCGCAGGCCCAACCAACCCTGGAAGAAGCCCACGCAGCCGGGGCAAAGGAAAGGCAGAGAGGCCTAACGAGACCCCCAGCAACCCAACGCCGGCCCAAACAGAAGGCCGGAAGAAAGAACAAGCACAGGAAACCACCAAAACGGAAACCTGAGGAAGCAGAGAAGCAGAGGGCCAAGCATCAGAAGAACCCGGACACCCATGAGCCAGGAGAGAGAGCACGACAAGGAGGCCCAGCCAGAGGCTACTCAGATCCAGAAGGAAGCCCGCAGACCAGGAGCAACAGGAGGCAACCCCGGAGGAGCCAACCCAGAAGCACCGAACACCCGGACCCACACAGGGCCGGACAAGGGACCCGCAGCCCAGGAAAAAAGAAGAGGGCGGCCAGCCATACAGGAGCAATGGAGAACCGAAGCTCAACAGAACCCAACCGAACCCCAGGAACCAGGCAGAAACAAGGACACCCAACGAAAGGCGAACCAAGCCCAGGAAAAAAGCGCCGGCATGAGCAGGCCCAGAAGGACCCACCAGAACACGACACGAAACCAAGAGAGAGCCCCGCCATGATCCACCGAGAGAGCGCAGGCAAGGAAACACGCCCGAAAACAGGCGACCACCAGACGCCCAAAACCAGCAGAAACCGGAAACCCCAGCATACCAAGAGGGGAAACCAGAGCCAAGTCAAGGACACAGCACCAGCGAAGAGAGCCAGGCCCCAAACAAACCAGGCACGAACGCCAGATAGCCAAAACGTGAACCGCCACTGGCAACACACCCCAGGGGGGACTCAAAGGAAAGGGAGAGCAGGACGCAACCCAAACCGTCGGAGAAGCCGATCGCCACAGGCACCCCCAGGGAGCCACAAGCAGGAAAAAACCCGTCCCTACCCAGCGGAACCACAGAGACCAGGCGAGAGCAAGACCGCCACAGGCAATAGGAGGGGCGACCAGGACCCACCGAAAGAAGCCAAAGACAAGCCCAGAAAACGAGCAGGAGCGCCGCAGTAGCAGAGGAACACAAGGCCACACCAAGGAACCCCAGAAACCAGGAAACGCCAGTGCCAGAGCCAGGAGCAAACAAAAAACCAAAGCACCCAGCACGGAAGAAGCCAGAAACAGATGCAAAAAGGAGGCAGCCTCAGCAAAAGAAGCCCCCCAGCACAAGGCCACACCGAACTCCAGGGAGCGCAGACCCCAGAAAGGAAGGGGACACCGCACCCCAGCGGACAGAGCGAGCAACCCCGAAGAGAGGCAGAAAAAACCCACGGCACAGCCAAACACGGCCCACAACCAGCGAAACCGGACGGCAGCAGAGGAACAGAGCCAGCCGCACAGGCAAGAACCCCCTGGTAGGGAATCCAACCTAGGAACCCACCCACTCCAGGCCGGACCACGGCACGGTTCTCAACAACACCCAGCCCCAGGACCGCGCATAAAATGCCAAAAAACAGGCAGATCCCGGCAAGACCAAGAGAGCAAGAGAGGGGAAACCCAAGCGTACAAGAGAGGACCACGAACCCCAGACCCACGACCTAGGGAGTCCATGTCCCACAGAGGCAAAGCGGCAGCTAGCAAGCAAGCCCACAGACACCCAGTGGAGCAACACAGAAGCCCCGAAAGGAAAGCGTCAAGGGGACAAGGCGGCACAGACCAGCTGCAAGCAACAGCGGATGCGCAGCACCAGCCCCGGCAGCCAGGAGCAGGAGGCCGCAGAGGCAGAGAGCCAAACTGGCGACCAGGCCCCCGCACGAGAGACAAGGTCATACAGACAGCCTACCTGGTGAACAAAAACACCGGCATCACCGCACACCCCAGCATACCATCCCAGCCACCCGGTACACCCAGGAAGCCAAGGACGAGGAACAGCCCAACCAGGCAAGAACCCCAGCCCCGCAGACCACACACGAGGGCAGAAGAGGGGACGCAGAGCAGCAGCAGAGAGCACGCAGCCCAAGCAGGAGGCCCCCGGTACAAACCCCGGCAACACCAGGAGCCACCCCCACCCAAACAGGCCAAGGCCAACCCGTCCAAAACGGAACAGGAGCGGGAGGACCGGCACCACACACAAAACAGAGGCGCCACAGGAGCAGGGGAAAGGAGCAAACCAGAGGCGCGGGAAGAGCAGGAAGCGCCCAAAGACAGAGGCGCCGAGCGGCCAACAGCCCCCGAAAGAAAGGGCCACACAGCAGCCCCAGTGCACAACTAACAGAACCAACGAGAGCACCACGGGAACGTAACCCCAACACACACCGGGGACAGGACAGAGAGGTGCGGACACGGGGAAAGAGAAGGAGCACAACAACTCTACGTCGCACCACGCAAACACCCGAAGTGCAGCACAGAACCGCAAGTCACACAGCCACACCTGACGCAAAGGCAACGGAGCTCCCCGCAATAACACCAGGGACGGTACACAAGGATTCCTACAAGTGCGCAAGGCGCAGGGAGACCAGGCGAACAGCGCAGAAACACAGTACGCCGAGCCAAAGTCAGGCTCCAACCCGGAACCCTATCCACAAAAGAGGCAGCCCACGCGGGAAGGCAGCATCCACAACCGGGACGAAACCAGCACAGGCAGAGGCAGCAGCCAGAAGGAGCGTCACATTGCCGCAGTCACAAACTCCGGCAGCAGAAGAAGCACTCGGTCGGACACAGGGCAAACGGGCAGGAAGGAGGAGCAAGGATCCACGCACCCCAACACCCCCAAGCAGTCAAGCGACAGCGAAGAGGAAGGACCAGGACAGCGCCAGCAGCAAGGAAAACCATGGGCGCGCCGGGATGTAGCTCAGCGGCAGAGCGCATGTTATGCAAGCATGAGGTCCCGGGTTCAAACCCCGGCATCTCCAAGAGCCCCCGCCAACCATCACGGACCTGAAAGAAAGAAAGAAAGAGCACCAACACATAGCGAAGAACCATAAAACCGCAATGCGGGACTCACCCAGGGCAGGGGCCGGACACCACCATCAGCAAGGCCCCCACCCCAACAGTAAAGGTAACCCACGGTCGCGTCGGTCGGGATGGAGCACAGCAGTAGAGCGCATGCCTCGTATATCCTCATGAGGTCCCGGGTTCAAACCTCGGCATCCCCAGGAGCCTCCGCCGGCCAACACGGACCTGAAAGGAAGAAAGAGTCCAACGCAAAAGTGAATAACAACAACACCGCAAAGCGGGACTCACCCAGGGCAGGGGCCGGACACCACCAGCAGCAAGGCCCCCACCCCAACAGCGGAAATGAATTTTTCGGCACACAGGAAACGCGGCACGTCTCCCAAACGCCCAGCTTCAGGAAGACGTGCACGCGACCCGGAAGTACCCGGGAGCGCACCAGCCGTAAAGGTCCCGCAGGAACCAGGCAGCACACCGGCCACCACCGTCACGACCCCCAGCAAGCCCGGCAGGCCAGGGGACGGACCAGGAACGCTCCCCCTGCCCGCACAGCCAGGCAGCCAGGCGGGGGGAGGAGGAAAGGAACGCCACACCAGCCCAGCAGGAGCAGCAGAACAGCACACCACGTCTAATCTGTCGACAGACAGAAAAAAAGAACAGACGGGATGCTGGGTAAGTACTGCTTATGTACTCCCGGTGGGAGGGGCAGTATTAGGGTCCCACCTTTCTTTCTGCTATTTTTTTCTGTCGGGAGATAGTTATCTCCAATCTGTTTATGAAGGGGACGAGGACATAAGGGACCTGGGGGTAATGTTTATCATCACCCCCTTACAATTGTAAAATAGTTAAACTTCACATACATTTCTTTTATTCACATTCTGTGTTGGTATGCAGCTCTTTTATATGGAGGTTTTTATTCTGTTTACACAGGCAATAGCCTCAGCACGGCTTGGTAAGCATCAAAAGGTAGGACCATGAAAAGAGACAGGCACTCGGAATTGTGGTCTAGATTAGGTAAATTAATTCTGCCTTGCTGCCAGTCTTTCTCTTCCTCGTCATAGCCCTTATGACTCACCTGCTTCTAATAAAGGGTCCTTTAGCATAAACTGTCCTGCAAGGATGGAATCTATTCGAGGGCATTCTGGGATGCAGGGAAGATATCTTGCGAAGGTATGATGGGCAAGTCACAGGTGGGTGGGCAGCAGCAGAGTTCCTGTCGAGGAGGTGGGTCTACCTCATAAGTGATTCAGTGAAGAGCAAAAGACAAACTTGGGGCGACAGAACAGTGGTGAGTGGTAACTAATATTAGCTCAATTCATGGCCTTTTATTGAGCCAAGAAAGTAATCGAGGGGGAAGAAAATACGTTGGCACAGTGGTACCTTTAGCTTAACGATTTTTCTGGCGTAGCTTTAAAGGCTAATGTCACAGTGCTGTCATTACTATCAGATTTGTGTGCAGCAGCATCATTCACTGATCTCTCTGTGGCATCTTCAAAAGCGAATATTTCTGTGGCATTCTTTACTGGTTGGTTGCCTGTTGTATTTTCATTGTGGTGCTCTCCCCGTTACACTTGTCAGTTTTTATGATTTATTTCTTTTCCCTCTAAAGGTGCTCACTTTAATACACAAGGAGTCCTCATCAATAAAACTCAGCTAGCTTTGTATTCACTTTCCTCAAGAAGAAAACCAAAATGCTAAGGAACAGCTATTCACTTTTTCAGTCAATAGAAATAATTGAAATTATTTAACTGCTGATACCTAGTGATTTATCTGCACCACTTAAAGATCTAAAAAGTCAGGATTTTTTTTAGCACCAAATAGAAACAGATTTTAGGGTCTGTAGTGCCTACGGTATCAATTTCCTCAACATCCCCCATGCTAAGACTTCCTGGGAAGCCCCCAAAGTGTGCTTCATACAGGGGTACAATTAATTAAATAATTACATTAGCCTCCTAGTGGTGGGTAGACAGACTTTCCCAGTGATGGAAGTTTCCTTCTTTTTCTCCAAACTGGTCCCTCAGTATGAACACAAAAATAGTCTACCTAAGGTTAAAACCAAACGATTGCTCTGTACTTCAACTACATATCAGCAGTTTAGAAGCTCTTCATTAATCTGAAGATCAGATTATTCACCTCTGGTAGTTTTTAATGTACTGGTGAAGGACTGCAGGGTGAAATCAGGCAGCAAGTAAACTCTTCCTGGAGGGGGTCTGCTCTAGAGAAGCTAAATGCCAGAGGCTGGAGAGGAATCTGCCTGGGTAGATCACCGATCTAGTCTGAGACTGCAAATTCTGCAGGGCATACATAGGAAAATAGAAAAGAGCGACGTAAGAGCAGTGGAGCTGAAAAGTGCATGTGAAAATTAGATTGTGTGAGACCACTCACCCCTCAGCATTATATCTCATGATGCACCAGCGGCTTTTACACTTGAAAGGGGAGATTCAGTAAATATCTCACCAGTAACAAGATGAAATATTAAAGAAACACCACAGAATTAAAGGCTTATGTCTTTGAAGTTCTTCTGAAATATCACTTTAACACTTTGTTATGAAGACTGGCTTAACAAAGGCCTTACAGCTCCTCTCTGGTCACCTGTCACTCAGTCCAGGCAAGCATCATGGAGATGCTGTGACTGCTCTCGGCCATAGCAGGTAGGTGTGTGGTGCAAACTGCGTGACCAAGAGTTGGGTTAGGGAGCCACAGCCAATGGTAGGCCAATATCCACATACTAAGCTGCCTGATCACGGATGTAATCTGACACTGGACCAGGCCCACTGGAAAGGTTTACCTAGAGCAATTAATGGGAGTGAAAAATCACAAGAAATAAAAAGCAACCATGGACTGATTAACACTTTCGTTACACCCCGGCGATGCTATCTCTCACAACCTGTAGATGCAGACACTCATACAAATCCCATCACTGACAGGTATTCAGTCGTGTCCTCTCAAGCAGCAGCAGGCGCCACGTAGTTTGTAAGGAACAAAAAAGAAATATATATTTAAAGCACTGTAGAGTAAAAAGCCCTTTTTTGATGGAGAAGATTGTGGAGTCAAATGGAGGGACGTACCCTTCTGCTGCCAACCATCATTTTCGGAACTAGCTCATTAATTTCAGTCACAAAGTTGTCCTTTTGTTCTAGGCACACATCAGCACTCCATGAATGAATCCATTCCGTGAAGCAACTCAATGACTTACACTGATCACCTTTCAGATGCTGCTATAGAATGAAATATTCTGGGCCAGACCTTGGCCATTGCTGAGCAAGATGCCGTTCAGATTAATTCTGGAAAGTGGTGCTTGTCAGTGTCTTGAAAATTGCACCTAATACAGTGGGAAATGTGCAACAATTTGGACTAAAGAAGCTGTTATTGTCAAAAATCACTATATGCAGTCCGAGCCCAGATGTGGAAACAGTGTAATAGAATGCATGTGCTTACTACATGTGGTAATAAGCAACATAAGGGATTTCACAGAAACCGAATTCACAAAACACAAGGAAATCCGCGTGCCATTTTCAAACAGAGTGGTCCTCGCCAATATTTCAAGATCAAGAAATACTACACTGAAAGTCACTCTACATAAGTGTAAATGCCATTATGGTGTGAGGAGAAGACACTTTGAGGAGGTAAGGTGAGGTCCAGAGACCAAGGCGAAGGACCCTAGTGAAGGCCAATCAGAAATGGCTGACCCTCTCGCTCCCCAACATTGGTTATTGTTTTATGACAAACAGTGTACCTCATAAACCATGGAGGCCAGAGGAAATCAAACTATACATGGAATAATACTTCATGTTACCAAAAAATCACCAGTTTTCAGATACGCATGTAGCCGCATGCATTGGACCTGCTGCCTAAAAGCAGCCAGCTAATGAATCTCAGGAGCACAGCTGATGCCGCCAGAGGGTAGTGAAGGGACCAGTGGCGCGCTCTGCTGCAGCCCTCTCGTGATTCATCTCCTCAGCGCGCGCTTCCCTGCACAGCGAGTGCCCCAGATTTATTGCTGGCTGTGCCAGGGTTTGCCTGCTCTACTTTCAGCTCTAACAAGCCCGGGCTGCTCAATCACATCCACTCCCCCAGGACACTTCTTGCAAAACCAGACGCGTGCATGTCTCTTAAACAAGCGCGCAGTGGAAGCGTGAGAGCGCGGAGAGGAGATGCCATGAGCGTGCACATCGGATGTCCGTGCACGCACATGGTTTGTCTCCCTTCGCTAGCAAAAGCCACAACAATAGAGACTCGCCAAGGCGAACAGCGCATGTGCTGCATTTGCTATGCGAGAGCTAAAAACCACACATGGAATCCAATTAAGGCACATATATGGCCAGAGGAATGAGAAGAGAATGGACAACAATGATATATTGGTCCCAGCCAGGTGAAGAACCTCTGAACAATGTGCAAAAACTAAAAGGGGAGGGGAGGTGGCGGATGGGCCAGAAAAAGACTCACCATGCAGCACAGTCAACCAGAGTACCTGGTTGCTTGTAGAGAATATGCCAAATACAGGTATGTTTAGTACAATGACGATACCATGAATAATTGCACAGGTCATGCTCTGCAAGGTAACGTGGCTTGGGAAAGAAAGGGGATGGGGAGAATCAGTGAAAATGGAGACCGGCCGATTAGACAGAGTGCGTGGGAGACAAAGGAGAAGACGGCACTCACCATGGAAGATTCAATGCATGTATCTGGTCCATTCTTCCTGAGATGAAGTGAGACGCCGGCAACTGAGGCTGAAGGAATAAAAGCTAACTGGATGGGTGCGCATACGTGATAAGAATGGGAGCTAGCTGCATATGAAAAGCGCTGACAGCCAAAACAGGGGAAGAAAGCAGCGGCCATATTGGAGAGGGGCTGCAAAGGACCTATATCACCCAAGGGGGATAAGGGTGTAATGTATAAATTGCTGTCATTAAGAAAAATGCTGTCATAAAGAAAAAGGGCACAATGCATAGGGGACAGTTAAGGGAAATAAGGAAACATATGTGGATGAAACTAAATGAGCCGCATATACTCAGTGCAGTATGCCGGGAGAGGGCACAGTGGTCATAATGACGAATCAGCATGCACAATCGAAAAAAGTCAGCCATACATAGGGTAAAAGTAATTCCAGATTGTGAAGGCAGACTGGCATGTATACATGAGGTAGAAACTATGGGAAAGGAAGCTGCGCTCACAGGGAGACCTGTGTAAAACCACAGAAACAATTATGCGATGTAAAGCACAATGAGTGTGGGCCAGTGACGGAAAATAAAAAACAAGTGCTGTGCAGACAAAAGCTTAAAAAAGGTTTCACAAAGTGGATGAAAACAGTACTTGGGCAATGGGAGACAGATAACAGAAACACACGGAGGAACAACAGAAAATAGTATGCCACAGACAATAGAAACAGAGGAAAAGTAAGTGGCAAGCACGCAAATTAATGAACAGTGAGGGCAGGATGTAATACCCTTTTAAAATTTAACTCATGGAAGAGGCGAAAGGTCAAGGCACTAGAAACCTGCACCAGTCAGTCTAGTATTTGGCAATTAAGAACAACGGCATGGTGCAATAAGCCAGGAGCGTGACCTTCCTACGTCCCCACTAATTGGGAAAACACAAAATACAGAGATCAAAATTGTCTTTGCATTCAAATATTATCATACATTATTATTCATAGGAGTTTTGTATCCAAGAATTATGATAGCACATAGCAGTCAACAATCGAATATAAATGACATTCATATACTGCCTCCCAAATAAATCTAATTAGTCGTCAAATTGCTGGAAACATATTCTTCCTTTATTCTGTATTCTTTTGTTCATGATTCCTTTTTTTTAAACCACAGCACCAAATAGATAGTCGATGCGGCGCGTTTCGTCCCCACAGGACGTTTTCAAAGCTTCTATATATCTAGGTATCTCACATAGACGCTTTACGTCAAGTTTACTGTGGCAGATGAAGTACTGAAACAAGGTGATTCTTGGCATCTTACTTAGAAGAAGCACAAATATTGTGTGCCCAAAGTGATGTGTCACAGGAATAATTATAAACAATAAATGGGAAAAGTATGTCCCAATATCACACGCTGAAGTCCGCTTCACAAAACCACAGATTAAAATTTATGTTCAATACAATAGATTTCATGCAGGCGAAACCTAAAAATGGTCGAAGTTGGGCGTTACCTTTGTACTCTGTCCCATTTGCCGTGCAGAAGAAGAGTCAGTAGCCCACATATGTTTTTTGCAAGGCATACACGGTACAGAGGAAGAAGTGGATAGTTCTGTTGTGTTGAAGAATTGGTACGAAAAGACTCTTAGAGGCACTTAGAATTCTTAGTAGCGAGGTGTAGTAAAGGAAGATACAGAGTCCATCTGTACATGTAGGTTACTTCTTTAATGATAGCTTGGTTCCAGTACAGAAGATCAGGATGGTAGAAGAGGTTAGATAGTAGAAAGATAGCCCCACCAGGAGCAAGCTCTTTACAGCTCAGCCTGAGTCCACCAACTGACAATCTCACCTAGAGAGGCACCCAGGCATTCCATGATGTCATGCAACATTCCAACAGAGCAGTACAGTAGAGAAAAGCTAACAAGTAATCTACTACACATCCTCTTTCCTTAGGGAACAACCGAAGTAAAAGTAAAGACACATAAGATACCCCAATACATTTTAGCAGGAAAGTGCAACAATGAGATACACATATCCACAGGTGTATTGCATGAGGTATCATGAATTTCACTGGCATGAACAGAAATGTTAAGATGTTAAACATTAAAATCGCAAACCACATTACTACACGCCCCATCCCCCTCCCTTAGAGAAGACACAGCAGCTTAGATAAAAAACACTGCAACAAAGAAGGGCGATCACCCACACAACCTCCCCATACTCGTGTACACCACTGGGTAGACACCCTGTTAAACAAAAGTGGGTGTAAAACACAGACCCTTGGGAGAAAACAACATCCCCAACAAAGGGATACAATAGTGGCTAGATACACTCCAGATAGCAAGAAAAGTACCACCACCACAACAAATATACTCAAGAGAGGACACACCCAATAAAGAAACACGAGGTCCCTTGGTAGAAGACATGCTGACACATAAAGAGGCCTAAACACTGACGAAAAAACTTACCACTCAAAGTTGTACAAGCGTGAAACCCTTGGCCACGAATTCCACGCAGGTAGACTTTGACCGGAGCATGGTGTCCACATGAAAGAAGACTCAAGATAACATTAGGAAACAACCAAAAAAAACTTCCCCAAGAAACACGACAGGGTACTAGCCCCTGAAAACAAGACAACCTCCCCTAGATAGGGTACACCAAAGGGTACACACACCCAAGAAAACCCGAAAACTAAAATAGAGGCATTAATAACCCCCACAACCACCCCCAAAGAGATGAGTACAGAAAGATTCAAACACTTTACAAAACACCACGACTTCCCCTAGGTAGGGTACACCACAGGACAATCACCCTGGGAACTGACATGAGGCCTTGACTACCCAGATACACCACCTCCCCAAACTAGTTTAAGCCTAGAAGGGTACACCACAGGACAACCTCCCTGGGAACTGACATGAGGCCTTGACTACCCAGATACACAACCTCCCCAAACTAGTTTAAGCCTAGAAGGGTACACCACAGGACACACCCCAGAAACACAAAAAAAACATCCCCTAATAAGGGTACACCACGGGGTACACACCCCAGAAACAACCCAACCTCCCCTATGTAAGGTACACCACAGGGCATTAACCCTGGAGAACTAATGCGGGCATTGGCTGCCCACACACAACACAACTTTCCCTAATAAGGGTACATCACAGGATAACAACGCTCATGAGAGACTGCACACCCTCCCCTAGGTGTCACACTCTAGATAACCAACCAAAATTAAGGCAAGACACCATGACCCCTCCCCCACACGATGAAAGCACAGACCTATAGAGGACACACATAATGAATACAGATGTTATAATCACAAAGCACTAGTCTAACACCGGTGAGCGATTTCTCACCCGAGATCCCTACACGCAGACCACAAACGAAACAGGACTTGCATTATGCCGACTTGTACTGTGTCCCGGTAGAAGAGCTGTGGGTCCATGTATTATCCCTGTGTTGTCCGCATAGCCACCACAGCTCCAAAAACATTGCTCTAGCCCCTGCTTGGATAGGTAACTCCTTGCAGACTTTGACAGGAGCACACTGAATTGCAACAAGCAAGTCCAGCCCAAACTTGTTAAGAACTTTAAAGCAGTCACCAGGATCAATCTCACCTTTATTCTCTCAAGTAATGCCATTACTCGTGTCACATCATTTATCCGCTCAACGACATTGTCACGTGTAAGCATCTGTCAAACTGCGAAGTCTGCGAGTAAGTGTTGAAGCCTGAAGGAGTAAAACGAACGTGGTTGGCAAAAAGGTAACAGAATCAGCATGCAGAGCCAATTCCAAGATGGCAGCACGCTGCATCACGTCGAGCCGAGTGGCTCACAGCGCGCTACTGCAGGCGGGCGTCACAAAGCAGTGAAGGCATGAAGGGAGAAAGACGTCACTAAGAACGATGAGGATCCAAGCGACGCTGGAGAAACGGTGAGAAGCGCGAGCACCGACTTTGAATTTAAACGATGCGCTGCCGATGCGGTCCACTTTTAAAAAAAAATGAATCCTGGAAAATAAAGTTCTGATTTCACCAGAAGATGCACAGTTGTCCCACAAGGTGTCGCTTCTCGCACAGCGAGTCACTTTGCCAATTCCTCCTTGGTTGCTGAAAGCCGTTTGATGTAATGACTGTCCCAAATAAAGCACTGCCACAAATCACACACACACGAAGAGTGCTAGTCGCTGTTGTTCGGCTACGCAATGTTCAAAAGACAATGTCAAAAGACAAGTTTCACTCCAAACACTGAGACACTCTCACTGTTGAGGCGCAGAGAGGCTTGTTGCTAGAGACCTGGAAATCATCCAGGTGACAGCAGACAGATGGGTGACAGCAGACTAAACGCCCAGGCTGCAGGCTGTCCAGGTGGAACAGGACACTGGTGGGGCTGGCCAGGGCGTTACCTCCGACTTTCAATTGACGTTTTGAAAGTCCTTAAAGTCTTTAGTTGCTAGTCCTTTGGTTCCTTGAATGACTCTTTCCCTTTGTTGCACACGTAGGTTCAAAAACGTCACCAAAATGTAGTAAAGGAAGATACAGAGTCCATCTGTACATGTAGGTTACTTCTTTAATGATAGCTTGGTTCCAGTACAGAAGATCAGGATGGTAGAAGAGGTTAGATAGTAGAAAGATAGCCCCACCAGGAGCAAGCTCCTTACAGCTCAGCCTGAGTCCACCAACTGACAATCTCACCTAGAGAGGCACCCAGGCATTCCATGATGTCATGCAACATTCCAACAGAGCAGTACAGTAGAGAAAAGCTAACAAGTAATCTACTACACGAGGCAAGTGTACTCATTGTACACTGTGTCTCACGATTTTTAATGTCTGCTTGGTTGATTAAAGGTCACAGCAAGGAAATATTTGTTAGTGTCTTGGGTGTTAAACTCTGCACTTTATGGAAAGTTAATTTGTTTTATTGTCTAAATTGTTTTATTGGCTTTTTAAATTTTGTGTAATGAAATACGAATACTGGAAGTTTTGAACTTATTTAAATATTTTTTCGAGTTACATGTTATTGTATTGTATAACTGAATATATGTGGAATATGTTTTTAAGGACATTTTTTTCCAAAATAAACTAATTGATTTTGAGTTGTAATGACTAATGCATGTTTAATTTTTTTATGTAACATAGATTTTTGACTTTTGCCTTTTGATGCTGGTTGAGGTGCTTTGTGAGCTGCAACAACAAATGCATTTGTTATTTACCATTGATTGTTATAAAGAACTGAACTTTTTCCATGTTGACTTATAAATGACAAACCCGATTGTGAATGCCTTTGTATTTGCTTGTGATTTCTTTCTTAGTCAAGCTTGCCTTGTGAGATAATCATACAAAGCCATAATTTGTTGTAAAACTTGCTTTGGGAGGAGATGTTGCATAATATGTGTGCTCATTACTGTAGCTACAAGTTTATTGACATGCTGAGGAACTGCTGCCAGTGTGCCTAACAGCTTGATTATTTTTTATGAAATTTCATGAAAGTTATTTGAAATTACACTAAATTATGCTTTTAGAGTGAAATGTGGTTTGCTGTATTATATACGCAAAAAAGTCACACCAGGTACTGGCAGGAGACTAGTTCAAGAAGAAAATATCTCCTGAAATTTCAAAAATTTGGGAATTTAATTAATTTAACCAGTGTAATTTAACTTTTCCCCAGATCTGGGGATTAAATTGCCAAGACTGATTTAACCTGTAGTTTTCACATGGAAGGATATTGAAAGGTGCTACACCCTTCCTCTGTACTAAGGGGCTAATTTATGATAGTCCTGTGTCACTTTTGCACCACGTAACATGGTACATGCGTGCCACAGGACTCTCATAAAGAGTTATGAAGCCAAGCACAGCCACCCTGCGTGGTTTTGAGTGGCCTCATAAATCATGAGTAATCGCTGCATCGCCTTACTCTGCACCCAGGAGGCGTTCTAAGGGCGTTGCGGTGGGTTTTCTCATGCACTCCCCATGGAATTTGACCCTGCCCCAGATTTACAAAGTGATGTAAACATGGGGAAGCGTCCAATTCCTACGCCTCCTGAGGTGAGGGGTGCCGAGGAGAAATATGTTTATTTCTTCTCGTTTTTTTCCTCTTACCGTATATGCTGCATGCAGCACACTTAGAAAGAAGAAACGCATCGTAGGATTGTTTTTGTGCAGGAAGGTGCTTTAGGCAATAAGATGATTTTGATCCAATCACACAGAGCTATCTATCACACATAGAAGCAAAATTTAGCATGTAAAAAATATGACCTTTCTCTCAAGTTAATAGCAGCAAACTATGGTTAGAAACAACTAGCAAGTTCAACATATTCTAAAAATATCTCTTCTCAAGTTAATATCAACAAAATATTATTTTAAATAGTAAAAGTGTAAACAAGCATGAAAAGCACTGTTGATTGAGATGTGTTGCCATTAACAAGGGCATCTTGGCAGCGATGCGAACCATGATCCTGGGAGGGAAAAGGCCACTAAAAAATGAATCTCATTTATTCGTAGCCTTGTTAGATAAAATCTGTATTCTGGGTTTTCCACCCATGTTAAGTAAGGCTCCACCCAAGAAGTTATCGAAATTGGCATGTAATTGAGTACTGAAGCCATGTCTAATGACCTCATGATTCTCAGTGAGCTTGGATGATAGCATGCAGGGAGGTTTCTGTCACCTTTCTTGTATATTGGTACTGTTATGGACTCCCTCCAGTAGTCATTTGTGGCCTCCCTGAAGACTGTTCTAAGTACATTGGTGACTAATGGTGCCCAAAATTCCAGGTTACATTTTAGCATGTGGATGGGAACTTCATCGGGACCTGGAGCCTACCCAGGTCAAGCTTTCTGGATAGCAATAGTGACTGCTGTCATATCTAATAAATCATTTAACCAAGTCTCATTAAAACACAAAGGGCCAATGCCGGGTTCCAATAAAGGTTCAACCTGTCTAAGACTGTCCCTCCCGCGGATCCGCTGTGTGAACCGCGGGAGGGACAGACTCGTAGCTGAGATCGTCAGCCAGGGCACAACTAAGGCTCCATTACGATCCTTCCCGTTCTAGGTTCATGAGGCATTATCCTCATATACGTATAAATTTACATACATACGATTAGGTATTGTATAGATGTGCACTATTTACTGCATTTTTTCACGTTTGAATATTTACTAAGCACATGCTTCTAAATTGGGAGGGATCTTTTTCCTGTCCTGATGAAGATGCCTAGCATCGAAACATGTTGACTCACTAGGAGTAACCACACATTACGTAGGCAAACTCCGCACTTTTGTTTTTAATAGCACCAGCCCTCCCGGGACGAATTAAAGTTTTTTCTGTCTCCCTGGGC
Organism: Triturus cristatus; assembly: GCF_964204655.1. NCBI lineage: Eukaryota > Metazoa > Chordata > Amphibia > Caudata > Salamandridae > Triturus > Triturus cristatus. Next base: position 781,013,698 of record NC_140586.1, on the reverse strand, counting down.
CAGTTGCTTTTTAACATACACATTTTCACAACTACAATAGACCCTCCCTTTACATCACACATAGTACTTCATCCAAAGTGCTCCCACGTAGTCGTAGGTCGTAGCACGCCCCGTCCTGCAGCGGGGCGGGAAGACCCCAATGATGAAGCATGACACCATAGGCCATTCTTGGTGTGTGAGGGGTATTTAAACAACACTGAGTGTGCCCAACCACGTTTAGGGACACTCATTCACCATTACCCCTGTTGTCTGGTCTCTTCAGTACCTCCTTTTATAAGGTGGATCCTTTTGTTTATAAACTGATACTTAAGTGGAGGATGTATCCACCTTAGCGTTCACCTCTACACTCCCTAATCTTGTTATACTTGGGTAATACAAATTGCTACATAGTTATCACGAATCTAACTGGATGCGCCATCAGTGAAGAGGCAGCGAAAGATATCCTTGCCTGCTCTGTAAACGAGTCCTTAAAAATGTGTTTGGGTCGATACGATCCCATTTTATCCGAACCCCCTTGTTTGCGGAAAAATGTACAGGGAGTTTGGGTACAATTTTTCCATTTAAAATTTTAAAATTCATAACTCTGGTTTCTCTTTTTGGATGTATGTTATTATAGTGTCATTTTATGTGTTGTAATATTCTCTGTGTTTCTAAATTCGTTTGTGATTTTTCTTGTGTTCTGTTCTGACTCTATTATTGTTTTGGTACTACATAAATACTTTGCCCATTGCCTCTAAGTTTAGCCTATCTGCTCCGTGCCACAGCTACCAGGGGGTTGAGCTATGGTTTATTTAGTGACTTTTTTGGTTCACCCTGGCAAGGATTGTGATTATTACCTGAGTTGGGTACTTACTCTCATCAACTAATACTCCAATTTCTGACAATGATGAATGCACATGTCACACGAGGATGTGAGTGATAATCCTATTTGGTAATCAAGTTGAGCACACATTTTGGAATACGCTGGCTCATCAAATGACACATTCTCCTAAATAAATTGATTTGGAATGCCAGAAGAGTTTTTTCGCAGTGTTATGTACAATGATAATAGTGCAGCCACACTGTAATATGATTGCACCGAGAGCCAATTATTTTTTATCGTCCGATGCCAGCTGCATTATGTGCCCTTTTTTTTTTCACTGCCCAAACAGTAAGTCTGTATCACGCATTAAAAATTTTGTAGATAATACAATTATTTGGTTCTATCTAAATGTCGTACCCTTAAGTTGAAAGATGGGTATATGAAGACCCATACGGCAGCTGAAGCTGTAGCCCCTGCTCTATGACACATGTTAGAAGAATTATGCACATTATTGAAATCGACATCTGGAAAATCCGTAAATATGATTGCAAGTTTCACTTGAGGAATTGTTTGTGTTTTGGGTTGTTTTAAAGTAGAGCTGCAAAATATTGTTTATTGAAATGGGCTTTCGGGATTGTATTTAAAGTCAAAATATATTTTGCACCCTTGGCCAGACCATTCTTTCTTAAAGGGGGTTTTCATGTAAATGCTTGAAGGAAAAGAGGAAAGGGCGCACAGCTTTTTTTAACCCCTTTGAAATTGTTAAAAGCTATCTTCACCATGTCTGATTTGTATCTTCAGGCCTTTGGTCTTGTAAAGATTCTCTGTGAGATATTTCGGTAGGATGCGGCCCTCCTGGCTGCATCAGTGGGATGAGGCCATGACAACATTGTGTCGCGTTTGAGGGAATCTGAACACAAACGCTGACGGCATTACAGACCTGGGCAGCAGGAAGGCAAGGAGAGGGTCCAAGCATGGGGAAAGGTGCGGTCAAATGTGGGATCTCCAGTTGTGAGGCTTGCACACTGCCGGCTTTAGAGTAAAGCTTTATGAAGACCTCATGCTCACATTGGTGTTTTGCATTGCAGATGTTTGATCCACTCAGATTTTCACCTGAGAATTCGTCCCACAGACACTCTCATGCGTTCCTGCCTTTTATTGCTGGACAAAGGTAAGTCCGCTCGTAAGACCTATGGACACGGACCTTAACTATGTATAGATTCAGGATCTACATTAGGAATGGACCGGTTTGTGGTGGGGATCACAGTGCTGTTGGGAACTGGTGAAACGGCCAAGTGAAGAGCAGTCATGGCGCTTTCCTATTAAAATCCCAAAGGTGCGTTACATATCCCTAACCCCTCCACAGAGGGAATGAGAGCTGGGCAGGGGGGCTCCCACATGTATCTCCCAGACCCCTTGATTGTAAGAAAACGTGGCATGTATATGTGGGCATCATTATATATCTGTAGGCGATCTCAAACTACAAAGAAATGAGCCTCCCACTACCCATTATAATCAGGGTGACCAACCTCCCGCAAATTTCACGGACCGTCCGTAATGTAGACCTCACGTCCGCTGTCCCTGAGGATCCCTTTTACGGATGGCTTTTGTCTGTAATTTTGGGACTTGCTGGGAGAAGAGCTGTTCCCCTGCGAGAGGCCTCAGCTCCCTCATGGGACTGCCTCACACTCATCCTCAGAGCCCAAGAACTGCCCCCAACCCCCATTGTCATTCTGTCTGCAGGCTGATTGTCACATACAGAAGGACAATGGGCCAGTTTGAGCTGTTACGGCATGTGGTGGCTTCCTCCTATGGCATTCTAGGGAAGGGCATTCTTTTATGGTTAAATGGAAGAAATGTAGACAACAAATATACCGAAATACCCACGCTGCTATGTGCCAGCTCATGAAAAGAAGATGGCTAAAGAGGTTAATAAAAAGAAGAGGTTATAGTTTTTACAGAGTCTCCTCATTTCAGAGCTGAAGCATTTTTAATATTATATACAATGAAGTCATAGTTGCTGCTTTTTATTTATTTTATGCAACTAGCATCCATTGACAAAGCCAATAGTCATGGCTTGTTGTAGGTCTAATGTTACTATATGCGCTGTTAGAAACAGCCAAATAACAGTCGGGTGATACGTTATGTTCAGCACATATTTTTAGCTTAGGTGTTTTAAGGCTTGCCCTTAATTACATCAGACACCCCCTTGGAGAGACCCCCAGTTTTTTCATCCCACTTAAAGCCCTGAAAACAACACCATGTCACAGTCACCTCATGTCCTGGCACTGTGCATCATGCATGACTCATGTCTTCCAAGTTTTCAGATTGCCTATGTGCAGGGGCATAGGAAACCCTCTCCCACCCCTCCCCTCCCCACCCCTTGCTTTCGAAACTACAGTGAGGGTGAAGTTCTTTATTGGTCTCTTCTGTCTGAAACACAGTAGACAAAGGCTCAGCTCGTAATTAATGTGAAACGGTGGGTGAGTGAATAAGTGAAGGAATGGGTAAATGGCTGGATGGATTAGTGAAAGGATGAATGGATGAGTGAAAAGGTGAATGGATGCATAATGAGAGAAAGGATGGATGTGTGAGTGAAAGGATGGATGAGGGTAAATAGATGGATGTATTGGTAGAAGGGTAGATGGATGGGTAAAAGGGTGGATGGAGCAGTAAACGGATGGATGAGTGAAAGGGTGGATGAAGGGTGAGTGAATGGGTGGATGGGTGAGAGAAATGATGGATGGATTGATGAATTGATAAGTGAAACGGTGTATGAATGGATGGATGGATGGATGGATGAGTGAAAGGGTGGATGTAAGTATGGACGAGTGAGTGAAAGGGAGAGTAGATGGACAAAAGGATGGATAGATGAGTGAAAGGGTGTGTGGATGAGAGAAAGGATGGATGAGTGATTGCGTCAGTGGATGGATTCATGAGTAGATAAGTAAATGGATTAGTGGGTGGATGGGTGAAGGGTGGATAGAAGATGGGTGGCTAAGTAAAAGGAGAATGGAGAGAGAAAGGAAGGATGGATGGATTGATGGATAGATGAGTGAAAGCATGGATGAATGATTGGCAGAATGGATGGGCCTAGATGAGTGGAAAGAAGAATGTAAAGATGGATGAGTGAAAGAATGCATACATGAGTGAAAGGGAGGGCGGAGAGCTGGAAGAAAGGATGGATGGATGATTGAAAAGTTGAATAGGTGGATGGATGAGTGACTGGGTGGATGGATGAGTAAGTGAAAGGATGGCTGGATGGGCGACAGGGTGAATGGTTGAATGGATGAGTGAATGGATGGATGGTTGGAAGAGGGAATGGATGAGTAAAAGGATGGCTTGGGTGAAAGGGTAAATGGTTGGATGGATGAGTAAATGGATGGATGGGTGGAAGAGTGGATGGATGACTGAAAGGATGGATTGGGTGAAAGGGTGGATGGATGATGGATAGATGAGTGAAAGGGTAGATGGATGGATGGATGGATGGATGAGTGAAATGATGGAGGGGAGAGGAGTTGGCCTAACGGCTAGGGTGGTCAACCTTGAGGAAATGGGTTTGAGTCTTGGCAATGACGCTGAACATCCTGTGATTCTCGACAAATCACTTAATCTCCCGTGCCTAACAAAAATGAATGTGTCCTCATGTAATGCAACTGGTGCTATGTAAAGCACTCTGATACCCGATTCGGATCAAGTTTGTGCTATATAAAACTCTGTAAAATAAATAAAAAACAAAAATAAATTAAATTTAAATAAATGGATGGAAGGATAGATGATGGATAGGCTTTCAAATGGTGAAAAAGGTTTGTATATGGATGGGCAAACAAATGGAAGGACAGAACGAATGGTGAAAGACTGAATGATGGATGAAAGAATTAATAGATGACAGAATGTAAATTTAAAATGGCGGATATCAGGGAAGGATGAATGGCTGGATCCTTGGACAAGAGAGCTCTTCTTGGGAGGGTTGTGATGAATTACTTTGCTTTCTTGGTGTCATAAGAGCTTTAGTTCAAAGTGGGGGGTATTCAAATTTTCTGGCTACTCCATTGCCTATGTGTTACTGTTATGTATTTGCTGTGTGCTTATATGTGGAATCTATACATCATGCATATGACATTTTGAGTGACACCCAACTGCTACTTGAATGTTACACTAGTAATTGTAAATGTTTGCATGTTTTGTTTTAGGTGTAAAGTTTTAGGGCGAGCCTCATAGTGCCATGAGCTGTGCTTGAGTTGTATATTGTGTTTGTAGCAAAAGGCAAGGCGTATAAAAGAAACTATGTAATAGTTATCGACAGGGCATTCTTTAAGAAAGCTGCAGGGAAAAGCACCTTTGTAACTTACGTCAGCTAGTGCAACTCTCTGGGAAGCCCCCATAAGCAAAGTCCGATTCCATATTTTACATTCCACTTGCTGAGACACCCATAATGTGTTCCCTATAGTGGGTTCATCATAGCAATCCTCCCTTTAGTTCACCTATGCGTGCCGCTTTACATCTCACAATTGCACTCAGAGATGAGATGCTTGTAACAAAGTCTATTCGAGCAGATCTTCTTGACCACTTCTCTCACCAAACATGCCTGCTCAGGACCATGAGTTGTAAACAAAATATCAGACCTGACAACCCAGTGCACTAACCCTATAAATAGATTATTATCATATGAAATACCACATAAAGACCTGCACAGTTGCTCAAAGCTGCACGCATACCAAAACAAGCATTAAAAATGCAATAGGTCTCGCCTTTGATTAAGTTAAAGCCATTTTCTTTGCTAATGGTATTGTATAGCAAAGCAAATGGCTTTAACTTAATAAAAGGCGAGACCTATTGCATTTTCAATGCTTGTTTATAAATACATATATATATATTTGTGAATATATACACACATATTTATATGTATATATGTGTTAACATATATGCATATGTATGCATATATATATTTTTATGTATCTGCATGCATTTATTTAGACCATTTCAGTAGGAGTGGTGGCTGTCATAAATTATGTGGGTGGGACCTGCCAAGGTTGTACTTTGTGGGAGTGAATTATGCTCATTCTGCTGACAGGAGTGATTATCCTAGCCCAGGTGGCAGGCGGGGAGTTATGACTTCCTAGAAACACAACACCCTTCCCTAATTATTCGCCCTCCATGGAATTACAGTGTTGTCATTTCTCCTTCGGGGAAAAGTACACTACTGCCTGGGTGTAAGTGTCAAAGCAGCATCGGTTGCTTGCGGAGTAGGGTGCCCAACCTCCACAGACGCCCCCTCTTTCAGAGGAACATCCGTGCGGTAAATCTGGCGAAATCTGCACAGAGAGGCTGAAGCAGAAGCGTGGTAATAACTCCCGTGCTAGAAAAGCACCGCAATGGGGTGAGATAGCTCAGTGGGTTGAGCGCTGCTGTGGTGACCACGCTGGAGAGCTGCCAGGGGCTTGTCTATAGGAGACCAGATTACAGGCGTTCAACAGGAGATCCTGGACTCGTTTGTGAAAAGATAAAATGCGTTAACACTCAATTAATCCCTCAGAACCTGGGTGATGGGAGGCTAAGGAAAGTTGCAGTTTAAGGCAATTAAACAAACAAGGCAGAGTGGCTGGGTTCGAGCTCCCCATAAGGGAGAGAGGGGGGTGGCTGGGAGGGGCTGGGGGCTCGAACATGTCGGCTTCTATGCCTGACTTTGACCTGTTTCACAAAAAAGTACTGTACAATATCACACCGTCGTCCTGAGCCCCAGTAACTGCACCCTCAGTTCAGTCTGTGTCTGCGTATTTGTGAGGGGCGTAGAAAACACCCGCTCCGATACAAACGTTGGCACACCTCGGGCTTTGTATTTTTAATAAAATAACTATATTTGAGGTAGCTGACGTAGCAAAGAGTGACTGTTAGGACATAGTACAAAAAAATATCAATGGTTTAAAAACATAATGAAACGCCTTTTATGGTTTTACCTTTTTAAGTGTTAGGATTTGGTGAGGGAAACGTCGTTGTGAAAAATGATAAATAAAAAAAAATTAGACATACAATTGGTAGTTCTCCCTTACGTAGATGAACTTGCGTAAACGCTGTTACCATAAAATATGTGCTAAAACTCGTGTGTGTTTGTTTTCAGAAATCCGTATTGGCGGGATATGTAGATGGTGAAACGTGCACAAGACAAGTTAGGGGACACACATCAGACATTTTGTTTTTTAAGGCGCTACATTTTGTTGGAAATGTTTATTCAATTTTTTGGGGAAAATGTTTATTCCAAAACAGGAGTTACGCCCGGTATTCAGTAAAGATATGCATATGCCACGAATAGAAAAACATATTGTAATGACTCCGCGACTATAAGCCACATTGAGTAAAATAGCCCAATGCAGAGTGTGTGGCTAAATAGAAAGACCTTACAAACTGCTCTAGTTAATCAAGAGATATCAGAACTGCTCTTAAAAGTCTGGTTTAATGTGCATTCGCTATGAAACTAAAGTCCGGCTTCTTAGCGCAAAGACACATAATAAATCGGCCAGGAAGTAGGCGGGATGGTGATAAAAAAATGAAGTGCGCACGGTAAAACCAATCCGGATGTCTTTCAACTTTTCACTGAGAAATGGAATTAAATTAAAGCCAAAGGCGAGAAGTTTTACTCATAATTTTTCTCGCACCTAAAACAAGTATTTACAATGCAATGGTCTCGGCATTGGTAAAGTTAGAGCTATTGGCATTGCTCATGACATTATTTTTGTTTATGTTTTTGTTTTTAAAACATTTAAAGAAACGGCATTGTTATTTACAAGGTCAATAGCTTAATCACTCTCAAATGCGAGACCTATTGCTTTTGCACCCACACACAGAGCCACTGAGTGCTGACCGGACAGAAGCAGTGAACGGGCAGGAGCAGTGAACGGGCAGGAGCAGTGCCGGGACAGGAGAAGCGACAGGGCAGGAGAAGCGACAGGGCAGGAGAAGGGACAGGGCAGGAGAAGCGACAGGGCAGGAGAAGCGACAGGGCAGGAGAAGCGACAGGGCAGGAGAAGCGACAGGGCAGGAGAAGCGACAGGGCAGGAGAAGCGACAGGGCAGGAGAAGCGACATGGCAGGAGAAGAGACAGGGCAGGAGAAGCGATAGGGCAGGAGAAGCGACGGGACAGGAGAAGCGACGGGACAGGAGAGGTGACAAGGCAAGAGTTATGTGTTTGACCTGCCATGGGTTGACCCCGTTTTCGCTTGCAGAGGTGCTTCACATTTACAGGCAGCATTAAGAACCCATACTTTCTGCTTAAGATCGATAAAACTCCAAAAACACACATCAACACATGCGAGCAATGGATGCGCCTAAAAGGACGGCAGACACTTTGTACTTCAAATACATCATGAACTGCATCTACCACAAGGCAACAGCAGCGTTACTGAATTGATGGCCGTACCTTATTCGTACGACCGTGCAGGGACGAAGTGTGCAATTGTTTCGGGGCTTTCCTGTTGCTTTGTGCTTTACTCTTCTGAAGATTAAAACACACGCCTTCATCCTGTCGCATAAGACAATCTCCCCGATTGTCTTAAGCGACAGGATGAAGGCTCGCAGACATTCACGGAGCTTTCCAACGTATGGATCGAGAAAACACCCGCTTCCCCATTCCCAGATCTTCCTTGATGGACCTTCCTTCCTGCCGACCTTTTGTCCACCCTCCAACAATCCTGTCAGCCAAGATAAGGGCCGAGGCTGCTGAGTCGGCCGCCTGGCCAGCCGCCGCTGACATCTGGCAGCAGGGCAAGCCGCTGACTTGGCAACATGGCAGAAAGGGCCCAGGATTGGCACAGGGCGCACAAGTGCGAACAGCCGACGCTGCTCCAGCCAAAGATCACACAGCTCTGCCGTGGGCTGAACCAGCTAGACGGGCATGTGCTAAGTCTGCCATGAGGTTACCTTGGTTCAAATGCCCGATTCCATTCCTGGGGCCTCAGAGCAGAAAAGAAAGTGCGGGCCGAATGCCACCATTTCAAATGGCGAAAAGCGGAATGGTTGGTCCCGGCAGGATTTAAGGCTGCAGTTTACAAAAGTCACGGCTGTGGGCAGCAAGCCATCAACGATGAATAAGAATCGTGTGGGCCTTACAACAGGATTATAAAGTCTGTGAGGGGGCAATGGGCCAAAAAAAAAAAAAAACTCATGTGGCAGAAGCAGGACTGCACTGGGGGGGCTAGGAGTGTGGGTGTGTCGTGGTGAGCCAAGTCCTTGGAACTTTATGCCTCTGCATTTACTTGAACAAGGACAACACGCGTGCTTTCACGTGCCCCCAGGTGACTCGGAAGCCGAACCTGCCCAGCCACCTCACGCTCACATTCCCAAGTCAGTGTTCACAGGCAGGTCCAGCCCGCATGCGTCTGGCATGGCGCCCACTTTAGTCTCCAGTTAGAGAAACGCTGGACACTATGTACCATTGAGCCGAGGCCAAAAGCGGATCAACGACCAACCCTGGTCAAGGAGAAACTAGTGCCGGAAAGATCAGCCTCTTGTGAACCATGGGGATGCCCAGACGATAGGTCAGACGAACACAGAGGAAACAGACATTTCTGTGTCCACTAAAGAGCAAACGCTGGTCGAGTTATTGAGGGTTACCCTTACATGCACCAGCTACAACTCACTGAAGGATAGCAACTCGGGTTAGAGCAGGCAGTCCTTGAAGTCAGTACACAAGACATCTTCACCTCTTGAACCACAAGTACAGCGCGACTGCCCTACGGAGCCCCTTGATCTTCACCGGACAGAGTCTGTGACCAGCAGGGCTCATTGTTGTTACCGTAAGCTGACCTACTAAGTTCTCCCAGAAGGACAAAACAACCCATGAACCCCTTATTTCAGCAATGCATGCCATCGAAACAGAACTGACCACTGCAATGGCAAAAGAGAAAACAAAAAATCAATATATGCCCGAACCGAACCAAGAACGTGTCTCCCAGGGGTCCATTACTAAGAGCAAGCAACTGAACAGGGCACAACTACAGAGACTTTGTGGAGTGCAACCTAACGCCGCTGCCTTTCTCCGAGGCGAAGCAGAAATGCCTCGGAGAAAGGCAGCGGCGGTTTCGGATTCGGGGGCGTGTTCTCCTCTTGCCATTGGCTGGAGGAGATAATTAGACTTCTTGAAAAAAACACGCCCCCGAATCCGAAAAGGACGGGGCCTGTTCGGAGTGACGGACCTCTTCTCCAATGGCTGGCCAGCATTCAAGAGGCCAGCCAATGGAGAACAGGGGAGAAGAGGGGCGGGTTCAAGCCCCTCTTCTCCAAGTCATTAAATCTCGGATCGAGACTGCGCAAGCGCAGCCTTCGAGCCGAGACCTAAAAACGGTATTGAAGAAAAACAGGGGCGAAACAATTTTGGAAAACTTAATTTAGGATTAAAACAAAGGAAATGTCAATGTTTCGTTCGAAATGGAAAGAGCGCAGGGCCGGACTGGGAACCAGAACCGGCCCTGGAAAAGTGCTTGGCAGATGGATGGATGAGTAAGCTTGGATGGATGGAATGTTTCTTCACTCTTTTCGCAAATGTCCGGTGGAGACAAGAAGTCCCCATCACCTTCCTTACCTGTGAGATGAACGTCCTAGGAGGCCCCGTTCAGAAGTGTGCACAGCGCAGCGTGTCACGTGCTTCTTAAAACTAACGAAGGTTTCTATAGTCAGAGGTATAACTGGCTTCAGGAATGTGTGCTGGTTTGCGTCAGCAATTCACACACACCTCTGTCTTTACACCCCCCCACACATTGATATAAAATACATTCCGCTCTACACATACGTGCGCACACACACATCGCTAACCCCACACAAACACACGCACACCACACATCCCCACATATATACTAGAAGTACACGTGTCTCTCTAAACACACACACACGTGCATGGGCACACACGTCTCTAGGACACCACAGACACACACGCATGCGCGCGCGCACACACACACACGCGCGCGCGCCCAGTTACGTCGTCTGCCTTCAGTGCAGATCGAAAGAAAGCACATTTCATGTTTAAAGAACACCTTCCCATTTCTTCTCGGTGTTCATTACGGTAACATGCCACCTCGTCTGTCCTCCGGCCGCATCAAAGGCAGGGAACCCCTTTTCTGCTTCTTTCTTCAGTAAAAGCTGTGTGTGTTGGGAGGGAGGGGGGCGTAAATTGCAACAAAGGGACAGAAAAGGCGGCAAACGGTGCCAAGTGTATCACTTCGGGGGGGGGGGGGCTTCATGTGGCCAGAGGGGGCGCCCTGCCAGGGCATCTGCAGCCTTTTAAATTCGAAATATGTTTTCATGCCCCCAATAAATACGCACAGACTCCAAGCGACATCACCATCACCCGGAGCAAAATAAAACCCGACTTTTGTATAGAGGGGAGAAAAAGATGCACGCACCCTCCCGTTAGATACCGAACTCATTAATTCACTTAAAACTATAAAAGTGATTTATTCTCCTAAAGGGAGCGAGATTAAAATGCTCCCTCGCAGATAAAAGGAGCCCCCGATGTTTTAACCTTGGAAGGGAAACACTTCTGGACGCCTGTAATGGGCCGGTGTTATTTGGGGGCTGGCGGAGGGGTTGGTTATGGAGCTGGGGGAGCATGGAGTGTACAAAAGCCCCCAGTATCACGTTTAATGCGCCCCCAGCCCCATGCTCTATTCTCTTTTACAGCCGCACTTCATCACGTTCTGCTTTATTAAACAATAAAAACAGCTTTCTCCTCTGTCCTGTATGACTGTGAGGCGAGCCGTACATTTTTTTTATTCTATAGGATTTCTTTCTTAGATTGCTTTCTTTATCCCATCCTCACACTAGTGTCACCTACAGTTTGACAATTTTACAGAAAGGCTGCACTTGCGGTCATTACGAGGTTATTTAAAGAGGTTTCTGGAGCAAATCAGCTAAACGCCGCATAGCTATCATCTGCTTCATCGCCAGGCTGCTCATACAAGAAAAAGTGGCCAGGGTAGCACACAATAACCCCTTTCTGACCGGCTGGACAACTTCGCAGATACCGCTCTGGGTCACCTTAAGCCTGCCAGCAACGAGTACAGTTCTTCGTCCTCCACCTTTTTGCAACTTTCTCCGTACAGAAAGCACCGCCGACTTACAACCAATAAGCGTTAAGGAAACTTTTCAGAATAGTGACGTCTCCTACTACGCGATCTCTTGTCTTTATGGGGCCATGTGTTTTGAACACATGGCCCCATAAAGATAAGAAAACTTTCATGACGCAAGGAAGGCAGACGAGCCCGTCCAAATGCGATGGCTCAAAAAGCCAAACAAAAACGTCACGAGCAGCTCTTTTCCAATGGCTGGCCACCGTTTAGCATAAACGGTGACCCCAGCCAATGGAAAAGAGGGGCGGGCTTAAAGCCCTTTACAGAAAATACCTAAAAACAATAAATCTCTCCAGCGAGACTGCGCCTGTGCGCAGCCCACGCTAGACGAGACCTAAAATCGTTAAGTGCACGATTGTCTCAACCTAATATAAACTTATTTTGACTTGTACTTAAGTGGGTATCTATTTACTTACTTTTATACTATCACATAACTTCCTCTGATGTGTCTGTAAAACGTACCTTTTTTCCCGAAGTTTTGTCGTGAATTTTGACTTTCTGTGCTGAATTTTTGTCCTGAATTTTGACCTTTTGTCCTGAATTTTTACACTTACCGTTCTGAATTTGCACCCATGCCAGTTGGTCACCCTAGTTATAATGCCATGTCTGGTGACTTAATACACTATTGCATTCACTGTAGGGCCTGTGTTCGACCTCATGGTTGCAGGTTCATATCCCGGTGGGTCACTCAGCCTTTCATCATTCTGAGGTCGATAATATGAGTACCATTGAGTTGGGTAGCAATAAACATCTGCTTTTCAGCGTCTAGATACACTTGGGTGAACATGGACTTTGAAAATACATGTTTCATGTTAATATTTTAAATATAGTATAAGTGTGCAATGTGCCTGTGAGACAAAAAAACAGAAAAAACGTATTTTATTTTATTTCTGCCCACCCTAATAAATGCAGCGATATGGAATGTGTTTGAGTGGGACGGGATGTTAGTTATATCTGTTTATCTTTAGGTCTCTGTACTCTGCAGGTCGGTGGTTAGACATGTTTCTGTGCTTATAGACATCTTCACAATAGTACCATGTACGCGAAGATATGTACCTGAATAGCGCCTCTGAGTTGCCAGTTACATAAAATAGTGTGAATGTGTACAAGGGTGAATGTGTGAGTTCCGTTTTCAGGAAAAAGTTGTGTATCTCTTGCTCCGAGTTACCTCTGTTTGCTTGGATAGTACGTTTGCATGTACTAGGGGCTCTTGTCTACCTCAGTGTGTGAGCTGGTCTGCCTGATATACAGATCACACACATCCTCTACTTACTTACATTTTACAATTTGGGGATGGGCTTGTGGGAGCATGTGCCTGATTACTAATGTTAAGGCGTGTGCTTGTATGTGTTAAGTGCGAAGACGGCCATACAAATCAGCCACTTCCAAAGGTGAACAGAAGTATACAAATATTAGACTTGTGGTGGATATGGGGATATATCTTCTCTGTCTCGCATTTCTAGGTTTTTGTGAGATTTCGGTTTACCTTTATGTGTGAAAGCATGTGACTCTTATTTCAACTCTTCCTAATCCACGGTATTTCACAGAAGGCCACAGCTCACCCTGCCAGCGCAGCCAAAGGCCAGTGCCACCCTTATCTATTAACCATTACACTCCACACTTAATTTTATTGTTTAATGATTTTTTTAAATTACCTACTGATGTGCTCTGCTCAGAAATAAAGAGACATCGCCCCCATGTGGTGGACTGTCACAAATAGGTGCCAGCGTTGAGAAATAAGTGTGATGCACACCGGTGCAAATTAAGCACAAATTCTTCGCACCGTACCAGTGTTCCACTCGCTCGTCATTGGAGCTCTCTCACACTTTACTCTCTCTCTCTGAAGCACACACATCTATGCCTTTAATATCCATCTCTCCTGGGTATCTGATTTCCCCTCTCCCTTTTATCTTTGATATCCTTCCCTCCATAATTATTACAAAATTGTTTAAAAAAAATAGTGCATATTGTAAATTATGTTTAAAGTGCATGCAAATTCACCACTCCATAAAACTTCATCCTACTGCCAATCAGGGCATAGTCGGTCTATGACCGCCTCTGACAAAGACCCCTGTACAAACCACAAACCTCCCAAACCCAAGCCTACACAAAAGCACTAAGATTTCAAATTGGTGATGAAAGCTGTGAGGTACAAAACATAGGACGAAGCATAGGAGAGCACACAGTGACCAGTGGTAGGCACTGTTTATAGGGTGACCAACTGGCATGGGTCCAAATTCAGGACGGTGAGTGTAAAAATTCAGGACAAAGGGTCAAAATACAGGACAAATATTCAGGACAGAAGGTCAAAATTCAGGACAAAACTTCGGGGCAAAAGGTACATTTTACAGACATATAAGAGGAGGTTGCGCACTAGTATATAATTAAGCCCATCCATATCCAAACATATTCAACCATTTGCAAACCTATCCATCATGTATCCTTCCATCCATCATTTCACTCATCCATCCCTCCATCCACCCTTTCACTCATCCATTAATTATCCATCCATCCTTTCACCCTATCCATCGGTACACTCATCAATCCACTCTTCCACTCATCCATCCAGCCTTTTAGCCTTTCACCCATCCAGCCATCCTTTCACTTACTCATCCATCTACCCAGTTACTCATCCATCCACCCATTCACCCTTTCAGTTATCAATCCATCCTCCCTTTCTCTCTCCATCGACCCTTTCACTTAGCCATCCTTCCTTCCACCCATCCATCTACTCATCCACTCATGAATCCATCAATTGACGCTATCAGTCATCCATCCACCCTTTCACTCATCTACCCATTCTTTTGTCCATCTACCCTCCCTTTCACTCACTCCTTCCTCCATCCTTACATCCACCCTTTCACTCATCGGTCCATTCATTCATCCTTTCACTTATCAATTCATCCATCATTTTACTCATCCATCCATCCATTCACTCACTCACCCATCATCCACCCTTTAACTCATCCCTCCATCCTTTCACTCATCCATCCACCCTTTTACTCATCCTTCTACCCTTCCACCCATACATCTATCTTTTTACATTTTGTCTTATCCATCCTTCCACTCACTCATCCATCCATCCTTTCTCTCATTATCCATCCATTCACCCTCTCATTCATCCATTCACTGTTTCACTGATCTATCCAGCCATCCACCCATCCATTCAAAAACTCACTCACCCACCTTTTCATTTTATTTATGAACTGAGCCTTTGTCTGCAGAGTTGCAGACAGAAGAGGCCCATCAAGAACGTCACTCTTGCTCTAGTTCCTAAAGCAAGGGGTGGGGCGGGGAAGGGTTCACTATGCCCTTGAACATAGGCAATCTGAGTCATGAGTCATGCATGATGCACAGCGCCAGGGCATGAGGTGTCTGTGACATGGTGTTGTTTCCAGGACTTTAAGTGGGATGAAAAAACTGGGGGGTTTCTCCAAAGTGGATGTTTGATGTAATTAAGGGCGTGGCTTTAAACACCTAAGCTAAAAATCTGTGCTTAGTATAGTGTACCGCCTGACTGGTATTTTGCGTCTTCTGTCATTGTATCCATATAACACAACAAGTAACGTTACACCTGCAACAAGCCAGAATTATTGGCTTTGTCAATGGTTGTTAGTTTCATAAAATATAAAAGCAGTAATCATGGCTTCCTTTGATATTGAAAATGCATCAGTTCTAAAATGGCGAGACTGTCACCCTAATAGCCTTTGACCCCAGTGGAATGAAATAAACGTATCCTCTGGCACGTGCAACCATGCACACAGTGCACCATAAAGCCCCTGTCTCACCTTTTATTTTTCACGCTAACCAATATAAAAAATGATTTCACAAGAGACTGGACAAAGCTTTACTAACACAACGCATCGGACAAAATTCCACAACTGTATGGAAAGAATAGTACGATCCTAAATAAGTACAGTGCACCACAAATGGTAGAAGGGTGCAAATGCTGGTAACAGAACTGGTCAATACATGGACTAATGTTCCAGGGCGCTAGACGATTTCCGAAGCAACCTAAATACACCGTAAAAACCTCATCACTGCTTGACCTGGCTCCATTCTGTACTTGTAAACATTCAAACCTGGATGGCTCAGAATAAAATATTCTAGTGGGGTGGCATACTCAAAACTTCACAATGTACTATAAGTCCTCGGCATTCAATGAAATGTTAAGAGAGAAGAAATAATCAATAACTCTCCTTGGATTCACAAATTATGGCGAAATCAATCTTCATTCAATAGTATAATGCTTTATTCGATAGACTCAATATATTAAAAAAAAAGAAAAAAAACTGAAATCAGCCTTGCTTACACGTTTTGTTCCTTACAGCAACTTTATCATGGTAAAATCTATCGTCGGAGGGCCAAAAACACATATCACATGGCAGTTCCTAGACATTTGAACTAATAAAAAATCTTCATCATTCCATTGAGTCTCATCAGCATCTGTCGTTTTTCTAGAGGTGAGAACAAGTGCATGAACTGCAGGATTAGATGTGTTCACAGCAGAGGATTAAACCCGAGATGCCAGTAATGTTTACAAGTTTATTCAGCAACGTGTGCATTTAGATAATTAAGGGAGCACTCTATTGGGCATCACCCAATCCAAACTCCTCCCACTCAAAACTGCTCTACACTCCACTTATCCCATTTTCAATTAAATTTAGTAATGTGACTGCAAGCCTCATCTAGTTACATTGTCTTATGTCTAGAATAAAATTCAAACAACTCCTGCCTACAACACAATCCAAATTAACTCTCCGATTTACCTCTCTAATCTTCTCAAACTAGCTGGCAGCCTGAGAGGCCTCCTGAGTGAAAACAAAATTATTCTGGAAACGCCAAGAAACAACTTCCCCCCAGTGCATACCCCCCCCCCCCCCCACCCCTCCACTCCCCTCCCAGGAAGTCTTCTGTCTGACAGAATGCCCTGCCCTGGACAGAGGTTGTAGGAGGCCGGCAATATACTTTGCAGCCCAGAATGCCCCATTGTCATTCTGTATGTGGCAATCAGCCGCTTACAGAATGACAAAGGGCGGGTGGGGGCTGCTCTTGTGCTCCAGGAGGAGCGCGAGGCGGCCCCATCAGGGAACAGCGCTGCTCCCTGCAATGCCCAAAATTACGGACAAAAGGCGTCCGTGAAAGGGACCCTCACGGACAACGGACGTGAGGTCCAAATTACGGACGGTCCGTGAAATTTACGGACGGTTGGTCACCCTAACTGTTTATTTGTCTGTGTATTCTATTCTGGGGGTCTGTAAGTCTGATGATTGCAGTGCTTTGTTTACGCCCACATCTAGGCGAATCTCTGCAGTCGTGAATGCACAAGGGACTGCAGCCTTTTCACTAAACATGTCACCATTCTTCCAACAGGAACTGCATTGGACAGACCTTCGCTATGAACGAGATCAAAGTGGCTGTAGCGCTGACCCTGCTCCGCTTTGAGCTTTCTCCCAGCAACATGGAGCCTCCTAAAAAACTACCTCAGCTGGTCCTGCGGTCAAAGAACGGCATCCACCTGACCCTGAAGAAGGTCAAGTGACAGAGCTGCGGCCAAAACATCAGTGCCTCTGTGTCATGTTCTGATGATTAAACAGACAGGCTGACCGCGGCCATTGTTGTGTTGCTTTTATTTAGTCATCAATCCATTATTTACTCTAAATGAAGTTGAGAGGTCATTCGAAATCACAAGAATTGCGCTAGGTGTGCTGTCAAAAACAAATGAAATCTTTAAAACGAACTGGCGTGCCAGTGCCCAAGAAGGAAACAAGAAGCAAGCTTCTGCCCCTTTAGGGCGTTTCCTGGCTTCAAGGCGCGCTCTTCATTCACTAGGCGGGTGCCTCTTTCTCACTTCTGTTTTACATCAAATGTTAATGGTTTGTCTTTAATACTTCAAGGAGCTATGTTCACTAAATACAGGTATGTTGTGTAAAATCAAGCTGAACCAAGAGCAGTGCTTAATTTGAGCCAGAGGTTTCCGGTGCTCAGCACCAGCACTTAATTGTCAACACCGGTGCTTTTTCATGAGCACCAGTTAAAGACACATTTATTTATGGGGAGATTAAGTGATTTGCCCAAAATCAGAGGATGTTGAGGCAAGGCAGAGGCTGAAACCTGGCTCCCCAGCCGCAAAGTTGGCAGCTCTGGCCATTAGGCCACATCCTATCCCTACTTCCATGGTTAGTAGTTGGTTCAGCTGAGGCGGCACTAACAGCAGAAACGGGCTGGTGCAAGCTGCCTCCTTATGAGAGCGCCGGCACTTATGTTTTTTACAAATTAACCACTGACCAAGTGGTCTTTCCAGAAAAAAATACACATTTAAGGGAGGAAGAGTAATCTATTTCAATGTTGATAGTGCCTTCTTACCCTGGCCTAAGAATGACACTGTTTTCAGGAGAGGCTCAACACCTTAAAGAAAGGCAGCTACACACTTTAACAAAACAAAGGTCTCGGAGATCAAACTGATTGACTCACAATTCACAAGTGGAATGCAGAGCTCAGCTTCCGCCATTCAATTAGCTGCAGATAAACTTTCACACGGTGCCCATATGACTCAGGCTTTAGAAGTTTTCATTCACCCTGGCATGGGTCAGATTTCAGATGGGTGGCCCATCAAGACCCAGTGCAGTGAAAGTGCTCCCAGAAAAATCATTACCATATTTTCCCCCTCCGAACATGTTCACAGCGCTCTGCATGGGCTTCACTAGCAGCCCATCTGTAAAATGAACGTAAGTGCGGCTCTGGTCAGTATGCTGCTGGAGTGACAGTTGGGGGGTGGGGCCTGTGGTGACTGAGGTATGAGAGTGAGTGGCAGAACCCGAAGGATTTGCTCCTTTTTAGATTAAGGGGGCGATTACGATGTCAGGTGACACCATCTCGTAAATGTGACTGACCGACCTCTGGTCGGGGGTCCCACCTGCCACATTAGGATGCAACGGAACACTGTTTGGTCACACCCTGACATTTCCCTATTGAAGCATGCATTACAGCTGTATACCGGCCGTAATACATCCTCCCATAGGGAAATGTGAGGTGTTGTTCATCCCTGCAGCCCGTGGCAGGTACCTCAAGGTGCCTGCCACTGGGTGCAGGGATCAATGGGGGCCCCATAGGTGCCCCTTCGGCCCTTAACCGGAGGCCGCACACACAAGGCGGCCTTGCTAGGTGCCCTCAAACATGCTTTATGTCGGACAGGCCCGCCCTTTGGGATTACGAGCCGGTTCCGACTGGCCGACGGGCTCCTTGAGCCTGTCGGAGGCCAGCCGAAATGACCGTCCGGTTTCAATTTCAACCGGCTGATACATAATTAGCCGGTCAGGATTGTAACCGACAATGGAGGAAGGCTTTCAGACCTCCATCCTAATAGGCCCCTTAAAATCCTAGAAGACCTCGCTCTGAGCCAGTAACAGGCATTTGGTTAAAACCAGAATTGAGCCTTCAGTGGCTTGCTCACCTCTGTGTTGTATGTATGTAATACAATTTGGTAAGAAGGGGATCCCTACTGAAAACAATGAATCTTGCTAGCTGTAGGGAAAGGTACCATAAGGGGTAAAAAGGAAAGCTAAGCACAAGATCTATACTATTTAATTATCACAGTATATCAGGCTTAAGTCTTAACTGGAAGTGATTCATACAAGAGAGTGCATTTTAGATAAACATGTACATATGACTAAGGGCAATTCTTTTTATTACAAAATATATTTATTATTTGTCCATCATATTTTTCTCTTATTCCTTTTTCTTTTTATATATATTGATATTTTCAATTATTCTTATTTCACACAAATAGTGCAATATTCACATTACATAAACACAAACACATATATATATAGACACAAAATACTGTAACAAACACAATAAAATACAGTGCTATACAAACAATTATTTTTAAAAAGATAAGAGAAGGAGTTGGTGTGTTGGCAAATAATTCAAAGGCTGGCGGTCGATGAAAACACGACGCGCGTTTCGGCGTATAAGCCTTCGTCAGGGGAACTGTCTCAACTTTCTCTATAATAAAGTGCAAAATAAACACAATATAAAACATGCACAAGCACTCTAAGCTTGGAACCATGATCATGATGGAAATATGAGAACTAAATGCTTCATAATTTTGATGTCTATGCCAATATTGACAGAAGAACACACAATCTTCTAGAAAGATCCATATAAGATATGGAGTAGACACACACATTATTTAATTTCGTGAAACTAGCACCCAGGAAATAGAAAAGTAGAAGGGGATCGGAGTGTCATTTTATAACATCTTTTGGCGACGAGGATCAACTTACCGTGCTGGGGACGACACGGATCCTTTCCCCAGTATTATTGCTGCCTTTTGCCTGGTCTCCTTGTAATCACCGGTAGCTTCGTCCTTTCAGCGGAGTTGCGGCGTATCCTGTTACGGACAGAGTGTTGGCGGACTGCTCGTTCCGTCGCTCAATGTGTCCGGTGAGTTCGTCTCTTCCTCCTGTCACTTTTCAGCGCAGCTGTTTCTGACGTCTTGTGAGGACTTGGCGCTGCTGCTTATTTGACGAACTGCTTCCCGCTGCTACGAGGCCACTCACGTTGACTCTCGTGTTTGGCAAACCTTTTTTCCTACCGATTGTTCGTCTGCTGGTGTTACCGAGGGCCTATAGCTGGAAGTTGCTATCGTTTTGGCTCTTTCCCTGAGCGGTGTTTATGCCTTTCTCTCCGTCTTCTGTGAGGGAAGTCCGCTTTACGGAGGTCGTTCCCGCCCCTCCCATGTGATTGGATTGCCGGAGGACGCTTCTTTTCAAGACTCAGCTCCTCATTCTAATTTCCCCTGTTGTTGCCAGCACTGCTCCTCCTGCTGGGGGAATTTAGACTCCACCAATAGCGTTTTGTGCAATTGACGTTGCTGCTGACAATTTTCACTACTTTTCTTGCCAACTTCAGCCTGCATGCGACAATTTCTATTCGCTGACAGGCTCAGCTCATGTATCGGTGCTTCGTCAAAGATCATTATTTAGCGCATTACCTTATTTGTTCTCATTTGCCTGCCAATTACAATCCGCTGACACGCACAGCTTGTTTAGTCAGAGTTATTGGATTCTCCCTCATTTTCTTTTGCTAGTTTATCTCTTCTTTTCTTCAATTCCTTTTCTTGCTCATTTTTTCACTGGCTTTCCTTTATTTCTGCTCATTTCTTGTTTTCTACTTCTTTCTTTCTTCTTCATTTTTTCACGTTTCACTATTATGTCCGCATTTGCAATGTCTCAACCTCCTTCGTTCCTTGATGAAGTTGGGGAACCCTTGATTCCATGGAAAAAATGGGTGAACCTATTTGAATCTTATCTTATTGCCATTGGTGGTGACAGATTTTCTGCTGTGCGCAAACAGCATGTCATTCTGCACAATCTGGGGAAACAGGGGAGGGAAATTTTTGATGACCTTCCTGATTCTATTGTTGAAAATGTAAATGTGGGTGTTGATCGTGATGGTGATGTTCAACATGATGTTTATCAGTTAACCTTAAGGAAATTGGAAGCGCAATTTGGTGATAAGATTAATATTGTTTTAGAACGTCACAAGTTTTTCTTGCGTGTTCAAGGGAAAAATGAAAAAGTGATAAATGATATAGCTGTATTGAGGGGTTTAGCCTCAACTTGTGAATTTGGTGTTTTAACTGAGTCTCTGATTAGGGATCAGCTTGTAAGATGTACCAGTAACAAGAAAATACAAGAGAGACTTCTAGCAGAAGCCCCAGATTTGAAACATGCAATTGATATTGCTAAGAGTATAGAGCATACAGCTTATTGTATGAATGAGATGAAGGAAGCCGTTGAGGCTAAACTGGTTTCAGAAAACAATGTACACAAGATTTCTAGTAAAGACACCAAACACAAGTCTCCACTTTCAGATCCTGAAACACACACTACATCAGGAAACAAGCCAAGATGCTACAGGTGTGGTAATCCCAATCATTTAGCCAACAATGTGAAATGTCCTGCGAGAAGCGCTATGTGTAGCAAATGTAAGAAAAGCGGCCATTTCTCCAAAGTGTGTCATGATTCTCAAAAAGATGTCACCCACATGATTTTGAGTGATCCTGATCCACAGGTCCTTAGTGAGGACATAGTTTTCCCAGTTTATAATTTTACAGAATGTAGTAGCTCTTCCTACCCAAAGTGTGAAATATTGCTGGACAAGGTCAAGTATGAGGTGTATGCAGATTCTTGTTCCCCATATACTCTCGTCAACGGAACTACGTTTCAGGCCAATTCAGGGGCACGAAAGTATAGTCTTTTGCCTCCAGACATCAGACCAGGAGGATACAATCAAGATCCTATACCACTTGTGGGGATGCTACTCATGCACATAGACTTTAAAGACAGATCGACCGTTGGGAAGCTTTACATTACAAAAAATGGTTCTAATTTACTCGGATGGAAACATCAAAAAGATTTAGGAATCAAACTGGACCCGAATGCACTCGAACCCGTGTACCTGATCGACAGGTCTAACATTGGGATGTAAATTTGCAATAAATTTCCAGAGGTATTTACAGACAATCTTGGTCTTCTAAAAGGTTTCCTTCACAAAATCAGACTTAAAGCTAATGCCAAACTAATTGTTCATAAACCAAGGTCTATCCCGCTATTGATAAGAGAACCTCTTAAGAAAGAGCTTGACAGATTGGAAGAGTGCAGAATCATTGAAAAGATCGAAAGTTCCGAATGGTTGGCACCCATTGTCATCGCAACTAAGGGAGGTAGCAAGGGAATCCGTCTATGTGTTGACCTGAGAGATTTGAACTCCAATATTTGGGTGGACAGACACCCTCTCCCCAACATTAACGAAATGCTGTCTGCCATCCACGGGGCTAAAGTCTTTACAGTCCTAGACCTCTCCTCAGCATATCACCAGGTCGCTCTTCATCTGGAATCTAAACCCCTCACTTCCTTCATTACCCCGTTCGGGGCTTATCAGTTTTCTAGATTGCCGTTTGGGCTGGCATCTGCTGCGGCTGTATTTCAGCGTGTCATGTAACACATACTGCAAGGTCTGGACAAAGTGCTTTGTTTCCAAGACGACATCCTAATTCATGGTTCATCAGCAGTAGAGCATAACAAAACTTTAGAAGCAGTTTTGTCCAGACTCAGTAAAGCAGGTTTCACCACTCGGAAAGACAAATGCAAAATTGGGGTGGAATCTGTGGTCTATCTCGGTCACACTATCTCAAGCGAGGGAATCAAACCCAAATCCAACCTGGTAGATTCCGTCAAGCTAGCCCCAGCGCCCAACAATAAGGATGAGCTTAAATCTTTTTTGGGTTCAGCAGAATATATGTCCAAGTTCGTCAAGAACTTTGCTGATCAAGTTCGTCCCCTCAGAGAGTTGCTGAAAAAAGGAACAATTTTTGAGTGGAGTCAACAGTGTCAGTCTGCCTTTCTACACATTAAGGAGGCCATCGTTGAGGCACCTATCCTAAGTGCTTTTGACCCCAATGCCAAAACCACTCTGACCAGAGATGCTAGCATGAAGGGGTTAGGAGCTTCACTCATGCAGTGGGCAAATGGCCAGGAGAAAGTGATAGCTTTTGCTTCAAGAACACTGAGAGATGCCGAACTAAATTACTCTACAATAGAAAAAGAAGCTCTAGCTTGCTATTGGGCCATAAACCACTTTAAGTACTTCCTATGGGGAATTCCGTTTTCATTAAGAACAGACCACAAACCATTACTCCCGTTATTCTCCACTAAACGCCAAAAAATGCTACTCCACGCATTTCCAAGTGGGTACTAAGTCTACAAGGGTTCAACTACTCCATGATATATGTTCCAGGAACCGACAATCAGGGTAGCTGATTGTCTCTCGAGACTACCTATGACCAGTGGTGATCCAATGCAAAACCCTCCTGAGGAGACTATCCTTGTGGTTGAAATCCCAGCCATCAATAGAGAAGAATGGGAGAAATCCTTAAAAGATGACAGTGATCTCGTTGCATTAAGAAATATGATTTGCAAAGGATGGCCTGTAAACATAACTGAGGTGCCTGAAGCTATCCGTAAATTCTGGAGTGTGAGAGATGAACTGTCTGTTGTAAGAGACCTAATTTGTAGAGGAAGTAAAATCATTCCTCCAAAAAATATGTATGAACGTATAATCCAAATCGCACATGAAGGCCACCCGGGTAGAAGCATGACAAAAAGCAAAATCAGACTGAACTACTGGTTCCCCAGTATGGACTCACTAGTGGAGGATCAGGTAAAGAGTTGTGTGGCCTGTGGCACCAGTGACAAAACTAAAGTTGTCCGCAAATCACCACTTTTCCCGGTAGCAATCCCCACCATACCTTGGGACAAATTGGGTTTGGATATAATTGGTCCTCTGAATCTTCTAAACCATTCTCACAAGTTCATGTTCGTTCTCATTGACTACCATTCCCATTGGATTGTAACGAAAATGGTTTCTTCCATCACTACTGCTTCATTGATAAATTTCTTGAGAGCTACCTTTTCTAAAGAGGGTATTCCAAGCGTTTTAATAACAGACAATGGGGTTCAATTCACCTCAGAAGAGATGAAGCAGTTTATGTCCACACTGTCTATCACACATCTCAGATCCCCACTCTACTGCCCCAAAGCTAATGGACTGGTGGAAAGCGCTAACAGGATGCTAAAGGACACCATTCAACTTGCATTGAGCTCACAAGTACCGGTTGATGAAGCCATTAGGAAAATGTTGTGGTCGTATCATACGACACCCAATGCTGTCTCGGGAGTTTCCCCGTTTATCTCACTCAAAGGTAGGAACCCTGGTTCTAAACTCACACCCAACTGGCTAAATGGGGGATCGCCTGTTTGGGTGGACAGAGATTCTGTGCTGGCTAAAACTAATAAACATCAACAAGAATACAAGTACAGGTATGACAGACGTTGGGGAGCATCCAACAAGTGGTGGAGAGAAGGGCAATGGGTGGTCGTTAAGAAACCGTCTCTGTCTAAATCCAAGATTTCCTCATTTTCCAAACCACTGAGGATAATCCGAGTTCACAACAATTCAGTAGTGCTAGAGGATGGAAGCATGTGGAGCATGGACAACATAGCTGGTTGCCCAAGTATTACTGGTTCCAAGCCTATCAGTGGAGACAATCAAAGCATTACAACGTCCATAAGTAATGATCACAAAGTTGCAAGAATACGTAGACCACCAAGATGGCAAGAGGATTACAAGATGTAACTCTCCGTGGTAATTCTTCTTGTTTTCCTGTATCTCACATCTTCACTTGTTATTGTATGAGATTGTTATGCTATATTGAATGTTATTGGTTGTAACCCTCCTATATAACTTGTTCTTCCCTTCGGGTTATAGGGGACGTTTACCCACACTACCTTAATGGATGTTTTTATTTCTCCTTCTAGCAGGGAGATGTGTTGTAATGTTTCCCGTTCCCTCTCTTCTCCTTCCCCCCCCCCCCCCTTTCCCTGCCATATGGCACTGCTCGGGTGTAGAATGTTGATGCTGAAGCTCACGTTAGAATGTTGGAGTCCTGAGCGGAGGCTGAAGGATCTGTACTAATAAACTCCTTCCTCCTGAACTCTTCTGGATCGGAGTGTCATTTTATAACACTTATGTCTCCTTAGAGAAAAATAAATAAATATTAAAGTTACCCGTGCAAGAGAATAGTGCTTAGAAAAAGCAGACGTGCTTTAAAGTTCTTTTATTAGTTAAAGAAAAAAGTCTTCTATGCCGTGACTATCTATATTCATTCGATAGCTATTTAAACCCAGTGTACCAAGGTTGTTGTTGATGAAGAGGTGGCCTCGTAGACAAGGCACATACCTATATTCCTTGAGCCCGTCGGAAGCCAGCCGGAATGACCGTCTGGTTTCAATCCCAACCAGCTGATACATAATTAGCCGGTCAGTATTGTAACCGACAATGGAGGAAGGCTTTCTGATCTCCATCCTAATAGGCCCCTAAATATCCTAGATGACCTCGCTCAGAGCCAGTACTAGGTATTTGGGTCAAACCAGAATTGAGCCTTTAGTGGCTTGCTCACCTCTGTGTTGTGTATTTATGTAATCTCACAAAACTCCTGTTCACAGTTCCACCACAGGTCTCAGGGCCCCAAAACAGGAAAACGTCAGCAATGACTCAGTCGAAGATCATGCATCCCTTACTGGGGCGGTCAGTCAGTTTAAAAGGAAAAAGATTGGGAAAAAGAGCCCCGAAGATCTCATTCAGCCACATACCCCTCTCTGTTTATTGGTGAAGTAGAGAGTGACAGAAACGTGAGACCGCCCCATCATTTGAGGCCGACAAAGGGTTCCAACATCGGTCACAGTCCAGCTACAGATACATTTATTTCCAAAAGTATTTCTACACTTTATCACCATCATTGTTTGCCTTGTTTTTGTCTAACAAGTTGGTTCTCAGGCTTTGTGGTTTCAAACCACCTAAAATGGCACCGGAGTTGCTGCCTGTGTATTGGTGACGAGGTGTTAATCACTTGTTGGTCACACGTCACCTCTCACTTCTATTCTGCGCAATTCATAGTGTACTTCTTTTACACCAACTTGTTTACTCTGAGAGCCAGGTAGGACAGTCTCCCTTTACCAGAGCTTCCATAGCAGATATGTGTGAATGAGAAGAGGTGTCTGGAATAGTATTTAACTTAAAAAAATATTTTCATAGATATGCGGTGTACTGACTGGTATTTGATAGAATAAGATGATGAAAATGTAGCCAGCTGGTGACTGTTTTACATTTGTATGGATTTTATTTGTAAATACAGCAAAAAAGAGAAGATGATAGTGATTCTCTTTTTTTTTAATAATGGAGGAGGTGATTATTTATATCGCTGAAATGGAATGAAGTCATCAGTTGATAAGTAATGAGGAGAGCAGTTTCAATATTGAAATTATATTTCAAGAAGAGTGGCTAGATACTCTCTAAATGCAAAGACACCCAATTTTAATTAAAACAAAAAGCAACTACTCTTACGATGGACAAAAAGATAGAAAAGAAAAACTCTGCTCATGACCTTTGGAATGCAAGAGAGAGACGTTCATTGTGAGTGCTCTGTGGAAGAGACAGCATGGGCGAAAGGCAGAACGCAGGCCCCCGCCATTGGCTCTGTAGTGAAAGAGGCAAACCACCAACACAAACAAAATGCGTTGATTTATACACACACACACTTTAAATGTGTACAGGGGCTCAGATTTTCTTTAAGGAGCTCTTGGTCAGCGTTGTTAAATGCAGAGCTGCTCGTTACCAAGGCAACCAAGATTTGGATTCACCTATTTCCGCTTTTTGCACCATCCTGCTCTTCCAGTCTCGTTTTTTCATTCTTGCAAGTTCATTTTCCGCTCTCCTTTCTCCCTTTGTCAGTGCTTTCCTATGACTCTGTTCTCCTCGTTTTCTACCTTTCTCTCTCTTGCGCTGGTCAAAATCTCATGTTAAAAAATAAGTCTTGGCGTCCACAAATGAATGCTTGTGCCAACAACTACCAACATTATGCGCAAATTAAATACTGTTTGTTGATATTGTGATAAAAGGAAGGTGGTGTGTCCGATAAGGACAAATAAAGTGTGCTACAGACATTGGTGGCACAGAGTCAAAAGACAGTGATGCTGGAAGAAAGGAAAGGAAACGTGGATACAAACTGAGTTGATACATAGTGCATGCCACTGACCTTTCTGCCACTTTGGAGCACTGTACCTAACAGGTGTTTTTAATACCATGATACATTTTTTCTCAGAAAAAGGAATAGATGGGTCGGTACTGTCCAGAATGAAGCCTGTAGTTTATATCTATGGCCACTTGAATTATGTGATTGTGTGGCTGCAGTGTTTTTTTCACATAGACTTGCCACATAATCCATAAATTAATGCATAATCCACAGATTGTAACAAACAAACTGCAGATTTTATATCAAGGGGTTCAAAAGGTGCCTAAAATGCAGCGACACTTGTTGCTGCGCAGTAGAAGGCCTTTTGCAATGCTTGACAGCTCACCTTTCTGTTGCTTATATCTTCATTTTAGTGTTAAACTGGCACTAATGAGGTGCAACTAATGCCCGGACATTGAAGAAAGTGAAGGTGGCTATGCCAAATTATTCGCATATCCTAAGCCGTATGAAGTTTAGGGAAATCAATATACATATCAACAAGTGAATCCAAGAACAAAATTAGGGTTGGTGCTCTTCTGGTATAGACAGCCTGCCACTCTGCCGCCATAAGCGCACAACATTACGTTCTACACTTTTTCTGTTATAGGTTTATCAAGGTTTTCCTACACGTTGACCATATTTCACCTACATACTTACTGTGTGTTGCGCTGTCACAACCTACACTGCTCAGAAGCCCAATCGTCTAAACTTGGCATAATCAAAACCGCTGTGGCAAGACGAATCTTAAGCTGCAAATATAATTAATAGTAATTGACCAAACTCCAGTACACCACCAGTACATATATGTTTCTAACTTTGGTTTTTAGGCTCACCAGGTCTCGCCTTTTTCCCCTAATTCTACTGCTCGATCGCCTGTACATGGTTTGGGTTTACAAATTGGACGTTTACAGATATGCTATGCACTATCTTTTCAATTATTGGTATCACATGTCTACTTAAAGGTTTATGTACAATCAAGAAGAACTGGTTCAAAGGGAAGCCTGTAGCTTGTGTTTGAGAAACCGATGGGTTTCTTAGGAAAACCCTCACCCACCAACCTAGTTGGTGGCATGCATCATCATCGGGTCCCACCCAAGGCGCAGAGTGCACCCTGGGTGTGCTTCAACGTCTGAACTACAGTAGGGCAGGTTTTTTGGTGTGTTGTGATAAGTGTGATAGCGAGTGATATCAAAACTATCTATGGGGTCGCCTTCAAATAGTGGAACTAATTTTAATAGTGGGGCCCTGTGACAGGGTTAAAAATGGGTGGGCGGACATGTGTAGAGTATTTGTCCCTAGTATCCTAAATATAGGTCTACATGTTTCAGCCAGGCTGTATCCTATTCTGGCTTTCTTTAGGAACAGGGGTGTAGAAAGTGCTTGATCCAGTCAATGGGAAATTTCCAAGACTGGGGTCAATCAGTGCGCACGTACTAAGGTGCGATGAGTTGGAGAGAAACTATTAGTTTCCTCCTTCCGTTGCCTTAAGAATTCTGTAGAGGAAAAAAGGACAAAGACACAAACAAAAAATCGGCATGACACACATGAAAACATATATTATACAACCAGAGGGAGTCATGCACTCATGTGTGCTACATGCTGTGTCAGGCTTGATCTATGTATGATCTTATATAGTGGTGACAAATTGTGCACCCATCCGTGCATCGCGATATGCGGATAGGGGGAAGCTTTAGTAACTGTATCCGCAAATGCTGAACCCAGTGTCTACAGCAGAGTGATGTATTTGGTTTCTGACATTTTTGGTGGGTATAAACGTGGTTAATGCTTAATACTACAGTTTTTAAAGTTTACGGCATGGATCCTGCCAGGGGGCAGTGCCCGTAGTCACACGATCATCAAGGTCCACTGCCCTCCACTCATACCTGTTGCGGCCTGCTTACGGGATCCTGAGGATGTGTGGTTGCTCAGGAGACCGCCTTTTAGCGTTGGGTTTCCCGGAGCCCGTCCTCGGCGTCCACATCATGACGTCATCAGCTGGTGGCGTGGTTTCGAAGTGAGACATGGTAAAAAGACTCTATCGGGGGTCGTCTTGCATATAATGTATTGTTTGTAATCTCTCGACTATTCTGATGTCAAGTGAGTGGGTATAAATGCTTGCTAAAGTAAGCAACGAATAAAAATGATGTAAAAAATGAACAAGGTATTTTTGAGTGGAGCGTGATTTTATCATTAAGAAATAGATTTGGGAAATAAGTATCTCTCAGGGTACGCATCTGGGTGAGTGGGTGCAGACCATGTTGTGCACAACCCAGACAATTGAACTTGGGTGCATGTACTATATTGTGTAGTGCCCCATAGATAAATCGGTTTGACCATGACTACCCATATTTTTTGTCAACTAACCAGACACTTAGCTCAATTTTTATTGCGTCATGGGTGGTGTATGGAAGCAGGTATTAGACTGTATATTTCTCAATTGTTGTTATTATCCGAGAATAAGCTGGAGGTATGCAGATAGTTATGGGATCTCATAAGGGGGATAAGTCTCTCTTGTTATTCTCCATGGTTTATGTACTGTGAAGTGAATTCCACAGGATGTTATCATTTAATCCTTTTTTATGGGTCGTAAGACGATAGCAAAAGTGCTATACCCATAGATGTCCCGTTGGTTTGAAGGAAAAACTCACCTTCAAACTCGAAGTAGTTGTCTTTAAGGGCCAGAGATGCACACTTCATTACAATTTCCCTCGGAGTATTGAAATCCCAGGTTGTGTCATCCAAGGTTTTATTTATCACTGTTGGGGTTTCCTCTTGGGGGAGGCTAGTGTATAAACTTTCTATGTCTATCCCAACTAGTGTGATGTTTATTGGGTCAAAAGGTATGTCCTTAAGGAGGTTGACCAGGTGTTTAGTGTCTTTGAGGTAAGTGGAGGATTTCTGTACCAGAAGGTTTAAAAAGAAGTCAAGTCAAATCAATTAAAGCTTTATTCGATTGTAAAATTATGCAATCATAAAAGCAGTACATACACCAATGTAATCAAAATAACAGTATATAAAATAAAATAACTCCATTAACATCAGTCATACATGAAAGTTAAAAAGTCATAAATGTAATCGGGGATAGCAGTATTAAAATCCAATGTTCATTAAAACACTAAGCTCTTCCTATAGGCGACGACCCTTTTTAAAAACATCACAACTTTCCAGATCGTATCCGCATTGTCCAGGGTTTACAGTGCAATATACGCAGGTCGGCAAGTCCTAAGCCCCATCATTTTTAACATTGGTCGAATCCACACTTTCCTAATATCAGAGTAAAAACCACAAAAAAAGATGACATGGATGGTGGATTGACATGAGCAATCGTCGCAAGGACAGGCTATCATAGTGCGACTCCAGTTATTCATGTTGGGAAAGCTGGTCAGTCTGTGGAGTATACCGAGTCTGAATCTTGTTAGTAAAAACCTATCGTACCCTACTGGAACTATGGCTAAATAAGGCTGTATTTTAAAAACACTTAAGATCATTTGATTTTCCAATACCGTGGGCTTAAAAATTTCAGTCGTCAACCTTGTCATTTCCAACATTGCAA
This sequence comes from Triturus cristatus, assembly GCF_964204655.1. NCBI lineage: Eukaryota > Metazoa > Chordata > Amphibia > Caudata > Salamandridae > Triturus > Triturus cristatus. Next base: position 780,982,589 of record NC_140586.1, on the reverse strand, counting down.
TACCTTCTTTTTTTAATTCCTTCCTGCTTACTGATTGCAGGGATTGGGGATCAGTAAATTACTCCGGATGACCCAGATTCTGCATAAAATTAAAAGCATAATAAATCCAAGGGATCCTTAATACTTTTTCCAATTTTAAAATATCCTTTAAAATATCCCTATTTAATGTGGGTTCTTCTTTAATCCACACATGATGCCACAGTAAGACTGGCTCAAGTTTAATAATATCAGACAGATACGTTAAATCCAGTTCGACATGACAGATGTAAGCAGATGTTGTTCTGGGTACAGACAATAGATATCTTAAAAATGTATTTTCCACTACTTGTAGAAAATTTGTATTTGCAATACCCCAGACCCCGGAACCATAGGTTGCGGTGGAAATACTTTTAGCCCGATAAATTTGTAAAAGTTCCACAGGAGGTCTTTTCCCTAATCTTTTCGAAAACTGGGTGAGTGCAGATATAGTGTTAATAAAACTGAATTTTTTAGATCTTATTGCCTGTGCCCACATATATTCTTGGTTGAACATAACACCCAAATTTGAGAAGGTTTTTGTTGTTTCAATCTTTTGGTCCGCAATAAACATTACACAAGATTTTTTCCTCCCCACACCACATCTCCTAACATAAGTCTTGGAAGTGTTCACTGATAGCCGTAAGTCGTGCATAAAGTCATTAAAACCATTTAAAACTCTCTGTAGACCTACTTGTGTTCTGGACAGTAAAACCACATCATCGGCATATAAGAGGGCAGGGATTGGACGACCATTAATCTTAGGGTAGTCAATGTTTTGCTCAAGTAATGCGCCCTCAAGATCATTTATGTACAAATTAAAAAGAAATGGTGCAAGTACACATCCTTGACGGACTCCCCTACGTATTGGGATTGGAGTTGTGGACCCACCCTTAACATCAAAGTGGACTCTAGTTTGAGCATTACAATAAAACCGTCTTAAAAAGAGGATAATTTGATAATCTACGCCTATCTTTTCTAAAATCTCCCAAAGTTTAATGTGTCTTACCGAATCAAAAGCGGCTGTCAGGTCTACGAAATCTAAAAACAAATTACCATTTTTTACACGGACATATTTTCCCACCAATAAGGCAAGGTTAAGAGTCTGCTCAATAGTGCCCACTCCTTCACGGAAGCCGTACTGTAAATCAGAAAGGATCCTATTGTCAGATGCCCAAGCTTTTAATCTTACTAAAATTACACGACCTAGAATTTTTGTCATTGAGTCAAGTAACAAAATGGGCCTGTAGCATCTAGGATCTTGGCGGTTTCCTTTTTTAAAGACGGGGACTATAATTGACTCTGTCCAAGTTGCCGGAAATGAAAATTGGCAACAGGCATTTGCTACTTCCGTAACGATTGGGCCCCATAGAGATAAATTTGATTTAAAAAGATCACTGGGGACACCGTCTGGTCCGGGCGCCTTTCCTCTACGGGTGTTGGAGATCGCCATCACCACCTCGTCTAGGGTGAATTTAAAGTCAGTATTTAGTGATTTATTAGTTAATAAAGAATTATTCAATTCATTATCAAGCAGATCTATCCCCCTAAAAACCCCTGTGACGTGCTCAACCCACTGTTCCTCCGGAATGGCGATCTCAATGGTAGGGCCCCCGTCTGGTTTAAAAAAAAGGTGCTTTGACAGCCTTCCACAAAGCACTACTATCCCTACTCATAGCAGCCAGATGGAGGGACTCCCAGGCTTCCTTTTTCAAGCTATCTCCTCTCTCCTATATAGCTTGATTATACGTTCGCCTTGCCACCCTAATAGCCTCCTGATCTCTCGGGACAGTGTGGAGAAACCTTTTTAAGTTTGTGTATGCTTTCGTGCACTGGGAGTCAAACCAACCTGTTGGTTTTGCTTTCCTGGACTTATGAACATGAAGGGTCTCCCTCACGGTGCTAGATATTGAATCAAAGGCCTCTAAAGTGCTACTTGGACCAGCTAAGTCGCTAATACAAATATCAAATTCAGTTTTACACTTAGTCACCACAGTTTTTAAAACACGTTCAGGATCAACCATGGCCCATTTCAATGCAAAACCATTCGTTCGGTCCATTACAACTGACTCCAGGGGCTGAGGGACAGTATTAACTCTTTTTATACTTCTTAGACAACCTTTAAAAGAGGCACACAATGGGAGATATAGCTCCAATGTAAAATGAGCTAACTTGAGAGGCATAGCAGTTTGACAACAATAAAAAGTCAATTGTAGAAAAGAAACCCCGCCCATTAAAAGATATAACCCATTGATACTGGTTCTAAACACATTTAATTTACAAATCCTAAATCCATGGTGCATAGCAACTCGTTTAACCGCTCCCCAACTTTTGAATGAATAAAATGCGTGCAACTGGGCCCTTCCTCCGGATCAAGTCCACACACATTTGAGTCAACAATAGGACATAGACCACAGTTAAAATCTCCTCCTAAAAGAATCCTAGCATCATGAGCACTTTTATGCCATAGAGATTGAACTTCGGTTACTAACTCATTAAAAACAGCTTCTACATCAAGCATGGCAATATTATTGTACAAATTAATCACAATTATCGATCGCTTGCTATCGATTTTAATATTAATTATTTGATAAAACACATTATCTAACCTACATTAAATTTTACTAAAACTCAGGGTATTTGCAATGTATGTTCAGAGGCCTCCCTTTATTCTGCCACCATTGCTGTTTCTTGCCTTGGTGTGTAAGGTTCTATACCCGTTAATATGTAACGGGTCTCTTGCCCATGTCTCTTGTAGGCAGAGGATATCCTGGCTTTGTATAAAATCGCACCAAATAGGATTTGTCAGATTCTGGCATAGTCCCGCTATATTCCAGGATACGAGTCTACAAAGGGCTTCCTTGTCTAACTTGTCCTGAATAAACATTGGCAATTCTGGCGAAGCAGTTGTAATATCAGGCTTCATTACAGGCTGCATTACTTTTAAGCTTATGGCTCCTTCTGTTATAGTTAACTGAGTGGCTCAAGGCAACGATAACTGGTGACAGTCATAATCTAACAACCCTTGCCGAGAATCTCCATATCTTGGTGTGGTGTCATTTTTAAGCCAGCTCTTTACAATAGTGGGATTAACATCATCACCAGGTATGGATGAATCAGGCATACTGCGTATAGACCCTTGGACTAGGCTGGGCAAATACTCATTATAAAATGCGCTAAATTCTTGATTGATTAGTAAGTCAATTGCTTCTAAGGACTCAAATATTTCAAAGCGATCGCTGGTTGGCACTGTATAATGAGAGGTTCTGCTATCAAAAAATAAAGCCTGCTGGCAATAGCACTGTACATCAATCAGAGAGTGATAGAAAAACCCCAAAGGGAGAATATTAATACCGTTTACATTGGTCTCCCCACTGCCTGCTCTATCAAAAATAAGCCGCACTAGACTTGGAGATCTAAACGATAGAACAACGCAATCTCCTTGTAACCGTTTGTTGGACTTACCAATCCATGAAACTCTTTGTGCCATTTTGAATTCACCAAAAAGAACATTATTTAGTCCTGTTCCGGTACTGAGAAAATAACAAGCTTTATTACGTAGAGTTGACCAGTGTTCAAAATCATTTTCAGGCACTGGGGGGACGTTTGCTAAGACCACTGTGTAAGGGGTCGCTTCAGGGGGGAGGTTTAAAACGACATTGGAGGAAGCCTCAAACGCTCTACTCCGCTTGTGTGCCAAAGAACCTAAGTCTGCTTTCATACTACCCTGAGCCCGCCCCCCCCATATTGGGTGGAACAGGATTTTTTTGTGTTGCTGACTGTATCATTGAGAGGTTTGGGCCCTGGTCAGTCTGAATATGTGCACTTGTCAGAGGGCCAGTGCTTGTATTAGGCAGCATCAGAGTCTTCAGGTCTTGGCTACAAACCTGGCTATGTTTAAGGTTTGGGCAATAAGTTATAGTAATTATACCCTTATCCGTAACACCGTTGCCCCTGAAGAGCATAGGCCCAGCACCTTTGCCGTTATTATCACCTGCAGCAAAACTAGTTAATTGAGGAGAGGCTGCTATCTTTTCAAGTGAGATTAATCTTTCTTCAATACTGCCCAACTTCTGTACCAAGGGAGCAAGGAGGTCAGTAATCAATAATCCCAAGCGTTTACAAAAATCATCCTCTTTTGACCAAGCAGCATGGCCGTTCCCGTTATTATTGGCCTTAACGTTACTAGAGAGTGAAGACAAAGAGGAACAAGCTTAGTTATTCACAACTGGGGATATTGGTCTGGAAACTGATTTATGTGTTACGCGTTGGTTTTGTTTCTGGGCCACATTCAGTTCCCTTCTTAACTCCCCTGGTTTCTCTGGTGTTGACACCGGTGATCTGTATCTCCGGCTCTTGCTCGGTATTAAGACTCATGTCCTGGGCTGACAGATCGGGGCCCGGTGAATCAGCAACGTTATCAATCGGTCGAGGGACAGTAGAAATTTCCAAACCATTACTTGTAACAATGTCTGTACCATTGTCAGGCTGACGTGCATATAGGGATTGCGGGTCCAAGGATAGCCTCCGTTCAGTTAGTGCAATTTCATGCATCAATGCAGATTCAGCGCGTAGAAGGAACGCGTCTAAAGTCCCCGCCACGCCGGAGCTCACCCCTGATTTGCGACTATTCATTTGTGCACAATGAGTCACAATTTACTTGAATCTTGCTCTACTCGTTAAGGAATGGGTACCTGACTGCGAAAAATACAGATGTTAGAGGGCTGGCCCAGCCCAGTCTCTTTCAGGCTCTGACAGGCACGGACGGGCCTGTCCTTGGTCCGGGCTTCGTCCGGGCTCCCCAGAGTGAAGATGGCAATGGGGGCTGTGCGGCACGTCCCTGGGACCCTCGTCCCACCAGGGCTTCCTTCAAGAGATGATTTAAGGCGTTCCGTGCGGCCACTGAATAACAGGCAACAGAAAAGTCTCCCGCGTTGCGGGGGGAGAGGCAGCGCCATAAGCGTGATGACCCCGCCTCCCCTCACTCGCGGCAGCTGTGTTTGGAAGTGGTGCACTCTGGGGGTTGCAGTCCTCCCCAAAGTGAAGATGGCAATGCGGGCTGTGTGGCATGTCTCTGGGACCCTCGTCCCACCAGGGCTTCCTTCAAGAGATGATTTAAGGCATCCTGTGCGGCCAGTGAATAACACGCAACAGAAAAGTCTCCCCAGCGGGTTTAAAAAGAAGTCACAGAAGCGTGACAATGGTTCTAGCAGGGAGCCTATGCCAGATACAATCGGCTGGCCTGGCGGTGTTCTTTTGTCTTTATGAATTTTAGGAGTTGTGTAAAAGTATGGTACTCTCACCTTTTTTGTGCACAGAAACTCTGCTTCCTGTTTAGAGATGTAGTGCAGGGTTTCTCCTTCTTCCACTAGGTTGTGGATCTTCTTTTTTAATGTCTCGGTTGGGTCTTCTTTAAGTGTCTTGTAGTTCCTTCTGTCATTCAGTAGGCGTCTGCATTCTGCTGTGTAATTATCTTTGTTCTGTGTGACTATACCTCCACCCTTGTCTGTTGGCTTGATGGTAATTGGAAAAACACACAAGATGATGGACGGAATGTTGCACAATGGCAAAACACTCACCCCCAGTCACAGATCTGGGTTTAATCCATTTTTATTTTGCTCACCACACCACCCCAGTTCAGACATGGCCATATGCAAATCAGTCTTGACCCTGTGCCTCATGGGAACAGTCCAGCCCGAACTGCCAAGCCATGTCTTCCCTGGACCGGAATCAAGCATCCTAGGACCGGTTTCTGGCTATCAGCCGTCATCAGCCAGGATAGCTTGACTCTAGTGGCGTAGTGAGCACGGGACCCACGTCTGGGCATACCCTTCCCACATAGGGTGAACAGCAAAACACACAAGATGTAACCCAGATCTCTTGACTGGGGGAGAATGTCTGCATTGTCAGCATTCCGTCCATCATTTGTTTGTTGTAACGCTTGATGGTAATTGGGTCATTATTTCAGAAATTTCGTGGGGCGTTTCATTTCTCTTTGCTTAGATTATGGAATGTGCCTTTTTCTTCTGTCTCCTCTATTTCATTAAAGACCACCTGTTGAAAGGCAATAGGTTTCACTGGTGTTGAGGTAGGTAAGGGGCAGAAGGTCGATTTCAATCTTAAGCCTGTATCGCTTTGTATTTCAGAACTGTCATTGGGTGTCTGGTTTTCAAAGAATGCTTTGAGTTTAAGCTTTCTGAAAAACTCGGCCAGTTCGCAGTGGAGTTAAAATGTGTCTAGGCGCGCCGTTGGTACAAAACTCAGCCCTTTATAAGAACTCTTTCTTCCACAGGTGTGAGGGTTGCAGAGGACACGTTGAATACTAGTTCTTGTTCATGATCGGTTTGCTTTATGTTCTCTGTCCGCTCGGTCCGGCTCCAACCATGATGCAATAAAAATTGAGCTAAGTGTCCGGTTATTTAACAACAAATATGGGTAGTCATGGTCAAACCGATTTATCTATGGGGCACCACACAATAAGGTACATGCACCCAAGTTCAATTGTCTGGGTTGAAAGCAACATGGTCTGCACCCACAGCACAGAAGGGCCCCCCCGCATGTTATGATTGTGGTCAGTTTGGTCACTTCATAGCAGATTCTAAGTGTCCCAAAAAGAGCCCCACTGTACCCACAGGTGCGCCGTTCCGTGAGTTGACTAGTGTAGCCTTGGGGGAGGAGTTGGGTTCCCAAGAAAGGTGGCAGCCATCGGAGTTGACCCTGGTCTCACTAGGAGATAGTGAGATGGTCCCAAGGACCCACCTGCCTGCTAACATTAAGAATTACGGGCAGTGGGTGACCATGAATGGCCATATAGTTCAGGCTCTGAGAGCCACTGGTGCCAGGGTGACAGATGTCAGTTGTGGGCTAGTGCCTGAAGAGCAGGTGGTGCATAACGTACTTTACCCAGTAGTTGCAGCTGACAACTCAGAGTGCCTCTACAAAGTGGCGCAGGTTCCCTTTGAGTGGGGGGGTCTCAGGTACCTTGAAAGTTGTTGTGAATGTCAGCCATGCCTGTTGACTGTCTGCTAGGCAACAATCTGGAGAGTTCCCCTTGGGAGAAGGTGGAATGTAAGTCTCATTTGGAGATGTTGGGCCTACCTGAGTGGGTGTGTGTGACCACTCGGTCTATGGCAGTCGGTAAGAGCAATCAAGAGGACCTGGAGCCTGGAAGAATGGCCCAGGTGCCTGCCAAAAAGAGAGGACGCAGGGGGCACGGGAAACGGGCCCCCGAAGTTCCCACGGTTCAGGAGGAGGCAAACCTTGAGGGGGATGCCCTGGAGCCAACAGGGGAACAAGTGGCCGAATTGAGGGATCTGCCTGAGCTGACCCATTGGCAGCAGGAAGGGGGACCCTCCAGGGAGGAATTCTGCAAGGAGCAGTAGGAATACCCTTCTCTTTTTGGTTTGCGGCAGCAGACTGCAAACCAGGCAGCAAGTGATCAGTCTGGATCACATTGGATTTACTGGGAGAATGGTCTCCTGTATAGTGAGCCTAAGGTTGCTGAGCCTGGGTCATACCTGTGTGCTGGTGGTACCCCAGTGCTTCAGAGCCTTCGTACTGGGTCTAACACATGATGTACCTTTGCCAGGGCATTAGGTGCAAGACAATACCTTTGAAAGGCTTGTCACCCACTTTAACTGGCCCCAAATGGACAAGAACTCTGACACATATTGAGGTCTTGCCAGACTTGCCAGGCAAGTGGCAAGAGTGGGAGGAAGTGCAAGTCTACTCTCCAACCTTTTGCTGTGGTCAGCACCCCTTTGAGAGGGTGGGTATTGACATTGTGGGGCCCCTGGATCCCAAGACGGCCATGGTCAACAGGTTTATCCTGGTCTTGGCAGACCATGCCACCTGGTACCCTCAGGCTATCCCTCTCAGGACCACGATGGCCCCCGTGGTGGGCCTGGCGTTGATGGGGATCTTTTCCCATGTGGGGTTTCCCAGAGAGGTTTTATCCAACCAGGGTACCAACTTCATTTCCCAGTATAGGAAGTCCCAGTGGCAGGAGTGTGGTGTTAACTATAAGTTGAGTTGAGAGATTAAACCGGACTCTGAAGGGCATGATTATGGGTCTTGGTGAGCCCATGAGGCGTAAGTGGGACGTCCTCTTACCATGCCTGTTTTTTGGTTACAGGAGGTACCGCAGAAATCCTTAGGGTTCAGTCCCTTTGAACTCCTGTATGGGCATGCTGTAATAGGACCTCTAAGTCTAGTCAGAGAAGGCTGGGAGAAAGCGTCCAGTAAACGTCCCCAGGATGTATATAGCGACATGCTGGCCTTTAGGAACCAGACTAAGCACTTCAGACAACTCGCTCAGGCGAATCTGAAAACCAGCCAGGAAGAGATGAAATGGTGGCATGATCAGAATGCCATTCTGATCGAGGTTCAGCCTGGCCAGAAAGTGTGGGTCATGGCCCCAGTGGAGCCTTGTGCGCTCCAGGACTAATGGACTGGGCCATTTGAGGTGGTGGAGCGCATGAGTAAAGTCACCTATCTGGTGGACTTGCAGTCTTCAAGGAACCCTTTGCTGGTCCGACATGTGAACTGCCCTAATCCCCACTTGGAGAGCTCCGAAGTGGGCATGCTCCTAGCGACACATGATAGAATGGAGAAGGAGACTGAACCTCTTCCTGACCTCCTGTCTGCTATGGAACATGATGGGTCAGTGGACGGGGTAACCCTGTCACTCGCCCTGAGCCCTGGACAGGAGAGGGGCTGCCACCAGCTGTTGGGGCAGTTTGCTGCTCTGTTCTTCCTAACCCCAGGTGTCACTCAGTGGTGTATCCATGATGTAGACACTGGGAACAGTCCTCCTGTGAAGCACAATATTTATAGGGTGACTGACTGGGTCAAAGCTTGCATCAAGGAGGAGGTCTCCAAGATGGTAACGCTAATTTAGCCCTCAAACAGCCCTTGGGCCAGCCCAGTGGTCTTGGTCCCAAAGGCTGCCGCACCCAGTGCCAAAGCCAGAACTCCGGTTCTGTGTGGACTACCGAGGGCTCAATTCCATCACCAGGACTGGCACACACCCCATTTCCAGAGCTGATGAGCTCATAGATCGGTTGGGAGCAGCCAAATATCTTAGTACGCTTGACTTAATGTCCAGGTACTGGTAGATTGCCTTAACTGATGGGACCAAGGAGAGGTCTGCATTTTAAACCCCAGAGGGGCACAACCAATTCCGGGTGATGCCCTTTTAAGTTGAAGAATGCCCCTGCCACCTTTCAGAGTTTGGTCAACCAGGAGTTGGCTGGACTGGAGGATTTCAGTGCTGCCTACTTGGATAACATTGCAGTGTTCAGTGCCACTTGAGAGGAGCATCTGCACCACTTCTGGGAAGTGTTGAAGACCCTGCAGAAGGCAGGCCTCATGATCACGGCCAGCAAGTGCCAGATTGGGCAGGGTTCAGTGGTGTACTTTGGACACCAGTAGGAAGTGGCCAGGTGGCACCCCTACTGCCTAAGCTTGGCACCATTCTGGCTTTGGAACCCCCAGGAGCCAGACAGATGTGAGAGCCATTTTAGGCCTCCCTGGATATTACAGGAGATTTGTCAAGGGTTATGACACCATTGTTGCCCCCTTGACATAGCTGACTTCTAGGAAGCAGCCCAGGAAGGTGAATTGGACTGATGGCTGTCAAAAATATTTTGCTACCCTGAAATCTGCAATGTGCTGAAGGCACCCAACTTCTCACAGGAATCTGTGGTGCAGATAGTTGTTTCGGTGCATGGTGTGGGGGCTGTGCTCTCACAACTACATGAGGAGGGCCTAGACCAACCTGTAGCCTTCATTAGTAGGAGGCTACTTTCATGGGAACAGAGTTGGAGTGCGATTGAGCGTGAGGCTTTTGCTGTGATCGGGGCCCTGAAGAACCTGAGGCCTTACTTGTTTGGGACTCACTTCCGGGTTCAGACCGACCACAGGTCCCTCAGATGATTGATGCACATGAGGGGTGAGACCCTACAGGGGATGGACTTTACAGTCAAACAGCAGCCTGGTACAGAACACACCAATGCTGATGGTCTGTCCAGATTTTCCCACCTTAGTGAAGAGAACTCCCAAGAGGGTGGGTTGTTCTCCCCACATTTCAGCTGGAGGGGACACATGTTAGACCTGGCATCCTTGGTGTGGGTGTCCACTGTATTTTTGCCTTTGCCTCCTATGTTTTTACTGTGAGCTTGACTTCGTTGTTGCTGCTCTAAGTGCTTTGGGCACTTTGCCACTGCTGTTCAGTGCCAAAGTGCAAGTGCTCTCTCTGTAACTTGTTGTCATGGATTGATGTTTCCATAATTGGCGTATTTGTTTCACTGTTAAGTCGCTAGTACAGTGCGCTGTGTGTGCCCAGGGCATGTAAATCAAATGCTGCCAGTGGGCCTGCAGCACTAATTGTGCCACCCACATGAGCAGCCTGTAAATGTAACTCAGACCTGCCACTGCAATGTCTGTGCACAGTTTGACGCCTGCCATGTCGACCTGGTAAGTGCACCCACTTGCCAGGCCCTACCCTTTCCTTTTTTTACATGTGAGTCACCCCTAAGGTAGGTCCTAGGTACCACTGTGGGCAGGGTGCAGTGTCTGGGAAAGGTGGGGCATGTTGTGATGTTTGTGACATGTCCTGATAGTGAACTACAGTGAATTTAGTTTTTCAATATTGAAAGGCTATTTAGCCCCATAGGATAGAATGGGAGTTTATTTATTACATCTTAAAAATATAACTTTCCATTGTGACAAGGTAGGAAGGTAAAGTTTAGTATCCGTGAACTCAGAATATAAAGATGCATCTTTTAGTACAGATGTTTTTTGCATTCTGTGTTTGAAAATACCACTTTTAGAAAGGAGTTCTTTTCTGGCTTAGCCATCCAGTGTGCTACTGCTAGGTTTGCGTATTGACTGTCTGGCTTTGTAGTGACAGGGGCTGGGGATTTGCATTCTTTTTAGACAGCTACTTGGCGGATGAGGTGTGTCCTGCCTTTCCAGGGTGAGTCAGGGCTGGGCTAAATAGACCTAGGTTGCATTCAGAGTAGGGGGAGGAGATTTCTTTCACACCTAAATGGGCCTGGTTTGTCTGGGTCAATGCTGTCTTCACCTCCTGCCAGGAAGCTGCACCAGAGAGGACAGAACTAGTTTTGTCTGGCCAAAGAGCTTCTCTGCCACCAGAGAACAAATGAACTTGTGCTATTAAAAGTGGGGCCCAGACCCCAGAAATTTAGATTACTTCTGGGATTCAAGAGGAACCTTTTCCAAGGAGAAACTAAAGGAGAAGTTCTGCCCCTTTGCTTTGTGCTGTCCGGGGTTGGCCTGCAGTGGCTGTCTCTGCTAAGTAAAGGACAAGGACTTTGCTGTGTACTGTGTCCCCTGCATGGTCTACAAGGGCTTGAAGTAGAGCTTGCCTCCTGTTCTGAAGTCTCAGGGACACAAGGACTTCATCCCCTCTGTTGTCGGCAACTGGAACTACTGTTTCAGCTGCCACAGTGGGAAATTGAAACACCCATGCTGGAGAGCAATGCCGTAACCTGCACCAAAGCCGTGTGCCCGCTTGTGAAGAGCACGATGCACTGCTCCGACTTACACTGTAGGCCGTATACCTGCCGACGCCATGCTGCATCTACTCCGAAGCGTCATTGAGGCTGCTGCCTGCACCAGAGCCGAGGACACCGCTCATGACACAATGTCCCGACATTTCACCGCAGCCCCAACTTTACAGACACCAGTGCTTCACCAACGCGGAGCCGATACTCAATGAAGGTGACTCCCAAATCCACTGACACCGCACCGTCGTAAGTAACCGCTGCCTCACCACCATCGTAGCGTAACCTACACGGCACCTTTAAGGAACCGAAGCCTCCCCTTCCCTGCACTGCAGTGAGGAACCAAGGCCTCACCTCCCCTTTGGTCGTAACATTTTCCTACCCTGTGGTCGTAATGAACCAACGCCACCCGGCAGCAAAAGAAGCATCACCTCCCCAACACCCTACACCGTCTTTGCTTTTATCATTTCCAAGGTACTTTCCTTTGTAGGGTCCCTGCGACTCTGGGCCCGAAGCTGAGCACCCATAGTCTGCGCAATACTTTGGGTATTTTCATCTGTCACAATGTCATGATAACTTCATGGGGAGTTATTTGAAGTACAAACTTTCTTTTTGAGAATAACTTCTTTTTGAGGATATTTTTATTAATGTATTGTGGAATTTTGTGATTTTGGTCTTGTTTGGTTTAGATAAAGAATACTTATTTTTCTAAACTGATGTGGTGTCCATTTGTAGTGTTTTTATTGTATTACTGTATGTGTTCGCAAATGCTTTTCACACCGCCTCTAAGATAAGCCTGCCTGTTTGTGCCAAGCTACCAAGGGGGTGAGCAGGGATTTTACATTTTAGAAGTGTATCCTCCTTACCCTGACTAGGACTAAGCGTCCCTACTTGGACAAAGGTGCAAACCCATGCCAACTATAGACCATTTTTAACAGTGTCACTACAGTTACTAAACTTATCCTGAAGTCATTTTTATAGCTATGTAAGATAATGTACATATCCCTTTGCAGCCTTGAAAAAGTCTCTGTTACTAAACACGTGTTGGCTGCCTGTCTGTATTGGAAATTATGTTTGACAGAAGGAATGTGAAAGAAAAAAACTGTGGGAAGAATAAATCACATGAAAATACAACTTCAAAGTTGCTGAACTTCTTTCCTGTGTTCATTTTATGTCATTGGACTTCTATGTGTGTTTCAGTATTTCTTTGATTCAATGCCCAGACACTGATAACAAGTGTAACAATTACAAAATATTGAAGTAATACTATCATAAAATCTGCTGCATTATACCACATAGTTTTCCTTTTCTTGCTGTATAATTTACTCAGCACTGCCGCATAATTGGGCCTGCCACTGTTGCATAATTCCAGTGGCCCTATTTATATCAATGCTTGCCATCTGACAGCACATTAATGACTGTGCTGTCTTAACGATTAACTACAGGTGTAAATACTTTCAGTTACAATGGATTTATTTGAATGCCCTCCATCTTTTTTGCTAGGAAGGAGTGCATGATCTCTGAAAAATAGTAACACTTTCTGTGGGGCCCTCCTTTGACTACATTAGTTTAAAAGCTGCACTGCAGTGGCACTAAGGCTTGGGAAACTTGCTGCCAAGGGCATCTAATGACAAAGCCTCTCAATTAAGTGCCAAATCTGCATGAGAACAATAGGGCAGGGGGTTGCTTTCTGGTTAAATTCTGAGTTTGAAATGGGAGGTTGGTAGAGCAGCAAGGATACCTTTGCCAGGCCACCATGAATGGGAGTGTGGCCAACCACTGTGGAGGGTGAAGGTGTGAGGGAGCAGAACCCAATTTGTTTAATCCACTACTTCCCCTTCCAAGGGGAGCGAAAACTGCCTCTTAAAAGCAGCATCTCCTATGACAAGGCCTCACCTCATCCCCAAGGCCAGGGGCGGGAACACACACCAGATGCTGTGCCTGCTGGTGCTCGCCCACTGTCATTCTATAGATGACAATGAGCCATGATAATCTGTGCTGGGTTGGGAAGGGGCTGCTGCAGCGTATCGGATTCAGAGCAGCAGAACAGGCCTGAACTGTTGGGTAAATAAACAGCCCACATCTGGCCCCGGCTAAATGCCCGCCTTGCCAATCCTACCCTGTCTTCAAGGGGGCATCTGGGGGGGTCCATGGGACTCCCTTTCCTCCCTTTAGAGGGCTGCATTTAGAAAGCGCACTGAATTGCACAACCTTTTTGTGGAGCACTTTCAGTGCACTTTCTAAAGGCATGTTTGCCTGTGCACCCACGTCGGTAATACAGCAAGGCGCAGAGGCAAAATGATTCCCTCATTCCACGCTCCCATGTAAATGAGATGAGGGAATGACCTCTAATGTTAGCTCTGGTGCTGTATGTGTGCCAACACTATCTGTATTACAGAAAGGGACACACAAGCGTCTGCGGCCTCTTCTGTAATACCAAAGTGCCCCGGGGGTGCATAAGGCTGGTGCAAACACCCCGGGGCACTTACGGCCCCACGTGTGCTTCTAAGAGCCCTCTCTGCGAGCCCTCGCCTTTGTTCATGCACATATCATACTGCCATCATGGCCGAATTAACACACTTAGGGCCTGATTTACAAACGTAAATTTACACTTTTGTGTAAGTTTATGATTGCTGTTCATAAGAGGATTTTTGAGTAGTACCTTTATGAGTGCGGAGTCTCCGCACATTAAAGAACCATCTTTTAATGTGCAAAGACTCTGCTACCGTATAGATCCTACTCGCAAATCCCTTTCTGAACACCAAACAATTGTAAACTGTGGCACTGTTTCAGTGGTCTCTCATCTAAAAATAATAAGCTGATTTTCCATAGCTTCATTTCAGAATAAGCATAACCCAAATGCAAATACTTCTTTTAGATTTTACAAAAAAATCACAAGTATCTGCTACTTAAATATTTGTATTCAAAGCAAACCACATACCTTTCTCTCCTATTGCGAAATGTTCATTATGGGAAGGGTGCTAGCTGGGCTCATGTGACTAATGCAAAAATAACAGTTGATGGACAGAATGCAGAACAATGTCATACATTCACCCCAGTACAGAGATCTGGGCCTAAATCCATCGTTTTTTTTGCTCACCATGCCATGCCAGTCTGAACCCAGCCATATGCAAATCAGTCTTGACCCTGTGCCTCATGGGAACAGTCCAGCCCGAACTGCCAAGCCAGGTGCTCCCTGGACTGGAAACAAGCTTCCTAGGACCGGTTTCGCGGTTTCAACCCTCTTCAGCCAGCATAGCTTGATTACAGCGGCATGGAGAGCACGGGACTCACGTCTGAGCATACCCGTCCCACTCAGGGTGACAAATGCAAAAAGAACAATTGATGGACAGAATGCAGAACAATGTCATACATTCACCCCAGTACAGAGATCTGGTACTAAATGCATCATGTTTTTTGCTCACCATGCCATTCTAGTTTGAACCCAGCCATATGCAAATCAGTCTTGACCCTGTGCCTCATGGGAACAGTCCAGCCCCAACTGCCAAGCCAGGTCCTCCCTGGACTGGAAACAAGCATCCTAGGACCGGTTTCGGGGTTTCACCCCTCTTCAGCCAGGATAGCTTGATTCCAGTGGCATGGAGAGCACGGGACCCACGTCTGGGCATACCCGGAGTGACAAATGGAAAAACAACAGTTGATGGACAGAATGCAGAGCAATGTCATACATTCACCCCAGTACAGACTAGTGACTAATGACAGAAGCTAACCTTTATTTATACAGATGCCGCACACCTCTTCACCCAGTTGGCTCAATCATTCCTCTTTGATGTGTGACCACAGTAGAGCACAGGTGACTCATCACTGCACTCTCGTTAAAATTCCGCTCTGTTTAATAGACAATGCACAACAACTTCTGTATCAACAAGCCTTGGCAAAGCCAATAGTTCACACATTTTTTAAACACGCTTTGCCTAAGCCAATAGGTCTGGCTTGTAACTGAAAATGCACTTCAGACCTATCTGTTTTAGCAATTTGTGCTCATATTGCACACCGATTGCAGCTAATTCATGTTTTTGTGCTCTGTGCCTGCGAAAGACACACAAGTTCAATAAACCGAAAACACACAACAATCCTCAGTCATGTGTGTTATTTGCCTGCACTGTGAAAAGCTTTCATTGGCACTTTCCTGGTGCAGATTGCAAGATATCACCCTGTTAGCAGAGGTGCCTTCAGTGAGGGCTGTGAATGGCTCCTGCTTGAATCCATCCTTTGCATTCAAGAGAAGGCTGTTGCTCCAGCAGGCTTTTCATATTCTCAGGGTCTGAATATCTGGGAGAAATGATCTTCACTACGCAGGAACAGACAGAGATCCTCGCAGCTAGGGAGAGATTAGTAGTTTACCCAGCCCTGGTTTAATTTTACATTCTGGTACTAGTATCCAAGCATTTATAAGGATGAAAATAAAACTACAAGTAACAATGCTTCACAACTCAAAGAAAATAAAAACCAGGCCTAATAAACGAACTCGCCCCTGGATTGGGACAACTTGATATCATTGGGAAAGTACTTTATTTTGATGAAAAACACAAGGCCGCCTTAGGTTGGTTTGTCTGGTCTGTGGGTGAGAGCAGGAGGCATTCCCTCCTTGAGGGTGCAGCTAAAGTTGCAAATATGTCATTCAAACTCTGAAATGCCTGAAGGGAGGAGGGCGGCCTTGAAGCCGTTTAGGCAGTAACTCAAGCTGCCCAGGTCCCTACATGAATAACACACCATTCAGGTTTATTTGTTTGGTATTTTCAAAATCCAGGACTATAATTATAATACTTCAAGTAAGTAAAACCTGAACAGGATTAGCTGCTCGCAGGTGGACTTGGGAAACTTGAGAATGCTGCTGTTAGTGAAACACTGCCCCCTCTCGGATGCCACACTCTCCTACGCTGTCCGTCGATTTGCCATACATGTCCAGCCCTGGTTTACTTTATTTTACTTCTGCCTTACATTTATCATTGGTAAGACACCAAACCATGCACGTCGAAATGAACAGGAAGTAACAGGAAGCGATGAACGAATCACGCCCGACATAGGGCAACCTGAAATCGTGACTGCCCCAAACGCTTCTACAAGAATATATATATACATTTAATAAAAATCAGCACAGGCAACCTTGTGCAGCCTTCTCTTTCGTGACGGAGGGAAAACTCTGCAGCATTTAGACATGAAATAAAACACGCACTAGTGGTGGTTAATAGTAGGTGTATTCATGGTACTTAGGGGCATATTTACAAGCAGGCGATAATAAATTATCGCCGCTTTTGCGGCCGTTTTCGGCCGAAAAGCGGCGATAATTCTATCTCCTAATTAGCAAGGCCACGCTATCGCGTGAAACCTTGCTTTAGCGTGGGATTCTTTACGCCCAGCTTTGCATCTCTAATGAGATGCAAAGTGGGCGTTCCTGACCTGACATGACAGGAGAAATGTCGCTAAGCGACATTTCTCCTATCATCAAGCCCCACGCTATGAAGCATAGCGTCAGGAAAAGTAGCGATAACACCTGTTATCGCTACTTTCCTTACGCCTGCTTCAGGACTGACTTAGCCATGATATCCTATGGAAGGTGGATATCATGGCTAAGTTTGTGAGTCCCTATCAGCAAGCTAACATCACATTGCGTGAGATTATCGCTGGGTTTCCAGTGATAATCTCACGTTAGGCAGTTAGCGTGAGGATTTTTATCGCTGAGGAGATAAGCGTTGCTAATAGCACGCTATCTCAGCGATAAAAATCCACGTTACCCGGCGATAATTATCCTCACGCTAAGAGCGCTGAGCGATAATTATCGCCGGGTGTTGCTGATATGCCCCTAAATCTGCTAACTCTGGGGCATATCAACAACAACCGGCGATAATTATCGCTAAGCGCACTTAGTGCTAGGATAATTATCGCCGGCTAGCGTTGATTTTTATCGCTGAGATAGCGTGCTATTAGCAACGCTTATCTCAATAGCGATAAAAATCCTCACGCTAACTGACTAACGTGAGATTATCGCTGGAAACCCAGCGATAATCTCACGTTAGCTTGTTGATAGGGACAGACAAACTTAGCCATGATATCCTCCTTCCATAGGATATCATGGCTAAGTCAGAAAAATACCAGACGTAAAAAAGCAGCGTTAAAAGCGGTTAGCGCTGCTTTTTTTGTCTCTAACAGGGTTAGCGATATTCTTGATAATAGGAGAAATGTTGCTTAGCGACATTTCTCCTATTATTTTAGTCTGGAACGCCTCCTTTGCATCTCATTAGAGATGCAAGGTGGAAGCGTAGAGTAAAAGGGTGCTAACATGCGAATTTGCATGTTAGCACCCTGTTGTTGATAGGGTGCTAGTTTTATCTCTGCTTTTTTGGCTTTTAAAGCCAAAAAAGCAGAGATAAAGCCCTTGTTGATATGCCCCCAAGGAAGGGCGTATGAGGTAGATTTGACGGGATTCAAATGAATGACCTTCTGCAGGTCACACCAGTTATCAGTGGCTAACTCGCTGAGCCATTTTGTTCACTTTGTTACCTTGAGGTGAAGAACACATTTCTCTGATTTGTTGGTCTTCTGTCTTTGCACTGAGGGAAGGGTAGTTGCTTCAGGGACACACTAGCAGTATTGATTGGGTGCAAGTGAGGGGCAGGGAAAGGAAGGGCAGTCAAGTTCACGTCTCACACCAGCAAAGACAGCTCTAGGATGAGGTGATCAGGAAGATGAAGTTGGAAAGAGAGACAGATGTTAACAATACCTGATCAAAGAGGGACAATGTAGAGGACAGAGGTGGCCGGGCATAGAACAGGTGCAGGGGAGGACTGAGCACCGAATTATGAGGCGCACCTACTAGCAAAGCTGGTAGTTAAAAAGTGGACTACATTTGCACATCGGACCGGATTTATGATCTGGTGGGCCGGTTTTTACTGTCCTTGTTTTAGCACAAACATCACCTGCAACAAGCACAAGAGCATGCTGTCTCCCACGCCTTGTGAAGCATGGCCCAGTGGATCTTTACCAGTTCAAAATGTGGATTTGTGATGGTTTGTGTTGGTCATGGAAGAAACAGTGGTTCTTATTTACATACTATCTTTCAATGTCAGAACGTTCAAAAATTCTGGATGGAGATTTGGTTGAAAATTATTTCTATTCTAAACACTAATATTCCATTCAGTTACACTAAAGTTCTAATATGAAGCTTATTGGCGGAATGGAAATGCTTCCTTGTTAAGGGAAAGGTAATAAATCTACTTATTGCAATAGAAATTCAACAAATATAAATGAATTTGAAGGATAATTTGTGTCTTTCCTGGGTGGAATGGCATTTACTCAAAAAATAAAATTGATAATATTAAAAATATTAAGTGGGACCGGAATGAAAAAGGGATTTATTGGGGCCACCATTTGTTAATTATTTTGAGAAAGTATGGTGTTGTCTGATGACTATCAGTTGGGGCGTCGGTTATGTTGACAATCATGAAGCAAAGACTAAAAACTGACAGCATGGAGTATCAAACTGTGGGGCATATTATCAAGGACGGGCGATAACTAACGCTAACCTAGGTTAGCGCTAGTTTTTCCATCACCGTCTATTGCCTGTTTCTTCCGCCCTGTAATCGCTGTATTATCAACATGGCGCTAACAGGCGATAGCTGCAGTGAAAACTGCCACTAATTCCTGCGCGATGGCGATGTGAAAAATGGAGATAGCGGGCGGAATCCAGCGATAAGCTTTTAGCAATAAGAATACGCACGCTAACCTGCAAGTGTGGACTTTGCAAAAATAACCTATCAGTCCACCTCCCATTAAAAAGATGTACAAAAAAAACCTTAAATGCAGATTTGAGCACCCAGGGCCAAGGGCATCACACATCAACAGCCCCCTCAAGCCACCCAACATCCAGGATGACCAGGATGAGAGCCTGAATGCCCTGCTGGACCTGCGTCTGATGCCTGGATCCCTCGCTGGACCTGTGTCTGGCGCCTGGATGTCTGCTGGACCTGCGTCTGGTGCCTTGATCCATTGCCGGAACTGCGTCTGGTGCCTGGATCCCTCGCTGGACCTGTGTCTGGCTCCTGGATGTCTGCTGGACCTGCGTTTGGTGCCTGGATCCCTTGCTGAACCTGTGTCTGGTGCCTGGATGCCTGCTGGACCTGCGTCTGGTGCCTGGAGTGGGATGTGGAGTAGCTGTGGAGTCGATGAGCCACGACGGGAGACATTGATGTGCGTGGATCGCCCGTACCTGGTGGTGAAGTCTGGCAGGTTGCCTGGAGATACGTTGCTGACCTGTGTGAGAAGTCCGCCTTGTGCCCCTTGGAGCAGTCAATGGTAGAGGTGCTCCTGCGCACCAACGTAGTGAGGTCCGCATCGCATACTACAATCCACTACTACACCGGGGTGCACAGAGGGGATTACCAACGGTAGGTGCCGTCTCCCTCCATCACAGGACGGATGATGTTGGGCTGGCCAGACGCTGCGGAGGGTGAGACCCCTGTGCCACGCCGAACGTGTGGTGTGTTATGAGCACTGCAACTACACGCCTAAGAGAGCCCTGCTGCATCAACTGCATCGGGAGGTCCACCAGCGGACTACGTTGTGTCTGCTGTACCCAGCTCACTGAAATCACACCTGGCTCAGGCTCCTGCTGGCTGTGTCACAGATTTGGAGAAAATTCAAGTGATTGCTCCACGGGGGTCAATGTCCAAGTAAGGAGAAGGTGGGACATGTAGTGCAGGATGGCCAGGGGGTGAGTTGCTCATGCCTATCACACAGAGATAACGCACCCCCTGAGGCGGCAGGACTGCTATAGCGGAAGAGCTTTGCCTCACCACCTCAAGCGGTGCAGAAGAGGTACAATCATCACATCATGACAACTCAATCAATCAATCACTCAGGGGAATTATAAGCGCACTACTCACCCATGAAGGTCTCAAGGCACTGAGGGGAGTGGGGGGGGGTCGCAAATCTGTTAGCGGAAGAGCCAGGTCCTGAGGGTCTTCCTGTAGGTGTTCGGGGAGGGTGCACCTCTGATGTCTGCCGGTAGTTTGTTCCAGGTCTTGGATGCAATGTGGGAGAAGGAACATCCACCTGCTCTGGCTCTGTGGATGCGTGGGGTTTCAGACAGTGTGAGGTTGGAAGATTGGATGTCTCATTTGGTTACGTGGAAGTTGATTGTGGCGTTGCTGTAGCAGTGGGTGGCCCGTGATCCAGGCTTCCTGGCGCTGTTCGCGGTTGGGTCACAGACGGCCGCACACATGCTTGTCTTTGCGCAGCGTATGCCATTAAGTAGGGGTGGGTGGAGGTACGATCAGCTGGGAGGCGGGAATGGGCGAGGACAGGGGCGCAGGCCGCAGGGGCAGCTGCAGTGGGAAGCGGGAAAACGCGGGCTCAGAGAAGCGAAAAAAAATGTTAATAAAAGGGAAAATCAAGGGATAAGTAACTGATGTAATCATGCTATGTATCCTCGGGGGTGGGATGCTGGATAGGACTGCTCCAAACATGGAGCAAGGCACGTGCAGTTTGGCATGCATACTCAAGTGCGCAATGACTGTTTGGTCGGCCCACTCAGGCCACCCAATGCAGTCATGCGCACGTCTCTGTTCACAATGCAGGCTGCATTACAGACTGCATGGAGAACATGGCCACCCCTCCTGCCCCTGGCTGCATGACTTGTCCCGTTGCCAATTACCAATCCCACCGCTGCATCGCAGCATTGTGATTGACTCAGGGGGGGAGCCTGGCTGCCTACTTCCTTTTCCTGGGAGCAGACACAGGAGTGCAGGAGCAACGAAGACACGGGACCCGGCTTAGAGGTAAGACTTCCCTCAATAAATAAAAAAAAACACCCGCTCACATACACATCCTCGCGTACATGCACCATCCAGTGTTCTTTACGGCGTTTAACACCTCACAGCTGTCCAGACCCACCCGCATTTCTCAATGGTGGCTGTTGTGCGCCCATGCACAGCGGGCGTACCACTCGTGTGCCAAAGGCACATACGCAGTTGCGATGCATGCCATAACATCGCATTACATTCCAATGCATACCAATACTAGGCAGATTGCAACAGTAGAGTAGGTGTTGCATAGCAGAGACATGAAGGTCACTGTTCCCACTTCAGTGAGTGTAACCCAAAACTAACCTTTGCACAACAACCCCAAACGTGAACCCTATAATTCCTTTTTGAACCCCCAAAAGACACCCAAAAACTCACATTTGAGACAAATGCACACCCCAAATTACATTTTTTTGTACAAAAACACACCCAACAATTTTCAAAATGTTCCCCCAAAACACCCAATTTTTCATATTTTACCCCAAAAAGACACCCAGATTTTCATTTTTTACATCCACACCGCATACACACCTGAAATAGTTAAAATAACCCCCTAACTGACCTCACAATGCGTTGCAATGAAGTGCGAAGTTAAGGTACCTGCATTGTCGTAGTTGCGTTGTTAAGGAAGTACTGCCTGCATTGTAATGGTCGTCTCCTTTGCCAAAGGCAACCCATAGGATACGCTGTTTGCGCCCGTCTGTCCCTGGACCCCGCTCAGCACCAAGGAGCATTCCTCTTAGACACTCCACCACTACGAAACCAGCACCCTCCTCGAGATTAACCTTGGATGCCACATCGCCTTCCAGGACCGACCTATGCTCTGTACCGGACATCGCCTTCGCCATCACTGACGGCTGCAGTATCAGCCACTAGGAGCACCCCGAACGTCAAGCAGGAGGCATTGCCCTCAACTACAGAGGCACACTCCGACTGATCCCGCACTCTAATGTGCCAAGGGTGACCATGGACCACGTTAACTCCCAGATCTGGACCAAGCCCTAGAACATCATCTGCGGCACACTCATGTGCAGGCCCCCTGGGCCATGGAACCCTGTTAGACTTGGGGGTCTCTAGTTGGCACAGGTAGGTACTTGTGACAAATAGGGACTCTCGCCTCAAGTCAGGGTTAGGGGGTACACTCCCAAAATAACCCCTGCTCACCCCCTTGGTAGCTTGGCACGTGTAGACAGGCTTATCTCAGAGGCAGTGTGTAAAGCATTTGTGAACACATACAGTAACCAAGTGACAACACTACAGATGGACATTATGTGAATGGTCATTCACTAGTGACACAGCCCTTCTGGCTGGCCCCTGACTCACTGGTTCTTCCACTGAGGACTATTCCCCCTCTCACCCCTCACCCTGGACTTCTGCACCCTTCCAACTGGAGCGATACTGCCAGACACCAGAACCAGAACTGAGGGAGGCCTGCTTACCGACACTCCCCGTTGCAAAAGGGGGTGCTGATGGATGGAGCATCAGAACCAATCAAACACTCACCCCAGTCAACAGATCTGGGTTTGATCCATCACCGTTCTTTAGCCCACTCTGCCACCCCAGTTTAGACATGGCCATATGCAAATCAGTCTGACCGTGTGCCTCATGGGAACAGTCCAGCACGAACTGCCAAGCCAAGCCTTCCCTGGACCGGAAACAAGCTTCCTAGGACCGGTTTCTGGCATTTCAGTCGTCTTCAGTCAGGCTTGCTTGAATCCAGTGGCAAAGTGAGCAAGGGACTCAACGTCTGAGCATACCCTGCCAACTTATGGCAAACAAAGCGGTACAAAAGGGGGTGGTGATGGACGGAGCATCAGAACCAATCAAACACTCACACCCAGTCAACAGATCTGGGTTTGATCCATCACCGTTCTTTAGCCCACTCTGCCACCCCAGTTCAGACATGGCCATATGCAAATCAGTCTGACCCTGTGCTTCATGGGAACAGTCCATCACGAACTGCCAAGCCATGCCTTTCCTGGACCGGAAACAAGCTTCCTAGGACCGGTTTCTGGCACTCCCCGTTCACCAGACACTAGGGGATCCCACACAACGGGCAGCCCCTCAGGACAGACTAGGATCCCCACCTGGTGTTCCCTTAAAGAACCATCCAGGCTCTGACACTGAGGTTAGGCACTACCGGGACATAACCCATTCTCACTCCTTCCCCTTAAAGACAGGACGTGAGGCCCTACACCCCTCTCACTACTACAGGACATAGTTAGCCTACGCTGAGCCACTTCCACCACACTGGGTTTGAAGATACCTGAACCACTCATCTTGGGATCACTCCCCAATGCCTTTCCAGACCCTCTGGACTCCACCAAAAGGTCTGCCTCCAATGTGAGCTCCCTGCGGTCAGAGAACTCACTCTCCCACAGGTGCTGGCAAAGCTCTGGAAAACAGGGACTTACAATATGCTCTCCCACAATTGGATTACACAGCCCCCTACTAGGATTTACCAAACTATCCTTTACCTCACCATTCAGTTCCTTGCACACGTACTCAACACCCCTCTCCTGAGATTGGCAAGACAGTATCTGACTGTCTCTGTCACTCAACCCACACTCTTCTGGGCGGTCTTCACATTCACACACCAGGATCTCAACCATGGGGAAATCCCTCCCACCACCAGGACTATGAACCCCTGTGCCAGTTTCCCAATTCACCTCAAGAACACTGCGCACAACTGGAGCTACCTCATATCCTTGAACCTCCTGGTGTAAATTAACCCCCTCCTTCAAGTCAGGCGCCATATCTCTGCGTGTGTGTACTACTCTCTCAGCACTAGAAAATTCAATATTGCTGCCACCATCTGAACTGGATTCCTCCTCCCACTCAGCAAAGCTCAATCTCTGAGCTACACACATTTCTTGTTGCTGGGCTGAGACACTCATGGCCTCAAGCCTCTCGAGCTCTAAGTCAAACTTCCTCATACTCAACTCATGCTCCATTTCCATTTTTTTCTTTTCCTCTAGGGCTAACTTTCTAATTTGTAATTCCAATTCTAACTGCCCACTTAATTTGAGCTTGGTCAGTTCCATCTCATGCATCCTAGACTCTTTTCTATCTGCCAACTCCTCTGGAGATAGACTTTTAACAGAAACACTGTTACCGGGAGGGGAAGGGGTTCTCCTTCCTCTTGGACCCACTGTCCCTTCCAGCTGCTCCTCTGCATTATCATCATCAGTGGCATTCCTTGCTTCTAC
Organism: Triturus cristatus; assembly: GCF_964204655.1. Classification (NCBI taxonomy): domain Eukaryota; kingdom Metazoa; phylum Chordata; class Amphibia; order Caudata; family Salamandridae; genus Triturus; species Triturus cristatus. The sequence continues at coordinate 780,958,016 of NC_140586.1, read as the reverse complement.
CCAGGCCCTCAGCGCCTTGTAGAACTCTGCCTTATTTTTACATCCAGTAGTGCAAACATTACATTTCTTGCAGAAGAATTTGACTTGCCTGGCAGTGTAGCTGTCCAATTTCTCTTCTTCCCACTCCAACTCATTATCAACAGAGACTATGGATGCTGCTTTCTCCACCATGGTTAAGCTTGACAGTTCTCAAAAATAGAAAGTCCCAAAAAGAAATCTGCCAACAAGTATTGGTTGCGTTTTGGTCTGCACTCACTAGTAGTGTTCACCAATCACTGTACATGAGTCACAAATGCAAGTCCAGAATCCTCACCGCTGACCACCAATGTTAGACTTGGGGGTCTCTAGTTGGCACAGGTAGGTACTTGTGACAAATAGGGACACTCGCCTCTAGTCAGGGTAAGGGGGTACACTCCCAAAAACAAAACGGCTTACCCCCTTGGTAGCTTGGCACGAGCAGACAGGCTTTTCTCAGAGGCAGTGTGTAAAGCATTTGTGAACACATACAATAACCAAGTGACAACACTACAGACGGACACCACGCAGGTTTTATATCAAAAATAAGTATTTTTGTATATAGATTTACCACAAGACCATTAAACGACAAAAATACACAATACTGTTACTTTAAATGATAGAATTTTGCTTACTTCTCTTAAGTTCTTAAGATACAACACTTTAAGTCAATGTACCTTTTAGATGCGACACGCAGGGCAACGAAAGTGTTGCAACGATGTTGATGCGATTACGTTTTTCGTGCAAAGAAATAAAGACGTGAAGATCTTCCAGATGCGGCACGCTTCTCCGATGTTGCAAGAAGACTCGATGCTTCAGCTGCAGCGGCGACACACTTTACGCGATGGGACAACAGCGGCCTTGGCAGCGACACTCTTCTCCAACGTTGCGAGATGCTTCCGCTCGATGCGATGTTGCAGCGGCAACACCCCTTTACACGATGCGACGACAGCAGCTCCGACGGCGGCACTCTTCTCTGTGGATGCGAGGCGCTTTTCTTTATGCGGTGCAATGCGACACTACGATGGCTGCGATGGCGACACGCTTCTTCCTCGATGCGAGACTCTTCTCTTGATGTGGTGCAATGCATCAGCTACGATGGCTGCGATGGCGACACGCTTCTTCGGCGTTGCGAGAAACTTCCTGGATGATGCAAGACGCTTCCGCTCGATGCGATGCTGCAGCGGCAACACGCTTTACGAGATGCGACTACAACAGCTCCGACGGCAGCCCGCTTCTCCTTCTTGAGTCGCGCTTCCAGCTCCTTGCGATACGCAGTCCCTCAAAAGGCCCAACACAGCAGCAACCACTTCCAAAGAACTCTAGGGAGCTGGGGGGTGAAGTCTGTTGTTCCTGAGACTTCAGCAGGAGGCAAGCTCTTTTCCAAGCCCTTGGAGATCCTTCACAAGTTGAGCAAAAGTACACACAAAGTTCCTTTCTCCTCTTTTTGGGAGTAGGCAACCCCTGCAGACCAATCCCCCAGTTTCAGGGATAGTCTCTCCTCAGTTTATTCTTGGTTCCCAAAGTGATCTAAATTCTTGGGATCAGGGTCCCAATACTTATACCCCAAAATCCTTTGTCCTCTGAGGACAGAGGGGCCTTCGCCTTGTTCAAACCAGTACTGGTCAGTCCTGGAGCACTTTGTTTACATAACTCCTTCCTTCCTTTCAGAGTGCAGGCCAGAGACATCAGACGCACCACAGGAGGTGGAGCCAGCATTGTGGAAGGAAAGCACAGCCCTATTCAGGTCCCAGGTGCAACTCCTCCCACCCATCTACATGGAGATCTCTCTATTCAGCCCTGTGCTGACTCACCCTGTCTCCGGGAATTTCCCAGCCCCCTGGAATTCCCAAGCCCCTGTCACTCAAACTCCAGACAAGGAATACACAGCCTAGCAGAGGCAGGTTTGACTGGTTAGACAAAAAAATGCCTACTTTCTAAAAGTGGTATTTTCAAACACAGAATGTTAAAACAAACTTCACTAAAAGATGTATTTTATCAATCTGAGTTCAGGCATACTAAATTCGAATTTCTACCATGTTCCTTGAGTCAGTTAGGATTATAAGATGTAATAATCAAACTGCCCATTCTGGCCTCTGGAAAACAGGTAGCCTTGCAATAGTGAAAAACGAAAATGGCTGTAATTCACTCTTAGAACATGCCACACACACCAGGGCATGTCCTACCGTACACTTACAATGCACCCTGCCCTTGGGCCTACCATAGGTGTGTCTGATATGAAGAAAAGGGAAGGTTTAGGGACTGGCAAGTGGGTGCACTTGCCCAGTCAGCATGACAGTACCAGACTGCACACAGGCTCTGCAATGGCAGACCTTAGACACACTTTTACAGGCTGCTTCTGTGGGTGGCACAACCAGTGCAGCAAGCCCACCAGCAGCATTTGGATTTACAAGCCCTGGGCACTCCTGGTGCACTGTACTAGGGTCTGACAGGTAAACCAAATCAGTCAATCATGGAATCAGTAATCCATACATTAATTTACAATGAGAGCATATGCACTTTAGCACCGATCAGCAGTGGTAAAGTGCCCAGAGTCATAAAACATCCAACAACAAGTCAGACAAAATATAGGAGGAAGGCAAAAAGTTTAGGGATGACTCTGCAAAAAGGGCCAAGTCCAACAACCCCCATTCTCCAATCCCATTGTAGACCTCATTGCACCCCAGGGGCTCCCATCCACCGACGACATCCAACTTGGTTAACTCAAGTTCCACCTGGGCAACCCCAGTGACCAGTGCACCACCCCCTCCTGAGGAAGGTCACCGACATCAGATGCAAGCAGCAAGTCACCTCAACAGGCCACAAAGCTGGACACAAGGTCAAGCACGTCACCTCCACCAGAGGGTACTTCAACTACAGCCACAACACCGGATTCGCCTGGCACTACCATCATTGGGTGAATCACGTCTTCACCATGCGCACCGAACGCCTGCGCCATCATCGCTCCCCCTCGTAGATTGATCAAGGCCACCGCAGAACGTCTCGTCAACTCCCTCCGCACCAACACTCCACCAATACTTACAAACGCTGACACCGCAACGCGCAAACACCACCTATGGATCTCCAACATCACCGACATTTGGGCACCCCTCATGTACGGCACTGCATCAGTACCTTGCGCCTGTCTGATGGCAGGCGTGAGGGTGAGGTAGTGCCATAGGTGATAGCCTGGCCACATGCATTGCTGGAGTTGCGTCATGGTTGTGACACGACTGCAGCAATGCGTGACTTTAGCGCAGACAGATACATCACGTGACGTATCTGTCATTACTTGCGTCATGGAGCGCTGTCCAGTGAGTACAGCGCATACATGCTGTTGCGAGTAGTGCATCATGAGAAGTGTTGCAACGCTGTCTTGTCGCAGCGCAGCAACACTTTTCATGATGTTGGCACAGGAATGCGCACTATCATATTGATGTTGCACATTCCTTCACTGTATTTTAGGCGCAGGGCAGCACTGCTACATTGCTTGCAGTGCTGTCCAGCGCCAAAAACATGCATTGATAGTGGCCCAAGTCATAGCCCCATGTTTAAGTCATGTTTTTTGTGGTGTTCAATTCCTGCGGCGAATGGGGCTTAGCGCGACCTTTTTTATCGCTTCGCGGGTCCGGGAAAATCATTGGTAATAGAGCGAACTGGTGTTAGCGACTTTTTTCGGGAACTTTTGGTAAGGAACCCATACTTTGCATGTCATTAGCGATAAATATCGTTGGCATGCAAGGCGATAAAAAATCCGGCTGCTATCGCCGGAAAGCTGTCTCTAACGCCTGTTAGAGCCAGCTTGATAATAGTGCGATAAAAAAAAGTGTTGCTAACGCTGCGATAACTCGCTTGATAATATGCCAACCCACGATGCTTGGTGCCCTCTGTGTGCCCAAATGCAACGGAGCCTCAGCTGATAGGCCAAGCACAGGATGGGCAATTAGTTCGTTTTTTGATTCCTTGAACCAGCCGGGCCTTTGTATTCCGGTCTTCAGGCTGATCGTGGCCATGAGGCTCCTAGGCAGACTGCCTTCTTCTTCAAAACCTCCTTAGCCAGCAAACTGTACCTTCTCACTTCTCGCTTCATTTTAATTTAATTTCTGTGTCACTCTCTACTATGTTAACGGCACATTAGTTTCCTTAATCATTCTATTCAGTGCTTGAAATATAAAAATTCAAGTGCAGTTACTCTGTCTGTTTCTGAGAAGTGTCGGTACTCTCCAATTAAAAGTACACAGTAGCGGCTCGTGGAGGGAGAGCCTCGGGTGCTGCATTGACAAATGCGATGCAGCGCGCGCAACTAAATTAGTTTTATTTATTTATTTGTTTACTTACCTCTGTTCGGCCATATGCCGTAGTTTACAACCCCACACCCAGCTCCTCCCCCGCCCCGCCCCACCGTTCCGCAGCACTCCCTCCACGAGCAGCTACTGAAAGTATAGAATTTCTCTTGAGAAGTGCCGGTACTCTCCCCCTCAAAAAAAAAGTGTCAGTACTCCGAACAGTACCAGCCCATTTAAAGCACTGGTTCTATCTCTTCAGATTTTAAGTGGTAAGGGTGGGGAAGTGCGTACTTTATTTGTGTCGGAGGTTGCCAGTGGGAGCTGTATTTATTTTTCCTCATAAGACTTTGACCCAGAGAAAGAAAAAGGGAGCAAAAGCAGGAAAGGGAAAATAGGAAAATCATGACTAGCCATCTTTGAGGGGAATAGACAGCTGGAGAGAAATGCAGTTCCAAAAACAGTTGATCCGATTCATAATTTATGCCGGAGTTTGACAGTTCTCTCTGTACCAGCACTGATTTCTTGAAACTGGCACATATTTATGACAGTCCACCACATAGTGGCGCTGTCTGTTTACTTTTAAACATCAGCAGATTATTAAACACTGTAAAATACATAGAAAAAATAATATTACTAGTGCCCTCAAGGCAGTTTTACCAATGCGGATGGCCAAGAATAGTCCATATTGTGACATTTGTAGGAGTGTGATTATAACTAAGGCGCATTAATACTGGTATGGAATCCATTATATTTCAGGCTCCATTTTGTGACTTCCAATAAGAGAAAGCCTACAGAAGGTGCATAGCCGTTGGCCTCTAAGTGAACTAGAACTGTTTGTGCTTTTGCTGTAATCTCAATGGGTGATTTATGGGCTAGTGCCGAACACACCTAGGAAGGCCCTGTGAAAGAACTATAAGGAACACAATCTTACATTACTACAGGGGAGTTCCGTGACTGGCACACTAACAACATACTTCTTAGAAGTAAAACTGCAATATAGGTTAGAACCTGTCATTGATGACATACAGCCAACCCTTGCTAAAAAGTTATATTTGCAGTTTAGGCACGGTGCACTTCCCCTACGTGCCTGTACAAATAAGTAGGGGGGGGGGGGGGGCAGTCTTACTAAGGGCTGCCCGACATGTAACAGCAAACCGGAGACTGATCTACATGTATTAATCTTCTGTTCAGCACATAAAGCGAGACACCGTTGGTTACTGCAGTTGTGCAGAAGCCTCAGAACATCTCACTGCGCACAGGCTTTCAGGATTTTGAAATATGACACTAGTATGCCTATTGCGTGTTCAGTTTCCCGCTATTTGTTTTCAATGTGGTATGTACGCAGAGCTGTTTTAATGACAGGGCTAGCCCAATTAAATCACCCTACTCCCCCATTGTGATTGGTTGCCTTACAAATTTGATTTTAGTATATCTTATGAGCCATAAATGTGGATTTTTAAATATTTATTATACTTTTTTACTTTTTAGGAATTTTGAATAACAATTTAATGTGTATGTCCTTCACTAATGGAGAACTTGAATTGTTTGGACTGCGTTATATATGTTTCTTAACTGTGCTTTTATGGCCTTGTTAGGCAGAAATGAAGAACTTTTTGACTTTATAATCTCAAAGGCCTTGAAAAATGACCCAGTCACAAGTGTACGTGACAAGATATTGCGATGCTTCTTTTTCTGATTTCATAGGTTAATGCCCATGTACAGCTATTTTTTTGAATAATGATTGGATACATGAGTGGAAAACCCCTACTGTTTCACCAAGCAACTGTCTCTCATTGGCTGTGTATCATTTGTGCAAAATGCATTGCAGTCTTTAAAACCCATGGTAACTGCTGTATTTTTGGTCCATTGTTTCCAGGCCCACACTGGCGCCTGGCTCCTTGCAGCTGACGAATAATAGGATGCGTTAGAAATCTAACTCGTGTCTTTATCTAAAACATGTGTTGATTGATTATCGACTTCCACGCTGTCAATCGTGGTGAACGCTTTAGGGACCGCCTGAGAAGTGTCCTGGGCCCTGGCACTTACCTTACAACAAATCAAGCACAGAGTTGGTCCTGACGCACAGCGGCTCTCGTTTGGCTTTGAGAGCAAATTCCAGTTCAGGCACAACTCCTAGCATTATAACAAACTGCTATTTTTGCACGTTTTGTGTTCGTGCAATCGAAAGCACAAAAAGAGTGTTATTTCCCATTCAAAGCCCAAAACTCAGGGTGGAGCGGTGATTGCGGACCAGAAAATACCAGGCCCAGCAGGTTGGGTGTTTCGCTGGGACTGCACCCGGAGCAGCGGGAGGGCCCAATCCACAGAACCTTTTTTCTTTGCTAATAATGTGTCTGAGAGTTGCTGTGCAATGTGATCATTATCACACTCATACAGGTGAATTATCAGCTCATTCTTTTGGTGGTGTTTGCAGATATCTATTGCACAATGCCTGATTAAAGTGGAAAAGAGAATGTACTGCAGCCTTTCACACCATTGTAAAACCACGACAAGCAGTAGCAATGTCAGTAAGTGTGACTTTAATGTCTTGCACACTCTACCACATGCACACCGCCCACCCGGCACTCACTTCCGTAGAGACTTTTAGATGTATTCTCCTGGAAATAGGAGTAAACAAGCATTTGCAATGCAATAGGTCTCGCATTTGCGAGACTTTGAGCTACTGGCATTGTAAATGACAAACCTTTTAAATATGTGTTAGTTTTTAAAACAGATAAATAAAAGGCATTGTCATTTGCAATGCCAATTGCTTAAAATTTCGCAAATGTGAGACCTATTGCATTGCATATGCTTGTTTCCCATCCTGTTTACTTTAAAAATGGTTGTAGCTGATACGCAGCGCTTGAACCAGCTCTGGTTTGGACGCTATACCCGGCCAACTCTCTGTAATGAAGACTATGTCTAGATTCTGTGTCTCAGCAAACTCAAGTTTGTGCTTTATTAGTGAGAGTTTATGGTGGAGGGCACAGCCACGGATGTATGGAAATTATGGAAGGAGTAGAGGATCCCGAAGAGAGACGCGGAGACAAAAAAAAAAAAACAAGCAGCTGATGGATACTTTAGCCTTAATGTGGCGCACTCGCGCATTTCTTTTGATGTGTACTCGGCACGCAAACATTATTTTTAATTGAAATTGACAACAACGGCGCCTGTGTTGTCAATTTCAATAAAAAAAAGAAAACACTGTTTGGGTGCCGAGTACACAATAAAAGAAATGCACGTGAATTAAAGCTCAGAAGGAGGAGGCTGTGGCCGGCGGCCGCCACTGTGTCTGCAGGCTCTTCGCCACTCATACCAAAGGCGGAAAAAAACGACTATCCGGAGGCACTGCATTTTGTTAGCCGAGGTATCGGGGCAAACTAAAACTCGGAAAACAGAATAAAAATAAAGTATACATCAACTCTAGACAGCTCGAGACAGTCACACTGGTAGAATGACTAATCCAATTGTAATAATGACATTTACATCAAGACTTCAGCTTCACAGTAGTAGCTGGACAGCATTAGGATTTTTTTACATCAGGACAGTAATGAATAATAAAAAAATGCATATTTTCCTCAAACAAACTGGCTTTGGTAGATCGGAAACGTTCTTGTCAATCCTCAGCAAGTCTCAGAACAGAATAAGCGCCTGCTCTCCTCAGCATCATCATAGACTGCATCTGTACAAACTTCCCTCACACAAGCGTAAAGTACACCCGCCACCCAGCATAACGGAACAGTGCCAACTTTTTTTCTTTCTCGTACACATGTACGTAGTACAACATCGGAAGCAACAGTGGAAGGTTTACTCAAACAAGATTAAATGGAAGACAATCGTCAACTTGTAATGCGGGGGAGAACATCTGAATTTTGTTAAAACATGTCCGAAGCGTCGACTTACACAATGAATACAAGGGCACAGTGGCACAATGGAGCTGTGCCCACCAGAGAAGTTTATGGTGGAGGGCACAGCCACGGATGTATGGAAATTATGGAAGGAGTAGAGGATCCCGAATAGAGACGCGGAGACCCAAAAAAAAAAAACAAGCAGCTGATGGATACTTTAGCCTTAATGTGGCGCACTCGCGCATTTCTTTTGATGTGTACTCGGCACGCAAACATTATTTTTAATTGAAATTGACAACAACGGCGCCTGTGTTGTCAATTTCAATAAAAAAAATAAAACACTGTTTGGGTGCCGAGTACACAATAAAAGAAATGCGCGTGAATTAAAGCTCAGCAGGAGGAGGCTGTGGCCGGCGGCCGCCACTATGTCAATTTCAATTTTAAACAAGCTTTGGCAACGCGGCCGCGACGAAAGTGAAAGTGATCGCAATCGCGATTATGATCGCGTGCAACGGAGGGCGCGCGTGCACGTTCACGTGCACTGTAGCTTTAGGCCACGGCAGCACTTTGAAAAAGCCTCTTTACAAAATGTCTCGGCCAGATCAGCGCAAGCGCTGAATCAGGCGAGACCTAACAAGGAGAAATAATGCATTTCTCCTTGTTGCGCCAATTTAAGACCAGGATTTTCCTGGTCTAAATTTTGGCGCTGCCTCCTGTGTAGGCCAGGGGCAGCGTCATGTTGTGGTGGAACGCCCAACAAAAACCCCACTGCACACCCTTTCACGCTAGCCATAGTGTGAAAGGGGAGCCTTATGTATAAGGCAGGGTTATGACCTCTAGCAACAGAACTGAGCACTATATTCCTTGCTCTCCCCTAAAATGGGTCTTGGTTTTTTTTAAGATTACCTGGAAATATCAGCTTGTTCTTACTGCTAAACCAATTTGGTTTTTTAATTTCATTTCTATCGTAAATCATTGTTTGATATGCAGCTAAATAAAAGAAATTACTTTTAACTGTTGGGTTTTAACTTCATTCGTATCATCATGCTTGTTTGATACGCAGCTCAATTAAAGAACTCCCCGTTAGCTGCTGTTGTGTGCGCTTTAGCAATACTAATTTTAACCATGCGTTAGTCAGACAACTCCTCCAGGAATTGCCTTTCAAAAATTGTGAATTACAATTAATCACTGTCACACGAAGTACAAGTGACTATCGTACCCACGATGGAAAAGTCCAAAACTGGTCCTACTCACTACACAAGACGATTACAAGTGGACCTCCCAATAATCATAATCACCTATCACGGTGAGAGTGGTGCTGCAGTTTGGTGAAATAAACAATTCTATAGTATAGTTGTAAACCTCAACATTTTGTAGTACATATGAATCAATAAAATTATTTTTATTCCATAAGAATGTGACTTGGGGGGTTGTATGTAAATATCATGCAAAGGATTGTGGGATATGTGGGTGTCGCGCTCGCCGTCTGGTGATGCTGCTGAGTTGCGCAGCCCATCTGAAAGGCTCTTTGCATCGATCCTGGAAGGATGGAAAGCGGAGTTGCTTTTGCTGTGATTCAAACATAGGGGTACCGCCTTCACACAGGTGACAGGGAGGTTGTGTGGTAACGGGGTGTGACCATGTGAGATGGTGGGGGGAGGGGGCGGGGCGGTGAGAGGGAGATGGGTGCGGAGACAATGGGAATTAATAGGTGCTAAACACGGTGCCCGGAGCATATTACAAGAAAAGTATTAAAAGCAGTTTAGGAAGAATCACTCGAGCCGGTCAGCGGGAGGTGCTATGAACAACCTTCATGCAGATAGGTCAAAGAAATGCGCGTGAATTAAAGCTCAGCAGGAGGAGGCTGTGGCCGGCGGCCGCCACTATGTCAATTTCAATTTTAAACAAGCTTTGGCAACGCGGCCGCGACGAAAGTGAAAGTGATCGCAATCGCGATTACGATCGCGTGCAACGGAGGGCGCGCGTGCACGTTCACGTGCACTGTACCTTTAGGCCACGGCAGCACTTTGAAAAAGCCTCTTTACAAAATGTCTCGGCCAGATCAGCGCAAGCGCTGAATCAGGCGAGACCTAAAAACAAGGAGAACATCTGCCTGTTCTGGTGTGAGGAAACAAGGGCACAATCAAGAGTGAATGAGAAGAGAAATGAAGCACATGACAGAGGTTGTAGGACTGAAGCCGAGAGCTGAGAATTTCATGGCAAGTGCCTTGTGCACCATACAAAATATGTTAACAGTACATACCTACCAAGAACCATTATTTACTGGTAACATGGAGAAAGTCCATCTGAGATTTAGCAGAAACACACAGATGTAAATTTGATAACAAATGTGGCTGCTGCATTTTGCTCAATCTGAAGACGACAGATACGATGTTTAGCTAAACTAAACAAGACTGCATTCCTATAATCCAAAGGTAATGAGATATTTGCCTGGATTAAAAACCTTCTCCCTTAAATTCATAAGCAAAGTTACATTTTCCTTAAATTCTTCAAAAAGAATGAACATGAACTTGAGATCTTGTGACATGTAGGCAGAAGGTAAGATTAGGAATGATAGTCAGTGTAATGATCCGAGTACCCCGAGGGCAGAACCCGAGGTTGGTCCCGAAAGTGCCTGCAAACAACGTATCACCATCTGGCCAGGCGTCACCAGAGGATATAAATAAAAGGGTGAAATCGCGCGTGGTCTTCCGCCCATACCAAAGTACTTGTGTGCATGTGTGTACACTATTGGTTCAGCTAGGCTGCAGTCTCTGCCTGAACGGAGTTCAACCACCCCGTAATACTGGTGACAAGGGTGCCAGCTACCCAATGGCACCTCTCCACTCAGACTGTAGACACAAACCTGCTACCGGTGCAAAGATTGCTGCGCGGCAAGCCCGCTAACACCACCGCGCCTGCAGTGCCCCTCCTCACTGGTGATGCGTGTAGCGGCCTCGGTGAGTAACGCCACACTAAGGGGCAGATTTACAAGCCCCTTGCGCCTCATTTACGGTGCTGTTGCGTCACTTTTGTATACCCCATGGTGCGGGGTACTTACAACGTGACGCATCTGGGAGATGCGTCACGTTGTAAAGCCCTGCGCCACATGTAGACGTTCCTGCGCGGGGAGGGGCGTTCCGGCACAGGAACGCCTCCTAAAAGTGGCTGAGTGAAATCTACAAGATTTCACTCAGTCACTTTGAGGCCCATGCTGCGTCAAAACCCTGTGCCTGCTTGAAGCAGGCGCAAGGATTGACGCAGCATTAACAAGATAGGGCCCTCCAGAGCATTGCTGGAGCTGCATCGCGCTTGCGGCGCAACTCCAGCAATGCGCCACTTTTACGGCACAGATGCGTCACGCATCTGTGCCGTTTTTGCCCCATGGTGCGCCGCATTGTAAATGCAGCGCATCCATGGTGGCAGAGCTGTGGCGCACAATAACTGGTACATCCCTGCTGATATGCAGGGATGCGCCAGTTATTGTAAATATCCCCTAAGTGAGGTCTTAACGCCGCTGAGAATGCAGTGAGTCCTGCAGCCCCGCCCTCACAGACACCCACCCCAGCGCTGATCAGAGCACGTCTCCTCACACTGGCCGCTGAGCGATCGAAAGCAGCTGACACCCACATGCTGCACCGGGGCCCAGAACCATACATGAGGTGCTCACAAGACACAGCACCCCCAATTGGCCAATGATCATATCCTGCAGCAAGACCTGAAACACCTCGTGGAGCACCGAGGAAAAGCAGAGGGAGAGAAATAAAATAGAAAGAGAACTAAGACACCATAAAACAAATTGCCACAGTGTCACTGCCCAGGCAAGCAGGTCAAGAGGAAGAGGGCCAACAGGAAAATAGCAAAGGAAACAGCAACTGAAACCGGGACACAATTTGAACAGGGTGCAACCCTCACTGCGCAACAAAACAACACACGGCTCAGCGCTGTCTAGCACAGTAAAGCCATGCACGACCACCACACGGCACAGCGACCATGACAGACAGCGCTGTGCAAGCAGGCCCACAGCAGGCGCTACAAGCCAGACAACCCCCTGTCGGACCAGTCACACAGCACATACAAGTCAACGAGCTACCACCATTTAGTGAGCTTGCCGATCCTGCCAATGCATCCCCTATGTGGAAAATATGGATCAGCTGCCTATACAAATACTTAGTTGCAACAAGAGAAATGGACAACACCATCAAGAGGTTACTGCCAATGCATTTCGCAGGAAATATACAAACCTTTTGCGCATCTAACGAACACTGGAGCCGCCAACGACTACGACGCAGAGGTCAGAGTGCTGGACGCTCACTTTGACCTACAGCCCAATCAGGGTTATGAGCGATTCAAGGGCCGCCAACCCCGTCAAAGAGAAGGAGAGTCCATCAGCGAAGATCGCACCGGGGTCACGGTGGGGTACTGTGGGTGAGAAGAACATTCCCAAGAGGAATGCCCAGCACAAGGGCGGACATGCTCAAAGTGCGGCACCCTCAACCACTTTGCCGTTGCTTGCAGAGGTTGGCCAAGGAAAGGGGTGCATGTAGAAGGAGGCCACCGTCGAAGTCCGTAAGACAGCTAACCCGAGGACACAGACAGCTCGAAGATGGCCAGGGCACAGCCACCGCAATGACATCGCCTAGAAGATTCGTCCACTGATGATGAAAACAAATGCTATATCATCTCATTTGCCAGTGACTTAAAACGCAGGAGGCGTCCGCAAACTACATGTGTCATAGGAATAGCAGGATCCCGTGTCACGCCACTGATCAACACAGGCACATCCATCAATGTAATGGGCAGCCAAAAATACAAGCAAATACGGCCAAGGCCCCAGATAGCCCTGTCCCACGTCAAGATACTGACATACGGGAGCCAGATACCGCTACCCCTTAGAGGCAAGATGACAGTGCAGGTGAAGTCAGGAAACCAAAAAGTCACAACTACGTTCCACGTGATGGATGGAGAAGCTGACATCCTAGTAGGATGCCATACAGTGGAAGACCTCGGCCTAGTCACTTTTGCCCGTGCAGTCAAGGCCCTACAGACAGGTGAGACACTCAAACTATTCCCACACCTTTTCACTGAGCTAGGATGCATGAAAAGGCCACTGGTCAAGCTACAAATCGACAAAGGGGTTAAACCGAAGGCACTCTGTCACAGGTGCATCTCGTTCCACCTGCGGCCACTGGTCAAAACAGAGCTCTACAAGCTTGAACGGCAAGGTGTAATCGAAAAGGTCCCTGGCCTGACACCCTGGGTCTCGCCTATGGGAATAGCAGAGAATCCAAACAACCGGGAAAGATAAGATTTTGTATAGATATGCGCCTGCCCAATCAGGCGATCAAATGAGAGAGACATATAACATCGACTGTAGACGACATCATAGCTGATTTGAATGCCTCCCAATGACCTGAGTCCCACGAGGGCGGAACCCGGGGCTTTTCCCGGAAGGGCCTCCAAACAATGTATCACCCTCTGGCCAGGTGTCCTCAGAGGACATAAATGAAAGGGCGAAGATTGCTCGTGGTCTTCTGCCCATACCAAGGTACTAGTGGGCATGTGTGTACTCTATTTGTCCAGGTAGGCCGCAGTCTCTGCCTGAATTTAGTTCAACCACACTGTAACAGTCACACCTACATTTTTTATCATAGTAGCAGGGACTGGAGGTCAGCAACAAGCTGTGCAGCAGCAGGCTTCAATCCTAAAAAACAGCAATGCTCCTATGTTGGAAAACATACAGCTGTTCAAAAACAAAAAGTTTAAGCCTGAAGATTTTGTCAAGTCCTTCACAATAAAAGGGAGAAGGTATCTGTCTTCCTCACCACATTTAATATTTACTAAATCAAGACAGTTGATTTTAAAATGAAAATGAATAAACATGACCACATGCTCCCTGCCCATTGAGGCTCATGAAACATTTTAGGAAACATCAAAGTATACACCTAAAAAAGAGCATAATCACCCATTGCACGAAAAACAGCTGCTCATGTTTTGTTCGTTCAAGTTCTTCCGCAATAGCGTTTTCAACAGACCTAGATCTCAATGACGCAATAGGATATAATGGGGTAATTCCAGGCATTTAATGTAACAAGCCCAACGTGAAATGTTGGAAATTACGCAAGGTTACATCAGCGGCCTACTTTTACTCCGACATGCAGTAGCGTGGGTTTGAGATGATGATTTTAACAATTTTAACCTTTTTATGGAGGAGGTGGAGGATCACATGGTACACCATTGATCATGGGCATGGCAGGTCTGCTGCAGTGTGGTAATGCTTGGCTAGACTGTGGCATAACAGCCAGAGCTGACCATTTTAAAGCTGATGAACCTGGTTCAAGACCAGGTGAAGACTCCACATCTTGTGATTCTGAGCAAATCACTTAATCTCCCTGTGCCTAAAAATATTAATGTGTCCTTGTGTAATGTAACTAGTGCTCATGTGAAGCTCTCCAATACCTTTGGGTCGAGTTTTCGCTGTATAAAACTGCAAACAAAAAGTGAAAGAAAGGTACACACATGTACCCCTCAACCTTTATTAAGGCACACATTTACCATTAAACTGTAACAACTTGTTATACCTGTTGCTCAGCCAGGGTGACACTGTGACAGAATGTTGGTGAGTGGAATGTTGAGGAGTGTGTGAGGCAGTTGGTGGATGGGCTGAGCAGCAAGAGGGCTGCTCCTGGTGGGGCTCTACATTGTAACATCATACTTGGAATAAACCTACATAAAAACTACTTGGACCAAACCTTCTTCTGTTCACAACATTTTGGCGACGATTTGAGGAAAAGAATCTACATGTGCTACCTGAAAGGACTTTCATTATCAACTGTGAAGTTGTACTTGAAGAAGCTGGCAGCCCTTGCTCAAGGTAAATGATCTTTTTTGAAATTAGAGCTGTATGTTTCAGCAAACTGGCACCCCTGAACCCTACCAGTGACCTTGTCATCTATCGTCCACAACCCAAGTGTGCCAGCTCCTGTCCTTCTCCCTGTCCTGCTGCCTTGGAAGACTTAGCCCTGTCCTGCTTCATTGGGAGAGTGTCTCCAGTAGGTGGATTTTTACAGAGGACCGACTAGTCCCAGTCTCCTTGTGTTTTCACACTTCCAAGTGTCTCAGAGACGTACTTTACTTTGCTACAGCCATAACGGAGAAGACCCGCTGTTCAGAACCTAGCTCCGTGCCCTCAACAATAAACTGTTTCTCGTTACTGCCTGTTGCCAGCCTGACGTGCTACTAGTTGTGAGTACCTTACCTGCCATACCGGCTCTGCTTTCCCGCAACAACTCACCGGCACCCCAGAGAAATCAAAGAAATCGGCACACCCGGTGAGCTAATACTTTTATTGATTTGGGAAAGAGTGCTGGTGTGACTATGAGCACTTTGTGTTTTGCTGCGCATTCCTGCTACGTGTGTGTCCTCCATGGCAGTTGAACTACTGCCCCACATTCAAAACACATCACGAGCACACACAGAGCCTGTGCACTCTTACCTTCCTCCAGCTGCCCTGCGATGCCTTCTTTCGGTCCTCTGTGACGTCTGCTCATTCACGAGGCTTCTTCCTGTTAGGCACGTTTGGAAGCACGGTGATGCCGGGAGCCATACGGCGCGGCGTCACCGGTCCGTGGCGCCATTTTGGGTTTGGAGTGTTCCATCTGCAGAGTCCAGCGTGTATGTTCTTGCTTTGCCAACCACTTTGTTCGTCGAATAAAGTTCAAACAGAACTTGCACTGGTGGTGGTCTTCGGTTTGACTGCCGCTTTCTCTGTGTCATGAGCAGTCAACATGATTTGGGAGTTCATTGTCGCCAGCATGATGAGGAACATTGTTGTGCCATTGGAGGAATATGGATATCTGGATCAGCTTACTTGCGATGAATTTGGGTGAGATGTTGCTCATCAGGTTTTCTTCAGAGTCTGTACCGGACTGGACTTTAAGAACTGTGTGATGTTTTGATATCTTTATTCGTGTTCTTGTTCAACATACTTCTGTGTCTTAACTTGCAGTTCGCAGCTGCTTGTTGTTCTCCTTACTTTCGGTGTGTCATACATTTTGCGCATTCACAGTGAGAGTGAGAGTGTGAGATGACAATCAAATGAGCACATCTAAATGATAATGTTAGTTGTTTTGCTTTCATTCCGGTGGGGTGCACATGAGTGGTGTGTGCCCAGAAGTAGCTCACCACCGTGAGCCACATGTTTTTAAAAAACATAACGGGGTATTATTGAATTGTTTAAAAATGTCTTAATGTTCATTTCTGTCAGGGTTTAGTGATGCCACAGGTTACCCTACTCGTAGGAGGTTGTGTGGTCTCGGGGGTGGGCATCACCTTGTAATTCACACTGTTTTCCAGGTTGATTGCTGTAATGTTGGTGAGTTTTTACTTTATTTCCCCGCACGTCAAGGTTTGCGTGGGGAGTGTGCCTTTCAGGGCAAAGTTCCTAAGCCATGTTTTGTGCTTTTGCTTGTGTTCCGTGTAGTGTGTTTTCCACACATTCCACCCCAACTTGTGTTGGGGAAGTGCTGTAGTTACTGGGCAGTGTGTTGTGCCGTGTGGTATGTTTCCCACAAAATCCACCCCAACTTGCGTTGGGGGAAGTGCTGAAGTTACTGGGTGTTGTGTTGTGGCGTGTGGTATGTTTTCTACACATTCCACCTCAACTAGGTTTTGGGGAAGTGATGAAGTTTTCTTGTTTGGGTGTAGCATTCTGCACATGCTTTGTGTTGTGTCTGGTGTGTTTACCACACATTCCACTTCAACTTGTGTTGGGGGAAGTGTTGTTGTTGTTGTGTGTTGCAGTGTGTGCTTGCTTATGTTTTGTGTGGTGTTATACCACACATTCCACCTCAACTTTGGTTGAGGGAAATGCTTACTCTATGTGATTGACTTACCTACTACTTCCTACTTCCTACTAGGTTGTGGAACTTCTTTGTTCCGAACTAGGTTCCGTGTGGTCTTTTATACCACATCTTCCACCTAGACTTCTCACTTAGGTGTAGGGCAGTTTATGCCGTTTGTTCCCTGTGGGGTAGTTTTCCACACGTTCTAACTTTTTCTAACTGTTTTTTCTTCATTTTTTGGATTGTTCTCTTCTACACCTGGTGGTTGCCACCCTTTTGTCTTTTCTCATGTTTGCCTGGCCAGCTTGCATGTTTTAAGTTTCTGGGTGTGTTTCTTGATTGTGTTGTGGGAGTGTATGAATTTTGTTTTCATAGAAGGGGAGCTGGGGCATGTGTATATTCTGTTTATGGAACTTGTGTTTACTTTTCCTCTCTTTCCATTTTATTTCTTCTGCATGGAGTTTCTCCCCCTTCTTTTTCATGCTGATCTATCGGAACGTTGCCACCTGCTCATTTGTTTGCAATTATTCTGGTATCTTTCCGAGAGTTCCTTTGCAGTCACAATAAAGGAAGGAGATGAGTTATACCTGCTGCTCAGCCAGGGTGACTGTGTGAGAGAATGTTGGTGAATGGAATGTTGAGCAGTGTATGAGGCAGTTGGTGGATGGGCTGAGCAGCAGGAAGGCTGCTCCTGGTGGGGCTCTACGTTGTAACATCATACTTGGAATAAACCTACATGAAAACTACTTGGACCAGGCCATCTTCTGTTCACAACACAACTATTAAATCTGTCTGAGAAAGCACATGAACAAAGGATCACACTGACAGGAAGCTATTTCTTCTCATCTTGTCAGTAATGCACAGAAAAGCACCTGAGGTTTTTTATTTGCACACCAAAATAGTAATCCATACTGTTTCACATTCATATGGGTTATATGCAAGTTGCATGGCCAAATATGTTAATTCAACACTCATCAACAGTTCCATATTTCTAGTGTTGCTAAGTTTCCATTTATTCCTTTACTTAAAAGGGTTGCAGATTATGTAAAGTGAGTGCACGACTTCAGAGCGCTATAGTTAAATGTTACAAGTAGAAGAAGAAAGAAGACATCACTCTAGTTAGTGGAATTCCAAACCATACAATTGGAGCAAGGGTTATGTCCATGCCTTTCCATAACTAGATTTAGCTAGTTTCGAGGTGAGTACACGGTTAAAAAATATTCTGCGTTGGGTACAAATCCTGATTTGGTCGCATACTCCTGTTCGTGCCACCATCAGGATTGTATATAATATAAATGTATTGCATTATTGCTAGTTCAATAAATACCACACTCAGGAATTAGTATTTTATGGGTGGGCAATATGCTCCTGAGACGAGTCTTTCCTTTCCTCCCAGACTCCTCATGCAAAACTCTAATTCAGGCCCTGGTATTGAGCAGACTGGACTTCTGTAATACCTTGATGGTTTCAGCCAATGAGTCATCATTAGACTGTCTACAGGTAGTCCAGAATACTGCGGCATGACTGGTATTAAATGCCCCTTACAGAACAACCTCCCAGCCGCTTCTCCAACAGCTCCATTGGCTACCTGTGTGGAAATGCCTAAGGTTTAAGGTTTGCTGCATTGTTCATAAGGCGGTATATGGTAATGGTCCAGCTTACCTTACAGAGAAATTGAACAGCTATACTCCATCCAGGGATCTTCGCTCTGGATCCAAATCATTGCTGGTGGTTCCTCGGGTCAAGTTGCCACGGACAGGTGGGAAAGCTTTTTCGCATCTTGCTCCCCGCTATTGGAATCAGCTTCCCATCGTGCTGGGGCAATGCCAAGACCACCGTCAGTTTAGAAAGTCTCTGGAAAAGGCTCTGTTTTAAAACTATGGCCACGCCAGCCCTGAAAGACCATGAGCGCTGAGATACCCCTCCGGGGGTGATTCAGGCGCTATACAAACCCAATAAATAAATAAATAAATCTGGACCCACCCCATGAAACATTTCTACCCATCCATTGATATCTATAATAGTGATTGAGACAGTTGTTGTGTAACATGGTCATTCTTTGATACATACCTGTTTGTTTTACTGGTAGCAATAAAATTATTGTGGCTTTTCACCCAGTCGCTGACCCACACTATGCAACATGTGTACCCATCCCTTGGTGTCTGTATGTGATAGTTAATCTGTCAAATAATCAGTATTACATACCTATCATTTGTTTTACAGGTAGCAATAAACTGGTGACTGTGGCTTTTCACCCAGTCGGCTGATCCACGCCTCTGGGAGTTTGGCTGATGTCACAGAATGGAAGGCACAGGTGAATTGTCATTGAACTCTTGTGAGCCTGGGTATGTCCAGCCCTTTCCAAAACTAGATCTAGCCAGTTTCGAGGTGAAATAGACAGAAAATATTCTATGTTGGGTGCAGATCCCGATCCGGTGGCACACACCTGTTCGTGCCACCATCAGGGTTAAATATAATATAAATATGTAGCATTATTGCGAACTCAATAAATACCACACCCACTGGTATCTGTATTTTCCGGATGTTCAATTTGCAGCTGGATTTGCACCCAAAGCATAACGAGGACCCACACTATGCAACATGTGTATCCATCCCTTGGTGTCTGTAATAGTGTATGTGATAGTTAATCTGTCAAATAATCAATATTACATACATATCCATTTGTTTTACAGGTAGCAATAAAGTGGTGATTGTGGCTTTTCACCCAATCGGCTGACCCACGCCTCTTGGAGTTTGGCTGATGTCACAGAATGGAAGGCACGGGTGAATTGTCAACGAACTCTTGTTGAGTTCACCTCAGTTTAATGGTTGCTGTTCCTGACCTCAGTTGCACAGAACATTAAAACAGTTCAAAAGGAGTTTTAGTGCAACCTTTCTCCCCATTGTGAAACCACCTAAAGTAAACATCAGCAATGAGTGAAAAAGGCGAGCAAATCTCATGCAGAATGTTATGTAATAGAACGAATATATTTCCAAATGGGAGTATTTCAATCGGGAAAAGTGTGGGAACGCTTGGTGGTAGACATTTTATGGACCCACACAGATTCTGGAGGTTTACATCACAGAGATGTTAGGAAAATGTAGGGTTTTAGGCAAGGTTGTAGGGCACTGCGGGTAAGAAAACCTCATGGGTCCATGCAAGGCACACCACCCCAGACTTTCCTGTGACCAACTTTCCAAAACTGTCTTGGTTTGGTAAGTTTTCCTGGGTGGGGGCCAAGCCCAGGTCCAAATACTTCAGCTGCCCCCAGCACCAAAACAGGTCATTTTTTGGCAGAAAATGCTGTCTCCACTTTGCATTTTGGAATCTTTTGTGTCATGGGCTCTAGACCCATCCACACAAGTGAGGTAGCGTTTTTATCAACAGAAGTGTGGAACGCATAGTAATATAACATTTGATATTATGAATTGAATTTCTCTCCATTATTGGCTTCCAAATGTTAGCCAAAGTGCAAGGAAGATCACATTTGCAAATGCCCCCAGAATCACATGATAATATGGGTAACACCTAATTCAGAGTTGTACAAATACCAACTAAAGTCAGTGTTATGTATACAATCAATCAATCAAATGCACTTTATTTGGTTTTTGCATAAAACCATAAAAGTAATCTAAAACAGTACATTATACAAAAAAACAACATGATTGGCAGCTCTTTTTTAAGAATCACATTATACAGTACATATTCGAGCACAATTTAAAAATGGGGATGAATGCCAAGGATTTAAAAACACTGGAAGCCTAGCTATGCAAGATGGTCCCCAGTCAAACATGCTAAAGCACGTAGCAGTCACTGAGAGCCATAATCAGTTAATCGCAGCAGGCTCTAAGCCTCACTGTTGATTTAAAAAAGTTAAGGACATGGAAGACAGTGTTGCCTGATAACATTTGTAAAAATATAAAAGCTGGCCGCACCTGCCTAAAATCCAGTAGTTTCAAAATTGGAATAAAAAAAAAAATCCGGGGATCTTGTAAAAGTTACAAAACATTATAAAATGAAGCATGTCCTGCGTAGGCTTGCTGTCGTAGCCACAGGACTCTAAGTTCTGACCTTTACTACACCCATGTGGCTGTGCCAGCAGAAGGTGGAAGAGATCAAAACGGAACCTATTTAGTAAAAAAAGGTCATGAGCACTAAAGGACCCTAAAAGGTATGGCTCAGTAGATTGTACAGTTGTCAAAATAACAAACATAAAAACACTAGGGGCAGTATGTCACGTGACTGCACCGGCGCTAGTTGTCGCTGTGCGCCAGAGTATGTTTGTGTTTATGTGCGTTTGCATCTGTGCCCTAATACAATATGCGCACAGACGCAAACGCACATAAACATAGAGCGCAAAGTCTGTGCCAACATCACGGCTCATTACAAACCGATCCTCTGTAATGCCATTGGGCGCATACTCTGGCGCACAGCGACTACTAGCGCCTTGGAAGTCATGTGTAATACGGCCCCTGGTTTTCTCAGCTCACACCCCTCCCTTTCGACGGTCCTCAGATTAAGAAAGGTCTCCTTTACCCAGCTCAGATCCTTCTTGTGCACAAATTCCGGGTTGGAGAATAGTTCTGCTCTTCCCAGCCTCCCAAAGCATTTCTTAATGTAGTTCAGCCACGGGATATAATGGGCGTGATCAAGGCCCATACACTCCTTTAAAATTAATTTACTTAGAGTCGGTCCCTGGAAAAACTATTGCTCCAACCACAATGTAAGAGGTCGAAGGGCCAACAGTACCCAGAGATAGGGGACCCCCAGCTCTTTGTGAACCATGAAGTACCCTGGGGCACACATAAAAGGCTTTTCAGAAAATAGTTTTCAACCACTTGTAATTCCTCGTGGTAATATGGCCTCAAATTTCACTGCCGTAGGAGACTTCAGCAACGCACTTTGCCTGATATAACTGCAGGAGTGCCGCGATCGGTCTCCTACCTAGTTTTGAGGCAAAATTTAAAATAGCAGTGTTAGCACACTCTAAATCTCCCTTCTTAATCCATGTTAAAGGCCCCCATTTCATTTTGTTGTCTGTCAGGACCCCAAGGTAAGAAAAAACCTCTGTGCGGGAAACCATGGCGGCACCAACCCTGAACTGGTACCGCTTTTTTGTACAAGGTCCCACCTGCATGACATAGGATTTGAAGTCATTTATGGACAGGTCCAAATCTTCCATGAAAGAAGAAAAAGAACTATGCAGAGATTGTAACCCTCTAGCGGTCCGGCCCGTAAGGACCTCGTCATCCGTGTATAGCAAGACCGGCAGGCCATGCCGTACCACCTGGGGGTAGTCTACCGTAGTTTACAATAGAATCTGATTGTTTGTTGATATATAAATTAAACAAGAAGGAAGCTAAGATACACACGCTGGTGTACTCCTCTTTTAATGGGGAACTGGCGAGATACCTTGAGCACTTGTGAGTAACGAACCTCGGCCTTGTGGTTATGGAGATTTTCAAGGCAATGAAAAATATCGCTGTCCACCCCCATTGACAGCATGGTCTGCCAAAGCTTAATTCTATTCACGCCATCAATGAAGGCCAGATAGATTGTCCCAGGGTGGGCGACCGCATACTTGTTGAGGATCAGATGTAAGTTAAGACATTGGGCCACGGTTGACCTTCCGGCACGAAAACCACACTGGATGTCGGTTAAGATGATATTATTAACTGCCCATCTGGTTAACCTGTCTAAAAGAACATGGCCGACCACCTTAACCACCGAGTCCAACAAAGGTATGGGTCCATAACAGTGGGTACTATCCCTGTTCCCCCTTTTTAAAAACTGGGACAATGGTGGAGGTGGCCCAGGAACCAAGAGGGCCAGTTCAGGCCGCAGCATTAATAACGGCCATCAGAACAGGTGCCCAAAGATTCGGATTTATATAAATTCTACGGAATATCGTCGGGCCCGGTGCTCTGTTGTTAGGCAACCCAATGTTACCTTTCCTGATCTCTTCAACCAAAACGACCAGGGATGATTTAACCTTCACCTCTCCAGGTAATCTATTCCTATATGGTGGGCATTAAAACATAACCACAAAATGATGCACCCATTCCGCCGCCGTTATATGGGCTTCCACCACATTTCCTGCGTTCTTGTTTAAAAAAGGGCTGTCCATAATGCCCCAAAACTTGTCACTACTCTTCAAGGTACTTGCCTCAATTAAGTCCCCTCCATGTTTCCTCCTTCAATGCTGCCCTACGTCTGGCTAGTTCTACTTTATACTCCCTTCTGCGGGTTTTAACTAGGACCATATCCCTTGGACTCTTGCCAAGCACTTCTTTCAGGTTCCTGGCGACACAGGAGCAATCAGAATGAAACCATCTGGCAACAAGATAGCCAGATACCGCACAAACGCTGAGAAGGTTTGATATTGTAAAGGCAATTACTTTAAAGGCTTCTATAATTTCACCCGGGTATGTTAACAGGGCAGTACACAGTGCTAGCTCAGTATCACAGCAGGCAGATAGAGTCATAAAATGACTCAGGAGTTATCAGAGCCCATTTTAAGCTTCTTCATCCATACTTTTCTTTCAATACTCCGCTCCTCACTACCCCCCCGGGTGTACACCAAGGAAGGCCAGCTAATATGCGCACATAGGGGATTATGGTCACTATGGATGCTTGCCTCGATGGAAAAACTCGAGATCAATCGAGCAGTGGTGATGATATAAGAATGAAATCCATAATTGAACTTCCGCCACATCCTACAAAAGTTGGGTTGGAAACCTTACTATGTGGGTCCAATGTGAACAAAGACGAGGATAAATGAGAGTTGTGTAATATATCATTAAGGGAGTCACCTTGTGCGGTATGTTCAAAGTGAATACCCTTCACATGTAAACAAGCCAAATCAATAGAGTTAGTTTTCTTTGGATCCCCGCATGGGTGAATAATAAAATCCCTGGCTATCATAAAATTACCATGGACTACCATGAGCTGGTCTCTTAAAAAGAAGCCCAACAATGATATGTAACAAACTTCTGATGGGCAGGAGATTGAGTTGTAAAAGATCGGAAGTCCCAATTTGCTTGACCCTTGCATAATAACATTGATTATGAACAGGGATTATCTGTAGGCAACACTGATACATTACAGTCTAATGCTAAGGAAACATAAGTTAAAAGATCATTGTTTGATCTTCCTGAGCTCGTGGAGACAGCCGGGACAAAAAAAACTTGTAACCCTCCAAGTGGAAATCATTTATAGGTGCCCAAGTTTCCTGTTAGGTGATCAAAACAAACATTTTTATAAAAAGGAGCCATGAAGGATCAAGAAACTTGTTGTCCAGGCCAGGGATATTCCATGAGATGAGATTACAGCCCTTTACACCCATGTTACTGCAGCCTTGATGGGAAATGTCCTGTTAGCAATTTGGTGTCCTTGGTTCCCGAAGAACTGTCTCACTCAGTCAATCACAGGCGTCCAAGGTGCCCAATGGTGCGAAACTGTTTGATAAAACCAGGGGAGATGGGGCGATCATCTGCCCTCCGTGTAGGTCCCGATAAACAAGAGGCAAATTATTACGGGTACCTGTGACATTAAAATGCCTTGATGGAGAGGGAAACTGCATCTGCCTTCCAAATGGGACCTCTCTGTTGGGGAACGTAGTGTTCCTGCCTAGGTGTTCAGGTTTATAGGAAAAGCCAAGGGGGAGGGCCTTAATAGATGACTACGGGCAAAGGGAGATATCAATGTGAGAAAAATATGAAGCCAGGATCCTTTCTGCAACATTCTATTTGTTGAAGTTGATAATGACACAGTCACCTTTATACGACTTTCTGGATCCCCCTACCCAATTCACCCTGCGCACCATGTTTATGTGTTTTCCCGCCCTTAAACTCAAGGTGGTGTTACGGGACAGCCAATGCATGGCTTTATTCTTCAGTTGGAAAAAGTCTTCTTAACACCTAGAGGAAGGGTTGGCACATTCTCCAAAACCACAACGTATGGTGTTGAAGGAGATGAAGGTCTGGTTAGAGCTCCTCTCTCCTCCATTTGATGTTGCCCCTGTGCTCAAGTTTCCGGGGTGCGAATGATCCAGGGTGGAAACCCTGCACACAGGATCTTTGTGTATAGACCCATCTGGTTCTGTCCAGGACCGAGGATTCAAAGTGCAGGAAGTATTAGCCCCCATTGCAAGCTTTGAAGGGTGGCAGTAGCTGCTCCCTATGGTTTATTTGTGGATCAGCTGTAATAGGCCCCTCTGTTGCAGCATGGCCCATCATTGACCCTGGTCCCATGTTAACTACCTCCCCCCTAGATGAAATACATTGTTTAAGTTCAGAGAGTCCCCTCTCTATAGAGGTGAGGCATCGGAGAAGGGGGTCAAGTTTTGTGTCTAGTATAGCCCTTATAGATCCCAGTAATAGATCCAAAGTGGCCATCATATCTCCCTTAGGGGAAACATTGGTTACATCGCGGTCTTCACACCGCAATACCTTTACAACGCGGGCATTACAACGCAAGTCATTAAAATGACTTGCACTGGATGGCGCTCTAAGCTAAGGAATAGTATGATTTAGTATTCCAACACCTTCCCTACTGTAACGTAGGCTGGAGTTGGAATTGTAAATCATACTATTCCTAAGTCCAGTGCCCTCCAGCGCAAGTCGTTGTAATGACTTGCGTTGTAATACCTGTGTTGTAAAGGTATCACAGTGTGAAGACCGCGATGTAACATCGTATATTCCTCCCTTAGTAAGTGCTTGCTCAGAAGGCGATTTATGGTGTGACCCCTCATCCCTCGGCCTTTTTGCTTTCCCTTCAATCGTTGGGCCCTTTCTCTTCGTTCCTGAGCCTGGTCCAGCCACTGTTACTCCTCTCGTCCTCAGTTGCAGGGATGACATGTTAGCAGCTAACTGCTTATCAGGGCTACTGATAGCTGACTCCTGGGCAGCGTGTAGGTTGACCACCTCACATTGGAGACCAGTATAGTGGGAGACAGGGGTATAGAATGACCAACTACACAGCTACCTATGCCCCCTGGTTCCAGCGTTGGAGATACGTTAGATGATACTGAAGCGGGTTCAGAAGTCGCCTGAGCCATAGGCGGATCAATGAGAGGATAGCTAATAGGAGAGAGGGAAAGGTGCCGTGTAGCCATCTCTATCTCCTTGTCTAGGACTCCGGCTGTCCTTAATAGAAAGGAGTACATGGTAACTACAGTGCTGGTTGTGGCCTCCTCAGGCAACAGCTTTGCCATGCGTTTATCCATGCTGATCCAGGAAGGGGACGCAATCCACTCTCCACACTCCTATTAAGGCCTACTAAGGCCAGAGGTGGCAACTACTACTGCTGCGGAGCCGGTGGGGAAGATGTGAAAATTTAGAACAGGACCAATACAGCCAATAGAGGCAATTGGAGACAGAAACACGAGGCAAACACCAGATCACGGGGCAAAACCGAGGCAGATATTAAGGAGGTAGCACAAAGTAACACCGCCCTTTTCTATCTTCATCCTGGGCACTGTGCTAGACTGGTCTCAAGTCCCCCGCTTCGCTTCGCCGGCTCCACTGGCTGCCAATAGAACAGAGATCAATCAATCAATCACGGGTTTGTTAAAGTGCGACTACTCACCCGTAAGGGTCTCAAGGCGCTGTGGAGGAGGGGAGGTGCAGGTTCCAGTCCATCAAGGAGTGGGTCTGTCGAAGAGCCAGGTTTTGAGGCTTCTCGTGAAGATGGGGAGCGATGTTTTCTGCCAGAGGTGGAGCGGGAGGGAGTTCCATGCTTTGACCGCGAGGAAGGAGAAGGAGCTACCTCCTGATCTGGTCTTTCTGGCGCAAGGGACCACGGCATAAGAGAGCTGGGCTGATCATAGGGTTCTTTGGGTTTGCGTGGAAGTTGATTTGGCTGTTGAGGTATGCTGGTCTGGTGTTGTGGAGTACTTTGTGTGCGTGGGTGAGGATCTTGAAGGTGATTCTAGCCTCGATAGGGAGCCAGTGGAGTGTGTGCAGGTGTTGGGAGATGTGGCAGTGTCGTGATAGGTTGAGGACCAGTCTTGCGGCAGAATTTTTATAAATTTCTGAAAAAAAGAGTTAATTTTAATACATTATGTGACAAAATCAGTAGTGTGACAAAACCTGAGGCTGGCCCTCTGCAAAGCACATGGCGGGGCCCCCCCATGCTCCGGTTCCAGTCAGGAGCTCTTTGGGTAGGGGCCTACCACCCATGCACAGTGCCGGTGGGTGCCGCCTGAAGACTGGGAGCCCCGCCCACACCCTGGTGGCTGAAGAGGCTATTGTTACGCCACTGACCAAAATGACAAAAATCTAATTATTAGAACCGGTGTTATGAATTTTTAAAGTATAAGGTAAAAACTAGCACTTAAAAGATCAAAGCACCAACCGAAGACATCTAGTCAAAGTAAAAAAATATGGCTGACCACAAAGGAGCACGATGTTCGGAGAGGGTAGAAGTTCAGCGGGGCAAGGCTATAGGCAGAGTCTGAGGATTGTCGTTGGGGAGCTGCTGAACTAAGTGACAGTGAAGATTTCTTTGTTCGCACATAGAGACTTTTTGGAAAGTCCGAAATCTCCAGCGGAATGAAGCTGGAGGCTGTAAACGATGTGAGTTTCAAGAGGTCGGATGACAGCTGAACAGGATTTGCTGCAGCAGAGAAGAACATAATGAATTACATAGCGCGCGCTGCAATTCATTTTATTTATTTATTTACTTACTTAACTCCGTACGGCCGTATGCCGGAGTTTACTACCCCCACCCTGCCCCTCCCCGCCTCACTGAACTGCAGCACTCCCTCGAGTAGCCGCCACTGGGAGATTACACAAGTAGTCTGTAGTCTTCCAAATGATAAGGCACCTGGCTCAGGCAAGCTCACTGCATCTTTTCACAAAGAATACGCCACCCTACTGATCCTACACTTATTATCCATGTTCCAAGCCTAAAGAACTACCACGGTCATTGTCACTATACTCACACCAGGTAAGCCTGCTAACCAATGCAACTCATTTAGGCCATTGTCTATACTAAATATAGACAACAAAATACTGGCCAAACTCAAAGCTAGCTGTCTACTCCCCCCTTCTTCCAGATATGGTCCGACCAGCTCAATAGGGTTTTGTACCTCACGGATCCACTACACACTGCACATTGTTTGGGGTCATTTACAGTGTGGACCCCGGTTTGGAAGTGATCGCCGCTCTTCTGGACGCCACTAAGGCATTTAACTCTCTAGAATGACCTTTCTTATTTACCCTCCTTTGAGTCCCTCTAGTAGTCATGGGTTCATCAGTAAAATAGGGCTCAAACAGCAGGGCAGGCCTCTGAGGTTTCAAGGCAGACTTCAGGCAGAAAAAATGTAAATCCAGGTGTAGCAAGGTAGTGTTCTGAAATACACAGCAGTAGTCTGTTTTCTGAGAGTCTCACCGCAAGTCCAGAAAGTGAAGTTAAGAGTGGGACTCAAAGTCCCATTTTTATACCCTATGCTCCCTTTGAAGTAGGAGAAGTTTCTCGAGAATTCCCACTGAAGTGCTTGAGGTTTCCTGACTCCCCTGCCTTATATCCAAGCTGGCTGCAATGCAGTGGTGACTCGTTTGTTGTGTGAAGGCAGAGCACAGCTTGTTAAGCTGCAAGTGGGGCTGTGCCCAGCACCACCTCCCCCCATCGAGCCAGTTAATGGCCCATCCAGGCACACCAAATCTGTCTATAGTGTGGCTCTCTGGTGGGAATATATAAACTCCAACTGCCACCTACACCCAGTCATGTGACCCAAGGACAAGCTGAAGGCACCAAATACTTACGGCAGGAAAACTTTCTAAAAGCAGCATTTTCAAAATTGTAACTTAAAATACGACTTTACCATTAAGGATGATTTTAAGTACAATTTCTCAGACACCAAACACGAAATACTTACATGTTCCCAACCAAAAGATATTAAATATAATAAAGCAACCCAATGTTATCCTATGAGAGAAGTAGACCCCATATTAGTGAAAAACGAATTTAGGTGTTTTTCACTACCAAGACATGTCAAACTTGAAAGTATACGTACAAACATTTAATTACAATTGCCCTGTCCTATGGGCTACCTAGGGCCTACCTTAGGGGTGACTTATATGAGTTAAAAGGGGAGTATATGTCTTGGCAAGGGGGTTATATTGCCAAGTCAAATTGGCAGTTCAAAATTGCATTCAGGCTGCAGTTGCAGACCAGGGACATGTTTTAAGGAGATACTTAAGTGGATGGTAAAATACGTGCTGCAGAGACTTAGTAGCCTGTTGTTGGAAAACCACACTCCCACTCTGAAAGGGTGGTGGTGGTCCTCCGGACACACTGTGGTAGCTTGGCTCGAGTGGTCAGGAATCAGGCTCCGTGCTAAGCATACGACATACCCAAACAATAACCATGCGTGCATCCGTTCCAAAAACGACTCTACACCGTAAAAATTATGAAAATATCTTTCTTTATCTTCTTTTTCTCTTAGTTGCTGATTGGATGAATAAATAACAATCACAATATACAAACTTTTTAGATAGTGCAGGTCAAATAAATACTGGCTTAATGATTCAATAAATAGGGGTGATCATAAATAAAGAAGGCATAAATATAAGTGCAATACATACAGGCAATTAAATATTCTGAGGCAATAAATGCTGTAACCCAATAAATATTGTGCATCAATAAATACTGTGGACCAATAAATACAGTGGAACAATAAATAGGTTAAATACAATAAATACAGTGCCCCCAATAAATACTTAAAAGCTGACAGTGACACTCATGGAATCAGATCACTTTTGAATTCCTAAGGGCTGATTTGGCCCAGGCACAGCTTGTGGGGATGTGGAAGGCTTGAGGGTGTCTACTCCCTGGCTTGGACAAGGCTGAGGCCTAAACTGAGGTAGATAAAGGTGGGAATACCAGAGACCTGGCTCTCTCTCTCCACACCACCTCTCTAGATTAGTCCCAGTTCACCCCTGGCACAGTCAGGTTGGTTCTAGCACCTCCCTAGCCCCTTAGAGCAGTCTCTCAGGTCTCCACAGGGCCTTAGGCGCCCTCTACTCCACTTACTGCCCTTTTTCTGATGCTCCGACGCCGCTGGAGTCGTGTCGATGCCGTGAGGCGGTTCCGGTCCGATGTCGGCGGCCTCGGCACAATGTCAGTTCTTTGACGGCGCCGGCAGGCGGCTCCGGTCTCGATGTCAGCGGCCTCGGTTCGATCTCGACCTCCGTTTCGATGGCGTCGGGCAGTCTTTACTCGACGTCGACTTCGGGTGGCTCCGGTCCGATGGCGACCTCGGATTCGATGACGTCGGCCGGCCTTGCCTCGATGTCGACTTCCGGCGGCTCTGGAGTGCGATCCTCACTCCCGACCTCCGGTGCTCCTCTCCTTAGGTTTCCGGCGACTCCGGAGTGCGACCTCCACTCCCGACCTCCGGCACGATTCTCACAGGTTCCGGCGACTCCGGAGTGCGATCCTCACTCCCGACCTCCGTTACACTTCACCTCGGTCTCCGACGACTCCGGAGAGCGGACTTCACTCCTCCGATGACGCCGCTCACTCGACCTCGGGTGACTTCCTCCTCGACCCCTGGTATTCCTCACGACCTCTGACGGCGCCCTCTCTCGACCTCTGGCGGCTCCGGGTACGACGTCTGCTTTTCCAGTCAGCGCCGCTTCTCCACCTCGGGCTCCAGGTCTTAGGCTACTCGACGTCGGACTCCAGTGAAACCAGTTTCCAGGTCAGGATCTTGCTGTTCTCTTGTTTCTAAGGCCTGTTCCTGCTGTCCAGGTCCTTAGGACGGTTTTTCTGGCTTCTTCCCACACAGGGCTCTAGGCTGGGCTCCGTCAGTAGGGACTAGTATCAAGGGTGGGTTTATGGACCCCACTCCAGGCACAAGTTTCCACCCCTGCTGCTTCACTCCTTCCTCCTTCAAGTTTTTGCTGCTCACTCTTCACCAGTCAGGTGCCAACTGCCAGCTCCAACTGCCAACTCTCTGTCTTAGCTTCCCAACATTCTAAACCGCCTCCAACTGTCACAGGGTTCTGGAATGTTCTGGAAGGTGCTGGTAGGTTCCAGTGGATGCTGGTGATGTCACAGGTGGCCACCATTTTGTGCTCCAGGCCCTCAGACAGAAGTTTCAGGGGTAGGTAAAATGGCTCCCTGAATCTGCAGCAACACGAAAAAGTCTGGTGGTTCCCAAAAAGGAAAAATTCAAACAGGGTTTGAGGCAAAAGTGGGACAAAATAAATAATGATGAGGAGGGACCACCCAAAGGGCTGACAGGTCTAACACGCGTCCCCCCCAGCTGAAAGTGGGGAGAGCTACCCAACCCCTTGGGAGTTCTCATCACTAAGGCGGAAATACCTTGAGAGACCGTCTGCATTGGCGTGGTCCACTCCAGGCCGATGTTCCACCTGAAAGTCCATTCCCTGTAGGGAAATAGACCACCTCAACAACTTGGGATTCTCCCCCTTCATTTGCATCAGCCAACGAAGGGGTCTGTGGTCGGTCTGAACTAGGAAGTGCGAGCCAAACAGGTATGGCCGCAACTTCTTCAGAGCCCATACCACTGCAAAGGCTTCACGCTCTATTGCACTCCACTTCTGTTCCCTGGGAAGTAGTCTCCGGGATAGGAAGACCACGGGTTGATCCAGACCCTCTTCGTTGAGTTGCGATAACACTGCCCCAATGCCATGTTCTGATGCATCTGTCTGGACAATGAACTCCTTGGAAAAGTCTGGGGCCCTTAAGACCGGGGCCTCGCACATGGCTTTCTTCAATCTCTCAAAGGCTTGCTG
The DNA here is from genome assembly GCF_964204655.1 of Triturus cristatus. NCBI lineage: Eukaryota > Metazoa > Chordata > Amphibia > Caudata > Salamandridae > Triturus > Triturus cristatus. The sequence continues at coordinate 780,926,255 of NC_140586.1, read as the reverse complement.
ACAAGCCTCCGTCCAGACTACCCGTCGAGGTTGTTTCTTGGACGTGAGCTCCGTGAGGGGGGCTACGATGGTACCGTACCCCTTCACGAAGCGGCGGTAGTATCCCGTGAGGCCCAAAAATGCTCGGACCTCAGTCTGTGTCTTGGGGGGTTCCCAGGCCATGATGGCCTCGATCTTCGCCTGGAGGGGTTGCACCGCTCCCCTACCCACCAAGTGTCCAAGGTACACTACCGACCCCTGCCCGATCTGGCACTTGCTGGCCTTGATCGTCAATCCAGCTTGTCTCAGAGCCTGGAGAACAGCTTGCAGGTGACGCAAGTGATCCTCCCAGCTGTTACTGAAGACGGCTATGTCATCCAGATAAGCAGCAGAGAAACTCTCCATTCCGGTGAGGATCTGGTTTACCAGGCGCTGAAACGTGGCAGGTGCGTTCTTGAGCCCAAAGGGCATCACACAGAACTGGTAGTGGCCATTGGGCGTGGAGAAGGCTGACCTTTCCCTTGCTCCATCAGTCAAAGAGATCTGCCAGTACCCTGAAGTAAGGTCAAAGGTACTTAGATATTGGGCAGCTCCCAGCCGGTCAATCAATTCATCCGCCCTAGGGATCGGATGAGCATCAGTTTTGGTCACTGAATTCAGTCCCCGATAGTCCACACAGAACCTCAGTTCTGGTTGGGCACCCGGTGGTGCAGCTTTTGGTACTAACACCACCGGACTGGACCAGGGGCTGCTAGAAGGTTCGATCACTCCTAGCTCCAGCATCTTAGTGACTTCACTATGAATGCTGGCCTTCACCTTGTCTGACATCCGGTAGATCTTGGACTTCACAGGTGGGCTGTCTCCTGTGTCCACGTCATGGACGCACAGGTGAGTCCTACCCGGGACAAGGGAGAACAACGAAGAGTACTGCCCCAGGACCTGGCGACAGTCCTCCTGCTGTTCAGGAGTTAGAGATGGGGAGAGAATCACTCCCTCCACCGACCCATCCTTCTCTTGAGACGCAAACAGATCAGGGAGAGGCTCGCTTTCCACGTCCTCTCCTCCGTCAGTCACCATCATCAAGATGACTTCGGGCCTCTCGTGGTGGGGTTTGAGGCGGTTGGCATGCAGCACCCGCAGGGGCTGACGAGGGGTCTTCAGGTCCACCAAGTAGGTAGCCTTACCCTTCTTCTCCAACACCTCAAAGGGTCCTGACCAGCGATCCTGGAGGCCACTAAGCTCTCCTGGTTCGATCACCCACACCTTCTGGCCAGGCTCCAACTCCACCGGGTGAGCATTGTGGTCATACCACGCCTTCATCACTGCTTGGCTGGCTTCCAAGTTGTCAGAAGCTTGCTTCCACAACTTAGCCATTTGGCTCCGGAAGGCCAGCATGTAGCTCACCACATCCTGGGGAAGCTTTCTGGGAGTTCTTTCCCATCCGTCTCTCACCAGGTTGAGAGGTCCACGTACAGGGTGCCCATACAGAAGCTCGAAGGGGCTGAAGCCCACTCCCTTCTGTGGCACTTCCCTGTAGGAAAAAAGTAAACAGGGTAGGAGGACGTCCCATTTCCTCCGCAGGCTTTCAGGCAGACTTCTGATCATGCCCTTCAAGGTTTTGTTAAACCTCTCCACCAGACCATTGGTCTGGGGGTGGTAAGGAGTGGTGAACCGGTATGTCACTCCACACTCCTTCCACATGGCCCGCATGTACGCTGACATGAAGTTGGTCCCCCTGTCGGACACAACTTCCTTGGGAAAACCCACTCGGGTAAAGATTCCCATCAGGGCCCTAGCCACAACAGGTGCTGTTATGGTCCTCAGAGGTATTGCCTCTGGGTACCGTGTGGCATGATCCACCAGAACCAGGATAAACCTGTGACCAGCTGTAGTCGGTGGATCTAACGGACCCACAATGTCGATGCCCACCCTTTCAAAGGGGGTGCTAACGACAGGAAGTGGTTCCAGGGGAGCTTTCAGCTTCACCCCTGTTTTCCCACTGGCTTGGCAAGACACACATGTCCGGCAGTAGGTATCGGACGACACTTTCATCTGAGGCCAATAAAAGTGTGGGACAAGACGGGCGAAGGTCTTGTCTTGCCCCAGGTGTCCTGCCAATGGTATCTCGTGAGCCAACTCCAGAAGGAAGGCTCGATAACGTTGAGGGACTACCAAGGCTCGTGACGATCCATGTAGGGGTGCCTTGGGTTCACTGTAGAGGAGGCCATCCTCCCAGTAAACACTGTAGTTCCCTTCAACGTTCCCTGCTGCCTGGGCTTCGGCCTGTCGCCTTAGCCCCTCAAGGGTAGGGCACTCCCTCTGGCCCTGGCAGAATTCCTCCCTGGACGGGCCTCCCTCCACGTGCCACTCGGCCGGGATGGGTAGGTCCTCCAGGTTAGTAACGTCCCCCACCGCAGACTCCTGGTCCACCACCTCCGGTGGCCTATCCGTCCTACGGGGTGGGGACGCCGAGGCAGGCTCCTCCTGTCCTCGGTTCTTCCCTTGACTGGCAGCTGGCTGGGCCTTTGTTCCAGGCTCCAGCCGAAATGAACTCCCTCTTCGGGTAGTCGCGGACCTTGTGCTAACACAGGCCCAATCAGGTGTACCCAGCATCTCGGTGAGAGTCCGGTATTCCACCTCCTTCCAAGCGTTGTGCTCCATGTCATTCCCCAGCAGACAATCGACTGGCACGGCAGGGCTTACGGCAACTCGAAGTGAACCTGCAACCCCCCCCCATTCAAAGGGAACCTCGGCCACGGGATAGTGGCCTGTTCTGCCGTCAGCCATCGCGGCTGGGTGGAGTACATCGGGAATTACCTGCTCTGGAGACACCAGTTGGCTACGCACCATAGTCATACTGGCTCCTGTGTCTCTCAGAGCCTCCCCTCTTTGGCCGTTGATGGTGACCCACTGCCCATACTTTGCGGTATTTGCGGGCACCTGGATCTTAGGAACCATCTCCCGTTCTCCCAGGGACACTAAAGTGACACCCGCCCACTCCCTTCCCTTAGTTAAGGGCATCTCCTCCCCGAGCACTACACTAGCTACTCCGGGGGTCTTTCCTCCAGTGGGAGGGGGTGGTCGTTTCAAGCACTTCGGATCTCCTTTATAGTGTCCAACGCCACCGCACTCATAGCAATGGACAACCCTTGGCTGCTGACTCTGGCCAGGATTAGGGTTTCTGGGCGGGTTAGCCCTAGGGGTGAATCCTGTTCCCTTCCCTTGGAAGTTATTTTGGGGGCCTTTGGAGAACTCCTTTTTCTTTTCCCCTCCCTCTTTCTTCTGGGGGGCGCCCTGTCCGGCCTTTTGAGTATCCCCTCCAGTCCCCCTTGTGGACACCCGGGTACTAGCCCAAATGTCCGCCTCCTCAGCAAGCTTCCGGGGACTGGTCAGCTTGCTATCCACCAGGTGTTGCCGCAGTTCAGGGAAACATTTCTCGAGCAGGTGTTCCTTCAGTACTAGGTCAAACAACCCCTCGTAGTTCCTCACTTCACTGCCCTGAATCCAACCTTCCAGTGCCTTCTTTGCATAGTCCAGGAAGTCCACCCAATTCTGCGTGCCCAGTTTGTGACTACCCCTGAACTTCTGTCTATACTTTTCCGGTGTTAGTCCAAACTTTCTGATGAGCGCCAGTTTCATGGTGGGGTAGTGGGTCTGCTCATCCTCCTCGAGGGCCAATAAAACATCCCTACCAGCTGGAGGCATGTACTTGTACAATCCCCCTCCCCAGTACTTCTCTGGAACCCCATGGGCCCTCAACGAGACCTCATAGGCCGCTAGCCACTTGGCGATATCGTCGCCCACACCATAGCTAGCTACTATGTCCTTTGGCAGGTATGGTTTAGGTTCCCTGGTGATCTCTTGGGTTTGGCTGCCACCATTAGGAACAGGTTGTGCCCCGATTCTCAAGATCTGAAGATCTATTTCTTTCAGTCGTAATTCATGGGCCATCCTCTGCTCCTCCTTCTCCTTTTCCAGCCTTGCTAAGTCCCATGTGAGCTGTCTTTTCTCCCTCCGGTCTGTTAGCTCCACTTCAGACAAGCCACCGCTAGAGGCACTGCTGCCCTTCCTAGAAATGGTTCTGGGCCCTGCTGACAGGTTCCCCACCTCAGGTTGGTACATTTCAGCCCCCTCGGTATCAGGCTCTCTATCCCTGTCCTCCTCCTCAGCCTTGCTTTCTCGGCGTGCCTCCCCCCAAGCCCTTAAGCTGGTTTGGAGTGCACCCTTCTTTGCTCCTGGGGGACAGTACACCCCCTCCCGCTGGCAAAACTCCCTGAGTTGGGCCACAGTGTACGTTTCTAGATTTTCTAGTACAAATTCCATCTCGCCCACTCAGGTTAGAGGACAGGTTTTGTGCAGTAACTATGCAGGGGGGTACCTTTAATAATACCTCCTCCCACCACCAGAGTAAATTTGGAAAAAACAAAAACCCACAATTAGGAAGGCCGCTTTGAGAAAACTCCCGGTGTAGGCCTATGGACTACCCACAGTTATTGTTGAGTATGCGTAGGCACAGCTCTATCCCACCACTGAACACCAATTTATGTTGGAAAACCACACTCCCACTCTGAAAGGGTGGTGGTGGTCCTCCGGACACACTGTGGTAGCTTGGCTCGAGTGGTCAGGAATCAGGCTCCGTGCTAAGCATACGACATACCCAAACAATAACCATGCGTGCATCCGTTCCAAAAACGACTCTACACCGTAAAAATTATGAAAATATCTTTCTTTATCTTCTTTTTCTCTTAGTTGCTGATTGGATGAATAAATAACAATCACAATATACAAACTTTTTAGATAGTGCAGGTCAAATAAATACTGGCTTAATGATTCAATAAATAGGGGTGATCATAAATAAAGAAGGCATAAATATAAGTGCAATACATACAGGCAATTAAATATTCTGAGGCAATAAATGCTGTAACCCAATAAATATTGTGCATCAATAAATACTGTGGACCAATAAATACAGTGGAACAATAAATAGGTTAAATACAATAAATACAGTGCCCCCAATAAATACTTAAAAGCTGACAGTGACACTCATGGAATCAGATCACTTTTGAATTCCTAAGGGCTGATTTGGCCCAGGCACAGCTTGTGGGGATGTGGAAGGCTTGAGGGTGTCTACTCCCTGGCTTGGACAAGGCTGAGGCCTAAACTGAGGTAGATAAAGGTGGGAATACCAGAGACCTGGCTCTCTCTCTCCACACCACCTCTCTAGATTAGTCCCAGTTCACCCCTGGCACAGTCAGGTTGGTTCTAGCACCTCCCTAGCCCCTTAGAGCAGTCTCTCAGGTCTCCACAGGGCCTTAGGCGCCCTCTACTCCACTTACTGCCCTTTTTCTGATGCTCCGACGCCGCTGGAGTCGTGTCGATGCCGTGAGGCGGTTCCGGTCCGATGTCGGCGGCCTCGGCACAATGTCAGTTCTTTGACGGCGCCGGCAGGCGGCTCCGGTCTCGATGTCAGCGGCCTCGGTTCGATCTCGACCTCCGTTTCGATGGCGTCGGGCAGTCTTTACTCGACGTCGACTTCGGGCGGCTCCGGTCCGATGGCGACCTCGGATTCGATGACGTCGGCCGGCCTTGCCTCGATGTCGACTTCCGGCGGCTCCGGAGTGCGATCCTCACTCCCGACCTCCGGTGCTCCTCTCCTTAGGTTTCCGGCGACTCCGGAGTGCGACCTCCACTCCCGACCTCCACTCCCGACCTCCGGCACGATTCTCACAGGTTCCGGCGACTCCGGAGTGCGATCCTCACTCCCGACCTCCGTTACACTTCACCTCGGTCTCCGACGACTCCGGAGGGCGGACTTCACTCCTCCGATGACGCCGCTCACTCGACCTCGGGTGACTTCCTCCTCGACCCCTGGTATTCCTCACGACCTCTGACGGCGCCCTCTCTCGACCTCTGGCGGCTCCGGGTACGACGTCTGCTTTTCCAGTCAGCGCCGCTTCTCCACCTCGGGCTCCAGGTCTTAGGCTACTCGACGTCGGACTCCAGGGAAACCAGTTTCCAGGTCAGGATCTTGCTGTTCTCTTGTTTCTAAGGCCTGTTCCTGCTGTCCAGGTCCTTAGGACGGTTTTTCTGGCTTCTTCCCACACAGGGCTCTAGGCTGGGCTCCGTCAGTAGGGACTAGTATCAAGGGTGGGTTTATGGACCCCACTCCAGGCACAAGTTTCCACCCCTGCTGCTTCACTCCTTCCTCCTTCAAGTTTTTGCTGCTCACTCTTCACCAGTCAGGTGCCAACTGCCAGCTCCAACTGCCAACTCTCTGTCTTAGCTTCCCAACATTCTAAACCGCCTCCAACTGTCACAGGGTTCTGGAATGTTCTGGAAGGTGCTGGTAGGTTCCAGTGGATGCTGGTGATGTCACAGGTGGCCACCATTTTGTGCTCCAGGCCCTCAGACAGAAGTTTCAGGGGTAGGTAAAATGGCTCCCTGAATCTGCAGCAACACGAAAAAGTCTGGTGGTTCCCAAAAAGGAAAAATTCAAACAGGGTTTGAGACAAAAGTGGGACAAAATAAATAATGATGAGGAGGGACCACCCAAAGGGCTGACAGGTCTAACACCTGTAATTTAAAGGCCCTGGGTATACGGTATGCCACATTACTAGGGATGTATGAGTAAATTAAGCCGGCCACTCACATGTAAGGCAATTGTATAATGTTTAGAGGAGAGAGCACAAGTACTTTAGCACTGGTTAGCAGTGATAAAGTGCACAGGGTCCTAAGGCCAGCAAAAATTAATTCAGCAAAAATAGGAGGGGTGAAGGCAAACAAATTTGGAGTGCAAAGTCCAATGCTGGCCAGTATTTTTCCCTGGGAAAGGTGGCAACCCTAATGCTGTGCTGCAGTATGTTGAAGGTAGAAGAAAGACTCATGCACACACTTTGTTGAAAGTTACAATGTTTTATTGGTAATGACAAAGTGAACAGTGAATACTTGCATTTTGTTCAAATGAATGTCATTGAAATGCTGTAAAGTGATTTTCCTAAATTCTTAACAACAATTAAATATATGCCTCAGTGAATGTCACTGTTATATGATAACATCCTCATTGATTTTAATGGCATTGCAGTGATTAATACTTTGGTGACACAGTGACAAAGCTATTAGGGCTGCTTTTTGATAATTACACCCCATTGCACTGTGCCTGTTATAGGTGGGGGTAATGTGGTTATAAGGTTTGCAAGTGGTGTGAACTGTTAGGAGAGTGGCTCCATAGATATTACTTCCTGCCACCATGTATTGGGTTTTGTTTGCTGCATGTCTACGGTCTGGGATTCTAGCCGATAGCACCCCCAAGGAGTAATAATTGAACTGCTCAACCTCGTTAACTTGAGAGAGTCAAGTGCTACAGCGGGGTGGTTTGTTGCCAGTAGAAGTAAGGTTGCAGATTTACTACTTGTGAAGAGCCCACATCATTTGCAACTAATATCCCACTTTCTTAGAAGCCATATATGATAACACACAGGGGCCGATTCCAATGGCCGGTCGGACAGCTGTCCGTAGCCTTACCCTGCGACCGACACGTACCCGGAGCCGGTCCGTCCTGTAGAGTAAGTACGATGCGCATAACTGCCAAAAACACGACCGACACATAGGCTGTGAATCAAGACCCATTCTCTGTCTGAGCCGTAACTCCCAAAGAGGAACCATGTCGCCCGGAAGCAGTATCCATAGCAGTTTCCAGCATGACTAGTACGATGCGTACTTCCTACGCGCCAGACGGGCCGCCACGTGCGGCACGTCACAGCATCCGGAAAACAAGCATATCAGCTACGATTCGCGCCACAAATCAATACACGGCTATGAGACGGACCAGCTTGCAGCGGGTACGAAACGGAGCAACAAGCAGCGTGTACGACACAAACAGATCATGAATCCCATCGCGCAGGTCATACCAGTACTCTACATCTACGACCGGCTCAGGAACCGACGCCAACGGCGCAGGCGGTAAGTCAGACACCTACCACATAAACAAACGACACCTACCTGCAAAATGGCACACACACACAGGGGATCCATATCCTGGCCACTAACAACAGCCCACCATAGGGGTTGCATGGCCAGCACCACTAACACCCCCACCCATAGGGGGCCTGTTGCCAATCACCCCTGCTACCCACACCCTTAGTGCTTATGTTGCCCATCACCCCTGCCACCCCCACTCACAGGGCTTATGTTGCCCATCACCCTGCCACACCCACTCACAGGGGACCTGCTGCTCATCACCCCTGCCACCCCCACTCACAGGGAACCTGTTGCCCAGCACCCCTGCCACCCCCACTCACAGGGGACCTGTTGCTCATCACTACTGCCACCCCCACCCATAGGGACTATGTTGCCCATCACCTCTGCCACCCCCACTCATAGGGGACCTGTTGCCCAGCACTACTACCACCCCCACCCCTAGGGCTTATGTTGCCCATCAACCCTGCCACCCCCACTCACAGGGGACCTGTTGCTCATCACCCCTGCCACCCCCACCCCTAGTGCTTATGTTGCCCATCACCCCTGCCACCCCCACTCACAGGGGACCTGTTGCTCATCACCCCTGCCACCCCCACCCCTAGTGCTTATGTTGCCCATCACCCCTGCCACCCCCACTCACAGGGGACCTGTTGCTCATCACTACTGCCACCCCCACCCCTAGGGCTTATGTTGCCCATCACCCCTGCCACCCCCACTCACAGGGGACCTGTTGCTCATCACTACTGCCACCCCCTCCCCTAGGGACTATGTTGCCCATCACCCCTGCCACCCCCACTCACAGGGGACCTGTTGCCCATCACTACTGCCACCCCCACTCATAGGGGACCTGTTGCCCATTACTACTGCCACCCCCACTCATAGGGGACCTGTTGCCCATCACCCCTGCCACCCCTACCCATAGGGCTTATGTTGCCCAGCACCCCTGCCACCCCCACTCATAGGGGACCTGTTGCCCAGCACTGCTGCCACCCCCACCCATAGGGCTTATGTTGCCCATCACCCCTGCCACCCCCACTCATAGGGGACCTGTTGTCCAGCACTACTGCCACCCCAACCCATAGGGCTTATGTTGCCCATCACCCCTGCCACCCCCACTCACAGGGGACCTGTTGCTCATCACTACTGCCACCCCCACCCCTAGGGCTTATGTTGCCCATCACCCCTGGCACCCCCACTCACAGGGGACCTGTTGCTCATCACCCCTGCCACCCCCATTCACAGGGGACCTGTTGCCCAGCACCCCTGCCACCCCCACTCACAGGGGACCTGTTGCCCATCACTACTGCCACCCCCACCCATAGGGACTATGTTGCCCATCACTACTGCCACCCCACCCCTAGGGCTTATGTTGCCCATCACCCCTGCCACCCCCACACATAGGGCTGATGTTGCCCATCACCCTGCCACCCCCACACATAGGGCTGATGTTGCCCATCACCCCTGCCCCCCCACACATATGGCTGATGTTGCCCATCACTCCTGATACCCCCACCCATAGGGACTATGTTGCCCATCACCCCTGCCACCCACACCCATAGGGCTTATGTTGCCCATCACCCCTGCCACCCCCACTCATAGGGGACCTGTTGTCCAGCACTACTGCCACCCCAACCCATAGGGCTTATGTTGCCCATCACCCCTGCCACCCCCACTCACAGGGGACTTGTTGCTCATCACTACTGCCACCCCCACCCCCACCCCTAGGGACTATGTTGCCCATCACCCCTGCCACCCTCACTCACAGGGGACCTGTTGCTCATCACTACTGCCACCCCCACCCCTAGGGCTTATGTTGCCCATCACCCCTGACACCCCCACTCACAGGGAACCTGATGCCCAGTACCCCTGCCACCCCCACTCACAGGGGACCTGTTGCCCATCACTACTGCCACCCCCACCCATAGGGACTATGTTGCCCATCACTACTGCCACCCCCACCCCTAGAGCTTATGTTGCCCATCACCCCTGCCACCCCCACACATAGGGCTGATGTTGCCCATCACCCCTGCCACCCCCACCCATAGGGCTGATGTTGCCCATCACCCCTGCCACCCCCACACATAAGGCTGATGTTGGCCATCACTCCTGACACCCCTACCCATAGGGACTATGTTGCCCATCACCCCTGCCACCCACACCCATAGGGCTTATGTTGCCCATCACCCCTGCCACCCCCACCCATATGGCTGATGTTGGCCATCACTCCTGACACCCCCACCCATAGGGACTATGTTGCCCATCACCCCTGCCACCCACACCCATAGGGCTTATGTTGCCCATCACCCCTGCCACACCCACCCATAGGGACTATGTTGCCCATCACTACTGCCACCCACACCCATCGGGACTATGTTGCCCATCACCCCTGCCACCCCCACTCACAGGGGACCTGTTGCCCATCCCCCCTGCCACCCACAACCATAGGATGGGTGATGCGCAACACATCCAGCATATGCAAACATCAGGTATGTCCGCAAAATACATCCCCCATGACATCATGACAACAGTGTGTAGCCTGTGACAAATGCCCACAACAGTGATTATGGTTACGAGCATACAATGTAAGTAACAGCACATGTGTGACCAACACATGAGTGTGACATACACAAGGCAAGCATTACCATAGCACTGTGGCAATGTAAACAGAACACCCCCTCACTGTGTAGAGCAGAAGTTAAGTGGGGGCTCACAAAATGCAGCAGATGTCGAGCATTGTGGTGATGGGGACCAAACCCCCCTCAACACAGTGACCAAAAGGTAAGTGTCATCATGGTCAAAGCTGCAAATAACAAACAGCATGTATGATCCCTGCTCCCAACACATCAAACACTTCTGGGGCAAACTAGTGGTTGTGTCCCATACACACAGAGATGTGGTGAGGCTAACAGTGCTGTGAAAACATAACACTCTCGGCCATGTGCAGACAAGCACCACACATGGGGGATGACAATGCACACAGCGACAATGACATAACAGTAGAAGTGAGCATCACCAAGCATGCACACATCTCGAAAATAGACACACCAATCAAAACAACATGTGTAGACTGTAGGTGTCAGCTCACAAACTCACATTCCATGCCAGCAATGGCACCCAACAACCATGATGAATGTGTACAATGATATGAAATGACTCACAGGGACAGCATGCAAAATCACAGAAACAGCATCCAGACCAAGGCCCACAACAGCAATACCAATGCACTGGTGCAGATGCACAAACAGGCAAACTCACCCTGCACATCGGATACAACATGTGTGTGTGTGTGTCACAGTATCCCCGGGCAACTACACAACACATGAGTGGGGCTGAACCACAGTAACACAGATGTGGACACAGTGCCATACAAAAGTAAACCATCATTGGGACACCCTCGGTGGGCAATCAGGCGTTGGGAGATGAGAGGAAGCACAACAGACACATGTGACACAAGCTGGAATGAACACCAACTAACACAGCAAGAGACTGACACACAACACCACTACCCCCAGGGAACAGACAGTGGGGTGACACAAGCATGCATGACACCTCCACTGTGATGACAAAGGCAGATGTCGTACAAACTTGGAAACCCAGACATGTGTCCTGTGCCACAAACGTACATCACACATACACAAACACAAATCACTCAGCATGGCCCCTCATCCATGGACAAACGGGAGCTAGGGGACCATCCATGCAAACATTCACATCAGTCCACCATCAACACCACACACCTGAACTGCAACAATGTGTATCTGTGAAGTCCACATGGACAGGTGACATTGCACATGCACCCATGACAAACACAGGAATGTTGCCAGGAACTAAGGTGCACACACACATCACACAAGGACTGTTTACAACACTGGGGAATGACAGACACACTGCACAGTATGCGGTACATGGCCATGACCTCAAAGGTCATGTAACCTTCAGAATCCCTGCCACAGTCCCAGGACTATGCAGATGCCAAGGAGAAACACAAGGCACCCATGCTGACACTTGCCAGCATCACTGCCGTGAACCCGAGAAGTGGGAGCAGTCACACACACATACAAATGTCTCAATCACTGAAAACTACCACCTAGGGACAACTACATGATATTGCGAACAAACAAGTGCCTTGAGGAACCCTGACTGTGTCCCATCTGTGTCTGACAACATCATCACCACTCAGAACTGACAAATCACAATGATGATACACCAATTAACAGTAGTGTGCCATGCACCCACACATCTGGTAGCCCATTGGAAAAGTAGTGGGATGAACCCAGTACCACTCAGCAAGCATCAACAATAGGAACATATCAAGGGAACCCTGTCTGTGTATGAACAGGGATGTGGACAAACACACATGCACATACAACACACACCATGGGCCCAGGCCATGTCACTGGACAACACACTAACTTGAGGGAACACAACTCCTGTGGAGCCCAGCTGTGCCAAACATATTCACTGCAAGTCCCACTCATGTCTGCAGAACACTTGGTCAGTCAGCCATCAGTTACCTCACAATGAAGGCTCTGGTCACAACATCCTGGGTATGGGAGTCTTCCCTAAGTCAGCTGCACATACCCAAAACATATGTCTAGCAAGTTGCACAGAGGACCCAGTTGCTCCTATTACAATGATGCCCACACCTGTAGGGCCTGTAGTGATGAGCACGAAGTATGTGGAAGTGACAATTTGGACAATGGTAAGCACATCATATGTGCAGGGGTGCAAGCCACAGATGTGACCATGCCAATGAAATGCTCACAGAGATGTACAGCTAAATCAAGTTCACAGGGACAAAGTAAAAAGCTTTATTCAGCATATGAAAAGTGAAACGTCTGTTCCAACAAAAGGCCAATGGCCAGTCCATGTCCAAATGGCAAGGAGTGAACTAGAGTGACAAATTCAGTATATAAATGCTAAACGTCTGTGCAACCAAAAGGCCAATGGCCAGTCCATGTCCAAATGGCAAGGAGTGAACTAGAGTGACAAATTCAGTATATGAAATGCTAAACGTCTGTGCAACCAAAAGGCCAATGGCCAGTCCATATCAAAATGCCAAGGAGTGAACTAGAGTGACAACTGTCACACCTTGCTTGCCTACACTGCTAAGGACCGGGGTCATCCACTCGGAGGGGCATACATGGGGGCAGGCCAGGCACCGCAGGGACAGAATCAGGGTGCAGCAGAAGGAGGCAGTGAAGAGGTGGGGGATGCAGGCGAGACACTTGCAACTGCAGTGGAGCTGACTGAAGTGTTGGATGCTGTCACAACTGTGGGGCACAAGTCAGATGGGGTGGGTGCCAGCACAACTCCAGTGGGCAGGTCAGATGGAGTGGATTGGCTCACCACTGCAGTTCCCAAGTCAGATGGGGTGGTCATGGACTCCAAAGCATTGCCTACATCCATGGGAGCGGAATGGGGGACAGGTGAGGTCGGCAGGGCAGGGGGGGACACGGTCACCACATCAGTGGCACCAACTGTCTGACCAGGTATGGAGGAGCAAGTGCTAGGGGGGATGACCTTAGCATTTTGGGGATGGTGTATCTGTGGCTGGGGGAACCCGGGGCAGGGAGTGGCGGGGGAACCTCTGGAGTGGTGGCCTGGGGGATGGAGGACGGAGACTTTGCCTTGGAGCTGCGTGGTGGCGGGGGGGTCTTGCTCTTCTGGCGCCGGGGGGACTTGCGGGTGGGCGTCTCGGTCTGACTGCGCCTGGGGGAGGGTGTCCGGGTGTGAGGGGCACTCCCTTCTGTGTGTGGGGACTTCCTCTTCCCCTTGTAATCAGGATCTGCTGGGTCGGTGGGGAAGAGGCCAAGGTCACAGAGGAAGAGCTTCTGGGGGGATGGGGTTGCAGGTGAGGCAAGGGAAGGGGGCTGGGAGGGAGAGGTCTCGGACGACTGTGGAGTGGTTGTGGATGACTGTGTGTGTCAGCAAACCAGCCCCTGTGAGTGTGGAATCAGTCCTCTGCGCTTGCTTGTGTGCACGTCTAGCCCTTGGTTTGGGGGTTTCTGTGCTTGGGACAGGTAGGGTGCTAGGAATCGTGGGTGATGCAGAGGTAGGAGGGGTGTGGGACTGATGGAAGAGGGACACTGCTGCCGTCAGGGAGGAGGCCACGGACTGGTTGGTCCTCTGTAGGCCAGACATGCCCGAGGAAATGCCATCCATGAATGACACCAGTTGTGTCAACAGACCTGTGTGTGCATGGAGGACCTTCAGCATCGACGTCTGCCCTACATGGATCTGTCTAAGTAAGTCCACAGACTCCTCACTCAGGGCAGCAGGGGACACAGGGGCAGGGGGTGCGGTGCCTGGCACAAAGGAGACATGCTCACAAACACGGGAGCCCACAGGGACCTCTGGGATGGGAGCCAATGGGAGGGGGGTGGTGGTGGTGGTGGTGGTGGTGGTGACGGTGGCGGAGACAGCCTCACTAGCTGGTGTTTGGTGGCTGCTAACACCCGCCTTCACAGGGGAGTCATCCTCAGAGCTGCTGTGGCCTTCAGCTGGGGGGGATGGTGCTGACGACTCCTCTGTGTGGCTCAACTCGCCCTCTGTGCTACTGGGTCCACCTGACTCCTCTCTTTCTGTCCCTGTAAGGCTCTGTGGCTCCTCCTGGTCCGTGGAGTTGTTCCCTCCTGTAGCCGTGGATGTATCTGGATAGGAATAGGAAGTAACAGAACAACATCAGTCACCTGCACCAACTGCACACACCACAGTGAGTACATCACATCACAGGGCAAGCCCTGGCATCATCAGCTGAACACAGCTCAAAGTGCCAACACTGTTTAGGATGAGACAAATGTCATTCTCAACATCAACCATGGCACACATATCTCTCCTTGACTTTCACACATATGTCCGTTGCATGTTGGATGCTAACACACCAATGTGCCAACATGCACCACCCACACATTAGTTGTATATGCAAGTGAACATGTAGGAGAATGTCACTTAGACACACAGCACATCTCTTGCGACTGAATCAGTACAAGGTGTCCGGATGAAGAGATGGGCAGAGACTCATTTCACATGCTTGGGATGCATGCCAGCAACACACACTATGATGTACTCATATCCTGATGGGCAAGGCCACAATGGGGTGCATGGTGCACACTTGAACACAACGCAGGCTCACTCATAGCAAGTTCAATGCCATGGCACTGGGATGCCCTGAAAGTCAGTCAACACTGTCTCCTGTCACAGGGGCAGGGCATCCAGACAACAACAATATGCACTAATTCACACTCCTAGCTCAGGGGTAAATCTGACTCTGCAGATGACCAGCGCACTTGCCCATCCCATGCAAACAACATATCCAGGACCCAGAAGACCCCACATCATGAAAATCATTCATATGAGTCTCAGCAAACACAAATCCATGTACATTAACACATCACAGTCTGCCATGCATATTATCCAGCTGCATGAGGGACACAGTTGCATACACTATTGTGCGCTGTCAGATGATCACACACCTATATGTCACACAGGTCTTGTCTCTCAGAGTCACATCGCAGATGTCATGCGGACCCTCTGAATCATGGACACCCCAGTTGTACGTAGCAACAAGCCACACTCTAATGACACAGAGGCACACACCTGAGGGCACATGTCACTAAGCACAACCTGCAGTTTCATACACAGGAGTGGGATTACAGAGTGTTTCTGAATGCCCTTGAGGGGGCATGACTGGGCAGGACTAAGTGAAACAGTGTTTTGCCCCAGACAGTAGTCAGGTGGCTAAGCAATTGTGACATACTTGATATACATACTCCTGATGCCCAAAAATTGGAGTCCCCTGCTGCATGGTTTTGTTTTGAATACCCCAGAAACATGTTGCGAGTCAGACCAGCAATTGGCACACATCTCAAGGGCACACACAGTTCACATGTCAGATCTCAGCCATTGTGTAAACAATTGAACCGCCCATGACACACACAACAGAGTCACGGTAACTGATGCTGACTGGTACCTGAAACATAGCTGACTGCAGGGACACAGTGCCCTAGTGACACAAGCAACAGACTGTAGGGGTCACACCTGTGGAACAGATGAGGAGGGTGCATCACACAGATGAGGGACCTGATTTTGGGACTACAAGACCTACATAATGTGGAACTGTGACCAGGACAAAAGACTGCTATTTGCATGTCAGACATAGTACACAGATGGACTTACCCCCTCCTGCTGCTGTCTGGCCTTCAGCTGCCTATCCAGGTCCAGGAAGACCACCGCCAGTATCCAGAGCATGTGGGGAGTCAGGGTCTGGTGTCTGCCCCTCCTGCGTGGAGGTGACAGCTTCAGCTGGACTCTAGCTATCCTCCGGGTCCTGCCCCGAAGGTCCTGCCACCTCTTCTGGCAGTTGCGGATGCGGCGCTTGTAGACCCCCACAGAACGAACAGCCCGGGTGATGGTCAGCCAGATCTCCTGCTTCTGGTGGGCATCAACCTGTGAGGATGACAAAGTGAAAAGTACATTAACACACATGCCCCAGATTTCTGCAGCACACAATTGGATATACATGTCATCATCACAAAGGGAAATAAATTACACAGGTAGTGCAACCATGGGGAATGAAAACTCACATGCATGTCTGACAATGCCTGGATAGTTTAAGCTTGCAACAATGTACTTTAGCAGCAGGAAAACTATTCATTACATGTACCTACACACTTTGGTGGATGAAAGTAGTCAGTGAGAATGCTTGCCACTGGTGTACACACTGCTAGTACTGCTAGTCAGACAACATGCACAATTAGGAAGGCAGTGGACAGCACACTCACCTGCTCCCCTGGTGTCCCATAGAGCTTTCTGTACTCTGGAAGGAGCCCATCCAGCAGGACCTGGTTCTCCTCCTCAGTGAAGGCTGGGGCCCTCTCCAGTGTACGTACCATAGCAGGAGCCAGAGGATGCATAGACAGCAGCAGTGGTAGCAGGGATGAGGTCCAGTAGCATGTAGTACAGGCAAATGAGCTCCTTGCGGGCCAGCCAGCCTTATATCTGTGCTCCAGAGTCAGACTCTGTGCCATGTGTCCCAAGTGATAGGTCCAACACGGTTGCATCCTATGAATCTGGCCAATCCATTCAAAAGTACGACTCATACACGCCTTCCACATCGTTCAAATCTTCAATTTCATGGAACCCTTGAAATTGCAACATTGTTGTAGGCATCCAACTGAATTTCCAGTGCACAACTCGTACAAGTTTTGAATCCGCATCCGTCTCCATGACAGTCCTGAGCCAATGGGTGCGCCCAGCTCGTTCAACTGACTGTACAACGCGTATTTTGAATATACACATGCACCCGTCTCCATACGATTCAATGGCCAAGGCGTACGCCTGTCTCGGACCATGCCTGTCCGATGCGTAGGCATGATAGTCACCTGCGTCGGACCTCAGTGGATTCAATGACAAGGCGTACGCATGGCTCGGTCATGACCCGTGCAATGCGTACGCATTGTCACCCACGTCGGACCTCATTGCATTCAATGACAAGGCGTACGCACGGCTCTGTCATGACCGATGCAATGCGTACGCATTGTCACCCACGTCGGACCTCATTAGTGTGACTATTAGACAGATACAACACACATATACTGGCCATGGACACCGGCACACACCTGCCACACTATAGCATTGGCCACACAGTGTCCCATGGCATGTGAGGCTGCATTCCCTGGGTGGTTGAGGGGGCCACAGCTTTTTTCTTTGTGCAGCCACTCCCAGGCTGTTATCTTGTACATGGGGGCAGAGTCCATTGTGTGTTGTGCACATTAGCACTGTGATGTGCAATTGGACAGTAATGGGCATGAGTGAAGGCCACAGTGTCAGGTTGGATATGTTTAAGACATGTCACATACACCCTGAGTCCTGGGGGTGATGGCATGTATGCCAGAGTGAGACCTGTAGCCCCAATACGGATGTGCACCCACACACAGTTTGTGTGCATGTTGTGTCTCAGATGTGTCTGATCACATGTTATCAATGGGTGACAGTCTCCATATCCATGTGGTATATGCATCAACCTTGATGGGGTGTGTGTCTAAGAGACGTACATGTAGGGCCGGCATGAACAACAGTGGCCACTATCTGAGGGACTTACGCTTGCCTTGTGGTGTGTACGTGCTACGCCATGTCCATTGCTGTGTTGATGTGGCAATACAGGGAGCCTGGGTTTCTGCATGGCAAAGATCTGTGACGCCTGGGAGACATGAGTCCTCATTTGTCACTGGGGTGGGTTTTTTGAACATTGCAGCAGCACCTAGGTTGGGTGACACAGCCAGATGATTAGCCCATTGCACTACATGGCACTCATGTGGACATGTGGAATTGAGATGTGAGGTGGTGGTCTTGTAGGTGACATATGTGTCCATGCCCAACAGCACACACCTAAGTACATTGTGTAATGTCATGAACTAGCATGTTATAGTGATCGTGGTCATGGCCACATGGGTGGATGTACTGACAATCTTCCTTTGTGCATCTCTGTACTGCAGGGCAGCAGCTGTCCATCGGCCATTCCCAGACCTTGCAACCATGCAGGAACACAACAGCATCAGACGGTACCGCTTCACCAGGCCACTGATTGAGGAGTTGGCGGAGCAGTTGGCGCCACATCTGCTACTGGGCCGGACATACCCTACAGCACTGACCCCAGAGGTGAAGGTGATGGCAGCCCTGCACTTCTTTGCTACTGGTACATTCCAGTACACTGTGGCTACTGCTGGTGGTATGTCGCAAACGATGTTTAGTCGGGTGCTACGCGATGTATTGGAGGGGATGTTGCAATTCCTCGACCTGTATATCAAGTTTCCGAGCCAAGATGAACTCCCTGAAATTAAGGATGCCTTTTATACACTGGGAAGGATGCCAAACGTCATTGGATCCATTGACGGGACACATGTTGCCCTGATACCACCACAGGCACATGAGCAGGCATACCGGAACAGGAAGCACTACCATTCGATCAATGCTCTGGTGGTCTGTCTTGCTGACATGTTGATCACACATGTGTGTGCACGGTTCCCTGGTTCGGCGCACGATGCCTACATTATGAGGAGTAGTCACATTGCAACGCTGATGTCACAGATGCCAGCTCAGCGTGCCTGGCTTGTCGGTGTGTACTGACTGTTTCTCATTGTGTGTGTTTGTCAGTGTTGTATTCCGCACTCCTACAAAACTCAGCTACTTGTTCATTTTTTTGTGTGTAGGTGACTCTGGATACCACAACATGCCGTGGTTGCTGACACCCCTCAGGAACCCTGTGACACCAGCCGAGCTGTGCTACAATGAGGCACATGGTCGGAGCAGGAGGGTGATTGAGCGGACATTCGGCCTCCTGAAAAGCCGCTTTCGCTGCCTAGACAAGACCGGAGAGGCCGTCCCATATGAGCCTGCAAAGGTGTGCAAAATAATACTGGTCTGCTGCATGCTACACAACATGGCGGTGCGGAAGGAGGTGCCTCTCATCCAGGATGACAATGACGACGACCAACGTCCGGCACCTGTGGAGGATCCCGGCCTGGGCCAAGATGCCAGTGATGATGAAGATGATGGTGACGTCCGCTCCCAGCTCATCAACAACTTCTTCACCTGAATGTGAGTTTCCAGTGCTGTAATGTGAATGTATGGAGGTAGCCTGGAATGTGTTGAGCCAGCTCTGTTGCTGTCTGAGTGTGTCTGTGTGCCACTTGACTGGATGTGTGCTGTGATGTGTCCATTCAGGTGGTGTGTACTCCACAATAGGGTAGTACTGCTAACTAGTGTTTGTGTAGGTGTTTTGCAACATGTTTTGTGCATGTGTATTGCATTTCTCTCCTGTTCGTCTGTGCTTTTGACTGTATCTTGTCTGTCCTTCCCAGGGTCCTTTGCCTGTTGTGTGGTCAACACTGACCTCCAACACCCAGAAGCCAGCACCAGTGTGGAAGTTGACAATTCCCATCAACTGATGTACCCTACATCCCTGGACTTCCATTCTCCAACACATTGTGAGCGTGTGTCCACTGTTGCGTAGAATTACTGTGCAACTATTGTGGAATAAACGTGTTGCTGATGTGTAATGAACCTGTGCTTCGCTTTGTTATGTGCATTGTCTGTCTTCCCACATCTGAGTGACATCTGCTTACCTCACCTGTGGACTTGTTACCACTGACTGTGCTTGGTGTTGTGTCTGTGCATGCCAATGTGTTTCAGGTCAACATCATTGTGTGTGATGAGTGACATGGCCATGGTGAGTATGTTTTGTTTTGACATTGTGGTGTGTCTCCCTCACATGTGTCACATCCCCATGACTCACCTTATGTTGGTCACATTGTTGCAGTATTTGGCATGCACTGTGTTGTGTAGCAGATCCACTTCGCCCTGCACATGACAAGTTGGAATCACAACAGAGACAAATATGGTGTACTGGTGAGTTTATTTACAAACATGTGTGAGTGAAGTGCACAGGATGGTGGGTGCTGTACATTGGTTTGGGAATCCAAAGTTCACATTGGAGTTGGAAGTGCTGGTAGATGAAATGTCCAAAGTAAAGTCCACAGTCGTCTGCTACAATGGCCCAACATGAACCCTCCATGTAATGTGGGCGAGTTGTGTGCGATTGGACAAGGTGAACGGGTTGCGCACAAAGAACATTGTCCAGAACAGGTTTGTAGGCCCTGGGGGATGTGCTGGGATATCTGCCTCTCACATGTCCTTCTTCGGATGACCCCTCTTCTTCCGGGGGGGGATCCTCATGTGCAGGCCTCTGCGGTGCAGGGGACTCTCCGCCAGAGTCCTCCTCCCTCCCTGTGGCGCTGGCAGATGGTGCTGCGACAGATGTTGTGGGCACACAGGGGGGTGGGGACAGGTTGGTGTTGATCTGGAGGAGGCATTGTAGTATGTCCCGATGCACCGCAGTAAGGGCATCCCACTTTGCCTCCATGCGGGCATGGTGGGCGACTTGCTCCTGTTGCATGTCCTTGAGGAACACCACTACCTGGCCAAATCCTCCGGTGCTATCCTGGTACGCATCTAAGATGCGTGCTAGTTGGGGGTCTCCATGCAGTCCAGACCCCTCTGCAAGGCGTGCCCTGTGCCTCCCACCCCTCCTAGCACCCCTCTCCACACGGGCAGGACCAGCGGCAGTACGCACAGGTGACACTGGGACCCCTTGGGTGGTGTTGCTGATGGTGTTGGCTGTAGCTTCCGGGGGGTCCTGTGTCCCTGTGCTGTGGGTGTTGATTGTCCTTGGTCTGTCCGTGTTGGTGGGGGTGCCCTGTCGGTGTCCAGATGCTGGAGGCATGGGTACAGGGGGGCAGATGTTGCTGCTGCTGGTGCTGCATGATGGCTCACACCGGAGGGGCCAGGTTGGTCGTCGTCATCCGAAGAGGACAGTGAGAGAGTCAGACCAGAGAGCTCAGTGTCCACCAGAGTCTGGGACTGGGTATCCTCGTCATTTGGCGCTGGGTGCCCAGCATGACCTGTGTTTGGAAGAGACACACATTGTGATTTATGTTTCTACATGCATCTTTGGTTCACAAACATGACATTTTCTACTTTTCAAACAGATGTCTGCCTGTACACTGCTTTTTCCCAGCTTGTCACAGACAGAGTTTGATCTTGTTGTTGGCCATTTGCCAGCATGGCCTTGTGCTCCCCACAACAGAGCCCAGTGTCAGACATCTTGTCAGTCCCTTCCCACTCCCTGTGAGGCGAGTATGGTTCATGTTGATCTTGCAGGGCCATGTGGGTGGGTGTAGGTTGTCTGTGACTGTGAGTCCCCTCATACTCTTGGCTACACCCCCCTTCCCAGCATGCCCATGCTTCCTCCCTCTTGACTCTGCTTCCCTGTGAGGGGGTGTGACATCAATGGCAAGATGGCTGACTGTGAAATCCTGGTGTTTGTTTGGCTACAAGTCCCAAGTGAGCCCCTGTGCTTCACACAGCAGCACCCAATATGGGGTATCTTTTGCTGATATTTCAATGAGGTGTGTGTCAATGCATTGTACCCGGTGAGTTGTGTGGAGTTTATGTTGGGGGGGTGTCTCCCCATGCTGATTAGTATGGTCAGGGCTATCAGTCCTCCTTCCCATCATGAAAGGTGCTTCCATTGTAGGGCGTGCAAGTTGTATTTCAGGATGTCAGTCAGTGGTGTCCTGCTTGTGATTTACACACAAGCCCTAGCAGGGCCTTGTGCTCCCCACAGCAGGAGCCAGTGTCAGCCATCTTGTCAGTCATTTTCCACTCCCTGTGATGTGGGCATGTTTCAGAGGGGTCTTGATGGTACAATCAGGAGGGGGAGCATTATCTGTGATTACAGGCCCCATCATGCTTTTGTCTACACTCACTTCACCTGCATACCCACTATTCCTTCCTGACAGTCAGCTGCACTGTGAGGTGGTGTGTTTGTGGTGGCAAACTGTGTGGCTGGGTGTATTTGGCTAAGTGCCACTGGCTTGCTCTATTTGTTTGTAGGTTGGTGCATGTCATGACACAGTCCCCACTCACTATGAGATGGCAGGTATTATGTTTGTGTGACTGGCATACACATCTTGGGTTGATTATCTATTGGTTAGTGTAGCTTTGCTTGGGGTGCATGGTTTCACTGTGCCCTTGCCACACAATCTTGGGTATGTAGTTTGTGTACTCACCAGTCTCTGGGATGTCTGTTAGGCCATGGACGCACTCTGCTGGTAGGATGTCCTGCACCCTCTCCTCCCAGGTCCTGAAGTAGACTGGTTTGGCAGGAGGGCCACCGCCGGTGCGCTGACTCAAGGCTTGATCTTTCTCAATGAGTTTCTAGACCCTCCTGCGCACGTTATACCACCCGTTCTGGATATCGTCCTTTGTGCGCAACGTTGGTGCTTGTGCGTTCACCTTGTCCACAATCCTCGCCCACATCTTGGTTTTCTGAGAGATGGGGGTCCTTTGAACCAATGTACCAAACAAATGTGGCTCTACTCTGATGATCTCGTCTACTAGCACTTCTAACTCACTATCTATGAACTTTGGATTCTTCTTTGGAGGCAGGGTGATGAGTGGTGGTGGTGGGGGATGTGTGTGTGAGGGTGCAAGTGATGTTGGGTTGGTGTTGGTTTTGCTGTGTGTATGTGTGTGTGCTTTTGTATGAGGTGCTGATGGTGTGTGAGTTGTGTGATTGGTGAGTTGTGAGTGTGTCTGTGGTTGCTGTGTACTGGTGTTTGCTGCTGGCTGTGTCTCCTGTTTGCAAGGGATGATGGTAGTGATTGTAGTCCTTTATATAGTTGGAGTTGTGGGTGTGTCTTTGTCCAATTAATTTTTTTAGGGTATTTATTGGCTTAGGGCCATATGTAGGAAGCCCAATACCGGTCGGTAACGGACGATTTTCGGTAAAAATCCCGTTACCGACCGGTATTCAGGCATTTGGTATGTAGGGGGCACATTTCAGGAATCGGTAATTTACCGAATCGGTAAAATGACCGAATCGGTAATTTTACCGATTCGGTAAATACCGAATCCTGAAATGAGATGTAGGGGGAGTGTGTGGGTGTTGTGTGGATTCGTTATTTACCACCAACTAAAAGTTGGTGGTAAATGACGAATGGCTTTGAAAAAGCATTTTTTTGCACTTAGAAGTGTGCAATGTGGCAGACATACATGCCCTAAGGGCATGTATGTGTGCCACATGTGCATACATGCAGGAATCAGGGGTGCAACAGGGTGTCACTGTGACACCCTGCCACCCTTGATTGTGCTCCCCCATTACCGAATCGGTATTTACCGATTCGGTAATGGTAACTGGCTTCCCATTGATTCCTATGGGCCTCCTGGCCCATAGGAATCAATGGGAAGTCAGTTACCATTACCGAATCGGTAAATACCGATTCTAAAATACCGACCCATTCCGAATCGGTAAATATTACCGATGGATTACCTACATAGCATTTACCACTTCATAAATACCAAATCGGTAAAATTCGGTATTTATAAAGTGGTAAATGTTAGGCCACCTACATATGGCCCTTAGTCATTGTTTGTTTGGTCCTTTTTTTGTGTTTTTTCCTTTGTTTTTTTGTAGGCATGAAGGAGATGTTCATGTGACGGAAACGGACGCTGCTGTTGTCTCGTGCGGGCTTCTCCGCCTCGTTCACGCTGCCTGTCTTCTGTGTTTGGCACGCGTCGTTCGCGGCGGTCTCTATTGCTTGTGTGCCGGGTTGTCTGTGCGTGTCGGTCGTGCGGCTTGGTCTCCGTGCGAGTCGGTCTGATTTTACACGCATTGCATCGTACTGCGCTAATCGTACATCGCGGGTATGGGTCGGTCAGGTTCATTCCGGGTTTGTGTCGGTCGGTGAAAATCGCGTCGGTTTTCTGGCCGGATCACTATTTTCCCTCCGGCTCAGTCGTACGGCTTGTATTCCGTACGTGTCGGTTGTAATTCACTTGCGTTGCATCGTACTGCACGGGTCGTACAGCGCTGGTCCGTGTCGGTCGGTATTCGGTCCGGGTCCGTGTCGGTGGGTTCGTTTTGCGGCCGAAATCGGAATCGGCCCCATACTGTTGAATCACATGCTGCCAAGCCAGTTAATGTGGACCTTAGTTGAGTTAAGACATGCAAATGGCTTTAGTCTTGGGTGGGTAACTGTTTTGGGAAAAGGATGTATGCATACTATTCTTAACTTCACCTGACACAAAATGCTGTTTTAATTTTCCATTTCTTAAAATGTTCAATGAACATTCTGCTGACACCCGGATATTCAAAATGTCACCTAAGCATTTTTGGCAGCTGCTGCATCTTCATGTTCATTTTAAAAAGAGGACCTATTTTGCGTGCTTAGCAACATTGCTCTTATTCTGTATTATGATTGGATGGTTTCATGAAATATGATGCTTATTTTGTGCTTATCATATGGTTGTTGTTGTTGTACTTTTGTCTATAAAAGACAAAGAAATTGGAGGTCAGTCTTCGCTCCTTCTCTCAGATTCTGAACCCCTGTCAGTCTGTCTCGCACTCTAGAC
This sequence comes from Triturus cristatus, assembly GCF_964204655.1. NCBI lineage: Eukaryota > Metazoa > Chordata > Amphibia > Caudata > Salamandridae > Triturus > Triturus cristatus. Next base: position 780,901,325 of record NC_140586.1, on the reverse strand, counting down.
TTAGAGCCTGCTTTCGATTTTGTCAGACTGGTTACTCCGTGAGGGATATCCCGTCCGCCGAAATATCAATCCCATTTTATCCTATGAGATTCATATTTTGTCAAACGGGATATCTGTCACTGTTACCCATCCGCCGAAATCTAAATCAGGCCCTTAGAATTCTTTCTTAGGTTTTCTCTGAGTCTGATTTTATGTCAGATCTTCTGCTGCATTTGATTGGGCCTTTTGCTAATCCCCTATTATAATTTTGTCTTCAATGAAGCTCACATTATTCTTGCCTTCTGTAATGCCTTATACGTTTTTAATAAAACATTATGGTATCTAATTTGTTGCTGACTCTCTGGAGCCCTGTTGATTATTTCATGTTGTTGGGGAGTAGTGTAGGGCCCAATGCCTCAAATCCTATTGAGGTTTCATACCGGTTCCGATCCTGCACAGATGCTTTAAGTATTTTATTAGATATCGCTGATGGTGACAACCGTTTTGGTGGTGAAAGTAGACACAATACTTAACAATCTGTTAACACATTTTTACAATACCAAAAAATTGGGATTTTGTCTTCCGTGCCGTGGTTCAAAAACTCGCACATTTGGTTATTTGCTGTGTTCTGGTGTTCCTGAGCAGAGGAGTGTGAGTATCAACAGGGCTAGATGTATTTTTGCCCGAGAGCATTGTGGGTTTTGTAGTTTGAGCGTGGTCAGTATGAATGACACTGCATGTGAGCTCTTTGCGGAAATGGTTGTGCTTTTCTGTTGCGATTATTGATGTAATTTAGATATGAGGGATGGTCGAAATACAATATCTCGAGATAGTCATATCTATTGAGCTTGTCTGCAAAGTGGAGGTGAGAATTTGTGAATCACCAATTCACACTGTGCTAGGGCATTTCTCTGAGTTACTACAGGTTTAATTGTGAATTTGTTCTAATTCAGATTGGAGATTTGTTTATCTTCTTGTGCGTATGGAATAAATGCGTTGATCAGGGTAGGTTGCTAATGGTCGAAAATCTATCTTTTTGAAACTGATAGTATTGCAAGACTATTGTTCTCATAGTACCCCCAGGGGCACCCCGCTTTCCCCCCTCCCCCAAATTAGGTTACCCAATGAAAACACAAGAAACAGTTGTAAGTGGGTAACAAATGCTGCAGGTTTTATTACATAATTCCAGGGTATGTAATAGGTGGGTTATCTTACAGGCGATCCAAGGGCAGGCGGCCATCTACTTCACCTGCCCGCCTGATGAGCCGGGCAGCACGAGAACGACCCGCAAGTGCTGCCCCCCAAGTGATTCTTTTTTCGATCACGTGCCGTTGAAATTCTACTCACACCCCCCCTCTCGGGGCGGAGCGTCGCATAGCAAGCCCCCGGTTGTTCAGGCCGACAACCGCCCGCAGGCCTAGCGGGGCGCCGACCGGCTTCCGGGACCTCTCTGGAGGCTCCTCGTTTTGGCTCAGGCACCACGTGGTGCCGCGCAGAGGTACCCTTTGTACCGGCCTGCTTCCAGATCGCCCTGTAACTCCGCCTGCAACGAAAAGGAAAAACATTACAACGCTCAGCAAAAACCCCACCCCACCACGCCTACGCCGGGTAAGCGGTAGGGAGGGAAAAAGGCGAGGTGGGCGACAAAGAGGTCGCCAGTGAGGGTGGGGGAAGGCTAAATAGCCTCCCCCTCACACCTGGGCCCGGAAGTGACGCGCATTGCGCGTCACTTCCGGCCCTGACACTAGGGGGGGGGGGCACCAGTCGGAGTCCCTGCCCCCGCCCCCCCCGAAGGAGGGAGTGGGGAGGGGAGACCGGGGCCCCGGGGCCACTAAGGCGCCGACCGCCGAGTGGCCCCCTGCGGGGGCCGCGGTCAGCGGCATAGTACCCCCAGGGGCACCCCGCTTTCCCCCCTCCCCCAAATTAGGTTACCCAATGAAAACACAAGAAACAGTTGTAAGTGGGTAACAAATGCTGCAGGTTTTATTACATAATTCCAGGGTATGTAATAGGTGGGTTATCTTACAGGCGATCCAAGGGCAGGCGGCCATCTACTTCACCTGCCCGCCTGATGAGCCGGGCAGCACGGGAACGACCCGCAAGTGCTGCCCCCCAAGTGATTCTTTTTTCGATCACGTGCCGTTGAAATTCTACTCACACCCCCCCTCTCGGGGCGGAGCGTCGCATAGCAAGCCCCCGGTTGTTCAGGCCCACAACCGCCCGCAGGCCTAGCGGGGCGCCGACCGGCTTCCGGGACCTCTCTGGAGGCTCCTCGTTTTGGCTCAGGCACCATGTGGTGCCGCGCAGAGGTACCCTTTGTACCGGCCTGCTTCCAGATCGCCCTGTAACTCCGCCACAGCCCTGGAGGCGGCTAACCGTCGCAGCCAGGGCCCCCCACCAACCCGCTATAGTCTTACCTGCCACCTCTCCTATCTAGGGCTTCCTGCGACTAGCTGGAAGGGAACCATCCTAGCAGAAGGGAGAGTTTGAAATTCTGCCACTTCATGACAGTGTGACAGCGCTAGCGGGACTCAAACCTTGTGAGATCCCTTATATCCACAGGCCAAAAAGATGATTCTGAAGTTTTGCCACCTTATGACACTTTGACAGCGTTTCCTGGACTCGAACCCTTGTCCTGTGAGACCATTACAACCGTAGGCACAAGACCTACCATTGAGCTATGGCTCCTGGTTGTTGAAGAGTTTGAAATTTGCCAACTTCTGACACTTTGACAGCGTTTGCGGGACCGAACCCAAGACTTACCAGTGAGCTATAGCTCCTGGTGTTGTAGATGGCCCCATCAAAGCCCCCAAGGCCCGAGACGCTATCCTAATCGGAATAGGGTCTGCTGAAATAAAGGACCCATTGGGCCTGGGGAGATGTGCCAAGAACTATTCGCCCCCCATGCGGGCAGGTTACCCTCTTCACAATTATGGGCCTGCCCTCTTAGGCTATGAAGGCGAGAAGGGGTTTACTTAACCTTTGGCCAGCCCCTCTGATTGCTAAACCCGGGGCACAGGAGTGCTCCTCACTGCCAGCGCGTGACCATGGGCAAGGGGCGACTCCTGCCCCTGCCCCTGCCCACCATCCCCTATTCCTTATGGGAATTATGCCCCTACAGATCCCTCAGTGATGTAACCCCCTAGGCATACCAGCTTCGGGAATCTATCCGGCTTAAACATTGCGCGCTGACAGTAAAGTTCACGCATTGAGGATTGACTAAGTCCTGCTACGCCCTTCCCATCATGCTTCTCAGAAGGAGGGTGGCGGGGGGTGCCCCCCACCACAACCCAGAGCATCCCCAGCGGTGCCAAATTCCTGCTCCGTTGAAGTAGAGATTCAGTGCACCCTGGGCGTGACCAATGTTCTATTGCCATAATGTCCCCTTGTGTTTGCCCCGCTGACACCCCAGTTATTGGGACAGCAGCCCCCATATGCTGGCTGGCGGCGCCCCCTGAGAACGGTAAAAGTGTCCGTAACCAGGATCCCAGTCTCCGCAGCTGCAGTACGCGACCAGTGATTCCGGTGGAGAATGCCACCAGCCGCAATGGTCCTCTAGGGATTACGAAAAGCACTATTTTACCTGGGCCTATCTCCAAATGATGGTGATTTCACCCAGCTGACGGCCGGAGGCCCGCCTCTGGAGCCTATTCACTTGTTTTGCTACTCGGGCCCCCTTCTGGGTGGGCCTCAGGGTTAGGGCAACGCGCGTGCTCCCAGGGCACGGTGCTGCTGGAAAGCAGATATCTGATACCTGCACGCTGGTACCTTATCTGTTGCTAAATGCCCTACCGCTGGAAGCTTCCCAGGAAACGTAGACTTCGAGGTCCCACCTAAATTGATCCCATCGCCTGGGGGGAACCCAGTGGTGGCAGGACCTGCATGGTAACTCCATCCCGGCGTAGCTATCGCTTATTTGTGCCGCCGAAGCAGGCAATGCCCCCTTAGTCTCAAGTTCTACCCCTAGAGGATAACCTTGGGGGCAGACAAGTCTGTGGGAACCAACCGGAAACTTTGGTGCAAATACCGGCCCTATTCTGAACGTTGCGAATGCTGCACGGTCAATAAAGCCCTGACGCCCTGGGGCTCTACGTGGTCTTTACCAAACTTTGAACGACCGCACACTTGCTATATAACAACTATACCACCCACAAACCGGGTGGAAGGTCTTCATTGAAGCAACCCGAAATCTGTCTTTGGTTGCATGGGAATGCCCCCCAAAGTACATCTGGACCTATTCCTATATGGTTCCTTCAGCTACTCCTCCTGCAGGCCTAACTCTTGGTTATGGTGCCCCGCTCAGTGTTCTGCAGGCTAATCGGCTTAACCATGAACTATCGGTCGATTTGAGACAGAGGTAAACCACGGGTTGCCATCCGCTCGCGAGCGGCGCACCCGCAACCACTTGGACAATCACGCTGGTAACCTTGTGCCGTGATTTAGGCCCTAGTGATGCGCTATGTGGTGACCACTTATTCTTTGCCGCTATGTCAGTGCGTCCCCGTATTCAATGCGATTGGGGCACTGAGCTGCACCCATATCTAACCCATCTAGTGGCTCAAACCAGACTTCCTTTAGCATTAGATAATAACTACCATTCTATCTTGGTTGCGTAGCCCTGCCCGACTAGGCACCCACCCGGGTGTCTAGGTTGCAGTTAGATATGTGTGAGTTCCCCATATCAGTGACCGTTGAAGGCTGCCCACATAAGCATGTTGGCGGGGCCGAGTTGCAGGCTTAAGCATACCTCTTTTAGACTGTCGGCAGCGACCCGTGTGTAACTGTCACTAACATGGCAATGACCGTTCTACGTTAGGACTATCTCCCCATGGTCCGCCCTGCCCAAGGACTGATGCACCTGGGAGGGCGAGGCCGTAAGGAATGGGGGGTGGGTGTCGAGACAAAAACAACAATGACAAACGACCCAAGCCCCCTTTCAGCAAAAGGTTGGAGACGAGCGACACGTGGTCACGTGTGGTCGGGATCGGACTGCGCGACCCTTGCTGTAAGTAGCACTTTTATGACGCGCGAACTCGACCCGAAGTTATGGCAACACTGTGCATGAGCAACATATTTACACACATATTCGGGCAAGGGAGTGAGATCATGAGCCGCCAGGTCCACCACCCTCGGGAACCCAGGCATACCAGGTCCAGCAGCTCGCATACATATTCGGGCACGGCGATATTCATTGATTTACCCAGCATCGCAACCCAGCGTGAACTCGATCCGAAGGTAATGGCGCGCCGTTCATGAGCACTGTATATACATGCATCATCGGGCACGTGGATATTAAATTATCTGCACAGAGTCCCAGCGTGACCCGCCCGAAGGTGTTGGAGTGCAGTACATGAGCCATAGGTATTAACATACCTATTCGGGCACGGTCGATTAGTGATTAGCTCAAACCGCAATGTGTGCACGAACTTAATCGAGCGCCGGACACAAGCACCGACTGAATAACCCATTCGGGTGCAGGGGGTGTCGTAATGCCCGTAATCATCTACTGCGCGCGAATGTGGGCACAAGCAATTCTTGTGGATAATACGTGCACTTGTATCATGTGTCTGCTTTATAGGAAGCCAGCAATACATGCTGCATATTTATCTAGCGTGAAATCGACCCGAAGGTATCGGAGCAAAACTTGCGAACTATGCCTGCACTTGTATCAAGTATCTGCCTTATAGCAAGCCAGCACATACACGTTGCATATTGTATAGCGCGAACCAGACGCCAAAGGTATTGCACCGCTTCACATGAGTAATGTCTTTACGTTACAAATACAGGCACGGGGGGCGTGAGAGATACGTACCATAGAACACGATCCCCATTTCAGGTCACGCGAGCACCGCACCAGATTAAGCCTTGAGGTGCGTGGGGGGATTAGTAATACCCGTAAACGCCTGATGTGAACAGTGCATGTACTGGTATCATGTATCTGCCTCATCGGAAGCCTGGAATTACATGATGCATATTTATATAGTGCGAACTCGACAATAAGGCATTTGGAGCACTTTACATGAGCACCGTATTTACATTACATCCTCACGCAGGGGGTGCTTAAGAAATTCGTATCATATTACCCGATCCCCAAAACCGGATCACGCGAGCACCGCACCATATTTTCCATTGAGGTGCGGGGGGTTTATTAATGCCCATGATCGCGTATGTGAACAGTGCACGCACTTGTGTCATTTATCTGCCATATAGGAAGTCAGCAATACATGTTGCAGAATTATATAGCGCGAACTGACCTGAAGGTGTTGGAGCGCTTTACCTGAGCACCTTATTTACATTACACATTCAAGCACGGGGAGCTTACAAGATTCGTATCATACTAAACGATCCCCGTGCCAGGTCCATTGCGCCAGCCGCACGCAGCCCACTGCATGCCCCCCCACCCTCAACGGCAGCGTAGCCGACGGGGGGCGATAACCTTAACCAGGGAGCGCCACAGGTGTTGCACCTCCCGCGATCAGCGGGGACCCAGGCAGCTCCCAGCCGTGCAGTGCTGGTGTATTGGGGCCGTGAACCCACGCTAATCTCCAACCGGCTCCCACGGCACAGGGTATGCGGCTTCTTAGCCGGCCGCCCCCCCCTTAATTTACTCTGCTCACGAAGCCGGACCGAATACGAACTATTCCCCCCTTACGGGTCTCAAGGCGCCGGGGGCCACTGAGGAATTGGAGGCCTTGTCCAAAGTCACATGGGGCTGAGGGTGTCACCGGGGATCGAACCGTGAGCTTTGTGCTCCAAAGTCGGGTGCCAAGGCCACCGCACCACACCGCTCCACATTAGGCCACAGTGACTGTTGGCATCATGCTGCTGCGACGCTTGGGCAGGGGATAGTCTAATCGCTGCCGAAAATAGATTTTCCACAGCTTGCCTCTTTATAGACGGGGCCTCAACAACACTGACTCATGGTCAAACGGGCTCCTGATACAGGAATCAGGACATCATGACCCACACCTCGCCCATGGCCAGAACCGGAAGATATGGTGCTTTGCTGGACATCCCCACCGTAACTGAAAGACGCAGCGAATTAATTTAACTGGAAATGGTGCCTGGCAGCTGCCGCCTGCATCGCGCCAGAGGCCCAGCCAGGTAGAACATATCGCGAGGGAGAGGGTTGTCTCGCGCAGCACTGGAATCGAGCTGCAGAGAACCGCGGTGCGGGCCGCCACCGCGACCCTAGAATCAACCCTGGCGCAGATCCCTATCCCAAAGAGGCCCGCAGCCAGCAAATCCTGCCCTTTTCTTTGACAAGGTGACAGGAGGGTTCTTATTGTGCATGCTTAAAAAGCGCGAAATGGACCCGAAGATATTGGAGCGCTCTACTGAGGACCTCTCTCCGCAAAGTAGGGGTTATCCTGTTACCTTGGAGTGGAGTGGGGTCGGGGGCAGTGGCGCACCGGAGACGGATTAGGAGCAGCGCGGGAGCCGCTGTGCACCTCACTGCTTCCCACCACGGGGGGTCTGGTCTGGGCGCTGTGGGGGCAGTGGACGCGGCCCCGAGACTCTAAAACACCAACCAGATTGAGATCGAGGACCTCAGCCTCGGTCCTTGACTACATGTAGCTCTTTATGCATATCTTCTTTATCTAGCGCGAACTCGACCCGAAGGTATTGGAGCGCGTAGCACCGTATTTACATACATATTTAGGCACGGGGAGATTAAGTGATTTGGCCCGAATCACAGAATGCGGCCGCGGCCCCGAGACGCGAAACACCAACCAGATTGAGGACCTGAGCCTCGGTCCTTGTATACGTTTCGCTCTTTATGCCTATATTCTTTATCCAGCGCGAACTCGACCCGATGGTATTGGAGCCCGTATCACCGTATTTACATACACATTTAGGCACGGGGAGATTAAGTGATTTGCCCCGAATCACAGAATGTGGACGCGACCTCGCGGCTCGCCCCCTGTATTTCTGCACCAGAGAACGGGGCAACCAGAACACATGCGCGACTGTACACTAGGGGTGGGGGGGTAGCACAGAGACGGGAGCCCAACGGGCGGTCATACATATCACTTCTTACAATATACCACCTCGCCCGCCTCTACCCCCACGACCCCCCAGCCGCGGCACCTGGTATGGCACTGCGGCCTTGGAGGATGCTAATTTAGCCGGCGCCACCCGCCTAGATGTAGCGGCGCCAATTTTTTTTTTTTTTTTTGTTACATTTTAATGCGCACAACTGCTCCAGCGAAGGAGCGTCCTGGCGCAGGGAAAGGAAAACACAACACAACACTGGATCCGGTGACAAGAAGCAAACAATAGAAGCTGGAAATAATTAAAACAAGAGGGTTTTCAAAACTCTGCGAAAGGACATTAGGTCATTCGAAAGACGGATTTCCAAGGGGAGAGCGTTCCAGAGGGTTGCGGCTTTCACACGGAAGGAGCGACCCCCCATCCGACTAAGTCTGAAACGGGGGACGACCACCAAGGACTGTCCGAGGGATCGAAGTGAACGGGTAGGAACATAAGGAGAGATCAATGAATTGAGTATTCCGGGTGCCAACTCTCTCAGAATTTTAAAAACCAGGCAGAGAGCCTTGAATTGGATACGCTTGCATATCGGGAGCCAGTGCAAGGACCGCAGGGTGTTAGAAGTAGGGCAGGATCGAGGCAGACCAACCACCGCCCTAGCCGCCGCATTCTGAACTCGTTGTAGACGAAGAATCTCGGCTTGGTTTGCTCCTAATAGGAGGGAACTGGCATAATCCAACCGCGAGATGATCATTGCTTGAATGACCAGCTGTCTTGTAGGGGCATCGAAGAAACGCAGCAGGGGTCTTAGCCCGCGTAGTACCCCAAAACAGCAGGCCGCCACTCTCTTTGTGTGAGTCACAAAGCTCAGCGTATGGTCAAGCCAGACTCCGAGATTCCTGAGTTCCAGAACAGGGACCGGCGCTGATCCCAGCTCTGGAGGCCACCATTCGTCCCCCCAGTGGTCCGCTTCCCTTCCAACGATCATCACCTCTGTTTTTGACGCGTTCAGTTGGAGACAGTTGTTATTCATCCAGCTGGCCACCTCTCTCAGTCCACTTCGGAACCTGAGGGCATCCCGCTTGGCATCCCCGCTGATCGTAACCGCCAACTGAGTGTCGTCAGCATAGGAGACCATGGTAAGGCCCCATTGCCTGACGACCTCAGCCAGCGGCTGCACGTACAGATTAAAAAGCGTGGGACTCAGCGAGGAGCCCTGCGGGACCCCCAGGTCCAAAGGATGGTACTTGGACTGAAAAGGAGGGGTGGCAATGCAGAAGGAGCGATCACTGAGGAAGGAGCGGCACCACTGCAGAGCTGAACCACAAATGCCAATGTCCTGCAGGCGGTGTAGCAAGATGCGATGGGAGACCGTGTCAAAGGCAGCGCTCAGATCTAGTAAAATAAGCGCTGCCGTTTGACCTGCATCGAGCACACTTCGCAGATGCTCAACCATTGCCAGAAGGGCCGTCTCCGTGCTGTGACCAGCACGAAACCCATTCTGCGTTGGATCCAGGACATTCACAAGGGTCATATGCTCCGTGAGGGCCCGATTTACATGGGCCTCCATGACCTTGGCCGGCCAAGGGAGCAAAGATATAGGGCGGTAGTTTTCAGGTCTCGATGGATCCAAAGATGGTTTTTTTAGGATCGGGGAAACCACCGCTTGCTTCCATTTGGCAGGGACCAGGCCAGAAGTTAGGGAAAGGTTAATCAGGGAGCACACTACTGTGCGTCCCTGAAAAGCAACGTCCCTGAAAAGAGCAGATCTTACCGGGTCTGCAGGCGATCCAGACTTGACTCGTAGGGCCCACATTGCGAACTCCTCATCGGAGATGGTAGGAAAGGAGTGCAGCGATGGGCAACTGCTAGAGCCGCTCCAGGGGATCACAGGAGACAGTGTGCTAGGAAACGCCAGATAGATTTTCCTGACTTTATCCAGAAAGAAGGTGGCTAAGGCTTCACAGTGGGCGGTGGAACTGTCCAACTGTGGGGGAACTCTCTTTGCCATTAAATCTTTTACGGTTTTAAAGATGGTTTTAGTCGGGTTAGGGCTGTTTCTAAATTCGGCTGCGTAAAACGCCGCCCGGGCCCTGCATATAGCTCGATGGTAAAGCTTAACTAGGGCCAGGTAGATGGATTTCTTATCGGCATCGTACGACTTACGCCACACCCTTTCCGCCCGTCTGCAAGAGGACTTCAGTGCACGCAGCGCGCTGTCATACCAGGGGCTGGCCTGCCGGGGACTGGACTTGCTGGAGATGATAGGTACCAGGACGTCCAGCGCCCTGGTAATCCAGTTACAAAACCGGTCATAGCCCGAGGTGGCATTCAGCAAGGGACCTAATGGCTCAGCACCCATAATGCGGTGAAGGTCCTCTAGCCTAAGTTTGTTCCAGTGGCGCCGAGGTATCCGCAAGGGAGGCGGTATAGTAGGATTGGCAGGGAGAGGAAGCCAGGCAGACACCAGATAGTGGTCAGACCATATCACAGGATCAACCGCCACGATCCGAACGTCCGAGAGAGTGGTAAAAAACGGATCCAGGATGTGGCCGGCCACGTGTGTAGGCTGAGAAATAAGCTGGGTCAACTGCAAAGCCTCTAAGTCGGCCAAAAAACCACTGATGGCCGGAGACTCTAACCTGTCAAAGTGGAGGTTTAGATCACCCAGGATGGAAAAATTTGCACAGCCACTAGCCAATGAGCTCACAGCCTCCGGAAAGGCACCTCTAAAAGCAACATCGCTGCCTGGAGGGCGATAGACAACCATCCCTGACAGCGAGAACTGAGGGCTGATGGAAACCTTAAACAACGCACTCTCACATCCGGCAATCTGCAAGATCGTCCAGGTGCATGTAAAGGCGGATCTAATAAATAAGGCGATCCCTCCACCTCTAGAATGACGGTTAGATCTAAAGCATGAATAACCCGGAGGACAGGCAAGATTGACTATGGCGTCATCAGTATCTTGTAGCCAGGTTTCAGTTACGGCCAACAGATCTGGTGTCTTATCCAAAATGAGATCAGCCACCGACAGATGGTGTTTCACTAGAGATCTGGTATTCAGATTTAAAAATCGTAGACCAGATCCCAGACTACCAGACAACGGAAAGAGACCAGGAGGAGCTCGTGGGGCAGGAGAAGTGGCGAGCTCGCGAATACCTACAGGGTGGTCCAATGACCATCTATTGCAAGCACACTGAAACGGGCCACACAGCGGATGGTGAGGTGCGGCAGAGCAGCGTGGGAGTGTGTCTCTGATGGCACGAAGCGAAGCGTCGGAATACGTAATCATCCTGACAGAGCAAAAGCTACGAGCACACAGATATATGCAATATTACAATAAAAGATGAAGTCCCCAGCGTACCACGCGTACTTAGCGCGGACGGGCGCAGACGGGCAGACTCAGGCTCGACTCCGGCGCGAGTCAGGCGCTACCGCTGCGCGTCACCGCTGCGCTAGCAGAGTGAACTTTAAATACCAGCTCACCTGGGCTACATGAAGCGCTAGAGCGCTGCAGCAAGTGGCCCAGGAGGCAGAGACCACCCCAAGATGGCGGCCAAGTGCCACGAAGAAGCTACAAACAGGAGGAAATTCCGCGAAAAAACGCGGTGGGGGCACAATTAAAATGTAAGTATGAGGCCAGGGACAATTCTACTAATAAAACGAGGCTCCAAACAAAAAATAGTACAAATATAAAAAACAAGCTTTTAAAATCAATAGTAAGCGCAGCGCGCTTAAATGCAACTAATATAGCGACTGATATAGCGCATGCAGGCACCTTTCCCAAGGGAAAACAATGGGAGAGCTCGCCTTAAATACCAGCTCACCTGGGCTACATGAAGCGCTAGAGCGCTGCAGCAAGTGGCCCAGGAGGCAGAGACCACCCCAAGATGGCGGCCAAGTGCCACGAAGAAGCTACAAACAAGAGGAAATTCCGCGAAAAAACGCGGTGGGGGCACAATTAAAATGTAAGTATGAGGCCAGGGACAATTCTACTAATAAAACGAGGCTCCAAACAAAAAATAGTACAAATATAAAAAACAAGCTTTTAAAATCAATAGTAAGCGCAGCGCGCTTAAATGCAACTAATATAGCGACTGATATAGCGCATGCAGGCACCTTTCCCACCTTTCCTTTCACGACCATGCAGCCCCCGCACTAGAAGCGCCTCCCTGTGTAGCATTGGACCAACCCGAAGGTAATGGGAGTGCTTAACGTGAGCGCTGGTTAAAGCGCTGTTGTAATTGTGAGGAGGGGGGGGGGGAGCAGGAGTGCCTATCCCCCCCAATATTATTTATTTCATGTACGTTTGAATAGCGCGAAGGTATGACGGCGCTTTACATGAGCATCAGTTACAAGCTTACATGAGCAGCCATCAAAATATTTATTTCATGTAGGTTTGTACTGCGCGAAGGTATGACGGAGCTTTACATGAGCATCGGTTACCATATTCATTCAATGCAGGATTGTACAGCGCGAAGTAAATGAGCACCGGTTACATTATCAGACCACAATCGCTCTCCTACAAGGCACGATGCGGCCGCGGGCCCGAGCTCGAAAACCCCGCCCCCCGGATTGAGGACATGACCCAGGCCCTTGTGAAGGTTTGCTCTCTAAGTCTGTATTCGTTATCGAGCAACCGCGCGACCCGAAGACATTGTAGCGCGCAGCACCGTCATTAAATTAATATTTAGGCACGGGATTAATCCCCCTATCACAGAATGCGGACGCGGGCCCAGGATTCAAACGCACCACGCCGCTTGAGATCGCTAACCTGGGCATGCCTGTATTCGTTATGTAGCGGGAAAACAGGCCGCAGTTATGGGCGCGAAGTAGCGGCGTAACGTATATTACATACATCTTTAAACATGGGGAGATTAAGTGATTTACCCCGAAATCCAAGATTGCGGACACGGCCCCGCGACTCGAAAACCCCGACCGGATTGTGTTTGAGGACCTGCGCCTCAGTCCTTGCAATCAGATTCCTTATCATTGTTCCTTATCCAGCGGGCACTCGACCCGAAGGAATTGTCGCAGCGCCCAGGAGCAGGCAGGCCGCAGGGCCCAACCATCGACACCAGGGGCCGGGGCCGCAACTCAATGGCATCAGCCATGCTTGGCCCGCACTCCCCAACCTCCGCAACGGTCCGGGCGAAATCAAAACAGCATGCTCTTTAGCCCAACCCCGCCTCCCCAACCCCCCATGCCCCCATCTTGCGTCCCCTCCGCCCGTGGCGATCCTCGCCACAGGGCCCCGTCGACCTGGTACTGCCCAGGGACAGGGCCGGGGCGGAGTGGGTACAGCAAGACTCACCAGAACAAGAAGCGTGGAGGCGACGACAATCAGCAGTGCCACGGGGGCCGGAGGCGCACGAGGACGGAGCGGACGACGGACCGATGCAGCGAGAAAAGGCGAGGTGGGCGACAAAGAGGTCGCCAGTGAGGGTGGGGGAAGGCTAAATAGCCTCCCCCTCACACCTGGGCCCGGAAGTGACGCGCATTGCGCGTCACTTCCGGCCCTGACACGAGGGGGGGGGCACCAGTCGGAGTCCCTGCCCCCGCCCCCCCCCAAGGAGGGAGTGGGGAGGGGAGACCGGGGCCCCGGGGCCACTAAGGCGCCGACCGCCGAGTGGCCCCCTGCGGGGGCCGCGGTCAGCGGCATATTTGGTGACATTGATTAGTCTGCCTATATAGGTTAAGCTGGCAAGGGATATTGTTTATTTAGGTGTTTGTTTTCAGGTGTTGAGACTATTGCATCATAGGGCGCTAGGCTGATACGGCTTGACGTCACATATTGAGTCACACTGAGATTGTTTGATTGACGCACTAGTCCATGCTGTATGGTTGGCCTTAATTCTAGTCGCGTGTGATTGGTGTTTTCCATGGATGGTTTTGAATAGGTATGAGTGAAAATGGGTGGTACATTGAAAAAACATTCTACTCCAATTATGGAAAGGGAGGAAATTCCTCCAGAAGATTCTCCAACCTACGAGTTGAAGTTGGCTGTGGGTTTTCATTTGTGTATGTGGTTAAGAGACTGGATTTAGATAACGTTGGATGACAAGAACAGGCAATTTCCTTCTGAGAGAACTTTTAATGTGAGGAAGCTTGATTTCTTCAGGTAGAGGATGCTTGTGAAAAACCATAGCCTAGACCTGTACAGTGTCCCCCTCGCAGTAGAGAAAAGGAATTGCCGCAGCAGGGTTTTTTTGACCCGGGACGAAGGACTGGATCGCGAACAGGCGTTGTGACCCAGGCTTTGGGGGCGCAGGGAGGCATCGGCAGTGCCGGGAGCAATCGTGAGCAGCGACGAGACACAGGCTGCACCAGGATGGAAACCTGGATCGAGGAGGCCGGGGGTCTACGACCAGCTGTGGAGCCAGGCGATCGAGGCGGCGGCGGTTGGATCGGGAACAGCGACGAGGGATGTTGCCGGGGCCAGGAGGGCTAGCCTCCCAGGGAGCAGAGGGCCGGCACCTGGCAGAGGAAAGCGTCACACAGGGTGGTACCGCTACCCTGATGCACCTGGAGCCAGGCCGGCGGTGCTCATGGTAATGCAGCCACCTGGAGTCAGATAACTAGATCTGGGGACGGCTGGCAGGCTTTGCGCGCTTAAAATACAGGAGGGCCCAGAGCAGTGGATGCCTCTTGTAAATTCGCGCCAAGCTGCTAAGTCTGTGAGGTAAACGACGACCTTTACGTTAAGCCTGCCATTGTCGACGTGGTAGAGGAGAATATTATTGTAGTAGTGTAGGTAGCGCAGTGGTGGAGGCGATGCGTCAAGTGTAGGAGACCCTGGTTTCAGATCTTGGCTTACGGCGCAACCTGAGCCCAAGTGGAAAAAGCAGAGGTTAACGCAGCTCCCCGCAACGTTGAATAGATAAGAGGTTCGAGCCTCACGTCGGCAACATACTGCAAGGCTAAACCATAAAAAATGCGCGGATGGCATGAAAAGCTAATTTGGTAAATCGAATCCTGCGGGTAAATCCATGCATGGTTGATCACCTTGGCCCTGCTGCCCCGGTTATACAGTAGCGGGAAACCCAGGTTCCAGCAAAAACGGACGGGTATTCTTTTTGGGCCCCCTCCAAACTTGGAGCTTGGTTACAAGGATGAAAGGCGGAGTCAGCCTTGTCCAGATTCGAACAAGTGACTTGGAGGCTTAAAACAGATCAACGTGATATATACGTTGGACAAATAAACCAGGGGAGAATAAGTACTTCTTATCCTGCAAGTAAGACGCAGAATAATGTTCACGCGCGAGTGCGTTTTGTGTGCCAGCATTTCGGCATATATTTCGAGATGGTCTTTGAAAAAAGGGGTTCCTTTGCTAATTTTGTATCACTTCTAATTCTGCGTTATAGGGAGCTTGGGCAGACGGTTTTACAATTGATATCTCCAGGACCACGGTTTGGTCAAATTTATAGCTCCGAGACGAGAAACGGGAAAGCAATGGCGCTACCAACTTAGCTGAAATACACTGGCAAGGATAGGACGTATTTAATTTCTCAACCCGAAGTGGCATCCACTATTTCATTTTTAAGCATGGCAGTATGTATGGCAGTCCTTAAAATGATGAATGAGTAACTTGTAAACTTTCACAAGATTGCCGCTGCCCGCGTCCCACGCAGTGGGACATCAGCAGGGCAGCATTCTAGTGGCCGCCCGTCGGAGCCTTCCCCCCTTGCTGCCTCGCGCGCGAGGCCTACGCCCACTTGGGAAAAACCCCTATCGCGTGGAGCTGGGGGGGGCGGGGGGCGCGGCTTACTCCCTACTTAGCGGGCTCTCTCGCCCAGTTCCTCCTCTGTCTCCTGCGCGCCGCAGCCAGCCTGGACACGCGTTTTTCCTGCGCCGCATCGCGATCGGGACACGATGTCCAGTCATGGCGGGGGTCGTCGCCACGCTGTCTTTGTCCGTCGGGGTTATTAAGGTGAGCCAGGGTGTTAGTGTGTCGTCCCTGTCTCCTGCCCGGAGTACCTCCGGCGGTTGTGGTTTTAGGCTCTATCTCCCCGGTGGTGACCTCCGAGGTTATGGTGTGTCCGTGAACCTTTCAGGCGGTTTGAGTGCACGTCCGGCGGGGCGGGGGACAAAGAGGCCAAAGAGGTGCAGGTCGTAAAGACTGGCGGTGGATCAGGCTCGTTACTTGCAGCCAGCATGCACTAGATGATTGTGCCCCATGGCGAGGTTATTGTTGTTATTTGCGGATGTTACTCGCTCTTACCTGGCAGCACGAGAGAGTGTTGGTGGTTTGTAGTAGGACGTACTTTCTCCAGGGAGGCACGGGCTCCCGCACTGTACTTGACACTTCCATGAGTTGACCGACCCTTATTTTCATTGAAATGTGTCTGTGGGACTCGGACTCGTGTCCCAGATCCTCACGTGCTTTCCCCAAAGCACAGGTGGTGGTAGAGGTTTTTTCCACTGCTGTAGTGTGCGTGAGGGCGGCAGTCATTGCACGTGTATGTGTTATAATGGTTTTCGGGCGCAGCTAGGAGAGTTCACCACCTGTGCATGTTTTCAGCAGCTGTGCAGCTCCTGTCCTCTGTATTTTATGACAGCAGACAGGATAGTTACCGTACATTGTTTAATATCCCTTGGTTAGGATGATATACGCTTCTTCCGGCTGTATCAGCCAGTGACGGAGCCAGCTCTTTCTTTCCAGTTGCCATGCAGTTTAGTGATATTCCCCGTACATTTCCATTTTTGTTATAAGCGGATATTTCGCCTGTCTAGTTTTGCCTCGTAGTTACGCGAGTCTCCCTCTCACATAGTTCAGTTACGTTTTAAGGGAAGAGCGCTTATGATATTGTGCTGTGCTTGTTAACACTTGCACATGCAAGCCATTAGCAAATACAGTGTTCGTATCCCCTGGAGCTCGGATTCGCAGGTCTCTGAGGCGGGATTAGCAGCAGGAGGACTCACCCGGCCTCTCTCGCCACTGCCTGCCATGCTCCCGCCACGCACAGCAGGCTGTCCCTTCCTCTCCTGGCCGCGTTTCCACTCCTTTCCCTGTTCTGGACCGCAAACAACCGGCTTCACGCCTCTCTGTTGCTGTAGTGTAGCATTTATGTAGCGCTTCATGTTCCATTGCGAGGCGTCGAAGCGCATGACCACACAAGTAGTACAACACACAGACAGGGTTTACATAGCTGGAAGGGTGTTTGCTGAATCCTTTGTTATGAACCTTTGTGGGTGCGCTTTGAAGTAGCCCGCTAGTGACGAGTGAGGTGCTGTGATCTTGGTGTGTAGCGCCTACCTGTGTGACGGAGGAAAGAAGTGCTAGAGTCAGGCGCGCAAAGGTGTAATTGTAGTTAGCTGGTGGTAATGGTTTACTTTGCAGGTCACGAGTTGTGCTTATGAGTTCTTTGTGTCTTCCAATTTATCTCCCATGATGCCTCCCGCATTTGGGGTAAAGGTTCTGAGGGCCTTGTATAGAGATCACTGAAGTACTTGCTAAAGTGCACAGTACACACCAAACCGTCTCCTCGAGTGATTCGTTTCTATCGACACGTCCTGGTGGGTCCTCGCTTACCAGCGATTGGCCGCTTTCGGATCGCTTCTCTTCCCGCGCCTGAATATGTAATTGTGTTGACCCACCGCCGAGAGCTGAGGCGCATGTTCAGGTTTTAATTATACTCACGCTTGTCTCCTGCGCGCCGCAGCCAGCCTGGACACGCGTTCTGTCTCGTCGTGGCTGGCCGTATCCCGCCGTTTTCCTCACGCGGAAATTCGCCGTCTCTTGGTTGCTGAGGTTCGCCGAGGGTCGCTGCGGTCTTGGTGCCCGGAGCGCGTGTTTGGTCGTGTCGGTAGCCAGGTCAGTGCCCCCCCCAGCCCCGTAAGTCGTCATGTCCACCACCCCCCCCCCCTCGCTTGGGGTTTCCTACCCGGGGCAGTAGAGTGTCCCCTGCTAGGCAGTTTGTGCACGTGCCAGGTTGAAGCGGCATTGTGGCTCAGGGTGGGGGGGAGAGAGCGGCGGGGGGATGCGCTTTGAGTCGTTGCGTGGCATGGTTATGCTTTTATGGGTCGTGGGTCGTGTTCATGGCGCTCCGACGTTGGTCTTTCGTTCCCCGGCGCGCGAGGGTTGGCGCTGTGCCCCGGGCGGGTTCCCGGGTACCGCATAGTTGGGATGGTTGCACCCGGGACTTGTAGGAGGTGTGGTCCGCCGGCTTGAAGGACTGCCGACTTTGGTGCAGGAGGCCAGGTTCGTGCCCTCGAGGTCGCGTCCACGTTGCGGTGCGCATGTGGGCGCTCCAATGCCTCCGGGCCGAGGTCGCGACATATGAATGTGCGGGCGTTTGCCCCCGCTTTACGGTGCACATGTGGGCGCATCCTGGTCAGGTTCGCGCTTTGTTGCTATGCAAACAGTTGCCCCAGTTTTGTGGCGCTCATGTGGGGGCGCCAATGCCTTCGGGTCGAGTCCGCGCCATGTAGTTGTGCACACATTTGCCCCGCTTTGCGGTGCACAAGTAGGCGCTCCGGTTTCTCCGGGTCATGTTCGCGCCATGTTACGGTGCGCGCGTTTGTCCCTGCTTTGAGGCGCTCAGGTGGGCGCCCCGGTGCACGCCAGGCAGACATGCTGGCGTTTTGTCCACGCTTCGCGGTGCTCATGAGGAGCGCTCCGGTGCCGGGGGTCGAGTTCGCGCTAGATGGGTGCCGGCCGTTTTCCTACGCTGCGCGCGCAGGTTGGTGCGCCCCCCCCCCCCCCCTGGAGCCCCTCCAGTCTGTGCAGTGCACGCGCTGCCGGTCCGCGCGCGTCTTGGCTGCCAGCGTCGGTTTGGAACGTGCCGGACGTGTTGGGTCTTCTCCGGTGGCGGCGGCGCACCGAGGATGCCGTGCCGCGCTCCCCGCGTTTCGGCCGAGGATTGAGGGAGGTGTCATTTGCCAGCCCTCGTTTCCTTTCTTGTTTTCCCGGGTTGTGGATGTAATGCGCTGCCATGTGGGCTTGTGGCAGCAATGGCGGAGTGCCTGCCATGGGGAAGATGGGACATTGAGACGCCTGTCTGCACGCGCTTTGTCAAGGTATCTTTATCTTGATGGCAAATGTACTTGTCTCCGTTGCAAATTTGACCCACTATTCATAGCATGCGTGCCGCGGTGTGCCAAAAGTAGCTGTGTTGCACGTGTGGTTCTAGGTACAGGCCTTCATGCTGTGACGCGAGAGCTGATGGGTAAAAAGTATTCATGTTTATTACATGGCATAAGGCCCGGCCTCGGGGTGCGTAAAGCATGATTATACAAAATGGTAGCCAATGAGATTTACCATAAATGAAATATATATATATGTTGTAGCATGATTTAAACAGGTGTCAGCCTCGCACAGTGCGTGGAATGGGTGTTACAAACTGGGTGTAAAGTACCACATATGATGTTTTCACTGTTACGCTTGGGTAAGATTGTTCATTGTGACACGGCTAATCGGCATGTTTCACGATTTAGGGTAACACTCAGGGGAATTTGCATTTTTCGTTTTTCATCCAACAATAACTCCACCCCAGTTCTGAAATGCACGAGGTGAAGTTTGTGAATGGATAGCCAGGGCTTCTCACAAAATATTCACTGTTTTTAAGAGTTCGCTGTAAAAGCCCCTGATGAAGTACTCATTAGTGAGAAATGCATTGGAAACATCTCTAGAACACTACATGTGTGCAATGGAAGCAAGTTTAATTTATAATGAAATGTCAAAGGTGGCAGGAATGCATGCAGTGTCTGTGGGATGTAGCTGGCTGGTTGCTGTCGACCACGCTCATAGTGTGGGGGTCTGCTGTTCAGAATGCTTGTTCCACGGGTGAGGCCTTTCCCCCTTTCTAACATTGTTCCATCGATTTCTGGTCAACGTTTTGGTCAATCTGGGCATATGTGCGAGTTGTTAGACAATATCCCAGGTTATTCCTTCTCAATTTCAGAATTGTGAGATCGTTTGGGGTATATGCCGGGCCTGCACGAATGGGCATTGGCAGCACATTGTAAGTGTACCCTCTGGCGTATTGGGGACATCTGATCTTGCCGTTTGTGGAAGGTTGATTTTGGTGTCCCAGTTCCTCGACTATGTTACTGCTATTTGGTTTTTCCTGGCCTGGTCGATTAGCTCGGTTGGTTGTAGCGTGGTGCTAGTGGCAAGAAGGTAGCGGGTGCAACCCCCGTATTGGCCAATGCTTGTGGCATCGGTCTCTGTGGCGTAATCGGTTAGCGCTTTCGGCTTTTAAAGGAAAGGTTGGTGGTTCATGCCCACCCAGGGACGCAAGATTGTATTTTTATAAACGGATTGGAGTGCTTTCAGTGCGCTGAGCTAGTTGTTTTTCCTGGCCTGGTCGGTTAGCTCGATTGGTTGTAGCGGGGTGCTAGTGCCGCGAAGGTGGCAGGTGCGATCCCCGTACTGGCAATGCTTGAGGCATCGGTCTCTGTGGCGCAATCGGTTCGCGCGTTCGGCTCTTAAAGGAAAGGTTGGTGGTTCAAGCCCACCCTGGGACGCAAAAAATTGTATTTTCACTCATTGCAAAGCTTTCAGTGCGCTGAGCTACCGTGTCCTGGTAAATTATACGTTCGGTCGCCGTGGAAGCTAAGCAGGGTAGGGACTGGATAGCACTTGGGTGGGGGGCCAGAATGGGTTATGTTGGATGCTGGTGTCGTTGCTATGAGTTAGGCCCCTCTTAGGCGGGCAAATAAATGTTTTATAGCAGGCAGTTCCTACCCACAGAAGAATCGAGTCTAACACAGGGCAATCTCCTCCTGCTCTACATCCAGGGGAACGTACATGGGGGTAGCTAAATCACAGAATTTACATATGTAATTCTAGCCGATTTCTAAATGCACAAGGAATGCCATGATAAATTCTAAACAGATAGCGGAGGAATTGCATACAAGTGGGGCAAACTTGGACTTTAACACATATAAAATGGTGGTATACAATATTGTTGTATATAATGCTGTACTGCAATATACAATCACTGCACACCAGTGGTGTATAGTACCTTTAATTCTCTATGACGGCAACGTTTCAGCCATGACGGACCTGGGCAAGCACAATCTATCCTCTAACGTGCTTCGACCCCCATAATGTACACCTACAATGTTAGTACCTCCATCGTACATTTGATTGATTAGATCCATTTCCCCAACAACCTGACCATGGCACTTTCAGGCAAACGTTTATTAAGCTTTTAAGCACCTGCTGCAGCGTTTCTTTCACCCGGCAATTGTCAGGCCTCACATAATGGCTAGATTGCCTGCTGCAAAGACGTGTGCCAAGTACATTACAGAGGGCATAGGATGCAAACAGATCAGCCGGTTACTGCTTTCAAAAGGGACATCCTTTGGTTACTTGCTATGTATAACTTAAAGTCCTAATATAGGATAGTGAGCTATCAACTTTCATCCCTAGAACTGCATACACAATGCAAAGTATACATTATTAGAACACCGATCAGTGTTGCAGAACATCCTAGGACACACCTACTATATCACTTTGTTGCATTATTTTCCAGGATGATTCACATGCCTGTAGTTGCTCTAACAAGCAAGGAATTGGATACGCTGTCCCAGGGGAGAGTAAGGAAAGAGTGGGATAACAGCGGGACTAGTATAAGACTCTATCGTCCAATTTAAGGTAACTTAATTTGCAAGTAGAGAGGCCAAAACCGGGAGATGTTGTTAAGATATGGGCCGGTTGTAGTAAACAATAGCCTAATACGGTGTGAAAGGGAGCAAAGTCAGGTAACAGTGATGTCAGCTGTGTTTAGACACGTAGGTGAAGGGGTTAACTCACACGTTACCTTCACCCTGCTTATGGTGCTGTAGCTGTTGGGAACACAATTCCGTGCCAGTTGGCACCCGAATTGGCCAATTGGAAAGTATTAAGGGGATGGCAGGTCCATAAGCGCCTATTTCACCAATGCCCTGTTACCGATGCCATATTTCCAGCCTGAAAATCAGATTTAGGTGTTACTCTTCTCGCCCAACATTTCATTGGAGCCAGAGAGGGGGTTTACGTTCACAAATTTGGGTCCTCGAGCTGAGCGATGTACCTTCGGCAGCTCAGTCAGCCATATCGGCTTTATCCGGAGTCACGAAAGAAGCAGACGTCCATTTAGCAGTCAAAAAATCTTCTGTCCTGCTAAAGAAATCATGCAATTGCCCGCAGCAGCAGCTGTTTTTTAGGTACCATGCCGCTATCTATACATCCCTGTGTAGACAAAGCGGAAATCAACACCTTAGTGCTAGGTTATGAAGGGAAGCGATGGATTGACGAATTCAGCTATGGTTTAGTTCTGACTCCATTTGTAGGTGCTAGATCTTCCCATGATTACGATAGGAAGATCTGCAGTGGCATCGCTTATAGGGCTAGTAACTCCAGTCACGCCTCAGCTGAGCGGCACTGGGGCCTAGAGTCATTCGTGGTTAGTCTGCCCTGGGCTTCTGAGTAATGTTGCAACTTAATGCCGTATATTTACGGTTACAGAACAGGACCCATTATTTAGCCCACTAAAGCTGGCTCGCAGGGGCGGGCACCCATAAACAGCGAAAGGAGGAAGGGGGGCTCTGGCAGCGACGGTAGCCTCCCCAGAGCTGTGGCGGAGTTACAGGGCGATCTGGATGCAGACTGGTACAGTAAGGGTACCTCTGCGACAGGCGGTACAGTAAGGGTACCCCTGTCCGGCACAGTAAGGGTGCCCGAGCCAAGGTCCAGGAGCCGAAGGGGGTTCTGGGAAGACCGCGACGGCGCCCCGTTAGTCCTTCGGGCGGTTGGGGGGCCTGACCAACCGGGGGTGGCCACAACACGCTCCGCCCCTGTCGGAAGGGGCGGGAGTAGGAGGCAGATCACGTGACCCAGTGGATGATCTGCAGATATTTATGTGCCACACTGCCGGGCATCGACCCACCGTGTGTGCTGGCTCACCAGGCGGGCGGGCAGCAAGGGGCTGCCTGCCCTGGATCGCCCGTAAGATAACCCAATTTTATTATCATACTGTGTTGTATGAAATAAACCTGCAGCAGTTCTTCACCCACAAATAAAGTGTCAGTGTAATCTTTGGGTGATGTCTGTGTATGCGTGTTGACTGAAGCGGATGACGGTGTGGTCACTATGCCGCTGCCCGCGTCCCACGCAGTGGGACATCAGCAGGGCAGCATTCTAGTGGCCGCCCGTCGGAGCCTTCCCCCCTTGCTGCCTCGCGCGCGAGGCCTACGCCCACTTGGGAAAAACCCCTATCGCGTGGAGCTGGGGGGGGCGGGGGGCGCGGCTTACTCCCTACTTAGCGGGCTCTCTCGCCCAGTTCCTCCTCTGTCTCCTGCGCGCCGCAGCCAGCCTGGACACGCGTTCTCCCACCCTTTCCTCTTACCCCGCGTGGCAGGCTCAGCGCGTTATTGGAATGTTTAATTTTTCTTTTTGCGTTGCAGGCGGAGTTACAGGGCGATCTGGATGCAGACTGGTACAGTAAGGGTACCTCTGCGACAGGCGGTACAGTAAGGGTACCCCTGTCCGGCACAGTAAGGGTGCCCGAGCCAAGGTCCAGGAGCCGAAGGGGGTTCTGGGAAGACCGCGACGGCGCCCCGTTAGTCCTTCGGGCGGTTGGGGGGCCTGACCAACCGGGGGTGGCCACAACACGCTCCGCCCCTGTCGGAAGGGGCGGGAGTAGGAGGCAGATCACGTGACCCAGTGGATGATCTGCAGATATTTATGTGCCACACTGCCGGGCATCGACCCACCGTGTGTGCTGGCTCACCAGGCGGGCGGGCAGCAAGGGGCTGCCTGCCCTGGATCGCCCGTAAGATAACCCAATTTTATTATCATACTGTGTTGTATGAAATAAACCTGCAGCAGTTCTTCACCCACAAATAAAGTGTCAGTGTAATCTTTGGGTGATGTCTGTGTATGCGTGTTGACTGAAGCGGATGACGGTGTGGTCACTAGTTCCAATGCTCTATCATTATCTCATGTGGACGGGGCTACAAACAGCTCATTTCCGTATGTGCGGGCACTTGTCCGCAATATCATACTACACCCACCGCCCAGCCATTCACAACTCCTAGGGATAGGTCTTCGGTACCTGGAACCCAAGCCGCTATCGGTAGCATCGTAAAAATGCCCTATGCTGCAGTATGGACAATATAAAAAATATAACACTTTAAACAGTTGTGCCTCACATTTCTACTGGCAGCCAGACACGGCATCCTTCCTGGAGTGTGGGGCAACGCAGCACTGCTGTTTCTCGTGCACAATTGAATTGAAGAGTGCTTTCCTTTGGAGCAGGGACTCGAATCCCAGCTTCCCTTTCGGGACCAAATTGTGCGACCAATGGCATACTTCGATGTAATTCATCTGCCGTAAATAAAAAATCTGGGCAGTCTGGTGCTACCTAAGTTATTTCGTGGAGAGCGAGCTATGTAGAAAAACGTATTCACATGGTTAACTTTTTGTTCCATTGGACTTGTACTTAGGGTGACCAACTGCCATGGGTGCAAATTCAGGGAAGTGTAATATTCAGGACAAAGGGTCAAAATTCAGGGACCTGGCGGCGTGTAACACTGAAACGCAGGTAAACACCCACCTGCCTATAGGGTATGGTCTCTGGAAGGATAAAAATCAGAGTGCCCGGTTCCCAGCACAGAAGTATTTCATGGCCGGGCACCGAAGCCCCTGCTAGCAGCTGGGAACCTAATAAGTGGTAGCTGGCGCCATCTTTCGAAGTGGCTGGGGAGTTCAAGTGCTCCAGCACTGAATACCAAAAGTCCCCTCGCTACGTCACAGACCACAGATCTTCTTCAACAACCACATTCATTCATTCATTCACTGGTGGGGCCCATAACACCAATCATTCATTCTTACTTTTAGATCAATGGTCCTCGAGAGAGAGAGAGGGGAATCCCTTTCTCTATTCCATGTGCTGGAAAATGTGGGAGGAAAATTGCATCGATCACCTGATGAGTAACAACAAATTCACCTATTCATCCCTACCTCACCAGGATCTCAATATTTTCTAATCTAGCAATTCCTCCCATACTATAGGCCATGGATCAGCTTAGTTGCTGGGAAAAGCGACACCTAATTCTTCTAAACAATATACATCAAACACTTCAAATAATAACCCGACACAATTTTAAATGAATTGAAATGTTTATCTAATTAAAGCATAAGGAAATCATAAAGCATTCAATATTTTGATTCGCATATTTACCTAATCTGGATAAATGGCATCCTCTATGTCAAATTCAGATCTTTCGTCTCTATGCCCATAAATCGATCAATCAGTTCGTAAGTTAATTGGGCATCTGGTCAATCCATCAGAGTCTCTGGCAAGCAGCTGTCCAGCAGGGTCACCGTCCTCTCCGTCAGTATAACGTCAGGGAAACAAGCTTTAGCACGACAAGAGGTACCTACCCTCTCTAGTCTTCTTCTTTTATAGTAAAATCAACAACAAAATGTTACAATACATGTTTTAGAACAAATCCGATTGGTGGAACCAGGATCATTCTTCCTGATTACCATACGTTCAATGTTTCATTAGATGTAGTTCTCAATTTATAAATAAATTTGCAACAGTATCTAGTCCATTCAGGGCATGTTCATTCCCATACGGGTTTGTGTCCATGGTGTCATCAATTATAACAGTTCTTAGGTTAAGGAAGTTCATTGTTTGAGGATTGGCACTCCTCCCGGTGCGACCTTCACGAGTATAGTCTGCCGGGGGTCAGGACGAGGTTATTGTTGCTCATCTTTTAGCGCAGGCGCACTTCACTCAGTGACTTCTGTATCTCGTCTGTCCATCAAAATAGGGATGGCAGCCATTTTGTGGCCACTCCAGAAAGGTCAACTTAAGCAAAGAGACACAAAACGTAATTAATACATGGAAATGACTATTAAAATGTTATCCCTCACTATACCCTCTATGTGTGTGTATTTATCTAGCAAAAGCAACACGCATTGCGGTTTATACTCACAATTTAAAGCACGATTCACAAATCACATCACAAAAGCAACATATAACATGCAAATTCTAAATATCTGACATTAGTATGCATACGAAATTAGTTTACATATCAATCTGGCCATGCAAATGCAATTCCCACGTGTATTTTCTAATTAGTAGTGTTGATTAATCAAACACAGCAAACCATTAATAGTATTAATATTAATCAGTTATTCGTTTAAATTCAAAATGATAAAATGGAGGAGGTATACGATTCTTAGGGAAAACCTCACTCCAACAATCCCCCCTTTGGTGATTTTATCACCACAAAACACCCAAATTTAGTCCCCATTCCGGAAATTTGAAATGACTTCTTACTCATAGCTCAAAATTCAGTTTCTTCATATTCATCTCTTTTTGCTTTCTTATACATACTGTCTTTCCACTCATCTAAGGCTATTTCTTCTAAATCCTTTTCTGGATCTTTTCCTTTTCTCTTAAGTTTATCTCTTTTTATTTTATTATTTGTTTTCTTTTTCCTGCAACACATACACCCTAATCTTATCACTAATACCGCAACTATCAAACATGTTAATGTAAAAAGAATTTTACCTATAACAGTACTACCTATTTTAGCTAAGAAATTTTTAATAGCAGCTATTTTCTTTCCCATTCTTGTCCATACATCTTCAACCTCCAGTGGTACAAGTTCATCGTGCAATTCAGTAATATTTTTAATGTAAACCTTTAGATCTTTACTTTCGTCTGGAATGTAAGTGCAACAATATTGAACTTTCAGCATTCCACAGACTCCACCCTCTTATGCCAAATGAATGTCAAGGGCAAGTCGATTTTGCATTACCATAGCACGCATAGCAACCATTTCAGTATTAACTAATAAAAATCCAACTCAATTTTGGAAGGTAGATGAGTCCAATGGTCCTGGGACTCAGTTCAGGGGGCAAGCTCTTCTTTCAAGCCCTTGGAGATAGTTGAAAAACAAAGTGCAAAGTCTCTTTCAGTCTTTTCCTCTCCTTTCTCAGCAAGGCACCAACTGCAGGCCAATCCCTCAGGTCAGGGAAAGTTACTCCTCCTTCAGCTTCTTCCAGGTCCTTCTGGTCAGGCAGAGTTCCTTCGTGGTTCAATCAGGATCTGAGTTCTTAGGAGCAGGGCTCCTACATTTATACCAAGTTTCTTTTGTCTTTACAGGCCAGGGGGGCCTTTGCATAATCCCAGTCCAGTTCTTTTCAGTGAGGAGCACTTTGTTGTTGGGACTCTGGCTTCTTCTTTCAGCAGGCAGGGCAGAGACATCAGACGCTCCCCAGGGGGTGGAGCCAGCATTGTGGTGGCAGAGCACTGCCCTATTCAGAGTCAAGGTGCACTCCTCCCACCCATCCTGGTGTAATCTCTCTATTCACCACCTGGTAGCCCCAGCCTGTCTCCTAGAACTTCCCAGCCCTGTCACTCAAGCTACACACAAAGAAAATAGCCCTCCCCTCCAGAGGCGGACTGAAATGGTTAGGCACGCAAAGGCTAACTTTCTAAAAGTAGCATTTGCAAACCCAGGATATTAAAATAACCTTTACTAAAAGATGTATTTTATTATTCTGAGTTCAGGCATACTAAACATGAATTTCTACCATGCTTCCTGAGCCTGCTAGGATTATAGAGTGTTATAATCTAGCAGCCCATTCTGGCCTATGGAGAGCAGGTAGCCTTACAATAGTGAACAACGAAAATTGCTGTAATTCACTATTAGGACATGCCACACACTTCAGGGCATGTCCTACCTTATCCTTACAATGCACCCTGCCCTAGGGCCTACCATAGGGGTGACTAATATGAAGGTAAGGGGAGGTTTAGGGACTGGCAAGTGGGGACACTTGCCCAGTCAGCATGACAGTACCTGACCGCATGCAGGTTTTGCAATGGCAGACCTTAGATACATTTTACCAGGCTGCTTCTGTGGGTGGCACAACCAGTGCTGCAAGCCCACTAGCAGCATTTGGACATACAAGCCCTTGGTACCCCTGGTGCACTCTACTAGGGACTGATAGTAAACCAAATAAGCCAAACATGGAAGTCAATTCACATAATACATTTTACCATAGGGAGAGCATATGCACCTTAGCACTGATCAGCAATGGGAAGGCGCCCAGAGTCATAAAACAGCCAACACCAGGTCAGAAAAAATACAGGAGGAAGCCAAAACGTTTAGGGATGACCCTGCAAAAAGGGCCAAGTCCAACAACCATCTTTTCATGAATGTACATCTACTTTTACTACCATCTGTGTTAGCCATTTTTACTAAATAGACCGTGTCTTTTGACTTAGCCTCTTCTACTTTGTGACCAGTTTCTAACCCATAGCTTCTAAGCTTCTACTTGGTTCCACTAGTTTTCTACTTCTTCTCTTTTATTATCGTTTTCCACATCAACGGCTTCTCTGTTTATTCAGTTTGGCATCTCATCGTCCTTTGCCTCTTTCTCCCAATCAGGATACAGAATTTCCTGAATCTCCGCTTTTTCTTCTCCAATATCGGACAAGAGAACTCTCAGGATTTCTGATTCTTCTTCTTCTTTAACCACTTTCAGTAAAGCCTCCTCTGGATTTCCTTGACTGTCTGCCTCTTGGGATTCTTCAGGCAGGGCCACATACGTCCATTCCGGCGACTTATACTTCTGGTTAGGTTTTCTTGTCCTTCTGGACTCTTTGGTTACCACTGTTTCTTCCTCTTTTGATTTTTCCTGACTCGTGACTTCATTCACCTGTTCAGCTCTTGGTGATTTTAATCGATACAATCGATATCTTAGTCTCTTTATTTTGTTCGGCCAAACTTCTGGTTTTACAGTTCTTCTCAATTTACTTTCTTTTACATTCTTTTCTTCTCTCCAAGCTCTCTTTACCAGAACTCGACCTTCAGGTATTTCGTTCTGATTCTGTCCCAACTTGCTTTTCCTTTTCACCAGTCTCTTTATTCACCACTTGTTCTGGTTTCCCTACTTCTTTCCCTCCTCGAGCCTCCGACACGCAATCTTCCTGCTGACTACTTGTCCCTTCACCTAGCTGGATGTTGCACTTCCCTACACCTCCTCGGGGGTCTTCCACAATCTGTCCCTCTCTCTCTGTATCTGTCCCTTCTTCATTCAAATCTATTAATTCAGGTGGAATTTCTCTCAATTTTTCATCTGGGATTTGTTCTCTTTGACTTTCTTTTACTGCTTCTTCTTTGTCTTTTCCTTCCTTCTTTTTAGGTTCTTTTCTAGGACCTTTCTTTCTTTGCTCGTCTTCAGAATATGAGCTGTCAGAAATCTGCAGTCTTCTTCTCGGAGAGACACTTCTGGGGACTAGAATCTGTTTTGGTTCGTTTTCCCCCCTTTCAAAATTTTCACGTGTTTTTGGTTCTTCGTTGTCCGATTCAGTACTTGACTCTGATTCGTCATAGTACTCTTTCTCCTTGCAATCCACTGGATTTGGTATTCTCAGGGTATGGCTGGCATGGATCCAGTTTTTCAGTCCAGCACACTTCACAGCTGTTGTCGTGGTCAGAGTGACTTGTCTTGGTTTTCCCCACCTAGGAACCAAACAGTTTCTTTTTCTGTGGACCTTTATCCTCACCCAATCTCCTGGGCTTAGATCATGGGCTTGCTTCTTTTCAAGGGGGGTGGCATCCGCTCCAACCTGATGAAACACAGAATGAACTGCGTCAGCCAGGCCTTTACAGTACTCCAACACCATGTCATCAGAAATCGTCATCAGTTTGTTGACTGGTATGTAAGCATGCCTCATTGCACGTCCCATGATTATTTCATGAGGACTTAACCCTGTAGTTCTATCTGGGGTTGCACGAATGGTCATCAAAACTAGAGGCAAGACATCAGGCCATTTCATTCCAGTGGCTAAACACATTTTCCCAATTCTGTTTTTGATAGTACCATTCATTTGCTCAACCACACCAGAAGCCTCTGGTCGGTAGGCACAGTGCAGTTTCTGTTGTACATTTAATGCTTCACTGACCAATTTCACAATCTCATTATAGAAATGCCCTCCTCTGTCTGATTCATGGGTCACTGGGAACCCGAACCTGGGTATGAATTCACTCAAAAGCAGCTTTGCTACTGTCAATCCATCATGCTTCTACCCACCTGGAGAATAGGCAGACTATGACTAGAACATACCTTAATCTGTTACATGTTGGCATCTCAATGAAATCTATCTGCATTCTGGTAAAAGGCCCTCCTTCTCGGCCTATAGTTCCTAGGCTCACCACTGTTTTTCTCCCAGGATTGTATTGCTGACAAATTAGACATCTCTGACATAGACTCTCTGATATAATTCTGAATTTTGGGTTGTACCAGGTCTGTTTAAACGACCTGATCATAGCATCTCTCCCTATGTGTCCCTGGCCATGATACATCCGTGCCATGGTAGACAACATGCTATCAGGCATGACTGGTCTTCCATCTCGATAGACCCACACATGATCCTTTTCCCTTGGGGCACATCCTGCTTTTACCCACTGCCTTGTTTCCTCATCTCCTGCTTCCTCCTGCAATTGTCTCACTTCTTCCCATGTCCCTACAACGTTAGTAAACATTAAGGAATAAGAAGTCATTTCTTTCTCCTTTGCCCTAATGACTGAATACTGATTTCTGGCACAGTACTGTGCCATGTCATTGGCATATCGGTTGCCGACAGTCACATAATCCTCCGCTTGGTTATGGGCAGCACATTTCACCATAGCCAATTGTTTAGGCAGCTGTATCGCCTCAATCAACTTTCCAACCACTTCAGCATTCTTTATAGGAGTTCCACTTGAGGTTAGGAAACCTCTTTGTAGCCACAACTGACCAAAATCGTGGACAACTCC
The DNA here is from genome assembly GCF_964204655.1 of Triturus cristatus. Taxonomy (NCBI): domain Eukaryota; kingdom Metazoa; phylum Chordata; class Amphibia; order Caudata; family Salamandridae; genus Triturus; species Triturus cristatus. The sequence continues at coordinate 780,870,578 of NC_140586.1, read as the reverse complement.
GAAGCCATACTGGCTGTCAGTTATCACAGTCACTCTCACACCTTTCCCAATTTTGCATGCTCGAGTCAGAGCCACTAATTCTGCTACTTGGGCAGATTTTACTCCTTTTAGATAGGATGCTTCCATTACTGCTGAAACCGTGCACACTGCATATGCTGCACTCAACACCCCTTCTTCTGTTCTCAAACATGACCCATCAACAAACATTACATAATCATTTTCTGCCAAAGGTACATCTTTTATGTCTGGTTGCGGTTTCGTACAATACTCAAGCACATCCAAACAATCATGATCTGCTTCATCTCTCACTTCCACATTCTCACCATCTGGTAACAACGTTGCTGGATTCACATTCACACATCTTGCAAGGCTCACATTCGTTGCACCTAATAGGACTTTCTCATACTTAGTCAGCCGACTATGTCTCATATACTGAGTACGACTCCTTGTTAAAAGAATCGCCACATCATGAGGTACAAAAACTTTCAAAGGATATCCCATCACGATTTCTTCACTCTGCTCCAAACTTCGACATGTTGCAGCTACTGCTTTCAGACAACCAGGTAAGCCTACAGCTACTGGATCAAGCATCGATGAATAATATGCAATTGGTCTCCTCAATCTTCAATGCTTCTGGATTAACACAGAAAGTGCACATCCATTTCTTTCACTGCAATATAACTCAAATTCTTTTTCATAATCAGGCATACCCAATGCTGGGGCTTCACACAATCCATCTTTCAATCGTTTGAATGCTGCTAATTCTTCCTTATTCAATTCAAGGGGATCTTTTACATCACTCCTTGTTAGCCGTACCAGAGGTTTTGCAATCAGCGAAAAGTTGCTGATCCACTGGCGGCAGTACCCTACCATTCCCAGAAACATTCTCACTTCTCTTTGAGTCATGGGGGCTCTCATTCCTTTTATGATTCTGATTCTGTCCATCGTTATTTTCCTCAATCCTTTTTCAATGTTATGTCCCAAATACTGTACTTCCTTCTTACAATACTGCAGTTTGGCTGGGGAAACTTTTAATCCTCCATCTGCCAGGTGATTTAGTAAGGCTATAGTGTCTACTTCACAAGCTTCACGAGTTTTCGACGCCACAAGGAGGTCGTCGATATACTGCACTAGTACTGAACTCTCGGGCATTTGCAGACTTTCCAATGACTTTTTCAACAATTGATTAAATATTGAGGGGCTTTCTGTATACCCCTGTGGGATTCGGCACCATGCCAAAATACGGTCTCCAAACCGAAATGCAAAAATTTGCTGACTGTCGTGATGCAATGGAATGGAAAAGAACGCATGGCACAAATCAATTACTGTATACCGTTCTGCGTCATGGAGAATCTGATACAAAATCACTGATGGGTTTGGTACAATGGGACAGCATGGTACAACGATTTTGTTTACCTTTCTCAGGTCTTGCACTATTCTGAATTTCCCATTTGGCTTTTTCAGGCCCATTATGGGTGAGTTACATGGACTGCTCAATTTCTCTCAGAATTCCTTGCTTGATCATTTTCTCAAATATTGGAGTTACTCCTTCAATTATTTCAGGTGTCAATCTATACTGAGGAATGTTCGGATAACTTACTCCATCTTTCACAGTAATTTTTACTGTGTCTACGTTTCTCATTAGCCCTACATCTTCTCCGGTGAAATCCCAAACCTCTGCTTTTACAGACAGTTTCAGTTCTTTAGGCAGTTCATCTGGATTAAATACTGCATATGTTCCAATATTCTCACATTCTCTGCTAGCTATGGTCATTTTATACAATACATCCTCATCTAGTGTTTCAAAAGCTATTCCATCTGGAGTACAAAATATAGTGCAATTCATCTTGCACAACAGGTCCCTACCTAGCAAGTTCACAGGACTGGTGTCACACACCACAAATCGGTGCATTTCAGAAAATTTCCCTATATTAACCTTTACGGGTTCTGTAAGGTATGTTTTTAACTGTTGGTTAGATACACCAACTACTTGGATTGTTTCATCCGAAAGAGGAAGATTCTTAACATCCGCTGATCTAACAGTAGATCGAGTAGCGCCAGTGTCCACTAGGAAAATAATGTTATCATCATTAATCTTCCCATCTACAAATGGTCCTGTCTGGTCTACTTCTAGAGTTGCGCCAAGTACGCACTCTTCTTCCTCCCTTCGGCACCGTCAATAATCCATTTCTGAATCACTCTCATCATTTTGCAGCCAATACTGTGAAACAGGGCGAGTGCGTGATGGTTTATTTACCTGTTCTTCATTGTAGAATCCCGATTCCTTACTATAGTTCTGTGAGTTTCTGTTCTGTGGAAAAGGTGGTTTTGGCACCTGATTCTGGGAAGTAACCACCTGCTGCTGTTGCTGCAGTTGACCACCCACCTCTTTCTGCACCTGTGGATTCAACCATCGATTTTCATTATTAGTATTTGGAGGGTTCTTACACTCGGATTTCCAATGCCCTAAATCACCGTAATTGTGACATGGGAATTTCTTTTTGGCTTCTTCTATATTACCTTTCCCTTTCCCTGTACCAAATCTTGGTCTTACTCCTGGATTGTTCGCTTGTTCTACCAACTGAGCTTCCTGTCGTTCGGCTACCTTTACCTGTGCCCACATTGCCTTTTCTTTCAGTTTTCGCTGTTTTGCCTCAGTCTCATCGCTGAAATATTTTGCATGTCTCAAAACTTCATCTATTTTCTTATTTTGCCAATCAACTGTATGTTGCTTTATCATATCACCAATTTCTGGGCGTAAACCATATACAAACCTGTATACAAAATGACTTAAATCTTTATCACTCAGGTTCTCATCTCCACTGAACTGTTTAAAAGCCTGAATTAGACTTTCATAATATGCATGTACTGACTCCTTGCTTTCCTGTTGGATTCTGTCAATTTTTACCCAATCAGTCTCTTTAGGGGTACCTTATTTTTCAGAAATGCCATAACCTGCTCATATTTCTTCATTACTTCTGGGTCGGGAGCTCCCGTCTTAGGGTCCCTAGGATACTCCTGAGTGGGCCAGTTTATCATCAGCTTGCACTCTGTCCACAAATCTGCTGGTACTATTATATCGAACAGACTATTCAAGTCTATCCATAATACCTTTGCCAATTTTACAAATCTGTCTACCTGCCGGTACCACTCGACGGGCTTTTCGCGTAGTCGAGGGAAATCATTTGTGAAAGACAAAATGTCCTGTCTTGTCCATGGAACATGTACATACCCTCCTCCTGGAATCTCTCTCATGGGGTATTCTGTCGTTACCATTTCTTTCTCTCTAAAGGGAAATGCTGAAACTGTCTTTTCTGTGATATTATCGCGTCTTGTACACCACTTACTTCTCCATCTGTCCACATCTTCCCATTTTCTCAACAAACCGATTATGTCCTTAATTTGACCTATCCTTCCTGTAGTATTCATGTTCTCTATATCCTTCTCGGTGAAATCAACTTGATAAGATTTTTGCAGTGCTTTTACTTTGTCAAAATCTATTCCCATTTCGTTTGCAATCTCTTCTAATCTTTCATGCAAGTTTTTCGCTCGCAAGGTTGCACTCTTGCAGAGAAACAACAATTCCTCATCCTGATAGTTTTTCAATTTTTCAGTAGGGATAGTTCCTACTATCAATTCTTCTAATACCATTCGTAATTTGGCTACATCTATTGACTGAGATTCTTGATCCTTTTTCTGTAGCTCTCTGAGCCATTCGCTTAATTCTTCTACAGAAGGCCCTACTGGGTTGTCTACATTGTTTTGTTCTGGGGCCTTTTGTGGTTCTAATAATGTTTCCATTGTCATTCTGCTCTTTTCAGCATAAATTTGATTTACAAATGGATTATTTGAAACATTCGGTTCAAACATATTTATTGTCGGTCCCCACGGATTCTCAATTTGACTCCGTTCAGCATTTTCTTTTTTTTTTTTTTTTTAAAACCTTTATTTACGTCACCATGGTACACAGCTATTCAGCCGACATCACGGAGGTCCGGAAGCACGATGAGAACAATACGTTGGAAGGTCCATAGCTATACATCAGGAGTAACAAAGGTTTAATTTTAATGAAAACCAAAAAATAAAAACACAAGCAGGGCAGAGCATACAATAAGCGTGCGCTAGTTCTCAGCCGGGGCGAGGTCCCACTCCCATCAGCGGAGCAGTACACCACGCCAAAGAAGTGAGGGGAAAGCAGAGGTACAGGACTCCAGGTTATAAACAGTTTTACATCAAATTTGGGAGTAGAGCTAGGGGGAAAGTTGCACATCGAGCATCTCAGTAACCGGGGGTACACAAATATCTCCCCTATAACGGTTCCATTGCCCCCATATCTTATGCCATTTCTTAGGGCGACCTCGAGCACTGTACACCGTTTTCTACCGGAACATGCCCCAGTCCATGTTTTCCATCCATGTTACCAAGGTGGGAGGTCTCTGGGATCCCCACAGCTGCGCAATATCTCGCTTCGCCACCATATTCCCCAGGGTCACCCATTGGGTCTGGGCAGCGTCATAGTCGGTGGGACCCCAGACATTCAATAGGCATCGTCTTGCCTCCGGGAAGAGCGCGATACCCGTGACCTCTTCCATCACGTCATGAATTTGTTTCCAGAACTCTACAATCTCCCCACACTCCCAAATAATGTGTAGAAAGGTGCCCAACATCCCACAGCCTCTCTTGCATAAGCCATCATCAGAGAAACCCATATGAATCAGGCGGGGCCCCGTGACATAAACCCGGTGAAGTATCTTAAGCTGCACCAGCCGCAGTCTAGCCGCGATCGCCACCTCCTTCGGAGAGGAGATGGCATATTGCCAGTCCTCATCGTCCAGCTCGAGACCATCCCTAGTCCATTGTTCTCGCACATCAAGGAGGAGGTCGGTCCGAACATTTACAAGCTTCTTGTAAATCAAGGAGATTGTACTCTCCGGCATATGACCATCCAGAATCCGATCCTCCAAAGGAGAAGACTCAGGCACGACCTCCCCCTCGGCCCAGACAGATAGCAGAGCGTGACGCACCTGGGCGTACCGAAAGTATTCAGTACCCCCTAATTCGTACTCCGTCTGCAGCATCTCAAACGATTTCAGCAAATCCCCAACTCTAGAAATCCCAATGAGGTCCCACTTCTCAAACCCTTTTGTGTGCCATAATTTCCCCAATATATCGGATTCGAAAAGCGGAGTAGCCTGGGTAAGTCTGTCCTTCCAGCCCAACGAGTTTGTAACCGCTTTCCACACATGCACTGCCGTCTTGGTTGGTCCCGTGAGGGACCCATCCAGTGATTTGGAATACAGCGCCCTAAGATAATTACCCCCGCGCAACAACCACCGATCCATAGCAAACCCAGGGTTCAACGCCGGACCATAAACACCGTGGTTAATCGCTCCCAATTGGGTAGCCCAATAATATCTTCTGATGTCAGGGAGTGCAATCCCCCCGTCATACCATGGAAGGGTCAACTTTGCAATAGCTATACGCGGTCGACCGTCCCATAACAGCGAGCGCTGAAGGCTCTCCACCTCACGAAAATAACAGGCCGGAACTAACTCTAGGGTGTTCTGTAGGGGATAGAGAAATCGGGGAAGAGACATCATTTTAAACAATGCGGCGCGGCCTAGGAGGGAGAGCGGCAGCCGCCTCCAACCCGCAACGTCCCGTCTCAAACGTGACAACGGAGGGAGTAGGTTCTTCTCGTATCGGACAGAGGGATCGGTGGAAATATATATCCCCAAGTACAGAAAGCCCTGCTGGGCGATCTGGATGGATCAATTCCGCGGGACGATAGGGGTGTCACCACTGAGAACATATAGATGCGACTTTCCCCAATTAATGGCGAGACCCGAGTTTCTACCAAAAGAATTCAAGACGTCACAGACCACTATGAGGGATTTCCTAGGTGAGGTCAAATATAACAAAATGTCGTCTGCGTACAAAGAAATGCGGTCCTCGTGGTCTGGCGACCATCGGATCCCTTTTATGTCTGGCTGCCATCTAATCCATGCCGCCAGCGGCTCAAGGGCTAGGGTGAACAATAGTGGCGACAGAGGACAACCCTGCCGGGTGCCCCTACCAAGCTCGAACGGAGATGACGCCCTACCGTTCACCGCGATTTTAGCCAAAGGTTCCTCATAGAGTAGCCTAATCCAGCCTATAAAACCCGGTCCGAAGCCAAATTTTGTGAGCGCTGCCCACAGATACGGCCATTCCACAGTGTCGAAAGCCATCGTGGCATCAAGTGACGCCAAGATGGCCGACTCCCGCAGCGTCCCAACTCTCGCGAGCACGCCATGGAGTCGCCTGAGGTTCAACGCAGTGTTGCGGTGTGGGATAAACCCGGATTGGTCCGGGTGGATCAAGTCCCCAATGACCCTGATCAAACGGTTAGCCAACAGTTTAGCGAGGATTTTTGGCTCAGCGTTGAGTAGGGAGATCGGCCTATGCGATCCACACCTGTTCCGGGGCTTGCCGTCTTTGTGTATAGCCACTATTGTCGCCAGACGTTGGTCAAATGGGAGACACCCCTGCTCCCGCGCCTCTACAAACATATCTCGCAAATGCGGAGCAATCTTATCCGGCCTGAGTTTATACAACTCGATCGGCAAGCCATTCGGGCCCGAGGCCTTTCCCGGGTTTAGCGAGCGGATAGCAACTGCAACCTCATCAGCAGTGATGTTACCATCAAGGTCTTCCCTGTCTACGTCGGAGAGACAAGGCAGGGCAATATCTCGCAGCAATTCGTGCGAGTCTTCCTCCGGCTTGTCCGACACGGACGTATAGACCATGCGGAAGTGGTCCGCGAAACACTGGACTATCCCGTCGGGGTCTCTGACAATATCCCCGCCGACCGTCACTATTTCTGGCACAACTCTATTCACTCGTTCTTTTCTGTCTAACCATGCTATTAGTTTCCCAGCCTTGTCACCTACATCATACAATCGCCCTTGTTGTTCCCTGCTAAGAACCGTAGCCGCGTTTGTCACCAGTGCTTTATATTCCGACTGTTTTAAGCTCAACTTATGCAGTGTTTCCGCAGTAACCTCGTCTTCCAGGACTGACTCTAATACCACTATCTCAGCCTCGATCTGCGCCACCTCGGCATCTCTCCGACATTTGACATCCGCTATCAGGGAGAGGGCCTCCCCTCTCAGTACTGTTTTAAACGCTTCCCACAAGGACACCGCAGAGGTGACCGAGCCAAGATTCTCTGAAAAGTAGAGATCGATCGCTTTCAGCAACGCGCTACGAGTCCTAGGGTCACGGAAATACCAGGGGTTAATCGGGGCCACCCTACCTGCCGCTCCACAGCCAAAATCCATACAAATCCACACCGGCGAATGATCGGAGATGCCCCTAGCCATGTGCCTAGCCTCGGACACCAAGGAAGCTTGGGCAGCCAAGGTGAGAACGTAATCTATTCTAGAGAGACTGCCATGCGCCCCAGAGTGAAAAGTGTACTGCCGCTGAGCGGGGTGCAGCAGCCTCCAGCAGTCGACCAGACCTAGTGTATCAATAAAATCTGGGAGCCATCTCTGCGCCCCCCCCCCGGGGTCCCTTGGCGGATGTCTGTCTAGTAATCCGGAGCCAACTGCATTAAAGTCACCACCCACCAACAACACGCCCTCGGGGAGATCCAGCATAGCCCTCCCCAAGTCAGCAAACGTGGCGGTCTGCAGGCCAGGAGGGACATAAACAGAAACCAAAACCAGTGTCCGGCCCTCCCACCTCCCCGCAACAGCCACAAAGCGCCCCCTCTCATCGACAGTAGTGGAATCAATCTCAAACGGCAACGAGGTCCTAACGAGTATTCCAGCCCCCCGAGAGCCCGAGGAAAACCCAGAGTGCGCAACAAATTTATACCCCTTTCTATTGAGAGCATGACACGTGTTGCCTATCAGGTGCGTCTCCTGCAGCAAAACTATATCAGGAGAGCACCTCTTCAGAAATTGCAAAACAATCCCCCGCTTAATACGATCCCCCAAGCCGTTAACATTCCAACTAAGTATATTCAAATCCATACCCCCATCACAGAATGGCAAGAGACCCCCGCCCCCCCCAGAGAACAGCACACAAGACTTTCATTGCGATACCCTGCAAAATAAAAAGCAACAACAAACACTCCAACAAACCCACACCACCCCCCACCCTGCACCCCTGCATAAGCCTAAAAAGCCCCCCCAACTTGCAGTGTGCCTGTCGCCCTAGCTAATCTACAAGAAGAAACCCCGTAGGAGGAAAGGGGTCCCATTGTACCCTCGCCACCCCCGGGTCATAGCCATCAATGAGAACAAATCAGCGAACCACTGTCCTGAGCTTAGCCAGAATGTTCAATCACCGGAGTCCACACTCTTTTGCGACATGACCACCTTCCGCTCCGCCAGCATGATCCCCGCTTGTCCTCCGCTGAGGCAACGTGTCGAGCCATTCCCCAACCTCGTCTGGCAAGTCAAAGAAAAAGGTTCGCTCTTCGTACTCGACGCGCAACTTGGCAGGGAAGAGCATGGCATACTTCAGGCCCATCTCACGTAGCCTCCGCTTAACCCCCAGGAAACTCTGCCGTTGCTTCTGCACCGCTTGGGTGAAGTCAGGATAGAAGCTCACTGCAGTGTTCTGAAAAGTGACTGGTCCGGACACTCGTGACGCCTGCAGAATGGCATCGCGGTCCCTGAAATTGAAAATCCTGGCGATGATCGGTCTCAGGGGGGCTCCCACCTTGGGCCTCCCACCCGGGACTCGGTGGGCCCGTTCGACCACAAAGAACTTGCTGAGGCCCTTAGGCGCCAAATGATTAACCACCAAGTCCTCGACAAACAAGTCCGCTGATTGCTCCTCCGATTTCTCCGGAACGCCAACAATACGCACGTTGTTGCGCCTCGCCCGGCCTTCAAAATCCTCCATCTTGCGGGCAAAGAGGTCATTGGTAGCCCTCAGCGTGCGGACCTCTGATTGCAGATCGGAGACGTCCCCCGTGAGGCTAGTGGTTTTTTGGTCCAATGATTTAACTCTCTCATTAGTTTTCCCCAGGTCAGCGCTAAGCAAATTAACGTCAACTGAGATAGTGTCCACTTTGTGTGCCAGGGTCTCGAACTGCTGCCCAATAGAGGACTTCATCTCCTCAATGGCACCCATGATGTCTTGCAGTGTCAATTCCGGTGCGGGGACCGAGCCGTCTCTCGGTAATTCCTGTGGCTTCCCCGGTCCGCTTGGCGATCCCTTTTGCTGGGCATAGCGATCCATATTGTTAGTTTGAGTGTAGCCCCCCCGCCTGGTATTCTTGGGCTTCTGTTTGTCGGCTTCCGATTTGGCCGACATCCTCAACACCAGGAACAGTCAGCGTCAAAGACGGGCCGCTCAGCCACACTATTAGCACGAGGTCCGCAGGATCGGGGACCCCGATTCAAGCCCATGCGTGTGCAGGCCAAGCTACAGGCGACTGTTGCCCAAGACACTCGCGGGCCGAGGCACGCAGTTGTAGAAGAAAACGAAAGTGAAAGTGAAAACATCCCCCATCCGATGGTCTGCACCACACACGGCCGTTGTTGTTCAATTAGTGTCCGGGCCCAGGCCAACGCGAGACCCGGGCGCCTCCCGGGGATAGGCCGCGAACTTCCCCTTGTCACAACTTCGGTCTCCGGTGTACGATTTCAGTTCGGACAACGACGCTCGCCTCAGCAATGGTTCATCTCCAATATTCCGGATATTTAACACAGGATTTTTTCAGGATAGTTGCCGGAGGGAACGAGGGTCGCGGGAGCTCTGTGCTCACGCTGCCATCTTGGTCCCGCGCTAGGCTCCTCCCCCCCCGTTCAGCATTTTCAATTAGATTTTGGCTTCTGTATGGTACTGTCAAACAATGTTCAGTATCTTTTTGTTTCTCAAATATGGGCATTACTGGACCTATCGTTACTGGAACTGTTACGGCTTCTAGATTGTTGGTCAATTCTCTTATTTTCTCGGTTAATTCTAGGGTAGCTTTGGCCAGTTCTACTGAATTCTCACCATTTACCCTACTTTCTGTCTGTTTTTCTATCTCTCTTGCAGAGTTACTTTTCCCTAATTCTGGTGACATAGCCTCTGTTTTAATTATCCGTAATGTTTCTCTCATTGGGGCACTTGGTGACAATGCCTCTGGTTCTGGTCGATACGGTGGTGGGTTTTTGTAAAACACCTCATCAAGAACATCATCTTCTGATTCATTCACTTCATACCCACTCAAATCCACATTACGCCTTTTCTCGGTGCATTTTCTCCCTTCATTCTCTCCTACCATTTTCACAGGATACATACCCTCAGTCATACTTGCATTCCGCCACCTTTTCATTCGGTCATCATGTGTCTCATGTCCGTATGATCTACCGAACATGTATCGATAACCCCTACCACTTCTCAGTTTTTCTCGTTCATGCATTTCGTCTTCCCATTCCGTCAATGCCTCAAACTGCGTCGGTCTAGGTCTTGGTTCTAAATCCATCATTTTGTCTTGGAGATTTCTCAAAACAGCCAAATTAAAGGAACCATGTTCTGGAAACGCCAGGACTCCATCGTCCTTGGTGTATTTTACCCAATTATCCAACCAAGTACAAGTATGATACCCATATTTCGCAATCATAGTAGATGCAGGTGTTTTCAGTGGAGGAAGTAACTGTCCTTCCCTAGTCTCAACTACTTTATCTTTCTTAAACCACCTTTTAATTTTCCCAAACCACGATTTCTTCTTTTCTGGTGGTTGGTAATACATTTTCTCGTTTTCCGTGTACCGTTTAGTCTTCTTACAATGGTACCGCTATTCTGTCCACTCAAAGCGCGACTCTTACTAACACACCAATCAGGAGCGTCTACGTCACTATCACAATCCTCCAATCTCAGCGTGACTCACACTAACACTCCAATCAGGGAGCGTTTACGTCACACTGTATTCCTTCACTCCTAGCGCGACTTTATACTAACGCACCAATCCGGAGCGTTTTACGCCTCCAATCTACTGTCCAATCCCAGCACGGTCGTTCTGACGTCAGCAGCTGCTGCGGCAGCTCTGCTCTGCTCTCGTCTACCCCTCCTTTACAAGACCGCTCCGTGAACTCCTACTGCAACTTTTACGATTCGATTAGTAACAACACTAAAACATCTCCATTGTCTGATTCGCTAACCAAAGAACAGCAAAAGACCTTTCTCACGAGAATTCCGTCTTTCTCGAGAACAGCGCTTACCTCTGTCCTACTACGGAAACGTCACTTTCGTTGATAAAGTAGCACATCCCTCTACTTTACCCTTCTAGCAAGCATTAGCTAATTGTTTTTCTGGTATTTTAGAAACCTAGAGTTTCACAATCAACCCGAATGCCTTTACATTCACACTCGTTCATACAAGAAAATGTAGTACATACACACAGAATCCTGTCTTTGCCGAGAACAGCGAACAGTCTGTCCTACTACAGAATTATGACATTCGTTAACAGAGCAGCACTTCCCTCTACTTTGTCCTTCTAACAAGCTCAGAGAACACCTGCTACCTTTTCAGTGATAAGCGTTATCGGTATGCCAATTGGTTTCCTGGTACTTAAAGACCAAAATTTCACAGGTAACCTTTGCTATCATACACACTTCTCTCACACCGAGAATATTTCTAATGGCAACATACGACGATGCCGCCGAATCGAATTCAGACAATGCGCCGTGCAACTTCACTTGTCACACGTTTCCCCTGTGTACCTACAGGGCTACAACAATTCCGTCTTTCTCAAGAGCAGCGCTTACCTCTGCTCTACTACGGAACTGTTACAAACTTCCGACTTCCTACATCCCAGAAGCCGTGCAAACAACATATAACTCGACGCGACTCAACATAGAGTGTTAGTACATAAACCAATACCAATCAATAATCAATAAGCTATTTACAAGCAATCGTCGCTAAACCCAAAACAATAGCTAAACATCATTCTGCTACCAGAAAAACTGCTCCAGCACTGAATACCAAAAATCCCCACGCTACGTCACAGACCACAGATCTTCTTCAACAACCACATTCATTCATTCATTCACTGGTGGGGCCCATAACACCAATCATTCATTCTTACTTTTAGATCAATGGTCCTCGAGAGAGAGAGAGAGGGGAATCCCTTTCTCTATTCCATGTGCTGGAAAATGTGGGAAGAAAATTGCATCGATCACCTGATGAGTAACAACAAATTCACCTATTCATCCCTACCTCACCAGGATCTCAATATTTTCTAATCTAGCAATTCCTCCCATACTATAGGCCATGGATCAGCTTAGTTGCTGGGAAAAGCGATACCTAATTCTTCTAAACAATATACATCAAACACTTCAAATAATAACCCAACACAATTTTAAATGAATTGAAATGTTTATCTAATTAAACATAAGGAAATCATAAAGCATTCAATATTTTGATTCGCATATTTACCTAATCTGGCTAAATGGCGTCCTCTATGACAAATTCAGATCTTCCGTCTCTATGCCCATAAATCGATCAATCAGTTCGTAAGTTAATTGGGCATCTGATCAATCCATCAGAGTCTCTGGCAAGCAGCTGTCCAGCAGTGTCACCGTCCTCTCCGTCAGCATAACGTCAGGGAAACAAGCTTTAGCACGACAAGAGGTACCTACCCTCTCTAGTCTACATCTTTTATAGTAAAATCAACAACAAAATGTTACAATACATGTTTTAGAACAAATCCGATTGGTGGAACCAGGATCATTCTTCCTGATTCCCATACGTTCAATGTTTCATTATATGTAGTTCTCAATTTATAAATAAATTTGCAACAGTATCTAGTCCATTCAGGGCATGTTCATTCCCATACGGGTTTGTGTCCATGGTGTCATCAATTATAACAGTTCTTAGGTTAAGGAAGTCTATTGTTTGATGATTGGCACTCCTCCCGGTGCGACCTTCACGAGTACAGTCTGCCTGGGGTCAGGACGAGGTTATTGTTGCTCATCTTTTAGCGCAGGTGCACTTCACTCAGTGACTTCTGTATCCCGTCTGTCCGTCAAAATAGGGATGGCAGCCATTTTGTGGCCGCTCCAGAAAGGTCAACTTAAGCAAAGAGACACAAAACGTAATTAATACATGGAAATGACTATTAAAATGTTATCCCTCACTATACCCTCTATGTGTGTGTATTTATCTAGCAAAAGCAACACGCATTGCGGTTTATACTCACAATTTAAAGCACGATTCACAAATCACATCACAAAGCAACATATAACATGCAAATTCTAAATATCTGACATTAGTATGCATACGAAATTAGTTTACATATCAATCTGGCCATGCAAATGCAATTCCCACGTGTATTTTCTAATTAGTAGTGTTGATTAATCAAACACAGCAAACCATTAATACTATTAATATTAATCAGTTATTCGTTTAAATTCAAAATGATAAAATGGAGGAGGTATACGATTCTTAGGCAAAACCTCACTCCAGCACAAGCTAAAAATGCCACAACATGTAGGCGGTAGCGAGTTTTGGCGGCAGAATTTAACAAAGTGATTAGGCACACGTGTGAGAATCACATTATAAGTGGAGTCAACTGGGGAGAGAGGTTGGTGTCTGACTTTTTGGTTAACAACGCGATATGGAAAAGTCGAGTATGCTGCATCCTGCACGTTTAAAGGTAACAAAGGAACAGTCATTCTTTCACGTAACGGGGAATCCAGGGAGAATTAGTTTCACTTTATTTTTACTAGTTTACCGTTGTGTTAATGGGAAGGTTATAACGGGAATGGCGGATTTGCAAAGGCAAATTTAGAATGAGGCAAGATTTGGTAACACCGTATGAATGGTCAGTTAAAAGCTATTTCTGATTTTTTACAGCAAACCCCTGACGAAGAACACAATTGTTCGAAATGCATTGGGTTAATAAATGTGTCCGCACCGAAATTTGATTGACAGCACGTGCCAATGTATAAGCCCGGATGGGCGTCAGAAGGCATTTGAATATGCGCAAATAAAGCATCTTGGTCAATATAGCTGTCTCCGGAGTGATTTCATAAAGAAAAACTGAGATGGTTTAAACTACAGCCTATTGTATGGTTTACAGTGGATTAATTTGGTGTACTTCGGATGATATGGTTTATCCTGACATGTTCTACTAGCAGTGCGGCAGCTTGGTGCACAAACTTGAGCACCTTTGGCACTATCTAACGATTATCCGTGGTGGGATGATACACGGTTCTGCCTGCACGCAAAAATCGGCAATTTCAGCAAAAACTTAAACAATCAAAGGAAGGAGTGCAGCCTCTATGTACTTTCTTGCTTAGCAATTTTCTCATCATCCCAACGTGAGCATGCACCCCAAAGGTATACAAAGACGACACGAATAACTTTTTGACTAATTGAAAAGTTTCACCTCGGAGACAGCGCAAACAACAGAAAACTTTCAGTGCTGCACGGACGATATGGCACGTTAACTGATCTCAGCACATGGGATCAACCTCTTATTGCATGAATCTGCACTTGGATACACAATACAAAGTTTTTCTGGGACAATATTTTTATTACACACACTTTGATGGTTTTTTATTTTCGGTCCAGGTTATGCAATGTAATGTTTGATTTATGTTATGCACAGGCGTTATGTTTTACAGTTATATGTAGTGAGCATTTGTATCACAGGGTTTGAGTTTGGGCGGTCTTTTGTTATTTGGGAGCGGGTACAATGCATTATGGGAGTGGTATGTTTTTGGCTCTGTCAACATGTAGGCGGTAGCGAGTTTTGGCGGCAGAATTTAACAAAGTGATTAGGCACACGTGTGAGAATCGCATTATAAGTGGAGTCAACTGGGGAGAGAGGTTGGTGTCTGACTTTTTGGTTAACAACGCGATATGGAAAAGTCGAGTATGCTGCATCCTGCACGTTTAAAGGTAACAAAGGAACAGTCATTCTTTCACGTAACGGGGAATCCAGGGAGAATTAGTTTCACGTTATTTTTACTAGTTTACCGTTGTGTTAATGGGGAGGTTATAACAGGAGTGGCGGATTTGCAAAGGCAAATTTAGAATGAAGCAAGATTTGGTAACACCGTATGAATGGTCAGTTAAAAGCTATTTCTGATTTTTTACAGCAAACCCCTGACGAAGAACACAATTGTTCGAAATGCATTGGGTTAATAAATGTGTCCGCACAGAAATTTGATTGACAGCACGTGCCATTGTATAAGCCCGGATGGGCGTCAGAAGGCATTTGAATATGCGCAAATAAAGCATCTTGGTCAATATAGCTGTCTCCGGAGTGATTTCATAAAGAAAAACTGAGATGGTTTAAACTACAGCCTATTGGATGGTTTACAGTGGATTAATTTGGTTTACTTCGGATGATATGGTTTATCCTGACATGTTCTACTAGCAGTGCGGCAGCTTGGTGCACAAACTTGAGCACCTTTGGTACTATCTAACGATTATCCGTGGTGGGATGATACACGGTTCTGCCTGCACGCAAAAATCGGCAATTTCAGCAAAAACTTAAACAATCAAAGGAAGGAGTGCAGCCTCTATGTACTTTCTTGCTTAGCAATTTTCTCATCATCCCAACGTGAGCATGCACCCCAAAGGTATACAAAGACGACAAGAATAACTTTTTGACTAATTGAAAAGTTTCACCTCGGAGACAGCGCAAACAACAGAAAACTTTCAGTGCTGCACGGACGATATGGCACGTTAACTGATCTCAGTACATGGGGGCAACCTCTTATTGCATGAATCTGCACTTGGATACACAATACAAAGTTTTTCTGGGACAATATTTTTATTACACACACTTTGATGGTTTTTGATTTTCGGTCCAGGTTATGCAATGTAATGTTTGATTTATGTTATGCACAGACGTTATGTTTTACAGTTATATGTAGTGAGCATTTGTATCACTGGGTTTGAGTTTGGGCGGTCTTTTGTTTTTTGGGAGCGGGTACAATGCATTATGGGAGTGGTATGTTTTTGGCTCTGTCAACATGTAGGCTGTAGCGAGTTTTGGCGGCAGAATTTAACAAAGTGATTAGGCACACGTGTGAGAATCGCATTATAAGTGGAGTCAACTGGGGAGAGAGGTTGGTGTCTGACTTTTTGGTTAACAACGCGATATGGAAAAGTCGAGTATGCTGCATCCTGCACGTTTAAAGGTAACAAAGGAACAGTCATTCTTTCACGTAACGGGGAATCCAGGGAGAATTAGTTTCACTTTATTTTTACTAGTTTACCGTTGTGTTAATGGGGAGGTTATAACGGGAGTGGCGGATTTGCAAAGGCAAATTTAGAATGAAGCAAGATTTGGTAACACCGTATGACTGGTCAGTTAAAAGCTATTTTTGATTTTTTACAGCAAACCCCTGACGAAGAACACAATTGTTCGAAATGCATTGGGTTAATAAATGTGTCCGCACAGAAATTTGATTGACAGCACGTGCCAATGTATAAGCCCGGATGGGCGTCAGAAGGCATTTGAATATGCGCAAATAAAGCATCTTGGTCAATATAGCTGTCTCCGGAGTGATTTCATAAAGAAAAACTGAGATGGTTTAAACTACAGCCTATTGGATGGTTTACAGTGGATTAATTTGGTTTACTTCGGATGATATGGTTTATCCTGACATGTTCTACTAGCAGTGCGGCAGCTTGGTGCACAAACTTGAGCACCTTTGGTACTATCTAACGATTATCCGTGGTGGGATGATACACGGTTCTGCCTGCACGCAAAAATCGGCAATTTCAGCAAAAACTTAAACAATCAAAGGAAGGAGTGCAGCCTCTATGTACTTTCTTGCTTAGCAATTTTCTCATCATCCCAACGTGAGCATGCACCCCAACGGTATACAAAGACGACAAGAATAACTTTTTGACTAATTGAAAAGTTTCACCTCGGAGACAGCGCAAACAACAGAAAACTTTCAGTGCTGCACGGACGATATGGCACGTTAACTGATCTCTGATTACATGGGGGCAACCTCTTATTGCATGAATCTGCACTTGGATACACAATACAAAGTTTTTCTGGGACAATATTTTTATTACACACACTTTGATGGTTTTTGATTTTCGGTCCAGGTTATGCAATGTAATGTTTGATTTATGTTATGCACAGACGTTATGTTTTACAGTTATATGTAGTGAGCATTTGTATCACTGGGTTTGAGTTTGGGCGGTCTTTTGTTTTTTGGGAGCGGGTACAATGCATTATGGGAGTGGTATGTTTTTGGCTCTGTCAACATGTAGGCTGTAGCGAGTTTTGGCGGCAGAATTTAACAAAGTGATTAGGCACACGTGTGAGAATCGCATTATAAGTGGAGTCAACTGGGGAGAGAGGTTGGTGTCTGACTTTTTGGTTAACAACGCGATATGGAAAAGTCGAGTATGCTGCATCCTGCACGTTTAAAGGTAACAAAGGAACAGTCATTCTTTCACGTAACGGGGAATCCAGGGAGAATTAGTTTCACTTTATTTTTACTAGTTTACCGTTGTGTTAATGGGGAGGTTATAACGGGAGTGGCGGATTTGCAAAGGCAAATTTAGAATGAAGCAAGATTTGGTAACACCGTATGAATGGTCAGTTAAAAGCTATTTCTGATTTTTTACAGCAAACCCCTGACGAAGAACACAATTGTTCGAAATGCATTGGCTTAATAAATGTGTCCGCACCGAAATTTGATTGACAGCACGTGCCAATGTATAAGCCCGGATGGGCGTCAGAAGGCATTTGAATATGCGCAAATAAAGCATCTTGGTCAATATAGCTGTCTCCGGAGTGATTTCATAAAGAAAAACTGAGATGGTTTAAACTACAGACTATTGGATGGTTTACAGTGGATTAATTTGGTTTACTTCGGATGATATGGTTTGTCCTGACATGTTCTACTAGCAGTGCGGCAGCTTGGTGCACAAACTTGAGCACCTTTGGCACTATCTAACGATTATCCGTGGTGGGATGATACACGGTTCTGCCTGCACGCAAAAATCGGCAATTTCAGCAAAAACTTAAACAATCAAAGGAAGGAGTGCAGCCTCTATGTACTTTCTTGCTTAGCAATTTTCTCATCATCCCAACGTGAGCATGCACCCCAAAGGTATACAAAGACGACAAGAATAACTTTTTGACTAATTGAAAAGTTTCACCTCGGAGACAGCGCAAACAACAGAAAACTTTCAGTGCTGCACGGACGATATGGCACGTTAACTGATCTCAGTACATGGGGGCAACCTCTTATTGCATGAATCTGCACTTGGATACACAATACAAAGTTTTTCTGGGACAATATTTTTATTACACACACTTTGATGGTTTTTGATTTTCGGTCCAGGTTATGCAATGTAATGTTTGATTTATGTTATGCACAGACGTTATGTTTTACAGTTATATGTAGTGAGCATTTGTATCACTGGGTTTGAGTTTGGGCGGTCTTTTGTTTTTTGGGAGCGGGTACAATGCATTATGGGAGTGGTATGTTTTTGGCTCTGTCAACATGTAGGCTGTAGCGAGTTTTGGCGGCAGAATTTAACAAAGTGATTAGGCACACGTGTGAGAATCGCATTATAAGTGGAGTCAACTGGGGAGAGAGGTTGGTGTCTGACTTTTTGGTTAACAACGCGATATGGAAAAGTCGAGTATGCTGCATCCTGCACGTTTAAAGGTAACAAAGGAACAGTCATTCTTTCACGTAACGGGGAATCCAGGGAGAATTAGTTTCACTTTATTTTTACTAGTTTACCGTTGTGTTAATGGGGAGGTTATAACGGGAGTGGCGGATTTGCAAAGGCAAATTTAGAATGAAGCAAGATTTGGTAACACCGTATGACTGGTCAGTTAAAAGCTATTTTTGATTTTTTACAGCAAACCCCTGACGAAGAACACAATTGTTCGAAATGCATTGGGTTAATAAATGTGTCCGCACAGAAATTTGATTGACAGCACGTGCCAATGTATAAGCCCGGATGGGCGTCAGAAGGCATTTGAATATGCGCAAATAAAGCATCTTGGTCAATATAGCTGTCTCCGGAGTGATTTCATAAAGAAAAACTGAGATGGTTTAAACTACAGCCTATTGGATGGTTTACAGTGGATTAATTTGGTTTACTTCGGATGATATGGTTTATCCTGACATGTTCTACTAGCAGTGCGGCAGCTTGGTGCACAAACTTGAGCACCTTTGGTACTATCTAACGATTATCCGTGGTGGGATGATACACGGTTCTGCCTGCACGCAAAAATCGGCAATTTCAGCAAAAACTTAAACAATCAAAGGAAGGAGTGCAGCCTCTATGTACTTTCTTGCTTAGCAATTTTCTCATCATCCCAACGTGAGCATGCACCCCAACGGTATACAAAGACGACAAGAATAACTTTTTGACTAATTGAAAAGTTTCACCTCGGAGACAGCGCAAACAACAGAAAACTTTCAGTGCTGCACGGACGATATGGCACGTTAACTGATCTCTGATTACATGGGGGCAACCTCTTATTGCATGAATCTGCACTTGGATACACAATACAAAGTTTTTCTGGGACAATATTTTTATTACACACACTTTGATGGTTTTTGATTTTCGGTCCAGGTTATGCAATGTAATGTTTGATTTATGTTATGCACAGACGTTATGTTTTAAAGTTATATGTAGTGAGCATTTGTATCACTGGGTTTGAGTTTGGGCGGTCTTTTGTTTTTTGGGAGCGGGTACAATGCATTATGGGAGTGGTATGTTTTTGGCTCTGTCAACATGTAGGCTGTAGCGAGTTTTGGCAGCAGAATTTAACAAAGTGATTAGGCACACGTGTGAGAATCGCATTATAAGTGGAGTCAACTGGGGAGAGAGGTTGGTGTCTGACTTTTTGGTTAACAACGCGATATGGAAAAGTCGAGTATGCTGCATCCTGCACGTTTAAAGGTAACAAAGGAACAGTCATTCTTTCACGTAACGGGGAATCCAGGGAGAATTAGTTTCACTTTATTTTTACTAGTTTACCGTTGTGTTAATGGGGAGGTTATAACGGGAGTGGCGGATTTGCAAAGGCAAATTTAGAATGAAGCAAGATTTGGTAACACCGTATGAATGGTCAGTTAAAAGCTATTTCTGATTTTTTACAGCAAACCCCTGACGAAGAACACAATTGTTCGAAATGCATTGGCTTAATAAATGTGTCCGCACCGAAATTTGATTGACAGCACGTGCCAATGTATAAGCCCGGATGGGCGTCAGAAGGCATTTGAATATGCGCAAATAAAGCATCTTGGTCAATATAGCTGTCTCCGGAGTGATTTCATAAAGAAAAACTGAGATGGTTTAAACTACAGACTATTGGATGGTTTACAGTGGATTAATTTGGTTTACTTCGGATGATATGGTTTGTCCTGACATGTTCTACTAGCAGTGCGGCAGCTTGGTGCACAAACTTGAGCACCTTTGGCACTATCTAACGATTATCCGTGGTGGGATGATACACGGTTCTGCCTGCACGCAAAAATCGGCAATTTCAGCAAAAACTTAAACAATCAAAGGAAGGAGTGCAGCCTCTATGTACTTTCTTGCTTAACACTTTTAAGTACAGACATTTTAGTAACGTAACGCCGTAAAAGTTCCTTTTGGGCAGCTCTCGTGTTGGTAGTGGTTCTCCGCTTGCTCTTTAAGGGGCCTGAAGAGTGGTCCAGGATAATGAAGACCCTTACAGAAGGTAGTAAGGGGTTGGGTGTGACAAGTCTGTCAATTAGAAGTCGTAGCCAACCTATGTCCCAAAGTTAACATTGTGTAAGATCTGTTAAAAGTGCATATGTGGTAATATCCCAGTAATTTTAAGAGGTACCGAGTCTTACCCTCCAGAGGAATGTGGGAAGTTAAGTGTCCTCCAAGGAAACTTCAAAACCAGTTGAAAGTAGCACAGACGTATATACATAATCAGGGCTTGTATATGTGGCCAATTAGAAACCATAGCCAACCTATGTCCCAAAGTTAACATTGTGTAATATCTGTTAGAAGGTGCAGATTTCGTCTCAGCATTACCGGGAGCCGTGATTGTAATATCCCAGTATTTTAATAGTGTACCAAGTGTTACCCTCCAGAGGGGGGTTTCAGGAACTGTGTTTTGAGAAGTGGGTTTCGATACAACCCTCACCCCACTCTCATGAAGGTTGAAATTCAGCATTGGCGGTATTGACTTGGAGCGGCCTCACTCCAAAGTCCGTTTTTTTTTGTGTTGGACTTTCTCCACAAAGAGGGATACACGCGTCAGAGACATATCTCAACCGCTCTCTCTCCCGTTGTGTGCGCCCGCCCGGGCCGAAACAGCTTCCCGAGCTGCACCCGAGTACTTCAAAGGTCTGTGAAAGACCATTTAGTTGTTAACGAGACTACGCTGTGTTTTCACCCCTTCTTAGAGCCCCTGCATCTCCACTCTGAGGGGAGCGGGGGTGCCGTGTTCGAGTCTCAGCCCCTGGGGCCAACATTCTCGGGACTGGCTGTGCATGGGGGCTGGCACCTAAAAAAGCACTCAAGTGCCGCCCGCACTCCAGCAGCGAAACACTCTGGGACAGCCATAACCGGGAGACCCACGCTGTACCGACCTCGGTTATCCTTCATTTTAGTATTTCTGGTAGAATTAGCCTCCCCTCCCCCCGAAATATGGTTGGTGTTGCGCCTCTGTCTTGTGGTTACCCCAGGGGTGCTTTATGTGGCTTATCTCAGAGGCACTGATGAGCAAAATTCCCCATAATGTTCGGGAATTATGAGATCGGATGAAGCAGGTAGATATAACTGAGCCACTCATAAACATCACAGAACAAAAGAAGATTTATTTACAACTGCAGTGGGAAAGAATATCGGTGGTGGCTTCGATGGCAACACGGGTTTCTTCTGTTCTTCTGAGAAAATACTTGGAAATTTATCTTTGTCTGTTTTTCTATATGTGCAATATTAGATCTGAAAGTACTCGATAGCTTTCCAAAAGTACTTCCGTAAATAATCTGGGATGTTATGAGGTTTTATTACAATTCTAGGGATCTGTGGGTTATAGAAGTAACTCACCCAGGACCCTCCCTTTGGAGCATTCCGTTTTACACTTCGTTCAGGTTACAAGAGCACTTTCGTTTCTGGTGCTTTGCAACAGCTGTAAGATCTCCTTACAGTTTCTGGTTGCTCCAAGGGGCGACATTTCAGAGATTTTATATGGCACTGAAGGCGCGCCTACCAATAACATTTACTCCGGTGTAAAACAGTTTAAAGATGTCCCAGGGTCGTTAAAACCGAAAGCGGTGTCTTCTAGCGAGTACAATCACTCCTGCATCCGCAGAAAGTTGCCCCTCTAGCAGTAGGCGAGATTAGATAACTGAAGGCTTGGAAACATATGAAGGCATACTCAGAACGCGGAGCATGATGAGCCCACCAGGGATTCTCTCACTAGCACCCTCTAACAGTGACAACCAAGTCCCCATAGGCACTCTCCCTTAGATGTATGGATTAGATATATAGCACCACTCAGACCAGTGAAGGATGTCTGAGCACTTTGCCTCACACACACATTACACAGAGACAGTCAATCATACGTGTGTAAATCAGCATAAAGGAAATATTAAATAAGTCAAAAAACTACAAGAGATAGGAGTCACAGGCCATCCATACTGGTAGGCAGTACAGTCTAGGAGTGCTTGGGGTAGAGAAGCACAAACTCAGAATTGTAAAAGAAACAGCATGGTTGGGTTTTTCTCTCTGATAATGAGAATCAGTTTCTACACGAAATAACCCCTTTTGCAACATTAATCTATGCTCTACTGTATGCTTTGCAGTGGGTATGTAGTTCTATGATAAGAGTTAATAGCTCACGGTTCTATATTAGGACTGTAATATATGCTACAGTACCAGTTTTCAGCTACGAGGAGCAATCGCTAAAATCCCCCACAACTATCAGCAGGCGTAATAGTACGGCCCATTGTTTCGCAGTACTACACAAATAACATGGGTACTTGCTGGTGACAGGCCCAGGGAACTGGAGGATAAGGTGCGTAGTGAGCAGTAGCTCTGGCACTTATTCGGCGTACAGGGGCAGGAGAGGCTTGCCCGCAGCAGATAACCCAGGAACGGCCTGCAGATATCGGGCAGACGGGGAATCGGGGACAGGTTGTAGGAAGATCCTCACACGTCGGTCAAAAACAGAGGGGTTTTCTGGTGAGGACGGAAGGGAAGGGAGAGCAGAGGGAGCTCCCTCTGATCGTGAAACCGTAGGTAGCGTGGTGGAAGGTACACAAGAAAAGTAGAAAAAAGAGAGAATTACTGAAAGGGAGATGGAAGGCTCACACAGTGTCCTTGGGATGCCTCACGACAGGGGCACTGAGGGAGCCAAGGGCAGTTTACCGCCATAGAAAGAGTAGATGTGATGCTCCCGCAGGACCCTTGGGATGCCTCACGGCAGGTGTACTGAGGAAGTTAAGGGCGGCTTACCACCATAGAAAGAGTAGATGTCATGCTCCCGCAGCACCCTTGGGATGCCTCAAGGCAGGGGTACAGAGGGAGCAAAATGGAAGGACTCAGCCTCACGATGGTTATAATACATGTTCAAGCATGGCCCTTGGAATGCCACACGGCAGGGACCTCGGGAGCAGGGAGGGCACACAAAAGGGTCCAGGGCAAGTGGGAGGGCACTTGCAGCCCGGGCAGGTCCTGACAGACACCCTCCAAATCGGTAGCAAGTTGAAGGCTTGACCCTTGAATCAGAGGCTCAGACAGGTGGCCCCTCCCTTCCCTGGAAATTGAGGAGGCAGGGTCCACACAGTAAAAAAAATGATTGCAAAGACAATGAAAGATGGTAGCATGGTTATTAAGAGAGCAATTGGATAACCATGATTTTGCAAATGTATAAATATGTTATGTTTAATAAACTGCGACCTCTTAAGGCACCAAAGCACGTTGTCAGTGGTTCGATTTGAGGGTCATTATGACGCAGTTTTGAAGCAAGGGCGGGGGGGACAACTCGCCTCCTGGATGGGGTTGTAACCTGGGCCGGGGAAGGCTAAGCCGACCCAGTGGAGGCCCAGGGCAAACGCCAGCCAGAGGCAGGAAGCCCCGCCCATTGTGCATAGCCCGCTTGAGGGGGGGGGCCAGGATTGGTCACCCCAAGGGCAAGCTCGGAACCCCCAATCCAGGGGTGAGCTGACAAAGCAAGGAGGGGGATAAATAGGAGGCAAAACAGGCCCGATGAAGCACACACACCCCCCTCGCAGTAGAGAAAAGGAATCCCACCCACCCACACCAGAAGAAGCGGGCGTCGCAGCCGCAAGGATAGAGGTGAGGCAGAAGGAACACAAGAAAAGTAGAAAAAGAGAGAATTACTGAAAGGTAGATGGAAGGCTCACACATTGTCCTTGGGATGCCTCACGGCAGGGGCACTGAGGGAGCCAAGGGTGGCTTACTGCCATAGAAAGAGAAGATGTGATGCTCCCGCAGGACCCTTGGGATGCCTCACGGCAGGGGTACCGAGGGAGTCAAGGACGGCTTACCGCCATAGAAAGAGTAGATGTCATGCTCCCACAGGACCCTTGGGATGCCTCACGGCAGGGGTACCGAGGGAGCAAAATGGAAGGACTCAGCCTCACGATGGTTAGAGTAGATGCTCAAGCATGGCCCTTGGAATGCCACACGGCAGGGACCCCGGGAGCAGGGAGGGCACAGAAAAAGGTCCAGGGCAAGCAGGACGGCACTTGCAGCCCGGGCAGATCCCGACGGACACCCTCCAAATCGGTAGCAAGTTGAAGCCTTGACCCGTGAATCAGAGGCCCAGACAGGTGGCCCCTCCCTTCCCTGGAAATTGAGGAGGCTGGGTCCACACAGCAAAAAAATGATTGCAAAGACAATGAAAGATGGTAGCATGGTTATTAAGAGAGCAATTGGATGGCCATGATTTTGCAAATATATAAATATGTTATGTTTAATAAACTGCGACCTCTTAAGGCACCAAAGCACGTTGTCAGTGGTGTGATTTGAGGGTCACTATGACGCAGTTTTGAAGCAAGGGCAGGGGGTACAGCTCGCCTCCTGGAAGGGGTTAGAGACAAGATGGGGTACACAGAAAAGGTCATGGAGAGAAGATGCGATGATGGGTGTGGGAGAGTTTCCTGCAATAGCGAGTGATGTTGGCAAAAAGAAAACAGATAATTGGGCGGTCAAAATCAAATCACAAAAGCTAAACATTGGGGACAATTCAGATAGGCAAGAAACATTTTTGGATGAATTATTAGATTATAGACCTCCTTCATTTAATTATGACTTACAGGGACCAAGACTAGATCAAGGAGGATTAGGAGATTTTGAAGCAACTGGCACAGGAATACGTATGCCACCAGAGGTTCCAACTGCATCTAGGAATCAAGTTGTAGGGCCAAGTGGAGTTGTTTCTCCCAATGTTGCTCTTCCTACTGTACCTATTAGGCCCATGGTATACTGGCACCTGACTGCACCCAACACTAATACTGCAGTTACATTAGCTAATGCTACAGCAGTGCAACTAGAAGACACAAGGAGAGAAATTAATATTTGTCAACTCAAAACTGAATATGAGGAAATATTGCAAGGTATCATTTCAGTAGATAGATTGACGAATTATCATGATGATGAATTGACAAACCTGTGTAAGGCAGCAGTGAGGTATGCTTCTGATGCATATTGGAATCTTGAAGAAAAGGCTGAGGAGTTTGGTGTTAATTTGACTAATCAAAGACCTTGCACAAGAAGTGCACAATGTAGGTGACTGATGAAGAGATCAATAAAACATATTTACTGGTACTACAGTCCTATAATAAAGATTGACTACAAGAACAGAGTAATGGCCACAATTGAAGAAGGTCACTGACAGAATATCGACACCTAAAATATCCCCATAACACAATATCGAGTTTTAAATATCGATGTCAAAAATATCGACATACTATATTTTTAATGGTAAGTACAAAAATATCGAAACAAATATCGATGTCAAAAATATAGTTGTACAAAATAACGTTTTTTAATATATAAAATAATAAATCATAAATAATAAAATTAATTAAAAAAATAGATTAGATTTAATATACATTCTAACATATATATCAAATAAACTTAATTAAAAATCTAAACACACATATATAACAATTTATATATATCTATACATATTTATTTTATTTAAAACAATTAAACTAATAATTTTAATGCATTTTATCATTTTAAAATTATATAAAAATGTAACAGATATATATATGTGTATAAATATACATATACATACAAATAACATAACATATATTAAAAAACATGCTATTATAAATTAAAACATTAAACTATTTAGAAAAATTTAAACTTAAATTTCCAACTCCAGTCAGTGCAATAGTAGGGAAAGTGTTGGATAGCGGAGGGATAAAAATTACTATTCTCACTCCAGTGAGTGCAAAAGTAGGGAAAGTGTTGGATAGCAGAGGGATAAAATGTACTATTCCCACTCCAGCCATTGCAACAGTAGAAAGAGTGTTGGATAGCCGAGGGGTAAATATTACTATTCCCACTCCAGCGAGTGCAACAGTAGGGAAAGTGTTGGATAGCGGAGGGTTAAAATGTACTATTCCCACTCCAGTCAGTGCAACAGTAGGGGAAGTGATGGATAGCGGAGGGGTAAAAATTACTATTCCCACTCCAATGAGTGCAACAGTAGGGTAAGTGTTGGATAGCGAAGGGTTAAAAATACCTATTCCCACTCCAATGAGTGTAACAGTAGGTAAAGTGTTGGATAGCAGAGGGATACAATTTACTACTCCCACTCCAAGCACTGCAAAAGTAGGGAAAGTGTTGGATAGCGGGGGGGGGGGGGTAAAAATTACTATTACCACTCCAGTGAGTGCAACAATAGGGAAAGCATTGTATAGCAGAGGGGCAAAAATACCTATTCCCACTCCAATGAGTGTAACAGTAGATAAAGTGTTGGATAGCAGAGGGATACAATTTACTATTCTCACTTCAGGCAGTGCAACAGTAGAGAAAGTGTTAGATAGCGGAGGCGTAAAAATGACTACTCCCACTCCAGCGAGTGCAACAATAGGGGAAGTGTTGGATAGCGGAGGGGTAAAAATTACTATTCTCACTCCAGTGAGTGCAAAAGTAGGGAAAGTGTTGGATAGCGGAGGGATAAAATGTACTATTCCCACTCCAGCCTATACAACAGTAGAAAGAGTGTTGGATAGCGGAGGGGTACAAATTACTATTCCCACTGCAATGAGTGCAACAGAAGGGAAAGTGTTGGATAGCGGAGGGGTAAATATTACTATTGCCACTCCAGTGAGTGCAACAGTAGGGAAAGTGTTGGATAGCGGAGGGTTAAAATGTACTATTCCCACTCCAATGAGTGCAACAGTAGGGTAAGTGTTGGATAGCAGAGGGTTAAACATTACTATTCCCACTCCAGTGAGTGCAACAGTAGAGAAAGCATTGTATAGCAGAGGTGCAAAAATACCTATTCCCACTCCAATGAGTGTTATAGTAGGGAAAGTGTTGGATAGCAGAGGGATACAATTTACTATTCCCACTACAATGAGTGCAACAGTAGGGAAAGTGTTGGATAGCGGAGAGTTAAAATTTACTATTCCCACTCCAGTCAGTGCAACAGTAGGGGAAGTGTTGGATAGCGGAGGGGTAAAAACTACTATTCTCCCTCCAATGAGTACAACAGTAGGGGTAAGTGTTGGATAGCAGAGGGATACAATTTACTACTCCCACTCCAAGCACTGCAAAAGTAGGGAAAGTGTTGGATAGGGGGGGGTAAAAATTACTATTACCACTCCAGTGAGTGCAACAAAAGGAAAAGTGTTGTATAGCAGAGGGGTAAAAATACCTATTCCCACTCCAATGAGTATAACAGTAGGGAAAGTGTTGGATAGCACATGGGTAAAAATTACTATTCCCACTCCAATGAGTGCAACAGTAGGGAAAGTGTTGGCTAGCAGAGGGGTATAAAGTACTATTCCCACTACAGTGAGTGCAACAGTAGGGAACGTCTTGGATAGTGGAGGGATAAAATGTACTTTTCCCACTCCAGCCAGTGCAACAGTAGGGAAAGTGTTGGATTGCTGAAGGTAAAAAATTAGTATTCCCTCTCCAGTCAGTTCAAAATTTAAAACAAACAAAATATCAATAACATAGCAAAATTATAAAAAAAATTAAAATATATAAATATATAAAAAATTGAAATGCAAATATATTTAATAATACATTTCTTTAAAAAACACATATAGGTGCCGATTCCGATCCTGTAAAACCCGGGAAATCCACCGTACAATCCAGCAAGTACGATTCGTACAGAAATACCATTTCCGTACGAATCGTACAAAACACCGTACGGCTAAAAAATACCTACGAGTCTGTTCCTGGACAGCGCGTACGCGACGTCCGCACGGAGTCAGACAGCGTTTTACGGACCTGCAAGTACGATTCGTCCCTACGTCACTCCGCACAGCTATTTTTTTACGGCAGCCAAAAAAAGCCGGAAAGCTGAGTCCGAAGCGAAAACGGAGCCCCGGTACGCGACGGACAGCTGTGGACCCCATCCTACGTGTCATCCCGGCCCTCTCAGCCTACGGCCTGGTGCACCGAACCCGACGCACACGCCGCAGAAGGTGAGAACAACACCCAGGGGCCAAGGGGGGGGGGTGAGGGGCAGGAAACATACCCCCTACCCAAATTAAAACCTACAAGATTGAGGACATACATTACCTCAAGGGTCCGGTCACTCCGGGGGGCGTGTCCACCAATCCCTGCGTCACGCAACAACGGAAGTGGACGTGTACGCCTACCCCTACGGCAACACTACAACAGTGATACGCACCGTACTCACACATACAAAGCGTGGGTACGGTCCGTAGCACTATATCAGTGGTGCTGTGGGGGTACGCGTGGTACGGACTGTACACACACCCCCAGAGCGTGTGTACGGTCCGCATCACCATTGTACTGGTGCCGTAGGGGTACGCATGGTACAGACCATACACACGCCCTCAGAGCGTGTGTACGGTCCATATCACCATTGTAGTGGTGCCGTAGGGGTACGCGTGGTACGGACCGTACACACGCCCTCAGAGCGTGTGTACGATCCGTAACACCATTGGAGTGATACCGTAGGGGTACCTGTGGTACGGACTGTACACACGCCCTCAGTGCGTGTGTACGGTCCGTAACACCATTGGAGTGGTGCCGTAGGGGTACGCGTGGAACGGACCATACACACGCTCACAGGGCGTGTGTACGGGCCGTACCACGCGTACCCCTATGGCACCACTACTATAGTGATACGGACAGCACGCACGCATACATAGAATGGGTACGGGCCGTATCACATTGTATTTGTGCTGTAGGGGTACGGGTGGTACGGACCGTACACACCCCATGAATGCGGGGGTGTGGTCCGTATCACACGTACCCCTACGGCACCAGTACATTTGGGATACAAGGCGTACACACGCCACGAATGTTGGCCTATGGCCTGGTGCAGCATATTACCACTATATTGGTGTGTGTGTAGGCCCAGGACAGCAGTGTACTGCACCAAGGGGGTGGGTGGGTGGGTGGGTGGCTGCATAGGATTTCCAGCAGTGGACAGACATGTGAGGGGTGGGTGCAGAGGACTCCCAGCAGTGGACAGACATATGTGGGTGGGTGCAGAGGACTCCCAGCAGTGGACAGACATGTGAGGGGTGGGTGCAGAGGACTCCCAGCAGTGGACAGACATGTGAGGGGTGGGTGCAGAGGACTCCCAGCAGTGGCCTGCAATATGAGGGGTGGGTGCATATCACTCCCAGCAGTGGACAGACATGTGAGGGGTGGGTGCAGAGGACTCCCAGCAGTGGCCTGCAGTGTGAGGGGTGGGTGCATATTACGCCCAGCAGTGGACAGACATATGTGGGTGGGTGCAGAGGACTCCCAGCAGTGGACAGACATGTGAGGGATGGGTGCATATCACTCCCAGCAGTGGACAGACATATGTGGGTGGGTGCAGAGGACTCCCAGCAGTGGACAGACATGTGAGGGGTGGGTGCAGAGGACTCCCAGCAGTTGACAGACATATGTGGGTGGGTGCAGAGGACTCCCAGCAGTGGACAGACATGTGAGGGGTTGGTGCAGAGGACTCCCAGCAGTGGACAGACATGTGAGGGGTGGGTGCATTTCACTCCCAGCAGTGGACAGACATATGTGGGTGGGTGCAGAGGACTCCCAGCAGTGGACAGACATGTGAGGGGTGGGTGCAGAGGACTCCCAGCAGTGGAAAGACATGTGAGGGGTGGGTGCAGAGGACTCCCAGCAGTGGACATACATGTGAGGGGTGGGTGTAGAGGACTCCCAGCAGTGGACAGACATATGTGGGTGGGTGCAGAGGACTCCCAGCAGTGGACAGACATGTGAGGGGTGGGTGCAGAGGACTCCCAGCAGTGGCCTGCAACATGAGGGGTGGGTGCATATCACTCCCAGCAGTGGACAGACATGTGAGGGGTGGGTGCAGAGGACTCCCAGCAGTGGACAGAGACATGGGGGGGTGTACATCATTATCAGATG
The DNA here is from genome assembly GCF_964204655.1 of Triturus cristatus. Lineage (NCBI taxonomy): Eukaryota > Metazoa > Chordata > Amphibia > Caudata > Salamandridae > Triturus > Triturus cristatus. The sequence continues at coordinate 780,840,023 of NC_140586.1, read as the reverse complement.
ACCACAACTCCATGGGTGTATGTACGCATCCCTTACTGTGGACAATGATGATAGTGCCATAACAACACATCACTGACAGCAGTGTCCCACTCCCAGGAGGATGGATGTTACTCCCCCACTGCATGACACACCACATGTGGGTGTGAGGACAAATAACACATGCATACCCACCTCTGGCGGATGCAGCACAATACACACACTGAGATCATGCCACAAGACTGTATAGTCATGTCACTGCCTACTAAACTAAGAGAGCCAAAGGGAACACACACTGTCACGCACATTCCAGGACTGATAGGAATGTTCAGGTGCTGGGCCAGCCACCAAGATGTTGTCTCTCATGCAAGGACTAGGGTGGAGTTCACACAGATACAATGCCCACAATTGTGAGTTAGGTGCCCAAATACCCTGCAAAAAAAGTACCATATGTGTGCTAGGCCGGGAGTACACACATGCATAGTGCTGAAAAGGGAGAATTTCTCCATGAAGGCATTTCGACATACTCAATACACAAGTACAGTGACTAGCAAGAATGGCACAGATGATGCAGCCGGAGACATTGCTGAGCAGGCATGGCCATAGTTGAAGGGATCCGTCACCAACAAAGGAAATGTAGACACAGGTCAGCACAACAATTGTGCAACTCTTTGCAGGGAAGATGTCAGGTGCCACAGAGGAAGGAACACTCCTTGGGACAATGTCTCAAAACCAAAATAACACACACTAACAATGATTCTTTGCAGAGACCTTGTGATGGCACGCAGAAACCATGGTCCACCTCATGAACATCAGAGTAGAACATTTCTCAGAACCATAACACATTACTACTACACCAACTCCAGGAGCCTCAGCACCAACATCAATACCTGAAATGCAATAGTGTGCAAAGTAAAAATAAATGCTTTATTCAGCATTAAAAAAAACATGAAATTACACTATATACAAAGGCCAATGGCCAGTCCACAATAGAAGTCCTTGGGGGGACACATGGGCACGCGTCTCCCCTAGCTTGCCTGCACATTGGAACCCTCAGGTTCGTCGACCGGGGGGGGGGGCATCATGTGGGGAAGGACCAGGCACCGCAGGGACAGGAGGGGGAAGGGCAGGTGTGGTGGGTGCAGGGGTGGACGTCTCCGATGCAGGGTGTGGGGCAGTGTCAAAGGTGGATGTTAGCACGTCGCTGCACACTGCTGCCAGGGCGTCCAGGGTAAGCCCTGCATCGGAAGAAACCCCAGGGACAATGGAGGGGGGGGTGGCCGAGGGGGGGTTGGGTGAGGGATGGGGTGCAGCGCTCGTGGGGGAGGGGGTGGACAGGGGGGGGACTTGACTACCCTGGCCGGGGACTTCCTCGCCCGCTTGCGGGATGGTGTCACAATGTGGGTGATGGCCAGCTCTTCGGGTGCCAGTTTGGCAGGGGAGCCAAGGGGAGTGCTTTTGGAGGGACTGGGTTGTGAGGCCTGCAGACTCAGACTGTGGCTGCGTGCATGTCTTTTTGCCCCAGACCCAGTGGGTGTGCCTACATCCCCCTGAGTGTGCGTGACAGGAGGTGTGCGCTTGCCCTTACTTGGTGGTGTGCTGCCTGTGTCTGGTGGGGTGCATGCATGGGAATGTCTGGGTGTGCATGGGACAGGTATGGGAGAGGGAAGTGTGGATGGGGCTGGGGAAGGGGGGGTTACGAAGCGCTGCAGGAGACTCACTGCTGCCGTCAGTGAAGAGTCCATGGACCGTAGAAACCTGCGTTGTTCAGACAGCGATGCTGACATGCCCTCCATGAACGACACCATCTGTGTTAGCAGTGTGGTGTGGCCATGGAGGACAGTCAGTACCGATGCCTGCCCAACCTGCAACTGCCGCAGTATGTCCACAGACTCTGCACTGAGGGCAGCAGGGGTGACAGGGGCAGGGGGTACGGTGCCTGTCCCAAAGGAGACATGGTGGTGCCCTGCACGGACAGAAGGGACCGGAGCAACTGGGAGGGCGGTGCTGGGAATGGAGGAGGCGGGGACAGATGTTGGGCTGCTGCCAGGTGTTGTAGCAGCCTCCGCCCCCTCGATGAGGTCAGCCTCGGACCCGTGTGCGTCGTAGTTGGATTCGCCACCAGACAGGTCCTCTGACTGACTCCACTCGCCCTCCGTGCCACTGGCTCCCGCAGACTCGCCAGCACTGGTGGCACTGGTGCTGGGTCCCTCATCCAGGTCCGTGTTGGTGTCTCCCTCGGTTTCCAATGATGATGGTGTGGGCAAGGTGAAGATACAGAAAAACATCAGACACCTGTATACATCTGACACATGAGTACAAAAACAATAGGTCACAGTGCATATCAGGCAATGCATCATGAGTAACAGCTAGATTACTGCGCACATATGTAAGCCCTGTACTCCCCAGTTGGTAGACCCACCATGCCACTTGGACACAAGGAACAATAGGACACACCAGCCCAAAATTTGAATGAGAAAACACTGAGGAGCTAGTGTCTGGGAACAGGTGAGCACAGCAATACAATGAAGTCATGCCACCTCTTGTTTACCCTGAAAGAAACAGTAGTGGTGCCCCCCAAGGCAAAGTAACACACCTCAATACCAAAGGTGTCCCCACACTCAGAGACCTGTAAGTACTTTGGAACACAAAACGAAAAAAAGTTTGTCCCTTGGGAATCACAATACTTGACACAATCGACATGGTCAGAATGTGGGAATGTGCCATTTTGTGAACAGAACACACATGTGCCTTCATAACAGATGGCTCCCAAGGAGGTGCACACAAAAACTACATTTACCCAGTCATTGAAGAAGCTGGCAGCCTTCTTGAAAGAAGCCACTGTTAGAAAGAAATGTAGTTGCAGAAAGTACATATACATGGGCCCACAGAGGGCTTGATGACTTGACACTCGTAAGTTGGTATCACCAACAACCAAGGACCTACACAATTTCCACAACACTGGGGGAACATGTATATGTATAATCTGAAAAACAGTCTCATTAGAACAGTGCCTTATTTAAAATTGTGCCAGTGTGTTCCCTGAAAGTGTAAAGGTGGTTTGGTGTGCACTTCCTTGGGAGACATCTGTGATGCAGGCACATTATTGTTCTTAACAACAAAACATCAAACTAAAGCATAGAAAACGGGTATTCAAAATCCCTCCTGACCGGGTGTTACCTGGACGCTCTGCTGCTGCTGGCCCTGCTGGTGCTCCCTCGGCCCCCCTCGTAACACTAGGGGCTGCCGCTACATCACGCACGGCCTGAACCACAATCCCCAGGTGCCCCGGCGCTGGTCTGACGCTACCTACGCGCCCGGAGGCGCATTTAACATCGGCGCTCCCTTGGTGGAGCGGGAAGACGGGTATTCAAAATCCCTCCTGACCGGGTGTTACCTGGACGCTCTGCTGCTGCTGGCCCTGCTGGTGCTCACTCAGCCCCCCTCGTAACACTAGGGGCTGCCGCTACATCCCGCACGGCCTGAACCACAATCCCCAGGTGCCCCGGCGCTGGTCTGACGCTACCTACGCGCCCGGAGGCGCATTTAACATCGGCGCTCCCTTGGTGGAGCGGGAAGACGGGTATTCAAAATCCCTCCTGACCGGGTGTTACCTGGACGCTCTGCTGCTGCTGGCCCTGCTGGTGCTCCCTCGGCCCCCCTTGTAACACTAGGGGCTGCCGCTACATCACGCACGGCCTGAACCACAATCCCCAGGTGCCCCGGCGCTGGTCTGACGCTACCTACGCGCCCGGAGGCGCATTTAACATCGGCGCTCCCTTGGTGGAGCGGGAAGACGGGTATTCAAAATCCCTCCTGACCGGGTGTTACCTGGACGCTCTGCTGCTGCTGGCCCTGCTGGTGCTCCCTCGGCCCCCCTCGTAACACTAGGGGCTGCCGCTACATCACGCACGGCCTGAACCACAATCCCCAGGTGCCCCGGCGCTGGTCTGACGCTAGCTACGCGCCCGGAGGCGCATTTAACATCGGCACTCCCTCTGCGTCGCGGGACGCGCGCGGGCGGCGCCGGGCTAAGCCCGGGCAAAGGGCGGGCCCTCTGTGGCCCTCAGAGGACCGATTGAGGCCGGGACGGGCCACGTCACTAACGTGTAAGACTATTATAAGTAAGCACACGGTGTGGGCGACCTGCCTATCCCTTGGTCTACAGATTGTGTTGTATTGGTTTTAACTTGTTCATTTTTGGCTAATTGGTATCATCACATGTGTTGGTGCTACCATATTGTACAATAGTTTAATTTAAGTTTTAGGAACTCCCAGGGGTGTGCTTATCATGGCTAAAGCCTTAATGAGCAGTAAATCCTTGACTGCGTCAACATTAGATAACTACTTGGTCAAAGTAGTCACCAAAATCAATAGCGATAGGCGCAAATCCTTAGGCCAGGGACCCAATTCAACGACTACCAGCCCTCTTTTAGATAACACAGTTACTATATCTTCTCCTCCAATTCATGGCATGAACAGTTCAAATGAGAATAATGATTCGGTAACCCTGGGCGATCAAGTCCCTATTGAACAAGAACCGCAAGAAGTAAATATGGATTTAGTAATTGATGTAAATGAGGCCTCAGAAGATTCCCCGGACCTGTCTACCCAGAGAGTGCTAAGATCCCGTAAACGCACTCAATTGAAACAGGGATGTGCACGAAGCACTCATAAAAAGACGGGTTCTGCATCTTCAAACCGGGTTACCAAGGAGTTAGCCACTCCTAATAACCCCACAGCCAAGATAGATTCTTACCAATTAGATTCCTTGGTAGGTCTTTTGGAGGCAAACATTTTGAAAATAGTCGAACCCCTAGTAACTAAGATCGACGAACTATCCGCAGAGATTGAAGGCTTACGCAATCTCTTGGCACTTAACAATAATTCCTCTGGGAAATCGTGTAGTGTAGCTGAGGGTTTATCTGTATCTGCCGACTCCCCTAAGTCCTCAAAGGTAATTCCAAACTGTGTAGAACCCCTGGCTGTTGAACCCACGACAAATGTGAACAACATTTTACCTCTAGAAAGCTGTTCAAGTAGTAATAATGTAATGGTAAGCATGCATACAGGAGGAGTGAAACCAGATTTACCCCCTGATTGCGCCCCATTTGTTGTAGTGTTAACAAACGTACCCCCCTTGAAGGATGGTGCCCAGAAAATTAACTTAGAAACCCACGAATCTCTTAAAAATAAAACAGTCTCGTGGTTAAATAATAACTGTGGTTTTCCAGTGCACTTAGCCCATCAGATAATAACAACTAGAAGAGTCTCCTGGGTAGGGCGTTCCCGTAAGACCATAAAGGGGGACTGTGTTGTAATAAATTTTAGAAATCCTTTCATAGTGAATAACATCTTATTAAAAGCTACTTTGCTCCCTCACATTAATGAGGGTATTACCCTTCGCTCACTGGGTTATTTCTACAAACAACAGACAAATCTACCCATTAGTGTTCCGTTGGAGGGCAGAGTACATTACCCTGAAGGTCAGTTTCCTCAAGGTCTTGTCACCTCCAACCGCTTTCAAGCTTTGAGTGACTTAGATTCTAATGACTGACTGCACCATGATGGGGTTACTTCCAGATCTACTAGGGAAAGTCTAATTTCTACACGGGAGGAGGACCAGGGTTCTAGTGGAACTGTGCTAGGCACAAGCGTAGAGGGCACCCCAAATGCTATGACTGTAGTGAGGAATGTCATCGTTGAAAGAGTGGATAATATTGTTGTTGCTCCTCGGCTGCCCTCAGGTACAAGTGTCCTTCGCTGGAATATAGCTGGCCTTAACAGCAAAGTACATGATCCCACATGGAGGGACTGTTTATCAGGCCACAAAATCATTGGACTACAAGAAACTTGGGACACTGAAAGTACCTTTCTGTTGGATGGGTTTTCTGCTTTTTGGTCACCAGCGGTGGTTTCTTGCAGGGGGAGGGCTAAAGGCGGACTTCTAACTCTCATCTCATTGACTATTGAGGGTAAATACAGTAAAGTGGAGTCAGGTTCGCCTTATTGTCTAGCAGTAGAAGTTCAATCCAACTCTAATGGGAATTGGCTTATTGTAAACTTTTATAATTCATTTACTAAGAGTACGCCAAATGAACATTTAGTCAGTCTATATGATTTTTTGCAAATGTATAATGAAACTAGCAAAAATCCTTATTCGGTTATAGTGCTTGGTGATTTTAATGTTCATTGTTGTTTTAACAATTGTTTTATATGGGACAGCTTAGGTCCACCAAATCAAGGAAACACACATTTCGATCATACACCACAGGGGATGTTTCTAGATGAGCTCCTTGTTGGGCACACCTTGGTTCATCCCGTCAATCATATTAATGACATCCCAACCTACAAAGGAAGTGGCTTAGGTTCCACCATTGACTACATTTTTGTTAGTTCTAATTTAGTAGATAATGTAAGTCAATACAAGGTAAATTGGTCTATTTATAGTGATCATAATCCTGTCCAGTTAATTCTGACTGATGATCTTAAGAAAAGAGAATCTGATAATCCTACTGTCAGAACTCTGGACATAAGGCCAACTGACCAAACACGTCGCCTGAAATGGTGTCAGGTGGTCCCAAAGGATTTTAATGAGAACTTGTGGGGAACGGTTGGGGATGAAATACACTTATGTCTGCAAGATGGGATCCTTGGTGAAGCAGTCCTGACAGCTTATGATAAAATTTGCTGTCAGGTAAATAGTGATCTTAAAAAAGTATGTAAGGTTAAAGCCACAAATGGGGAGAAATGGTTCGATCACAGCTGCTCATCAGCCCAACGGAAGTTAATGAGAGCTCTGAAAGCGGTCCCACTAGATAGAGCAGAAATTGCCATATGTAGGAAGGCCTATAAAATGGCTCAGAATAAGCGTAAAAATGAAATTAGGGATGAGGCATGGAATGAACTCCTGTCCATTGATGTTATCAAAAATAGTGCTAAATTTTGGTCTATCGTAAACAAGCCTTTTTTTAATGGCAAAAGCAATAATGAGCTTGACTGCGGTATCCAAGAAGATAAATGGTTTACCCATTTTAAACAGATGTATGATGGAGACGGCCCGAGGGTGGCGTCCTCACTTAACCTGGAGAGTTATACCCTGTCCTTCACAGAACTAGAGGTCACAAATGCCATCATGCAAATGACAAGCAATAAGGCGCCGGGACCTGACGGAGTCCCGGCAGATCTTTTTAAATCAGATATAAAACTCTGGTCCAAAATTTTATTTAATGTTTTCACAAACGCATGTCAACTGGGCCTACCGTCGACGTGGGTGAAATCTGTCATCATTCCTATTTTTAAAAAGGGTGATAGAGGCGACCCAAGCTGCTACGTCCAATCTCCCTTATAGATTCTTCCGTGAAAGTACTGGGGAGGGTGGTCCTTGCCCAACTGAACGGTTGGCTAGAGGAATCGGGAAAACTCTCTAAGGTCCAGTACGGATTTAGAAAAAGGATGGGTACCATAGACCAATGTCTAAATCTACAACTATTAATTGGCAAGTACACGGTGGCCAAGAAGGGAACCTTGTTGGTTGCCTTCATGGATTTGTCATCGGCCTTTGACCGTGTAAATAGGTCAAAACTGTGGTCCCTGCTCCTATCCCTTGGAGTAGACAAAGACATCGTCTACTTCTTAGCGGATCTACATAGAGAGTTATCAGCAACAGTTCGCTATGACCAAAGGGGTAATTGTACAAAAGATATACCCATATCAAATGGGGTTAGACAGGGGTGCATTTTGGCACCTCTCCTTTTTACATTGTACATAAATGAACTAGACAATACCCTAATCGCCTCATGTAATGATATCCCCCGTGCAGGGAAATGTTTAATCCCTGCCCTTTTATATGCTGACGATGCCGCCCTAATCGCAAGAACGGGAGTGGGCCTTCAGCTACTGCTCGATTCATTTGCTGATTTTATGAAGGCTTTGGATTTATCTGTTAATTTTGCTAAATCGCATGTCATGGTTATCGGCCCTAAATCCGCCAAATCTAAAACCTTTATATGCGGGGGTCACCAATTATCCAGGGTATCTTCTTTTCCTTATTTGGGCGTTCTTTTTGACGACCGAGATTCTTGGGTAACCCAAATAACGGCAAAAAAGATTGTTTTTTCAAGAACAACTGTGGGTGTTCTGGGTTTTGTCAGAAAGCTAGGTGCCAGACCAATGAGGGCCCTTATCCAGGTTTATAAAGCCAAGTGTCTCTCTATAGCTTTATACGGAGCTGAGATATGGGGCATTAAAAATGCCAAAAGCATTCAGACTGTCGAGGACAGGTTCTTAAAAAACCTCCTTTCAGTCCCGATCTCAACTGCTAACTATAATGTCCACCAGGAACTTGGAATCGGTTTTCTAGAAGATAGTATTGCCCTGGCCCCGCTATTGAAATGGATTAGCATTTGGCTTAACCCGGATCTACACCTGAATCATATAATTTAGAGAGACTGTACGTTGCTAGACTATGGGTTGCATATACCCTGGTTGAAATATATTCGGAACCTGGCTATTAAGCTTGGCAGACCTGAATTATTTCAATCTTCAGAGACCCTGGTAAAAGGTGACATTAAATGGTGTAAAGAAACATTTATGTACATTTCTACCATGGATAGGGAAGGGAATGAGCTGGTTAAGGGCACCGTTAGGGCCCACCAGCTCTGTAAAACAACACCCTCCATGGAACCTTATTTAGGATTTGTCACAAATGCAAATCACCGTTTCCTTCTAACTAGATTTAGATTAAATCAATTACATCTCCTGATTGGAGATAAGAAAGGTTGGAAAAGGGCCCTGGACCTTGGCCCTTGTTCTTGTGATAATTTTTCCCCTCAGGATATGATACACTTTTTCTTCTTTTGTGAGCACTTTATTGATATTAGGAAACGCTTTTTATTTCCTATATTAAGAAACAAAGGCTTTGTTCAAGTGAGACCTGCTTTTTTATATCTTCAGTTGTTAAATGATGTATGGGAAACTTTTACCATTGCGAATTTTTTAACTGTGGTAATTCGCTCCTTGAAGAAATGAACTGTACCCTTTTAATGCTTTTAACTGGACACGTTGCCCTGTTAAATCTATTTGTGTCAATGTGTTTTTTAGGTGTAGTAATTCTCTATAATGAATTTTGTATTTTTAAATGTATTTATTGTAGTATGCTTTTATGGTTTGCACTTAAACCGAATAAAGACTTTCTGACTGACTGACTGGCATAGAAAACATGAAGACCTGTTGACAAGTGTTGTGAGTGCCAAGGTACAATACCTTGTGACTAACAACTTGAAATATGTCAGTTGTCACATGGCCATCCGTTACCTGATGACACAGTTGCTAACACATCTGACCCACTGCCTGTCATGTGGAGTGGCACACATGTCCAAACCCAGGACAATGCATGAGCTAATGGGCCTGCTATTGGCTTGTAAAAAGGCATACCTGCACTGAGGAGACACCCCCATGGCAAGCCAGAATGTCCACACAGATGTCAGCACGCAAAGACCAAACTACGTAGCATCTTGACCACACACTGGTGCAAAACATGAATGAGCAGGAATCATGTATCTAAACAATTGACACATGCTGCAAAGCACAAACATTAAACCCTGCACAACATCACTGGGACACTGCACGTTGAGTCTCTGTCCAGCGAATTATCACACACAGGTCAGACCTGGCAAGGAGACATAAGGTCTGGCCATGTAGGCCTCGCCCGCACAAATCCCCCATACCTGAGACAATGTGATTGAGACAGATCAAGAAGTGACACCTCTTAATCAGGCTTTACTAAAATGTGCAGCAAGACTTCCCAAATGTACTCCACATCACCTGTGAGGCTGCCAACACATATTTGTGACAAACACCCATCGACAGATAGTTGTGAATAGACACACAGGCACTGCCCAGTGTGAGTATGCACAAGCCAAATGGGGTCTCCCTGTCCAGTGGACACATGTAGCACACTTTGGATAAGTACAAATGAGGCCAGGGAACAATGCCACAGAGGCAAACATATGCTGAACACACTGAGAATGGACACAGTGTTGGATGACACACATGATTACGAGGCAAGGGTGTCTCAGGGGACTGTAGTGGGCACACTGCTCCTTGTTCCTGGAATGATCTGACTGTAACATGAGCAACCGTCCTGGCACTATGCATATCTCCCACTCATGCACATCATGTCTGAGGCCACAACATTGGTCATGCATGCCCCACGGGTGTTCATTTGAAACCTCACACTCCCATGTTGAGACTCATCATCAGTGCCAACAAGTATGTACCCCCAACAGAGTGAACAGGACAGGGCACAGGCAAGGTAACAGCACATGTCACAGACCACCCTCCCACATGATGCTGAAAGCAATGTGCACTTGGATCAACTGGCAGGCTAGATGACCATGTGCAATTGCGATTACACACAGACCAGGGGACACATATCAAGCAGGGGAAGGGACGAATAAGAACACCGGTTGACTTTGGGGAACAGAATATACACTGCACATATAAACCCTGGCAGTGTATCCAGGCTACAGAGCACTTCCCAAAGATGGGGACACACAACACAATAAACAGACAGATACCTACCCCCTCCTTGCTGCTGTCCCTCCTGTAACTGCCTATCCAGGTCAGGGAACACCACCCCCAGGACACGCATCATGTGGGTGGTCAGGCGTCGGCGCCCGCCGTGTCCAGCACCGGATGTCCTGCCACAGTTTCTGACTTGGGCTAGGCGCCGACTGCGACCCCCCGCCACTCTCACGGCCCTGACGATCCGCTTCCAGATCCCCCCCTTCTCGTAGGCAGTTACCTGTGAGGATGACAAAGTGAGACAACATCACTACACCTGCTCCATGTCACAGAGACACTCATTTGAACATCGATGATATGTTGAACAGGGCATAGGATGCTGCCAAGGAATCCCATCTTACTCATATCGACATTGGCCTCTGTGAAAGCTCCAATGCACTACATGGCATTGAAACTACACAGGTGGCAGGAGTGGCGCGACACACTCCCTGATCATGGCACACACTGTGCATCACATGCAACACCAGGCTGATGGACAGCACCTCAAAGCAGTTACATGCCCCAGCCCACTGACGCAACATCAGCAGAGTACACAGACACACACAGGCACAGATCAATCACCTGGCATTGGCTACAGCGGATACATACCTCACTCTGCACATGTGCCACTTGCCTGTGGGGTGTCACAGGTGTCGGGCTAGCCCAGCAAGTCAGACACACAGGACGGCTTACTCCTCACATCAGATGGGTAGAGCTGTTGCCTCCTCCATGCAGCTGTGGTGCAACACTTCACATAGACACTCACCCACATGACAAGGAACCTTCACACACATCAATGTCCAGGAGGGCGTACACATCACTTGGACACTCTCACCACAGTTCCCCTCAACTCATACACATCTGTGGGTACAGTCACCTGTCACACCGGGGGGACTACTGAATCACCCCAGGACAATAGCCAAAAAATGCCACCCAGGATTTGCCAGGTTGAATGTGTCATGCACTATGCAGTGAATGAATGTCACAATAAGCACAATGCAAGTGAGGAGTGCACACAGGAATTACTTCATGCTCTGCTTGACAGACATAAGAATTCCCCCCCCCCCCCCCCCCCGGGACCCACTCTAAACCTCATTGCATGTCTGTCACACCTGGACACAATGCCAGAACTGACAGCCACGAAACAGGTACACAGTCAAAGGTAGTGGGGTCAGCACTCACCTGCTCCCCTGGTCTCCCAAACAGGCTGGGGTACTGTGGGAGGAGGACATTCAGCAGGGCCTCATTCTCCTCCATGGTGAATGGCTGGGCCCTCTCCACAGTCCGCAACATGGTGCCAGAGGAAGCACAGACAGCAGCAGTGTGGTCGACAGGAAAGTAGTGCAGGCAAGTGCCCTCTCATGGGTTCTGGCTGACTTATATCTGTCTTGCTGGGGGCTTTCATTTACAGGAGTACAGAGTGATTGGTCAGACTCATTTGCATCCTACGTTTCCTCCAATCCCTTTAAACATACACCAATGACACAAATTTGCATGGTTCAAATTTTGAGCATCATAGCAAGGCACACACCACTTTGCAACATTGTAATTTTTGGGCCAACTGACTTTTCAAGCCCACATGATGGCCACATTGCAACTTAAATCTCTGTATCCATGACAACCAGCATGCATTTTGGGCCTAATACTTGTCCCCTATGTAATTTTTTATTTAAAAAAACATGTACGGTGCATTTCACACGTACCCGTACATGTACGGCACCACTACAATAGTGATACGGACCGTACACACGCTCTGAGAGCTTGTGTACGGTCCCTATCACTATAGTAGTGGTGCCGTAGGAGTACGCGTGTGTGTACGGTCCGAAACACGTGTACTCCTACGGCACCACTACTATAGTGATAGGGACCGTACGTCCGTACCACGCGTACTCCTACAGCACCCCTACTATAGTGATACGGACCGTACACACAAAGTGTGTACGGTCCGTAACACGCGTACTCCTACGGCACCACTATTATAGTGAAACGGACCGTACATACGCTCTGAGAGCGTGTGTACGGTCCGTACCATGTGTACTTCTATGGCACCACTATTATAGTGATACGGACCGTACACACGACGTGTGTACGGTCTGTAACACACGTACTCCTACGGCACCACTACTATAGTGATACGGACAGTACACACGCTCTGAGAGCATGTGTACGGTCCATATCACTATAGTAGTGGTGCCGTAGGAGTACGCATGTGTGTACGGTCCGTAACACGCATACTCCTACGGCACCACTACTATAGTGATATGGACCGTACACACGACGTGTGTACGGTCCGTACCATGCGTACTCCTACGGCACCACTCCTATAGTGATACGGACCGTACACACGACGTGTGTACGGTCCGTAACACACGTACTCCTACGGCACCACTATTATAGTGAAACGGACCGTACATACGCTCTGAGAGCGTGTGTACGGTCCGTACCATGTGTACTTCTATGGCACCACTATTATAGTGATACGGACCGTACACACGACGTGTGTACGGTCTGTAACACACGTACTCCTACGGCACCACTACTATAGTGATACGGACAGTACACACGCTCTGAGAGCATGTGTACGGTCCATATCACTATAGTAGTGGTGCCGTAGGAGTACGCATGTGTGTACGGTCCGTAACACGCATACTCCTACGGCACCACTACTATAGTGATATGGACCGTACACACGACGTGTGTACGGTCCGTACCATGCGTACTCCTACGGCACCACTCCTATAGTGATACGGACCGTACACACGACGTGTGTACGGTCCGTAACACGCGTACTCCTACGGCACCACTATTATAGTGATACGGACCGTACATACGCTCTGAGAGCGTATGTACGGTCTGTAACACACGTACTCCTACGGCACCACTACTATAGTGATACGGACAGTACACACGCTCTGAGAGCATGTGTACGGTCCATATCACTATAGTAGTGGTGCCGTAGGAGTACGCATGTGTGTACGGTCCGTACCACGCGTACTCCTACGGCACCACTACTATAGTGATACGAACCGTACACATGGCGTGTGTACGGTCCGTAACACGCGTACTCCTACGGCACCACTATTATAGTGATACGGACTGTACATACGCTCTGAGAGCGTGTGTACGGTCCGTACCACGTGTACTCTTACGGCACCACTACAATAGTGATACGGACCGTACACACGCTCTCAGAGCGTGTGTATGGTGCGTTTCACACGCGCCTGATAGGAGGCGCACACGAAAGGAATGGAGGTCTCCGACTCGCACAAGGCTGTACATCAAGTCATTGTCATTGCAGACTTTCATGTGCAGGGCCTAGGTGTATCAGGCAGTGATCTTGCACATGTCTCCTCATGTAGTTGCACTATTGATGTGTGATGACCTGTGTACACATGTCATGTGTGATGGGGCACTATGTGGCACACTTCCCCTTCACACTTTGCACATTTGTGCCTTTAGTACAAACGTGTCACGCACAGCATCACTGGTATGGCAGTCACCACCACCCGCAACTGTCCCCTGATGCCAGGGACAGGGGCACTAACAACTGACATTTCACCAGCAGCGTGCCCCGATGTGACTATGTCATGTGCGTGTCATGTGTTCCCATGAGCTTGCTGTTACTGTTCCATCAACTACATCTGCTGTTGCTGCATCCAACATGTGTCTGTGTGGAGATGGGCATGGCACACATCTACGCACACCATGCCACATGTGGATTCCCACATAAGCAGGGTCTGTATGCATCGGACACGATATTTTCACATCAGGTCATATCTGCGTCGTCTCAATGTCTGTTTTTTCCGTTTTCACGTGTACCCCTTCATCGCAATGTGTGTGATCTGTACATTTGACATTCCATGTGACCTGTGCGTCTAGCTTGCCGTCAGCTGTCTGTATGAGATGACATCCTTTAAATGCAGCTATGTGGATGTATGTCACTCCTGTGATGTCTCTGGCTGTTCACTCAGACTGGCCCCCAGCTCGTTTCAGGGCATGTCATGTAGACTTGCCAATCAACGGGTGTAGGTGGCTTTTCATAGGAGTATCACCAAGCTAGCATACGTGTCCTGGATGTATTGCACACACCAGACTCTGTATTTAGCAGATTTGTAGTAGCAGTTGAGCATGTGCTCTGTTCATTGACATTGATGTTGTTATGCTCTCAATCTTCGTCATTCATCACAATTTTCTGCAGGGCACCGCCTGTCCCCCGACCAATGCCAGACTTGGGTGCCATGAGGGAACGTGCCTGCATCCGACGTTACAGATTCACTCAACAGTTGATTGAGGACTTGATCGCCAAGGTGGCACCACACCTCCAACCGCGACACAGGTATCCCACTGCGCTGACCCCCAAGATGAAGGTGATGGCAGCCCTACATTTTTTTGCCACATGTACGTTTCAATTCACCATAGCTGATGTTGGTGACATGTCACAGACAATGTTCAGCCGTGTCCTGCGTGATGTTTTGGCAGCCATGTTGGAGCACCTTGATGAATTCATCCATTTTCCGACTCCTGAGGAGTTGACAGGTGTCAAGGGTGATTTCTATGCCCTGGGAGGGATGCTCCATGTCATTGGGTCCATTGATGGGACACATGTGGCTTTGGTACCACCACAGGCACAGGAGGTAGCCTATCGCAACCGTAAACATTACCACTCTATAAATGCCCTTGTGGTGTGTCTTGCTAACATGCTGATTTCCCATGTCTGTGCACGTTTTCCAGGGTCAGCACACGATGCCTACATCATGAGGCGTAGCAGGGTGCTACAAATGATGCTGCGGCTGCACAACGAACAAGCATGTCTTGTTGGTGGGTATACTCTGTTTGTCCTGTGTGTTGCGGTATCTCTGGCTCTTACGGCATCTCCTGACCCACTTATTTACATGATGTTTCCATGTAGGGGACTCTGGCAATCCCAACATGCCATGGCTGATGACGCCTCTCCGCAACCCAAGATCAGCTGCAGATCACCGGTGCAACAATGCACATGGGCAGACCAGGCGAGTGCTTGAGAGGACGTTTGCCCTCCTGAAGAGCCGATTCCGGTGCCTTCACAAGACAGGCGGGTCCCTCCCATATGCACCGGCAAAGGTCTGCAAAATCTTCCTCGTGTGCTGCATGCTGCACAACATGGCAGTGGAGAAGGCAGTGCCACTCATCCTAGAGCAGGATGAGCAGGAACATCCACCCGTGGAGGATGAAGGGCTTGGTCACGAGGCAAGTGAGGAGGAGGAGGAGGATATCCGGAGTCAGCTCATACGCAACTTCTTCTCATAATGGTGAGTCACTGGGTCTGAGTGTGCACGCTTGTAGCCTTGGGTGGCATGTGTTGCAATGTGTGGGTCCAGCTGACTGCATGCTAAGTGACTTAGATGTGTGTTCTGATGTGTCACTCGAGTGATGATGTCATTCTGCACATTTTAGCAGGGACACTTTCTTTTAAATTTGCATGGGGCCAACATTGTTCCTGTTCAGTAAATGACCATGTATGTGGAGATAAATCTGTTAGCTGACTTCTTGTGTGTCTGTCATTCCCAGGTTCTTGCGCATGTTGTCTGCTCGTGTCATCGTTGTCCTCCTGCTATTCGTCATGAGTATTGCAACGTGTGCTGAATCAGCGTTCCATGCACGGACATGGGGAATTTTCATTTTGGGTAAGGATTGCAGCAAGACATTTTGGGGGTGGTACGTGTTTGGAATTGGTGGGGACTGCTTCTGTGCATGTTGTGTTACCATGCATACATGTTGACTCACCATGGGGCACATAACATGTAGCATGACTCCCATGAATTGACAGTCACCCTTCATGACAGTCATCTGTAATGGTTTTTGGATTCTGATGAAGGCATCAATGTGTGTAAAACTTCCCTCTGAAACATACAGGATGCTACGGGTGGACATAGTGTGGGACATCCCCATGACGGCCTCAATGGGGAATTGCAGCCTCTCTGTGTGCAGCAGGAGGTGTTTGGCTCATCCCCTTAACTTGTGTGCCAGTTCATTTGGATTTACTACATCCGTGTTGTGAAGGGGGTGTCCAGCGTAGGTCCCACATGTTCAGTCAAATGACCTGTGAGTCTGTTCGTATTGATGCATTTCCCTCAGTGTGAGCTTGAGTAATAAAGGTGTTCCTCACCCTCCGAAGTGCCTCATCTCTGTCAATGCAGGACTCTTGCCACTTTGCATGCGTCATCTCTGGCATAGTTGTCAAAGATTGTGCATATGAGTGTATGTGTAGTTCGGCAACATGCATGCAGTTCTTCATGGATAATATCTCTATTGTGAATGAAGTCCATTGTTGTGTATGTATTTGGTCAGGTTGCGTCCACCAACAGGCCGTCAACGCCTGCTGAGGGTGTGTCTCCTGTGCGCAGCTTAGCCTTCTGTTTCCTGATCCTGTGTCAGTCATCTTTGGTGATTGTTCATCCATTTTCTCTGGGTGAGCCATGAGTAACCTGACACTCCTTCCTTTACATGCACCTGTTGCAGTTGTCCTTTCTGACATCCTTGTCTTTGTGTGCTACTTTTGGCCTAGTTTCCAGTACATGCCGCCTGCTGCTGCGGGCCCTGCGGCAAGGGCCCACCAAGTTCCCCGATTCTGCAACCCACATGCCTCCAAGATGCTCCTCCCTTCCTCCCTCCACCCATTCATTAGGCTGTCATAAGCTTGTCTGTGCCACAGTTGCGGCCAGGCGGTGCCAAAGGCAGGACCGTCAGCGCATGCAATGTGCACATTGCACGACCCTCATGTCCTTGCATGACCCACATCACACAACAGTCTCATGTTGCAGCCACCCTCCAAGCGAAAATCAACTCCCTGCTCTCAGGCATACCCTAAGCGCACACACCACACCTTCGCATGCTGAGTGTGCAACTCCAACTGCCTACACAGTGCTGCCCCGCCTTCCAGGCCCTGTCACACCAACCAGGTCATGTCTCTCCTACTCCACACCGGCTCCGTCCAACAGCACGCCATTGGACTCTGTTACCTCCTCAACACAACAGGCCCACACATCACCATCATGACAGTGACCTGGATGAAAGCATCCTCAGCACACAACTTCTTCATTGCCATCTCAGACGAATACAAGAGCACCCGCAGGGACGGCACTAACAATCCCGGAGGATGAATTGATATCTATTCCCAAGTACGCACTCAGGGTCACAAATCCGGTTTGGCACAAACCCCCTGCAAACCATCAGAGTAACACTCATCTACAGATCTCCAGCCCTACATTCACAATTCCGCTAAGCCATCAACATGTCCATCATCACGCACGCCCTCACATCCACAGGATACATGTGGCTGTGGGCCAGGAACTTCTGGCTGGATGAGAACAACACCAGCATCCATCATTGGTCCATCCACATTAGCATCCACGTCTCCGACGGGCAGCACACTGCCACACACCCCGCTACCAATCCCCCAAAGATGCTTGATGTAAGTCAACACAGACATGCTGTGTGGGACACTGGAGCAAACACCACCGCCACACCCTGCAACCTCACACACTGGATCAGCAACTGATCCAACAATCTAGCCACGTTGACGGACTTTCCTGTGATGCACATCACCAATTAAGCCACCTGGGACAAGGCAGACCTACTGGACTCATACACGTCTAGCAGGACTCTTGTGCACAGCTTGCAACACAAATAACCATCAGTGGCCTTACAACCCTGGAAAACGGCATACACAGCCATCACCATATCATCAGCAAGGACAATTGGAGATCCTTCAGATGGGGATGAGGACAAAAAACAGCATGACATCAAGGAGCTCATCAGCATCGTGAGTGCACTGACATCAGCTCTCCATCCAAAAGACACCCCACCCTTGCAAGACTGAGCCAATCCCTTGCAACTTTCTACCACTGCAAGCTCATGGACATACACGCAAGCCTTGGCACACAGAGGCAGAACGCACGATTATACGCGGGACAAATCACCCTCAGGTTCTGGACTTCCATCATCAGCAGATTCAACACCCGGCTCATGTACAACATCCCCTGGGGATCTCCATCAGGCCCCTTCCCACACAACATCTCAACCACATCATTCCCCATCCTTGTAGCCCCCGTCCAGCACGTCATGTATGTATCTTTGGAGTTAGCCACATTCCATGGTAGATAGAGGCATGCAGAGACCCAGGCCCTTCTTAGACAATGGACGGCAGGAACGCTGGCTCTCAAGGAACCTCAACGTGCTTCCCTAGCCAGCAAATGTCATCAGGAAGACAGTCAACGAGCAACTGACAAACTTCCTCCACGCAAAGAGCTCCAGGCAACCTGCACAAGACCGTCTTCCACAGTAATCACCCCACAGCAACCGTCATCATTGCCACCAACACCGACAACTTTGCCCTGCTCAACAATGGTGAGGACACCCCCCTTGACCTCTCCACAGCATTATGCATGATGTGCTCACACATTGTCAACTCACACATCTCCAACACTGGTATCCAGGGGATGGACCAGGATGAAATCACCAGTGGCTCACCAGCAAGGCCATGGGAGTGGGACTCACGCCTTCAGCATGTAGTACAGTGGCGTCATCTGGCACATGGCCCAGGGCTCATCTCTCAGCGTGTCAATCTTCAATGTGTCCATGACCCCCCTCTCCACCATCACATGCGCACACAACCTCATCATCATCTCATATGTATGCCATTGACAGCCAGCTGCTCCTCACCCTCACCAAAGACACAGCCATTGCCAGTTCCAACCTTCAAGAAGGCATGAGGTCCGTTGATGAATGGCTGAACATCAGCCACCTGAGGCAGGACTTGTACAGGACTGAGGTAATCATATGAGGATTGTCCCCTTACAGCTGGGTCAACTCCTTGTGTCCCACCCACCAGGGCACTGCACCAGCACCCAGTGGCCACGCACACAAGATGGTGTGCATCATGCACTCGTCTCTCACAATTGCCATGCAACTCACCAGCATCTGTACCTCATGCTGCAACACCCTCCGCATGATGCACATGATCCACAGATAGATCCACTCCAAGGCAAGACAGACCGCCCCCCAGGTCCACGACACCAGCCGTGTCAACTACAGCCCCGCCCTCTACGGAGCAAGTACAGCCAAACTCCCGGAAAACTTGTCCACATCCAGGGTGCATCTGCACACCTCAGCTTCAACATCCCGCGCCCCAGCCACATCACCGTCCACCTGAGATAGCTGCAATGGATCACTGTCTGCGGCAGGATAACCTTCACACTCCTCACCCACACTCAGGAGGCAGTCCACAACCCCAGACCACAAACCAACCTTGGACGTCTGTCATCCAAGACCCCGTTGGGCCAACTCCGTGCATCCAACCTTGCCCTGGCCAACATTCTTCACATCCACCGAACTCCAGCATGCAGTACATAGTTCTCCCTCCTGGCTACACATACCTGGGACTCCCTCCTCGGGCACCTCCATATGAGCCATGACCTCTACACCTTAATGATGCTCTTCAAAATTGGTCTGTCCGCACAGTATTGCAAGCCCCCCCTCAGCAGCTTGAGGCCATCACGGGTGAGTATTGTGCTCCATGTCTGTATTGGATGATACATTGTGACCCATGTGTGTCCTGTACCGGACTCAAATCCCAGGGTATGGATGGCTGGAGTTCGTTCAATACTCAGGCATAGTTTGACATTTCCCCACACATATGTTGTGGACTACAACATCTAATTAAAGAAAGTTTGTTTTATTCTCGGTGGGGGGTGTCTATTGTGGGTGAAAATAGGTGCTATACAGTGTGGCTAGAATCCAAAGTTTACAGGGTGAGATGGGATCCTTTGCATTTGAAGTCATCAGAGTCCAGAACACAGAGTTTGTCATCATTCGTCAGACTGTGACCAGCAAGTCCATGTGGCAGAGAATGTTAGTGGATGAGGTGCTGCTGTTGCGCATGAAGGCCAGGTGCCAGGCCAGGTGACCTGGGAGATGTGGATGGTCCGCTGCCTCTCACGGTCTTTTCCGTGGATGACCCACCTTCCTCGGGGGACCCTCAGATGCAGGCCTTGACGATGTTTGGGACGCTCCGTCGGACGAATCCTTCTCCTCCTCCCTCCCTGTGGCTGGTGTTGGTCTTCGCCTGGTGGCACAGGGTGGGTTGCCCATGTTGTCGGCGATCCGACGGAGTGAACGGCTTATGTCCATTTGCACCGCCAGGAGCTCAGCCAGTCTTGCCTCCATCCGTCCTTGGTGTTGTTGTTGACTGGCGTGTTGCTCGGCCTGCTGGTTCTTAATATTTGTGAGGGTCTCCACTACCTGGCTGATGGCCCTGGTGTCATGCCGGTATGCGTCCATGATGTTGCGTATGTGTGACATACCGGTCCCTTCAGCTGGCTGGTCAGGTTCTCGCCTCCGCCTGCCTCCACTCCCACCACCCCTGCCCACACGAGCCTGGCCTGCCGTTGTGGGCACATCGGGTCTACGGGACCCCTGAGTGATGGCATTTGCGGGGTTGTCTGCCTCCTCCTGGGTGCCCGGCGAACCTTGTCCCTCCAGGTCAGACTGGCTCAGTTGTTCACTGCGGGCACGGCTCCTGGGTGTCTCCTGGGATGTGCCAGGAATGGGGGTGGTGGTTGGCACAGATGTACCTGAGGCAGGTGCTGCAGGGGCTTGGACACCAGAGGGTCCAGGTGGGTTGGTGTCATCCGCGGACTGTTGAGAGGCGTCGCTGCCGGTGGGATCAGGTTCCTCCCCAGCCTGGGACTGTGATTCCTCCCCCCCCCCCATTGTTGGGGGGAGATCCATGAGGTTGCCCTGTGTGTGAGAGAGAGACAATGTTAATGCTGTTTCATGCGACATCCATGTTTCATACATATTCAAGTTGGCACAGTTCCTCCAGGTAGTTGTATGTGCCTAGCATTCCCCTCACTGTTCCCTTGTGGATGGGTATGTTGCCGGGGACAGATTGTTGTGTTCTCCTGAGTGTTTGACATGTAGATTGTTTGCTTGGATGCTTCTTTGGCTATGGATTGATCTTGTTGTGTCACATGTCCATTGTGAGAGTGGGTAAATCCATTGCCTGCCCCGGGGGTGTGTGCTTGTGTAAGGGGTGTGTGTGACAGGGCCTGCTGGTGGGTGTAGTGTGATTTGGCTGTGGGTCTCCCAGGTGATGTATCTGTCCCCTCGTGGTGCATGCTGGCATGACAGTGAGTGTGAGTTCCTGTCCTAGATATCTGAGCTTGTGGTGTTGGTGTTTGAGTTTACAGTGGTCACAGGAGGGCCTTGTGCTGGCTACAGCAGGGCCAAGTGTCAGCTACCTTGTCAGTACTTTGCCAGTCCCTGTGCATTGAGCATGGTGCATGGGTATGTACCTGGGACATATGGGCTGAGGTCAATGGTGTCTGATTCAGAGTTGAACAATGTGTTTTGTGAGCCCCACCCTCTCAGCATCCCGGACATCCAGTCTTGGGTTTGTGCTTCGTGTAGCCTGGGACATGGCATGGCCTTGCTTTGTGGATGGGACATACACATGTTAGTGGTATGAGTGTTGTTTTTGAGTGTGGTGGTGTCCGGTGAGGGCTTGGGGGTAGTTGCGTGCATTTTGTGTAGTTGGGGTGTGGATGCCATTACCCCCATGTTACGTAAGTTGTTAGTGTACTCACCAGGCTCTGCAACTCCTTCGACTCCGTGTACTCCCACCGGTGGAAGCAGGGCCATCACCTTCTCCTCCCAGGGATGGTAATGTACCGGTCTGCGGGGCAGCCCACCTCCATTGATGTTGCTCTGGGCGTAGTCCTCGTTCATTTTGCGCTTGACAGGCCTCCGCAGATCGTACCACCTGGCTTGGCATTCATTCCTGGTCCTTCTGATGGGCGCAACAGCATTCACCCTATCGGCGATCCCCTGCCTCAGGCGTGATTTTTCGGCTATGCTGGTCTGTCTGACCAATGTTCCAAAGAGCTGTGGCTCGACTCTGATGACTTAGTTGACAAGGATGTCCAGCTCCTCCCTTGTGAACTTTGAATTCTTGTCTGTGGGCATGGTGTGGGGTGAGGGTGTGGATGGTTGTGGGTGTGTGGGTGTGAATGTGAAGGTGTGTGTGGGAATGTGGAGAGGGGGTTTGTGTGAAGGAGTATGTGTGAAGGTGTATATGTTAAGGTGTATGGGTGCAGTTGTTGGGGTGTGCTCTTTAGCTGCAGTGAGTCTGTTGCAAAGGCTCATGGTTTGGGTGTGTGGGCCCTTTTTATTGGTCCATTTGTGGGTGGGCCTGAGTTTGAAATTTTGGTGGGTGTGTTATAAGAGGTGGTTGTGAGTTTGGGCCTCTGTTTACCTGTTTGGATGTGCCAGGTCAGTCATTTTGATGTTTTTTGTACTGTAGACGTGTTTTGTGGTGTTGTGCGAGTCGAATTGACCCTCCTTGTGCTGTTTTACAGTGTCCTGGTTCAGTACGAGTCGTTTTCGCGTATGTAAGGTGCGTCCATACGCGATGTTGTTGTACCGTGCTCGCATACGCAATGTTGTTGTAAGGTCCGTACATACGCGATGCTGGGGGACGGTTCAGGGGTACGGTGCATACAAGTACGGTGCTGGGGTACGGTGCGTCCAAGTACGGGGCTGGGGGATGGTGCTGGGGTACGGTGCGTCCAAGTACGGGGCTGGGGTACGGTGCTGGGGTACGGTGCGTACAAGTACGGGGCTTGGGTACAGTGCGTCTAAGTACGGGGCTGGGGTACGGTATGGGGGTACGGTGCGTACAAGTACGGGGCTGGGGTACAGTGCTGGGGTACGGTGCGTACAAGTACGGGGCTGGGGTACTGTGCATCCGAGTACGGGGCTGGGGTACGGGGCTGGGGTACGGTGCGTCCAAGTACGGAGCTGGGGTACGGTGCTGGGGTACGGTGCGTCCAAGTATGGGGCTGGGGTACGGTGCTGGGGTACGGTGCTGGGGTACGGTGCGTACAAGTACGGGGCTGGGGTACGGTGCTGGGGTACGGTGCGTACAAGTACAGGGCTGGGGTACGGTGCGTCCGAGTACGGGGCTGGGGTACGGTGCTGGGGTATGGTGCTGGGGTACGGTGCATACAAGTATGGTGCTGGGGTACGGTGCTGGGGTACGGTGCATACAAGTACAGGGCTAGGGTACGGTGCTGGGGTACGGTGCGTATAAGTACGGGGCTGGGGTACGGTGCGGACATGGGGGGGTACGGTGCTGACATACGGGGGTACGGTGCTGACATATGAGGGGACGTGCGGACATACGCGGGGGAGGGCTGTTCGACTCGTATCCCGGGCACAAGTTTACGCGGGATACGAATGGTACAGAGTTCGCTCCGTACGGGACGTTTTACATACGTTTGTATATTGGGAAGGGCGGTACGGATCGTACTTGTGCGCTCGGACTTCAGTTTTACGATTTGTATGTAAAACTGTCCGGGTACGTCTCGTAGACCTTTTCCCGCAGCGATTCGTATGTATTTTTCACGTACGAATCGTACTTCACCGGTGGGACAGGACTTGTAAGATTCGTACGTAAAAACATACGGATACGAGTCGTACGGGAAATTATTTTACCCGATCGGAATCGGCACCATAATGTTAAATACATGTGACAAATACATACAAATATTATATTAAATAAAATAAAAAATAAGTTTCTAACAAATATTTTTTTCTTTAGAAGTTATTTCAAATCAAAAACTTTGCTTATTACATACATGTTTTTTTATTATTTCCTACCCTATAACACCATACATTTCACAACCCGCATCTTATAAAAATGTACTTCCATAATTTACGTAATTATCAATTCAAGAAATATTAATTAAAAAACAAACTATAACACATAAAAATTAATTAACTTCCCACCCTTTAGCCCTATAATCCCGACAACCCACAGCTAAAAGTAAACTGTAAAAAAATTAATTCCACAACTAAAATGTATTTGCAATTAAAAAATCATAATCAACAACTAATTATAAAGTAAGTAAAATTAATTTACTCCCCACCCTTTCCCCCAAGAAAACCAAAACCCACACACAAAAAATAAACAATTACCCTAATTATTGATCAATTGATTAATTAATATTAATGGTCAACTAATTATTAATGAATTAAACATACATTATTTACCACCATTTACCCCTATAAAGTCTACAACCCACACCTAAAACTAATTACACAATTTCCATATTTAATTTTCAATTAATTAATTAATATTTATTAACAACTAATTAATAATAAATTAAACATAAATTACTTTCCACCCTTTATCCCTATAAAGCCCACAACTACAAATTAATTACACAATTTCCATATCAATTTCATAAATTAATATTAATTAACAACTAATTATTAATTAATTAAAAATAAATTACTTCCCATTTTTTCCCTCTAAACTTCACAACCCGCACCTAAACAAAATTACACAATTATCAAAATTAATTAGCAATAATTTAATTAAAATAATTATCAACTAATTAATAATGAATTAGTAATAAATTACTTCCCACAATCAACACCATAAAATCTCAATTAAATAAATATTAATTAATAAAAATAATCATTAATTTATTATAATCAAATTACTTCCCATCCTATATTCCCATGTAAACACACTACGGAACTAAAAAATGCAAAATTTAAATGAAATAAAATTGATAAATACTAAAAATGTAATACATATATTAAAAAACATAAACAATACTTATACAAAAAATACATCCGATACATTCAAAATATATACTAAAATAAATAACACTAATTAAAAAATCAATATTTTAAACAACTATATTTTTGCAAATGATATTAATGATTTCTATATTTTTTTAAACTATATTTCTTTCCTTAAAACCAATATTCTTGACCACGATATTCTTAATGTCGATATTTCTGTGTCACGATATTTGCAACTCTATATTTGTGTAAGTCGGCATTTCTAACTCAATATTTAGTCTAAATACCACTAAAGAAATACAAAAGCATGTAGACATCAGTCTAGAGGGGGGTAGTAAAAAGAAAACAGCTGGAGCACAGAAAGAAAAGAGTAAAATTGAGGTTGTAAAAGAGTGACAGATCTGGGTTGAATCCATCATTGTTCTTTAGCTCACTTTGCCACCCCAGTGCAGGCCCAGCCATATGCAAATTAGCCTTCATCCTATTCCTCATGGGAACAGTCCAGCCTGAACTGTCGTTCCAGATCTTCCCTGGACTGGAAACAAGCATCCTGGGACTGGTTTCGGGGTAACACCCCTCATCAGACAGGCTAGCTTGAATCCAGTGGCTAAGTGAGCAAGGGACCCATGTGTGGGCATACCCTGACAACTTAGGGCAAACAAAGCAAACACATGGAGATGATGGACAGAGAGCTGAAACTTTTCAGACACTCACCCCCAGTCACAGATCTGGTAGTTTGGGCTGCACTGTTCCCATGAGGAACAGGTCAAGACTGATTTGCGTATGGCCGGCTCTGACCTGGGGTGGCGAAGTGAGCTAAAGATCAGTGATGGATTCAACCTTAATCTGTGACTGGGGGTGAGTATCTGAAAAGTTTCTGCGCTCCGTCCATCATCTCCTTGTGTTTACTTTGTTTGCCCTAAGTTGACAGGGTATGCCCAGAAGTGGGTTCCTTGCTCACTTTGCCACTGTTACCCTATTAGATTGGAACCTTCTCTGCAAGATAAATTACATGATTTACTGTACACCAGATAGTGTCACAATTCAAACCCAAGATAAAGATACACGCTTTAAGATCAAATCAGAAGAGTCCAAAATCGATCTCTTCCCAGTGCTTTTAAAAGGAGGCATGGGGTTTTACAAGCAAAGATATTTGATTGATCAAAGGTGAACAGCCAGTAAATATTACACTGAGACCAATTGCAGTGTACTCTTAAACTCCTCACTACAAGCTCATGAAACAGAGGAGTGAATGAAGTCTGAGATTGAGAAAAAGGCATAAATGGTGATTAGAAGTCCTTCTAACTCATCGGTTATGAGCATTAAAAAACCTAGCAGAAAGTGGAATATTGATGTCCTGTGGTACAGAATCCAGTAGCAATCTTGTTTCAGGTCCTAGCAGGTCCAGAATGGTAAGCAGTAACTGACTTGTGCCAAGCGTTCTTCTCCATTCTTCTTCATAAGGATAGTCAATATCTTTCATGTTCAAGTTCCTCAATAGAGCCCTCATTTGGTGCCATATCCAACAAGGGTATATGGAAAGTCTCTCAATCTTTAGTCCGATTTGGAGGGTCTGTACTTGCCCTGTAACTCAGTGCTGGTGCAAAACATAGATGATCTAATAATTGCCTCCAACACAAAAGAAGAATGAAAGCTAAATACAATTGGCTCTTGAGCCATCTTGCTGAAAATGGTCATAGAGTTTTTCCAACTAAAATGCAGCACTGTATGAGAGAAGTTATCTATTTGGGTCACCTTATTGAAAAAGGATGCATTTATGGACTTCTGAAAATGAATCCACCAACTACTCAGAGGAAGGGTAGAATGCTCCTGGGAATGGTTGGCTACTGTAGACAGTGGATTTCAAACCTTTTCCTAATTACAAAGCCATTTCAGAGGTTTACTCACAGTGACATGACCAATCCGGGGCTTTGGCACGCCTTCTCTAAGAATGCCAAATTATAAAAAATATTTTTTCCTGCTGTGCCCTGAGACAAAAGGGTGCTTTCTTTATGGCCCTGCTTAAACCCACGGTGATTTGAAGAGGCTTTTGGGCTCCTTTTAAGCTATATCAGATCCAGAAGCCACAGCACTCCGTGCATGTTTAAAGTTAGTTTCCGCAGCCTGTCTTGCAATTCAGGAGAGTGAGCGGATGTCACATAGTGTACCACATGCATGCACATGCACAATCCTGACAATTGACAGGTGAAAGATAAGAGGACATAGCACTTGTGTGCACTCAAAACAAGGCCAGTAACCAGAATACACCTTGCTGCATGGGACACACACACAAGTAATGCACACTACACTTGCAACACACATCTGAATGTATCACAATGCCCAAACAACTCACACACAATGTCATGCAAATAGAACATCACACACAGAGCATCTGTCAGCAGAAAGAGGCAACACAGGACAAACACTGCATACATCCACAACAAAAACACAACAGATGCACATGCCAATCCATCACATTGCAAACTCAGATGGACATCAGGGGATGCACACCAATCAATCAATCAAGAACATTTATAGAGCGCGCTACTCACCCGCGAGGGTCTCAAGGCGCTGGGGGGGGGGGGGGGGAGGGGGTGCCGCTACTGCTTGAAAAGCCAGGTCTTGAGGTGCCTCCTGAAGGAGAGATGGTCCTGGGTCAGTCGCAGGTGGGTGGGGAGGGAGTTCCACGTCTTGGCTGCCAGGTAGGAGAAAGATCTTCCTCCGGTGGTGGTTCTGCAAATCCATGGGACCGTGGCGAGGGCGAGGCTGGCGGAGCGGAGCTGGTGGGTAGGTGTGTAGAACGTGAGGCGGGTTTTGAGGTATTCAGGGCCCATGCTGTGGAGAGCCTTGTGTGCGTGGGTGAGGAGTCTGAAGGTGATCCTCTTGCTGACGGGGAGCCAGTGCAGGTCTCTCAGGTGGGCAGAGATGTGGCTGTGTCGGGGAATGTCCAGGATGAGTCGTGCAGATGCGTTCTGTATGCGCTGGAGTTTTTTCTGTAGTTTGGCGGTGGTCCTGGCGTAGAGGGCGTTCCCGTAGTCCAGTCGGCTGATGACGAGGGCCTGGGTGACCGTCTTCCTGGTTCCAGTGGGGATCCATCGGAAGATCTTACGGAGCATGCGGAGGGTGTTGAAGCAGGAAGAAGTAACGGAGTTGACTTGCTTGGTCATCGTGAGGGAGGAGTCAAGGATGAACCCCAGGTTGCGTGCGTGGTCCATGGGCTTGGGGGCGGTGCCCAGAGCAGGGGGCCACCAGGAGTCATCCCAGGCGGAGGGGGATGGACCGACGATGAGGACTTCCGTCTTGTCTGAGTTCAGCTTCAGACGCCTGAGCTTCATCCATTCTGCGACGTCTTTCATTCCTTCCTGGAAGCTGGCTCTGGCGGTGGCGGGGTCGTTGGTGAGGGAGAGGATCAGTTGGGTGTCGTCGGCGTAGGAGATGATGTTGAAGTTGTGTTTGCGTGCGATGGCTGCGAGGGGGCTCATGTAGACATTGAAGAGGGTGGGGCTGAGCGAGGATCCTTGGGGTACGCCGCAGATGATGGGCGCTGCGCGGAAGGGCGGAGACGGACTCTCTGAGTTCTGTCGGAGAGGAAAGAGGTGATCCATTCCAGGGCCTTTCCTTGGATCCCGGCGTGGTGGAGGCGGGTTGTCAGGGTGCGGTGGCAGACAATGTTGAATGCGGCCGACAGGTCGAGGAGGATGAGGGCGGCCGTTTCACCGTTGTCCAGCAGGGTCCTGATGTCGTCGGTGGCTGCTATGAGGGCGGTCTCGGTGCTGTGGTTTGCTCGAAATCCGGACTGCGATGGGTCGAGGGAGTTGTTCGTCTCGAGGAAGGTGATCAGTTGTTTGTTGACGGATTTCTCGATGACTTTTGCTGGGAAGGGGAGGAGCGAGATGGGGCGGAAGTTCTTGAGGTCTGTGGGGTCCGCGGTGGGTTTCTTCAGGAGGGCGCTGATCTCCGCGTGCTTCCAGTTCTCCGGGAAGGTGGCGGATGTGAAGGAGTTGTTAATGATGTCACGGAGTTGGGGTGCAATGATGGAGTCAGCTTTTTTGAAGATGTGGTGTGGGCAGGGGTCCGCTGGGGAGCCAGAGTGGATGGTGTTCATCATGTGGGTGGTGTCTGCCGTGCTGACGGGGTTCCAGGTGCAAAGGGTGGTGGTGGGGGGCGTAGACTCTGTGGCAGGGTACGTGGTCTGAGCGCTGAAGCTGTCGTGTATATCGGTGATCTTGCGGTGGAAGAACGTGGCGAGTGAGTCGCAGAGGTCTTGTGATGGCATGATGTCGTTGTTGCTGGCGCTGGGGTTGGAGAGCTCCTTGACGATGCTGAAGAGTTCCTTGCTGTTGTGGGTGTTGTTGTCCAGTCGGTCTCTGAATGCTGTCCTTTTGGTGGTGCGGATCAGCTGGTGGTGTTTGCGGATGGCGGTCTTGAGGGCTGTCATATTTCCTGTTGACTGGTCGTTGCGCCAAGTTTGTTTGAGGGTGCGGCAGGATTTTTTGGAGTCTTTGAGATCGTTGGTGAACCATGCGGCTTTCTTGCTGTCGGGATTGCTTGGAGGGTTCTTCAGTGGTGCAAGGGCGTTGGCGCAGTTGGTGATCCACTGTGTGAGGTTGAGGGCTGCTTCGTTGAGGTCCGCAGTGTAGGAGGGTTGGTTTTGGCTCAGGGAGGTGGTGAGCTGGTCGGTGGTGATCTTGCTCCAGCATCTACGGGGAGCTTGTTGCGGGCGGTGGTGAGTTGTGGTTTTCCTGAAGTTGAAGTGGACGCAGCTGTGGTCGGTCCAGTGAAGTTCGGTGGAGTGGCTGAAGGAGATGTGGTTGCTGGAGGAGAAGATGGGGTCCATCGTGTGGCCGGCGTAGTGGGTGGGGTGTTGACCAGTTGCTTGAGTCCGAGGTTGGCGAGGTTGTCTAGCAGGGTGGTGGTGTTGTTGTCCTTGTTGTTATCCAGGTGGAAGTTGAGGTCCCCTAGGAGGATGTAGTCGGAGGAGGCGAGGGCGAGCGGGCTGATGAAGTCTGTGATGGCTTCGCTAAATTGAGTGCGTGGTCCCGGGTGTCTGTAGATGAGGGTACCTCTGAGGGTGGTCTTAGGGTCGGTGTGTATCTGGAAGTGGAGGAGTTTGGCGGTGGTGAGGGTGTCATCGGTGTTGGTCGTGATGCGGATGGTGTTTCTGTAGACGATGGCGATGCCTCCTCCGGCTTGGTTGACGCGGTCCCTCTGGGCAAGTACAAGGCAACATACACTGACAGCACTGCATGCAGGCCAAGCAGTGTGTGCACACCAACCAAATCAGTAGCACACCATGTACTCCCACAACACAAATCAGCACAGCACACAGACAACTTCACACTCAGGAAGGGTAGCAGTACCTCAGCAAACACACATACAGCTAACCCAACACTCACAGATGCTCAACTCAGGGACACCCAGGTGCAAACAACATGACCAGAGGACTGTGCAGCACAAACAGATGCACTGCACGTGAGCAACCACGACTGCAAACCAGTACAAGAAAATCACACATAACTAATTGGGAAACTGTCCTGAGTGGCACATTGGTCCTGTGCACAGATCAGCACCACAAAGCATAGTGTAACAAATGAAATGGTGGGGAGGCTCACACACCGGCAACCCAAGGGGATAGCTGACATGAGAGTGAAGTGGTGTGTACGTCAGTAGTGGACAGGTCAGGAGTGTACTATACACAAATACATGAAGGAGTCACTCATAATGGGTAGGCATCAGAAGCAAAGCTAGGGGATGGTATGACTCCACATCCCACATACCATATTGGAGCCAAAAATGGCTCAAGTGACAGCAATGCATTAGAAAACTCACCAACAATGTCAGTGTGGGTGAGCAGGTCTGCACAGTGAGCACAAACAGTAACAAGATACATGGCTGATCAACAAAACACAACACAGACTTGGCTGTCACACACTCTGCATACTCACAACTGGCAGCAACTAGTAGGTGTCCCCCAGGAGTGCAAGGACACACCAACACTCTGCACAGAGCACAACCTACAACTCCTACATGTACACACAATCACAAGCACAGGGCGGACAATTCAAACAAACAGGCCCTCAGCTCCTGGGTCATACATGTCTGCAGTTGGAATTGCAGGGGCACACACACATCAACACTACTAACCAAGTCACCCCCTTCACACTTCATGACCACTCAAGTCCACATATTCAAATATACCCATGTGACTAGGAAGACAGTCCATCACAAGATGACCATACATCAACACTGCTGTAAACACATAAAGAAAGATAACACAGACATGATGGACCCTGGCCAGCCTGCCTGTAATCCTGTGGATAGAATTCCCTCTGTGCTGGTAGTGCACCCTAACATGACATGTGTACAATTTAGCAAACCTGACCATAGAATGATTAAGATAACAGTAGATCATCACAAACACCCATCATTGCACCCTCAAGCCTCAGAATGGAGAAGAACAAAAGTGCCCCTCACCACTGGCAAACCCTGACAAAGTAAAACAAGCAATTGGCAATGTCAAAGTGGCATACTGAGCATGTGTCACATGAAACCATACCCATACAAAAAAGTTTTTATTAAGCAAGGACACTTACAAAGCAGACACCAGGAGGAACTGTCTTTATTACATCTTAGCCAGATATGCATCAAAAGTAGACAACAGCAAGGCCAGTGGCCAGTCCATAGTTCAAAGTAGGCACATGTGTGCATGAGAACCTGCACATGAAATGGGCAAACAAAGTGATAAACAGCAAGGCCAGTCCATAGCTCAGCTCTGGATATCTGCTGGATCGGGCGGTACGCTTGGCCTGGCCTTGCCTTTTCACCTCCATCCCCTGTTGCCCAGGTGAACCCCCTACAGTGCCCTCCTTTCCCAGCTTCACAGGGGTGTGGGTGGGAGTTGAGGTTGTGGGTGAATCTACCTTAGAGGGCTTTTTCTGCGGACTCTTAGCAGGCACCAGCTTCACAGCAGGCATGGCAACTGTCTGCCTGTCTTTGGGAGACGCTTTTGGGACGGGAATGTCCTTGGATGTGGCTGTTTTTAGGCATGTGAGTCTGAGGCCTGCTTCTTGGCTTGATGCCCCTGAGTGTCACCTGAAGGGCTTTTGCCTTTGCGCTCCTGTGTCACTTTAGTTTGTTTGGTAATGGTGTCTGTGTTCTGACCCGCTTGGGCAGCTGCTGTTGTGTGCTGTGTGTGGTGTGCCTGGAGCCTGTGGGTTGTGATGTGTGGTCACTCTCGTCAGATGTAGACACTGGCAGGGGGGTTGCCAAAGGGACCGGAGCTGGACTCAGCCTGTGACAGCTGAATGGCTGCCGTTACTGTAGAGGATAAAGACTGGACAGTCCTCTTTAGCCCACCCACGTCTGAATGAATGCCCTCCATGAAGGCAACTACCTGTGCCAACTTCTTGTCATGGTCTTGGAAGGCATTCAGGAGAGTTGTCTGACCCACACACAGCTGGCGCAAAAGGTCCACCGCCTCAACACTGAGGGCAGCAGGGGAGACAGGAGCAGGGGCAGCGATGCTTGGGGGGAAGGACACTCGTCCCTTCTTACTGGTGCGAGCACATGCAGCACTAATTGAAGTAGCTGGGAGGGTGGGCACAGGACGATGTGTAGTGGAAGAGGAGGCAGATTTCCCACTCCCTGTGCCCGCCAACATCGAGGTGTCACCGCTAGCGTCAGATGACATAGAGGTTGGTGATTCCGGGCGGGATTCCTCAAGGACACACCTGTCCCCCTCCGAGGCGCTGGTCACATCAGTGTCAGTGAGATCATGCGTAGCATTCGTGCAAGATGCCTCACCACTGGTGTCCATCCCATGTACTTCTGTGCCCTTGGCAGATGCTGCAAGAGACAGAGACGTAGGTTCAGTTTAGTGCCATACACACAAGCATCATATGCAAGCAAAGCACAAAACAAGATGATGATACAGCCAAAGTTGCACAACACCCTGTGCAGTAACATTCTGCAACCTTAATTCAAAACTCAAAAGATGCCTGTTAGCATGCACACTTGCGATTATTGACCCATGTGATGTCCACACAGCCAAATAGCTTGCCCGTGCCACCGTATAACCTGACATACAGATCACTGGAAGCATACCTTGGTCCCTGTGGGTGAAAAAGATGCACATCCCAACATGTTGTCACAGTCACATATGGAGTCAACATAAGGGGACAACAGAGATACAGACTCCAAAATGTCCTATAGCAATGGCCATGAGCTCCTGCCATCCACCATGTCATGCTTTGGTGCACAACTACAGTTGCACATTGGTGTCAGATGTGTAGTTCTCACAATTTAGAGCTCATGCACTGCACACATTGATGAAAGCACACTCAGATGAGACACACTGCCGTTCACTGCCATGGGATGTCCCTGACTCCCCTAATGCAGCCGATGCCATAAGGCCACAACTCAGAATGCAATGTCAAGGGCCATTACATCAATGACATTAAAAAGTACATGTAGCGAAAATGCATGACAGCTGCACCCAACACAGAGGCCACTTACAAGCCATTGCATCACACAGCTCATCACTGACTCAGTGTTGGAAAACATGCAGTCACTGACACCCAAAGTCACCCTTTGCAGAATACTCACCCCCAGCTTGCTGCTGATGGGCCCTCAAACGTTCATCCAGCTCAGGCTGTGTCAGAGCTAAGATGCGGGCCATTAGTGGTGTCATGCTCCTGCGCACCAACCTGCCAGTCCAAGGGAGCAGCCCCAGCGTCATCTCTGCTACGTTTTTGCTCAGCCGGCAGATGTCATCCCACCTCTTGTGACAGTGTGTGTGCCGTCGGTTGGAGACAGCCAGAGCCCACACCTTGTGTGCCATGGCCCTCCATATGGCCTTCCGCTGGTGGACTTTGAGCTGCAGGCATGGGAGACAAGGAGAGCAAATTTCAGTGACACTGGGCTATGTACCTGTAATATCCTTAAGTTACTTAATTCACATGTAGGTTCATTACTGTAGTCAGTGCAGACACAATGCTTATGTTTAAAATCGCACCATGGTGATAGAACCTGGTGTGGTGATGCCTCTGCTGCTTGTTGTCAGTTGCATCTGACTTCTCCTGCTGGATGGATGGGATCATTTTACTGGAATAAACGTAACTTCTACATTTCACTATCTGGAGTCTCCTCATCTTCATTAAAACTTGAATTGTACACTGGCGACGAGCTGTGGTCTCTACCTACGCATCAAGATTGTGATCCCAACATCAAACAAAAATATTTTTATGACTTTTCAGTACTGGACCTTCTAAAGATTGGTATTCATCATCTTTAATGTAAGAACCATCAATCAGTTTGTCTTTAGAGTTGTTAAAACTCATTTTCAAATAACCTTAACCATCCTTTTTGTGGTTTAAATATTTTTTTGTGGGTTTGCACATTGGAGCAACCACCGCACATCTCACCTCTTAATTTTT
Source organism: Triturus cristatus (assembly GCF_964204655.1). Taxonomy (NCBI): domain Eukaryota; kingdom Metazoa; phylum Chordata; class Amphibia; order Caudata; family Salamandridae; genus Triturus; species Triturus cristatus. Next base: position 780,805,413 of record NC_140586.1, on the reverse strand, counting down.
GAAACTCTGGGAGGTTGGGAGATCTCGGTGCAGGCTCTACATTTTAGTGGTGATATTTCATGGACCTTTTAAAAAAAAGAATGAGTGACTTATCATCACTACTTTCCCACAGTGTGTGATAACTCATGGACTTTGTTATAATTAGTGAGTTATCAGCGCTTCTTTCAAACAGCGCGATGGTAAGACTCTTGCGCAATGTGACATGCTGAGATACTCTTTTAATTATAGAGTTTTGATTGGCTGAAAGTCTGGTTTACATTGACTTTCAGCAGCGCTTGGATTTTGGCTTCCGTTTCAATTTAAAGCGCTGGTAAATTCAGTGCCTAAGTTGTTAGCACTTGATATTCGCTGAAAATACTGCTTTGCATTGGGTTTCAACAGCGTTTGGATGTTACCTGCCAGAATTGTTGACAGCGCAAGGAAATTGAGATGTTTGTGACTCGCTTACTTCATGGTGAACATAGCATCTTTCAAAACTAGGTTGCGCATGCAACTGCATTTCTTAAAAGAAAAACTTCAACTGCCTACCTGCATCCAGGACACGTGAGGATTCCAATCTTCGGTTGTTATTCCCCTCTGTCACTTCATCGATCGGACTCTTCCGACGCTCAATTGCATCATCTCGTCACGCTACGCAGCGTTATTTATGTGCGTAACGCTGCGTGGACGGTATTTTGCTATTCCCTTCAAGTATTTTTTACATTGAAACGAAAGGACTTATTAGCGGACATCGCCTACATCGACAGTGATTCAAGTGCGCTAATTTTTTTAATTTATTTAATTTTCCTTTTCTCTTTCGTTTTGAATTTCAACAGGGCTGATGACCGTTTGAACATTTGAACAACGGACCCTTTCATCTTTCTTCTTCACGTCGAGATGAATCAAGTAACCAAACTTCATATTTTATTTTACACTGCCATCTAGTGGTATTTAATACTATTTCCCTTCTTTCAACATTTAATATTCAACTTAATAGTTTATTGGTGTATATTCTCCCTCATCTTTCGTGTATTTAAAAAAAAAAAAGAGGAAACGTGAGAAAGGGGGAACAAGGGAGTTTCTAATAATTTCTAACAGGTGTTTTATTTCAGGTACTTCAAATCAAACCCTGGTGTTTTTATAGTTATTGTTTCAGGAACCTTAAATCAAACTCAGTTGTTACCATAGTTAATGCTCTTTAGTGTATCACTAGTATAATCATTTATTCATCTCAGTTACTTATTACCACAGTTTATTATATTTTGTTACATGTGTTATTATTTATTATTTAACATTTGTTTTTAAGAAAAGCCAGAAACATGCAGAATGTAGCAACTCCTCCGTTTTTTCTTTCAACGCCTGGTGATCTGCCGTTCAAATGGCAAAAGTGGAAAAAGGTATTTGAGCGGTACGCAAAAGTTTGTGGAACTAATCTTAGCGCAGAGAGGAGGACAGCTCTTCTTCTTCATTGCCTCGGCTCTGAGGGACAAGAGGTGTTTGACCACCTGCCTGATGTGGACGATCAAACTTTAAATGAATATGAAATATGTATCTTGAAACTTGACAGGCACTATTTACCTAAGGTGAGTACCATTCTAGAAAGGTATCACTTTGGAAGGAGGACTCAGAATGAAGGAGAGTCAGTTGAAAACTATGTCACTGCACTTAGAAAATTAGCATCTTCATGTAAATTTGGTGCCCTTGTGGAGGAAAGAATTAGGGACCAATTTATGCTGTGGTGCAATGTTGAAAAAGTCAGAAGTGACCTTTGGCAAAAAGATGAGTCCACTCTGGAGGAGGTGTTATCCATTGCCAAGCAGATTGAGCACTCTTTAAAATGTGTAGATATAATTACTAAGCGTGAGAATAAAGACAATGCCGTTCCATCTGTAAAAATGTATTCTATAGAAAAAGACTTAAAGAAGAATGCTACAGCAAGGGGACAGAGAAAAACATAAAGGACTTGAAACTTAAGTGTTACAGATGTGGAAGTGAAAATCACTTGGCTAATGAGAAGAAATGTCCTGGGCATAAGTTAACTTGTACAAATTGTAAAAAAGTAGGACACTTTACCTCTGCTTGCAAAGTTAAGAAAAACAAAGGCAAGGTTTTTGCAGTTGCAGACGACGCCAGCAGTAATAGTGATAGCGAAACTGATTGTTACTGTGGACAAATTATTTCACAAGTATCAGACAATCATAAAAAAGGCCCCCTGGATGAAATAAAGGTAGAAGGGGAACTTACAAGAGTTTTATTTGGCTCAGGGGTGAAAATCACAATTATTTCAAAACAGTTCTTTATGAACAAGCTGGCTAAGGCAATACAACTTCTCAAAGCTGACATAAAACCTACTGGATATGGAGGTGAACCTATTAGGTTATTAGGATACTTTATATTGGTAAAATATATGTTTCACACAAGGGGGACAGCATCCTCAGTTGGTTCCACCAGAGAGATCTTGGAGTGATGTTGGACCCTAACAGTGATCCTCCTATTATTTTGAGAAAAGATTTTCAAGTTAATGATGTATTAGCCCAAGATTGTGAAGGAGAGTTTACCATTCTGCTAAAGAGAGAGTTTCCGAATGTGTTTAAAGAGGAGTTAGGGTGTTTACGAGGCTATGCTCACAATATAAGATTAATTCCTTGAGCAGTTCCTATAGCTTGTAAGGTCCGCAGTGTCCCATTGTCAGTAAAAGAGGAGATGAAAGGAGAACTGGAGAAATTAAAGAAAGATGGTATAATTGAGGAGGTAGAAGGGACTAGATGGTTGGCGCCAGTGGTGGCCACAGGCAAATCGAACGGAAATTTGCATCTATGCATTGATTTAAGAGAATTGAATAAACAAGTTATCATTGACAAATATCCTTTGCCTAAAATATCTGACATGTTGATGCTTTTACAGGATGCAAGTGTTTTTTCTACAGTAGATTTGAAATCTGCTTATCATCAAATAAAATTAGAAGATGAGTCCAAAGACCTAACAGCTTTTATCACGCCCTTTGGGACTTACAGATTTGTTAGACTACCATTTGGCCTTGTGTCCGCAGCATCTGTAGAAAGGGTTTTGAAAGGTGATGCGGGCGTGAAGATTTATCAGGATGACGTACTAGTGTATGGGAGGAACGAAGAAGAACATGATAAAATACTCAGACTGGTCTTTAGGAAATTCCAAGAATACAATCTTACTGTAATGATTGACAAATGTAAGTTTATAAAGTCATCGATAGATTACATTGGTCATACCATTTCAGGTAAAGGTGTGCAACCCAAGGCTGAACTTGTAAGTGTCATATAAGATCTTGCCTCTCCATGCAATAATGAAGAGTTGATGAAATTTCTTGGAATGTCAGAATATTATAGCAAATTCATGAAGGACTTTGCTGGGATGTGTGTTAATATGCGGAAACTGTTGTGCAAAGGGGTCAACTTTAATTGGTCCGATTATTGTGAAAAATAATTTGTTGCAATTAAGCACATGCTCAAAAAAACTCCCAAGTTGAAAAGTTTTGATCCCACCAAAAGGACTGTACTTATCACTGATGACAGCATGAAAGGTCTGGGTGGTGTTTTACAGCAGAAAGATGGCGAATCTGAGTATGTAATTTTATTCTCATCGCGAAGCCTTAGAGGTGCAGAACTGCGTTACTCTGTAATAGAAAGAGAGCCTCTAGCTGTGCACTGGGCGATACAGAAACTCAAGAATTTGCTGTGGGGTGTAAACTTTGAAGTACGGACAGATCACAAGCCATTGTGTCAGGTTGTTAACAAAAAAGGCATAGATGCCATTTCTGGGAGGATTTCCAAATGGGTTGTAGCACTTCAAGGTTATAACTTTAAAGTTGAATATTTGCCAGGTGCTAGGAATAGTGTTGCAGACACTCTGTCAAGATTGGTGGTACAAAGTGATGATAAGGGCGAACCGGAGGAGTATCATATTAATGAATGGGTTTGTACCATTGAGGCTGGTGGGATGAAAGAAAACAGGTGGCGAGACAAATGTACTAAGGATAAAGAATTTGTTGAGTTGATCTCCCTACTTAAGAATGGATGGCATAAGAAAGTCAAAGTTGAGTGTGAAAAGTATTGGTTGGGGAAAGATGAACTAGCTGAGTGTGAAGGGCTTGTATTTAGAGGTACTAGGTTAGTTCCCCCCACCACTCTACGTGAAGAACTTCTTATAATGGCACATGAAGGTCATCTTGGTATGTCCAAGACCAAGGAGAGTCTAATACTTACTTATTGGTGGCCAGGGATGGACATGCAAGTCGAACAACTTGTGAGGGATTGCATACTTTGTTGTTTGAGTGAAAAGAGCCAGAAACCAAGGGTCTAACCCATGATGATCAGGGAAAGGTCGAAAAAGGCATGGGAAGAGTTATCCTTTGATATTTTAGGTCCCATTCATGGAAATGGTTGTGAGACTTATGTGTTTGTGTTGGTTGATTTATATTCCAGGTGGCCGGAAGTAAGAATCACTAAGTGTATTGATTCTATGCATGCGATTGAGTTTCTGAAAGAGGTTTTTGGGAGAGAGGGGTTACCTGGAGTATTATTGACTGATAATGGAACGCAATTGGTCTCTTGTGAAATAGAGTAGTTCTTGTCAAAATGTTCCATTAAACATAAAAAGTGCGCTCTTTACCACCCAGAAAGCAATGGAATGGTGGAGCGCTTCAACCGTGTTTTAAAAGAAACTATTGAGTTGGCCAAAAGTAACAGTTTGGAGTGGAAAAAGGACTTCATCAGGAAGGTTGAAATTTACAGAATCACACCCATGCCATAACTGGTCGAACTCCTTTTGAACTACTCAAAGGGAGGTGTGCTAACACTTTGGTTGCTCCCTTTTGGATTAATGAAACTGAGTCCAAAAGAGGTAAGGGAAGTTCTGATGATAATTGGAAGGGTAAGGAGTGTGACAAGATAAAAGCACGTAAAATAAACTATGATCTGAGGAAAGCTGTGAAAATCACCAATGTCAAAGTTGGTGATTTAGTCATGATTAGAGCTCCTGTTGGCAGAAAAGCATGTGCGTTGTTTCAAAAGCCTCACAAGGTGATCAAAGTATGGACTAATGCTATCAAAACTGAGGATTCCCGTATTTGAAATCTCAACAGAGTGGTGGTTATCAAAAACAGTAAGTTAAATGATGGTTAAGATAAACTCTTTTCAGGTGGTTCCCGATTGAGTCCAACCGTAGATGGTGAAATTGTAAGGAATTCAAAAGAAAAAAGGATCACCAAGCTACCATCGAGGTTTAATGATTTTCAGATGTAATTTTATTATACATTCATCCCCAGGTTATTTTGGAGTTTTAATGTATTTCATGTGTTTGATCTTAACACGGCAATATCTACTTGTATTTTCATATTTGTTGTTATGTATATAGAGGGAAGGTGTGTAATATCCTTATGTTACTTAATTCACAGGTAGGTTCATTACTGTAGTCAGTGCAGACATAATGCTTATGTTGAAATGCGCACCATGGTGATAGAACCTGGTGTGGTGATGCCGCTGCTGCTTGTTGTCAGTTGCACCTGACTTCTCCTGCTGGATGGATGGGATCATTTTACTGGAATAACCTTAACTTCTACATTTTACTATCTGGAGTCTCCTCATCTTCATTGAAACTTGAATTTTACAGTACCACTGTGTCTCAGTACAGGAGCAAGCACACACTCAGCACAGCTATTCAGATATGTTTATCATAAACAAAGCAGCATGACACATAGTACATTAGCATGAGATAAACATACCTATATGCATTCAGGTATGAGGATGGACACAGTACCTGACCATCTCATACACATGCTGAATGCCAGCAAAGAAAGCAAAGTGAAGATGGCCCACATCGGCAATGCAGTATGTGAGGGAGTAAGACATACATTAAATTGCAAATAATGTTTTGGGGCAGACTCACTGTGTCCAACACTGCACACTCCTCAATGTCCTTGGCCTGTGAATAGCTACCTGTGTCATGGAGGTCACATATGGGGACTGTAGGACTTGGCCCTTTTTGGCTAAACTTTTTGCTTTCCCCCATAGACCTTTTTTCTGACATGGTGTTGCCAACTTAGATGCTTTGGGCACTTTGCCACTGCTGATAGGTGTAAAAGTGCAAGTACTCCCTGTGTAAAGTGTAATCGTAATTGGTTGTCCATGATTGGTATGCTTGCCTCACTAGTAAAGTCCCTAGTAAAGTGCACTATGTGTGCCAGGGCTGGTAATGCAAACGCTACTAGTGGGCCTGCAGCACTAATTGTGCCACCCACACCAGTAGCCTTAAAGAGGGAACTCAGGCCTACCATTGCAGTGCCTGCGCACAGTTTGGTAAACTGCCATGTTGTTCTGACAAGTGCACCCACTTTCCAGAACTTACCCTCCCCTTTTTTGCATATCAGACACCCCTATGGTAGGCCCAAGGTACCCCGTGGGCAGGGTGCAGTGCATGTGAAAGGTAGGACATGTACTAAGGTGTGTACCATGTCCTGACAGTGAAATAATTTCCATTTCGTTTTTCACTGTTGAAAGGCCATCTTGCACATAGGACAGAATGGAGAGGCTGTGTAATATGTTTTCCAGCCTATCTTCCCAAAGGCTTAAGATGGAGAGGTGAAATTTTGTATGTCTGAACTCGCAATATAATAACACATCTTTCTATGAAGGTGGTTTTTGCATTGTGTGCTTAGAAGCCACTCTTTTAGAAGTGCTGGGTTTTTGTGCTCTAAACATTTCTGTGTGTCTCTGCCTGGTTGTGGATTGACTGTCTGGATTTGAAAGTGATAGGATCTGGGGAATGTCTTGACCCAGGGGAGGAGGTGAGACAGCAACAGGCTGACCTGCATCTGGAGTGTAGGGGAGGAATAGCCCTTAGAGGTGAAGAGGCCTGGGTTGCTGCCATAAAACAATGGTCCCGTCTCCTGCTGAGTGATTGAGAATCCAGACCCCCACTAATCAAAGGAAGAAGGTGTCACTGGCAGGGAGACACCCAGAACTGGTTTGAACAGGGGTCAGTGCCACCTGAACACAAAAACTTCAAAGCCATTCAGGGGTATAACTATGAGAGCTGAAGCCCCTGAAGTTTGGAGAATGTCTTGATCAAGATTGAACAAGACTGGAGCTACTTCGTGGTCAAGAGGAACCTTTGCCAAGGAAGAAACAACTGAAGAGACTGAAGGAAAAAACTGACCCTTGCTGTGTGTTCTGGGGCTGGCCTGCAGTTTGCTGTTTTAACCAAGGAAAGGCTGTGTGCTGTATCCCCCTGCTTGAAAGGACTTTGCTGTGCTGTGTCCTAAAGTAACTTATCTCCAAGGGCCCGAGGTGAGCTGGCTCCCTGTTGCGGAAACTCAGGAACACAAAAGTTTCCAGGAGAGTCTCAGCGACGCTGTGTGCATGTGCTTTTTACAGCCTGAGACCCTTATAAGGAGTGCCCTGTGATCGTGGGCACCTGGAGACCAAGCGAGTCTCAGCGACGTTGTGTGCATGTGCTTTTTGCAGCCTGAGCCTTTCGTGAGGATCGTCCTGTGATCGTGTGCATTGGAGTCCAAGTCAGTCTCAGCGAGGCTGTGTGCGTGTGCTTTGTGCAGCCTGAGACCTTTGTGAGGATTGCCTTGTTAACGTGCACACCCGGAATCCAAATGAGTCTCAGTGACTCTGTGTGCATGCGCTTTGTGCAGCCTGAGACCTTCGTGAGGATTGCCTTGTTAACGTGCACACCTGGAGTCCAAGTGAGTCTCAGCGACGCTGTGTGCGTGTGTTTTGTGCAGCCTGAGACCTTCATGAGGATTGCCTTGTTATCATGCACCTGGAGCTCAAGTGAGTCTCAGTGACGCTGTGTGCTTGTGCTTCGTGCAGCCTGAGAACTTTGTGTTGAGTGCCTGGTGATCGTGTACCCGAAGCTCAAGTGAGTCTCAGCGACGCAGTGTGCGTGTGCCCTCTGGAGATCTTCGTAGCAGTAGCGGCCCGGACCGGTAGCCCCGGAGGAGCTGAGTCGTCGGCCCGAGCCCGCCGTTGCCAGAGCAGGACTCGAGCCAACCTCGTCAAAGAGGAGGGCCCGAGTCCCACTGCCCGGAATTGACAAAGATTGCATCGGAGGCCCAAGTCGCTGGAAAAGGAGAGGAGAGAGAGGTCTCACCCCCCAGGTAACGTTTGTCGACGCCTTGGGCGGGGTGCAGGCTCGGAGGGAGACGCTCTCGGCCTCTCTCATTCCGGCAGTGCGAGCCTCTGCTTCAGCTCATATTGCGGCCAAGGGAGTGGCAGCACCGGGGCCGGAGTGCTGAGCTGCACTTTTTGGTTACACCATACCCATGTTGGGGGCAACTGTTGACAGAGGCTAACTGCGAGTTATCACGAGTGGCGGAGAGACCGCCTAAGGCACCGTGATCGGTGCTGGAGTGCATTACACATTCATCATTTCTGCATAACGAATTACCTGATCAGTGTATTACGCATTGTATTATTCCTGCATAACGACTACCTGATTAGTGTATTACGCATTGAAGTACTTGGTTGTTGCGTTATGCATTGCATTATTCTTACATTGCCAAGTGACTGATTGTTGCGTTACGCATTGCAATATTTTTACATTGCACAGTGTCGGATTGTTGCGTTACGCATTGCATTCCTTTTCCATTCGAAAGTGCTTGATTCTAGCATTACGAACTCCATAACATTGTGTTAGGACTACAGTGGAATGTTTAGAAGTGCTCATTAATATTGCCAGAACTTACAAGGGCTGGCTGGTCTAACAACTGGCCAGGAGGAATATTACAAACACTCATATGTTGGATTTATATTGTGTGGTCTTATCGTATATCTTTTTATATAAAATTTAGACTCGTTTTTATGAAACTCGTGTGGAGTCCATTTATGGTGTCATCATTGGGTTGCTGTGAACGTGGTTGCAAATACTTTACACATTTGCCTTGAAGATAAGCCTGGTCCTCGTGCCAAACTACCAAGGGGGTGAGCGGGGCTATCTGAGAAGGTGTACTTCCATTCCCTGATGCGGAAACACGGGTCCCTATTTGGCCTAAGGTACCTACCTCAGCCAACCAGGGATACCAGGTCTAACAGAGACATGATCTCACAATCTCACACCTTTATCACAAGGTCTGTCTTGTGCAGTCCACAGGCCTAAGATAGCCCATTGAGGAATAGGGTAGAAGACAACCCATATGTCTCACTCTGTCATTACAGTGATGGGTCCATGACAAAGTGGGAAGTAACTGTGCAGGCCAGGGGGCTTCACACTGCGGTCTAACGTGCGACATCAGAACTGTCCCATACATGTACAATATGAGAGGGCAAACAGTGCCTACACATGCGAATCAGTACACAATATGATGAAAATGGAAGGGGGACGTTTCAAAAGTACAACAATCTACTGTGGCATAGGTGAATTTCCACCAAGAGTGTCACCCTCTGGCCTATCACTCTTGTGTATACTGCTGAAATATCCATGGTGGCAATATTAAGTCAGACACACTTCCATCAGTACCCTCTGGACGGAAACCCTTTGTAATGTCACAGATAAGCCTGTGAAGAACCTCATGGACCCAAACATCCATTAGCACAGACAATTTCCGTCCTGACTCCCACTTACCAAACTTGCAGTGTAACTGCATGGCTGCAAAAACACTGCATGCCCCTCCTATCCTAATATGCAGCCAGGGAAACGTGTAAACTAGGCTACCAACCCCTTTCCCCTGAAGTCAGCATGCTAGGCAGTGTATCACACATACCCTCATTCTCAGGCACATACTGCTTCAGATCAAATTCATTTGTGCACTCCCTACACTCCCCTACTTTTACTCTGAAACACTTACCATGACATCAGGAGCACCATATAGCCTCCCATACTGTGTGAGAACCTCGTCCATCATGACCTCCAGCTCCTCTGTGGTGAAGGGATGGGCCCTGATGTTCTCAGTCCTAGCCATCACTGGGTCCAGGAGACAGGAACAGCAGCAGTTGGTGGTGAAGGGTGTCAGTCAGCAGTGTCTGGAAGTAGTGGAAATGTGTACTCCCCTGGGGTTGTTTCAGTGGTACTAAGCTGCTGCAATTGGTGTTCCAGGTCAGCTTTTTTCAAATGCATCCAATGACCGACCCCACGGTAGCGGAGCACGCCTACCGCGATTTTCACAAATGCATTTGGCTACCGTGATTGCGTTTCACATTGGCTGTAAGGGCATGGGCATTGGTGGTGGCACACCCCCTACCGTGATATGGTCGCCTGAGATTAGTGCCCATGGCCGTGATTGTGTTGGCGGAGCACACCAACCGCCATTTTACAATGTGTATATCACTACCGCGATTGCGGTGGGCACTGGCGTTGGCACACCGCTGGGGCCAGGCGGATGCTACCATGATATGGCCGCTTGAGATTGGTGCCCATGGCAGTGATTGTGCTGGCAGAGCATGCGTGGATTGTGGGTGAGTACGCAGAGTTAAGTAGTGTGCTGTATGTGTGACATGCTGTTCTCAGCTACTGTTTACATTACAATATTGGCCTGTGTATCTCACACCTAGGTGACTCTGCTTATCCCAACCGGCCTTGGTAGCTGAGCCCACTGAGGAATCCCAGGACCCTGGGGGATGTCCGCTACAATGATGCCCATGGGAGGACACGTCGTGTGGTGGAGCGTACCTTTGGTCCACTTAAGTCACGATTTCGCTGCCTGGACAAGACCGGAGGTGCACTGATGTACCCACCCCAAAAGGTGTCATATCGTAGTTGCATGCTGCATGCTCCACAACCTGGCCTTGCGCGAGGAGGTTCCCCTGCTCCTAGACGATGATGAGCATCCGAGGCATCTGCCTGCAAATCCTCACATGTCCAGTGATGAGGATAGTGGAGAGGAGGAAGATGTCCACCTGCGTCAACAGCTCATCAACCGCTACCTCCCTTGAAGGTGAGTGAAAACGTACAATGGTGCTGTTGTTGCTGAAAAGGCCTAGGTGAGCTTTGTGACTGCTGCCTGTTGTTGGCTCTGTGCTGGCTGCTGTTTCTGGGACAGGGTAGTCATTCACAGCTACAGGATGTCTATGTTGGTAATGTTGCTCATTGTAATGTGTGCAGGATTGAGTACCTTGATGACAAGTGTTGTGTAATGGGTGTGATGCCATCACCTGACAAGTGAATAGTGTTCTCTTGTGTTTTCCTCGGTCCCTTCAGCCTCTCAATGCCTCAAAACAATCAGTGCTCCTGGTACATTGTAAACAGAGTCAACATCCAGTGATAAACATGGAGCTGACACGAACACATAGGTATGCAAAGAGTGTTTATTTACAATGGGTATATGTGACAGGGAAGTGAATATTTACAAAAAGGTGGGAAGTTAATCAATGAGTTGTCAGTGATGGAAGATGAGACAATCGAGTAGTCACCACATTGATGTGGTGACCCAGTCCAACAGATGCATGCCATTAACCTGGCAGTGTAGGTAAGGACAGTCAACAAAGTCAATGGCAAGGTGAAGAGGGGTGCCATCATGACTGGCTCCTTGACTGGCGTTTGGCTGGTGCTTTGCCACCGGATCCTCCCTGGGATTTCTTTGGACGGCCCCATGAACGTTTGGCAGGGGGGGGCCTCTGCTGTGGGCTCAGCGGGGTCTGAGGATTCCCCCCTCTCTGTGGATGCAGGGGAGGTGAACTGTTGTTTGGGCCGCAGGCCTGTCTCTCAGATCTGCCACAAGCTGGCCCAAGAGGTCCACGATTTGGCCCATGCAGGTGTCTATGGACCTCAGCAGCAGGCAGAGCTCATGGGAATCTTCAAGAGCCTGGGCTGTTTGTCCCTGGGCTCGTTCATAGGCCCCAAGGACTCTGGCGATGTTGGCCAGGGCTTTGGTCCCAGTGTCCAGTTGGGTTTGATGCCCAGTTGCCCTGCCACCTGCCCTGCTGTCCCGGATCTGTGGCGGCACCACTCTACACACCCACATACTCTCCCTGCCCTCTTCAGATTGTGGGGTGGGATGGTCATCTTCTGAGGCAGGGAGAGTGTTGCAAGCAGCACTGCTGGTGGTGGTGGAGGCCGCACAGGTCATTACAGCAGGGGTCAGCGTAGTTATTGTTGCTGATGTGGTGGTGGGGGGACAGTGGGGTCCTGGGACCTGTTGCGCCTTGGCATGCCTGATGGGCCGGCTTCTGGCTCCGCATCCTCGAAATCCAGGTAGTCAACATCAGAGAGTCCATGTTCCGGGGGTGGAGACTGGCTCTGCAGGTTGGTGTGATCATCTTCTGCTGTCAGTTCTTGGTCACCTGTGGAACTGAGGGGAAATGGTCATTGAAGTGCACACCTCAAGCTTGGTGTTAGATGTATCTTATTTTCAGATTTTACACCACACAGTTTACTAGTTATCACATTGTATGTCTGCACAGTACTGTGCATCATGACATGATGTGGAGGTACAGACATTACTTGTCCATGGTGTGACATGTCAATAGATACCATGCGCCACGTGCAGATTTTGGGACAAGGACATGTTGTCAATCTAACAACTAGCGGCACAACGACTTTATGTGAAGCATCTTTGTTGATTACTCTGCATGGCAGACGTTACATCTGAGCATGAACTAGCCATTGTTATCTCATGCATACCTTTGTTATGTCATGTGCTTTGCTTTATTTGTACTACAGACCATGCTTGCTTTGTTTTCATATGGTCCTTGATGCTCTGCCCCCATGGCACTTACAGATAGCATTCAGTGATGTGCATGATTGTGCACTGAATTTCTTCAACATGTGAATTGGTGACTCACACTTTGGTTTCTATGACAGTTACATACGCTTAGCTGTCTGCACACTGTAAGTGGCAATTGGATCTGTGACAATTTTGGTGGGATGTGAGGGCTGGTGTTGTCACATGGCTTCATGATTTTTGAGAGGAATGGCGGGGTGCATGCGCTGTCTACTTACCTGTTCTGTTGTCACATTTGGGGGGAAATTCTGACACATCTTTCTGGGTGTGTGGTGGAGTGCTCCATCCTGCTCAGCTGTGGGATAAGGGGACCTGGTGGGAGTTGAAGTGCTGGCCTTCCACCCACACATACCCCTCCCTGTGAAGATGGCTACCTACCTGTGAGTTTGGTTGGGGAGGTACAATGGCTGCCACATGCTTCAGGCTGGGGGGAAGTGTTCCATCTTGCTCAGAGGTGGGACAAGGGGCCTGTTGGGAGTTGAAGTGCTGGCATCCTATCCACACACGCCCCTCCCTGTGAGGATGGCTACCTACCTGTGAGTTTGGTTGGTGAGGTACAGTGGCTGCCACATGCTTCTGGCTGGGGGTGAGTGCTCCATCTTGCTCAGGGGTGGGACAAGGGGACCAGTTGGGAGTTGAAGTGCTGGCCTCCCACCCACACACACACCTCCCTGTGAAGATGGCTACCTCCCTGTAAGTTTAGTTGAGGAGGTACAATGGCTGCCACATGCTTCTGGCTGGGGGGAGTACTCCGTCTTGCTCAGGGGTAGGACAAGGGGGCCTGTTGGGAGTTGAAGTGCTGGCTTCCCACCCTCACACACCCCTCCCTGTGAAGATGGCTACCTACCTGTAAGTTTGATAGGGGAGGTACAATGGCTGCCACATGGTTGTGGATGTGGGGAGTACTACATCTTGCTGAGCTGTGGGACAAGGGAGCATGGTGGGGGTTGTAGTGCTGGCCTCCCAACCACAGATACCCCTCCCTGTTAAGATGGCTACCTACCTGTTACTTTGAAGTGAGCAATGCAATGGCTGACAGAAGGTTCTGGGTGGGGTGGGTGCTCCATCATGGTGTGCTTTGTGACAAGGGTGCCTGGTGGGAGTTGTGGTGCTGGTCACCCACACACACACACCCCTCCCTGTGAAGATGGCTACCTACCTGTTAGTTTGATGCGTGAGATCCAATGTCTGCCACATGGTTGTGGGTGGGGGGAGTACTCCATCTTGCTCAGCTTTGGCACAAGGGGCCTGTTGGGAGTTGTATTGCTGGCCTTCCACCCACACACCCCTCTCTGTGAAGATGGCTACCTACCTGTGAGTTTGGTTGGTGAGGTACAATAGCTACCACATGCTTCTGGCTGGGAGAGTGCTCCATCTTGCTCAGGGGTGGCACAGGTGGGCCTGTTGTGAGTTGAAGTGCTGGCCTCCCACCCACACACACCCCTCCCTGTGAAGATGGCTATCTACCTGTACGTTTGGTTGGGGAGGTACAATAGCTGCCACATGGTTGTGGGTGGGGGGAGTACTGCATCCTGCTGAGCCGTGGAACAAGGGGGCTTGGTGGGGATTGTAGTGCTGACCTCCCACCCACTGACACCCCTCCCTGTTAAGATGGCTACCTACCTGTTACTTTGAAATGAGCAATGCAATGGCTGCCACATGCTTCTGGGTGGGGTGGGGTGGGTGCTCCATCATGGTGTGCTTTGGGACTAGGTGGCCTGGTGGGAGTTGTAGTGCTGGCTGCCTGTACAAAGACACCTCTCCCTGTTAGAATGGCTGGCTCCCTGTGGAGCAGAGGAAGGGAATGGTTACACATGGCTCTTGGGTGGGGGGAGTGTTCCATCATTCTGAGCTGTGGGACAAGGGGCCTGGTGGGACTTGTAGTGATGGCTGCCTGTACACATGCAACCCAGGGAATGCTGCTAGCTACTTTTGGGGTGAATGAGTGAATGTTGGATCTGTGAGACATGTGTTGGGGAGTGTGTGGTGCACACAAGTGCATTTGAGCCTAGGGGGTGTAACTTTGTAGAAAGACAGTTCATAGCAGTTTGATGGTAAACATTTGTTAGTACTTACCAGCCTCCACTTCCCCATCTATTCCTGTGAGACTCTCTGGCTGCAGTATGGCAAGCACCTTCTCCTCCCATGCAGTGAATGTTCTTGGTGGAATGGGAGAGCCACCATCAATCATCTGAGCCAGCTGATGGTTCTTGTGGTTCTTCTGTTTCACCTGCCTCTTCAGGTCATGCCACCGCTTCATGATTTCCTTCTTGGTGCATGGGGTGGTCCCTACTGCATTAACCTTGTCGACTATCCTTCCCCACAATTTGTGCTCTGGTAACTAATGGTGTCTGTTGGACCAGGTTACCAAACAATTATGGTTCTACTCTGATTATCTCAACTGCCATGACTGACAACTCATTGTCAGTTAATTTGTGCATTTTTTTTTGTGCCATGGTGTGTGATGTGCAAATGGTCTGAGGAGCAGTTGTGAGGGTGGTGGGGGTGGTGTAGGTGGTGTGTGTTGTTGTGCTGGTGAGATGTGTTGTGTCTTGCCTATCCAATGTGCTGTAGGGTTTAATTACTTCAGGGCTGGAGTAGTGCAAAGGATTCTGGTCAGGGAAGGGGAAGGTTTTATACTCACCTATGTGGGTGTGTCAAAATGGTGTATTCCTGTCAGGTGTGTTGTGTGGGTTGTCCTGGGATTTGTATTTTGTTAGTTGCCATCGGGTGTGTCCTTGGGGTGTATTAGGTGTTTTGGGGGGCTGAGCTAGTTTGATGTGTACACTTGGTGGCCTTATTGTGTATTTTTTTTGTCGACCGCCATAATAGTTACGGTGCGACCGCAGCGGTGGGTATGCAACAGCCCTTCCACTTGCTCTCCCATTCATCACTGTTAGCAATCACGGCGGTCAGAAACAGCGCATCATTCCGCTGTCACCTCAATGGTATCCAAATTGTGCGTGCGGTCACTCCTCTGGCCTTGCAGCGGGTTTGGGTTTTTCCGCCGCAAATCTGACCGCTGCGGACGGATTTTCACCTGCTCTGCCCGTTACTGGCTGTCTTTTGTGGCATCGTTCTGCCGCAGTCGCATTTTTCTGGCGGTTGATCCTAATCTGACCGCCAGTTTTGCCACGGTACCTGCGGACGGTTCATTTCCGCTACCATGGCGGCAGGAATGGTTTTCCGACCACCATCCTAATCGACCCCTTAGTGTGTTAGTCCCTCATTCAGTTAAGATCTTGCTGACTCATACCCAAATTCAGCATTTAACCATCAGCCATTTAAAAAAGTATGGGAAAGTAATTTTAGTGACTGAAAATATTTCAATTAGAAGATGCAATACCCTGACATACTAATGAACATGAAAATGGTGAGGGAATAGCAGAGTAGGAATGAGAAATGTGTGTTTTAAAACTAGCTCCAAAGTACGCCATACAATTTATTCATGCGTCAGTGGGTCAGAGATAAATACAAACAGAGGGCCAAAGGGGCGAAATTATGTCCGCTGGTTTTTCCCAAAAGAGTAGGTCAACATGTTTCTGCCTATGACTCTCCTTAGAGGTGTTGGGGCCTTCATCAGGACCTATATCGTGGATGCTCCTGCTTAGGTGCTCAAGTGATAAAACAGAAATGTTGTCCGAAAAAAACAAACAAAAGCAAAAATACAATCAGTGGTCCAATTATTGATCCAGAGTAGGGATCCACTGGTGGTTTACTGTCATCATCGGGATTAGGGCCTCAACTTGGGCTCTGGCATTTGGCTCAGGATATATTCTCTCCAGTCATGCCTTTATGTATAAGGGCCAAACATGCCAAGTCCTTCAGACCACACATCTCTCACTCATGCTCTGCTATTCCCTCACAATTTCCATGCTTACTAGTAAGGTATTTATCATACATAAAAACATCTATGAACTCCTCCCTTTAGAAAGGGGTTTGTAGCCCACACCGTGACTAGGCATCATGGTGTCAGGAGGTTCCTTATGATGAAGCAGGCCACCTCTGGTGGGGGAAGGAATTTGTCCTGAAAAGTGAATGCCCCATATGTTTGAGTGACACCAATTCTATTCTTTCTTTACTTTCTCTATCAGATCCAGGTGTTCAGCTTGTGGTTAATATGAGTGTTGGGGAGGTAACTCCTGCCGATCTTTAAATCTCCTCTGACTCCCCTTTGTGTGTTTTTAAACTGAATATATGACATCATGTGATTATACAGCAATAGCTTCGCAGATGACATTACAACACACTAGCAATCCAGGATTTTAATTAATGTCATCATCTAAATTTAACTGCATGAGTTTAGGAATGGAAATTGAATGCCAGTAACAAATTGTATTTTGTATTGTAATGATTTTTATATAGTGCTTAGTACCCCTGACGAGGCATCTAAATGCTTTTTCGGTGAGTAGCACGCTACTCCTGAACCCATAAATGATTAGTGGTGAATTAGTATAGTGAAATATGAAATTAATTTGAGTGGTGGATATGTTAGTCTGTTATTTGGATTGAGAAGGATAGTGGAGGGTACAGTAATTATAGGAGAAAGCACTTTAAAATGTTCTCTGGAGCAGTCTTAACGACCAAGCACTGAAAAGTAAAGCAGATACAGATAGAAAGGTAATGGTAAAAATGAAAATAGATGATTTTGCAGAAACTTAAAACTTGAACAAATGGCTGCTAAGTCACATAACATTGTCTGAGGAGAGAGGGCAGGGGAACAAGCAGGATGAAACCATGCAGGTCAGGCGGACAGGGGGCGAGGCTAACAAGATGCAACTAATGTCACGCGATGGATGGATGCCACAAAGAAATCATTCCAAGTCTAAGGAGGTCCATGCAGAAGTCCAAAGAAGAGGATAAAGGAGCCCAAAGAGAAGGGCAGAGGGCACAGATTAAGGGCATCATTACGATGGCGCGCCGCAACGGCAAACGGGACTGCCCGCCATAGGTGAGGTTGTCCCGCCATGCCAATCAGGATGCAGTAAGCAGCACCCGCCGCAATGTAAAAAATGCATGTTGTGCATTGGCATGCACAACGTGACAGGCACCGCGCGCTGCCTGTCACCTTGTGCATGCCAAAGAAAGGGGGTAGGGGGTTCCATAGGCACTTCCCAAGTGCACTTCCCATTCCCCAACCCCCCGGGGGGGCCGCAACTGGCCCCCATAGCCAAAGTCTACATGGCTTTCCATGGCGGCAGCCAAAATCCCCACACATCATAATATGACAGGCGGTGCCTGCTAGGCACGCCGCCATATTATGGCCCAGGACCGCACAGCAGGCAATTGTAACGATTGCCTGCCTGTGGAAATGTGGCAGACGGTCTTTCCGTCCACCGCTGTCCCCCCTGCCATTGTAATGTGGAGGGGGGTAAATGGAGGGCGGGCGGGGGGTTGGCAATCCGCCTGACATCATAATGACCCCCCTAGTGTGGCCTCCTTGACGTCAGATTCATTCTGATTCCATCAAATTAGTCAAAAATACTGGAGGCAGTTCGGCAAGTCAATGCAGGTCAATTCAGGAAGGATCTCAAGACCTGACTCTTCGATTGAATCCCAGCACTTAGACGAATCAGAAGCCTCCCTCCCCCCAGCGCCTTGAGACACTCATGGGTGAGAAGCCACGCTTTACAAACTCTGATTGATTGAACGACTGATTGATTGAATAGCAGTGCCATTATAGGTAGCGCTTTTGCGGTAATTGCCCTGAGAACCAGGGAGGTGAGGGGGGAAATTATTGCCTCATCCTTCTCCCCGTGTGCCCCCTACTCCAAAATAACAGCTTCCCCACAACTCCTACACCAATGAGAATTACCAACAAATACACCATTAAATTCTACGTAATTTAGTTACATTTACCTCCTGTACATTTATTTGAGATATCAAGCTATGTATGACAAGCCCAACCGTACACCTGAAATGGTTAGCATGGACATGCCAATAAACAGCTTCTTTGTACCTTTATTAAATAAAACATTTCAATATTCAAAATCCTATATTAAGCTGCTTTTCGTGAAAAGAAAAGGTAAAAAGAACAGGTACTCTTATTATTTTCTACATGACTGTTGCATTAAGAGGGGCATTTTTTACAGTGTTTTTCTGTTGACAGCTCCTGGATAGAAACACCCACGGCAACAGCTGTTGGCGCTGTTTTCACTCACTATGCATCGGGAGCCTTGGCTACTGCACTTATGGCACATTAAGTGCAGCCACTGGAATTTTATCATAAATCGTTTCCCTCTAACAATCAACCCAGTGGCTGTCTTGCAATAACAGGCTAAACATACCCCGTGCAGTTCCCTTTGGTTTATTAATCTGTCGTCTCGCGCTGTACATAAAGGGCGGGGAGTAGGGAGCTAATGACGCCCTGGGTGTCCCTTTCTTTGGCTCCATCATCCTTACTTTGGAACAACGTTCTGAACAAGAACCGCAAGTCTACCAATAGTTACAAGAACCAGGAACCCCGCTGATCACCTTGCTGCTGCGTTCCACAGCTCTGTGAGTAGGAACACCCACCCCCCTGCGATTGAAAAAGCATATGAGCCCAGGCCGAGTCCGTTCCCAGAGACCTGGTGTGCATGCTTTCCTAGTGACCAAACCCCCAATACAGAATGTCCCTCGAGAACCAGTAGGAGCCTCCCACAACTCCAGCCAGGCATCCACAGTAGAAGACAAAACCACAAACCTTATCTTATTAAGCGTCATGTAAAGAGCTGCCATTATTCAGTTAACCCAGAGGCTGAGTTCATTAAAAAACACAGTAGTTCAAAGCTTTCTGATTGTCAACTCCATTATGCTGAGCCAGGTTTTTATAGCATCAGTCCCTCCATTTGTTTTCGAATTCAGCTTCAGTTTTATGATTTAGGTCAAGAAATGACCGATGGGTATTCAAATGCTTGGCTCCACCCAATGGCATTCACATACCTAGGGCGCTGCGATGAGCTGTAGTTTAGCACAGGCTAAACCAAAGACATTTCATCCCACTGAATGTACAGCTGTGTATGTCTTGGATCTAGGGGTCTGTCGGATTGGGATCACAATTTGGCCCGGGCACTGCCGATCAAAGTGGCCACATTCATGGGGTGTGCCCTTTCATGATACACCATTTAGTTGAGAAATGTTTGGTAAATTAAGCCTTTTAAAGCTTTTAGAGCCAGTACCATTGGCAAAGACTATGAGCACTGCAGTTCTTTACATGCCTCCATTTGTAAGATACATGCTGTAACACCAACTCTGAAGCACTTTCTGGGGGCCACATGCATGATAACAAAACACAACCAACCAGAAAAAGTTGTGCAATACCAAATGGCCTTCCTCTCACAGACTGAATAGAGCCACGTGTTTGGGCATAACAGGGCCTGAAATAGACCCGAGGCAATTACATTTCAGAAAAGCTCCTCGATGTTTGGCAATAACCATGAAAATTATAGAAAATCAGCAAAATGAACATGTAACCTCAACATTCTAGAACAGGGAATATTTCTGCACAGAGAAAGAAGTGTCAAGTTTGCACATTTTGCTTAGGCCTCGAGCAGGGCCTAGCTTGGAATGAGGCTCAAACAGTTCTCTTTTGATAAAGCACATTGCACACTGTCTTAGACATATCCTGAAATCAACACACACACACAAATGTTGCCACATTCCTGCCTAGGACCTAAAACAGAGTCTAGTCAGAATGACCTACAACCTACAGCCACAAACTAACCAAAACTTACTAATTGATATTCCTGGCATATAGAGAAATATGTCCCTTGTTTGCATTTTGGATGAGGCCTTAAAAACTAGAGCTAACAATGTTTACTGACACACAAATGAGTCAGTTAATTGTGCCAAAAATTGGTAAAAAGAAAATCTCTAAAAATGGTTCCTACCTGTTCCTTCTTGCTGCAGGGGAAGGGATTCGCTAGCAACACATTGCATTTCTGGGTACTGGATGTGGTAAGTCAGTAAAGCTTTGGGGCAGACCTACTGCACTGAGCCTAGTGCAGGATTTTCTGAATGTGGCGGGACTGCAACTGAGGTGCACTAGATGTGGCTTTGAGTACTGCTTTACTCAGCCTACTTTTCTCAGCCCTGTGGAGAGCGGGGTGCCAAGGGGATTAGATGGCCCTCTTGAGAAAGGGAGTGTGGTGATAAAGCGAGACAGAAACAATTAGGCCTGCTGTTTTCCCACTCATGCAGGCAGTGAGTGAGGGGTGTGTCCATATAGATGTGAGGCAGGAAATTTTAGTGTCCTTTTCTGCTGGATAGAGAAAGGAAAGCCACAAACATTAACCAACAAGATCCCCCATTGCAGGCTGAGGAGGGAGTCACTAGAAAATGTGAATTCAATTAAATGTTATATCAGTGCAAGCTTAGACTCTCCCAAAATAACAAAAAGAGCATAGAAGTAGAATGGTGCATCCGGCAAGAGGTACGGAATGACTTAAGTGTCAGAGCGCAGCCTTCACAACATAAGAAAACCAGACTGTGAAGCACTAAGGGGAATTAAATGGTAATTTTGCATTAGAAAAGCTGTGTTAAAAATACGGATGTGTTTTTATAAAGCGTCCTCTTTAATTATCATGTTCCCTTTGCAGAATCATAAAGCATGAACAAATGGTTATTTTTTATTGTTGTTTTTCCTTATTACATTTTTATATAGTGTGAATTCAGCCCAAGACAATGGCTATTTGAGGGCTATTCATGAGCATCTATCACAGTACACAAGATCAGATTTTTTATTTAAGGGAATGGGAGATTAAGTGATCTGCCCAGAATCACAGATGTTGAGCAAACGCTGGGCCTCAAACCTGATTCCCCATCTCTGCAACCCTGGCCGTTAGGCCTCATATGCCTATGCACACGCAAGGCATGAAAGTGGGAGGATATTGTTCTTGGGAAGGACACCGGAGTCAAGCTGACAGTGGCCTACAAGCTGAGCAACTGAAAAACAGCGAGGCCCCTTCTGTTACAAAATGACTCCCAAGCACTGCAGCGCAGGAGCACCCGAACAAGAGCGAGGCCCCTGCTATTACTAAATTACTCAACACTCCCCAGCCCTCCACTGCCTCAGGGCAGCGCAGAACACACTGCAGCTGAGATATCCACCTCCCCACCAAAGCAGGGCAATCTTTACATCAACAGCAGGGGGCGACCTTCCCAAGGAGTGAACCGGGGCACCTCACACCGCACCTCTGGAGGCACCCGCCAGACATCGAGGGTGCTCGCAATTACTTTCCCTAGTCCACATTTGAGGCGTCAAGATGCGGCAGAAACCTAGGAGAGCTGAAGCTGCCCGGCGGCCATTAGGAAGGCCGCAGGGGAAAGACCCTGACAGAGCGGACCACGCTGGTCGCGCCACCCTCAGGTGCTTTCCCTTCCCCATTGCCGCAGAGGATCTGCCTGGAGACAAGACACATACTCTCTGCTTGAGGAGAGGCCAGTCGCCATTTCATACCTGGGGCTTCAGGAAGATACCCTGCAATGTCCTGTGGCCAGGGACTGCCTGTACCGGTGGACACCCAGGTGGGGAGGAGCCCTGCTGCAGACTACACCTGCTGCTGGTAGATGCTGTACGGGCACACTTAGTGCCCCACAGCATGGGGGGAGCTGCGCTCCTGCCGGTGGGGGACTGCCTGTCCCTATAAACAACATGACGAAGCGGAGCCCTACTATGGCCCTCCTAGTGCATGTGGAGCGCACTGAACATCACCAGCTCAGGAATCCCTCCAGGGCCAAGATCCCCCTCCATTAATGTAACAACACCCTGAAGGCCTGGCTGAAAGCAAGAGCCCAAACAATGGCAATAAGATCATGCTGTGTAAATATATATAAAGGTAATCCTGAGTGAATTTGCAACTTGTATATATGTAACTCTAACCACTAGTATCTGTAGTAGACTTTTGTACTTACTACCATTCTTATGTGAATTTAGTTTTTCTGTTTATCTTTCATGTAACTCATGCACTCTGAAGTACTTATTTAATGTAGCTGGTCCTATTGTAAAGTGCTCTGACACCGTTGGGTAAATTTCACGCAATATAAAATCACAGTAAATAAATAAATGGCCTGGCAGGGAGAGGAAAAGCACAAGACGCAGCTGCTGGGACATCCATTGAGGTGGGGAGGGTGGCTGAGGTGAAGATAGTGAGAGTTCACAACATCAGCTGGCCCCCACAGTGAGACTATTCTTCCTCGACCACTATGCCCTGAATGAGAAGGGCTGTGGGCGAGGTGTCAAGTGCAAACACTGTTTCTGTGCTCTGTGGGCTTCGGGGGTGGGGGGGGGGGCAAGGTGAAAATGGCTCCTTGGCCTGAGCAACACCTGGCCCCCAGGGAGGCCGATTCTGGCACACAATCACCCAATCCCCAGCCCACTATCAGCATGATTGCTTGTCGGGGCAGGGGGTCAAGGAGAGGCCACAGCTGATAATCGCTGAACGGCCATATCACGTGGCTGCCCAGCGAGGCTGCTTTACTCTCCCTGTCTAGTGCCCTCTGTGAACTAGGAAGGGAAGAAAAAACGGCCCACAGAGGGCACTGAGACACTGGCCCTTTGGCCAATGCCCGAGTGCCCGTAGTACAAATCCGTCCCTCTCTGTCAGTGTGGAGGGGAACGTTTTACGCAGCACTACAAACCCAGCGTTGCCTCCAGCCAACATGGTCAGCATGGTGTGTGAGAAGCAAACAGAAGGGGGGGAATGAAGTGCTCAGCATTCGTGCGTATGGCACAGCAGCTGACAGGGCTCTGGGCTGATAGGAGATTGCAATTGCACAAGGAAAGCCTGGGCTTGTAGGCCGTTCGGAACAAAGGGGTTGTAATGCAGTTTACTGACCTAGCGGTTGGAGTTCTGCAGCTCCTCAATAAAGAACAAGCTTTTGCAATGCAAACTGGTCTCACATTGGCGCTGTTAAAGTAGAATGTCTTTTACCCATGTGTTTTGGATTGGAGTGGATGTATGTGGCGTGGAGTAGAATTATGTAGCTTGGAATTGTTAGTTGTGGAATTGTGTGTGGTGGAATTGTGTGGAGTGGATTTGTTTAGTGGAATTATGTGGCATGGTGTGGAATGGAAATATGTGGATATTAATTATGTGGTACTGAGTGTACTGGAATTATGTGGAGTGGGATGGAGGCCTCAGAGCTTGTCCCTTTTGCTACACCAGTGTTTTCAAATCCTGGTCAGTAGTAGTAACAAAATCGGCTGAAACCGGCCCCAGCAAACAGCTCAGCTGCAGCCCACCTCCGCCCAGGGAGGCCGGCCGACCGAGCAGTTTGGCAGGGCCGGTTTCGGTTCCCAGTCCTGCCCTCGGAGCTGTAGCAATGGCTGAAGTGTGGAACAGGCAAATAACATAACACAATGTCCTTTGTCTTCCATCTGGTGCTTTGAAGAGGGTCATGGGTTATTTAAGCACTATCCTACTAGTATGAGTTACCAACATCCGCATAGAAAAAAAGAGGCAGCAGTTACTAGCGCTGTACTATTAGCATTTTTTGCATTACATAGAGAATACGAGAATGATATAACGTGAGTAAAAACGTGATACCACCCGAGTGGCTGAAGTCCGCTACGCAAAAAACAAATAACATGGAAAAATGGATGAGTTTCACCAAAAGTAAATACAATTTTGCCATTTAATTGCTCCACAAAAAGTGACTATTCCTTTCCTAACAAGAGGCAGGTGGGTGCCATGGAGATCATATTCAAAAGTAAAAAGTAAAATGAGTCTCGCTTACCTGTTCACATGTGGAGTCGGAAGACTTCCTGCAGTGAGCTCCAGGCTGCCGGTGGAGAGCTGCTGTTAGCGCCTCCTTCAGTGGTCGCTCCTTTGCCACAAGATGCGCAGTAAAGGGGCACGTGCCGCGGGAGGAAGGAAGGAAGGCACCGGGGACCTGTTGCTGTCACTTTAAAATTGAGACACCTGCCACTCCCTCCTTGAACTGCCTCACTTAGCAGCAATGAAAAACCTTAGCCATTAATAAACTTTCCTATTTTCATGAGGAGATTGCAAGGAAACTTTGCAACTTTGAGATGGCTGGTGGTAAGGCTACTGCTGCAGGGATTTCATTTGCTTTGCCAAGAGTCTATGCCCCCCACCCAATTTTAGCATTACCTTACTGCCCCTTTTTAAGAACAAGGGGGCCGATTTACAAGCCCCTTGCGCCGCTTTTGCGTCACTTTTAACATGGGAAAAGTGACGCAACCGTGGCGCAAGGGGCTGGTAAATCTGCCCCTAGGTGCGTGCGCCACTGCAAATGAATGGGGCGAGCTGCCCCTCACAGCACTGTGACAAGGACGCCACCAGTGCCAGCTGAATGCATGCAGAGCTGCACCCACAGGAGTCACAGCAGAAATAGTAAACTAGGACATCTCTTCATGTTATTTCCCCCCTACATAATTTGACCAATTGTTTAAAGAAAAAGATAACTTGAAATTGCATAGATTCCTTTATTTATTTCTGAAATGTTGTTGTAACTATCAAATAAAATGTGTGGAAGGGACAGCTGGGGTGTTGGATGTTAGAATCTCTATTTCCGACAATAATGGTACACTCGTGGACGCCTGCAGAGAACGGCTGCTGGCATGTTCGTTTGGTGATACCTGGAAATACTTGTAAGTGTGGTGACTGACGGTTACACAATTCGTACATTTCTTTTATCGTGTGCAGCTTATGTTTGTGCTTGGAATTGTTATCAATGTGTTTGTATCAACAACCCCAAATCAGCTTTGATATTTCACTGTACCTAGAGTATATCACAAGCAGACGGTACAACTTCAATAGACATATATTGTAGGTCAGACTTTGAGTAGCTATTTAATGGTGATGTGATGATATAATGTTTGGATAATGAAGGTCACCCAGAGGTCAGATTGTTTCCCAGGCAATTTTAGCAAACTGCTCAAGAGGGCGTTGCACAATTCTTCTCTTTGCCCATATACATGCTTTACGAGCAGACACTTCATGAACAATATACAACAGCACATTAAGGGGAATATCAACAACAACCGGCGATAATTATCGCTCAGCGCTCTTAGCGTGAGGATAATTATCACCGGCTAGCGTGAGTTTTTATCGCTGAGATAGCGTGCTATTAGCAACGCTTATCTCAATAGCGATAAAAATCTACACGCTAACAGGCTAACGTGAGATTATCGCTGGAAACCCAGCGATAATCACACGTTACCTTGTTGATAGGGACAGGCAAACTTAGCCATGATATCCTCCTTCCATAGGATATCATGGCTAAGTCTGAAAGGGGCATATCAACAACAACCGGCGATAATTATCGCTCAGCGCTCTTAGCGTGAGGATAATTATCGCCGGCTAGCGTGAATTTTTATCGCTGAGATAGCGTGCTATTAGCAACGCTTATCTCAATAGCGATAAAAATCTACACGCTAACAGGCTAACGTGAGATTATCGCTGGAAACCCAGCGATAATCACACGTTACCTTGTTGATAGGGACAGGCAAACTTAGCCATGATATCCTCCTTCCATAGGATATCATGGCTAAGTCTGAAAGGGGCATATCAACAACAACCGGCGATAATTATCGCTCAGCGCTCTTAGCGTGAGGATAATTATCGCCGGCTAGCGTGAATTTTTATCGCTGAGATAGCGTGCTATTAGCAACGCTTATCTCAATAGCGATAAAAATCTACACGCTAACAGGCTAACGTGAGATTATCGCTGGAAACCCAGCGATAATCACACGTTACCTTGTTGATAGGGACAGGCAAACTTAGCCATGATATCCTCCTTCCATAGGATATCATGGCTAAGTCTGAAAGGGGCATATCAACAACAACCGGCGATAATTATCGCTCAGCGCTCTTAGCGTGAGGATAATTATCGCCGGCTAGCGTGAATTTTTATCGCTGAGATAGCGTGCTATTAGCAACGCTTATCTCAATAGCGATAAAAATCTACACGCTAACAGGCTAACGTGAGATTATCGCTGGAAACCCAGCGATAATCACACGTTACCTTGTTGATAGGGACAGGCAAACTTAGCCATGATATCCTCCTTCCATAGGATATCATGGCTAAGTCTGAAAGGGGCATATCAACAACAACCGGCGATAATTATCGCTCAGCGCTCTTAGCGTGAGGATAATTATCGCCGGCTAGCGTGAATTTTTATCGCTGAGATAGCGTGCTATTAGCAACGCTTATCTCAATAGCGATAAAAATCTACACGCTAACAGGCTAACGTGAGATTATCGCTGGAAACCCAGCGATAATCACACGTTACCTTGTTGATAGGGACAGGCAAACTTAGCCATGATATCCTCCTTCCATAGGATATCATGGCTAAGTCTGAAAGGGGCATATCAACAACAACCGGCGATAATTATCGCTCAGCGCTCTTAGCGTGAGGATAATTATCGCCGGCTAGCGTGAATTTTTATCGCTGAGATAGCGTGCTATTAGCAACGCTTATCTCAATAGCGATAAAAATCTACACGCTAACAGGCTAACGTGAGATTATCGCTGGAAACCCAGCGATAATCACACGTTACCTTGTTGATAGGGACAGGCAAACTTAGCCATGATATCCTCCTTCCATAGGATATCATGGCTAAGTCTGAAAGGGGCATATCAACAACAACCGGCGATAATTATCGCTCAGCGCTCTTAGCGTGAGGATAATTATCGCCGGCTAGCGTGAATTTTTATCGCTGAGATAGCGTGCTATTAGCAACGCTTATCTCAATAGCGATAAAAATCTACACGCTAACAGGCTAACGTGAGATTATCGCTGGAAACCCAGCGATAATCACACGTTACCTTGTTGATAGGGACAGGCAAACTTAGCCATGATATCCTCCTTCCATAGGATATCATGGCTAAGTCTGAAAATTAGCAGACGTAAAAAAGCAGCGTTAACTGCGGTTAGCGCTGCTTTTTTTGTCTCTAACAGGGTTAGCGACATTCTTGATAATAGGAGAAATGTCGCTTAGCGACATTTCTCCTATTATTTTACTCTGGAACGCCCCCTTTGCATCTCATTAGAGATGCAAGGGGAAGCGTAGAGTAAAAGGGTGCTAACATGCAAATTTGCGTGTTAGCACCCTGTTGTTGATAGGGCGCTTGTTTTATCTCTGCTTTTTTGGCTTTTAAAGCCAAAAAAGCAGAGATAAAGCCCTTGTTGATATGCCCCAAAATTAGCAGATGTAAAAAAGCAGCGTTAACCGCGGTTAGCGCTGCTTTTTTTGTCTCTAACAGGGTTAGCGACATTCTTGATAATAGGAGAAATGTCGCTTAGCGACATTTCTCCTATTATTTTACTCTGGAACGCCCCCTTTGCATCTCATTAGAGATGCAAGGGGAAGCGTAGAGTAAAAGGGTGCTAACATGCAAATTTGCGTGTTAGCACCCTGTTGTTGATAGGGTGCTAGTTTTATCTCTGCTTTTTTGGCTTTTAAAGCCAAAAAAGCAGAGATAAAGCCCTTGTTGATATGCCCCTAAGTATGTCTGTAAAATCTGTGGAAAAACATCGATAAAACTCCCTTTCCCACCCCAGCCTCAGGACGTGGCGTGACGGCCAGAGATGTCAACTCTGGAGCTGGAGACCCAGGCTCGATTCTCAGCGTCATCTCCGCATCGTGTGATTCTGGGTGAATCACTTAATCTCCATGTGCCTCCC
This sequence comes from Triturus cristatus, assembly GCF_964204655.1. Classification (NCBI taxonomy): domain Eukaryota; kingdom Metazoa; phylum Chordata; class Amphibia; order Caudata; family Salamandridae; genus Triturus; species Triturus cristatus. Next base: position 780,777,103 of record NC_140586.1, on the reverse strand, counting down.
AAAAAGTGAATGTGTCCTTGTGTAACATAGCTGTAGAACAGATCATACATAGGCTCGATGTCCAGATGGAAGAAAAGGGCCTTCCTATACTGTGAAGGAGCCTTGTGGCCGACAAAATTCATCATTAGTGAAGTCGCCATGGGGGAGGAACACATACAGAGAGGAGGGACCAACACAGACAAACACCAATAACAGGCTAGCATTTCTGAATGCCACAGGTAACAACCAATGTCAATTGGTGGGTGTGCCAAAAGCCCACCAAAAAGGTTTCAACAGCCCTTACAGGGCTGGACCGAAAAAACATATCTGTGGACCTGCAGTACTAGTGAAAGCAAGACTTATAGGGTGCCTATAGGCGAAGAAGACATAGGGAAAGCAGAAAGGTTTTTGAAGGACCTTAAGTATTCTGCCCATTAGAGCTTTCCAAAAACCCAAGGGCCTCCATCGCCCGTAGAGCAAATACAAAATGCTGCCAACATCCTCCTGCTTGCATTACGAATTTCACTTGAAGCAGCTCAAAAAGAAATCTAGACATATGTCTCTCGACCTGTATATATTTTTTTGACTGTTTCTTTTGATAAAATTCTATTTCTTACGATCGCAGAAAACATTCACAGAATTTTGGGCAAGACTTACTGATTAACACACACTCCAAACTCCGAACTCCAACGTGCCGGTTGCAATAGCATATCCAGTGCCACTTCAGACACTGCTTCCTGTTATCAAACATCATGGGAGCAGCGGCAGGATAGGCTGGAGCGGACAAACGCAGCGCTCCTTAAGAGACCGAGGGGTTGCACATACGAGAAGCCTCAAATGCGCATTTCGGGTAGGACACACAAATGCACCTGTCCAACCCTACATGCGTATTTTACTACAAACCAAGCCTGCTGAGAAGCCCCAACCATGCCTGAGCTCCCACTCATTCTGATTGCCACCACCCTGAAATAAAACATTGCGGCTGCTCGGTTGCACAAAAACGTAAACTAAATGAATTAGTACTGGAGCCGAGGGGGCAACAAATGCAGGGGGGCAATGCTCTAGCACCCCAATAGGGCAGCCACCCTGGCTCTCAGAAACATTTTGAGCAAAGATTGTCTTACCCCCTGTGAGATTTTGATGGGGAGGGCAATGAGAATACCTTGCGTTCCTTCTGCGACACTTTGGTCTATTAATGATATTGGACTGGACCACATGAAAGGTCTGGCTGTTGTGTGCACTTTATCTCTCATCAGGCGAACTTGACAACACCGGCATCCAAAGAAGAACCCTGACCTGATCTCAGACCAGGTCACTGGGTCCTGGTGAAGAAGCATGCATGAAAATAATGTCTTGAGCCTCATTGGAAAGGATCTTCCATGTCCCGACCCTGCTTCTATGTGCTTATAATTCATGAAGTGGCCTCCCTTCCTGATTGCAAATCATATTCCTGGTTGTAGGTTCCTATAAGTGTGTTCCCTGGTGGCAGTGGTAGGTACTACTTGCCTTGCCAAAATTTGTATAATGTTTTACCAGCTGCTCTGTGAAGGTTGAACAAGACTGTGTTTCTACCAGTATGCACATGCTTCCAGAACCCTGGTGGCAGTGGTAGGCTCTGGTGTTGATTGATCACACGTGGAACAACTGTCAGAAGTCGCACATGCCAAGCATAAATTCGTACACTGCTTCCTCATGTGCCGCCACATCCTGACTTCAGCTACTTCATCCGCTCCGCTCCCATGTGCACTAAAGCTTGTGGATGGCTCCTATTTAAAGCCCACTCCTGCCCCTATTCCCCTCTTAGCCTCTTCGCTCAGCACTGACCTGATTCCCATCATCGAAGGGCTCACACAGTTCCAACATCTCTGCGACTCCTTCCTGGCTTCTCCCTTGGCCCCACAATGACTCTCCGACATTAAGCAGAACCCAAACCCAGGAACTGTTGCAAGCAGGACCAACATGATGTCCCCGCTCAGGAGGTACCCGCCCAGGGGACTCAACTGAACCTGCCCCAAGCTCTTGCACTTTACACCTGCCACCAGAGTCAAATCCTCTAGTAGTGGTTTTAGCAAATGTACCCCGACTTGCTCCGGGCACTAAGGAAGACTTTGAACAGCTCAGGAATTAAGTTGTGCATTGACTAAATTCTAACATTGCGACTGGGTTTTGGGTAGATTGTCACATTATCATGCTGCACAGAACATCATGGGTGGACAGCGTCAAGAAAAACTGGGATGGGGATTGTGTTACCATTATTTTCAATTGTCCCTTTGTGGTGAATAGCATCCTCAGTATGATCGCCCAACTTAAACCTAGGGATCCTAACTCGGCCGTTGTGCTGTTCCTTTGGGTTACTTTTATAGGCCCGAGATCCATCCACTTGTCCCATACAGTAGGTTTGTGGGGGGGGGGGGGGCATCAGACTTGGGTCAGGGAAGTCACCATGAGGGAACTTTAGGTACAGCCACATCTAATAGGTTTGGGCTTCTTAGCTCATTATATTGCTCAGATTGACTGAGTCCAGGTCCCCCCGGACTAACTGCACCTTTCCTACAGTGCTTGGGGGACATCTGGGTTATTCAGAAGTCAAGGGGTGTAACTTTATTTGCAGGCTGTTTGATAATCCACACTGGGTGCTTTTTTAAGAAGATTTGATGTGATCTGCCTCCAGGAGACATGGGCGACTGTAGTGGGGAATAAATCCAGCTTCAGTCCTTATTTCATGTTTCTGTTCTTTATTTAAATTCCATAAAGAGCGGACCCGCAGGAGAGAGGCTGTTGCTTCATACGAAGACAGGCAGGAAAAGAACAGAGAGAAAGAGTTCTAGAACCGAGAGGGAAAGAATAGGTAAAGGAGGGAGAAGAAAGACCAGGAAGAGAATGTTACACATCTTCCCCTTATTGGAGGAACGAACTTGCAGAAATTCCAAATTTATAATAAGAGATACAATTGAAAATTCAAATACATTTTTTTAAGCACATTTCAGAGTAAGCATGTCAACAAAAGTAAATTTTTTTTAAACATACAATAAAATTAGGACATAACAAAATCTTTAAAATGAGCAGGTAGTCTACAAATTATTTTAGAAGCTAAGGTGGAATTACAACAAGAAGTACTAGGAGAAAGATTGAGGTTGACAGTATTATCCTGAGGAGCAGAAGTAGACGTGTTAGAGGATAAAGTAGGCGTTTCAAACAAAATGTATTCATCTGAATCAGGAGTAACTGCAGTTTTAACATGAATCATGGCTTGTTCTTCAGAGATGGGAACAAGTCTACTCGTGTTCCACCATCTTCCATCCTGAAGTAAACAAGAACTAAGACCAACCTTCAATATTTTGTAAGGAGAAGTAAAGGAAGATTCTCCTTTTTTGACACCAAAAGGTTTTTTAATAAGGACCCATGAATCAGGAATAAAATCTTTAGTTTGAGAATGTTTGCGAACATCAAAATGAAATTTTTGCTTATTTTGTGCCAAAATAACAGTTTGACGTAGTAAATCATCTTTTTTTTTAATTATTGAGACTGTTAGAAAAGGAGGAATATTTCTCTAACCAGGAAGGCAAAAGTAAAGTGCAACATTTTCTGCCTCTCAATAATTCAAAGGGAGTGAAACCAGTTGTTGAGTGAGTAGAAATGTGATAAGAATTGACTTTTTCTTTAAGAAAGAGATTAACATCTAAACCAGAAGAAAGAACAGTTGAATTCCTTCTTTAAGAAAGCGATTAGCTCTTTCAACAAGGCCATTTGCCGCAGGACTTTATAAAGCTGCATGAATGTGTTTAACATCCATGGACTTTAAAAAATCTTTCATGGCATTTGATACAAAGTGAGTCCCATTATCTGTGACTAACTCTTTAGGAGGACCTTCAAGCGAAAAAACACACTTGAGAAATTGCAAAACAAAATGAGTTGAGGCTGACTCCACAAAAGAAAAATAGATCCATTTTGAAAAATAGTCAATTAGTACCAACAAAAATTTTGAAGAACTTGCAAAAGATTGAAGGGGCCAGCGAAATCCAAAGCAATTTTCGACCAAGGACTGTCTGGAAGGGAAACTGGATGAAGAGAATTCTGAGTAGTCTTCCAATGTTTATCTGAGTTTACACATTGAGGACAAACATCTACAAAAGAGGATACTTGAGCATTCAATGAAGGCCACCAATAATTTTCTCTGAGTTTTTTACAAGTGGCGGTAACTCCAAGGTGACCTGCATGTGCAATTGAAATGATTTTATTCCTAAGAGAAGAAGGAGGAATAAAGCAACCATTTCTAGTACAAATGTCATTCTCCAAAGACAATTCTGAAGCAACCTGAGCATAAGGTTTTAAATCATGAGGGATATTACGAATAGGAGGCCAACCTTTAACGGTAAAATTAGAATTATTTTTTAGTTTGATCGGTGGAAGAGGCTTCAATCCAATCTTTTTCTGATATGCTACCATTAGAGATAGAAGAAGCATCAATGGATGCTACTACGCAGTCAAATTTATCAATAGAATCATCAATTAATGGTAAATGGAGACGAGGAAGGCAATCGGATCTGAAATTTTTACCGCCTTGTATATATTTAATGGTGAAGTTGTACTCTTGTAAGTTCGAAAGAATACGTACAAGACGAGCAGAGGCTTTGCCAAGTCCATCCCTTGTAAAAGGTAGACTAGAGGTTTGGGATCGGTAAAAATTGTAAATGGACAGCCCCAAAGGTAGGTTTTAAACTTGGAAACAGCCCAAACGCAGGCTAATGCCTCCCTCTCTATTGTACTATATTTTGATTCAGCAGTAGACAAAGATTTAGATGTAAATGCAACTGTATGGTCTTTACCACAACTTTGTTGACCAAAAACAGCACCAAGACCATTTAAACTTGCATCAACAGTGACAGTACAATGATGACCATGAACGAATGGACTAAGAGCAGGGGATTTAACAACTAAATTTTTGAGGTTAATGAAGGCTGTGTTAACATTATTGGACCAAACAAAGGCAATACCTTTTTTGAGAAGAGATCTCAAAGGTTGAACACAGGAGGAATAATCTGGTACAAAGCGAGCGTAGTATTCGCAGAGACCTAAGAAAGATCTGAGAGCATCTTTGTCGGTTGGAGGTGGAGCCTTAAGGATGGCTTCTACGTTGCAAAATTTTAGTTTGATGCCTTCGGGTGTGATGGTGTGACCTAAATAGTCAATTTGTTCAGCTAGAATTTTGCATTTATCAGGTTGAACAGTAACACCCATTGCACATAAAATGGAAAAGACTTTATGTAGGGTATCTAAGTGTGATTCTCTGCTCTCAGTAAAAACAAGGATATCATCCTGAAAAGCCTGAACGTTTTCAACATCTTTAAATAGGACATCCATAACTTTTTGAAATACTGAGGTGGCTAGAGCGAAAGGTAGCCTCAAGTATTTGTATGAACCAAAAGGAGTGACAAAGGTGGTAAGTTCCTGAGAATCAGCATGCAAGGGTATTTGGTGATATGCCGAATGTAAATCAATTGTTGAGAAATACTTTGCGTGACCAATGTTTGAGAGCATTTGTTGGATATGAGGAAGAGGATGGCAGTCAACTATAATGTTGCGGTTTAAGGACCTCAGGTCTACACAGAGACGAAGATCCCCATTTTTTTTTTGCGAGAACAATGGGGGAAACCCTCTCAGAGGTATCAATAGTTGTAATAATACCCTCTGCAGAGAGTTTCTCCAATTGTTTTTTAAGATCATTCCTGACACTGATAGGAACAGGTCTGACTTTGTGGGTAACTGGTGTAGCATTTGTTTTTAGTCTAATAACATGTTCAAACCCTTTGATGTTACCAATGTTATCACTAAACACAGAAGGAAATTATTTTTTAAGTGTATCAATGGAACAAAATTGTTCAACACAATCCTCGATGGCAAGTATAGGAAGGTCTCCTAAGACGATAGAATTTTTATGACCAGGTTTAAGAATAATGGCTAAATCCTTCCAACCTACCAAATTTCTGCCTCTGACTGCAACGTATATTTTAGTGGCAGTTAATCTGCCAAGAATTTGTAAGGAACCAATAAAGAAACCAAGTAAATCAATATCCTTTTCACCAAAAGCTTTTGGAGAAATGTCAGGAGCTTGAAGGGTGATGGAATGACCCCAGGTATTGAAGAAAGTGGTGTCAGCTAACACAGTAATAGGGGCTTCAGAATCAGCCATAACTTGTAAAGATTTGCCATTTATGAAAGCTTGGCAGAGGGGACGTTCATAATCTATGGAATCAGAAGGTTCATCAATGGATAAAAGGAGATTTGAGAAGGTATTGGTGCAGTCAGAGACAGAAGATACAGAGGATGAAGGAGAAGAATTTTGTAATTCAACATTGTGGATTTTGACAACTGGAAAGGAACTGCGAGATTTACAAAATTCTTGGAAATTGCCTGTTTTCTTACATTTACCACATTTCCTTCCCAAGGCAGGACAAGAGGGAAAATTTGCAATATGGTTTTTGTTACCACAGCGAAAGCAAAAAGTTCTTTTAAACTCTTTGTTAAGCTTGATGGCAGAGACAGTAGAAAATTCTGAATTGTCTGAAACATAGAAAATGGGAGAATGACCCTCTTGACCTGACAATGCTTGGGAAGAAATAATAGAACGCACAATACTTTTTCCTAGGTCAATGACTTCTGACAAAGAGGGATTACGACAAGTTAAAAGGCGTTCTTGCATTTTTTTTTTAAAACAGTTAAAAAACAAATTGGTCTCTAATGGAGATGTCTGTATAATTGTCAAATTCACATGTAGAGGTGAGGACCCGAAGAGCAGCTACATATTCTTCGACCGATTCATCACTGGCTTGTTTTCTTTTAAAGAAACTGTGTCTTTCCAAGAGGACATTTGGTTCATCCGAAAATTGTTTCTTAAGTTTTCCTTTTGCTTCAATGTACATGTTCCAAGTCACCAGAGGGTCTAGGAAAAGGAGGTAAATTGTCAAAAATCTTTTGTGCAGCAACACCCAAATGATTATAAAGAAGAGCGTGTTTCCTTTCCGGAGAATATTCTTTTCCATCAATGGCGACAAGATAGTTTTCAAAGATATGGATCCATTGTCTCCATTCAATTTCTGGTTTGCCTGGTCTTTGTAGAAATGGTGGAAGGTGTAATGCGTTATCCGAAGAAGACATAGTTCAGGTAATGATTTAGTATAATCACAAATTGCAGTAGAATGTGAAGCTGTAAAATGCTGAAAAATAATTATAATAATTATTATTATTATTTTTTTTTAAATTGTAAATAGAGAATAATAAAGTATTCAGTCCTTGAACAAATGCCTCTTTGTCTCCTTATTTATTTATTATTTGTTTTAATTTTTTTTTTAAATAAAATTCTTCATAAAGTTAACAGTGCAGAACAATCAGCCTTTGTATTAAATCCTTTTGTTAATAAGGAGAGATTGATATGGAATGTTAGAATGCTGGTAGACAATCACTTCAAGAGAATGTTCTTCAGTGAGAATTCTCAATAGACAAGCAAAGAAGAAGCAACTCGTGAAACACTTCCGTTGCTATGCAACCTTTGTTTGTCAGAGCGTGCAGGTTTCAGAACGTTTTGGTAGTCAGCACGTGTAGACGTGTGCCAAAGTTCCAACAGGACAATGTACAAGCAAAGGCGCGTGGACCAAAATGAAAGCTCGCGCTGGCCGGAATAAACAAAAGCACTCAGTTGCTAGGAGGCGCGAATAACAAAGCGCATGACAGAACGTAGCTGAGCTCGCGCTACAATGCACTTGGTTGCCAAGAAACGCGTTTAACCACAGCGCATGAAGAGTCGTAGCTTAGCTCGCGCTTCGTAGCATGGCTCGCGCCACAATTTCCGTTAGCAAGGATCAAACGAAGGCCAGCGCGGAAAAGAAAAAAGTATCAATCAGACCTGAATGAGCGTGTCCGTAAGAATCCCTGCGGGTCTGTAGATGAAACAAAGTATCCGTTTAAGTTGTGTCGGCTCTTGATGTAGTTCCCGATTGTAGATAAATCGTTGGATGAAGATGAAACGAAGACTAGATCTTTTTCTAACCCCACTCTTGGTACCAAATTAAGAAGTGGGGAATAAATCCAGCTTCAGTCCTTATTTCATGTTTATGTTCTTTATTTAAATTCCATAAAGAGCGGACCCGCAGGAGAGAGGCTGTTGCTTCATAAGAAGACAGGCAGGAAAAGAACAGAGAGAAAGAGTTCTAGAACCGAGAGGGAAAGAATAGGTAAAGGAGAGAGAAGAAAGACCAGGAAGTGAATGTTATAGTGACCGTAAACAGCCATTATCTGGAAGGCTACAAAATCTTCTTTGTGCCAGCCACACCCACTACAGCAGGAAGATTGAAGGGGGGTTAGGTCAGTTTTGTTTCTTTAGCTGTCCAAATCTGCTCTGTCATGTTGCCTCAAGATTCCCCCACCTTACAGGTGCTGTTGTTATCAAGAGGACGAATAAGTTATTGCTTTAACAATTTTTTTTAATGTTGTAGTTAGTCCTTCAGAAGTATGCAATATTGAACGGCTGGGTTTGGTCCGAGAAACATGACCCGGAGTAAGCAGTTTTGCTTCAATGTTCTCATTGCAGGGGACTTTAATGTCCATATCTGTGGGGACCTCAGGTCTGGGGGGGTTAAAGACATGGGGTGTGCACGACTCGCCGGTCTGCATATGGAACACGCCTGTCAGGGCTCTATACTTAACGACATCTTGAATGAGTTTGATTTGTTGTCTGCTATAAATACGTTGCCCCCGGACAAAAAGGATGTTGTCCCCACTTTCACTGGAAGAGGTTGTAAGTCTTTAATAGATTTTTTTGTTTCTTTTTACACCTTTTTATTCTTACATTTTGGATTTTATTATAAAGGAGAGAGTGTACAGTGACCATAACCCATTGTGTGTCTCGACTGGATGGCCCAGGGTAGAAACAATTGCCAATAATGAAGCAAGGGGGGCACTGACAGCCGTGGACGGGGGTAGGAGACTGAAGTGAGTACAGATTAAACAGGACCAGTTCTATGTGGCCCTGATCACTCAGTGTTACAAGGAGTTCGCCACTTGCTCAGACAGGGCGGCAAAACCTTCAGACATCCTGGAGGCTTTTGGAAGTATGTCAGAAGCTATAACCAACCTATGCGGACCTCATGCAGGCACCCCTCTTATACTGGTCCGAGATGGTTTGACTCTGAGTGCTACTGTGACTCCAACAGATTGAACGAAGCTTTGAGCACCACACCAAGAGATTCCCTGGCTGTCAAGAGGTATCACAGCCAGTATAAGACCACCTGAGCAAAGCGTCAGTCAGCCCTGAAAGTGGAGGCCTCGTCAGACCTTGTAGAGGTCAGCATTGTGCGTAATGGGAAACGGCCTTAATAACGAAATTGTAATAAACAAGTGGACTTAATAAAAAATCCTAAACAACTACCTGTACCTAAACCACAACCTCCTAAACCACTCCTGGACCTGAACAACGACCTCTTACACCAGTAATTATAATTATATATATTTTTTTATGTTTTCGTTTACTGTTTTCAACTTTGTGAAAAATTTAAAGATATAATTTTAATTAAATTGATTTGTACATTTCTTGATTATATTTTATGTTTTCGTTGAAATAGACTTTGTTTTAATTTACCTTGTGAGGCCATTAGACGGCACTGTAGGTTTGTTTTTCAGTGATGCAATGATGACCTGTGCTCGATGCGAATGTTGGGTGGTTGGCCATTTTTAGGTCGAGCCTGAGCCAGCGCACATGCGCTGCTCTGCGAGGCTTTTTGTAATCACCGTAAACTTTCCTGTGTGGGTCTGACTTCCCCCCACGTATTTGTTTGGCTGTTGCCTGTGTCATTTTGTTTTTGTAGCTTGCAAATGGCTAAAGGCGGGTGCATGTCCCACCTTTTTGGCAAATGTTCACTCCCACAGCGTTTGGCTTGCGAGGGCAAGCAGCGGTGCGCAGGCTGGCAGTGGCGTACCTCGTTCTCGTGGGTTACACCCATGGCGTTTTGCCTGCAGGAGCGAGCAGACATGCTTTGGTGCCACAGTTACTTTTATTTTTACTCGACCCGTAGTCTTTCCAACATAGGTCCAATGAGTACCATTCCGCGACAAAGCCGTGAGACCAACCATTGTGGGTCGCTTTTTAATATTCTTTTAAAAGAGAGAACAATTGATTGCTCGTTCTCCTCGATGCGGTGTGTTGTAATAAGGCCGATTGCTTTTGTGTTTTTTTATCGTTTGGGATATTTCCGGGTGCTTTTTGCCAAAATAAACATTTGCTTATATTTTTGGACTTAAGATTTCGTTTTGTTAAAAACGTAAATCAGTGCAAATAGCGTTCCACTTTGGCGTTTGTATTAAACACTACATGCAGCTTTGCTGCAATATGTAGGAATACGTGTTATTTCATGCATAACTTGTATTTGTGAAGCGCGCACTCACCCATATGTTTCTTGGCGCTGAGTAACAGATTTTTTTGGGAGGGCGATCCAGCTCAATGGTACTCATTTGATCGACTTCGGGAGGATGAAGGGCTGATGGGACCCGTAGAGACCCATAGAGATCAAACCTGTTGTCATCGGGTCTCTGATGTGGATTTATTGGTCTATGGAGCCAGTGTCTTTGCCCTATGAAAGTCACTTTGCCCGCTGCTGATGTTCCAGTGTGCCCTGCGGACTCTTACCCAACCTGTATCAGTGCCTCTGAGTCTCAAGTACAGTCAATCTGCTGGGCATGCATGCTTAGTTTTTTCGTATTTTCTAAATATATTCAATCAACAAACAAGTCACCAGTCATCTGTGTTTATCTCGTGTGGAGGTTTGCACAACGCCAAAGCATGCCACTGCTATGTCGTGCCACAATGTTTTGTGTGGGCATTGGACCAGTGCGTTCATTTTATATTATTTAAATACGGGATTTTAATTTACCATTCTTAATCCTTATGCAGGAAAAGCGGATAAAGTATATGTCAAACATTACACAACCCTATGTTGTATTGATAAATGTCCAAGTATAATCATCATAAATCAGGGCTTTAAGGGGGATGAAAAAACTGGAGGGTCTCTCAAAGGGGCGTGGCCAATGTAATTAAGGGCGTGGCTTAATTGTCAATGGTTGTTAACTGCATAAGATAAATAAGCAGCAACTATGGCTTGTTATATATAATATTGAAAAGGAGGCCAACGAACAGGGCCCCCCAATAACTGTTCCCAGTTTCACTGTGGTGTTTAAGCATTGTTGTGTAAACAGAGCCTGCCTGTGTTTCTTTACAGCCGTGCGTGCGGATGGCTTATGGCTTGTGGCTGCTGCGCGCTGCGATCTTCACAGCACAAGCTTTCTGACTGCACGCGGTCTGCAGCCTCGGCACAAGGTGAAGAAAGGGACAGGCCCCCATCATGGTGAATATATTGGCCGCCTTGAGAGAATTCCTCCCTCCCTCTCCCTCTTTCTTTCACTTCCCTGCACTTCCTCCTTCTTGCAGGCTCTCTTTTGAAGTAACTTAGGTAGACGCTTAATGGGTTCCAGTAGTTTTATTCAATACAGAGAAGACAGCTTACACAACCACTCCAGTCAGTTCCCAGCAACACATTCCCCAACCGCTCACCATGGAACCTAGAACTCAGGAAGACCAATAACAATTCCATACTACTGCGTGCCCATAGATAGTATGAACACTACACACCTCCCCCCTTTTAAAGAAACAAAAAAAACATTTAAAAAAAATAAGTACAATACTATCACAAAATAAATGAATAGCACTCAAAATCTAACAAAATCATTCATTTTAACAGGTGGTTTTCTAATACGAGAACTTTTCCGTTGAGCAGGTATTTCTTCACATTGAACTTCCACCAGAGTAACATCCTGTGGAACAGGACTAACATCCTGGTTCCCCACGGGAACATCATTGGGTGTCATAACAGCACCCGGAGTCAAAATAGATGTTGTAATGTTATCATCAAGGACATGAGTATTAGAAACTGGAAACAACACCTCAGATTCAAAGTCAGAACAGCCTAAAGTATCTAGAAAATTTTGGAAATCTTCCTTCTCATCAATAACTAGTGGCTCTTTTCGTGGAGAAACATGTGATTCACCACTAACATTCTTGGATCTATACATAGATACTCGTCTAAAATTCCAAATTTTTCCCCCTTGTACTCTAACAGCTTTGCTGAATACTTCAATTACTTTGACTGGGTCAGACCATTTAGACCATCCTTTGTCCAAACCACCAAATTTAACACGTACAAAATCACCCACTTTGATTTTACAGTTCACGGAACGATTATTGCAATTGACCCTTCGTATTTTGTCTTGGTATTTTTGAACACGCTCTCTGACTATTTTAAGATCCAATATAGGATCATAAATATTGTTCTTTTTCAACCACCACGGCATAAGCTTAGAACACGGTCTCCTCCCTCTCAACATTTCAAATGGAGAACAACCCGTGACTGAATTAGGAGACATCCGATATGTACGTAAAGTGGCCCGTAAAGCTTTTCTCCAATCAATCTTGCTCTTGATAGCAAGTTGTATGGATTCCTTTACAACTTTGTTAAAGCGTTCAACTTGACCATTGGCCATTGGATTATAGTTAGAGACTCTTTTATGAGTGATACCACATTTATGTAGGAATATTTCAAACTAATTACTAATGAATTGTGGCCCATTGTCTGAAACAAGCTCAGAAGGAAGACCCTCTCGACTAAAGATATTATCCAAAAATTCTATAATTTGATTAGAAGTGATTTTATCAACCACCTTGACTTCAGGCCATTTTGAAAAATAATCCGTTAACACCAAAGCAAAAACATGTTTAGCAGAAGGAAGATTTAAAGGACCAATAATGTCAATGCCTAGCTTCCTCCAAGGTCCTTGTGAGTACTCAATGGGAGAAATCTCCCCAGATAAAGGTTTAACAGACTTGTCACTCTTCGAGCATTGGACACATTCTCTGACCCACCTGTCTACCATACTATCAATACTAGGCCACCAATAAAATTCTCTCAAACGTCGCTTAATAGAAGACATACCTAAGTGTCCTTCATGAGACAAATTAACCAATTGTTCTCTAATTTTCCGAGGCGGAACAATCTTATCACCTCTAATTACAAAACCATGTGAATACATGAGCTCATCTTTGATTTTACAAAACAAACTCATTTCTCCACTCAACTTCCTCTCTTCAGGCCAGCTACCTTTTAGATATTTCACAACATCTAGTAAAACATCATCTTCAGACATTGCCTTCACCCAGATCTCCTCCGAGATAGCATCCGAGCTTATACTATGATGAACATCTTCTATGGTATATGCTATATCGCACTCCTCTGCACTATTAATGGGATTTGGGCCATCAGATAATGATAAACGAGACATGCAATCAGCATGGACATTCATACGGCCAGGAATGTACACAACTGAACATTGATATTCTTGCAATTTAGCAGCTAATCTAGCCAAGCGGGCTGTGAGAGTTCTCCCACCACCAGCTGCCAACATGTTTATAAGTGATTTATGGTCTTTCCTCAATTGAAATTTTTTCCCCCACAAAAATTGCCTAAAATGCTGAACAGCCCAAGTGCATGCCAGTAATTCCCTTTCAATTGTGGAATAAATGAATTCCGCTCCACGCAAAGCTCTCGAAGCATACGACACAACGTACTCTTCTCCAAATTTCTTTTGCATGAGGACAGCGCCTAGACCAGTACTACTGGCATCTACTGCTACAATACATTCCTCACCAATCGTAAAACGTCTCAAAAACGGAGCAACACTAATCTCTTTTTTAAGAGCTTCAAAGGCCAAACTTTGCTCCTCACTCCAGACAAATTTAGCATTTTTTTTCAATAAAATGCGTAAGGGAAATACTCTTGAAGAATAATTTTTCACAAATTTACTATAAAATTCCGTTAAGCCTAAGAACGAAGATAGTTGTTCTTTTGTAGTAGGAGCAGGGGCTTTTGAAATACTAGCAATGTGGTCTAGCTTTGGTTTAATACCCTCACGAGATATCTCATGACCTAAGTATTCAACACTATCTTTTCTAAACTTGCATTTTGAGAATTTAAATGTTAAACCTTTCTTTTGTATATTGTTCAATACCCTTTTTAAATTGTGGTCATGTTCATCAAAATCTTTCCTGAAAATTAAAATGTCATCTTGAAAAGCTATTGCACCAGGACAACCTTCTAATACATCTTTCATAAGTCTCTGAAAGACAGAGGCAGCACTGGCTAACCCAAATGGCATTCGCATAAATTGATACATACCCTCCGGTGTGATGAAAGCTGTTAAACATTTAGATTGTTCATGTAGCATGATTTGATGGTATGCACTAGCTAAGTCTACCGTGGAAAATACGCACGCACCAGACAAGGTTGAGATCAATTTGTGTATATTAGGTAACGGATGCCTGTCAATCCAGATCTCTTTATTCAAACTGCGGAGATCAACACACAATCGAAGATCCCCATTGCTTTTAAGGGAAAGAACCACTGGAGAAACCCATGGAGAGGATTCTATTGGTTCGATAATGTTTCGTGAAACCAGATCTTTTAGCATATCTTTCATTTTGTTGCGATACGCTAACGCAACATTACGGACTATATGTCTCATAGGGACAGCAGAATCTTTAAGAATAATTTTGTGTTTAAAGTCCACATATTTCCCAAGCTCATCATTGAATACGCTAGGAAAAATATTTTTTACATTTGCCACAAATGCCTCATCGTCTGTAAAAACCCTGTAAACAGGCAGAGAAGCATTTGGATCCAACTTTATACCCAACTCTTGTTGGTGAGGCCATCCAAGTATAGATACACCTTTGGTGGCTACATACAATTTTCCTTTAATTTTCTTTCCTTTGAAAATGAAATCTGCCCACACAAAACCTTCCAAATCAATTGTATGCCCTGAGTAACTACCAGGTCTAATATCAGGGGGTAATAATTTTCTATCATCCCACAGTTCCATGAATACATCTTTGCCAATGATAGAAGACCAGGCACAAGAATCTATCATCATTGTCACTTCCTTCCCATCTACCAATATAGAACCCGATGGGAAACCTTTACAGTTATTCTCACAAACACAAGAAATACAATTAAATTCATTAAACTCTGTAGAAATTTCCTCTTCTTCACAAACAATTAACTTTTTGTAAGGATCTGCACATCTTTCCAACATGACCCGCTTTCGTACATTTAACACAGATTTTATTCCATGCTGGACATCCCTTATATTTCCAACATGTTCGAAACTACCACACCTATAACAGATCACAGGATTTCAACGATTACCAAATGTATTGTCCTTTAAACCTGAATCTTTCTTACTAAAGAAAGATGTCTTCTTTGGTGTGAACTGAGTTTTTACAAGCGATAACTCTGCTACAGGATCTTGTACTTTCACATTGATAGTTTGGGTTGACCTCTAATCTCACTAACAAACTTCTCAGATTGTTCAATGCCTTTTGCAATATTAACTACAGCATTCAATGATGATTCGGTGCCTAGCCATAACCTTTCTTGTATTTTTTTACTTTTAGTTTTCATCATTATTTGATCTCTGAGCACCTGTTCATAATTAATGGTATCAAATGCACATGAACCAGCTAGAGAACGCAAGGCAGATACATAGTTCTCAATAGATTCATCCTCTCTCTGAGCGCGAGAATAAAATTTGAATCTTTCCATCACTATATTTATTTTCTTCCAAATCTGATACTCATTTTTTTAATAGCGACTTCAAACACATTTACTCCATCTGTGCTTTCGAGAGGAGGCAAATTATTGAATTCTTTAATCCCTTGACCCCCTAAACAATGCCTTAGCAGATCCAATTTCCTTTTAGGAGAGCAACCATCTTCCTCTAATACTTCCACGTAGGCTAAAAACAAGGGATACCATAGATCCCATTCCATCTTAGGTTCCCCAGCAGAAGGCAAAAAATGTGGAGGTGCTAAAATATTTGATATTTTAACGGTAAAGGCGAACAAAAATGAAAGAATAATACAAATATAAAGGAAATGCAAAATGTAAACTTTCCCTGTTATGTTTATCTAAATAATGTATGAACCACCGATGTAAATATCCCAGAAATCTATGTGCAAAACTTGTTATGGATATTTCCTTTTTTTATTTTCAGAAAGGTGTGCGAATCACCGATGTGAAATTCGCACTCAGTACTGTTTCAAAACTATTTTTTTTTGTTTTGGGGTTGAAATTGATTGCAAACGATCCCAAACCAAGATGTCTCAGTCGTTTTTAAAAGATTGGTGTAAACGATCCCAAACGAAAACGTCTCCGTCAAGTTACACACTAATAGCCACTTAAAATGGCCGCCCAACGCGTGACATCATCACGCTCCCAGCATGCTTTGCAGTTGTTACGAATCTACACGAAGATGGAGAGCGGTGAGGCTTCGGATGTCGAATGTTGGTGAGTGCTGTCTTTTAAACAAGAATTTTCTCGTTATGGCTGTAGTATCCCTCGCTGCACCCCAAGAATCTCCCGCAGGCGCAATCAGAGCGCGTATACTTGCTAATTATACCACACAAAAACTGCCGCTGGCGCACTCATAGCGCGACTTCCAATCCGGTCATTCTACAATTTAGACGATGATTTATCGCTCACGCAAGTATGCTCTCTTAGCCAACGCTGACACTCACGCTCCCCTTCAGCCAGTGTGCTCTCTTAGTCACCACTAAGATGTTGTCACAGCCGCTGGTGCAATCATGAGCACATCGCTCGCAAACAGCCGCAGGTGCATTCACGCACTTTAACAAGTACCTTCAAATTGTCTTCAAACGTGAATGCTGTCTTCTTCTTACTCCCAGTCGTCGCCAGTGTGAAGTAACTTAGGTAGACGCTGAATGGGTTCCAGTAGTTTTATTCAATACAGAGAAGACAGCTTACACAACCACTCCAGTCAGTTCCCAGCAGCACATTCCCCAACCGCCCACCATGGAACCTAGAACTCAGGAAGACCAATAACAATTCCATACTACTGCGTGCCCATAGATAGTATGAACACTGCATCTTTCATCCCTGATTTCCTCACCTTTTCACCGTTCTACATCCTTTCTTTTCCTCTTTTGTTCCCACCTTTCACCCTCTTGCTGTAGTTCAAACTCTGATTATGAAAACTAAGTCCTGGGCTCCACAAATAACTGCCGAAGCCCACCACCTGCAACAACCGGCACAAATAAAGCACTTTGTCTAAGTGCAGAGATTAATCCATCCTTACTACAATAATACGGTGGCCCACAACTCCCGTCTGTGCTACTGATATGTCTTCTCAAATATGTCAACGCAACAAAGAAACTTGCGCAGCAGGTACGTTCGTTCGATATTTCAGCCTTTGCTCATGTTCACAACACAACCATCCTTATTTTAGCAGTCACAATGTAAGGCAAGGGGTGTGCAGTAATATCGTGTATTTTATGTTGATGCTTTGCATGAAAATTATTATGTTTAAAGTGCATGGTGATTTGTTTATTTTTATTTACTGTTTTTGTTTCTTCAAGCTCTTGGTTCCTCAGAGGCACCCACTTACAAGGTCCCAAAGACGAGGCCTATTGGCTATGCCAATGCTTGTTTATATGTTTTATTCAAGTAAATTCGTATTGAAAATGAAAATATGTTCTGGAATCCAATTTTTTTTTACATTTTATTTTCTGCACAAACGTATTTTTTTTTAAATCACTTTAAATAGGGCACTCTAAGTAATTTTTACGTTTGTCATACAGCCATTTTAATAAGCATTCTAGTGTGTCAATGCTGTAAAAACAGATGATGGACTATTTCACAGTTTTCTACCGTCCATTACTGTCTCTTCGTAAGTTTGTCTGTATTTTTAATGAACGATTATTTTATTGCTAATTTCAAGATTATTTACTAAAAATACTTTTCATTAGAAGTGTTGTTTAATTTAATTACATTTTTTTTTGTGTTTCAATCGTTCATTGTTTTGAACGTAGTGGTGGATTCCGGTTATATGGCAATAGATTACTTTTCGTGGTTCAGTAAGTCGTGGTTGAATTCATGGTTTAGGCACTCGTTATTAAAGTGGCAGTTGTTTAATCATACATTCGTGCGTAATACCTATACGTTCTGGAGCATTATCAACAGCCAGTTTTTAGCAGAAGACAGAGCCAATACACTGGAGGCCAAAATTACCGAAGATGATTGGATAAGTCACTTTGTGGGCAAATCTGGAATCATATTTAGCGCACAGGAGGTAAGAGAAGGTATAATGGGTTTAACTAAAAATAAGGCCCCAGGTCCTGATGGGATTCACCCAGACCGCTATATTTCTGACCTGGACCTTTGGGTACCCGTACTCACTGCAACTAATTAATGCTGCTGTCATAATTGGCTGCCCAGACACTTGGGCATTATCTACCATTGTTCCACTTTTTAAAAAGGGAGATCGTGACAGCACTCACTGTTATAGACCCATCTCCCTTTTGGATTCTGTTGTACAGGTGGCGGGCAGCATGGTCCTTTATAGGCTCTCTAGCTCGATAGATGACAATAATATCCTGACCAAGGTCCAATATGGTTTTTGACCGGGCTGTTCTGATCCAGCGGTACACCAGCCTCAGATGCTCTAATACCTCATACTCACCTTGGGCCCATAAACATACACATTCACACAGGCCAGTTTAATCCACTGGGGTCAATTTTATAATTGTCTGTCTGAGATTTAGTGTTTTTTTTAGCATTTCTAACCAAATCTTTCACAGATCAAACAGTTCTTTCCTCTGGTCAATGGACCATTAGTTGAACAAGTTGATGGTGAAATGACATGAATTTAATCTACTTACTGTACAATGGAAATAACCACAGACTTGGTAAGATTTTAAATGTTTATCGAAATGAAATTCATGTGAGCCACATTCAAAGTACCGGAACGGTCTCCGTCACCCAATGAAGGAGGAATGATTTAGAACAATAAGACTTTCAATGACGGTACTTTGGAAAGGAGAGGATAGAGAGAGCTGTACCAATTAAACTCTGCAGAACATTATTGTTTGAACAGGGGGTCTCTAGTTGGCAGAGGTAGGCACCTTTATAGGGACCCTTGCTTCTAAGTCAGGGAAAGGGGATTACACTACTGGATAACCCCTGCTCACCCCCTTGGTAGCTTGGCACGAGCAGACAGGCTTCTCTCAGAGGCAGTGTGTAAAGCATTTGTGAACACATATATTAATACAGTGACAACACTACAGATGGACACCACACAGGTTGTATTATAAAAATAGGTATTCTTTATATAGACTTATCACAAGACCATAAACGACAAAAATCCCCAATACTATAATCAATATTAATTCTTCAAGATGGTAGAAATAGTTCAAAAATAGGCTATTCACTTAAAAGCAGTCTTTAGCAACAGATAACCCCAACTGGAGTTATCACGACGTCACGGTCACAGAAATCCCAAAGTACGGCGCCGACCGCAAGGTGCGCGGCATCGGGCCCGGTGTCAAAACAGACCCAGAAAGAACAGTAACTTGGAAAAGCGAAAACAACGACAGCTCACGGCGTCGCGGAGGTGTGGCTTCATTGGCGCGTTGCAGCGTCGGTTCCTTGCTTCGGGGAGATGATGCGTCGGGACCTGGATGCTTGCGCAGGCAGGGGCGGCGTCTGTTCCTGACTGGAGAGGAGGTGATGTCACGATGGCGCCGAAACCACGGTTCGTACGATGTCACGATGTCGATGGACTCTTGACCACCCACGTCAACGATCGGCTCTGCGAATGATGTCAGCTTCGGAGTCGATGCGGCACAGCAGCAGGCGTCGGGCCGGCGTCGCAAGTTGGAGCAACGCTCACGGCTATGGCAGGCTTACAATATCATTCGTTGGCGTCGATGTGGTACGGCAGCCAGGTCTACGTTGCAAGTCGGAGCAGCGCTCATGGCTTCAATGCAGAAGATGGCGTCGCTCGACGGCGTCGGTGTTGCAAAATTCCTTCTGTAGCAGCTAGAACAGCAAGTTCCAGATGCAGGCAAACAGAAGGGGTGAAGTCTGGTATCCCTGAGACTTCGGTCAGGAGGCAAGCTCAATTCAAGCCCTTGGAATAATATTCTGCAAGATGATGAATGTTCTTTAAAAGTTCCTTCTCCTCTCCTTGGCACTGAAGACACCACTGTAGGCCAACCCAGCAACACAGCACACTGGCAGATGGGCAGTCCAACTACTACAGCTTCCTTTGGTGCTTCTCCTTGGCAGAGGTCCGTCTTGTTGTTCCAGAAGTGATCTAAAGTCTTGGGGTCTGGGTCCCCATATTTATACTACTAAATCCTTTGTCCTCTGAAGACAGAGGGGTCTGTACTTAGTCCAAACCAGTTCTGTGCAGTCCTGGAGCACTTTGTTTACAGGACTCCTTCTTTCCTTTGACAGTGTGGGCCAGGGACATCAGACGCACCACAGGAGGTGGAGCCAGCCTTGTGGAAGCCAGGCACAGGCCTATTCAGACCCAGGTGCTGACTCCTCCCACCACTGTACATGCAGATAGGTCTATTCAGCCCTGTGCTGACTCACCCTGTCTCCTGGAATCCCCCAGCCCCTGCCACTCACAAAACCAGACACAAAATACACAAGCTAGGCTGGATGGTTAGGTAAGAAAATTCCTACTTTCTAAAAGTGGTATTTTCAAACAAAGAATGTTAAAACCAACTTTACTAAAACATGTATTTTATCATTCTGAGTTCAGAAATACTAAACTTGAATTTCTACCATGTTCCCTGGGTCAGTTAGGATTATAAGGTGTTATATTCAAACTGCCCATTCTGGCTTATGGGGACTGGTAGTCTTGAGGGCATGTCCTACCTTAATGCTTACAATGCACCCTGCCCTCGGGCCTACCGTAGGGGTGTCTGATATGAAGAAAAGGGAAGGTTTGGGGACTGGCAAGTGGGTGCACTTACCAAGTCGACATGGAAGTACTATACTGCACACAGGCTCTGCAATGGCAGGCCTGAGACACACTTTACAGGCTGCTTCTGTGGGTGGCACAACCAGTGCTGCAAGCCCACCAGCAGCATTTGATTTACAAGCCCTGGGCACACATGGTGCAATGTACTAGGGTCTGACAGGTAAATCAAATAACCCAATCATGGTGTCACTAATCAATACATCAATTTAACATAGAGAGCACTTGCACTGTGGTACTGAATAGCAGTGGCACAGTGCCCAAAGCATCTAAAACCAGCAAACAGATCAAAAACAGAGGAGGCAATACGTGAAAAATGGGAGGGAGACTCACGCCAATGGTACCAGGTCAACAATTATAGTTACCTAGGATGATGTGAAACCGACCCCCTTAGACAAGGAGTTGGGAAAGGTCCCCCGGGAGAGGACAGGCAACAAAGGCTTCAGAATTCAGGACAGGATTCAGGACAGGATAAGATGACCTCTTCTATATCCGACGCCTACGTCGCACCCCTCTCTGACACTATCTTCCTCCTCGATTCTACCGCGATCTTCTTCTAAATGTTTGGCTTAACTTCTAAGTCTGCAATAGGATTCTTCTTCTGCATTCGCTCAATACTCCGACAGTATCCCGAGCTCTGCAGCATTCCGGTCTCTCTGCTCTAACTAATTAACTAAACTACCTCAATTATACCTTTCTAATGCCATGTACCACCCCTTAAAGTTTCAATCTCATAGAACTCCCAATTCTGATTGGACAGGCAAAAGGGATGATCATCATACCATGTCAGGTTTCAGTCAACTTTCTTTAGTTCATTGTCTAGTGATCCCTCCCCTTAATCTTTATTCAAAATGCTTTATTCCCACCAGTATTCACAATTTTATCATCATAAAGTATACATTTGGTATTATTTTTCTCTCTTTCACAGAACTTCATGTTGGTTCCCAGGGTATGTTGCTGTTTCTTTTATTGGATGGCATTCAAGGATGTCAGTGCGGCTTCTGGCTCACTCAGACTGCGCATGTGCAGCTATCACATGGGGTATAGACTTTGGACTTTGACAAAGGCCCGAATACGAACTAATAAGAAAGTCAGAAAGAAATATATTAATTCCAAAATAGAATGATTTCACTGAATACCTCCTAATTCTACTCTAATCCCATTTAATTTAAAATGCTCTCTACGCATTAGCAATTAGTAAAATAGTGTCATTTAGTTTCAGCAAAGCAGATGCTTAGCATGTGAGTTTCAAAGCGGCCATTTTGGAGGTGTCTGCGCAAGTGCAGAAATTTCCCTCCAAGCAAAAGCTCGTCATAACTACGTAGACGTAGTTGACGCATGCGCAATACAATTTTCCGCGTTAGCTACCATTTTAGATTTCACTCGAGTTACTTGTTAATAAGACACGTACGCAAGCTTCTCTTATTCTTGATATATGAAATGTGGTCCATATTAATAACACAATACATTAATTAGTCTGACGTACGAGTTATATGAGAGGATTGCCCTCGAGCAAGTCTCTGTTCTACGAGGCCTTGCTCCATCAATCCGCTCTCTGATGCCTTTTTGTGCCATCACAAAATTACCCATCACCAACCAGATGTAAACTTTAGCATATCTCAATTCCCTTTCCTTTCCCTTCATTTCTTTCTTCATTTTTATTTTTAAAGTTTTTCATTTTCTGGTATAATTCGCCTTTCATTTCTTCTATCTGTATTCCTTCATGCTTTCATTTCTTTCCCTTTTCACTTATTTGATATCTTTTTCTATTTTTACAACATTTGAACCATATCATCATTACTAAGACTAATATTGTTATAACAATTATTGGTAGTATTATTTGACCTATAAAACTCTTCCCTACATTAGCAAACCAAGTCCCTATTGAAGTAATACTATTTGTTAGTTTCTTCCACACATTATCAACTTCCAGTGGTTTCAATTCCTCTTCCAGTTTCAAAATATTTTTAATGTATCCTCCAATTTCTACACTTTTGTCTGGTATATAAGTGCAACAATGTTGCGCCTTCAGTATTTTTCAGACTCCGCACTCTTTTGCTAATAATATATCAAGCGCAAGTCGATTTTGTAAAACCATTGATCTAATTGCAACCATTTCTGTATTGATCATTAAGAAACCCCCAGCAGTATCAGTCGATAGACGATCAACTACTGTGGACAATTGACAAATTCTATGTGAATTCAGAATGACTCCCACTGAAGGTATCGATGCACTAAATATATCACCTACTATTTCTGAAAAACTAGCTCTTTTACTACGGATTAGTTCTTTATTGTTTTCATTGCTTCCAGTGACTCTTTTTACGTGGTAGACTTTAGGGAATACTATTCCAAAATAGCAACTCCTGTACCATCGTGCAGGTAGCTTAAAATAAGCTTTATTCCCACACACATAATAGACTCCAGGAAAGACTGGATCTGTTCCCCCTTTTAGTCTCCAATCTCCAAGAATTAAAAAGTTATGTTCACATTCACTGGAACCAATAAATACATTGTTATAGTCAGTCTTTAATCTATGGAGGCAGATTTTCCCTTTCTTTTCAAAATCTAGTGACACCGGAGCATGAGTCTTGCCAGGTGTATAAATTCCCTCTTTTTCAGCCCATGATGGGATATGGGTTTTCTGTTCAGTAGCTTTCTTTTGAAAATCCTGTCTCCTTGCTTCTACTAAATTCAAAAATATCTTTTCCTCTTCAAGTAATGAACATGTTAAAGTTGTTTTTGTGTGCTTCTGCTATATCTATTGTGTTCTGTGTCAATGAAAAATCACCCATAAATTGTGCAGCCTGATTACTAAGTACTGGATTCATACTCTTTTGAATAGGAATCTCTGAAAATATCACATCTAAGTTTGAATAATAGTATTGTAATCTTCCTGTTCTATAAAATAAACTGGTTAATATACTACATGAAATGCCATTATGTAAATTATGATAAGTAACGCCCTCTGCTACAGAAGCTGTTAATTTCATACATATATGACAATCACTAATCTCCATGGTGTCTACATACTGAAATAATAACTTTGTGAATACATTTAAAGCAGTGTCATTATCTGTCACATTGTGATGTAAATCTAAATCATCTGGTGCTTCTAATTCTACTCTATCTCCTTATATGTTAGCTAACTTTTCATTTGTGTCAGTGTTATTTTTCTTTTCTGTTATCATTAAGTAAGGAACTGCTATTGTTAATAATAGCCAAACTATGATTACTAATAATATGCTACATATACAGATTATACAGCGCTTATTTCAACAATTATGTTTTGGTCTTCCAGTATTTCTATCCTCAGCCATTTTAGTCTAAGAAGATTTCGCTTCTTTTCTTTAGTTTGCTTTACAAATTTTCTTTTCTTTTGTTACTTCAAGGAGGTCTTACTTCTCCTTCGTCAATCTGGTCTTCAATTATTTCTTCATCACTTTCTTCATTTAAATCTAGATTCTCAAGTTCTTCAAGAATCACATTGGTCCACTCAGGGCCTTTGAACTTGTTGTTCAAGATTCTTAGTCCTTGACTTCTTCGTCTAGTTTTCTCAATTAACTGTCCCGGATGACTAGTGACTTCATTCACTTGTTCAGGTTCCTCACTTATGGTCTTCAAGTGGTATTTTAGCCTCTTGACACCACCTGGCCAGTTATCACCCTTTCTGACCTTTTTAGCTTGCACTGCACTTTCACTCTCCTCGTCTCTTTCGAGAACCCTTTTATTTTCATTAAGTTGTGGCACAGTTTGAGTATCTTCGTCTTCAGAGTCCCTCTCTATCTGCCCTTGTTCAGGGTTTGTTATCCGGGCATCATCCACTTGAACATGTTCTTCTTCCTCCATCTTACCCTGTTCAGGTCTTTTTCCAGCTTGTTCTTCTTCGTGAACTCGTTCTTCTTTTCCTAACTGGTCCTGTTCAGGTCTTACTGCTTCTTGGTTTTCTGAAGCCTGAACGTGTTCTTGTACACCTGTCTGTCCTTGCTCGAATTCAATAAATGTGTTGTCTGTCTGAGTACTGATTTCTCTCCCAGTCTGGTCCTGCTCAGGGTCTCCAGCAGTTTTATTCACCTTTTCCTGAGCCTGTTCTTCTACACCTGACTGATCCTTTTTAGTTTCCCGTCTTTCTAATCTGGTTCTGCTTCTGATTTTAACAATCACCTCAGGTATGTCAACCACTGGTATCCAGTCATCCTGACTTGTGCTCGGTTGTTCTCTGTCTGTTATTCTAGATTCTTCAGCTGCAAAACCTTCAGAGGCCTCAACTGTCTGTGTCAGTTGTGGTTCCTGTTCCTCAGGAGCTGGAACCCTTTTGGTATGACTCTCATGTATCCAGTTAGGCAAACCTGCACATTTCTCTGCTGTTGCTGTGACCAGTATGACCTGTCTTGGTTTATCCCACCTGGGTGGTAGGCACGACTCTCGGGTGTGATTCTTCAATACCACCCAGTCTCCGAGATTCGAATCATGTGCTTGATCCAGCTTTCTGGCAACTGCGTCTTCTTCAACCTGGTGAGAGACAGAATGCACTAGGTCAGCCAATCCTTTACAGTAGTCCAATACCAGATCATCAGTTATATTCAACAGTTTATGTCTTGGTATAAATGCTTGTCTCATTGCTCTTCCCATGAGAATTTCATGGGAGCTCAGTCCTGTATTTCTATCAGGCATGCTTCTGAGACCCATCAGAACAAGAAGTAATGCATCTTGCCAGCACAGTGATGTGTATGCACACATATTTGCCAATCTGGACTTAATTGTGCCATTCATTTGTTCCACCACTCCAGAACCCTCTGGGCGGTATGCACAGTGCAGTTTTTGCTCAATTTTAAATGCTTCACAGATTAACCAAATTATTTCATTATTAAAGTGAGATCCTTTGTCTTGTTCCAAAGTTACTGGAAAACCAAACCCCCTCAATAGCAGTCTGGCAACTAGCGGTCTGGCAACTGTTATGCTGTCATTCCTTCTAGTAGGATATGCCTCCACCCACCATGAAAACAAACATACTATAACAAGGATGTATTTCAGCCCCCGACATGGTGGCAATTGTATGAAGTCTACCTGCAACTTTACAAATGTTCCTTCTGCTTTTCCAATTTTTCCCCAGCTGACCACTGTTTTTCTGCCTGGATGTATCTGTTGACAAGTTAGACATCGCTGGCAAAGGCTCTCTAAGACTGCCCTAAATCTTGGATTATACCAATCATGTCTGAAACGTCTGATCATGGCGTCCCTGCCTATGTGTGTGTCTCCATGGTACATTCTAGCCATTTGTGAAAGCAATTAATCTGGCATGACTGGTCTGCCATCTGGATAAATCCACACGGCATCCTCTGCTCTCCTTTAACACCCTGTTTTTATCCAACCTTCCTTTTCACTCACTTCCACCTCATCCTGCAATTGTCTCACTTCATCCCATGTCTCCAGAGCTAAAAATAGCATAAGTTGGCAGCTGATTCCACTTGTTTCAATTTTCTTGTTTATTGCCATTTTATTTCTGGCACAGTATTGAGCAACCTGGTCAGCATATCTATTACCTGTCACCACATAGTAATTTCCTGACTGATGAGCAGCACACTTGACCACTGCTATTTCTTTTGGCAATTGTGTTGCTTCTAATAGATCTTTTACGAATTTTCTATTTTTAATAGGGGATCCTGAAGAAGTCATGACATCCCTCTGCATCAAGAGCTTGCCTAAATCATGCACAACCCCGTAACCATACTGGCTATCAGTAAAAAT
Source organism: Triturus cristatus (assembly GCF_964204655.1). Classification (NCBI taxonomy): domain Eukaryota; kingdom Metazoa; phylum Chordata; class Amphibia; order Caudata; family Salamandridae; genus Triturus; species Triturus cristatus. Next base: position 780,750,436 of record NC_140586.1, on the reverse strand, counting down.
GGTTACTTTCCAATTTTTCCCGATTTTGCATGCTTTAATTAAAGCTATACATTCGGCTACTTGTGCAGACTTGACTCCTGGTAAATAGGATGCTTCAACTACTCCAGATATTGTGCATACAGCACAAGCTGCACTTAATCCTCCTTCCTCATATCTCATACACGAGCCATCTACAAATAGCTCATGTTCAGATTCTTTCAGGGGTTCTTCCTGTATGTCTGGACGGGGCTTGGTGCATAACTCTGTTACATCCAGACAATCATGCTCAACTTCATCTCACTTCTTCTCCATGTACATCTGGCAATAAAGTAGCAGGGTTTAACATGGTACACCTAACCACTGTTACATTTTCAGCTCCCAAAATGATAATTTCATACTTAGTCATCCTACTAGGGGTAAGGTACTGTGTTCGAGTTCTAATCAAAAGAATTTCCACTGAATGTGGAACATACACTTTCACGGGATGTCCCATCCCAATTGACTCACTTTGTTTCAGACTCATACAAGTAGCAGCTACTGCTTTTACGCAACCAGGCAATGCTAAAGCTGCAGAAGCCAAGGTAGCAGAGAAATATGCGACTGGACGTCGGCTCAAACCATGTCTTTGGGTCAAAACTGAAAATGCACAGCTTTCTCTTTCACAACAGAATACTGCAAATTCTTTTGTATAGTCTGGCATACCTAGGGCAGGGGCTTCACATAAACAATTTCGTAATTTTACAAAGGCCTCCACACTTTCATGATCCCAAACTACTGGGTCCTTCGCTCTTTTCTTTGTCATCTGAATTAATGTATTTGCTAACAAAGAGAAACCTACAATCCACTGCCTACAGTATCCCACTACACCAAGAAACATCCTGATCTCTCTCTGAGTTTGTGGCAACTGCATCTGTTTTATTATTTTTATTCTATCAGAGGTTACTTTTCTCACTCCTCTTTCTATTTGTGTCCTAAATATTTAACTCCAGTTCGACAAAATTGTAATTTTTCTGGAGATACCTTATGTCCACCATCAGCCAAATGATTTAACAATGCAATCGAATCAGTAACACAATCATTTCGCGACCTTGATGCTATTAGGAGGTCGTCGATGTACTGGATTAGAACTGAATTTTTCTGTATAACTAGCATTTCTAGACACTTTTTCAAAATTTGATTAAAAATTGATGGACTTTCTTTAAACCCTTGAGGAACACGATTCCATACTAAAATTCGGTCTTCATATTTAAAAGAGAAAAGATACTGGCTGTCTGGGTGTAAAGATATGGAGAAAAATGCTTGACATAAATCGATTACTGTAAATCATCCTGCATTCCAGGGTATCTGATACAGAATTACTGCTGGATTTGGGACCACAGGACAGCAAGGTACCACAATCTTATTGATCTTTCTTAAATCTTGCACTCTCCGGTATTTTCCACTAGGTTTCTTAATACCAATTATAAGTGAATTACAGGGGCTACTCATTATTTCTTTCAAAATGCCCTGTTTAATCATTTGATCAATTTCTGATGCAACACCTGCTTTAACTTCAGAGCTCATTTTGTATTGCCTTGTATTTGGGTAAACTGCACCTCCCTTCACAGTCACCTTCACTGGATCTACATGTACCATCAACCCCACTTCTTTTCCAGTGAAATCCCACACTTCTGCATTCACAGTTGTTTTTAATACTACTGGAGAAGTGTGGCTCAATGGTTAAAGTGGAAGACCTCGATGCAGAGCACTGGTCCGGGACCAGGGTTCGATTCCCGACGTGGCAGGGTCTCGGGCTATAAATTCCTCGGACCTGATATTCTCGCATCAGTGCCTATCCTAATCATGGGTCCCACGCTGCAACTCTGGGCAATAGCTTGCTTAGTCTCCACAACGGCCCCAACAGCGCTGGGATGCCTGGCTTCACCATGGGGGTGCCCAGGAGTGGACACTTCACACGGATAGCCAGGAAGGGTTCCTACAGCGGTATGAGTACAGCGCGGAGATACCCCCAGGGGTGATTCGGCGCTATATAAGCACTTACACATTTACTGGTAAATCCTCTTTTGTCATTAATGAATACATCTCATCTACCTCTCTGCCTTGTTTTGCCAGCATTATTTTGTAAACACTGTCTTCTTCAGGGGTCTGAATCGCAACTAACCCTGGGCGGACAACTATGCTACGCTCTCGAAGTTTGCGTAGTTTGTGCTACTTCGCGCTACGCGAATTGCACGTAGCACAGTGCAAAATCACGTAGCGTAGCGTAGTTGCCATTTTTTGCTCGCTCGCGGTCCTCAACGTCAACTTGGCGACCGCGAGCGAGCAAAATGACATCCCGATGAGACTTTTTCCTCGTTCGCGATCAGCAACATCAAGTTGCCGATCGCGAGGATGGAAAATAAACCTCTCGGTGAGATTCTCAATGCGGGGAGGTCAGATTTCTCATTGCGAGTGGTCGCGTATGCTCGCGACCGCTCGCGATGAGTAACTACCAGTCCGCGTTGAGAAAGCTGCCACTCGAGTAAAAATCTACTCGAGTGGCAGAAAACGACAGCTCGCACTGTGCAAGATGCCATTTTCAATGATTGCACAGTGCGGACAAGCATCCGGTACTGTGCAATCATCGCGAACAGCGCACTACGCAATTCGCGTAGTGCTATGCGTATCTCGCGTAGTCCGAAGTGCACTTTGCATACCTACGCGAACTACGCCCAGGGTTAGATTCGCAACACCATCCCGGCGAGCAATAAATTGTGCAGTTCATTTTGCACAATAAGTCTCTTCCTAGCAAGTTTACTGGACTAGAATCGCACATCACAAATGTATGCATTTTGCTGAAATTGCAATGCACACCTCCATGGGTTGTGTAATCGGGGTTCTAATATGCTTATTTGACACGCCTACAACTTGTATGTTTTCTCCCGAGAGGGGTAGGTTTGGGATGTCTGCTGTTCTTATAGTAGAACGGGTGGCACCAGTGTCCAACAGAAAAGTTATACCTTTTCCTTCTACTTTCCCATCAATAAATGGACCTGACTGATCTACCGGCAAGTATGCGCCAAGTACGCACTCCTCTTCCTCCCGCCTCAGCCACCGTCATTGTTCGTTGTCACTATCGCTACTGTATTGCAAAAGGAACTGTAAAGATACAGAATTTTTATTACCACTTCCTCCTCCAAATCCAGCATCCACACTGTACTTTGTTCTGTTCACAAAATGTTGCATAGGGGGAGGTGGCACCTGACTCTGATGATCAACAACCTGCTGCGGTTGACTCATTATCACCTCATTCTGCGTCTGTGGATTTAAATTTTGATTTGGGCCATTATTATTCTTATTATTCTGAATATTTTTACACTTGTTTTTCCCATGTCCCAATTTTCCACACCGATGACAAGAAAATTTCTTCTTTGCTTCTTCTCTACTCATTCGTCCTCTTGGTTTCCCCCATTCGCTACATTATTATTCGGACCCTGTCCTTTTAATTGATCATCACTCTGACTATTTAATTTAAGCTCTTGATGTTCTGACAATTTCACTTGTGCCCACATTACTTTCTCTTCTAACTTTTTACGTCTGTTCTCAATATCATCTCCGCAAAACTTAGCATACTTTAGAATTTCGTCTATGGGTTTTCCCTGCCAGCACAACATGTGCTGCTGAATCATCTGACAAATTTCTGGTCTTAAACCATACACAAATCGATACACAAAATGACCCATGTCCTTATCTCCAATGTTTTCAAATCCGCTACACTGCTTAAACACCTGCATTAGGCGTGCATAATAAGCATGTACAGACTCATTTGGTTCTTGGGTTGTTCTATCTATTTTTACCCAATCTGTTTCCTTTGGCGGAATTTTCCCTTTCAAGAAAGTAATCACTAGGTGATACTTCTTAATTACCTCATCTGAAGGGGCTCCTGTTTTTTTAATCTCTTGGGTATTCATCACTAAGACAAACAACTGTGATTTTACATTCAGTCCAAAAGTCAGCAGGTACCACTATGTCAAACACACCATCCAAATCCTTCAACAAAACCTTGGAAACCTTCACAAACCTTTCAACCTGCTTGTGCCATTCAACTGGTTTTTCTCTCAACTTGGGAAAATCATTAGTAAATAAAAAAATATCTTGTCGACTCCATGGAAGATGTACATACCCTCCCCTGGGAACGTCTCTCATCAGGCACAATCTCTCTGTTTTTCCTGATTCTATTAGTAAATATTCTGATGCAGTTCGATTTGACTGTGTTTCCTCTTTCTTCTTTGTCCACCTAGTCTACCACCTATCTAATTCGCCCCATTTCTGTAAAATGGTCATTAACTCCTTAATCTGCAATTTCCTTCCAGACACATTCATATTTTCAAAATCCTTATCAGTAAATTCTGCTCTATATGGCTTCTGTAGTACCTTCGATCTCCCTATTTCAAACCCCATTTCAGAGGTAAGCTCAGTCAATTTTTCATGAAATATTTTAGCATTTCTAGTTATGCTTCTACATATGAACAACAACTCTTCTTCACTGTAAGTGTTTAGCCTATCTATGCCCACATTTCCAGCTATCATCTCTTCTAATTCCACTTTCAATTTCAAAATGTCCAAAATCTTTGGGGTTGAACTTTGTTTTTCTATTCCCTGTGCCCATCTCTCTAGATCCTCTGGAGTCACTGCTGTAGCACTTCTGACTCCGGAGGATGTCACTGATCTTCCTTCTTTTGAACAACGAAGTATAACTTTTCTCGGGTTTCATTGATTTGTTCTCTTATTGGCAAATCCATTAAGGATATTATTAAATCACATTCACTGATTTGGTCATCAGTTATTAAAATTTCTTTTCGAGGTTTATTTAAAGAAGTTGTTGCTACTGGCGGTTTGGGAAAGTTTGCTTTATCTCCATTCAATTGAACAACAGGACCTATAGTTACTGGTATAGTCAATGCATCAGGGTGTACATTCAATTGCAATTTTTTCTGAATTAATTCTTCTCTATTCTTATTTAAAGCATCCTTTTCTTTATCCTGAAGTACCTTATTAACTGTGGTATCATGTAGAATTTGTGGAACCAAAGGTGTTCCAAAAACTGGTGCAATAGGAGTAGTCCTGCTTATTTCTTCCTGATATGGTGGAGGGTTTTTAGTTATCATGTCCTCCATAAATTTGTCTTCTGATTCTTCGAAACCTGTTATTGTCAAGTGTTTCATTTTCTCATTTTTCTCCTGTCTGTTCATCAACTGTCAATACTGGACATAATTCTTCTGATATCATTGCTTTTCTCCATTGTTTCATCTGACCTTCACGTGACTCACGCAAATACCTAGGAAAATGACCCAGATACCTCCCACTTCTTTTCTTTTCTCTCACATATGATTCAGTTTCCTATTCTTCTAGTGCCTCATACTGTGTCATTCTGGGTCTTGGATCTAAATCATTCATCCGCATTCTCAAATTCTGCAAAATTCTTCCATTAAATGTACCATGTTCTGGAAAAGCCAAAACGTGTACTCTATCCAATTTTCCATCCATACCCACATATGATATCCTCTTTCCATCATCATAAATGAAGCAGGCTTTTTGGCGGTGGAATAAGATTCCCCTCTCTGGTCAATACTGGCTAGTCTTTCTTAAAGAAATTCTTAATTCTCATCACAAGTGAAATTGTTCTCTTTTCTGTACTATGAATACATAAAACAATAGTCTGCAAAACTCAAGTTTTTCTGTCAGGTTCGACTTGTACTAAATGACCAGTAAAAATCAACCATACAATTTTCCACCTACCAATCCAAAATCAGCTTTTATTCAAACTTGCAATCGAAACCAGCACAATCTCGTAATTTGTCCAATGTCTGTGCGGCTTTTTGTGACGTCAGTATAACTCCTCACAACTGACCCCTCCTTTACAATCTACTCCTGTCTCACAACTACAATTTCCACCAATCCCAGCGCGGCTCTCTGTGATGTCAGTAATACTCCTTACAACTAACCCCTCCATTACAATTTCCTTTCTCGTCACACACCCGCTGCTTTAACCAATCCCAGCGCGTCTCCCAGTGACGTCAGTACAACTCTACCGACTGGCCCTCTTTTCACAAGGTAATACGAAAACTTATTTTCATTTTTAAATTCACATTAAGTTCACATTAATAATAACATAAAAAACATTCTCTACTCTGTCTGTTCCACTAGAACCCAAAGGATAAATTATTTCTCTTACTACGAGTAAAACCTTCCACTTACTCTTCATATACTGCGAGTAATACCTTCCGCTTACTCTTCATCCAAGCTTAGAAGAACCTGTTACTCCTTCAGTGTTACCCTTTCTAGGTGATATAACTCTAAAGTTTCACGAGCGAACCCTTTGCTATCAGTCACTCTCGCTTTCACACAGAAAAATAGTCCCTAATTTAGCACTGGTAGCCCTGAATAGCTCCTCAGTACTTTCTAACAGACGAGTAACCTCACTGCAGTATGGCTTCCATTTACCACCAGCTATTCTTTTCCCGGGAATTTCCAGACAATATAAAACAAGACATTAACAGGTGTGTTAAAACATATATCAATAATCAATAAAATCAATGTTTATCACCAAACTAGTCAATAATAACCATAGCTCTGCGACCAGAAAAACTGATCCAGCGGTAAACCAGCCTCAGATGCTCTAATACCTCATTCTCACCTTGGGCCCATCAACACACACATTTACACAGGCCAGTTTAATCCACTGGGGTCAATTTTATAATTGTCTGTCTGAGATTTTCTTTTTTTTAGCATTTCTAACCAAATCTGTTACAGATCAAAAAGTTCTTTCCTCTGGTCAATGGACCATTAGTTGAACTAGTTGATGGTGAAATGACATGAAATTTTATCTACTTACTGTACAATGGAAATAACCACAGACTTGGTAAGATTTTAAATGTTTATCTAAATGAAATTCATGTGAGCCAAATTCAAAGTACAGAGCGGTCTTCGTCACCCATGGAAGGAGGAATGATTCAGAACAATAAGACTTTCAGTGACGTTACTTTGGAAAAGAGAGGATAGAGAGAGCAGTACAAATTAAACTCTGCAGAACATTATAGTTAACTAGGATGGTGTGAAACCGAGCCCCTTAGCCAAGGAGTTGGGAAAGGTCCCCCGGGAAAGGACAGGAGACAAAGGCTTCAGAATTCAGGACAAGATTCAGGACAGGATAAGATGACCTCTTCTAGATCCGACGCCTACGTCGCACCCCTCTCAGACACTATCTTCCTCCTCGATTCTTCCGCGATCTTCTTCTAAATGTTTGGCTTAACTTCTAAGACTGCAATAGGATCCTTCTTCTGCATTCGCTCAATACTCCGACAGCATCCCTAGCTCTGCAGCATTCCGGTCTCTCTGTTCTAACTAATTAACTAAACTACCTCAATTAAACCCTTCTAATGTCATGTACCACCTTTAATGTTTTAATATCATAGAACTCCCAATTCTGATTGGACAGGCAAAAGGGATGATCATCACACCATGTCAGGTTTCAGTCAACTTTCTTTAGTTCATTGTCTAGTGATCCCTCCCCTTAATCTTTATTCAAAATTTGTATTTCCACCCGTATTCACAATTTTATCATCATAAAGTATACATCTGGTATTATTTTTCTTCCTTTCACAGGACTTCATGTTGGTTTCCAGGGTATGTTGCTGTTTCTTTTCTTGGATGGCACTCATGGATGTCAGTGCGGCTTCTGTCTCACTCAGACTGCGCATGTGCAGCTATCACATGGGGTATAGACTTTGGACTTCGACAAAGGCCCGAATACGAACTAATAAGAAAGTCAGAAAGAAATATATTAATTCCAAATTAAAATTATTTCACTGTATACCACCTAATTCTACTCTAATCCCATTTACTTTAAAATGCTCTCCCCGCATTGGCAATTAGTAAAATACAATTTCCTGCGTTAGCGGCCATTTTAGATTTCACTCCAGTTACTTATTAATAAGACACGTAAGCTTCTCTTATTCTTGATATTTGAAATGTGGTGCATATTAATTACACAATACATTAATTAGTATGACGTTACGAGTTATATGAGAGGATTGCCTTCGAGCATGTCTCTTTTCTACGAGTCCTTGCTCCATCAGTTCAATGGTGGACCAGAGTTTAAATTTGTACATGCTCTCGAACAAGTATACAGTCACCCTTACTGACACCTTCTACTTAGCTTTCATGGATCTGTCTTCCACGTTTAATCGCGTTAACAGATGCTTTGACAGATAATGATCTTTATTGGTCTCGATAGAGACACTGTTCTGTTTTTAAGGGATCTCCATAGAGACACCAAAGCTGTAGAATGATATTCTAAGGATCTGAAAGTATCCTGTGAGGTTTGTATGCAGAGAGGGGTCCTTCAAGGGTGTATCCTGGCACCTTTTCTTTTTAATTTGTATATTAATAACTTGGAGCAGGCCCTTTTGAACTTAAATACTGACTCCCCTCATGTGGGCAAGCAAAGTTTGCCTGTCCTTCTGTATGCTGATGATGCAGTCCTCATGGCGAAGACAGCAAGGGGTCTACAATGCTTATTGAACTCCTATGTACATTTTAAGGAAGACTTGGACTTGTTGGTCAATAACAGCAAATCATTTATCATGCAGGTCGGCCAGCATACAGCTAAGCCCTGCACCTTTTTAGTGGGGTCTACGCCTGTCCCGAAGACCCACATCTTTTCATACCAAGGGGTGGGGTTTGATGTAGCCCTGAATTGGTGCCCCTTGACAAGTTGAAAGAAAGGGGATTTTGCTAGGGCTATTGCAGCCATTCATAACTTTGCCTCCAGACTAGGAAGAAGACCAATCAGGGCACTTTTGCAGATTTACAAAGGTAAATGTATATCAAAGGTTACCTATGGGAGCGAGATTTTGGGTTATATTGAGCATGACATATTGCAATCTGTTGAAAACACTTTTCTGAGACAGATTCTCTGCTTACCCCAGTGTATTTCATCGTTTATAGCCCACTAAGAACTTGGGATGGCTTTCCTTTCAGATGTACTGGCCTATCGTCCATTGTCATTATGGATGAAAACCTGGATGAAGAAAGGAACCTACCTAAGTAAAGAAATCCTGAGGGATTGTCTTTCAGTATTTGCTGGTTATAGTATATCAGAGAAAGTCCTTCCAGCATGGGAAGGGCTGATCTATTTGAGAATCCAGAGGGAATATGTAGAAGGGATATGTACTGGGTAAAGGAAAACTGCTTCAAAATGTGCACATGGGCCAGGGAAGAAGAGGAGTTGAGGAAGCCCAGTGTTCGTAGGTATTCCCTGTTGAAGACGGTACCATTCACTGAGCCCTATTGGTTTAAAAGTGCACACAACCGCTTTTCACTGACTCAATTTCATCTGGACCTCTTTCATTATCTCTTACCCTGTGGCTGTGACAGAAAGTCTCCACAGAATATGATTCACTTTTTAATGTTTTGTAGTTTTTATGAGGTTCGAAGAAAGTCTTTTATTATTCCTATTCTTAAGAAAGCTGGCTTTAGGCAGATAAGACTGGCTTTTATCATTTTACAACTGCTTTCAAGCAACTCAGCATTACACACTCTTAGCTTTTTAAGGGCTGCAATTAGGCTTAGGTCCAGCTGTGATTAATTTTTATGGTTAAATTTGGGTCACCGTGGTAATATGAAATCGTTTTTACTATGGATCCATCAAAAGTGCTTGCTATTTAACTCTGTATTATGTATTGTTAGTGTTAAATTATTTGATGGGGTCTTTTATAAATGTCTTTGTTTGACTTTTATGGTTTTCTAGTAAAAAACAAATAAAGTTGATGATGATGACTCTCTGGCCTTGATCCTGCCTGACTTCCGTACCGGCCTGCAACAACGTTCTTGCATCGGAAACGCTGGGAGAAGAAAATAAAACAAAGGACAGTTTAAAGCAGGTATTCCGGTATTGTTTTTCCTAGCTCTCTGACCTTAGATGCAACCAACCCAAAAAACAAGATAATTCTATTTTTTATGGCACATTATAGACTCGCACACTGGCAGGGATCTGCCATAAATTAACTCTGATGACTGTAACAGACTCAATCGTCTGTGGCGCTCCAGGACATACAAGCTTGGCACTGATCTGCCTTACAAAAAGACTTACAATTTGCACCATTTGCAGTGCTCATTGCAGGACATATAAAGAGTGTGCCAATAACTCTTGAATACTGAATAATTTAACCTTGATAGAGACTAAAACAGTTGAACACTATTATAACTTCCCACTTATTGGGTTGGGAAGCTGCTATCTTCCTCAAATGTTTAATCGTGTGTGTCACGTGAATGAGTTGAGTGAACAACATGATTCTGCTCTTAGAAGACCAAACCATGGCTTTATTCAAGTCATGATAGATGTGCCTGGCGCTTTGATTCTACCTTTTGGAGTGGCTATGAAAAATGTGACAATTAGAGAACGGACTACTTTGGTGGACAGGCTTCCTACTAACACTAATAGTGATTTTACTCCCATAATAAGGAGATAATAGCTATGCGTGCTATGATGGTGCAATATTTCCCTTGTATTTGATATTTTTCTTGTAGAAGAGGGCTGTTCGCCACATTTTAAGGGTTCAACTATGTTGCACCTTCATCCCAGATAATAGTAAGCCTATTAATACCTACATTACAAATATTTCCAATATTTCCTGTGAGGTCAAGGCTTTTGAAGAGTATGGTTTGTGCGATACTGTTGGATCATAGTGTAGTACGCCTGAAAAGGGATTTGCTAAGATTAGTGAGTGGTTTGACCATGTTGATGGTGTTTTTTTTAACTTGTTTTTATTAATCACTGCTTCCAGTTTATCAATAACAAGGACATGCATGTACATCTTCAACATCTATAGTCATTTTACCTCCAAAGCTGTTAACATGACATCCCACTTTTTTGTTCGTTCTCACTACCCGTGAGTCGAGTTACTGTCGTTTTAAGCTGCAGTACATTTTTGGGTGAATTCGGTACTACATCCTGAAGAAACAATATAATAACAATGATAACCAAAATAGGGAACCTAGATTCCCCCTTATCTAACCCCTTTCTCCCTCCCCTCAACCGCCTTGGTAGCAACAGGCAGGCGGCACTGTACTTCTAATATAGGGAATCTGACGGTGCGCTCATGACTTGTTTATGGTTCATGTGTTCATGGTGCGAGAGGGCATGTGTGGTGGGGTTGCATTAGTTGGTGATGAAATGGGCCCAACGCTCGGTGAACTATGCGTGATCTATGCATGCTCTCATTCTCACTCTCATGTGGACACTTCAATCAACATTTGTCCCAAATCGGCATTCCTCAGCTACCCCCCACTCCTGTAGATCATCCCTTCATTTTTCCCACTTGTGTGGGGCTGGATGTATCCAATGAACCGCTATCCACCATTTCGCCAGGATCAGTCCTAATAACGCAAATTTATAGTGCATCCTAGTCCCCTTCTTGGGTGTCGGGAGCAAGCAAGAGCATTTTATGGAGGTGTCAATTCGCACCGCCGTTGCTGTACTAAGGAACAGCACCACCTGGTTCCAGAACCGTTGTAGGTGCGGATAATCCCAGGTCATGTGCAGGAACGTGGTGTGTCCATGCCACATCGTGGACACTTGGAAGACAACCCTGGGATGAACCATGCTCGTTGCTGTGGGGTCAGGTATGTGCGGTATAGGTAATAAAACTGAATTTGTTTGAGCCATGCATTGCTTGTAGCCTCTGCTACCTCTGCCAAAGCTCTCCTCCGCTCGCCATGTGTCAGTGGGACGCAATGTTACCAATGTACCGGACTCTTTAAGTTCATCAGGAAATGTTGTCCACATCTCTCGCACAGTGTGGGAAATTTTGGGGTACTGTAAAAATTGCCCCAGTGGCACCTGAAACCAGTCCTAGCTTCCTGAAAGCTCATGAACGTACCATTCTGGTATAGATCTCCCACACTCTCACAACCCCCCTCGTACCACTTCGAAATATCCATGACCTCTTGGATAGTCTGAAAACCCTTCAACCGACACAGAGGCAATGCACTAGCATATGGGGCCTTTCGGACCACCAGGGTCACTGCCTGCTCCCAGACCTCCGCAACCCACCGAATTATGTGTGGGCAATTTGTAGGGACCCTAGAGCCCATCATTAGGAACTGCTGTAGTTGTGTAGTTGTGTCCCCTCATTCCATCGTCCTAGTCGGTCCGTCTCGACCGTGCGTTTCCCCATGCACCATTGCACGGCTTATTGCATTAGACCTGACATATAGTATATCCTTAGGTCTGGCAAACCTAAGCACCCCATCCATATCTAGTTTAAGTGTTTCCAATTTGGCTTTGCTATGCTTTCCAGACCACGGAAGTTCGGAGACTGTTCTATGTGTAAAACGTTGATTTAGGGATTTTGCAAAAGGAGTTCTGAAGTACGTAGAGACAGCGAGGCAAAAGCACCATTTTCGATACCACCACTCTCCCCACAACTGACAGTGACAACCTGTTCCAAAACGTTATCGATGTCCGGAGTCCATCGAGGACCCTCCCCATGTTTAATTCAAACTGGGACTCCGGCTGGTGAGCAATCCGCATCCTGAGGTAACGGAAGCAATCGCACTTCCAATCCATGTCAACTACGGGGAGATCGTGAGATGGCCCCCGCGCCAATGTAACAAGCGGGAACAATATAGTTTTCTAGCAGTTGATATGGAGGCCATAGGAAGCCTCAAATGAATTCAGTATACACTGCGCAGCTGGGATCGCCCCTTCCGGCTCATGTTGATGGTGTTGTGCTGAGGCATATTCTAACCCAATTAATCATTGTTCTTTTTTGCTTTCTCAGTCGCATTCTTTTGAATACATTTGTGGTGAAATTTGTTGTAAGGGTTCAAAATATGAGGGTTCATGGAAAGTGTCAGCAACACCTATGAAGAAGAGGAAGAGGGATGAGAATGAACTGGAAAACATAAAGGAGTGAGCCTAAGATGAGATGTAGATCCTGGAAGATTTGAGACGCAAAAGACTGAGAACACTAGAGATTGCATTAGGAATTATTAACCAATGTACTGATGATTTCATTCTCAGGGGGGGATTGATGTAGCTAATTTTTATTACTTAACATTTGCAGATGTTTAGAGTAGTTTTCACACTGAATAAATGTGTTTACTTCTCTTAGCCATCCAAGCCAGAACCAGGCCTCAACCCCATCTTGGACTCCTGCAAGACACTGTGAGATTCGTTTCTGTCTTTCCACACCTAATCAAAACAAATACAATTGAAACTGTTCTCTGCAGCAAATTATGCACACACTGATCTCAGCTTTCCCATAAACTGCCGTTTCCTACTGCTGTGGCATAGGAGACCATTCATAAAACAGTTTGTCATTGTATTTGCGTTTAACAAACGTTGTATTGTCACATGCTCAGCTCTGAGGTAAAAAATGCATCTAATATTTTAATATTTAGAGAATGGTGTTTAGCAGTGCGGCATATATTCTCTATTATATACAGTTGGTTTATTGAAATATGTTGCATATTTTTTGCTGCTCATATTTGCCCATCTAAGACAAAGAAATTGAAGGTGAGCAAGTCGTTGCTTGTCCCGACCCTCAGAGACTGAACCCCTCTAGGCTTGTTTCGCTCATACCCCCGGGAATCGAGACCGCCCGCAATGCTAGCGGCAGTCCCGCACCATCCACTTAGGATGCGCCCGCAACACTGGCGGGCGCATTGTGCATTTGAAACAATGCGGCGGGCGGTGCTGAAAGCACCGCCCGCCACAATGCCACAAAGGCAGGTTGTGCCTTTCAATGCACAACGTGACAGGCACCGTGCGGTGCCTGCCTTGTTGTACATTGAAATGCAGGGGGTACCATAGGTACCCCCCATGTGTAACCCCCATCCCCCAGAGTCCCTGGGGGCCTGCAACGGGCCCTCGCAAGTAAACTCTGCATGCCTTTCCGTGGCGGCAATGCTGCCACGGAAAAGCATGTTTCCGCCCCCATTGTAATATGGCTGGCGGTGTCTAACAGACACCACCACCATATTGAACCCTTTTCGCGGACCCCCCAGCCATCGTAATATGGCGGGCGGTCTTTGCAGCATGGATGGCTGGCGGATCGCCTACGCCGGGCCGGCGGCGACTACCGCCGGCCCGGAGGGGGCGATCCGCCCGCCATCCTAATGGGGTCCTTAGAATTATCTTTGGGATTTTTTCTGAGGCTGATTTTATGTCAGACCTTCTGCTGCATTTGGTTGAGCCTTACGCGAATTCCCTGTCATGATTTTGCCTGCATTGAGACTAAGCTTATTTTTGCTTTTTGTGGTGCCTTATACATTTTTTATGAAACCTTCATGGTTTCTAATTTGCTGCTGACTTACTAGAGCCCTCACGTCTCCTCGTGTTGATTATTTCATGTGACGTGGTGTCACTTTGGACCCCATTGCCTCATGTCCTACTAAAGTTAACACCACCCGATCCTGGCAAGATGCTTTATCTACTATCATACCAGATCCCAAAGCCAGCGACAGCCCCAGCATGCGCTTAAAATGATGATACCAACAATGTCAGCTTTTTTATGGAGGAGGCGGAGGCTCTTATGATGCACAACAGGTGTGCTGTGGTGTGTTAATGTGAAATTACCTGCACCCTGACCTCAGCAGGCTCTACACACAATTACTTCTCAATTTCTCTCAACTTTCGTATAGATTCCTGCAAGTTGCAGGGCCAAGATGTTAGACACCTCATAATGAATCAATAATTCTATGTTTCTAGAGTTGCAGAGTCTCCATGATGCTTTCCTTGATTTAAAGAGTTGCAGTTTTTGTAAAGTGCTTGCTTAGCCATATGGCGACTTCGGTGTGCTATAGGTAAAGGTACAAATAGTAGAGGAAAGACTGGTTCCTGGAAGTCACGTCCATAGAATTCAAGTGAGGGGTAAGTCCAAGGTCGGACTGGCCTATAAAGCAATCAGGCAGTTCCTGATGGTCTGCTCCGTCAGCTCATTATGTGGCTGGTTTTTTGTCTGTTTGTAGACATGTTTCATGGTCTGGTGAGAACGTTTTTACTGTTGAGTTCCATGATATTAAAACTAACATTGCCTGCAGCAAGCTCAAAATCCATGCAGCCTCCCATACTTTGCAAAACACTTATATATCTTGCCTTTATATGTTCAGAATCAGTGGTTAATTTGTGCCGGTGGTTTGTGCTGCTCGGCACCGGCACTTAATTGTCAGCAGCGGCTGTAATGACAGCCCATCACATGGTGGAGCTGTCTTTTTAATTTGGAGCTGAGCACAACAGCTGAGTTTATTAAGTGAATAGACATTAAAAATGAGCAATAACAGCCTCTCATGCCATTATTACAGTTTTGTGTGGCCTGAGATGGTCTGACTTGTCACACTTGCAGGAGTGTGATGGTTAGGTGTTATGTTGGTACTGCCATTGGTAGCACTGGCAGGATGTGGGTGGTGCAGGCTGCCGCGGCCTTCCACAAGGGCCCTGGCACTTGATTGTTTACAAATTAAGCTGTGGAGCTGTCTCAATTTGACAAGAAGGGCCACTTTTATAGCTTTCATAATTGACCGATGGGTACCACTTTTATTTTGGTGCCTGGGCCTATTTTCTATCCCAGTCCGAGCCTGTGTATGTCCAGCCCTCTCCAGACTTAGATTTAGCCGGTTTCGTGGTGAAATAGACAAAGTATTCTGCAGGGTGCACATCCCGAGTCCGTGGCATCCTCCTGGCATTAGTATTTTCCGGGTGTACAATTTGCAGCTGGATTTTCCCCCAAAGCATAACGAGGACCCAACCCATGGAACATGTGTACCCATCCCTTGGTGTCTGTAATAGTGTATGTGATAGTTAATCTGTAAAGTGATCAATATTACATTCATATCCATTTGTTTTACAGGTAGCAATAAAGTGGTGATTGTGGCTTTTCACCCAGTCGGCTGACCCACGCCTCTTGGAGTTTGGCTGATGTCACGAATGGAAGGCACAGGTGAATTGTCAATGAACTCAGTTTAATGGTTGCTGTTCCAGGACCTCAGTTGCACAGAACATGAAAACAGTACAAAAGGAGATTGAGCACAACCTTTCTCCCTGTTGCGAAACCACATGATGCAAACTTCAGCAAAAAGCATTGAAGGGCGAGCAATCCTCTTGCAGCATTTTTATCCATAGAAGGTGTATTTTTTCAAATAGTAGCATAGAAAATAAGGTGTACATCCACTGCGTTGTAATCCTTTTATGTTATTGTATGTTATTTTGCACTATGTTATGTTTTGTCATGCCGTGTTATAGAAATTTGGATAACTTAAGTCTGTTTGCTGTTGACAAAACAATGGGGCATAGTTACAAGGCGTTCACGCCACTAAAACG
The DNA here is from genome assembly GCF_964204655.1 of Triturus cristatus. Taxonomy (NCBI): domain Eukaryota; kingdom Metazoa; phylum Chordata; class Amphibia; order Caudata; family Salamandridae; genus Triturus; species Triturus cristatus. The sequence goes on along the minus strand of NC_140586.1, from coordinate 780,734,094 downwards.
CCACTTTTTTCTATGTTCTGGTGGCGTTAAGTCCTTTGCCTCATTTACAAGGTGGCTTAACGCAGCCTTGTATATAATGCCCGTATTCATGCAGCATTTACCGTGAAAAGGGGCGTTCAATGGGTGTTGCAGTAGGCGTTCCACCACAACACCCATTGCTATTTGACTCTTCCCAATGTTTACAAGGTATAGAGCAGCGCCAAAAATATTGACAGGAATACCTGGTCTTAAGCAGGCGATACGAGGAGGAAGGTTTAATTTCTCCTCGTATTTTGCTCTTTCCATTCTGCAGCCAGGGCCGGACTGGCCGGAGCAGGCACCGGGCATTTCCCCGATGGGCCGCCAGGGTGGGGGTCAGAAATATCGGCCCCTGTAACAAAATCTTCAGAAACCGGATCTAGCAAACAGCTCGGCCACAACCCCTCCCCCAGTTTGCCAGGGCCAGTTTCAATGTCCAGTCCGAGCCTGTGTGCAGCACAGATAGAAACAGCAAATCACCTGTAAAGATTGTTTATGTGCAGGAAGGTGTCTCTTCCTGCACATAAACAATCATTCCCTGCAGCGCAGGCACCCTTGCAACATGGCGCAAGGGTGCCTGCACTGGCGTTAGGCAGTTTCTTTAGCACCAGCACTAGGGGTAATGCAGGGGTGAGCCGCATTCTTGTAAATACGGCACACCCCTGCGTTTTGAAACTGACAGAACACAATGTTACCAATTTTGGTGTAATACTGCGCTCCGCCCGTTTCTAGTAAATATGCCTCAATGTTTCCGCCCCACTTAGATGAAGGCCATTGATCTGTGCTGTCTGTACAAGGGTTGCAGCTTGCGTCCCTCCTTTTAAAAGATTTACTACTGCCCTTGGTGGGAGTTAATCTCCAACCTTATCCAGGGTGAGAATGTGTCTGACACATAACTGCTATTGCATAATACCCGATACAGTAGGAAAGGAGAGTCACAGCAACCCTTCTCCCAGTTAGGAATGCAGACAAACAGGATCAGCAAAAGAGTGAAACGGGCACGCAGCACTCCTGAAGCATTCCCAGCGAAGGACTACCCGTTGTTCCAATGTAAGAAGGGATGATAAGGTTTGCACCTGCTACCTTTGCAATCCTATTGTGTTATGTTATTTTTTGGAGCTTGTCAGTAAGAAAGCAATGAGTACTACCTACTTAGACACAGACCATTGATTTCTACTCAGTGTGCAAGGGTTGTCATTCATTTCCTCCCTTCTGAAAGATTCACTCCTGAGCTTCACAGGGGGAACAACCTTTACAACACAACTTTTACGACGCACTACCTTTACAACGCATTTTTTACAACGCATAATCCATTACAACGCATGACATTACAACGCATGACACTACAACGCATTTTTAAAAACTACCTTTACAACGCATTCCATTACAACGCATACTACCATTACAACGCATACCATTACAACGCATAATATTACACTACACTATCCAACACTTACCCTACTGTTGCACCCCCTGGAGTTAGAATAGTAATTTTTACCCCTATACTATCCAACACTTACCCTACTGTTGCACCCCCTGGAGTTAGAATAGTAATTTTTACCCCTATACTATCCAACACTTACCCTACTGATGCACCCCCTGGAGTTAGAATAGTAATTTTTACCCCTATACTATCCAACACTTACCCTACTGATGCACCCCCTGGAGTTAGAATAGTAATTTTTACCCCTATACTATCCAACACTTACCCTACTGTTGCACCCCCTGGAGTTAGAATAGTAATTTTTACCCCTATACTATCCAACACTTACCCTACTGTTGCACCCCCTGGAGTTAGAATAGTCATTTTTACCCCTATACTATCCAACACTTACCCTACTGTTGCACCCCCTGGAGTTAGAATAGTAATTTTTACCCCTATTCTATCCAACACTTACCCTACTGTTGCACCCCCTGGAGTTAGAATAGTAATTTTTACCCCTATACTATCCAACACTTACCCTACTGTTGCACCCCCTGGAGTTAGAATAGTAATTTTTACCCCTATACTATCCAACACTTACCCTACTGTTGCACCCCCTGGAGTTAGAATAGTAATTTTTACCCCTATACTATCCAACACTTACCCTACTGTTGCACCCCCTGGAGTTAGAAAAGTAACTTTTACCCCTATACTATCTAATACTTACCTTAAATGTAATTTAATATTATGCGTTGTAATGGTATGCGTTGTAAAGGTAGTATGCGTTGTAATGGAAATGCGTTGTAAAGGTATTTTTTAAAAATGCGTTGTAGTGTCATGCGTTGTAATGTCATGCGTTGTAATGGATTATGCGTTGTAAAAAATGCGTTGTAAGTGCATGCGTTGTAAAAGTGTGCGTTGGAACGTCATACATCCGCTTCACAGGAACAAATCTCTCCATTTGCCTGACAAATAGTAATGAATGTCCGCAAGTCATTTTTCTACTGTGTAAGGCATGTCTGCTCTGCAAAGGTCACTCTCTGACTCCTTGACTATGTGAGTTGGATTTCTGACACATACATTTGCAAACTTATGGTGTAATTTAATGTGTGAGTAAATTACTTTCCATGTACAGGAAGAAAATTCCTGCACTTTACGGCTATTGATATCAGGAGGTGGAAGTCATAGAGACCAGTCATAATCCAGCCCACCACGTCCTCAGACATCACCCTTGTTAACCCCAACGGTAGTCCAGCAAAAATGACCCCAGTCTCACTGACATTCTTGCGTTAGTGAATATATTTCATTCTCAGTCGTATTTATTAGACATCATAAACATGACATATCAAGTAAAACCATTTTCATAGTAATTTACAGCATGTACAGTATTGTTGTTGATGATTTGATACAACTAATACATTAAGATCTCCTACCACATTCTCACATTTCCAAAAACTGTTGCAGTCATGGTTGACCATCCCTCAAGTCCCTATGCGTTCAATTGACTTGTGCCCGGGGAGACAGCCCGCTCCCAGAGCCCAATATAACCTGTCTTTTACAAGGTGAATTCACCTGTTCCCTCAAGTTTTCTAGAAACATACCAGAGCAACCCAATAGTGGTATCCACCTTGGCACCCAAACGGGAGACCGACTTGGGAAACCAGGGCCATGACTTGGTACCCTGGCACAGCCACCATCCTCCCAGCATTCTCAGGGGCATGTAATGGAGTACCCTGTCAGGCTATGGACAATTGCCTTACCATACGTCCTAGGCCCTTCACTAGAGACCTTGGCTCGCGTGCCCCAGATTGAGCCAACGGTTTAAAATCTGCTCCATCTTGAGTTCGCCTGTACTTAGTATTCCTGATGCCAAGGTTCACAACCTGTTTTTGGCCAAACCCATCTCCACCTCCGTCCCAAGCATAGAAGAGGTACACACTCTCGGATTCATGCATGGTGCAGGGAATGGGAGGGTGAGTAAAAACATTATGACCTGCCCAGCTGCCCTGGCCAGCTGCCCAGGCAACCGGTTATCCCTTCAGGTAACCAGCACCTGTGAAAATTGGAAAAATCCGGCCTGCACTTGTCTCCAGCGTCTGTGAGCCTGCAGAGATGCCCTTGGTCCATTTTAATTATTGAGAAAAAGCTGTGGCTTGATTTGCATGAGTGGAATGCTTCATCATGGTATGAATACCAACAATATGGTAAGAAATACCACCATTATTCCAGCATCAACATTCTACCATTCGTCGGCACATCAAACCTTCACTCTCACCCCACCCCCCCACATGCAAACACACATGGATTCATGCATGCATGCATCCTCTTTCAACACAGACACACACAGGCACACACAATGATGTTTTTTTAATAACACAGTTGCACAGTAATGTGCCCCACTGCGGTCCATTCGCTTTTCTTCTGCTTACCTCCCAGTTCACACTTGGCTTCTTCTCCCACCACATGCCAGGCCCTGATTCTGACTTATCTGTGGCTGGCTGTGCAGTTCCTTTACCACAAGCATTGGAAGATTCCAATGCTTGTGGTAAAGGAACTCTATACTTAGCTCCCTTGCAAACCCCGAATAATCGATCCCACTCTGAGTGCAATGCAGCACCTGCCATTGGCTTTTGAGTGGCAGTGTGTAGCCGTCTGCTGGATTCTACAAGCCACATTTGAGCCCCCTCCTCTATCAGAGCGTCCATCCATCAGTGCTCTACAGAACAACACTTGTACAAATCCTAATAATCTTCTTATAAATAGGCTATTTTCCATTTGGTTGTGGGAGGTTAATATATTACATGATTCAGATGGAGAAAAGTACGTGTGATGATTAGTAGCCTCCTGCTCACCTCAAATATTCAAATATGAATTTAATCTTCTCGGGTGGCAACATTGGGGGGCGTTATTACCCCCCCACGATATGGAGGAGTGTTGTACATGAGGATTTGAGTGTATGAGGGAGCCGTGTGAGCTGAGCCGTGTGAGCTGAGAGCCGTGTGAGCTGAGAGCCGTGTGAGCTGAGCCGTGTGAGCTGAGCCGTGTAATGTAAATTGATGTAAATTGATACTTGTATAGCGCACTACTCACCCGCAAGGGTCTCAAGGCGCTTGTACGAATACCGCTGTGGAACCCATCCTGGCTTTCCCTGTGAGGCGTCCACTCCTGGGCACCCCCAAGGTGGAGGCCAGGCATCCTTAGCCTTGGGGGGGTCGTTGTGGAGATTAAGCAAGCTATTGCCCAGAGTTGCAGAGTGGGACTCCATGATTGGAATGGCACCAAGGCGAGAATTATCAGGTCCATGGAATTTTTGAGCCCAAGACCCGCCGAGGCGGGGAATTGAACCCTGGTCCCGGGCTAGATTTCTGCATCAGGGTCTGCCGCTCTAATCATTGAGCCACACGTCTCCACTTCTCCGTGTGAACTAAGCTGTGTGAGCTGAGAGCCGTGTGAGCTGAGCCGTGTGAGCTGGGAGCCGTGTGAGCTGAGCCGTGTGAGCTGGGAGCCGTGTGAGCTGAGCCGTGTGAGCTGAGAGCCGTGTGAGCTGAGAGCCGTGTGAGCTGAGCCGTGTGAGCTGAGCCGTGTGAGCTAAGCCGTGTGAGCTGAGAGCTGTGTGAGCTGAGCCGTGTGAGCTGGGAGCCGTGTGAGCTGAGCCGTGTGAGCTGGGAGCCGTGTGCTGAAGTTCAGCTGTTCTCATCGATCATCGGTCAGCGGTTAGCGTTGCGGGGTGTTAAAGGAGGGTGTTGCAGCCTAGTTTAGTCGCCTTTCTTGTTTTGATTGGTATTGGTAGAGTACAGCCGTGAGAACCGGAAAAGCGGTGAAGTCGCCTGAGCCACCATTCTGTCCGACCCAGAGGCGTAGCTAGAGCTTGTGGCACCCGGGGCTATTCCTCAGATTGCCGCCCCTGGGGAGGGGGGGGGTTGCTGGGGAAAAAGGACGGCGAGCACTTGAAAGAGGTCCGAGAGACACGTAGTATCGCCGCTAATAGTTACCTCGATCATGCAAGTTACATGTACATACATGACACGGTCCAAGGCTACACAGTTGAATACACCAGTGACTGGCAGTACAAAAGAGAACACTCAGACTGCATGATCTATCTGGGGACTCAGAAAAACCGCATGTGACATCCATCAGAGAGCTGCGTGAATAATTACCTGGTAATCCCCTCATCACAATGCAAACATGTTCAGGGATCCATCATCTACAGCTGACATTAAATGACCATTCATCAGTGTCCCCCCATTACAGCAGTGCACTTTGTGATTTGCATGGTACATGTGCTGGAGCAGAGTTTTCTGTTGAAAATTTATCGGGTTTTGAAGCTTCAGTTTGTCTATATGTTGTGGATTAAAAATACTAATTGTAATCCTTAATTATTTGTTTCTGTGTGAAATTCTGATTAATCAACACGAATTAACAAGAGAAATTACACGTGGGAATGCATAAATGTTGCTTAATAATAATGTGCAGGTTTAAATAAATGAATGTTGCTAAGTGTTGTTTGTTTTAAAGCACAAAACGCTTTTGAAATAACGTGTACTAATGCTTTATTGTGTTGCAAAAGGCTAGATAATTACATACACATAAGGGTATTAGTGGGGTTAACACTGTTTAATCACTATGCTGTAGTAACGTTGTTTTTGTCTCTTTTAATTAAGATGGTCTGTTTTGGCCTGTGATAAAATGGCTGCCGTTTAAAGCCTGTGCTCGAGTGATCGAATTTTGATGAGAGGGCCTTGCTGAACATGGTCGAGAGTCATCTGACCACAGTCTTCGCCTGGTTTAAAAGTTTTCCGTGAGGACAGCAGTTCTGGGCGTGAGTCCAAGTAACCTTGGAGGACAAGGGAGCCACAATGAACTTTGTGATTACAATGGTGGTTCCGAGGAAATGTGTATGCGAAAGAAACATTTGCAAAACTCGAGTTTCCTTCTTCCGTCTTTTTATTTTTGTGATTTTTCTGAGCGGAGATTTTTCCAAATGTAGCAATGCTACATCCTTTCCTGCTCGCTTTGCTCAGCGGTTCAGCGGATATTAAAATATTCTATGTTGCTTTATTTTGTAAAATTTCCTAAAAGTATTGTTAGACTAGAGAGGGTCTAAGACCACTTCTTCCCAAACCTGCGTTGGTGAGGATCGATGCTGTGAGGACGGCGACTCGGGAGACTTCTACTGAGAGACCTGTCCTGACCCATTTATGACATTTAGCTAGAATAGGTAATTATGAGAATAATGATTTTGCTTTGATTGAATTTCTTTGAACTAATTTTAGATAAAGTATCATTATTTTAAATACAGTGTTGGTGGTTATTTCTTGTCAATTATTGAGTACTCTATTGTGGTTATTATTGTTTATATCATGACTCAAGACAATGTCAATTTGGTCTTATCGACCTTAGTGTAGATGCAGGGTGTTTAGAAGGTTTCTTTCCACAGGTTCAGTGCTGATAGAGTAATCGAGCGTATGTTAGTGAAATGGGCCCCAGTGTATGGTGAGTGTATGTGCGTGTATCTGTGAAATTACTCTATCCGTGGAAGTAGGGAGAATTTATATGCCCTGATCTGCACCAATTTCCTGGTAGCAGAATTTGATGGTTTTGATTGTTGTTTTGATCTGATTAGATTGCTTGTACATTGGCTTTTTTGATTCATTGATTATTGATTAATGTTGGTATATGTACTAATACTATATGTTGGAGTTGTCGGATTGAGTTATATGTAGTGCTTCTGGAATTTGGGAGCTGGTAGCAGTTCCGTAGTAGGGCAGAGGGAAGTATATACTGCTCTCGGGAAAGACGGGATTGTTGGTCCTGTACGTATGCAGGAAAAACGTGTGACAATTGAAGTTGCGCGTCACATTGTCCGGGTTCGGAATCAGTGACATTGTCATATGTTACTATTAGAAATATATTTCTGGTATAAAAGGAGTGTGTATGGTAGCGAAGGTTATCTGTGAAACTCTGGTCTTAAGTCCCAGGGATCCGTAAGGTTCACCGTTAAAGCTTATCGCGGGAGAAGTAATAGGTATTCTCTGAGCTTGTTTGAAGGACTGGGCAGAGGTAAGCTGCTTGGTTAACGTGTGTTATAATTCTGTAGCGGGACAGATTGTTCGCTGTTCTCGGGAAGGATTTTGTGTGTATGTACTACATTCTCTTGTATGAATGTGCGTGAATGTATGAGCATTTAATTGATTGTAAGGCTCTTTGGAGCAGTCCTAGAGGAAACAGTTAATGAATGCATGATAGAAGGGCAGAGTAGAGGGATGTGCTACTGTGTCAACGAGAGTATTAATTCCGTACTGGAGTAGAAGTGAGTGCTGTTTCAGGGAAAAGACGGGATTCTTGTGAAAAAGATTTTCTTTACTATTCTGTGGTTAGCGAAGCAGACATTGGAGATGTTTATATGTTGTAACTAATAGATTTTGTAGAATTTGACACGAAGTCTACTGAGAAGGTTTTGTAAAGGAGGGGTAGACGAGTGACAGGAGCAAGAGAGACTGCAGCGACTGCTGACGTCAAACAGACCCCGCTCTGATTGGATATTGGATCAGTACAGTGCTCGCGCTGGGATTGGTGCGTTGGTGTGAGCCGCGCAAGGATTGGAAGGGGTACAAGGTGACGTAGACGCTCCAGGATTGGTGCGTTGGTGTGAGTCGCGCTGTTATTGGATAAAATATTGTACTGTACAGTTGTATTACGGAAGGGATTAGAAAGTTTTGGTAAAAGTTAAAATGTATTACCAAGAAGAGAAAAAGAAAAAATCATTGTTTGGGAAAATAAAACGATGGTTTGACAAGGATAAAGATGTTAAAACAAGAGAAGGTGAATTGTTACCTCCAACGAAAACGCCTGCATCCTTCATGGTTGCGAGATATGGGTATCATACCTGTATATGGTTGGAGAATTGGGCTAGGTATACTAAGGAAGATGGTGTCCTAGCATTCCCAGAACATGGTTCATTTAATCTGGCCGTGTTGAGAAATTTACGGGAGAAAATGATGTGTCTAGAGCCTAGACCTAGGCCGACACAGTTTGAGGCTTTGGTGGAATGGGAAGAGGAAGTACATGAGCGAGAAAAACAGAGGTCTGGAGGCAACTACAGATACATGTTTGGGAGGAAACATGATCGTGAAACTCATCATGATCGAATGAAGAGATGGCGAGATGCTAGTATGTCAGAGGGATTATATCCTATGAGAACAGTTGACGAGAGGGAAGAAAGGAAGGGTGTGGAAAGGGTTCCTGAGGCAGAAGTGAAAAGATATGGAGTTAATGAGTATGAGGATGAGGTCTTGAATGACATGATTTACAAGAGACCACCTCCATATAGACCAGAACCAGAAGAGAGCACACCAGTTGTTTCTCCTATAAGAGATACATTGCGTATCATTGAGACAGAAATTGTGACACCTGAGTTAAGAAGTGGTAATCCTTTCAGGGAAAAAGAGAGAGAGAATCAATGTGGTGACGAGAATACGAGAGAATTAGCCAGAACTACATCAGAGCTGACTGAAAAGATTAGAGAGCTGACAAAGAATCTAGAAGCTGTTACGGTACCTGTAACCATAGGTCCGGTTATGCCTATTTTTGAAAAGCAGAGGACGAGTGAAAATGGTTTAGCGGTTCCATATGTTGGGAATAAGATAACAAGTTTGGCTGGTCCCTCAGGAGACTCAGGAAGAAGGACAGAAAGTAGTGATCTGAGACAATCCAGACATGACACATGTAGTGAAGGATTAGAAGTGCAGTCTAATTCGAGATTGGATGCTAGTGATGCTAGTTGTTCAGGGATGCCAATTTTAGAACCACAGAAGAAAGTGGTTCCAGTGAAAAGAACTACTGAGATAACAGCTGAAGATTTGAATGATTGGATGAGAGTCCTTCAAAAGAGGGATAAAGATTCACAGGCAGTTGATGTGGCCAGGTTACGTGTAGAATTAGAAGAGCTTGTTGCAGGGACAATTCCTACAGACATTCTAAAAAACCATCATGATGGAGAATTATTATTTATGTGTAAAAACATCACCTGGAGAGCAAAAAATACACATGACAGGTTAAGAGCAATAGCGAATGAGCAAGGAGTTGACATTGATAAGGTGAAAGCTTTGCAGAAGTTTTACAGGATGGATTTCACGGACAAAGATATTGAAAATCTGAATGGTGCTGGTAGAACAGGACAGATTAAGGAAATGATTGCGTTGTTGCGGAAATGGGGTGATGTTGAAAAATGGAAGGATAGGTGGTATAAGAAAAGGGAAGAATCAGTGGATAGGACTTACTCAGCATTTCCTGTGAGAGAAAAATAGAAAGCAGTGGATGCTTATCCCATGAGAGAAATACCTGGAGGAGGATATGTACATGTTCCATGGACCAGACAGGATATTTTATCATTTACGAATGATTTCCCTCGACTGAGAGAAAAGCCCGTCGAGTGGTATAGGCAGGTAGACAGGTTTGTGAAATTGTCAAAAGTGCTGTGGATTGACCTGAATAGTCTGTTTGATATAATTGTTCCAGCAGACTTGTGGGCTGAGTGTAAAATAGTTGTAAGTTGGCCTACAGAGGAATATCCAAGAGATCAGAGAACAGGAGCACCAGATCCAGAGGTAATGAGGAAGTATGATCAGGTGATTGTATACCTGAAGAGTAAAGTTCCTCCGAAAGAGACAGACTGGGTTAAAATAGATCGAACACATCAGGAAGCAAAAGAATCAGTTCATGCTTTTTATGAAAGGCTGATACTGGCTTTTAAACAGTTCAGTGGGGATGAGCACCTGTTTGACAAAGATTTGAGTCATTTTGTATACAGATTTGTATATGGCCTGAGACCTGAGATTAGTGAGAGAATTTGTGAGCATACAGTGGACTGGCAGAGTAAGAAAATAGATGAGATTCTGAGACATGCAAAGTACTTCAGTGATGAAATTGAAGCAAAACAGAGAAAGCTGAAAGAAAAGGCAATGTGGGCACAAGTGAAGGTTGCGGAAAGACAAGAAGCACAGATGGTGGAACAGGCAAATAATCCAGGGAATAGGTCCAGATATGTGGGGAAAGGAAAGGGGAATTTAGAGGATGCGAAAAAGAAGTTCCCTTGTCACAACTGTGGCCAACTGGGACATTGGAGATCTGAATGTACCAATCCACCATTAGCGAATAATGAGAGTAAATCATTAAATCAACAGGTGCAGAACGAGGGGAATAATCAACAGCAGCAACAACAGAAGGTTGTGAGACAGCAGAGCCAAGAGCCAAAACCGCCTTTGCCGCAGAATAGAGGGTCACAAAAGTACAATCAGGATTCGGGATTCTACAATGAGGAACAGGTAAACAAACCAAGGCGTTCTAACCAGGTACAACAATATTTGTTAAAGAATGAAGGGAGTGAGTCTGAAGGTGATTATTGACGGTGTTGAGGAGAGGAGGAAGAGTGCATACTTGGTGCAACTCTAGAAATAGACCAGGCAGGACCATTTGTGGATGGGAAAATAAATGAAGAAAGTGTTACTTTTTTAGTAGACACAGGTGCGACAAGATCAACTGTCAGGTCAGCAGATGTTAGAAATCTTCCTCTCTCGGATGAAGCAATCCAAGTAGTTGGTGTAGCAAATCCACAAATCAAGACACGTCTTACTGAGCCAGTAAGGGTGAGAATAGGGAAATTTTCAGACATGCACAGATTCGTAGTCTGTGACACTAGTCCAGTGAACTTGTTAGGCAGGGACCTGCTATGTAAAATGAATTGTACAATTTTTTGTACGCCGGATGGAATAGCTTTTGGAACACCAGATGAGGATGTTTTGTACCGAATGACTCTAGATAATAGAGAGAGTGAGATGGTTGGTGCATATGCTGTGTTTAATCCGGAGGATTTGCCTCAAGAGCTGAGAGACACAGTGAAAAGGACAGTTTGGGATTTTACTGGAGAGGATGTGGGATTGATGAATAATGTAGATCCTCTGAAAATTTCAGTGAAAGAAGGAATTACTTATCCTAACATTCCTCAGTACAAAATGACACCAGAAATAATTGAAGGAATAACTCCTATTATTGAGAAAATGATTCAGCAAGGAGTTTTGAGAGAACTACTAAGTAGCCCGTGTAACTCACCGATAATGGGGCTAAAGAAGCCTAATGGGAAGTTCAGAATTGTACAGGATTTGAGAAAAGTTAACAAAATTGTGGTGGCATGTTGTCCAATTGTGCCAAATCCGTCAGTGATTTTGTATCAGATTCCACATGATGCTGAGTGGTACACAGTGATTGATTTGTGTCATGCTTTCTTTTCAATTCCATTGCATCATGACAGCCAGCCGATTTTTGCATTTAGGTTTGGCCAGCGTATTTTAGCATGGTGTCGTATCCCACAGGGGTATACAGAGAGTCCTTCGATATTCAATCAGTTATTGAAAAAGTCATTGGAGAGTTTGATCATGCCTGAAAACTCGGTGCTAGTGCAGTATATTGATGACCTACTTGTGGCATCAAAGACACGTGAAGCTTGTGAAGTAGATACCATAGCTTTACTGAATCATCTGGCAGATGGAGGGTTGAAAGTATCTCCAGCCAAATTGCAATTTTGCAAGAAAGAAGTGCATTATCTTGGACACAATATTGAAAAAGGTCTGAGAAAGGTGACAGATGACAGGATCAAAATTATCAGGGGAATGAAGGCCCCAAGGACCCAGAGAGAAGTGAGGATGTTTCTGGGGATGGTGGGCTATTGTCGTCAGTGGATTAGTAACTTCTCTCTGATAGCAAGACCATTGATTAAGCTGACAAAGAGTGAGGTAAAAGACCCATTGGAACTAGATGGAGAACAAATGGCAGCATTTGAGGAGCTGAAGAGCAGAATGTGTGAAGCTCCTGCTTTGGGTATGCCAGACTATGAAAAAGAGTTTGAGTTGTACTGCAGTGAGAGAAATGGATGTGCACTTTCAGTGTTTATTCAGAAGCATGGACAACTGAGGAGGCCTATTGCGTACTTCTCATCGACACTTGACCCTGTAGCTGTGGGTTTACCAGGTTGTCTGAAATCTGTAGCTGCAACATGCAGAAGTCTGGAACAGAGTGAGGGAATCATAATGGGATATCCTGTAAGGGTATTTGTACCTCATAATGTGGCAATTCTTTTGACAAGAAGCAGAACTCAGTACATGTCACATAGTCGGCTGACTAAATATGAGAAAGTCATACTGGGAGCATCAAATGTGACTCTTGAGAGATGTGTGAATGTGAATCCAGCAACATTGTTACCAGATATTGAAAATGTGGGTGTGAAGACAGAAGATGATCACAATTGTTTGGATGTGCTGGATTACTGTACGAAACCGAGACTAGACATAAGAGATCTTCCATTGCTTGAGAGTGATCATGTGCTGTTTGTGGATGGATCATGTCTGAGGAATGATGAGGGTGTGCTGAGTGCAGCATATGCAGTGTGCAAGGTTTCAGAAGTGATGGAAGCTTCACCATTGAAAGGAGTGAAATCTGCACAAGTTGCTGAATTGGTGGCATTGACAAAAGCTTGCAAAATTGGAGAGAATCTGAGAGTGACTGTAATGTTATGTTATGTTATAGGTTTGTTGAGCGCGTCAGCTGCCCCAGCAACGGGGCGTCCCGGCGCTAAGAACCATAGCACAACCTACTGGGGGGGAGGGTAGGGAGAGTAGAGACTACATGAAAGGGAAGAGGTGAGTTTTAATTGCTTTGCGAAAAGCGGACAGATTGTCAAGGCGGCGGATGTGGAGGGGCAGGGAATATGTAATTTTGCTCCCAAAAGTCTGAAGGAGCGACCCCCGATACGGCAGAGCTTCGTGCGGGGGACCACTACTAAGTGTTGGCCCATGGAACGAAGATTTCGTTACTGATAGTCAGTATGGATTTGGAGTTGTGCATGATTTTGGCCAGCTTTGGCTGCAGAGAGGTTTCTTGACGTCGAGTGGGACTCCAATAAAGAACGCTGAAGTGATTGGAAAATTACTTGAGGCGATACAGCTGCCTAAAGAATTAGCAGTTGTGAAATGTGCTGCTCATGGACAAGGAGATGATTTTGTAACACTTGGAAACAGGTTTGCAAATGACATTGCACAGTATTGTGCGAAAAATAATCACTCGATTAATAGGGAACGAGAAGGGGAAATGTCTTTTTGTTCTGTGATGTTTACTAATGTCCTAGAAACGTGGGATGAAGTGAAACAGTTGCAGGATGAGGCAGGAAAGGAAGAAAAGAAAGATTGGATCAAGGCAGGTTGTGCCCCAAGAGAAACAGATCATGTTTGGGTCTATAGAGATGGTAGACCAGTCATGCCTAACTCTATGTTGTCAACAATGGCAAGGATGTATCATGGCCAGGGACATTTGGGAAGGGATGCGATGATCAGGTCTTTTAAACAGACTTGGTACAATGCAAAGTTCAGGACGATTGCAGAGAGCATTTGTCAAAGATGTTTGATTTGTCAGCAATTTAACACTGGGAAAAAGACAGTGGTGAGTCTGGGAACGATAGGCAGAGAAGGTGGTCCTTTCACGAGAATGCAGATTGATTTCATTGAAATGCCACAGGTGAACAGATTGAGGTATGTTTTAGTGGTAGTCTGCTTGTTCTCAAGATGGGTGGAGGCCTATCCGACTAGGAGAAATGATGGAATAACAGTGGCAAAGTTACTGTTAAGAGAGTTGATTCCCAGGTACGGATTTCCAGTAACGATTGAGTCTGATAGAGGTGGACACTTCTATAATGAGCTCATGAGTTTAATTTGTGAAGCATTGAGCATACAGCAGAAGCTACATTGTGCATACAGGCCAGAGGCTTCTGGCGTGGTTGAGCAGATGAATGGCACAATCAAGAACAGGATTGGTAAGATGTGTTTAGCCACTGGAATGAAATGGCCTGATGTCTTGCCTCTAGTGTTAATGACTATTAGATCTACTCCAGACAGAACTACTGGTTTGAGTCCACATGAGATTTTGATGGGACGTGCAATGCGTCATGCATTTGTACCTGTCAATAAGTTGATGACAATAACTGATGACATGATTTTGGATTACTGTAAAGGCCTGGCTGACGCAGTTCATTCTGTGTTTCACCAGGTTGGAGAAGACGCTACCACACTTGAGAAGAAGCAAGCTCATGATCTGAGTCCAGGGGACTGGGTGAGGATTAAAGTGCACAGAAGAAGAAATTGCTTGGTTCCAAGGTGGGGAAGGCCAAGACAAGTCATTCTGACTACGACAACTGCAGTGAAGTGTGCTGGTGTGAAAAACTGGGTACATGCAAGTCATACTCTGAGAGTTCCAAACCCAAAAGATGGGACTGGTAAGGAGTATTTTGAAGAGTCAGATTCCAGTGATGATGAGGAAACAGAACCAGTGAGGAAAAATCGAAATTCTGAAAGAGAATCAGAAGAGGCTTCAAGAGAACCATTGAGAGTCTCAGAAGGGAGATCAGATTCTGTAAGAGAGCCTGAAGTTCCAACAAGCAGTGGAGGAAAAGGAAGAGAAAAGAGCAGTTCCACAGAAACTACTCCTGAATCAGAAGAGGAGAAGGTTGAAAAACCACTTGAGATTATACCTGAAGAAGTAGGGTTAGAAGAAGATAGAGAGGGACAGATTGCGGAAGACCCCCGAGGAGGTGTAGGGAACATTCCTGATAAGCTAGGTGAAGGGACAAGTAGACAGCAAGAAGATTGCGTGTCGGAGACCCGAGGAGGGACAGAAATAGGGAAGTCTCAAACAGTGGTGAAAAAGACTGTGGAGCGAAAGAAAATTGCTGAAGAACAAGAGGCATTTGAAACAGAATCAGATGAAAGTGAAAATGAGAAATCAGAGGGTCGAGTTCTGAGAAAAAGAACTTGGATTGGAGAAAGAAATAATAAAGAAATAAAACCGAAAAAGGTTATAAGAGGAGATCTTTGGCCTAACAACAAAATAAAGAAGCTGAGATACAGACTGATACGAGCAAATACCTCGAAAGCTGAACAAGTGAATGAGGTATCGAGTCAGAATCCAGCAAAAGGTGAAAAACGAAAAGAGTCGAGAGAACCAGAGGAGATCAAAAGGATAAGAAAACCTAACCAGAAGTATAGGTCGCCGGAATGGACGTACGTGGCACTGTCTGAAGGTGAAGAGGCAGAAAGTCAGGGAAATCCAGAGGAGACCGTACGTGAAGTGGTTGAGGAAGATACAGGTGAAATCCTGAAAGTAATCTTGACTGATATTGGAGAAAAGTCGGATACTGAGGATGATGTTGGAGATCTAATACAATTTGATGTTGAAGAACGTGAAGTGAAGAGTGATGAGTATCCAAATTGAGTGAACAGAAGAAATCACTTGGAGAAAAGTGAAAAGGAGAAAGTCTGAAAATTAGTTGTTTGAAGTAATCCAGAGTTCTAGAAATTCCAGTAGTGGAGTAGTAGAGGCTAAGTCAAAAGACAAGGTCAAAGTAGTAAAATGGCTAACATAGAGAATAACCAAAGTAGATGTGCCTTCCTAAGAAGATGGTGTAGAATGTGCTGCTGTGTACTGGATTATTAATGCTACTATGGGGTGTATTAGCTTTATTAGTTACTTTTAGAGTTACAATAGGTACATTTGAGATACATGCAGAGAATGTGACTAATGTAGAGAACAGTTCACAAAAGGTAGTTCCAACTAGAATTAGTAATACTTACATACATAAAGATAGGTCAATTAATGATTTTTCAAGTAATGTTTTTTCAAAATTGTTGTATGAATATGTGAAGACAATGGAAGTTAGGGATTGCTACGTATGTATGCAGTTACCTGCATCTGTTTCAGAGGGTGTTACTTATCACCATTTACCAGCTACGTATGGAATGTCATGTAGTGTATTAAGTAGTGTTTTTTATTTGTTAGGGAAAATAGATTATGTGATGTCTAACAAAGATAACATTTTTGGGCAATTGCCTATGAACAAAGAGCTGAATCCAGCTAAAGAAGCTAATATTTTTGGTGAGATTTTTATTGAAAAAGAAGAATTAACATTAGATTACATTTTTAAGAACAATTTAACTTGCAGTTTGAAAGAAGAGGAGAAAGCTTTCCTAAACATGGTGGAGGAAAGGAGAATGAGCATGCATGAAAAGGCAGGGAAATACAAAGTGAGTGAGACAATTTGGGACATTGAGATGGGAAAAGAATTGAGAAATGGGGCTAGTCCAACTTTAGCTCTAGATGCACCACAGAAAGGTAAGCTATGCATTACAAGAAAGAAATCCCAATATGATACATATTTTGTTGGGACTAGTGAGTGTCATGATACATACTTCATTGCAACAGGATGGGGCTTCAAGGGAGGAGAAGATCCAGTTTTCCCAGGAGTGTATTATGTTTGTGGGAACAAGGCTTATTACAGATTGCCTGACCATTGGTATGGCACGTGTTACGTGGGCCTGGTCTTTCCAAAGATCTTTCATATAGATAGAATAGAAGATGTAGAACATATTAATTTACTAACACGTTTTAAGAGAGAAACTTGGTCTGAAATTGTAGGTGATATTTTTGGAGCTTTAATTCCAGCAGTGGGAATTTCTTTGAATGCTTATGGAATAAGGAAACTGTCAACAGTGGTGGATCGCTTATTGACAAATACCGCTGGAGGGTTTCTTTTGGTGAATACGGAGATGATTGCCATGTCTATGCAAAATCGACTTGCCCTTGATATTCTATTGGCCAAGGAGGGTGGAGTCTGTGGAATGCTGAAAGTTCAACATTGTTGCACTTACATTCCTGATGAAAGCAAAGACCTGAAGGTCTATATCAAAAATATTACTGATTTGCATGAAGAATTAGTACCACTGGAAGCTGAGAGTATTTGGACCAAAATAGCTAATAAAATAGTTGCTGTTAAGAGTTTTATTGCAAAAATAGGTAGTACTATTATAGGTAAGATATTGTTTCCTTTGACTTGTATAATTGTTGCTTTATTAATACTAAGATTGGTGTGTTTGTGTTGTAAAAACAGGGGAGGGAAAAAGAAATTAATCAAAAGAAATATTGAAAAGAGAAATAAGAGGTCAAAAAGAGATCCACAAGAAATAGAATTAGAAGAATTGAGGGAGAGTGTTTACTTGGAAACGAAGAGAGATGATGAAAGGGAGTCTGGTGTGTAGTGTTGTGAAAGAGAAAAAAGACATTTCCAATTTCTCCTAAAATGGGATTAAATTTACAAAATTTTTTTTTTTTTGGGTTGTTTATTTGGTGATAATATCACCAAAGGGGGGATTGCTGGAGCAGAGTTTTCTGTTGAAAATGTATCGGGTTTTGAAGCTTCAGTTTGTCTATATGTTGTGGATTAAAAATACTAATTGTAATCCTTAATTATTTGTTTCTGTGTGAAATTCTGATTAATCAACACGAATTAACAAGAGAAATTACACGTGGGAATGCATAAATGTTGCTTAATAATAATGTGCAGGTTTAATTAAATGAATGTTGCTAAGTGTTGTTTGTTTTAAAGCACAAAACGCTTTTGAAATAACGTGTACTAATGCTTTATTGTGTTGCAAAAGGCTAGATAATTACATACACATAAGGGTATTAGTGGGGTTAACACTGTTTAATCACTATGCTGTAGTAACGTTGTTTTTGTCTCTTTTAATTAAGATGGTCTGTTTTGGCCTGTGATAAAATGGCTGCCGTTTAAAGCCTGTGCTCGAGTGATCGAATTTTGATGAGAGGGCCTTGCTGAACATGGTCGAGAGTCATCTGACCACAGTCTTCGCCTGGTTTAAAAGTTTTCCGTGAGGACAGCAGTTCTGGGCGTGAGTCCAAGTAACCTTGGAGGACAAGGGAGCCACAATGAACTTTGTGATTACAATGGTGGTTCCGAGGAAATGTGTATGCGAAAGAAACATTTGCAAAACTCGAGTTTCCTTCTTCCGTCTTTTCATTTTTTTGTGATTTTTCTGAGCGGAGATTTTTCCAAATGTAGCAATGCTACATCCTTTCCTGCTCGCTTTGCTCAGCGGTTCAGCGGATATTAAAATATTCTATGTTGCTTTATTTTGTAAAATTTCCTACAAGTATTGTTAGACTAGAGAGGGTCTAAGACCACTTCTTCCCAAACCTGCGTTGGTGAGGATCGATGCTGTGAGGACGGCGACTCGGGAGACTTCTACTGAGAGACCTGTCCTGACCCATTTATGACATTTAGTTAGAATAGGTAATTATGAGAATAATGATTTTGCTTTGATTGAATTTCTTTGAACTAATTTTAGATAAAGTATCATTATTTTAAATACAGTGTTGGTGGTTATTTCTTGTCAAATATTGAGTACTCTATTGTGGTTATTATTGTTTATATCATGACTCAAGACAATGTCAATTTGGTCTTATCGACCTTAGTGTAGATGCAGGGTGTTTAGAAGGTTTCTTTCCACAGGTTCAGTGCTGATAGAGTAATCGAGCGTATGTTAGTGAAATGGGCCCCAGTGTAAGGTGAGTGTATGTGCGTGTATCTGTGAAATTACTCTATCCGTGGAAGTAGGGAGAATTTATATGCCCTGATCTGCACCACATGTTCTTTGCAGCAGGCACATTAACCCTCTGTGCTACCTTTCCAGGAGTCAACCCTTCCACTAGACAAAACTCCGATCTCTCTCTATGAAGAACATTAATCACCGAAGTTATCATGACATTTGATTGTTTCTGAAAATTGCTGGAGGCCAGGAATGAGGCAGCAAGGTTTTTTTAAACCATAATATACTTGCAAACACTACGCACCCACCCGAAATAGGTACCCAGTGCGGTCACATAGTTCGCATCGCCCTAACCTGCTCAAGGTTCATGTGACCTCAGTGACAGAGTCACAGCGACTAGATCACTGTTGCTCTAGGGTGTGCTGCTTTGTAGGCCTGCCCGCAAGACTGGAGATGTACTTCGGTATGGATTGTGGTGGACAGGCCTTCAAGGTTAACCCACAATTGACACCACTAGGGTACACCTGCTTGTGCTAAGACATCAAGTCTTCTAAGGTCTAGTGGGGCTTTCTAAGGTCTAGCATGGGAATGTGCTCCCTCAGTAGAGTGGTCTGGTGGACTGGTCATGAAGGCTGAACCCGGTTCCCCAGTTCCAAATTCGACAGCTCTGGCCATAGTGCCACACCCTCTCCCCCACTGAACACCATACTTCCCCACTGAGAGAAACTCGCACTGCCTTCAGCTATAACCTAATTGTGCCCGCTATAAACACTTGGATGTGGCTCAATTCAAATTATGCACTTGATAAGAGTAATATGCAGGCTAAAAAAAAAAGTAAAAGCAACCACTCATAGGGAATGCAAGATTAAGTAAAGCATGAGAAATGTAAGCAGAAACAACATGGTTACCTTAACGATCTCTCACTCACTATTCAGAAATCAGCGAGTGGTTTTACCTTAAAAGTTAAGGACATGACTAGAGGGCCCTGAAGGGAACCGTTTCAATGTCCATTGCTTATATCCTTACAAAATGTAAGCACTATGGTTTAAAAAGACCACATCCATAAACACGGAGCCATGGTACACATTTTGTTTTCCAATCCACCCATCAACCAGGTATTGCAGTACCTCCAGGAATGGTACACTTTCCCACCTGGGAACAAGAATGCTGTTCAAAGAAAGACGAGAAAACAAAAGTAGCGCTTCACTGGCAAACTCTGTAAAGTGATGCTGATGTATTTGGATGTAAATAAAACCAATCTGGCCACTTTGCAACCACTCTGTCTTGCTTTATTTAGTTATGTATTTATTTTTCATATTTAACACCTTCTATTTCTCTCCATCCCGCTGCACTTTGGAATAGAAAAATGTCAGAAAAAGGGCATTTCTCGCATGAGTGTTTTTCTTTTTTGGATCCATTTCACAGGGAAGCAACTAAATGAAAGAAGGAAAGACAGGTTGTAAACCGTTTCTTCAAGTCACGGTTTTCAGTAAGTGAGGAGCAAGACAGAAAGAGAGGGAATAATAGGAAGAGAGGGGGGGACAGCTGCCAGCACAAAAAAGAAGAGGACATTGCCCGAGTCCTATTCCTTCTCTGCCTGTCCCCGAACGTCCACGAAAGCAAGCCGAGCCTTATCTGAATGCCTTTGTCCTCCCCCAAAATAGTGCTGCCTGGGGCGGACCGTCCCCAAGACCCCACCCTAGCTACGCCACTGTTGCTTACTTAGAGGTTTGTATCAAAATATAAAGGGGGCTGAAGTCAAATAACTGGAGGACTTGAATCTTATGGGTGAATACGTATCTCTCTTGTCATTGTTCAGGATTGATGCATTGTGAAAGAGTCTTTTTTCAAGGTCTAATACACAAATCACGCCCCGCGTGATGACGTCATGATGCAGGCACTGAGAACGGGTCTCGGAAAACTCCGCATTATATGCCGGTCTTCCAAGCAGCCGTACATCCTCGGGATCCCTACTAAAGGCCGCAACAGGTACAAATGGAGGACAGTGGACCTTGATAATGTGAGTCAAGCCCCCAGTCTCACCTACCGGAAAACCTCACTGTGCTGAGAGCCTCGAATGAGATACCAACATGTTAACTCTTTGTTATATACAGCAAAAAAACTGCTCCGCTGTAGTTCAGGCATTGTAGCACAACCAGGGTGCACTCGCTGCCTTGAGTGGGACCCGATGATGAAGCATGCCACCAACTAGGTTCGTGGGTGAGGGTTTCTTAAGAAACCTATCGGATTCCCAAACACAAACTAAAGGCTTCAACTACGAGCCAGTTCTTCTTGATTATACATGCATATATGGCTCATCCATGGCGGCACAACGGTTTCTCAGGGTGGCACAGGGAAAGTGATGCATCTCTGCAGATGCATCACTTTCTTGTAAATCTGCCCCACAGTGTCAAGTTCTGATGGGAGGGTCTCTGAGTTTATCCTGCAGGGTCAAAACACATAATGGGCTCAAGCAGAGCTGTCTGTTGGCCCCCTTTTGTTTTCCCTATATATATTTGATCTCCTAGGTACTTTACACCAAGTGAGGGGGGTTGCCCCCAGAATTGGTGTGATGTCTATTGGCTCTTTAATATATGCCGATGATGTGGCCAGTTTTGATTTAACATCTATTGGTCTGCAAAGCCATTTGGAAGCTCAAGCTAAATACGCCAAAGCCCGCTTTCTGAACATCAATACTGCCAAAAGCAAGATTTGGACCTTTCACAAGAAAGGGTTAAGATTAAACAGGCGATTCCAATGGCTGTTTGGTTTAGTTTCCTTGTATATTTCCTCCTTGGCAGCGGTATTGAGGTGGGGCAAATCACTCCTGGGAAGCAGAGGGGAACAAGTGTACACTTAGGGCAGCTTTGAAGGTTGAAATATTTACAATTTTAAAAGAACGGTTAGACTTTTTTAGGTCCCTTGAGCAAGCTAATGAAGTGTTTAGGCTTAGCTTGAAAATTGGCTCCTGTTTGTCAAAGTCTGCTTTGAAGATAGTCATAAAGAGCTCTGTGTCCAATATTAGCTCGGCCAGAGATATTGCCTTAAGTCAGTGTAAGCTGTGAAATGAGGTGGTGTGTGGGAGTACTTTGGGGAACAAACTGCAGCCTTATTTAATTTGGAACTTACCTCTAGGGATCAGAAGGCTGATCCTCTTGATGAGACTGCACCTGTTGCCTGACGAGAAATTACAGGCATTTGTGATAAAATACAGAAAAAGGATAGAATCTGTGAATGTGCCATCAATGTATTCAGGATATTAATCATGTGCGGTTTGCGTGCCCGTTGTTGCGTAATTTTTTAAGACATATGTTTATTAAATTTAACATTCACTCCGCCTTTGAGGCACATTCATTTATTCTGTCCCCCAAAATAAAATGATTTGTAATAGGATTTATCAATTGTTTAAAACTTTCTTGGATATTTATTAGGAATGTTATTGTTATTTATTATTTTGTGATTTTTATCTCTTAAATCATCAGATGTGCTGTTATTTTTCAAGATTGTCTTAATTTTCCTTGTATTTTGTACATTGCATTTTTGCATGCTGCTTTTTACAAGATTGTTTTAAATTCTCCCTTTGCATAGTGCTTTATTTGTATGTATTATCTGTTTTTTGCAGCTGGTATTAAGCATGTTTACATTTTACAATGGAAAGTTATTTATGGAGGAAGTGGATTGAGAATCGATTGCCTTTAAATTATGACTGTACATATGAATAATGCATTAATGTATTATTTGTTGTTGTAGATTATGTGGACCTCTGTTGGAGTTCCGTACTTATTTATTAGATCATGATGAATATGAAAACTGAACAATGAGAAATTCATGAAGTGCTGACGAAATCATTAATGTATAATTACAAGTTATGGTTCTCATATAGTAGCATATGGAGTGATATCATAATATATCACTGTTTTGTCTTTCTGAGCAAAGTATATCTATAAAGTATGCACTCCTTTCTTTCATGTTTGGGTTGCATTAGTATAATGTTGCTTTTTCATATTTTCACATTCTGGCTTTGGAGTTTGTTTATGGTGCATAAGGTGCTGTTGGGTAGGCCCCATTTCCTTGTGTTGTTTGCTGCACACACACTGCTATGCATGGTTGATTGGTTTTAGTGGTGTAGGATTTTGACAGTTCTAATCTTAGGACTGACGTATAAATGTCTTTGTACAAATATATTTTTGTGTATACATGATTTTTGTGTGTAGAATTTTATACCCTTTCACTTGGGTCAAGGACATTTCATTTCATAATATTCCATCCCTGTACCCATTGATAATGATGACAATGATGCCTCTATTCCGACGACTCCTGTGATCTCCAACCAGCAGCTGAAAATGCTCTCTTGGAATATTGCCGGGTTCTCCAACAAAAAGGATGATGATGACTGGGCTGCCTTAATCTCAAACCATGTTTTGATATATTTGCAAGAGACTTTGGTCTTAGAAGCTATAAACCTGAATGGGTTTGTTGGCTATGCGATCTCTGCTACTCCTTCTTCTTCTTCTGGAAGAGCCAACGGTAAGGTCTAATTGCATACATTTGAGTAACCCTGGAGTACCAAATACGTCCAATCTCTCCTGGTCCAGCTGTCCAAGCACTCCATTTGAAGTGCCCAAGTGGCATTAACACTGTTTTTATTAACTTTTATAATGTGACTTTTGGTTTGGATGTATGTTTTAATATATATCCATTGCTTAGCTTTGTCTTCGGCCTGGATATCGAATGAGCTTATTTGACCACAGGGTTTCATATTGTGGTAGGTGGAGATTTGAATGCTAAATTTCCCGACTTGCCACAGACTAACGAATTTGCTATTTTTGAAAAAGCCTGTTTGATGGAGGTACCCCAGCAAGGGGAACAGAAAACCAAGGCTCTTTTAAATATGGTTAATACTGTAGATCTCTTTAATTCCTGAGCTGAGGTTGATCCTACTTATCTGCCGAGTGACACTTTTGTAAAGGGGGGGGACTGTGAGTCAATTATTGATTACATCTTTGCATCTTGGGCTCTAATGACGAGGGTTCGAGTGGGTGGCACCAGTGTGAAGGCACTGAGTGACCATTATCCCTTGTGGCTGAGCCTTAGTATCCATAAATGTTATGTTATGTTATGTTATGTTATTTATTCTTTTGTATAGCGCAACGGTTACTCAAAAAGAGTGTCCCGGCGCTTTTAGGTAAGGGGAACAGATTTCAGAATAACACAACACAGCTAAAAGAGGTTAAAAGATAAACAAAAAGAAAGCAAAACTACTGGCAGACCTATTGGGAAAACAGCCAGGTTTTGAGACCTCTTCTAAAATCAAGGAGAGTAGACGCACCCCGCAAAGGGAGCGGTAGTGCATTCCACAGAGGGGTAAGTATGGTTAGGGACAGCCCTGCCTCATCTTTAATAGTTAAGTCCCAGGAGCTTCGCTTAGTCTGGAGGCATGCTAACGTGAGTGCTTTATTGAACAACATGTGTGCCAACCGCCTTGGCGCAATCCTTGACTGTCTAAACCCCCTGGTTGACTTGCTGATAAGGATAACTGTTTTGCCCATCTAAGGCTAGCCATTAGAAATTGTCTTATGTAGAAAATTAGACCCGTTACCTCAGGGGCAAGGTATTTTGATTCCTCTTGTAGGAAGGCCTCCTCCAATCTGCAGAGGGCTTTGAAGGAAATTCCCAGAGATAACCAGAAGATTCATGTGCTTAGACAAAAAGAGATCAAAATGGAGTATTGGTGGAGGCTGGTACAGTCTTGTAGAGCGAAGGGTGCCACGACTTTCTGGAAGGTGCTTAAGTATATTGGTTCCATGAGCTCAAGTGATGACTCTGTCTTCACTATTATTAGCTCAGAGGCATGGGTGGCTGATTTTAGCACCTTATACCGCTCTTACTTGTCTCAAATAGGCCCGGAGGTAGCGGTGTAGTTGCCAACTAACATGAGCTTGGAAGAGATCTGGGATGCTATTATGAAGTCATCATCTACCAAGGCCCCAGGGCCAGGTGGGGCCCCTATATACATATACACAGCAGTCCCGGAACTCTGGGTCCCAGTATAATGCAATTGTTTCAATGCCTTTACCAGCACTGACCTCCCTGATTTGTGGCACACTGCTACCATTGTACCCATTTTTAGAAAGGGTGACTTGCAGTTTCCATGCTGTTATCAACCAACTTCCCTGCTGTATTCTGTTGTAAAAATCGCTGGGAGGATGGTGTTGGAGCGCCTGTTGTCCTGGGTCAGGGAGACAAACATGCTGTTGGAGGTGCAATATGAGTCCTGGGAGAGTCTGGGAACTGTCAAGTCAAGTCATGGATATTTATTGAGCGCACATATCACCCGGAGGTCTCATGGCGCTTGTATAGACTCCTCTAAAACAGAAAGACAGAAGGAAAAGGGAAAAGAAATACAATTAATGATCGAAACACCAGGTTTTTAATTCCTTGCAGAATCGATTATGATCTATAATGGAGAGTAGATGGGGTGAAAGTTTATTCCAAAAGGTAGGTGCCAGATATGAGAAAGATCTCCCGCCATTTCTGGTGGTACAAACTCTGCATGGAGTGAGGAGAAATTTGGTACTTAACCTTAACATCCTAATCGGCTGGTACCAGCAGAGTTTTTTTGCAAAATAGCCAGGCCCGCTTCTGCGCACGCTCTTAAGCACTAGACAAAGAACCTTGAACTGAATACACTTTTTTTATAGGTAGCCAGTGAAGGTGCTTAAGATGGGGTCTTAATGGGGATCTAGAAGGAAGGTTCAGTTCTATTTTGCAGAACCTGGTGCCTGGAAAAGAGCTATTTATTGATCGAGGCCAGTAGGGCATTTCCGTAATCAATATGGCTGATGATCAATCCCTGAACAAGTGGCTTCCTCGATTCAATTGGGATCCATTGAAAGATTTATTTTAGACTACACATAATTCCATAACAGGTGCCAATTACCTGGTTGACCTGATTTTTCATCGATAGCTGGTTGTCGATCATTACCCCAAGGTTCCGCACCACTGGTTTTGGGGAAGGGCAAGGACCCAGATTTCAGGGCCACCACTCGTTAGACCAAACTTCATGTGCCCTACCAAATAGAATGACCTTCATCTTGCATCCATTTAGCTGGAGATGGTTCGCACTCATCCAGCTATCGATTTGAGTCATGCAGTTTTTAAAATGCGTCTTTGTGTTAAGGGGATCAGGTCCCAGGGTGATCACTAGCTGGGTGTCATCAGCATATGACACCACGTCAAAGCCGTAGGACCTGATCACTCTAGCCAGAGGTGACATATAAAGATTAAAGAGCATAGGGCTCAAAATAGAGCCCTGGGGAACACCCATCTTTACTGGCCGGCTAGTGGAGCAATCCTTAAATTTGCATTTAATATTTAGCAAATATACCATCGCAAAGCAGGGCTCCCTCTGCCTAGCTTTCATGGACCTGTCGAGTGCCTTCAACAGTGTGGTACGATCCAAACTGTGGGCCTTGCTGGAAAGTTTTGGGGTGGACCTAGGGCTTATTCAATTCTTGCTGGCCCTTCATTTCGATCTCTCAGTGTCTGTAAGGTATGGTCCAGCTGAGAAGCTCACAAGCAGCTTTCCGTTGGAGAAAGTGGTACATCAAGGATGTGTGTTGGCCCCCATACTATTCCTATTGTATATAAATGGTCTTGAGGATGCACTATCTGCCTATGCTGCGCATGTACCATATGTGGGTGAGAAAAAAAGTTCTGGTGTTACCCATGCGGATGACGCCATCTTGCTTGGGAGAACCCATAAGAGCCTCAATATCCTTATTCCAGGAATTTGGTAACTTTATGGAATTCCTAGGGTTATCACTCTTAAACCTTCATCATGTTCTGTAGTTCCAAATCCGTGAAGATGAAGCACATGTTTCTGCATGGCCACCCTGTTGCTCCTTGTTGGACTAGGCCCTTTTTGCAGGGTCAACCCTGATTTTTTTGCCTTCCTCCTACCCTTTTTTCTGACATGGTGTTGGTGGGGCTAGGGCTCTGGGCACTGCTGTCCAGTGTAAAGTGCATGTGCTCTCTGTGGTACACATGGTAAGATTGGTCTACACCTGTTTGGCATATTTAATTTACCTGTCAGACCCTTGTAAAGTGGTATTTCAGATACCCGGGGCCGGTAAATTAAATGCTACTGGTGGGCTTGCAGCGCTGATTGCGCCAACCCCCAAAGTAGCCTTTCAAAACTGTCTCAAGCCTTTGCCATTGCAGGGCCTGCACGCGCAGTGTTACTGCCACTGTGACGTGGCACCTAAAGTGTGTGCCATGTCGGTGAACCCCCTTTTACTCCATGTCAGTCATCCCTAAGGTAGGCCCTAGCTAGCCCTATGGGCAGGGTGCATGGTAGGTAAAAGGTAGGACATGTACCTTAAGTGTGTGACATGTCCTGGTAGTCAACCAAACAGCCATTTGGTTTCTCACTGCTGTAGGAATGCATTGGGTATTCCCTGATAAGTGTTTCAGTGGTAATTCCTGATATGAGAGGAGCAGCGTGGTCAAGTTCGGTATGGTTGGAATAGTAATAATAAATGCTGCGCAATGGTGTGCGCAGATTTATTATCGCTATTTTAGAAATGCCACTTTTAGAAGTTGGCATTTCTGTGTGCTATGTGTCTGCCTGCCTGGTGTGTATTGCATGTCTGGCTCTGGAGTGACACGGGCTGGTGAGGTGTGTGTGGCTCCAGGGAGGGAAGGGTGAGTCAGTGCTAGGCTGAATAGGGGCTCTGTATTTGGAGTAGTGGGAGGAGTAGTCCCCTGACCCTGAATAGGTCTGAATAGGGCTGTGCCTGCCTGGGTAAATGCTGGCTCCTCCCCCTCTGGTGGTCTGATGACCGAGCCCCCACCTGACAATGGGGAGGAGGAGCCCTGTAAACAGAGTGCTCCAAAAAAAACCAGAACCAGTTCAGGCTGGTTTCCCAAACACTGTGCCAACGGCAGAACAAAGGAAAATGGGGTATATATGCAGGGGCTGTGACCCCATGAGGATGTGCTTCTGTGCGACTTGCTGCTGCTGGGCCCCAGGAGGAATCGCCATGATCGACTGCCTCTCTGCCAGAGGACCCAGTGAGCTGGCCTGCCTGGGCCAGCTTTGTGCCCTTGAACTTTGGGACCCAAAGCGCCTCATGAGCGCTGCACAGTTGTCTCATGTGCCCCAAGACGGGGAAGAGTGCTGGTGCTTCTGCAGCGTGGAGCTACGGAAACTTCAGAAGGAATCCCGACGTGGGGATTCCCCCGCATTTGTGGGTAATTCAAGGCAGGAGCCTACCCCGCATTGTGGGGGATGCGGGAGCCCAACACGCATTTATGCTGCTGAAAGCGGGAGCCTAACCCGCAGTTTTGATACCAATTTAGCTGGAGCCCATCCCGCATTGATGCCTTTCTAGCGGGAACCCACCCCGCATCCTGGTCTGCGTGGAAAAGGGGCTGCCGCACCACGGGTGGCGACCCGGAAGGCAGGCTGCCTGACTGTGGGCGGAGCCAAGACCCGGAAGCTGACAGCCGGCCGGTCGGAGGAGCGGCAGAGTGACGTGGCAATCCGGCTGACTGTGCCTGCTGGAGAGCGGGCCCCCGTGTGCTAGTGGAAGCCCCGCAGTTCGTCAAGAGAAGGACGGTGCCTGTACCCAGCCCAGGAAGGACCGGAGAAGTGAGGAGAGGCCCTGGGTGCTGGGACCCGCCGAGGCACATTGTCGGTGCCTTTCTGCCTCGTCGGACGAGACGAAGCCTGCACATCCAATGCCCCGGTGAGTGGGGGTTAAGTGGAGCAGCGTTGGAGCTCCAGAGGCACGATGGTGCCAAGGCTATCCTCTTCAGTTGCCCCGCTGGACAGCGGGCAGCTACATCCTTGGGGGCCATTCTTGTTCCCTGAGTTCCAGGGTGGGACTTAGGCGGCACGGAGAGTGCCAGTACCGAGTCAGTTTGCGCTGCATAGTGGTGCCAATTGAAGGCACCGGAAGGGCCTGACTGAAGTGGCCCCCCGAGGTACCGTGGTGCCAGAGCTGATTTATTTTTGGGGCAATATTGTTTTAGAGTCCCAGTGGGACTCAGGAGGCACAGTTGTGCCAGGCCTCATTTCCCCAGCTGTGCAGCAGGAGTGCGGGCAGCTGCAACACGGGGGCATTTTAGTTTTCATGATGAGGAGGGGGTGAGTTACACTCCCCCGTCCCCAGTGCATTGCGCACCTTGGTTGCCCTGACATTTGGGACAAAGGGCCTTTGGGCCCACAGTGAAAGGCCAGTTGGCCTGGGGTCATTTTTATGGTGAGGCCCAATGAGATGGTGTAATGTGTTTATGCCTAATATGATGATTACATAATGTGTTTAATGCTAATGTGATGCCTAATGCAAATGCCATGCTGTGATGTTTAGGCCTAATGAGATGGTAAGTGTTTATGTGCATGATGTTTCATGCCTAAGGTGATGCTAAGTTCATTATTCTACCAGTCACTGGTTGTGTTTTATATCTGCTACAAGTGTTTCTAAAGGTTCTGACAGTGGCCCGATTGGCCCTGTCCTGTATATAATGCCCCGTGACTATTACCTAGTGCCAGTTAGCACAGTGTATATTGTGTGATTATGATTCTAATGTGTTTTGGACAATACAAAGGCTATTTTTTATATAACTTTGTGTGGAGTTTCTTTTGTGGTGTGCCTAGTGTGTTGCTGCTGTGTGTGTGTGTGTGTTGCGCAAGCGCTTTACACATTGCCTCTGAGATACGCATGACTGCTCGTGCCAAGCTACCAAGGGGGTGAGCAGGGGTGATCTTCGGTGTGTAACTCCCTTGACCTGACTAGAGTGGTGTTTTCTGCCTGGCTTTGGTGCATGCCTTTGCCAACCAGAAATTTCTTACACTCCTACACAGGATTCTTCTTACTTGGGCGTGGTTTATGATGCTAGGGGTAACTGGGGACCCTGTAGATATTAAACTTCTCAAAGGCTTGCCAATGCTGCAGCCTATATTTACAACATGGCCTCATGCATTGGCAAAACATCCGTAGCCCCCCTCTTGGTGTTCCTTAGGAGCAAATGTCTACCTATCCTCAAATATGGGGCTGGTATCTGGGGATATTCTAACACCACCACCATTAAAATGGAAGAGATTAGGGTCCTGTGACGCATTTTAGGAGTACGGTTGGCCTGTACCACATACATTGACCACCAGAAGCTGGGAGTTGAGTTCATTGAAGATTGCATTCATCTGAAACCCCTGGTGTTATGATGCAGTATTTGGGCAAATTTGCACACAGGTTTTACCAGGAAGGCAATCTTTGATTGCCTAGCCTTCAATAGAGGTATGGCTATACCTTGGTTACACTATGTCAAGCAAAAATTTTCCATCTTGGGAGACAGGAACTCTTGCCACCCCCGGCAACTTCCTATCCCCAAGGCTGATATTACCTGGGTCAAGAAACCACTTCTTAGCAGCAAAATGCAGCTGAGAGAGGTGGGGATATTTGCCAAAACCTCAGTTAGGGAGTATGGGCCCTTGCAGACCACTTCCATTATGCAGCCATATCTGTCTTGAGTGGAAGCCATCTGGAACAGAGTCCTCTTAACCAGATCTAGACTTGACATTATAAGGTGGAATCTGAGTTTTCCATGGGGTCAGTTTGACCCCAATACTGTTTTAATCTGTCCTTGTGACTAGTGTTCGCCTCAGAGTCTTCTCCATTTTACTTTCTTCTGCAAGTTCTATTTAGTATTTTCCAACAGGTTTCTAATTCCTTTAATTCGAGCTTGTGGTATTAGAAGATGTGCTGAGGCCCTGCTTTACCTGCAAGGGTTAAAATCCCCTACACTTTGCATCTGTGTTTTTTCCTTTTTAGAGGGTACTAATGCCAGGAGAAAACAAATGTTGTTTTGATTGCCTGACCCACTTAGTTTGACCGGTTTTATTGATGACTGTGGGGCACTGAGTTCCATGGCAGGATTCCCTTATATCGCTCGAGTGGGACTTTGTGATTTTTAGAATTGTTTTATTGATATGATCATTAAAAGTGTTTTTAATGATGCTTTTTATCTTTGTCCCGTGCTTTTATGGTTGTGCTTCACTGCCGGAATAAAGTAGTATCTGATCTGATCTGACCCTTTCACTTATGCATGTTTTTTATGTATTGTTTACAACCCTGAGGAAATTCAAACATTTAAATGAAACACGTTGGCTGTTTTCAAGCTGTTTTAATGGAACACAACAAAATGCAATAAAGGAAATTTCAAGATACGCAGGATTGTGGACTCTTTAATGATTGGGTAGACCATTACATATGATCGTTTCCATGTGTTTCTGCTCAGCAGCTATACCATGCAACAGCTGGTACTGAAGAAAGTGTGCACCAAGCCTTGATTTAAGGAACTGGGTGGTGGGTGTGGTTCTAAGTGTCAGCTCTTGTGCTGGTTCTTTATGTGACTTGCACAAATCTGATGGACTGGCATGTGCCATCTACACTTCAGATGGCACAGATCATTTTCTCTGTAACTTCGAGGGTCTGGAACTGTGCTTCCAAGATGGTACTGCACAGCATTGCCACTGAGATCAAGCTAGCCTGGCTGATGAGGGGTGGTACCCCAAAACCAGTACCAGGATGCTTGTTTCTGGTCTAGGAAGGATCTGGCCTGGGAGTTCGAGCTGGACTTTTCCCATGGGGAGAAGGGCCAAGACTGATATGATTATGGCTGGGTCCAGACTGAAATGGCATGGTGAGTCCCAAAAACAATGAATTCAATCCCAGATCTCTGTACTGGGGTGAATGTTTGACATTGTTCAGCATTCCGTCCATCAATTGTTCTTTTTGCACTGCACAACATTAAACATTCAACACGATTGGGTAGAAATGCAGATCGGCCCTTAGCTGAAAATACACATTGTTGGCATGTTTCTTCAGGTGACCAGCACATTGTTAAGTGGGTTCACAAAAGACATATTAGGGGTGGCTTATAAATATTAAAATAGGGTTTTCCTATATGGCATCCACTTTTCTCTGCCATGTAGTGCATTTAAAAAGTTTTGCACCTGTCAGAAAGTTGATTATTAGTTGGGGTGGATGGTAGTACACCAGAAGTAATAATGGCACTATCCTTTTTAGGTCCAGTAAAGGTTTCAGTGATTTAAATCTGAGCTGAATCCCTAGTTGCTATGGCACAGATCAGAGAGGCTTAACTTAGGAAAAAGTGTAAAGCATTTGGAAGAATCATAAATCAAAAACGCAACTCAACAAAAATCCTACTCCAATTACAAAAATAGAGAATATTTTAACTAACAAAAACCCCCTAAATGAGTTTCAAATAAAAATAGCACCAAAAGTGCAAAGTGCCAAATGAGGGCAACTGGTCTAGCTAAAGTGAGTGAAAGTCAAAATATAAGGCCCAGCTGTCAGATACAGGGACCAGGTTTGTCCCTGGGAAAATGTACCATCTGACTTAGAAACTTTTATGAAGAAAAAGTGTTTGTTGATGAGTTGCCGGTGGGGCAAGCTGCAAGCTGGATCAGAAGCAGGGCTTGACAATGGCAAGTTGTTGAAGAGCTGGGTCTTGGTGTGGTTGTGAACAAAGGCAGGAACGCTTAGGGCAGACGAAGTCCGAAGTCTTTGCCCAGGGATGCCGATCTGATGCTGCTTGGTGATGGCTCCGGTGAAATAGAAGAAAAATTATGTATGAAACCATGTCTTAATGAAACCTTCAAGGAATTCATTGCAGTTCATACTAATATCACAATCAGAAAGTCACTGTACATATTTTCTTAGCTGTAGATAAGAGAATGCCCCCATCTTGGGGAGCCTGTAATCCCTATTCATGTTGTGAAAAGGTTAGAGTTCCATTCTTAAAAAACTGACCTAAAAAACTGACCTAAGTACTGAATTTTAGCTAAGTGTTAGCATTTAAGAAAATTATTTTGGAAGGAAAAAGGGGGTTAGAGTGTACTGATGAAAGCTGGGTACTTGACAGGTATCTCGAATAACCTGCCAAACCAAATGGTAGAATAACAATGTCTTAAATCACGTATGCTTAAAGTAAGCAGCATCAACCAATCTCAGGAAAAAAACCTGCCAAATCCCCTGCACTAAGCCACACCACTGTGAAGAGCCGGAACTTAAGTGCAGCTGAATAATAGTTGTACAAGAGTGGGAGCACAAACGCCCCACCCCCAGAAGGACGTTGAGGCTAGCGAATGGCACAACATGGTTGTTTGTAAGCCCAAAGCTCATTTGCAGAGATACAAAGGAATTTACCTAAATAAATGTAGATAACCAGGCAACATATAATATTGCATCTCCCAATTTGACCAAGATGTACTCTGTTTCATTTTCTAAATAGAGAAAGGGATTCTGCATATAGTGCTTCATAATTCAGGAATACGACAGTGTTCATATCCAACGATATATGAATATCCAAGTGTTTGGCTGAGGTTACATAGTGAGGGTCCTTATTAGATTCCTCTTTAATGATGACCTCCATTTTACTGCTGTTCAATTTATACCCCTGAAACATGAGCAAATACAATAGCTGTGTCTTCTATTGTAGGCAATGCCGTTGGCAGAGATTATATAAGCACAGCAATATCATCAGCATAGCATACAATCTTGGCCTCCCAATTGCTCAGCCACAGTGATGGAATTGAGATTGTCAACTTTAGTAGACAAATATAGGGATCCAAGTATATGGCAAAGAGCAACGGGGCAAGAGGTCATCCTTGCCTGGTTCACGACTTATCTGAATAGACTCAGAGAGCATTTCCATACATAAAACTTTTGCTGTCAGAGTTGAATATAGTGACTTGCTCCTGGTTGCAAAGCCCGGCCCTAATCACATCTCTGTCATGACCGTCTACAGGTACGGCCAGGAGATCCTGTTGAATGCTTTTACAGCTTCCAACAGGATCATCTTGGTGGATCCCTTTAGTTCCCTCGCACATCCAAAGAGGAGATAGCAAGATTGACATGAGAGGTGGAATGCTGCAAGGTAACAAATCCATGCTGCATTAGGTCTAGTAATGAGGTGATCATGGCAGCAAGTCAATTCAACAAGACCCGAGTATAGAATTTAGAATCAAAAAGAAATGGGGCGATATCAGCTACAATTCAGAGGATCTTTGTTTTTTTTACTAATATAAAAATATATGTTTCCTGATGTTAAAAAAGCAGATGGGTTAACTAAATCAGAGAAAAGAGGTATCGGGATAGAGTTCGGCCCTGCAGCTTTACTTCTTGCCAGTTGCATAATAGCCATTTCAATCTTTTTCTTAGTAATTATGCCATCCATAACTGCTTTTTGCACCTTTGTAAGCTGATTTAGTCTTGAGATCTGCACATACAAATCAATCATATCCTGAATAGCGACACATTCTTCCTTTTATGTCTCCAAATAGAAGTGATGGAAAACCAATAACATCTCAGGACCACTTGTAACCATCTTCACAACGGAATCTCTAATACCCTGAATCAAATTGTTATTACTCCTTTCCTTCAATTGGAAGGCCAAGACCTGCCCTTCCCTTTGCTATTTTTGAAGCACAATAAACACCACGCTCTGTACTTAGAGCAGGTCCTTTTCCCAATATGTTTCTTTAGCTGCTTCTGCAGAATAGTCATTTGCTGAGACAGCTTTAAAGTGCTCCCTGGGCAAGTCAGGAACCTTTGACAGTGTTCCAACTCAAGCTGGACAAGTCATTCCTGTAGCCTAGCCTCCGTAGCCTGCTCCTCCTTGCCTTTATGAATAGTATAGCTAATGGTCTGACCCCGAATAAAAGCCTGTAGAGCATCCCAGACCATAGCTGAACAAGCTGTCCCCCTATTATTAGGAGAGGCTGTGGCCTTACAGGGGATGGTGTGGCATAATGGCCAGAGCTGCCAACTTTGGAGCTGGGGATCCAGGTTGGTGTCTTGGCACTGGCTCAGCATCCAATGATTTCTGGGCTAAACACGAAATCTCCCACTTGCCTTGGAACACTGACTACACACTCTCACAGGTTATTAGCTGCTCTTTACAAATCCAAGTATTTATTAATTTATTAATACAAATAAGTTCACTCAAGCCAGAACCCATGAAGTTAATATATTGGGGGTCAATAGCAACTTACAGTCAAAAGTCCATCTACGCAATGGCAGAGAATCGGACATATAGATAGATTTAACAGAGTGACAATCACTGCTGTCAGGAAGCTATGGCTAACAAAAAACATATCCAGCCTGGAAGATGTGCCTTGAGGAATAGAACAAAACTTAAATCCTGGCTCATGACCGCAGCATGCACTCCAAACATCAGAGAAAGCATGTGTAGTGTTAATTTGCTGAACAGCTGCCCAGGATTTGGCCATCCTCCCCTGAGTGGCTACCAGAAGCTTTTGGATTCTCCCACTGCTCCATAACCAGATTGAAATTCCCACAGATAACAATTGGGTCTTGTCAAATGCTACGTTCACCTAGTAGGCAATTGAACAGGGAAGGGTCTTCCATATCTGAGGCATAAACACACAGACTATTTATGTTATACTAACATTACCTGTACATGGATTATCCATCTCTCAGACCTGTCAGGTTTAACCTGACATGCAGACCATCTTCTCTCCATAGAGATAAGGGTTGTCCCCCTCTTCAGGACATCGGTCCCAGCTGCAGCAAGGGTATGGCAGTCTAAACTATTAAGCTTAGTTAGTTCCCCAATGGTAATATGGGCCTCCTGAATACAGACAAGATGAGGGTTAAGCGTACAAAGTTCTTACCTCACATATCTAACTTTATCGCTGGAGCACATCCCATTAATGTTCCAGCTAAGGATCTGTTCCCCTGGTTGCAATCTGAGGCAGTATTATCTATTAATAAATTAAGACATATCCCTAAACATAAAATGATGGTTCAACTCCACTGCCACCCATACTATTCTTCCTCTATTTAACAGAATTAACCCAAGTGCACCCCCAAACCTTAGAAGGCTTACCCACAACCAACCGCAGTCCATCAATCCCTCCCACCCCACTTCTATACCCTCCCTCTAAACCACCCACCCCAGATCGCTCCAACCAAATCCATTCCTGTCCCACTCAATAGTGTAGGATTTTGTTGTAGCCCTAGGTGTGAAATCACACCTACACCACCAACATAGAATTGGCGCGCCTGACACCAAAACCCCCCTCCCTGTCCCAAGGTTAATCAAAAGCTCAATAGTAACAAAATATACTCCCCTACCGTGCCTGACTCACAGTTGGCAAAATAGGTCCTCTGTCCCTGGAGCAGGTCCCTTTGTTCTCTCCATATGACATGCCGTCTTTGCACAAGGTCCCCATCTTAACTTGCTTGTCTTGCCCCTCTTCTCCAGAGGGAGAGAGCACTGTAGAAACACACCCATCAGACTGGGTCCCGGGATCCCCACAAAGCAGCTGGCCCTCCAACGGTGCTCCATTCACAAAACCCAATGCTTTGGACTCCTTGGGCGCTTTGGGCTTCTTCTTGTGCAGTTCGGGAGCCGGCCCAGACGTAGCGCTACCTGCCTCAGCTCGCTGGTTCTGTAGCCCTCATGAGCCTGCAGTCTGTCCGGGCTGCATGTGTCCTGAACGCAGGTGTGAACTTCTGACTCCCGCTCTGATCCTCGTAGCCTTGGTTGGTCGCCCTCCTGAAGGGCTTGGCATCTTCTTCTCCACTTTCCGCAGGGCTTGTGAGTCAGCCCCCTTCATCAGGATGGATCACATGGCACCAGGTAGGGAGCCTGCAATAGATGCAGGGGTATGCCACCGCCTCCTTTCACTAGTTGCAGCAGAACAGGGGCTGGTGCAGGGTGGAAATCCTACCCATTAATGTTCTTTCACACAAAAGGTGGACGTGGAGAATACCGGCAAAGAAAAATGCACCAAAGCAAAATTTGATTAGTCTCAGGCCCGCACACTAGCTATGGCTTCAGCGATGGTTCCGTCATCTAGATAGGAGAGTCAGTAGCACTCTACTCCATACCCCTGAGAGGTGTAGAGGTAAGGTGAGTCAGCCCTGCACCGTCATCTTGCTGGGAATGACATGGTGAGCTGTTCCTATTTTCAAAAGAAATTAGTTTTAGTTTGTCTTGTGATGTAGAATGTGACATCCTGAGGAGAAAAAGATTTGTCCTCAACATCTAAAGCCTTCACACCAGAAACTCTCCTAAATAATAAAAGACACAAATGCATGGTTAATTTAGCTGACACTTATTTTCATAAAAGAATTTCATTGTTTTGCCAAAGAAAATGAAACGTGTCATGACCTTTACATCACGGAAACCTGAATACTTTGGGTTTGGTGGAGCTTTAAGTCAGATACATTTTAAAGCCCAGCAAATCAAAAAATGTTTGCCCCCTGCCTCTCCTTTCATTAGGATGTGGTCTTCAGAAATAGTGGAATGATATGAGTTTGTTGCTCTTTAAGCTTTACCTGAAAGAAAAAGGGATACAAAAAAATGTACAACTTCTACTTGAGGTGCAGATATGGGATCAATGTCCCATTCCACACACCAGCTAACCCAGGGAGTCCATGCTTAATATTAACGGAATAAGTGGAAGGAGCCAAGGAATCATCCGAAACTGCTGATGCCTGAGCCAAAAGTCCCTGAACATACCAGGCTGACCTGAAATCCTCTATAGCATGAGATGAAGATGGCATTGAAAAACAAACTCGTGGGACTGGACATGTGAAGGAGAATTGATTGCTATGGAAAAATGCCCACTGCTTCCACTTTTGGATCTGGTCTCCAGCTGAAGAAGTGTAGAAGCTTGAGATTGAGATGTGAGGCATAAAGATCTACTTGAAGAGGGCCCCATAGATGGAGAATGTTGTGGAACACTTTGGGATGGAGAGACCACTCACTGTTTTCGGGAAGAAATCGGACCCATGATCTGCTACGGAGGTAGGAAGGCCCGTACAATGCTCTGCTTGAAGGAGAATCCCTCTGTCTAGGCAATTGTGGCAAAGGTCCTTTTCTACATCTGCCAAACCCTTGGATTGTACTTCTTATAACCTATTGATACATCAAACAGCGAAAATATCGCCCATTGAGAGGAGAACAGAGCAATGTATTTTGGCTGCAGCTAGACATTTTTACTGCAAAGTAACCTGCAAGCGGTTCTAAACAGTTAATGTAATATTGAGATTCCTCTTTAGACCATTTTCCTTCTGTTAATGCAGGTATGCGTCATGCACCCTAACCTGTTCTGCGGGTGTCTGGCTGTAACATGAAACATGGGACCCGGCCAGAAATGAATTTCCCATTCCAGGCTTCCATTTTGGAGAGCCATCACTCCAACTCCTCTTTCACCTCTAGTGACAAGGAATTTATTGCTGAGTAGGGAAAGCCTTTGCAAAGAGGAAGAGCTTTTAGTCATGGGAGTACCAGATCATGAAGAGGAACAGGGAATGGTATGGATCCTTATAATAGACCTACAATCCTTGCTAACATTATAAGGGAGAAGTTGTTGAGTTTGAGATTTGTTTGTATCTCTTTATCAATTTGATTTTCTTTTGTGGGAGAAAAATTGCTGACTTTTTGCAATCTATGATGAATCCTAGAAATTGAATCACTTGGGATGAGTTTATGATTGATTTCTTTTGGTTTATGACAAAGCCCAAGTCCAAAAGAAGGGAAAGCACCCCTTGAGCTTGGGAGAATAAGAGTAGTTTGGAATTGCCATCACTAACATGTTGTCTAAATACATTGTCAGTCTATTTCTGTATAACCTTAGTAGTGCAATCACTGGTTTCCTCTTCTTGGTGAAACACCAGAGGGCTGAGAAAAGTTCAAAAGGAAGTGATTTGGATTGGAACTTGCTCCCTTTCTATAGAAATTGTAGATAGTGTGTGTGCGACGGATAAATTGCAACCGATAGAGAAGCATCTTTGATGTCTATCTTCACCAACCAATCTGTTTTGAAGGAATCCATTAAACAATAAATCCCCTCATTTTGAAGTGTTTTAGTTGCACAAAGTTGTTGAAAAGTTCACATTTATGACCTGACAATTGTCTTCATCTGCCTTTTGGACCAAGAAGAAGATGCTGAGTAAACCCTGGGTTTGGAAAGGTCTCATTTGAATTGTATCCTTGCAAATTAACTCTTAAATCTCTAGTGAAATCAACTCATTATCTAATACTATCGGATGAGGAGAAATTAATTATACTGGAGGAGAATAGAATTATATTTTATTCCTTTGTATCATCTGTGGAACCTATTGGTCCAATTTGATAAGCCTCCAGTGGTGGGAAAAGAGGGTGAGTCTCCACCCAAATTTCTCAGAGAAGAAAGTTTTAAAATGATTTGACCTGCTTGGTTTGGCTCATGCATTTCCTCTATTTCATTAAAACCTTCCTCGGCATCTAGCTCCCACGCTGTGGAATGAATGGCGCATAACCTGGCATCTCATTGAAACCGGCAACATGGTCTCCTCTAGGGGCATGGAGTATGTTGGAATGAGCTCTCCTGAGGAAAGCTGGTGAATGATATCTCCCTCCACCGGCTTTTTGAAAAACACAAGTTGTGTGAAAATCATGTCCAGTGACGTGAATTTCAGTACATATGCAGAAATGTCCTTCACAAAATGATCCATAATAAAGTGGCCTTCTGCTTCCGGACCTAAGTCTTTTTCTAACATTTCTGACAACTTGGTATCAATCCTCATGAGGATGGTTCTACTTCTTTCAGCCGAGATAGGCGCTTTTGCATTGTCTAAAATGCAAAAGGCCCGCTGCCTCCATCATCGGAGAAGAGGTAATTTTGCTAGAGCACCTGCAAGTGCTGCGTCCTCAGTAACCTCCGTTTTTTAGTTGAGTGGCCCAGAAAATCTAAGGATATGTCTTGGCAATGTCGTAGAGCCTTATGTAGCCCCTTTTAGTGTCCTTGTCTTTCCTAGAAGGGAAAGCAAACACAGCAGGATCCACTTCCAGAGCAACAGATTCCTCCTTAACTCACAGGCTTTTTGTGATGAATCGAATTCTTTCTTCATTGAAAAGATAGGACAATCAAAGACGGTATTGGTCCTAGCTCCCCTGTCAGTCCCACTCCTTTGGAAGACAGGAATCCACTCCATCTTAACGCCTTCCCTCCAATCACTAGGAATGATCTGTCAAAGCTACTAATGGAAGTCAAATCTGGTTCTCCCAGTGCCTCTGATTCAAAAAAACATTTTTTCAAAGTTTCCTGAATCAGCAATGGCTATACTTAACCTATCCCTGAGCCAGGGCATCATCCCTATTAGTTTTAAGGAAGCAGTGGTTCTGCCTCTCTTGAAAAATAGTGGGAGACGACCCTTCTATTTTAAAGAATTACTGCACAATCTCCCTCCTCCCCTACCTAGCCAAGATCCTGGAAGCTCACATCGCTCATCATCTCTGCTCCTTCATTGAAGGCTCATCTTTTTTAGACTCACACCAGGCGGGCTTCCGGCCCTTTCACTCTACGGAATCAGTAATTCTCTGCATAGTAGACGACATGAGAGAGGAGGAGGACAAGGGTCAGCCCCGGGTGTTAGTCCTTCTGAACGTTTCGGTGCCTTGAACAAAGTGGACTATGACATTCTTTTTGACTGTGTTGAGGCTGTGCCCTGGATTTGGATGAAGTATTTTCTATCGAACTGCTGAAAATCGGTTCACTCTCCCCCTTCTGCTCCTCTAAGGTTAAGCTCAGTTGGGGAGTGCCTCAGGGATTATCTTTATTTCAATCCTTTTTAATTTCTATATTCACCCACTGGTGAAAGCCCTACAAAGTCGGAAAGTAAAAATATACATCTATGCCGATGATTTGCAGCTAGTATTCAACCTCTTGGATACTCCTGACTCGACAGCATTCTTCCAGAGCACCATGGTCTTCATTCAGGAGTGCATGGACAATCACCAACAAAAGTTGAAACCAGGTAAAATTGAGGTGATGATGGTCAAGAACATACTACACTGCTGCAGTCTTTCATTTTGGTCCCGAGAGTTATGCTCCCCTCCCACTCCTAAAAAAGAGCTTCTGCATACTTATCGATGAAGATCTATCAATTAAACCCAACATTGCAGCAGTGACTTCTTCCTGTTTCTTTCAGCTCTGTAAAATAAAACAAATCTGAAACTTTATTCAATTGAAGACTTCATCCAGATTGCACTTGCACTAGTGATGTCCCGCATCGACTATGCTAACGCCCTGTACCTAGGTCTCCCAAAGGGTCAGAGCCAAAGACTGCAGATGGTCCAGAATCATGCAGCTAGATTGCCTCTCAACAACCTAGATACTGTCTCAATACACCTCTACTAAAGAAACTCCAAGATGCACAAAGAACCTTGTTTAAAACAGGCTGCACGATCTTCAAATTTCTGCAGAGTAAAAGACCCATGTTTGTCTCAACTAGAATATAGAACTATACTCCTAGGCACAACCTCAGGTCAGTTCAAATCAATTTCCTAGAGGTTCCCAAATTATATAGGAAGGTGCTAGGGGGAACTAGGTTTGCTGTGTTGGCTTCCAGCACTTGAAACTCTTTTTTACTGGCAACATAAGTGCAGCAACCTCATATGAGCAATTTTGAACTCTGCAAAAAACATGGCTCTTCAGACAAGCCTATGACTAAGCCATATCTCTGCCCTGCTGCTAGCGCACCCAGCGCCATAAAACCTTTTGGTGAATGTGCGCTTTAGAAGTTCCCTATAACATAACATACGATTAGGGTGCAAAGATCTGGGGCACTCGCTTGGAGTGTATTACGGTTGGCCTTGTTCATTGGCTTTCTTAACCAATGAGCAAGGAAAGAGGAAATGGCCGGAGACGGAGGGCATTAGTTTGCTCTTGGATGTGATATTACTGCTGTGTCAAAGAAAGGTGTATCTAAAGAATCATGGAGGAATTCAGAAGAAGTGGGATTAGGAGTCTTTGGGTCTTGGGAAGTCTGTATCTCCCCTAAGTCATCGTCTTCAGTGTGTGGAAGATGGGAAAGGAGAGAGGATACTGAGTCTGGATGGGAAGCATGTTTGTCCGTTTGTCTCCTAAGGAAAGGGGTACCTCCAAAGGAAATTATCCTAGGCCTTGTCGGGGGAAGAACTTGGAATCCTGAGTTTGAAGGGATAGACATAGCTGTTGATGGTAGATGTGACATAGATGTCTCTGCACTTATTTTTCTAGAGGGTACAAGTTTGTTTTTAGGTGAATGCGAACTGCATCCCAAACGGTTTGCGTTTATTCCCTTGGGCGAGGAGGAAGATACGTGATCAGTCTATCAAATGAAGCTGCAACTGAGCCCCTCATTGACTGCATTGCTGCTATTACAGTCCATCGAATGGCATCTCTTACAGTGACTTGTCCCTCTCTGGTATACTGCTGCTCAGTATGCCTTTCCCGGCGTTCCTTTTCTGCAGAGGAATCAGAGTCATGGAGCTCCGAATTGAAGGAGAATTTTGGAACAAAATTCCTTTTTTTAGCCCAATGTTGTCTCTATCCTCCATCATTCACCTTGTAAGCATACATTCGGAAGAACCAATCCTTCAGTGGAAACAGAAGGAAATAACTGTAAAAGTATAATAAAGTAAAATAGAAATGTTTTGGCTTGTTATGTTTTTTATATGAATAATACAGGTCAATTTCTTGGAAAAGGAATAATTTGGCTCCTTAGAAGGTGTTAGCAATAGTTTATAAATTTTAAACTTAAAGCAGTCACTAGGCTGACTCAAAAAGCAGAGCTCAGCCTAGTGTGGGTGAAGAAATAGCCTGAGGGAAGTTGAATGACCAATGTTTCAGGTTCCTTTTCATGGCTGCAGAGAAGAAGCGCAACCGCTGGTGAAGGCACTAGGAAGCCACAAAGTACCTCTTCCTGTGAAAGGCTGAGGAAAGCCCCGGGCGCCCATTGAAACAAACAAAGGCGCGGGCTTTTGAGCACGCGAGGGCTTACTGAGGGCAGAGCAGTTAAAAGAAAGCGAACACATTGCAAGGTAAACATTTGTCAAGTAAATGGCATATAAACTTTAAATTTTAACCCTACAATATATGATATACACTTTAAGGTGATTGTAAAATAAAAATAAATAGTGCAACACTTATCTCCGCTGGAGCAGCAATGAAGAGGGAGTTCGCTGCTTTGCAGAGATGATTATGCTGTGCTCGTGTGCCGATTGGTGGACTGCTTATGAGGTCACTGGCACTCTGCTTCACTGATCGCTTTATATCTTCATGATCATTATTGTTATCAATGTTACATGTATAAACATTTTTTTGGGGTGTTAGAGCGTAAATAGTAAAGAAGTAAAGTCATAATCAACCCTCTGGTCTTGTAACAGGACCAGAATGATCGAGTTTCAAGGTGAACAGAGAGCTCGGAACTATTCTGAGTGGGTGCAAACTCTGACTCGGTGCACAATGTCTCTCTGGTAAGGGGCACCATGCCCAGTTCGAGTGATGTCGCTGATTCTCAGCTCCGATGCTCTGAAAAGTGCTGAAATTGAGGGTCCAATAATTACCCCAACAACGAGTATGGCTATTTTGTGGGTGCGCAATTTGCACCAGGATTTGCTCTCAAAGCATATCGAGGGCCCAGCCCAGGACACATTTGTAATCCTCCATTTGTGTCGTTAATTCTGTGTGCGATTGTTCATTTGTAAAATGATCATTATTACGTGCATACCCATGTCTTTTGCAGGTGGCAATAAAGTGTTATTTACCCTTTTCACCCCGTCGCTGACACACGCCTTACTGGTGTTTGGCTGACGTCACTGAAGAGAAGGCACTGGTGAATTGTCAATGAATCCTGTTGAGTTCAACTCATTTTAGAGCTCAGTTACGCAGTACGTGAATATAGGTCAAAGAAAATGTAATACAACCTTTCGCCCCAGGGTGAAATTATGTGATGTTAACATCAGCAAAAAGAGAAAAGGGCGAGCAATTCTCTTGCAGCATTTTATGATATAGGTTGTGTATTTTCCAAATAGGAGCCTGGATCATAAGGTGTACATCCAGCTCGTTTGTAATCTTTTTGTGTTATGTTGCGTTGTGTACTTAGATAAAGGCCATTGAGTTGTGCTGTCTGTACAAAGGCCATTGAGCTGTGCTGTCTGTACAAAGGGCTGCAGCTCGCTTCCCTCGTTCCAATGGACGCACCACTGCTCTTGGCTGGGGTTAATCTCCAACATTAGTCAGGGTGGGAATGTGCTTGGCGCGTCACAGCTATTCAATGATACCTGATACATAGAAAAGGAGCGTCACAGCGCCCTTTCTCCCAGTGGTGAGAGGACGTACAGCAGTGTAGAGCACACAGTGCCAGCGGCCCTCCTGTAGCATGTCCTGCTGTAGAATGCTCGTTGTTCCAATGTAAGCATGGATATTAGGTTTGCACCTGCCACCATTGCAGCCCTGTTGCGTTGTGTTCGTTTATGGAGATTGGC
The DNA here is from genome assembly GCF_964204655.1 of Triturus cristatus. Taxonomy (NCBI): domain Eukaryota; kingdom Metazoa; phylum Chordata; class Amphibia; order Caudata; family Salamandridae; genus Triturus; species Triturus cristatus. Next base: position 780,689,862 of record NC_140586.1, on the reverse strand, counting down.
AGCAGGAAAGCAATGTGTACCACCTGCGTAGACACAGGGCGTTGAACTCTGCTCCCTGTGCAAGGGTTGCCAGCCATTTCCTCCCTTCTAAAGGATTCATTCCTGCGCTTCACAGGAGCAGATCTCTGAACGTGCCTGACACATGTCTCTTAATCCCCCCTGGTTACTATTATCCTTCAGAGGGCTCCCTACTCTGAAACCTGTAATGTTGGGCCTCAGGCCCACATGACGCTCAAACGCTGACACGGACACGAGGGTTTATGGAGTAGTAACTCGCCACGAGCACGTGCACTCGGGCTCTTTTATTGACGGGGCCACGTCACTCGTGACGCCCGTGATGGATGGGTGTGGGGTGCAGTGTGACCAGCCCTCAAGGGAGTGGCTGGAGGTGCAACTTCCTGCGGGACACTAGAACGTGTCTCGCAGGACACTACATTCCTCCCCAACTTTATTGAAGGACAAGCAAAGTGTCAGTCCAACCTGTGGGGAAGAAAACAAACGGTTACCTAAGTACCACAGGGTCCATCAGTCTCTCGAGTCAGGTGGCAGGACGACCTCAGACATGGGCTGGTGAACTTGGCCAGCGGCAGGACCTTCTTTAGCCGACACCCGTACTTTAACCTGAAGGGCTCAGGCCACGACTGCTGGCTTGGAGACGTCCGCTGCATACCGACAGTTCGCTGGCAAAGACATGTCTTGTATGGCTTCCCTTTTGCTGACGTCGGTGATGGTCTGTGGTGAGTTCTAACAGTTCTTTTAGTATGCTGCGTCGTGACCATGGATGGAGTCTCATGTGAGATTTCAAGTGGGTGTTGCTGGACCGACTGTCCCTGTTGAACTACTTGGCGGTGACCGGTATCATGTCGGTGGGGAAATGTCTCTCCTTGCTCTCCCGCCTGGGGAGGCCCGTCGTCGGGGTTGCTGTGGGACTATAGGAAGGCTGCACTGGAGCCGCTGCTTGTGTGCCATCTGGTGGCAGCTGCAGGACCGCCGAGGAGCCGTTGCTTGGTCGCACGCCCAACCCTCATGGGTGGATGATTGTTGGTCAAGACTTGCACTCGCTGCCGCGGTTCCAGTGTAGGCCAGGTTCACAGGTGGTTTCTGGTTCCCTTTAGTCGGCTTGTGTGGCAACGGTTTCGGACTCCAGTCCATCGGTACTCGGGAAATGGTGTTTGACGCATGTGCTGATGGCTGGCGTGGTGATGGCTACCAGCCAGGTGGTGAGTCGGAATGACAGGTGGTGGTGGCTTGCTGAGAGAGTTCGGGTGTCAGAATGGACCTGGGCAGCCACGTGCATCCGCCTTGCTGATGTTGAGTGTCCGTGGCGGTTTAACACGTAGAGTGTGTTGATCCTCTCTTGCCTGGCTTGGGGCCACTGCCGATTCCATCTTGAGGCGGTGTGAGGACGGACACTCAGAGCTGATCTTCACCCGTGGCATCTGCGGACAGGAGCAGGGATGCCACTTGACTTGGACTGCTGACACTCGGGGAGTGGCCGTTCACCTGGGGAAGCGTTGTGGAGAGACTCGGTTCGCGACTGCTGCAGCTTACATTCGGTTCTCCCGTGAGGCTGTGTCCAGGGACGTTGGTCCGCCTTGGTGGCTGTCGGATGTGTCAGGGTGAGCTCTTGGCTTGCTGTGAGTCCTCGGTCTTCTCCCTTTACTGGTCTGTTCAGCCCACCTGTGTCTTCCGGTTTTCAGGGCGACAGGCTGTCACTCTTCTTTCTTCAAGGGCGTTGCGCTTGGGCCTCGAGGCGGCGCGGTCGTGGCGCCGGCTTCTGCCTTCGCTTCAGCGCGCTCCTTGCTTGCCGGGCGACGTGACATCCAGTCGCGTGTCGCTGGTGTTGGAGCGTCTGTTGCTGTGGCGGCCTGCCACGTGGTGTGTGCGACTCCTCTCTTGCCTGTCGTGGGTCACCGCCGACTCCATCTTGAGGTAGTGCTGAGGAGGACACTGTGTCACGGACACTGTGGCGCTTTCGGGCCGCTGCGGGTGCGACTCCTTTCTTGCCTGTCGTGGGTCACGGCCGACTCCATCTTGAGGCAGTGTTGAGGAGGACCCTGTGTTGCTTTCAGCCCACTGCGGGGCTTCGCTGGTGCAGTGGGGACGTGGTCGCTCTCTGTGCTGCGTTCAGCTGTGTTTCTGTGTAGAGATGTCTCTATCTCCCGGGCGCCTGCCCGTGTTGTCGGATTCACTGGTGCGGTCTTCTGCGTGCTTCGGACCACGTTTGCTACGTCTTTGCCTTGGGCGCTAACTTCCGGCACTGGTGTGCCTGTGGTGTGGTTGGCGGTGGTGCCTGTTCACCAGAAAGGGGTAGGTGATGTGACCTCTCCCCTGGCGGTGGCGTTGGGCAGCCACGTGTGGTGCGTGCCCATCACTAGTTGTCCTGGCGCTATTGCTGGGGCAGCTTCCCTTGAGACGTTGCTGTCTTAGCTGGTCGTCCCTTCTTGTTGGTGGTGGCTGTCCGTGTGTAGCTCTGAGCCTCTTGTGGCTTTTGCAGGGTTTAGCAGTCTCTCCCTGTACTTGCAGAATTGACAGGTAGCGCGCTTGCTCCTCTGAAGCTGGGTTGCGCTGGTGCAACTTGGGGCACCTTGGGGCTCTTAAGGGTGGCAGCTGCCTGGAGACTTTGCTGATTTAGAAGGCGTCCTTGCCGCGCTCACTTGCAGGGTGCAGAGGGCTGTTTCCTGGACATTCTTCGCGGAGGGCCTGGCTTGCTGCGTCTAGTGCCGTCCGTCTTAGCAGCTGGGCATGAGTAGGCAGTCTTCCTGGTGGTGGCAGGGCTCACTCTGGGACCTGTTGACTGCTGTTGCTGGCCGGTTCGCAGGACGTCGTGCTGTGCTCTAGCACTGCCGGTCTGTGGGGTGTAATGCAGCCACACCTGTCACTGGCCTGCCACTCCTGCCTGCTGTCAGTCACGGTTGGAAAGTCAGTGTGTGTGAGGTGGCTTCTTGTGGGGTTCTTGATTTCTCCCTCTTTTCCAGGTGTAGCTGACTGGGCAGGAGCGCATGGGATGCAGTCCTTACGCAGCCAGTCTCGCTTGTTGCCACTTGTTACAGAGGTGGCCAGCAGTGCCCTGTGCTAACGCTTGCTGAGTTCAGTGATGCAGAATGGGGGCTGCACTCCTCCTTGTACCACTTGTCATGCCACGTCGTGCAGGTGCTTGTGTTTTTGGTTAATTCCCTCTTACCCTGAGTGACTGTCTTGGAGCCGTTGTGTGTTCCCGTTCGTGCTGAGGTAAGGTTGGCTGCACTCACTGCTTGTATCGTCTCAGTTCCCTCTGTGTATGTGAGTGCTTCACCTCAAGGGCTCAAACACTGCCTGCAGGTTTGAACTGGCGGCCGTGGTGCCTTATGGGGAAATGCTTCCACCAGAGCTGCTTTGGTGAGGTGCTGTGATTCCGCCGCTAGGTGGCGCTGTTATCTGCTGGAGGTAGGTTTGCCGGTGTTTTCCCCTCCCTGTTAAATCAGTCGATCTGCTGTCCCTGGCAGCCAGGTGGCGCTGCCGGTAGTTTGGTGATCCTTCTCTGTAGTTACCGGGATTGAGCATGAGGACCGGAGCTGGTCCTGCGAGTGCAGCTGGATGAGCTCTTTCTCCCGGGCATTTTCCCCATTGCTGCTGTGGTGCGATGCTATAGGCAGCCGCTAGGGGCGCTGCAGCCACTTTGCGCGTCCTGCGACGATGGCCTGATGTGGTAAGAGTGCTGCGGGCCAGAGCACTTCCTGCCCCTGCTAGACCATGGCCCCGTGTTGCGCTGGATCAACTCACCAGGGAAAACGTGAAGATGAGTGCCGGTTGGCGCGCTGTTCTTTATTTTCACATCACGCTCTGGACGCGGGAAGCGATCCTTGCCCCCAACCCTCTTGCGTGTGCAGTACTTTCTTCTGAGAACACGGTGAGGGTGGTGCAGTCGTTCGCTTGGGCAGTGCGGCGTGACTCCGGTGGCCACTGCCAGAGTTCCGGTGCTGGGCAGATCAAACAGTCAGTATTGCATTGGCGCCGCACTTTTTGGAGTTCGATCGCCCAATGCCGGCCTGTGTGCTCTGCTGCAAACTTTTGTTTTGTCTTTTACCGCGATGGGTGTGATCCGCCAGGCAGTATCGGGCAGGGCTTGTCCTTGTGGGCCTCTCCGTGCTGGGGCTGGCGTGGCGTGTAGCTCGGAGAGTTGTTTGTGTTTTACCCGCCTCGAGGTGGCTCGTGCAGGTATCTTTCATCAGTCTCTGGTCGGTGCGAGAGCGGGGGAACACACGCATGCAGGCGGCCACCGGTGGGCTCCTCGGGAGAATTGCGGCTGTGCTAAGTTTGAGTGGAGATCTCTGCCTTCTCTCCTAGGGGCACCGGGACACTACCTTGTCTTTCTCCGTGCAGGAATCGGCAAGTGGGCAGCCTCTGGATACCTCCGGGTTGCAGGCCAGACATACGGCTGCCTCCACCGCGGCGCTAGCAGTGGCGCCACTTCCCGGTTACCCTCACCGACCTCTCAGTGGGGCTGCCTGGTGTCGGGGCTGCTGCAGCGGTGGTATGTCAGCGGTTGCGGTGCTGGGAACGCCCACCGGGTGACCTCTCGCTTCAGCTGACGATCTGCCTGGGTAAGTGTTCCAGCAGACTACGCTGATTTTGCCGCGTCGCCGTTTCGGCTCATTCTCTCACCTCCTGAAGGACGATGCTGCGCCGCGTAGCAGGCATGCGGGGACAGACCCACTTCGTCGCCAGTGTAATGTTGGGCCTCAGGCCCACATGACGCTCAAACGCTGACACGGACACGAGGGTGTATGGTGTAGTAACTCGCCACGAGCACGTGCACTGGGGCTCTTTTATTGACGGGGCCACGTCACTCGTGACGCCCGTGATGGATGGGTGTGGGGTGTAGTGTGACCAGCCCTCAAGGGAGTGGCTGGAGGTGCAACTTCCTGCGGGACACTAGAACGTGTCTCGCAGGACACTACAAAACCCATGAGTTGATTTCCTCACACATAACATTGCACACTACTGATGGAACGCCATGTGTGAGTGATCACTTTGCGAGAGTGAAGCCATAGTTTTTTAATACAAAACGATACATCACTCTCTTAACCCCTTCGCTGCTAAGCCTTTTCCCCTCCTGTGCTAAGCCTTTTTTGGGGTATTTGGGGTAGTGCGCGCTTAGGCCCCTGTAACTTTTTGACCACATTAGGTATCTACGCCAAATTTGCGTCCTTTTCTTCCAACATCATGGGGATTCTAAAGGTACCCATGGTTTGTGGATTCTCCTAGAGGGTTCCCAGAAATTAGTCAAAATACAGCAACATTTTGTTTTTTTGGCGAAAAATGGGAAAAACTGGCTGCAAATGAAAGCGTCTGGGTTTTTCTCTGCAAATGGTATCAAAAAAGGGTTTATGGGGCTGAAATCACCATTTCTCCAGCTTTTAGGGAATGACAGATTTTTGTCAGAAAACCAACATTTTTTACACAGTTTTGGCATTTTTCTGGGACATACCCTAGTTTTGCTATATTTTGTGCTTTCAACCTCCTTCCAGTTAATGGTAGAAATGGGTACAAAAGCAATAATGGATCCTGGAATGCTATACATGTTTGGAAAGTAGACAAAATTCTGAATTCAGCAAGGGGTCATTTGTGTAGATCCATCAAGGTTTCTTTATAGAAACTACCAGTTGAATATAGGAAAAATGAAAATTAGTTGAAAAAAGCAGCCTTTTGTGTCAACGTTTTCACCTGTAAATTCTTCTAATTATGACATCTCTTTGAAAGCAATGTACTGTTACATCCGCTGGACCTTCCTGGTTGTGGGGATATATAGGACTTGTAGGTTCACCAAGAGCCCAACGAACCCAGAGTAAAAAATTGAGCAGCATTTTGTAATGGTTTTTTATTATGTTCCGGGTATATAGCACTTATTGTGGGAAAATGTGTACATGGAAAAATCGGTATGAAAGACACCTATGTATTTCTGAAATGGGAACAAATTACAGAGTTTAGAAACAGTGCATATTTGCACATTTTCGAAATTGGGAATACTCATACTAGCATGAGATTTATTGGTCATTTTTCAAAATGACTTTTTTTTTACACAATGTCTTTCATTTGGACGGGAGAAATGCATCAAAAATCAATAGGTAATAACAGTTGCTTTACAAATATGAACTACCCTCAGTCTCCCGATACAAATGGTACCTCACTTGTGTGGGTAGGCATAGTGCCCACGACAGGAAGTGGCTCAAAACCTAACGTGAACACACCACATTTTCACAATGAAAATTTACACATTGTTTGCGAAGAGTCTAGCTGTAGTTTTTGAACCCTAGCTCTGCCGGCACCTAGGGAAACCTAGCAAACCTATACATTTTTTAAAACTAGACACCCAGGGGAATCCAGGATGGGGTGACTTGACTGCCTCCCACCATGATCTGTTACCCAGAATCCCTTGCAAACCTAAAAATTGACAAAAAAAACACTTTTTCCCCACATTTCTGTGGTGAAAAGTTCTGGAATCTGCGTGGATCCATAAATTTCCACCCACCCCGTGTTGCCCAAAGTCTTACGAGAAAAATGGTACCTCACTTGTGCAGGTTGGCCTACTGCCCGCGACAGGAAATTGCACAAAATGCAATGTGGTCACACCTCAATTTCGTAGTGAAAAATGACCCTTTTTTGGCAAAATGCCTAGCTGTAGTTTGAGCCCTAGCTCTGCCGGCACCTTGTGAAACCTAGCAAACCTATACATTTTTGAAAACTAGACACCCAGGGGAATCCAGGATGGGGTGACTTGACTGCCTCCCACCATGATCTGTTACCCAGAATCCCTTGCAAACCTAAAAAATTGACAAAACAAACACATTTTCACCACATTTCTGTGATGGAATGTTCTGGAATCTGCGTGGATCCACAAATTTCCACCCACCCCGCGTTCCCCAAAGTCCTACGAGAAAGATGGTACCTCACTTGTGCAGGTCAGCCTAGTGCCCGTGACAGGAAACGGCGCAAAACGCAACGTGGTCACACCTCAATTTTGTAGTGAAAAATGACCCTTTTTTGGCAAAGTGACTAGCTGTAGTTTTTTAACCCTAGCTCTGCCGGCACCTAGGGTAATATAGCAAACCTATATATTTTTGAAAACTAGACACCCAGGGGAATCCAGGATAAGGTGACTTGAGTGCCTCCCACCAGGGTCTATTACCCAGAATCCCTTGCAAACCTAAAAAATTGACTAAAAAACACATTTTCCCCACATTTCTGTGATGGAAAGTTCTGGAATCTGTGTGGATCCACAAATTTCCACCCACCCCGCGTTCCCCAAAGTCCTACGAGAAAAATGGTACCTCACTTGTGCAGGTTGGCCTACTGCCCGCGACAGGAAATTGCACAAAATGCAATGTGGTCACACCTCAATTTCGTAGTGAAAAATGACCCTTTTTTGGCAAAGTGCCTAGCTGTAGTTTTCGAACCCTAGCTCTGCCGGCACCTTGTGAAACCTAGCAAACCTATACCTTTTTGAAAACTAGACACCCAGGGGAATCCAAGATGGGGTGACTTGACTGCCTCCCACCGTGATCTGATACCCAGAATCCCTTGCAAACCTCAAAAATTGACAAAAAAAACACATTTTCGCCACATTTCTGTGATGGAATGTTCTGGAATCTGCGTGGATCCACAAATTTTTACCCATCCCGCGTTCCCCAAAGTCCTACGAGAAAAATGGTACCTCACTTGTGCAGGTCGGCCTAGTGCCTGCAACAGGAAACGGCGCAAAACGCAACGTGGTCACACCTCAATTTTGCAGTGAAAAATGACCCTATTTTGCCAAAGTGACTAGCTGTAGTTTTTTAACCCTAGCTCTGCCGGCACCTATGGAAACCTAGCAAACCTATATATTTTGAAAACTAGACACCCAGGGGAATCCAGGATGGGGTGACTTGAGTGCCTCCCTCCAGGGTATGTTACCCAGAATCCCTTGCAAACCTAAAAAATTGACCAAAAAAATACATTTTCCCCACATTTCTGTGATGGAAAGTTCTGGAATCTGCGTGGATCCACAAATTTCCACCCACCCCGCGTTCACCAAAGTCCTACGACAAAAATGGTACCTCACTTGTGCGGGTCGGCCTAGTGCCCGCGACAGGAAATGGCGCAAAACGCAACGTGGTCACACCTCAATTTTGCAGTAAAAAATGACCCTTTTTTGGCAAAGTGCCTAGCTGTAGTTTTTGAACCCTAGCTCTGCCGGCACCTTGTGAAACCTAGCAAACGTATACATTTTTAAAAACTAGACACCCAGGGGAATCCAGGATGGGGTGACTTGACTGCCTCCCACCATGATCTGTTACCCAGAATCCCTTGCAAACCTAAAAAATTGACAAAAAAAACAAATTTCCCCACATTTCTGTGATGGAAAGTTCTGGAATCTGCGTGGATCCACAAATTTCCACCCACCCCGCGTTCCCCAAAGTCCTACGACAAAAATGGTACCTCACTTGTGCGGGTCGGCCTAGTGCCCGCGACAGGAAACGGCGCAAAACGCAACGTGGTCACACCTCAATTTTGCAGTGAAAAATGACCCTTTTGTGGCAAAGTGACTAGCTGTAGTTTTATAACCCTAGCTCTGCCGGCACCTAGGGAAACCTAGCAAACCTATATATTTTTGAAAACTAGACACCCAGGGGAATCCAGGATGGGGTCACTTGAGTGCCTCCCACCAGGGTCTGTTACCCAGAATCCCTTGCAAACCTAAACAATTGACAAAAAAAACACATTTTCCCCATATTTCTGTGATGAAAAGTTCTGGAATCTGCGTGGATCCACAAATTTCCACCCACCCCGCGTTCCCCAAAGTCCTATGAGAAAAAAGGTACCTCACTTGTGCGGGTCGGCCTAGTGCCCGTGACAGGAAACGGCGCAAAACGCAACGTAGTCATACCTCAATTTAAAACCTTTTGGTGAATGTGCGCTTTACAATTTCCCTGTAACATAACATACGATTAGGGAGCAAAGATCTGGGGCACTCGCTTGTTGTGTATTACGGTTGGCCTTGTTCATAGGCTTTCTTAACCAATGAGCAAGGAAAGAGGAAATGGCCGGAGAAGGAGGGCATTCGTTTGGTTTTGGATTTGATATAACTGCTGTGTCAAAGAAAGGTGTATCTAAAGAATCATGGAGGAATTCAGAAGAAGTGGGATTAGGAGTCTTTGGGTCTTGGGAAGTCTGTATCTCCCCTAAGTCATCGTCTTCAGTGTGTGGAAGATGGGAAAGGAGTGAGGATACTGAGTCTGGATGGGAAGCATGTTTGTCCGCTTTTCTCCTAAGGAAAGGGGTTCCTACAAAGGAAATTATCCTAGGCCTTGTCGGGGGAAGAACTTGGGAATCCTGAGTTTGAAGGGGTAGAAATAGATGTTGATGGTAGTTGTGACATAGACATCTCTGCGCTTATTTTTTAGAGGGTACAAGTTTGTTTTTAGGTGAATGCGAACTGCATCCTAAAGGGTTTGTGTTTATTCCCTTGGGCGAGGAGGAAGATACGTGATCAGTCTATCAAATGAAGCTGCAACTGAGCCCCTCATTGACTGCATTGCTGCTATTACAGTCCATCGAATGGCATCTCTTACAGTGACTTGTCCCTCTCTGGTATACTGCTGCTCAGTATGCCTTTCCCGGCGTTCCTTTTCTGCAGAGGAATCAGAGTCATGGAGCTCCGAATTAAAGGAGAATTTTTGAACAGAATTCCTTTTTTTAGCCCAATGTTGTCTCCATCCTCCATCATTCGCCTTGTAAGCATAAATTCTGAAGAACCAATCCTTCAGTGGAAACAGAAGGAAATAACTGTAAAAGTATAATAAAGTAAAATAGAAATGTTTTGGCTCGTTATGTTTTTTATATGAATAATACAGGTCAATTTCTTGGAAAAGGAATAATTTGGCTCCTTAAAAGGTGTTAGCAATAGTTTATAAATTTTAAACTTAAAGCAGTCACTAGGCTGACTCAAAAAGCAGAGCTCAGCTTAGTGTGGGTGAAGAAATTCCCTGAGGGAAGTTGAATGACCAATGTTTCAGGTTCCTTTTCATGGCTGCAGAGAAGAAGCGCAACCGCTGGTGAAGGCACTAGGAAGCCACAAAGTACCTCTTCCTGTGAAAGGCTGAGGAAAGCCCCGGGCGCCCATTGAAACAAACAAAGGCGCGGGCTTTTGAGCACGCGAGGGCTTACTGAGGGCAGAGCAGTTAAAAGAAAGCGAACACATTGCAAGGTAAACATTTGTCAAGTAAATGGCATATAAACTTTAAATTTTAACCCTACAATATATGATATACACTTTAAGGTGATTGTAAAATAAAAATAAATAGTGCAACACTTATCTCCGCTGGAGCAGCAATGAAGAGGGAGTTCGCTGCTTTGCAGAGATGATTATGCTGTGCTCGTGTGCCGATTGGTGGACTGCTTATGAGGTCACTGGCACTCTGCTTCACTGATCGCTTTATATCTTCATGATCATTATTGTTATCAATGTTACATGTATAAACATTTTTTGGGGGTGTTAGAGCGTAAATAGTAAAGAAGTAAAGTCATAATCAACCCTCTGGTCTTGTAACAGGACCAGAATGATCGAGTTTCAAGGTGAACAGAGAGCTCGGAACTATTCTGAGTGGGTGCAAACTCTGACTCGGTGCACAATGTCTCTCTGGTAAGGGGCACCATGCCCAGTTTGAGTGCTGTCGCTGATTCTCAGCTCCGATGCTCTGAAAAGTGCTGAAATTGAGGGTCCAATAATTACCCCAACAACGAGTATGGCTATTTTGTGGGTGCGCAATTTGCACCAGGATTTGCTCTCAAAGCATATCGAGGACCCAGCCCAGGACACATTTGTAATCCTCCATTTGTGTCGTTAATTCTGTGTGCGATTGTTCATTTGTAAAATGATCATTATTACGTGCATACCCATGTCTTTTGCAGGTGGCAATAAAGTGTTATTTACCCTTTTCACCCCGTCGCTGACCCACGCCTTACTGGTGTTTGGCTGACGTCACTGAAGAGAAGGCACTGGTGAATTGTCAATGAATCCTGTTGAGTTCAACTCATTTTAGAGCTGTTACGCAATACGTGAATATAGGTCAAAGAAAATGTAATACAACCTTTCGCCCCACGGTGAAATTATGTGATGTTAACATCAGCAAAAAGAGAAAAGGGCGAGCAATTCTCTTGCAGCATTTTATGATATAGATTGTGTATTTTCCAAATAGGAGCCTGGATCATAAGGTGTACATCCAGCTCGTTTGTAATCTTTTTGTGTTATGTTGCGTTGTGTACTTAGATAAAGGCCATTGAGCTGTGCTGTCTGTACAAAGGCCATTGAGCTGTGCTGTCTGTACAAGGGCCATTGAGCTGTGCTGTCTGTACAAGGGCCATTGAGCTGTGCTGTCTGTACAAGGGCCATTGAGCTGTGCTGTCTGTACAAAGGCCATTGAGCTGTGCTGTCTGTACAAAGGCCATTGAGCTGTGCTGTCTGTACAAAGGCCATTGAGCTGTGCTGTCTGTACAAAGGCCATTGAGCTGTGCTGTCTGTACAAAGGCCATTGAGCTGTGCTGTCTGTACAAGGGCCATTGAGCTGTGCTGTCTGCACAAGGGCTGCAGCTCGCTTCCCTCCTTCCAATGGACGCACCACTGCTCTTGGCTGGGGTTAATCTCCAACATTAGTCAGGGTGGGAATGTGCTTGGCGCGTCACAGCTATTCAATGATACCTGATACATAGACAAGGAGCGTCACAGCGCCCTTTCTCCCAGTGGCGAGAGGGCGTACACCAGTGTAGGCACACAGTGCCAGCGGCCCTCCTGTAGCATGTCCTGCTGTAGAATGCTAGTTGTTCCAATGTAAGCATGGATATTAGGTTTGCACCTGCCACCATTGCAGCCCTGTTGCGTTGTGTTCGTTTATGGAGATTGGCAGCAGGAAAGCAATGTGTACCACCTGCTTAGACACAGGGCGCTGAACTCTGCTCCCTGTGCCAGGGTTGCCAGTCATTTCCTCCCTTCTAAAGGATTCATTCCTGCGCTTCACAGGAGCAGATCTCTGAACGTGCCTGACACATGTCTCTTAATCCCGCCCCCCTGGTTACTATTCTCCTTCCGAGGCCTCCCTACTCTGAAGCCCGTGGGTTGATTTCCTCGCACATAACATTGCACACTACTGATGGAACCCATGTGTGAGTGATCACTGTGCAAGAGTGAAGCCACAGTTTGTGAATACAAAACGATACATCACTCGCGTAAACAAGCCGTTACCGTTTCCTAGTTTGAAACATTGCGGACATCAACACTAACAATGAGCAATGCCCCCATGTGCGGGAAGAGGATTCCATGCGCATCAGGGTCATTGTTAGTTTAATTTCAGACACAAAGTCGCAGCTTGCATTGAATGAGAAGGGTGCTCCATCTTGATATGGATACTAACACTGTGCTACGAATTATAACCATTATGCCTGCATCAACATATGCCATTGACTTGCAGATCAGATGATGGCTAGCTCACACATAATGACGCATACATGTACATGCGCGCGCACAGTTACACACGCACACGCACGCACACACGCACACCAGCAGTATTTAAATGTTTTAATATTATTGCCCTGCAGCGTGTCCCTCTGCCTTCCATCAACTGTCCATCCCCTTGTGTCCGAGTTCACACATGGCTCCTGTTCCCATCACATGCAGAGGTTGACGTGGGTGGGGTCTATGTGGAACGACATGTTAATGCCTTTTTAATTTAACAAACATATTCCCCCTACGTTTTGTGTAAAAACAACCGTTCTGCAACCTTTAAGGCCAACAGTTGAAAAGGTTAAGCTGAGAGTGGAAGCTGGGGAGGTCTCTGGTGCAGAGCCAAGGGAGGGACAGAAAGCGAAAGAAGAGAGAAGCCTCGGCACCAGGGTGACTCTACCCGAGTGCAATTGGCTAATCAGCAAATGTAAAGGCAGCCTGGCAGCCAGTTTTGGCTTCAATTGATGGAGTCACTTGAAGCTTCCTGATGTCAGTGTTAGAAGTGGGGGGGAACGGAAGGGCACGGCGTGCCCCTACTTTTAAAAATTATGCTAGTCCGTTCTCCTACTTCTTGATTTTAAAAAAGCGTCCCGGGACTGCCCTAATTCAGGCCCGGTTCTAGTAAGGCTTGAAGGCAGGCGCCAAACGCCATGGGGCTCAAAGTGCTTCAAAGCCCGGGCGCGCGCACACAGTTTCATAGTACCCCCAGGGGCACCCCGCTCACCCCCCTCCCCCAAATTAGGTTACCCAAAGAAGACACAAGAAACAGTTGTAGTTGGGTAACAAATGCTGCAGGATTTATTACATAATTCCAGGATATGTAATAGGTGGGTTATCTTACGGGCGATCCAAGGGCAGGCGGCCATCTACTTCACCTGCCCCGCCTGATGAGCCGGGCAGCACGGGAACGACCCGCAAGTGCTGCCCCCCAAGTGATTCTTTTTTCGATCACGTGCCGTTGAGATTCTACTCACACCCCCCCTCTCGGGGCGGAGCGTCGCATAGCAAGCCCCCGGTTGTTCAGGCCCACAACCGCCCACAGGCCTAGCGGGGCGCCGACCGGCTTCCGGGACCTCTCTGGAGGCTCCTCGTTTTGGCTCAGGCACCACGTGGTGCCGCGCAGAGGTACCCTTTGTACCGGCCTGCTTCCAGATCGCCCTGTAACTCCGCCTGCAACGAAAAGAAAAACATTAAAACGTTCAGCCAAAAACCCCACCCCACCACACCACGCCGGGTAAGCGGTAGGGAGGGTAAAAGGCGAGGTGGGCGACAAAGAGGTCGCCAGTGAGGGTGGGGGAAGGCTAAATAGCCTTCCCCTCACACCTGGGCCCGGAAGTGACGCGCCTTTCGCGTCACTTCCGGCCCCTGACACGGAGGGGGGCACAATCAGGAACCTTGCCCCCGCCCCCCCCGAAGTATGGAGTGGGGAGGGGTGACCGGGGCCCCGGGGCCACTAAGGCGCCGACCGCCGAGTGGCCCCCTGCGGGGACCGCGGTCAGCGGCATAGTACCCCCAGGGGCACCCCGCTCACCCCCCTCCCCCAAATTAGGTTACCCAAAGAAGACACAAGAAACAGTTGTAGTTGGGTAACAAATGCTGCAGGATTTATTACATAATTCCAGGATATGTAATAGGTGGGTTATCTTACGGGCGATCCAAGGGCAGGCGGCCATCTACTTCACCTGCCCCGCCTGATGAGCCGGGCAGCACGGGAACGACCCGCAAGTGCTGCCCCCCAAGTGATTCTTTTTTCGATCACGTGCCGTTGAGATTCTACTCACACCCCCCCTCTCGGGGCGGAGCGTCGCATAGCAAGCCCCCGGTTGTTCAGGCCCACAACCGCCCACAGGCCTAGCGGGGCGCCGACCGGCTTCCGGGACCTCTCTGGAGGCTCCTCGTTTTGGCTCAGGCACCACGTGGTGCCGCGCAGAGGTACCCTTTGTACCGGCCTGCTTCCAGATCGCCCTGTAACTCCGCCACAGCCCTGGAGGCGGCTAACCGTCGCAGCCAGGGCCCCCCACCAACCTAGCTCTTTACCTGCACCCTCTATTCACCAATGCTTCGCTTAAATCCAATAAAACAGATCCATGCCTCTTTGGGAGAGGTGTACTCCATCCAAGTCGAAGTACCCCTTTACATTCCCCCGGATCATCTCATGGCGAATAAAGCCCAAACCCCTTTGGGCGGGACTCAAACCCTGTGAGATCCCTTATAACCACAGGCCCAAGACATACCAGTGAGCTATAGCCCTGGATTGTAGATGGCCCCATCTATGTCCCCAATCCCTAGACGCCATCCCAATCGGATGGGGTCTGTTGAAATAGAGGGGCCTGTGAAGATGTGCGATAACTATTCGCCCCCCCAGCGGGAAGGTTACACCTATTCACCATCCTGGGCCTGCCCGCTTTGACTATGACGAGAAGGGTTACTTAACATTTGTACAGTCCCCTCAGATAGTTAACCTGGGGCACAGGAGTGCACCTCACTGCCAGCGCGTGACCATGGGCAAGGGGCGACTCTTGCCCCTGCCCCCCATCCCTTATACCTTATAGGAATTATGCCCCTACGGATCGCTCAGTGATGATCCCATAGGCATACCAGCTTCGGGAATCTGTTTGGCTTAAGCGTTGCGCGCTGTCATAATGTCCCCTTGTATTTGCCCCGCTGACACCCCAGATATTGGGACAGCAGCACCAGTCTCCTGCAGCTGCCGTACGCGACCAGTGATTCCGGTAGGGGGTGCCACCAACCGCAATGGTCCTCCAAGCATTACGGAAAGCCCCTTTTACCTGGGCCTGTCTTCAATTGATGGTGATTACACCCAGCTGAAGGCCAGAGGCCCGCCTAAGGAGCCTATTCACTTGTTTTGCTACCCGGCTCCCTTGTGGGAGGGCCACAGGGTTAGGGCAACGCGTGTGCTCCCAGGGCACGGAGCTGCTGGAAAGCAGATATCTGATACTCACAAGCTGGTATCTTATCTGTTGCTAAATGCCCTACTGCAGGAAGTTTCCCAAGAACCGTAGGCTTCGCGGTCCCACCTAACTTGATCCCATCACCTGGGGGGAACCCAGTGGTGGCAGGACCTGCATGGTAACTCCATCCCGGCGTAGCTATCGCTTATTTGTGCCGCCGAAGCAGGCAATACCCCCTTAGGTCAAGTTCTACCCCTGGAGGATAACCTTGGGAGCAGACAAGTCTGTGGGAACCAACCGGAGACTTTGGTGCAAATACCGGCCCTATTCTGAACGTAGCGAGTGCTGCACGGTCAATAATGCCCTGATGCCCTGGGGCTCTACGTGGTCTTTACCAAACTTTGAACGACCGCACACTTGCTATATAACAACCATACCACCCACCAGCCGGGTGGAAGGTCTTCATCGCGCAACCCGAAATCTGTCTTTGGTTGCAGGGGAATGCCCCCCAAAGTACATCTGGACCTATTCCTATATGGTTCCTTCAGCTAATCCTCCTGCAGGCCTAACTCTTGGTTATGGAGCCCAGCTCAGTGTTCTGCAGGCCAAACGGCTTAACCATGAACTATCGGTCGATTTGAGACAGAGGAAAACCACGGGTTGCAATCCGCTCGCGAGCGGCGCACCCGCAACCACTTGGACAATCACGCCGGTAACCTTGCCGTGATTAGGCCCTAGTGATGCGCTATGTGGTGACCACTTATTCTTTTGCCGCTATGCCAGTGCGTCCCCGAATTCAATGGGATTGGGGCGCTGAGCTGCACCCATATCTACACCATCTAGTGGCTCCATCCAGACTTCCTTTAGCATTAGATAATAACTACCATTCTATCTCGGTTGCGTTGCCCTGCCCGACTAGGCACCCACCCGGGTGTCTAGGTTACAGTTAGATATGTGTGAGTTCCCCATGTCAGTGACCGTTGAAGGCGGCCCACATAAGCATGTTGGCGGGGCCAGTTGCGGGCTTAAGCATACCTCTTTAAGACTGTCGGCAGCGACCCGTGTTTAACTGTTACTAACATGGCAATGACAGTTCTACGTCAGGACTATCCCCACACTGGTCCGCCCTGCCCAAGGACTGATGCACCTGGGAGGGCGAGGCCGTAAGCAATGGGGGTGGGTGACGAGACAACAATGACAAGCGACCCACGCCCCCTTTCAGCAAAAGGTTGGAGACGAGCGACACGTGGTCACGTGTGGTCAGGATCGGACTGCGCGACCCTTACTGTAATTAGCCCTTATATGTCGCGCGAACTCGACCCGAAGGTAATGGCGCGCCGGTCATGAGCACCGTATATACATACATCATCAGGCACGTGGATAATAATTATCTGGCCAGAGTCACCGCGTGACCCGCCCGAAGGTGTTGGGGGTGCAGAACATGAGCCCCGTATTTACATACCTTATTCGGGCACGGTCGATTAGTGATTAGCTCAAACCGTACTGCGCACCAAATAATTAGAGCGCCGGACACAAGCACCGACCAAATAACCCGTTCAGGTGCAGGAGGAGTCGTAATGCCCGGGATCACCTAATGCGCGCGAATGTGGGCACGAGCAACTTCTTGTGAGTAATACATGTACCTGTATCATGTGTCTGCATCATAGGAAGCCAGCCACCATATGTTGCCTATTTATCTAGCGCGCGCTCGACCGGAAGGTATTTTGGTGCAAATTTTGTGAACAAATGCCTGCACTTGTATCAAGTATCTGCCTTATAGGAAGCCAGCACATACATGCTGCATATTTGTGTCGCGCAAACTCGACGCCAAAGGTATTGAAGCGCTGTATATGAGCACCGAACCTACACAAGCCGGCACGGGGAGAATAGGGGATTCGTACCATATAACACGATCGCCGTGCCAGGCCACACGAGCACCGCACCAGATTAACCCTTGCGGGGCGGGGGGGATTAGTAATACCCGTAATCGCGTGATGTGGACAGTGCATGTCTTGGTATCATGTGTCCGCCTTATAGGAAGCCTGCAATTACATGATGAATAGTTATATCGCGCGATCCTGACCGGAAGGCATTGGAGCACTTTAACATGAGCACCGTATTTATATTACCTCTTCAGGCAGGGGGTGTTTACGACATTCATACCATATTACCCGCTCCCCGCCCGAACCGCGCGAGTCCCGCACCAGATTCTCCATTGAGGTGCGGGGGGTTTATTAATGCCAGTAATCGCGTATGTGAAAATTGCATGCACTTGTATTATTTATCTGCCTTATAGGAAGCCAGCAATACATGTTGCATAATTATATAGCGCAAGCTGAAGGTGTTGGAGCGCCTTACCTGAGCACCCTATTTACATTACACATTCAAGCACGGGGAGCATACAAGATTCGTATCATACTAAACAATCCCCGTGCCAGATCCATTGTGCCTGCCGCACGCAGCCCACTGCCTGCCCCCCCACCCTCAACGGCAGCGTAGCCGACGGGAGGGGGGCGATAACCTTAACCAGGGAGCGCCACATGTGTTGCACCTCCCGCGATCAGCGGGGACCCAGGCAGCTCCCGGCCGTGCAGTGCTGGTGTTTTGGGGCCGTGAACCCCGCTAGTCTCCTACGTGCTCGAGTATATGGAGCAAAATCTTGCGAGCAATGCATGCACTGGTATCATGGATCTGCCTATATAGGCAGCCCGCAATTACATGTTGCATATTAATATAGCGCGAGATCGACCTGAATGTGTTGGAGCGCTTTACAGGAATGCCCTATTTACGTTACACATCCAGGCACTGGGCGCTTAATTCAAAATACAATATTACGTGATCGAGTGCTACTTCTACTAGTCCCTTTGCAGGCTGACTCGTCAACAGTCTGCATTAAATCACAAAGTAGAGACTGTTGATTTCACCCACGACCCAAAAATGTACATCTTAGCGTCCAACCATCGCATCATAAAAGTTAAATACTATGCATGTGCAGATGCAGATTTAAAGTGTATTGGGTTCCGAGTTGACAAGAAAGATTACAGCGATGTCACCTTCTATGCAGACAACCCTTGGTCACCCCCTTTGCACAGCCCTTTCAGCGCCTTATATGTTTGATGGTACTAGTGTTTGACCACTACGCCCTCTAGCTACCAGGTTTGCATTTTGACGTTTTAGTTAGGTCTTTACAAAGGATATATGCCAAATAATCACTATTTATTAACTACATCTTTATCGATTCGTAACTTTCGGTAAAGCTGAACTCCCCTCCACGGGGCACCCTTGAAGAAGCGACATACCCAGCTCTATAACCCTAGCCAGTAAAACCCATGCGAGGACACATGGATAAGCACTATCTCCAAATGTGATAATATTCTGGCCTGACGTCATTTCCTGACAATCCATTGAGTGCATTTCAGTGCGGGCATCGATCCCGCCACCTCCCGCGGGCCGAGCAAGTGCTCCGCCATAACGGAACTGCCTCCCCAGCGACACCATGCACCTCCTCGAGTCTTTTGTCTATCAAAGGCCACTCAAAACTTTTTTGGGGTGATTTGGCATAAGCGACAGGGTTCCATTTCCCGTGATACCATGCACGGGCCATTAAGCGTGGCACCAACAGACACGTCGTACACTGTATGGTACCTATACCGCATTACCTTTGTGGTATTGGTGGGTGGCTTGCCGTAGTACTGACCAATACTAAATCAGGAAGCCATGCACTAAGACAGCAGCAGCAGAGCATGCAGCCAGTTCAGACCGGGAATATAACACGTATATATCACGGGCAAATGGGGGATATCGCGACTAGGGTTCCCGCCTAACTCCAACCCGTGAAGACACCTAGTTCAACCCCTGCCATTTCCGACGACAGGATAAAGAGAAGGGCTCATAATTGCATATTATATAGCGCAAGCTCGACCCGAGGTATTGGAGCGCTTTACACATTACAGTGTTTACATTACAGATTCAAGCACCGATAAAGAGAAGGCTTCTTGAAATTAAGTAATTTGCTCATATAATATAGCGCAAGCAATACCCAAAGGTATTGGAGCGCTTTACATAGTACCGTGTTTACATTACCGATTCAGGCACCGATAAAGAGAAGACTTCTTGAAATTAAATAATTGCTCCTATTATACAGCGCGGGCTCAACCCGAAGGTATTGGAGCGCTTTACATATTACAGTGTTTACATTACAGATTCAGGCACCGATAAAGAGAAGGCTTCTTGAAATTAAGTAATTTGCTCATATAATATAGCGCAAGCAATACCCAAAGGTATTGGAGCGCTCTACATAGTACCGTGTTTACATTACCGATTCAGGCACCGATAAAGAGAAGGCTTCTTGAAATTAAATAATTTGCTCCTATTATACAGCGCGGGCTCAACCCGAAGGTATTGGAGCGCTTTACATATTACAGTGTTTACATTACAGATTCAGGCACCGATAAAGAAAAGGCTTCTTGAAATTAAGTAATTTGCTCATATAATATAGCGCAAGCAATACCCAAAGGTATTGGAGCGCTTTACATAGTACCGTGTTTACATTTACCGATTCAGGCACCGATAAAGAGAAGGCTTCTTGAAATTAAATAATTTGCTCCTATTATACAGCGCGGGCTCAAACCGAAGGTATTGGAGCGCTTTACATAGTACAGTGTTTACATTGAGGCCTGTACCTACAAAGCATACGCGCTACCCCTGAGCTACATCCCCTCATTGCGACGTTAGTGCAGCAGACGACACCTCCTCGCGCCCCCCCCCCCCACAGTATCGCGCCTGGGGGGCCCAGTAAAGGACGGCGCCACGGCCGCGAGGCACGCAACCTTCCTCGGCGACAGATTCGGCGACTGATTTGGCCCGGGTCACAGCACGAACTCGACCCGAAGGCCATGGAGCGCTATACCTGATCCCCGTACTTACATACAAATTCGGGCACGGGGCGATTAAAGGATTTGCCCAGAGCCCCTGCGCGAACTCGCCCGAAGGACTTGGGGCGCTGTACCGAGCACCGTAACTACATACCCACGCGGGCACTGGGAGACTAAGTGATTTGACCCGGTTCCCAGCGCAAGCTCGACCCGAAGGGCTTGGAGCGCTGTACATGAGCCCCGTATTTACATCTGCATTCAGGCACGGGGAGATTAAATGATTTGCCTGGCGTCACCGCACGAACTCGCCCACCGGCATTGTAGCGCTGTGCATGAGCACCATATTCACGGACATGTCCAGGCACGGGGAGATTAAGTGATTCGCCTGGCGTCACTGCGCGATCACGACCCGATGGTAACCGGACCGCCATGCGTGCGCACTGTATTTACATCAAATCCGGCCACAGGGAGATTAAATGCTTTGCCCAGGATCCCAGCGCAAACTCGCCCGAAGGTCCTGGGGGGCTGTGCCTGCGCACCGTATTTACGTATATGTTCAGGCACGGGGAGATTAAGTGATTCGCCCAGCGCACCGTTTTTCCATCAAATTCCAGGCACGGGGAGGTTAAGTGCTTTGCCCGGAATCACAGCGCGAGCTCGCCCGAAGGTATTGGGGCGCTGTGCATGAGCACTGTATTTACTTATATGGTCAGGCACGGGAGATTAAAAGAATCGGCCAGCGTCACAACGCGAGCTCGACCCGCCGGTACTCTGAGCACTGTGCATGAGCACCGTGTTTAACGGCGGCTGCCGAGTGCGTTTTGAGCTTCCCCCCCCTGCTTAACTATTCCGCCCTCTCTGGCCGCCGCACAAGCATGTATCTTGTGCCCCCTCCGCCCGTGGCAATCGTGCCACAGGGCCCCGTCGACCTGGTACTGCCCAGGGACAGGGCCGGGGCGGAGTGGGTGCAGCAAGACTCACCGTTAATGAAGAAGCACGACGACAAAGCGACGACCTAGATGCGGCGATGAGGCGAGGTGGGCGACAAAGAGGTCGCCAGTGAGGGTGGGGGAAGGCTAAATAGCCTTCCCCTCACACCTGGGCCCGGAAGTGACGCGCCTTTCGCGTCACTTCCGGCCCCTGACACGGAGGGGGGCACAATCAGGAACCTTGCCCCCGCCCCCCCCCGAAGTATGGAGTGGGGAGGGGTGACCGGGGCCCCGGGGCCACTAAGGCGCCGACCGCCGAGTGGCCCCCTGCGGGGACCGCGGTCAGCGGCAGAGATTAACGCAGCAGTACCTGAGTACTTCACAGGTCTTTAAAAGACCATTTACATGTTAACGAGGCTTTGTTTATTTTTTCACCCCTTCATCTCCAACAGGGGCATGGCGAAAGGCGACAAATCCTTTCTTTGGCCGCGGTAACCTTTGCCCACTGTCCTGCTGCGTGGATATTTCTTTTCCTGTGCAGCGCAGGAGAAAAGAAGTTTGTTTATTTTGATTCACCTTTTCCAACCCCTGCAGCTGCTTATCACTTCAGGCTGCGACACTAAGATTGACTAATGGAGTAGGTAGGAGAATGTGTCACTATTTGTATTTATTTTTAAAATCTGCACAGGCGCAGCAGGACATGTACTTTGTGTGTGCTTCATTTAATCCGTTTTTATCATTATCATGGCCGATGCAGGACAACAATAAGACAATAAAAGAAGCCCAGATACCGCTGGTGATTAATGATCCTGCTGGAGAGCCATCATTTCTCTGTTAATAGTTAAGTGCAGATGAACTGTATTTTATGTGGGTAGCTCAGTGGGTTACTGCCTTTGTCACAGAGATCCTTGTGTTACTTGCAGTTCAGAAGTTACAATCCTAACATAGGACAGTGACCAATGAACTGTCATCAAAGAGCTGCATGCAAACCTGAATGATATACTTAGAACTTCGCGTTTTTTGTTTTGTGATATAGTTAGAACTTCTCCAGTCTTTCATTATTCTAATGTTGCTAAAATGAGTATCTTTGGGCAGATATACATTTTTATCAGTAAAGCCAACCCCTAACCACTGGAGTACTCTTTAAATCTTGAGTGTGTGCTTCTCCAGACCAAACCCTCTTAAAATAACTGCCCACCAGTATGTATGACATGTGATTCATACACCTTGTAATCCTCATTGGCTTATGTGACATTCCCTGTAGGCTGATTTACATACTTGTATGATTCGTTGTCTCTGTATAATGTGTGCGTGGTGTAAAATACTGACACACACTATACTGATATGAGTAGCGCTACACAACAAATGAAATGCATATGAGAGAGTGGCTACGTAAAGCTGAGGGGCACTGTTGGAGGGTGGCAGTGAGGGAATCCAAGGAGGAGGTAGTGGGAGGGGCTATGAAGCGATGAGGGGCACTGTTGGAGGGTGGCAGTGAGGGAATCCGAGGAAGAGGTCATGGGGGGGAGGGGGGAGCTAGGGAGAGATGAGGGGCACTGCTGGAGGATGGTAGTGAGGGATTATGAGGAGAAGGTCATGAGGGGGAGGGGCTAGAGCAAAATGAGGGGCACTGGTGGAGGGTGGCAGTGAGGGAATCCGAGGAGGAGGTCATGAGGGGGAGGGGCTATGGGGAGATGAGGAGCACTTGTGGCGTATGGCAGTGATTATTGGTGTGGCGCCAAAAAAGACTTTCGCATCAGCACTAAAGCCGGCCTTGTCATGGCCTTTCTGTTTTTGTTTATTTAATTAGCAGTCGGGTCATAAGGGCTACTGTGGAACATACTTTAAAGTGTGTGCTAATTATATTTACTGCTATATTCAATGTTTTAAGTTTGAAGGTGATTTTACTAATGTTTTTACCGGGAAAAATGAAAGTGGAGCCCGATGGTGCCTGATATGGGGCTGGGGCCCAAGGTCAGCTGTGAGATAAGGTGCACTGGAGAGGAGTAGTGGATAATCAAGCCTGTAAGGGAGTGCGTAGCGGAGTCTAGGGTCAGGTGGAGGTAGCAATGAAGAGGGATCCTCCATGAAGGCTCGAACAGAGGGAGCCCAAGTAGTGTCACTTGCCTGATACTACCACCTCAGAAACCTCCTCTTCCCATCAAAGGAAAATTACATAGAAAAAACAGTTTTTGAGAGTGATAATATTTAGAAAGAGATTTGGAAAAGAGTGCGATTTACTGGGCCTTGTAAGACTAAGAAGAGATAAAGGAGGGCCCGGAGGATTTGCAGTCTGGGTGTTGCTACTCCCAAGATAATTTTGAAAAAAAAACTATAGGGTCAAATACTGCATTTTATTTTCAACACCCCAATTTTACACAAATTCTCCCCAAAGCCATTACTGTGCCAAGACAACATCCCCAGGAGTTGACCACATTTTTTTCCAAGATGCACAATATGTTCCTCCCATAAGTAAATATTTACCTCCACTTTGCCAAGGCCTGTGTTTTGTCCTGCTTGCTCACATGTTATCTCACTCAGGCTCACTACCCCCATTATTCATTCTCATTCACTTTCCCTTTTACTGAAAATTGCTCACTTGCACTCACTCTTCAACATTCGGTATCACATTCTCACTCACTCAGTCTCACCACTTTTTCCTACTCTGATTACCTCATTCTAACTTACAGTTTCACTTACTCTACGTGACTCCTTCTCACTCACTTTCTCTCACTTTCATCGACATACACTCTTTCACTCATGCTCAGTTACATTCAGGCACTCAATCATTCACACCCACATTTACTTACTCGCACTCATTCTTCTTTGCAGGACACTTGAATACATATGTGCTATACTATGTTTGAGCAGCTAGCTGGCTGACATGAATAAGAATTATTTATTTATTTCACTTGTAAAGCGCACTCTCACCTAACAGGCATCCTGGCGCTGACAATCAAGAGTGCACAATTTGTGGATAAGAAGGAGCCCTTGTGGGTTTCCGTGAGTCAGATCAGATTCTCTTGAAGAGTTCCTTTGTCTCTGAGCCCTGCTTAACACGTGTACAGGAGGAGCCCTATATTCATGTCCTCAATGTTTGAGACAAAAAATACTCATTGATTTCTGAACGAGAGTAAAAGCGTTAAGGTAACATGTCGTTCCTGCTTATATTTTGCATGCTTTACATAATCCTGCATTCCCTATGAGTATCTGCTTTTCCCAGAATGTTGTTACTTTTTTTCAGGCACTGCATAATTTGAAATGAGTCACATCCAGGTGCTTATAATGGGGCAGAATTGGGTTGTAGGTGAAGACAGTGCGAGTTTCACTCAGTGGGGCAGAAGGGTGTTCGGTGGGGATAGTATGTGGCATTATGGCCAGAGCTACCAAATTTGGAACTGGGGAACCTGGTTCAGCCTTCATGCCTTGTCCATCAGACTACTCCTGAGGGAGCACCCATGATAGACTTTAGAAGGCCCCACTAGACCTTAGAAGCCCTGGTCTCTTAGCACCAGCAGGTGAACCCTACCGGTGGCCAGTTGGGTAAACTTGAAGCCCTGTCCACCACAATTCATACCCAGGTTCACCACCAGTCTTGCGGGCAGGTCTACCAAGCAGCACACCCTAGAGCAGCAGTGGCTTTGTCACGCAGTAGTTTTCCTGCAATAATAAAAGTCTCCCACACAACCCCCACGGTTTTTGACGCATTCATAGATTGACAAGGACTTGTAATCCTGGGAAAGCGGCAAAATCTTGCGCTACCCCAGAGGAGGCATAGCTAGGAGAAATATCTTTATTTCTCCTTGCTTTTTCCTCTTTCAAACTGTGCTTTATTCTGCAGCCCACATAGAAAGATGAAAAAGCCTCTCAAGATTGTTTTTGTACAGGAAGGTGCCCCTTCCTGCACAAAAACAATCCTGCATGCAAAGGAGGCACCCTTGCACCCTTGCACCATGGGGCAAGTGTGCCTGCGTTGAAGCTAGGCTGTCGAAATGGCGCCAGTGCAGGGGGAAAAGACCGGAATGCACCATATTGGATAAATACGGCACATTCCCGCCCGTTCCCTGTGACGCAGGGCAGCGCAGCAAAGTAACTTGCTGTGCTGCCCTGCGCCACCATTCCCATAAATATGTCCCTAAGCTCACAAATAGTAAATTGACCACACTAATTATCTGTGTAAGAGCATGTATTGATAAACACAATAAGCCACTGACCTTTTTCTTGGACCTTGTTGAGTTGCCAAGCACAGCAGCAGATCTAATCTTAGATGCCTTACTTGCATGCTTAGAGAGACACAGTTTTACTGATGAGTATTTAAAAAGTCATTTGGTTCAGCTTGTAACAGATGGTGCTTCCAATATGATAGGTAGGAAATCCGGTGTGGCAACTCTTCTGAAACTGAAATATCCACAGTTGAGTGTATGGCACTGTGCTAACCACAAGCTGGAGCTTGCTGTGGGTGATGTTTGTAAAGAAGTCGCAGGCATTAATCAGCTCAAATTTTTTTTTGATAAACTATATACCACCTACCATGCCGCTCCGAAAAATCAGAGAGAGCTTGGGGAATGTGCTCTGGAGGTAGAAGTAAGACTTCTGGCAATTGGAAAGGTGCTAGATGTACGTTGGGTGTCCTCAAGTGAAAGATCTGTGAGAGCTGTTTGGAATAACTACAAAGAACTTATTAAACATTTCATGGAATCTTCCGAAGACTCAACGAGGAGTGACATTGAGCAGAGGAAATATGCTGGTTTAAACCGTTTATTAACCTCCCTGGTGTTTGTTGAAAATATGGGCATTTTATATGATGCTCTCATAGAATTGGGTGACCTATCCAGAAGGCTGCAGCGGCGTGATATGACCATATATGAGGCCGATCGTTCAATACAGATGCAGATTTTAGTGTTTGAATCAATGGCTGATGCACCTGGGCCCTTTGTTTGCTACAACTGCATTAGATGATGCTGAACGGATGCAGTTTGCTGGTGTAGGACTGCAACAGAACAAAGGCTGTGTTAGCATCAATAGGGCACAGTTCTTTAGGAGCGTAGCAAATAACCTGCGAAAAAGGATGACAATGTCTAATGCATCAAATGTTTCTAGATGCACAACCACAAACAATGATGAAATCGAATACAAAGAGTTAGTACATAGAATGAAACTCCTACAACCAGTTTATTGGCCAGATCCAGTAGACATCTTATACGGTGAGGGAGAATTACAAAACCTTTGTAGCAGGTTGCATGTATTTGAGACCAGGCAGTACATCCTTGGTTTCAGAGAGTACAAACAAAATAAAAATTGCATCTCTGAAAGCCTGAAACCATTAATGCACATTATAAACACCTTTTGTACCTCAACTGCTTAATGTGAACGGGGCTTTAGTGTAATGAATGATGTGCTCACACCACTGCGGAACAGAATATCAATCAATCGTCTGTCTTCTACAATGTTCATAAATATCGTGGGGCCACCTGTCATAGAATTTAAACCTGAATTTTATGTTCAGAAATGGTTAGAAAAAGGGAGGAGAAGTACAGATGAAAGAAACTGCATGGCTCGGAGACAAATGGCTTATGATTCCACTTATAAGCGTATTTGGAATATTCTGTGATTGGAAACATGTCCCACATTGTAAATGAATTAAATATAAACAACTTATATATTAAACCTCAAATAAACATGTTTATTGATTCTTTGAATTAAATAACGTTATAAGCTGTAACTGGTCAGTGAAATGCCAAACGTTCAAAAATTGGTATGTTTTGCTATTTCTAGCCACACCTCCGACTCCGCCCACTAATCCAAACCTTGGGTTAGTCCCGCCCCCTGAGTCTCCGCCCACAGTTCCCCTACTTTTTTTTCCCCACTTCGACCACTGCCTGATGTCAAAGATTTATTCTTTTTGAGAGGTAATGTAAAGGACTTACCTGGTGAGCTCTGTAGTGTGTGTTATAATGGACATTAGTAAACAATGTTTGCTCTATGTAAAGTTAAATTCTGTATTATTAAAATGTATTGGTCTGATTTAGATTTTGTTGAATGGGGGACTCGGTTCTCTTCCAAACCTTCGGCCCATCTACCTCATTCAGAGACAGATGAACCTTAACTTTTTATCTATGGGGCCCAATTGGCTTACAGAATAGGGCCCGTTGGGCAAAGGACATTACACCATCTGCCCTATTTATGAAGATAGTGCAATTTCTTTATGTCCGTCACATCTAGTAATGACACCTACACATTAGGAGAAACTCTACAAGGTGTGAGGGTCATTTCTTTGCTTTTCAAAAACAAAATACCCCTTTGGGAATATTTTCTGGAAAACAAAGAAATTAAAAAGTTTGGTGAATTGCACTCAAAACAAACAGGAAAAAGTTTGGCGAATTGCAGTCAACACTGACAGCGGCCGTCCACCGAACCTATTAAACATTGACAGGAATGTTCTGTGGCATGGCTTTCTTTCAATGTACAGAGTATACTGCTGGGCCAGCAGTCATCTGCAAATTTGATGGACAAGAGCCTGTCAGTGTGGCTGAGGTAACGTCCTCCTTCACCCTGGCAGAAGGCGGCGTAAACACTAGAGGAACATATTACTATAGATATATATATATATATATACTATCTACTGGCGACCGCCAGTAGATAATATATATATATATATATATATATATATGTTTCCATAGGAAATCCGCAACATTCTATTTGGAATAACTTTGGCGCCGGTTGACGAATCCTCGCGAAATTTTCAAAATAGGTGGGGCGCTCCGCTCCTACCCTGAAAGTCTCGGGGGGATTCGTCAAGCGGGGGCTGAGAAAAAAGGGGGGTCCCAAAACACGTTTTTCCCATGCAATTTTCCATAGGGACCTTTAGTCCAAGGTACAGCCCGAACGGCTGAACAGAATTACTTGAAATTTGGCAGAGAGGTAGTCCTCAGCTCAGGGATGTGCCTTTTGCATATATGGTGTCAATCTGTTCAGTAGTTCCTGAGAAAATCAAAAGTAAAATCACATACATATCTGGGCGGAGCCTAATGACACATCTCATCGTGAGATCTGATTGGCTGTCAGTACTTCATCCAAGAAGTGTTGGCAGCCATCTTGGGACCAATATACATGATAGCACCTCATTAAAAAGCATTGCAGTTAATAGAAGGTTTTAAGACTTTAGTTACATTATAAATCATTTGTTGATGGTACCATACTCATTTTAGGAATTGTGGTGTGTTCTAAGGTGATTTTACCATGTGAAAAAGCCTTCTGCTGTGATATCATGAACCATGTTTGAGAGAAAACTATTTTCTCATGCTTTTCCCACAGAGGTTTGGAAGGTGATCTATAAGCTAAACTGAGAGCATATTTTCTGTAAATTCACATTATCTTTCTCAGCCATGTAAGAATGAAGTCTGACATTCTCAGTAAAACATGTACATCCAACAAGGGCAGAGACTGTCAGTTGATTCCTTTGTGTTCTACTGCAGCTTCCCAGAGTGCTCTAAAGAACAACTAGAGCGCTAACAGTCTTACTTATGACAAAAGTGTGGCACACCTGAAGCCATCTTGATTGGAATAAAGTGGTAACACTTAAAACATTTAATTTACAAAGGAACAAAATGATGGGGTTCATTTTGCCATATAAATTATGATTAGTGCTGCAGAAAGAAAAACTAGGGCACATTTTGACTTCTGAAATCCTCTTTTATTTCATAAAAAGATTCTGACATGCAGACTGAAACATGCACTTTGAATACCAGCAGCAGACTTGCCTGGTGAGCAGTATCTTTACTACAGTGATCTAATGAGCAACTAGAGAGCTAACATTCAGAATGTATGGAAAATGTGTGACACATCTGAATGTCTTCTTGATGGAATCAAAGTAAAAAACTGAAAGTATTTCCTACTGAGGAGACTGTAGTAAATGAGGAAATTAGGAAACTTCATAACAAATAAATCTCCCAAGATGGCCACCAGAGACAAAATAGCCCAAATGTAGCCCAAATATCACCCAGATGTAGCCCAAGTATAGCCCAATGACAGAATGTCCCAGAGTGTTCTTAAGAACAACTAGAGCGCTTACTGTCTTACTTATGACAAAAGTATGGCACACCTGAAGCCATCTTGATTGGAATAAACTGGTAACACTTAAAACATTTAATTTAAAAAGGAACACAACGAGGGGGTTCATTTTGCCATAGAAATTATGATTAGTGCTGAAGAAAGAAAAATTAGGGCACATTTTGAGTGACTTCTCAAATCCTCTTCTATTTCATTAAAAAATTCTGATATGCAGACTGAAACATGCACTTCTAATACTAGCAGCAGACTTCCGTTGTGAGCAGTAGCGACCACGTCCCCACTGCACCAGCGAAGCCCCACAGTGGGCTGAAAGCAACACAGTGTCCTCCTCAACACAGCCTCAAGATGGAGTCGGCGGTGACCCACGACAGGCAAGGAAGGAGTCGCACACTCCACGTGGCCGGCCGCCACAGCAACAGGCGCTCCAACGCCAGCGACACGCGACTGGACGTCACGTCGCCCAGCAAGCAAGGAGCGCGCCGGAGCGAAGGCAGAAGCCGGCGCCATGACAGCGCCGCCTCGAGGTCCAAGCGCACCGCCCTCGAAGAAAGAAGAGTGACAGCCTGTCACCCTGAAAAACCGGAAGACACAGGTAGTCTGAACAGACCATCAAAAGGAGAAGACCAGGGACTCACAGCAAGCCAAGAGCTCACCCTGACACATCCGACAGCCACCAAGGCGGACCACCGTCCCTGGACACAGCCTCACGGGAGAACCGAATGTAAGCCGCAGCAGTCGCGAACCGTGTCTCTCCACAACGCTTCCCCGGGTGAACGGCCACTCCCCAAGTGTCGGCAATCCAAGTCAAGTGGCATCCCTGCTCCTGTCCGCAGATGCCACGGGTGGAGGTCTGCTCTGAGTGTCCGTCCTCACACTGCCTCAAGATGGAGTCGGCAGTGGCCCCAAGCCAGGCAAGAGAGGATCAACACACTCTACGTGTTAAACCGCCATGGACACTCAACATCAGCAAGGCGGAGGCACGTGGCTGCCCAGATCCATCCTGATATACGAACTATACCAGCAAGTCACCACCACCTGTCATTTCGACTCGCCACATGGCTGGCAACCATCACCACGCCAGCCATCAGCACATGCGTCAAACACCACTCCCTGAGTACCCATGGACTGGAGTCTGAAACCGTTGCCGCACAAGCCGACTAAACGAAATCAGAAGCCACCTGTGAACCTGGCCTACAATGGAACCGCAGCAGCGAGTGCAAGTCTTGACCAAGACTCATCCACCCATGAGGGTTGTGCGTGTTTTGGGACCCCCCTTTTTTCTCAGCCCCCGCTTGACGAATCCCCCCGAGACTTTCAGGGTAGGAGCGGAGCGCCCCACCTATTTTGAAAATTTCACGAGTCCCGCAGCAACCCCGACGACGGGCCTCCCCAGGTGGGAGAGGGAGGAGAGACATTGCCCCACCATCAGAGTACCGGTCACAGCCAAGCGGTTCAACAGGGACAGTCGGTCCAGCAACACCCTTGTGAATCCTCATATGAGACTCCATCCATGTTCACGACACAGCACACTAAAAAGAACTGTTAGAACCCACCACAGACCATCACCGACGTCAGTCAAGATGAAGCCAAGCAAGACAGCAAGACATGGCATGGTCAGCGAACGGACGGTATGCAGCGGGCGTCTCCAAGTTAGCGGTCGTGTCCTGAGTGCCTCAGGTTAAATTACGGGTGCCCGCCGAGAAGGTCCTGCTGCAAGCCAAGTTCACCAGCCCACGTCTGATGTCGTCCTGCCACCTGACTCGAGAAGCTGATGGACCCTGTGGTATTTAGTCAACTGTGTGTTTCTTCCCCACAGGTTGGACTGACACTTTGTTTGTCCTTCAATAAAGTTGAGGAGGAATGTAGTGTCCTGCGAGACACGTTCTAGTGTCCCGCAGGAAGTTGCACTTCCAGCCACTCCCTTGAGGGCTGGTCACACTGCACCCCACACCCATCCATCACGGGCGTCACGAGTGACGTGGCCCCGTCAATAAAAGAGCCAGAGTGCACGTGCTCGTGGCCAGTTGCTACAGTACCGATCCTGGTGTCCGTGTCCTTCCTTGTCATGATGGGGGCCTGAGGCCCAACATTACAGGCAGGTAGGAGAGTGCAGAGGCAACAATTTGACCACACTAGGCAGGCAGGAAGGGCAGTGGCAGCACAACAGACTATGGAGGGCAGTGGAAAGGGGGGCAGGGGCAACAAACCAACAATACAGGACGGCAAGAGAGGCTGTGGCAATATAATAGACCATTGTGGGCAGAAGGAAGAGGCAGCGGTCATACAACCATACATGCCAACAGACCCATTTCAGCCAGGAAGCATCCAATGTTTTTAAGCTCAAATGGGCTTTACTTGATCTGTTTCCTGTCTACAATCTTCTCTTTTTCAATGTAACTCAAAGGGGAAAATCAATACCCCAGTTTTATTTCAAAATCTCCCTCTTACCAAGTTCAAAATGTTCGCAAGTATGGTACATTGGATCATGGTAGGCAGGATGAATTGGGGTAGGGACATGGACTCGGATAACAGAGGACAGGAGGGACATTGAGAGGTGCACCAAACTGACCCTACAGGGCAGGCATCAGGGTTTGCAGCAGCACAATACACCACACAGGGCATGCGGGATGGGAGTGCAGCACAACAATCCATAGAAAGCAATAAGGAGGGGACAGGACCATGCACATGGACAACAGACAACAGAGGGGAAAGAGGCAATGGTAGCTAGCTGACCATAATGGACAGACAGGAGAGAAAGCTGCAGCATAACAGACCATAAAGGGCAGGAGGGACGGATCAGGGGCATTACAATGGAACTGCCAAGCCAGGAGGGAGGGAATAGGGGTCTGCACATGGAAACAGACGGCTGGGGGCAAGGGGGCAGGGCAGGAGCAGCAAGATGACCATGGAGGTCAGGCAGGATGGGCACTAGAAACAAGACACACCATGGAGAGCAACAGTGAGACTATGATGGCATACACACAGACCATGGAGGGAAGGGGGTCAGGAGCAGCTAGCTGACCACACAGGGAAGGTGGGAGGGGCCATGGCAACATGGCAAGCGGGAGGGTAAGGGGCAGCACAATGGCTATGATGGGCAAGAAGGAGGGTGCAGGGGCATGCACAAAGGACCATGGAGGATAGAAAGGAGGGTCAGGACCTGGGCACAGACAAGAGAGTTCAGGGGAAGGGGCCTCACAACAGACCGTGCGGGGCAGGCAGGAGGAGCAGTTGCAGCACAACAGACCAGGGAGGGCAGAAGGGTGTGGCAGTAAAATGGACAATGGAGGACAGGAGGAAGGGGATAGGGGCATGGCATGTGGACAGGCAGGGTGGAGGTGGCAGGGACAGGTTACAGTCATCTGACAATGCTAGGCAGGTGGGAGGGGAGCTCAACAGAACACTCAGAGTAGATAGGAGTGGCAGGTCCATGGAACATGGTGGTCAAAAAGGATGGAGCAGGGGCATGCACAAAGACATCGGAGGGCAGGGGGAAGGAGAATAGGGGCAGCAAGCTAAGCACAGAGGCTAAGCAGGAGGTCAATGATGGGCCATAGAATTGGGCAATGGAGGGCAGGAGGAGTGGACTGGTACATCCTGCTAAATGGAGGGCAGTGGCAGCACATCAGACCATGCATGGCAGGAGGGAGGAGGCTAGTCCATGGATTCAGACAACAGAGGATAGGGAGGAGGTGGATGGGGCAGCAAGCTAACTGTTCATAGAAGGTGGCTATTAGGAACTTTATTGTTTTTAAAATGTGTGTCTGTGCGAACTACTTAAAATATGAACTAGTATGCAGCATAATCTCACTTTTATTCAGGAAGAAGAGGACGTTTGGGACTGTGACTCTGGGCTCACTTGGCAGAAACATTCCCTTACCCTCCACCCCCCATCGCAAAATGTAATGCCCGTGAAAAGGGTAGGTGGACGCAGTGTTATATAGAACATAGTCCTGAGAGCACGATTGAAAATGAAAACTAGATATAGTATATGGTATAAACTATGCACCAAAAAGTGTGATATAAGATGAACCGGGCCTTGAAATATAATATGCAATACATTGTGCGCAATGACAGATTCATTGGAGAGCGCGAGATAGCACAGGCACTAGCGCTTGCTATGTGATATGCGCCTTGGAGTGTAATATGCACAGGGCAGTGTTGTGTAACCTAAGTAGTCTCTAAAGTTGAAATATAAAATATGTGCTGGGTAGTGTAACATTGCATATGCACTGTGACAAAGATATGGATCCCAGATTATAATATGTATGGCATAGCGCTGTGCTTTAACATAGGCATCGAGGAAGGCACGTTAGATGGGGCAATATAACCCGTGCGAAGGCAAGTGTGGCATGACATATTCATGGGGTGGTGTTACAGTGCACATGGGCTAGAGAGTGTCATAGCATATGCACTAGCTGGTGGAATACAACACAGAGGTGTGTGACACTCGGCGGGCTCTGGTGGGTGTAACACAGCATTGGGCTCAGCCAGGAGCACGCTGTGACTCTCAAGTGAGGTTTGTCTCCTTTCCAGAGAGTAAAATAAAAAGTATTACACATCCGGCGTTGGATGTGTGTTTTATTAACCGTGAGGGGGTTTCTTGCATAGTTTGGTCGAATTTTTGTCGAATCCCCTTTGAATGTCTTGGTGTGCATGTGTATTAAATGTGCCCGTCAATAGCTACCCATGTTTGTATAAATAAACGACAAGGGTGTCTACTTGGAGAGTACCCACCAGCGGGGGCGCCGGGATTAGGCACGGTAGGGTGTCAGACATGTCAGGGCTTCACTAGCGGTGTGAATACATTCTACGTGGATTCATTGTATGCATAGTCGCCTTTTAATGAATATCACGCAAATCGTCATGGTGATAGGTACATACGGTTTGTCCGGCATGTCCTAGGTGTTTCCATAAATATATATTTTTTTAGAATAATAAAAATCAAAGGCCGGCCCCGGGGGATGGGGTCCCCGGGGCCATAAGTGGCCTGAGGAGGGGGGCAACACAGCCCCCCTCCTAAAGAATAAAAAAAAAAAATAGGCCATGACCCGGGGGTTGGGGTCCCCGGGGCCGATTAAGGCCTTGGGAGGGCCAAATTAATTTTTTTCAACAAAAAAAATTAGGGTGCAGGCCCTGGGGGATGGGGTCCCCAGGGCAAAAGAAAGGGGGCCACACAGCCCTCCTTCTAAAAAAAAAAAAAAAAAAAAAATAGACCGGCATTGTGCCGGAGGCCACGCCCCCTCCTTGCAGCACTCTGCAAACACGCCCCCTGGCCAGTTGTAAGTTGAGAAATTAATTCCCCTTCAATACTGAGGGTCCCTGAGGGCCAACTAGCCCAACAGGTAACTCCAGTATGCGCCAGGGAGCTGCGTTGCAGACAGGTGTTCTGAGGCCACGCCCCTTTTTACACCTCCATGCAACGCAGCTCTGTGGCGCTTACTGGAGGTACCTAGTGGGCTAGTTTGACCATAGGGACCCTTAGGATTCAAGGGGACTTAATCTCTCAACTCAGAACGTCCACAGGGCGCGTTTACACAGTGGTGAAGGGAGGGGACGGGGCCTGAGGTGAGGTGTGCAAACACGCCCTGTGGCGCGTTTTTAAGTTGGGGAAATAATTCCCTTTCAATCCTGAGGGACCCTGGGGTCCAACTAGCCCACCAGGTGCTTCCAGTAAGCACCACTGCTCTGCGTTGCAGAGAGGTGGTGCAGGCCGTGCCACTTTTTACACCTCTCTGCAACGCAGCTCTGTGGCGCTTACTGGAGGTACCTAGTGTTCTAGTTGGACCCTAGGGACCCTCAGGATTCAAGGGGACTTAATCTCCCAACTTAAAACGACTACAGGGCGTGTTTACACAGTGGGGAAGGGAGGGGACGGGGCATGAGGTGACGTGTTCAAACACGCCCTGTGGTGCGTTTTAAGAGGTAGTTTTCATCCCCTGCCCTATTATATACTAGGAGCTTACAGAGGAGGTCATGTTAATCACAGGGGGACCCCAACGCATAGTGTGCCCTAGTGTATGTAGGTGTTTTCACTGTATTCTGAGTGTCTTTTAACATAGAACTGGCTCTAGGACTGGTTAGTCAGACTCAGTTACCACCAGTATCCGTCTGAAAAAGTTGAGGGTACAGGATGATTTTGCAACAAGGCTTGTTTCTGCTCTTCTGTTTGTTCTTTCTGCACGTTATACTTCTTCCTGCACTTTTCTTCGTCTTTGAGGACTTCTGTTGCTTCTTTCTGCATTTCTTTTTTTTCTTTCTGTGCGTTTTTCCTTCTTTCTTCACATGTCCTAACTCTGTAGGCATAGCTAGAAATTAGCATTTAAAAAACCTTTGAAATTCACTGAAAAAACCATAGGTTTCAGGCACATTATAGCTAGGAATTAGCATTTAAAAAACCTTAGAAATTCACTGAAAAAACCATAGGTTTTAGGGGCGTTATAGTTAGCTGGACTTTTCACTCGTACAAAACCATAGAAATTCCCCCGTTATAGTTAGTTCAGCTAACTATAACTCGCGCGCCCGCAATGCACTGCTGATGACGTCACATATTACATCACTCATGACATGGTCAGTGACATCACTCATGACATCACTGATGACATCAATGAGGACATCATCCTTGTGATAGAGTGGCAGACCTCCTCTCCCCCTAATATAACCTTTGATACACACATTCAAAAATAGAAATTAAAATTTTCAAAACAATGGACATACCAATACCAGTTACAACAACCTACTCAGTAATTGTAAGATCCACATCCACATCCACTCATTCACCAACAGTCCTATACAGTCACTCATACATGTACTCACTCATCATATGTACTCATACACCTATACATCCTGTTACACAACGCCACTCATCCATAAAGTTACTCACACACATAGTCACTCATGCTAATAAAGAATCAAACATCCGTTTACCTGCATACACAGTTATACACACACCACCACACTTACTTCTACAGAAACTTACACATACTTAGTCTTTTAAACAATCACTTATAGAAACACATACTTATTCATACCGGAACTCTTTCAAACTCTCACTCTCACATATACTCACTTATATACACCAATAGTCACATATACTAGTTTGAAACATATGTAGTTACTCAGAGAGACACTATTGAGACAGTCATTCACTCACTAACACACCCATGCACACACTCATCCACCCATACAGTCCTGCACACATGCTGTCTTCAACACATACAAACAGTGAGTCACTCATTCATGCACCTATGCACTACCTAATACCCCCCACCGAACCATACAGACATCAGATACGTATACTGATACTCAAAAACCAACTAATAACCTATATAGACCCTCATGTAGCTACTCACCAACCCATGCAGCCACTTATACACAAAGTGAGAGACTGATACAGATATTTACATATTTAAACATTACTCACTAAGCCATGTATTCACTAAGATACACTTAATCAGTCAGTTATACAATCAATTTTTCAAAAACAAATCATCCATTTAGACACTTATATACCCATTTATTCTTCCATCAACCTTGAGATATACATATATAAAACATATGTAATTTTCAGAAAAACACACATTCACTGGATGATGACATCAGTGATGTCATCAGTGATGTCATTTGAGATGTCATCAGTGATGTCATGAGTGATGTCACTGACCATGTCATGAGTGATGTAATATGTGACGTCATCAGCAGTGCATTGCGGGCACGCGAGTTATAGTTAGCTGAACTAACTATAACGGGGGAATTTCTATGGTTTTGTACGAGTGAAAAGTCCAGCTAACTATAACACCCCTGAAACCTATGGTTTTTTCAGTGAATATATATATATATATATTCACTGAAAAAACCATGGGTTTCACACACGTTATAGTTAGGAATTAGCATTTAAAAAACCTTAGAAATTCAATGAAAAAACCAAAGGTTTCACACATGTTATAGTTAGCTGGACATTTCACTCGTAAAAAACCATTGAAATTCCCCCGTTATAGTTAGTTCAGCTAACTATAACTCGCGCG
Source organism: Triturus cristatus (assembly GCF_964204655.1). Lineage (NCBI taxonomy): Eukaryota > Metazoa > Chordata > Amphibia > Caudata > Salamandridae > Triturus > Triturus cristatus. Next base: position 780,652,539 of record NC_140586.1, on the reverse strand, counting down.
CCCGCAATGCACTACTGATGACGTCACATATTACATCACTCATGACATGGTCAGTGACATCACTCATGACATCACTGATGACATCTCAAATGACATCACTGATGACATCATCCAGTGAATGTGTGTTTTTCTGAAAATTAAATATGTTTAATATATGTATATCTCAAGGTCGATGGAAGAATAAATGAGTATATAAGTGTCTAAATTGATGATTTGTTTTTGAAAAATTGATTGTATTACTGACTGATTAAGTGTATCTTTATGAATACATGGCTAAGTGAGGAATGTTTAAATGTGTAAATACCTGTATCAGTCTCTCACTTTGTATATAAGTGGCTGCATGGGTTGGTGAGTAGCTACATGAGTGTCTATATAGGTTATTAATTGGTTTTTTGAGTATCAGTATGAGTGTCTGAGTGTCTTCATGGTTCGGTGGGGGTTATTACGTAGTGCATAGGTGCATGAATGAGTGACTCACTGTTTGTATGTGTTGAAGACAGCATGTGTGCAGGACCGTATGGGTGGATGAGTGTGTGTATGGGTGTGTTAGTGAGTGAATGACTGTCTCAATAGTGTCTTTATGAGTAACTACATATGTTTTAAACTAGTATATGTGAGTATTGGTGTTTATAAGTGAGTATATGTGAGAGTGAGAGATTGGTAGACTTCCTGTATGAATAAGTATGTGTTTCTATAAGTGATTGTTTAAAAGACTAAGTATGTGTAAGTTTCTGTAAAAGTAAGTGTGGTGGTGTGTGTATAACTGTATATGCAAGTAAATGGATGTTTGATTCTTTATTAGCATGAGTGACTATGTGTGAGTAACTCTATGAATGAGTGGCATTGTGTTACAGGATGTTTAGGTGTATGAGTACATATGATGTGTGAGTACATGTATGAGTGATTGTATAGGATTGTTGGTGGATGAGTGGATGTGTATGTGGATCTTAGAATTACTGAATAGGTTGTTGTAACTGTTATTGGTATGTCCATTTTTTTGAAAATTTCAGTCTCTATTTTTAAATGTGTGTATCAAAGGTTATATTAGGGTGAGAGGAGGTCTACCACTCTGTCACAAGGATAATGTCATCAGTGATGTCATTTGAGATGTCATCAGTGATGTCATGAGTGATGTCACTGACCATGTCATGAGTGATGTAATATGTGACGTCATCAGTAGTGCATTGCGGGCGCGCGAGTTATAGTTAGCTGAACTAACTATAACGGGGGAATTTCAATGGTTTTTTACGAGTGAAATGTCCAGCTAACTATAACATGTGTGAAACCTTTGGTTTTTTCATTGAATTTCTAAGGTTTTTTAAATGCTAATTCCTAACTATAACGTGTGTGAAACCCATGGTTTTTTCAGTGAATTTGCAAGGTTTCTTAAATGCTAATTCCTAACTATAACGTGAGTGAAACCCATGTTTTTTTCAGTGAATTTGCAAGGTTTTTTAAATGCTAATTTTTTTTTTTTTCTTCTTTTTTTTTTTACATATTTTTATTTTAATTGTCTATCCTTTTTTAAAGACTATGGTTAAATTTTAAAAATTCTACAATATGTTTTTATTTTACAATTTTTTAAAAATAAACAGGTAAAATTTATTAGCAATACATTTTTTTTTTTTTACCGTGCGCATACGGTAAGTGCACGTCTCGCTGTAATTACGTTAGATTTCTACGCTGTTTGCGTTCATTTACGCAATTTGCGTAGATGCACGTCACGCGCGCATAGCGCGTAACGCGTACGCTGCACGCGCACGTTACGCGGAAGTGAAGGGGCGTGCCTGTTTTGCGCATGCGCGCGTGCACGTGTCTTTTTTACGCGCATGCGTACTTTTGCCGTAAGCGCACCGTAAGCGTACCGTAAGCGTACGGTAGGTCATGTGATCATGAAACACAACTTTTGATTGGTTGAAACTACTTTCAGTTCTAGAACTCTCCTACACCACACCCATTCCCCTCATTTCTGCTTGTGATCCCTTAGGAGAAGGAGCTGGGTTTTCTTTGTGATACGATGGCAGAACAGCAGAGCTCTTCTGAGAGTGAGGCTAGCAGCACTACCTTGAGGCAGAGAGCGAGGAAACAAAAGACCTCTTACATATGGGAGTATTTTTCTTTTCCAGAAGGCCAGCAAAAGGTAAATGCACCCTTAGTGACTTGTAAGCTGTGTAAGCGTGTACTTTCAAGAGGGAATCCCGACAGGAAGTATTCCTTTGGGAATCACACCATGATGAGACACCTTAAGGATGTACACAGAAGGACACATGCTCGACTTACTGAAGGTAACCCTTCAGTAAATCAACCAAGCACATCCACAGCAGCTCAGCCTGGACCATCATCTGCAGTGCTGAGTCCTTCTTCTGCAGGTCAGGTGAGCCCTTCATCTGTGGTGGGAGCATCTCCTTTTTCTGGTCCTCTGGAAATTAACCCTCGGTTTGCGAGGGTTGAAGTACGGTGCACCACTTGTCATGATCTAATTAGTTATAGGGAGACCAGTATTTCCCTAGTGAACAATAAAATAGATCAGCACACTTGTCGTACCATCTAATATTCCCAATCTTTCTTTCCTCTGTCCCTGCATGAACACAACGGCTCTTTTAAGAGCCAACCTTACCTTTCATCTTTTTTTTATATATGTTTTTAAAAACTTTTTTTTTTTAAAAAACACTAAAAATCAATTATCACATTACAAGGTCCTTGAGAGACTACAATTAAAAACTGAAAATGTGATTGTAGAGAAGTGGAAAAAAGGGACCATGATATTATTGACTTACCATACCCACTCCAAAAAATATTTATTCATTTAAATGTTTTTTTAATTGCTTTAAAAATGGTTCTAGTTTTCGAAAATTTTCTATCTCAATCTGAAAAAAAAGAAAAAAGTATTAATATTTAATAAAACATTTTATAATACAGTACACATATTTACATATTTTTCAAAAAATATTTTTGCCTTTTTTTTGCTGTTTTCAGAATATATTGCATTTCACTATAAATTGTGAAACCAATTGCATTCATCATTTAACAGCGGGCAAAAAAAAAATTAACAATCTCAAAGATTGTTTTAAAAAAGCCCACAATCTCTTTTTGCATAAACATAACTTTATAGAAATGCATAATATTCTTAAAAAATATCATCTAATATCAATACTTATTTCTTTAAAATACCGTCTGATATTTTTGTTTCATAAGTATAATCACAATAATATATCTCAAATAACTCCACAATACATCTGGTTCCATTTCCTTTAGGCCAAATAGTAATTTTAAAATTCTTTTTTGGTTAAATTTCCAATGGTAATCCAATAAAAATCTAAAGTTTAAATTGTACAGATCTCACCGATTCTCTGTAACATTTTGGTTACCGAAAGATTTATTAATAATTAAATAAGTCCACAATAGAATTGTTTACCTTTCCGCATGGCCAAATAGTAATTTTAAAAATCTTTTTTGAAAAAATTTCCAATGGCAATCCAATAACATTCCAAAATTTAAATTGTGCAGATGTTACCGATTTTTTCTACATTTTTGGTTTTCCAAAGTTTTCTTAAAAAATTGAAAAATTCCACATTACAATTGGTTACCTTTCCATTAGGCCAAATGATAATTTGTTAAATCTTTTTATTTGTAAATTCCAAATGGTAATCCAATAAAATGGTAAAATTGTTTTGTCCAGATGTTGCCAAATCTCTCTAAAATTTAGCTTTCAGGAAGATTAGATAGGAATTTGCTAAATCAAAAGGCAAACGTTGCTTAAAAATCAATTGGGAATCATTACACAGTGTCCAGCCTTTTTCACATTTAAGATAAACTGTGTAATGACCAGAAGTTACAGTAGGTCCATCATGGAAAATTATTGCAACTGTTACAAAAGTTTTTCCTGAAATTGATAATTGCTGTCCTGTAAACTTCTTTATTAAAGTATCCAATTTTGAACCATCAGCTCTACATCGTTGCATCATTAAAATTACATACTGTCCGTATTCCTTTAAAACTAACGTTGAAAACATGTCAGATTTACACTCACCGCATTGCATGCTATGATTAGCATCTTTAACTAATTTAGCAAAAGTGACTGTTTTACTCTCTGGCAATGTTAAATAAATAAACCTTTCATTATCAACATTAGAGCCACATATATTATAACAGTTTTCACAACTATGTTCCCATTTATAAGAGAGACCAAATAAATTTTCAATGGGAACCCCTTCTTCTTCCAGTACCTGAAGAAAATACATCAAGAATTCCTGTGCGTCTTGCTGTACATTTTGAGAAAACTGTGTTGGTCCTGAACATACATCTAAAACTTTTCTAATTTCAGTAGCACTTTCTATTTGAGTTTTATCATTACTCAGCTTTTCAAAAAGGAGACTCAGCACAGAACAGAATCTTTTTCCCTGATTTACTATTATCTGCTCTTGCAAACTTTCCAGATAAAATGCAATATTCAGCACTACATTAGCGTAGCAGTTGACACCAGAGCTATTTTCAAAATGACATCCTACAACCTGTTCTTCATTTTCCTTATTCTTTTTGCTTGCAATTACATCACTCCTCTTTTTTTTCCTCCTCTCTACATCTTCATTACAGATATTCTCATTTCTCCTTTTACGAGAAACTACACGTTTCTCCAACACAGGATACTGACCTAAATGAGGAGCATAGCTTCTTCTTAATCTATTATACTCCTTTACACAATTTGTATCAGCACTAACTTTTGAATCATCAAAGTCTATCATGAATAAACCTGATAATGTTTTCACTCGTGACAAAGCAACATATGCCATACCTTCTTTGAACACAGTTGAACCAATGTTCACAAATGCACAATCTACAGTCAATCCTTGAGACTTGTGAATAGTTACAGCATATGCTAGCGAAAACGGAAACTGCTTCCTACGTACATATAAGTCTTTCACAAGCATGAAACGAACTGAACAACGACAAATGTCTTTAACTTCTTCTATCTGATCAAATTTTATTTTTAAACATTCAATTCCATCTTTTTTCTGATAATTAATAAAACCCACAACTCTTCCCATAGCTCCATTAACTAAACCTTTTTCAACATCCAAATTTCTCCTTAAAAATACTCTACAGTTCATGCAAACATATAGATTTTTTTCTAATCCAGCTGTTTTGGAAATGTTCTTCTCTAGTGAATCCAATTTATTTTTCAGTGTGCCTGTTAATGTGACAGTAATTCTTCCATCCTCAATTTTGTCCACTGCTTCCAATTTCCTGATATCTTCCTTTTCCAATTTCAAAAGCTCCTCATTGAATATTGAGCATTCACGTAGAGTTGGCATTAAGCAGATGACACTTTTCTTTTCTGCAATGTTCTTGTATATCTTCTCTGCAACTATTTCTTCCTTTGGAAATAAATTATGTAGCAGCCGACTCTGTAATGCTTTTTTGCCAGCTTCAGTGAGTAGTCCAATTCTGATATCTTTCAGAATACTTCCATATTCTTCATCGTTTGCTTGCCTCATATTAGTAGTAAGTTCCTTGTACTCAAAGAAGGACCAAATATTTGTATTACCGATGCTTCCCAATGACTTCTTCGTGTCTTCATGTGTCATAGTATTAAACACTGGTTGTCCTTTAACTGGAGTAAGTTGCAAAAGATCTCCAAAAACTATGACGTGTTTTCCTCCAAATAACACGTCATAGTCTGTCTTCAGAATTTGCTGCATTCTTAAATGCACAAAGGCAAGCATTAAGTTTGATACCATGCTCACCTCATCAATAATGAGAACTTGCATCTTCTTCAATACTCTTGAAACTTCCAAGCATGCTTCTCCAGTTAGCTTGTTGTATTGTATTTTGTTCTCATGCTCCACTGGTAACATTAGCAAACGATGTAAAGTGATTCCTTTTATGTTATATGCTGCTAACCCAGTTGGAGCAGTAACCACACAAGACAAAGTAGAATCCGTTTTTTGCTGTAGGTAGCTTCTGATGACTTTTATTAGGAAACGTTTTCCAGTTCCAGCTTGTCCGCTTACATACATCCTGATTGGATGAAATGATGTGCATGAGCACTCTTTTTTTTCATGTAGAAATCCGTGATCAATTTTGTTTCTGATCTCTTCATAAATTTGTTGCTGCTCTTCGTTCAGTTGTCTTTCCAAATTTTGTAAGTCTATAAATTCTTCTTGAGCTTGATTCATAGCCGTTTCCACTTCATTCATGGCTATTGATGCTTCATTTTCAACGATTGGTTGTCCTAGGGGATCTTGACTGAGTGTTCCTGAACTTTGGCTGTCCTGAGAACTGTCTCTAGCTATTTCTGCTGCAATTGTAGTTTCCTGTTCAATTTCTTCATTTAACATTTGCAGATAACTTGAGAATGTACTGCATTGTATGCTGTCTTTGCAAGCATTAAAAGAATCTTCATAGCTTTGAAATTCTCCCAGTAGTTCATCCTCTGTACGCCATGGTTTAAACAGCTGTAAAAGAGCCAAGTAGTAAAATTCCTTTTTGTCAGTAGTGTCGCAACTCAGCTTCCTGTGATTTATCAAACTTCCTTTTGTTTGCTTCACCAAACATCCTTCTTCACCAATGACTTTATATTTTCCATTGTTGATGTCTTCTGTGGCTTTCCGTGAATAAATGTAGTTCTGCAGCACTTCATAGAGACACATGTTCTCCAGATGATGACTTCTCTTGGGATAATATGTGTCCAACATGTTTGATTTCAAAATATCTGTACTTTCCGGGTCATTCTCGGCCAAATATTCAATTTCTCCAACAGATTTCAGTACCCAATTTCTCATTGCTGCAAGGCCTAAACTTGCCCAAATTATTCTTCTTGATTTCGAGTAGAGACTTGCAGAAGATAACCTATCTGAACATTCGTAGGATCCAATTTCTCGATGCGATAACATCTTCAAACTGAAACTGTACAGCTTCTTACTGACAGTTTTCTCGTGAGAAATCTCTTCCCACATTTCCTTCAATTCTGTTTTTTCTGATTTCGTAATGTAAGACGTTACATATCGAGCAACAGCAATGGAATTGTCAGCTACATACTGTATATCCATGTTAGCGTTCCACATGGATAAAATCACTGGGTTGTAGTCATTTATATTTTTTGATTCTTCTTTTCTTTTAAGGTTGTAGGTATTCTTAGGTGATTTTCTTGTGATAGTATGTCTCACAGATGACATAAAACTGTTAACTCTTCCATTTGAAAGAACAGGTCTAGGAAATCCAAATCGACATTTAGTGTAGTATTTATCTTTGCTCTTGTATTTCCGTCGACAGTATTTTCCACACCGATGACTTTGGAAACGTAAAACTTGCTCCTTTAACTTTTTCTCTTCTGTGCTTTTTGGTATAGCACATGTTGCATATTCTTCAATGTAAGATAACACTGCTTCATCAGTATCTGTTCCAAACTTTGGGGCATCCTTGATCCACAACAGCATATGAATATGAGGAGCACCTCTTGCCTGGTACTCTTTTCTCCAAAAGAAATCCACTACTTCTCCTAGAGGTGGATTTTTTTTATTGCAGATGAAGGACATCATAGCCTCAAATCTATGATTGAAATATCTGCAAACATTAACCGGATCCAATGAGCACAGTTCTCCTGCTGTCTTGTATTCGATGTTTTTAATGTTTGAATTTGCCTCTCGTAGAAAATCCAGTAAATCATCCCAAGCGTACTCGGCACAGCTTAGGGTAACGAACCATGTTGGTGTTCCTAAATTCAGTAACATGCATTTTAATTCACCATGGCGTCGGTACCAATATTCATTTGTCCCACGCTGACAAGCCATCAGATTGATCAGTTGTGTTTCCAAATGATCATCTCGGTGCTGCACTTTCTCCATAAAATCCTTAGCAGACACATTTTGTAAATGTACTCCACTTTTTAAAATGTGATTTACTGCATAAGACAATGCAGACAAGTCGCTTTCAAATAAAAGATGCAACAAATAAGGAATACTTTGTCGAAATCTGGGATCTTCAGCATATAGTCTTGTAGTCCGATACTCAGAAGCTGGAATCTGTTCCGGACGTTCATCGTATCGTCCTCCTTTTCCTTTAGGAAACAGCTGGGGAAAACATCGAGCTTCCAAGCTCTCCTCCCATACACTCACGGGAGTTCCTTTTGCTTTCTTCATCTGAAATAGATCAATATTGTCTCCCATAACTTCTTTTGAATGAAGAGGATGTATGCTAAAATGTTCATAAATTTCTTCTTCCTTTGACTTGTCCACTTTTTCAATTTGTCCAGTTGGTGTTTCTGTGTCTTCTTGTAAATCTTCTTCTTCTTCTTCTTCTATATAAATTGATTCATACCATTTGTTATTCCTTTTCAAATACAAATTTGCTCTTTGTACTTTCCGTACATCTACCAGCTCCTGCCAAATCTTCTTATTCTTTGTAGGTACACCATTAACCAGAATAATTAATGGTTCAGTTTCCAAACTATCCGTATCAATAGTTTCCATATTTTTTTTCAAATCCAAGGGCAAATACACCACTCTACCTTTTAAACCTCTCAGTAAATCTGAAGGAGGTAATTTACCAGTTTTGGGCTCCATACGTACTATGGTCTGGAACGGATGAACACATTGAATGAGTATAGACTCATATGTATTTAATTCAGAAAGTTCAGCAGGAATAGCATCCAATTCTAAATTATTATGTACAGCTCTGGTCGGCATTCTATTTTCCTCTAACTTGTTGTAACAGTATTTACAAATACGCGGATCTTCACCCAATTCAAAACAATTTTCAAGAAATATATATGTGGCAAAATCCTTCCACTTATAATTATCTTCATTTTCACTCTTTCTGTAGAGATCAACATTCCTAGTTTGTTTTCTATAATGAGTTCTGCGGCAACAAATACAAGTAATATTTGGTCTTTCATTAGAGATTATTGCAAATTTTGTTATGTGATCATTAAATGTCTTACTTACAGAGGGTTCTACATTCACTTCCACTTCTTCCTCATTTACTGTGTCCTTCTCTGCACTGTTTTGTTCAGGACCAAAGTAACAAAACTGAATTTCATCAACAACCTTCTCTACATCTGATACCGTTCCACGGAACAGAGCCCTATTCAATTCATCTAAGTTTATTGCTGGACTTTTAGCAAAATACAACCGTCTCACAAACTTTCTCATTTCAGTATGATGAACAGCCAGCATCCTAAAATGATGGAAAACACTATTACACACTTTTCTAGATAGACAAGCCAGAGAATGACCCTGCAAACCAGTATTCTCTCTCACTCTGCATGGATCCAGACTTTGAAGCACCTTAATCTTCTGTTTTACACTTTTTTTACTATATTCTCTAAGAAACTCACGAAATTTATCAATAGATTCCTGACGCACAGTGCAAATACTACTACAATTCCAAGTGTACACTGGGGCTTTAGGACGTCTCCCCATAGCCTCATCCGCCATCACTTGTACCTCATCTCTTGGAACCATTATCTCCTTCTCCATTATGCAACCATTTTTCACTTCATAAGCACGACCTCTGGTGTCAACTGCATGCAGCAAACTATTACTTTGAAAATAACTCTCTTCATTAAAAAAAGGTTCACTACTTGAACTATGCATCCATTTTCCTAAAAACACTTTAGAAAAGTTTGTTCTGTTCACTACTCTTTTCCTTTTGCTATGTGATTTCAGTACATTAACCATTTTGTCTAATGTACGCATCCTATTCAAAATTAAAATGAATAGTTTCCTTTTTAATTCTAATGCCTTTGCTGCAATGGCTTCAATTTCTTTTTTTCTCTTATAAAACTTAGCCTTTTGCTTATATTTCTTCACCTCCTTTATCAAATTGGACATAACTCTTCTCTGAAACATTTTTCTACGTATCTCTTTAAACGCTGTTTTTCTGTTTAAGTTAATCTTTTTAGTTGCAGAAGGTATATTTGCATTAACTAAATTCTCAATTTTTTCCTGTCCTTTTCTATTGAAAACATTCTTTCCAGTACAGACATTTTGTACATTTTTCCTTTTTTTGAATATGTTCTTTAGAAAATTTTTTGTCTGCTTACCAGAAGATTTTTTCTTTTTCCCAACATGAGCATCTTCAACTAACTTAGGTCCTCCAGTTGTCTTCAAATATACGTTTTTTTTGTGGTCTTTTTTTACTCTGGATTTTGTAGGCATCTTAAATTTTGTTAACTGCTCTTCAGCAATACCTGAAAAAAACTAAAAAAAAAATCCTTTATTTTATTTAAATATATTACTACATTTGTTTTCACATTAGTCACAAAACGAAATTTCTTTGCCAATTTGAAAGCACACTTACTACTCTTTTTTTTGGCAAGTGATAATCACTTTTACAGACTGACACATTATGAATCCACTTTTCAGATTTTTTAAAAAGCACATGTCCAAACTGCTTTTTCAGACCAGCACCATTTGTAACCTGGGTGACTGCCTACACTCCAGCAAGGGCAACCAGCCTTAGTGATGCTGAATGTATTTGCATTACTGACTGAAACCTCAAACCCCACTCGCTTGTGAATACTGTGCATGATTCCACATGGTAAGCAGCTGGGTGTGTGCTAAGAGTCTGCTTCTGCACCAAAAAATGGCTCCCCCTTTCCATCTAATGCAACTGTGAAATCACCAGAGCAATACGCAATACATCTCTGCCTGTAATTCCTCTTTGCACACAGAGTCATGTTTTCACATTAGTCACAAAACGAAATTTCTTTGCCAATTTGAAAGCACACTTACTACTCTTTTTTTGGCAAGTGATAAACACTTTTACAGACTGACACATTATGAATCCACTTTTCAGATTTTTTAAAAAGCACATGTCCAAACTGCTTTTTCAGACCAGCACCATTTGTAACCTGGGTGACTGCCTACACTCCAGCAAGGGCAACCAGCCTTAGTGATGCTGAATGTATTTGCATTACTGACTGAAACCTCAAACCCCACTCGCTTGTGAATACTGTGCATGATTCCACATGATAAGCAGCTGGGTGTGTACTAAGAGTCTGCTTCTGCACCAAAAAATGGCTCCCCCTTTCCATCTAATGCAACTGTGAAATCACCAGAGCAATACGCACTAAATCTCTGTCTATAATTCCTCTTTGCACACAGAGTCATGTTTTCACATTAGTCACAAAACGAAATTTCTTTGCCAATTTGAAAGCACACTTACTACTCTTTTTTTTGGCAAGTGATAATCACTTTTACAGACTGACACATTATGAATCCACTTTTCAGATTCTTAAAAAAGCACATGTCCAAACTGCTTTTTCAGACCAGCACCATTTGTAACCTGGGTGACTGCCTACACTCCAGCAAGGGCAACCAGCCTTAGTGATGCTGAATGTATTTGCATTACTGACTGAAACCTCAAACCCCACTCGCTTGTGAATACTGTGCATGATTCCACATGGTAAGCAGCTGGGTGTGTGCTAAGAGTCTGCTTCTGCACCAAAAAATGGCTCCCCCTTTCCTTCTAATGCAACTGTGAAATCACCAGAGCAATACGCAATAAATCTCTGCCTGTAATTCCTATTTGCACACAGAGTCATGTTTTCACATTAGGCCCTTAAACGAAATTTCTTTGCCAATTTGAAAGCACACTTACTACTCTTTTTTTTGGCAAGTGATAATCACTTTTACAGACTGACACATTATGAATCCACTTTTCAGATTTTTTAAAAAGCACATGTCCAAACTGCTTTTTCAGACCAGCACCATTTGTAACCTGGGTGACTGCCTACACTCCAGCAAGGGCAACCAGCCTTAGTGATGCTGAATGTATTTGCATTACTGACTGAAACCTCAAACCCCACTCGCTTGTGAATACTGTGCATGATTCCACATGGTAAGCAGCTGGGTGTGTGCTAAGAGTCTGCTTCTGCACCAAAAAATGGCTCCCCCTTTCCATCTAATGCAACTGTGAAATCACCAGAGCAATACGCAATACATGTCTGCCTGTAATTCCTCTTTGCACACAGAGTCATGTTTTCACATTAGTCACAAAACGAAATTTCTTTGCCAATTTGAAAGCACACTTACTACTCTTTTTTTTGGCAAGTGATAAACACTTTTACAGACTGACACATTATGAATCCACTTTTCAGATTTTTTAAAAAGCACATGTCCAAACTGCTTTTTCAGTCCAGCACCATTTGTAACCTGGGTGACTGCCTACACTCCAGCAAGGGCAACCAGCCTTAGTGATGCTGAATGTATTTGCATTACTGACTGAAACCTCAAACCCCACTCGCTTGTGAATACTGTGCATGATTCCACATGGTAAGCAGCTGGGTGTGTGCTAAGAGTCTGCTTCTGCACCAAAAAATGGCTCCCCCTTTCCATCTAATGCAACTGTGAAATCACCAGAGCAATACGCAATAAATCTCTGTCTATAATTCCTCTTTGCACACAGAGTCATGTTTTCACATTAGTCACAAAACGAAATTTCTTTGCCAATTTGAAAGCACACTTACTACTCTTTTTTTTGGCAAGTGATAATCACTTTTACAGACTGACACATTATGAATCCACTTTTCAGATTTTTTAAAAAGCACATGTCCAAACTGCTTTTTCAGACCAGCACCATTTGTAACCTGGGTGACTGCCTACACTCCAGCAAGGGCAACCAGCCTTAGTGATGCTGAATGTATTTGCATTACTGACTGAAACCTCAAACCCCACTCGCTTGTGAATACTGTGCATGATTCCACATGGTAAGCAGCTGGGTGTGTGCTAAGAGTCTGCTTCTGCACCAAAAAATGGCTCCCCCTTTCCATCTAATGCAACTGTGAAATCACCAGAGTAATACGCAATAAATCTCTGTCTATAATTCCTCTTTGCACACAGAGTCATGTTTTCACATTAGTCACAAAACGAAATTTCTTTGCCAATTTGAAAGCGCACATACTACTCTTTTTTTTGGCAAGTGATAAACACTTTTACAGACTGACACATTATGAATCCACTTTTCAGATTCATAAAAAAGCACATGTCCAAACTGCTTTTTCAGACCAGCACCATTTGTAACCTGGGTGACTGCCTACACTCCAGCAAGGGCAACCAGCCTTAGTGATGCTGAATGTATTTGCATTACTGACTCAAACCTCAAACCCCACTCGCTTGTGAATACTGTGCATGATTCCACAGGGTAAGCAGCTGGGTGTGTGCTAAGAGTCTGCTTCTGCACCAAAAAATGGCTCCCCCTTTCCATCTAATGCAACTGTGAAATCACCAGAGTAATACGCAATAAATCTCTGTCTATAATTCCTCTTTGCACACAGAGTCATGTTTTCACATTAGTCACAAAACGAAATTTCTTTGCCAATTTGAAAGCACACTTACTGCTCTTTTTTTTGGCAAGTGATAATCACTTTTACAGACTGACACATTATGAATCCACTTTTCAGATTTTTTAAAAAGCACATGTCCAAACTGCTTTTTCAGACCAGCACCATTTGTAACCTGGGTGACCGCCTACACTCCAGCAAGGGCAACCAGCCTTAGTGATGCTGAATGTATTTGCATTACTGAGTCCAACCTCAAACCCTTAAACTATTCTTTTTTTATACCAGTACACCTTAATTTATCGTGAAAACATAGTCCATATTATTTTACATGTTCCTCACATTTAAATTTCTCCCAAAACAGAAAATAATAAACACAACTTCAACAAAAAGAATTGCATTTCTATTATTCATTTCTTAATTTACCATATACATCCCCTCTCAAACTCTAAACTCACCTTTAAAATTAGTTAGTTGTGAAAGAAATGTGGCACTCAAACAGCAGATTATCAGAGCCAGGATCTCTGTTCTTTACACCTCTCTCCTCTCAGCAGAACCAGATAATGGCAAACTTTCCCTCTCTTTTTCCACACATATACATGTTAATTTCAAATCTCAGTGCTTCCCCCTTTTTTTCAAATGTAATCACACATTTCTATTGGTTGAAAACCAACCCTTTTCCAAAAGTACCCTTCCCCCAACTTGACTTCTGCCTAGTACCCTTCCCCCAACTTGACTTCTGCCTGCTACCATAGCAACAGCTCATGGAACACTGCTGTGTGGAGTTAGGTCAGAAGTTCGCCAAACAATGTTTCAATTCCACAGAGCAAGAGTGCTTGACTTTTCTAACCTAACAGCAAATCCATAGTACTGTTCTTTGGTAACACATTTTTCTGTTCCAATACAAAACATGCTTCTATAAATTTACACATACAGCCTAGTTTTTAGTGTAGAATGGTATGAAACAGCCAATCAGTTCTTTTTTTAAAAAAAAATATGTATGCCTCCATTTCCAAACTGTCTTTCATTTCTTTTTACCATTCTACTGAAATACACCTCCTGAGTGCATCCAGATCTCCTTTGAAGATGTTCACAGTGTGGATTGTAGGACACAGCTATGTCTTCTGGAGTGAAAAGTTTGCAGAGAAAACAGGTATGTGAGAGACCTTGCTTTGCCAAATGTAGACATTAAATGGATTGGTCAGAGAGGGTTAAAGTGGCACCAATTGATGCCATTGGTGAAATCCTTCATGCAAAACCAACACCCTGACCTCATAATAGTGCACTGTGGTGGCAATGACCTAGGCACTTTGACTGGGGTAGGTCTGGAAATGCTTATGAAGGACACCTTTGCACAACTGTTTTCACTTTTCCCTAAAACTGCCTTTGTGTTTTCTAACATATGCCAAAGGCAAAAATGGAACTGGTCCAATCATTTCTGTCCACAGATTGACAAAGCAAGAAAGCACGTCAACAAATCTGTTTCTGCTTTCCTCCGTGACTATGGTATGTGTTCCATTTACCACAACAACTTGCGTTACGACATGCAAGACATTTATAGAGGAGATGGTGTGCACTTCAATGATGAAGGGAACAGAGTCTTCCTCTTGAACCTTAGACTCTGCATCGGTACTTACTTGTAGGTACCACTTAAAAATCACTTCATAAACACAACGGCTCTTTTTAGAGCCCCCTAATATCTAAACACTTAAATCTGCATTTCATTTCTTTTTTTTTTTTTTTTTTACCGTACGCTTACCGTACGCGTACCCCGCTATTTTTTTTAAAATCAATAGATGTTTTCTTTGTACTTTTCTGTCCTTCTTTGACCCCCTTACAAATGTTAGGGGGTCTGTAACTCTCCTCCTTGCCCCCTTTTCTTGTTATCACTCTTTTTTTTCTGAGTGAAACACACAAAATGGCGGCCGCCGCTTCCTGGTTTCGGCCGATTCGAATGTTTACTAAGATCTAAGAGCCAATCAGAATCGTGCTCGCGCACGCCACCGTACGCGTACGGTAAGCGTACCGTAAGCGCACCGTAAGCTGGCTCAGATATATATATTGATTTAAAGGCTATTTTCTCAGAATCTACTGAACAGATTTACACCAAACCTACAAAAGGCACTTCCTTGACCTGAGGACTACCTCTCTGCCAAATTTCTAGTAATTCTGTTCAGCCGTTCGGGCTGTAGCCCTGTCTAAAGGTCCTATGGAAAAATGCATGGGAAAAATGCGTTTTGGGACCCCCCTTTTATCTCAGCCCCCGCTTCACGAATCCCCCCGAGACTTTCAGGGAAGGAGCGGAGCGTAGCGCCCCACCTATTTTCGTCGTCGACCGGCGCCAAAGTTATTCAAAATAGAATGTTGCGGATTTCCTATGGAAACGTGGTCTTAACTATAACTACCTACTGGCGACCGCCAGTAGGTAATAAATATATATCTATCTATATATATATATATATATATATTACCTACTGGCGGTCGCCAGTAGGTAGTTATAGTTAGGACCCTGTTTCCATAGGAAATCCGCAACATTCTATTTGGAATAACTTTGGCGCCGGTCGACGAATCCTCGCAAATTTTTCAAAATAGGTGGGGCGCTACGCTCTGCTCCTACCCTGAAAGTCTCGGGGGGATTCGTCAAGCGGGGGCCGAGATAAAAGGGGGGTCCCAAAACGCGTTTTCCCCATGCATTTTTCCATAGGACCTTTAGACAGGGCTACAGCCCGAACGGCTGAACAGAATTACTTGAAATTTGGCAGAGAGGTAGCCATAAGGTCAAGGAAGTGCCTTTTGCAGGTCTGGTGTAAATCTGTTCAGTATTTCCTGAGAAAATAGCATTTAAAAGCATATATATATGTGGGCGGAGCCTAACCACACATCTCATCCTGAGATCTGATTGGCTGTCAGCACTTCATCCAAGAAGTGTTGGCAGCCATCTTGGGACCAATATACATGATAGCACCTCATTAAAAAGCATTGCAGTTAATAGAAGGTTTTAAGACTTTAGTTACATTATAAATCATTTGTTGATGGTACCATACTCATTTTAGGAATTGTGGTATGTTCTAAGGTGATTTCACCATGTGAAAAAGCCTTCTGCTGGGATATCATGATTGAGAGAAAAATATTTTCTCATGCTTTTACCACAGAGGTTTGGAAGGTGATCTATAGGCTAAACTGAGAGCTTATTTTCTGTAAATTCACATTATCTTTCTCAGTCATGTGAGAATGAAGTCTGACATTCTCAGTAAAACATGTACATCCAACAAGGGCAGAGACTGTCAGTTGATTCCTTTGTGTTCTACTGCAGCTTCCCAGAGTGTTCCAAAGAACTACTAGAGCGCTAACAGTCCTACTTATGATAAACGTATTGGCACACCTGAAGCCATCTTGCTTGGATTAAAGTGGTAACTCTTAAAACATTTAATTTAAAAAGGAACAAAATGAGGGGGTTCATTTTTCCATAAAAAGTATGATTAGTGCTGCAGAAAGAAAAATTAGGGCACATTTTGAGTGACTTCTCAAATCCTCTTCTATTTCATTAAAAAATTCTGACATGCAGACTGAAACATGCACTTTCAATACCAGCAGCAGTTTTCCCTGGTGAGCAGTAGCTTTACTACAGTGATCTAATGAGCAAAAAGAGTGCTAACATTCTGAATTTATGGCAAATGTGTGACACATCTGAATGCCTTCTTGATGGAATCAAAGTAAAAAACTGAAAGTATTTCCTACTGAGGAGACTGCAGTAAATGAGGAAATTAGGAAACTTCATAACAAATAAGTCTCCCAAGATGGCCACCAGAGACAAAAGAGCCCAAATGTAGCCCAAATATCACCCAGATGTAGCCCAAGTATAGCCCAATGACAGAATGTCCCAGAATGTTCTTAAAAACAACTAGAGCGCTTACTGTCTTCATTATGACAAAAGTAAGGCACACCTGAAGCCATCTTGATTGGAATAAACTGGTAACACTTAAAACATTTAATTTAAAAAGGAACACAATGAGGAGGTTCATTTTGCCATAGAAATTATGATTAATGCTGAAGAAAGAAAATGAGGGCACATTTTGAGTGACTTCTCAAATCCTCTTCTATTTCATTAAAAAATTCTGACATGCAGACTGAAACATGCACTTTTAATACCAGGAGCAGACTTCCATGGTGCAGTAGTTTTACTACAGTGATCTAATGAGCAACTAGAGTGCTAACATTCAGAATTTATGGCAAATGTGTGACATGTCTGAATACCTTCATGATGGAATCAAAGTAAAAAACTGAAAGCATTTCCTACTGAGGAGACTGCAGTACATGAGGAAATTAGGAAACTTCATAACAAATAAATCTCCCAAGATGGCCACCGGAGACAAAAGAGCCCAAATGTAGCCCAAAATCACCCAGATGTAGCCCAAATATAGCCCAATGACAGAAGTGTGCAAAACACTTATTATTTTGTGTTTTTGCAGTGTTATATAGTGCAGACTTGTCAGGTATTGGAGTGCTTTACATGAGCATTGGTTACATCACACAAGAACAAATTCATTTTGGTTGTAGACATGGGGAGACTAAGTGATTTGACCAGAATCACAGAATGTCGAGCTGAAGTAGAAACTTCAACCTGGTTCCCCAGTTGCAAAGCCTGCAGTTCTGGAAGTAACACCACATCCTCTCCCCTAAGTGCAACATTTAATCAAGTGGTCAACTGGATAAAAAAACATAAAGATAACAAATAATTTAAAAGTGCTTTGTCGCTATTTGAAAACTCAGAAAATATGTCCTTATTTTAGTCTTTTAGAGCACTAACCATAATTTTGATGCCAATAAGACCCTCTCATATATGTAATTTCTAAAGGAAATGCTCTAGGTATTACAGTTTTGATTACATCAAGATGATGTCAGGCGTTTCACACTTTTGTAATAAATATAGAATGTTAGCAATCTAGTTGTTCATTAGGATACTGTTGAGAGGCAGAGGCCAGGGGCACGGACTCTGAAAATTGAAGGCAGGTAGGAGGTTGCAAAGGCAACAATTTAACCACACTGCGCAGGCAGGAAGGGCCGTGGAAGCACAACAGACTATGGAGGGCAGTGGAAAGGGGGGCAGGGGCAACAAACCAACAATACAGGACTTGCAAGAGAGGCTGTTGGAGGGAAGATCTATTACGGGTCAAGGAAGCTAGGGGCGGTCCCCAGATCCCCAGGAGCCACCACAGAACTGAGCAGGAGAGTGAGTCAGGGACAAAAGGGGCACCTTAATTTGAGCCGGGGTGCCTAGGAACGCTTGCTCCAAAAATGAAGAAAACAGACATATGAGACATGGAATTGGAGGCAGAATACAATGGCAGTTTAATGAGAAGATGCAACTTCAAAGAAACCGCAGAATAGAGACATAAAGTACAAAATACAGAATCCAGATAATCATACAGCTGTCATAATATTCTCTGTATCTCAATTAATGTACTGACAGAGAGAGAGAGAAAACACATCTATAAATGCATCATGAGAAACAAGTTACACCAAGGAAAATGTTACCTAGGAACACTCACGTTTACTCTTAGAGCAAGCATTCCTGCAATTACAATACAAAATCTTTTAAATGCAAAAGTAAAGAGAACAATGGTTAAACATAACATGACATTTCATATAGGTAAAATAGAATAAGATACTTCAAGCAAAGCAGAGCAAGACATTTTAAGCAAAGGAAGACAAGAGCTCCCAGCTCTTGGGGAAAACCTGCACTGCCTGTTAACCTACATACAGACGGCGAGGTAGTCCGTCGATATCTGTGGGTGCTCCCTTTTTATATCATTTTGTGGGCTCCTTTGCACGCTACATCTACCTACGTATGCTACCCAAAAGCTTCGTCTGCAGATTTTACCAGACATTTCGTCATTTACCCACTTAATGCTGACAATGGACTGGGTAAAAAGGTCAGTCTCTCAGGCCAATCGCTTATCGTAAGTTCCATAGAGCAAGCAGAAAATAATGGGTATTGTACGGGAATTCAATATATTCATGTATAAAATCTCCTCAGTTCTCCTAACTTGACGCTCTGCGGTTGCCACTTCCTTAAAAGCGGGAAACCTGCCCAGGAAGCAAGTACCAGTCCAGGATGCAGCCTACTGTATGTCGACAGCTTCAGGGGGATGTTGAACTTTGATACCGAGCACGGAGCACTCGGGTAGGGTGGGGGCTACTAGTTTGGATCAGAAGGCCTCGCAGACCTGCCTTCAGACTGCTATACACTAAAATTGCAGAGCTATGGTCAATTTAACAAAGAGGCCTACATATTGAACAGAAGGGCCTACACAGGGGTTTTATGCTGGCTGAGTGGTAAGGATGTCTCAGGATAATTATATAGCAACACAGGACCCGCTGGTCAATTTAATACAGCCTACAAATGCAGCTGGCAGGGCAAGGACAAGGGTCTCATACTTCAGGTGTGGACAGAACGGGCCAGGGGCCCCCTGTGATACAAAATCTACCCTCCTTCAAGGCTGTGGCAATGTAATAGACCATTGTGGGCAGAAGGAAGAGGCAATGGTAGTACAACCATACATGCCAACAGACCCGATTCAGCCAGGAAACGTCCAATGTTTTTAAGCTCAAATGGGCTTTATTTGATCTGTCTCCTGTCTACAATATCCTCTTTTTCAATGTAACTCAAAGGGGAAAATCAATACCCCAGTTTTTTTTCAAAATCTCCCTCTTACCAAGTTCAAAATGTTCGCAAGTATGGTACATTGGATCATGGAACGAAATGGGATAGGGACATGGACTTGGATAACAGAGGACAGGAGGGACATGGAGAGGTGCACCAAACTGACCCTGCAGGGCAGGCATCAGGGTTTGCAGCAGCACAATACACCACACAGGGCATGCAGGACGGGAGTGCAGCACAACAATCCATAGAAAGCAAGAGGGAGGGGACAGGACCATGCACATGGACAACAGAGAACAGAGGGGCAAGAGGCAATGGTAGCTAGCTGACCATAATGGACAGACAGGAGAGAAAGCTGCAGTATAACAGACCATAAAGGGCAGGAGGGACGGATCAGGGGCATTACAATGGAACAGACAAGCCAGGAGGGAGGGAGTAGGGCTGGGGGCAAGGGGGCAGGGCAGGAGCAGCAAGATAGCCATGGAGGTCAGGCAGGATGGGCACTAGAAGCAAGACACACCATGAAGAGCAACAGTGAGACTGTGATGGCATACACACAGACCATGGAGGGAAGGTGGGAGGGGGTCAGGGGCAGCTAACTGACCACACAGGGAAGGTGGGAGGGGCCATGGCAGCACAGAAGACCATGCATGGCAAGTGGGAGGGTTAGTGGCAGCACAATGGCTATGATGGGCAAGAAGGAGGGTGGAGGGGCATGCACAAAGGACGATGGAGGATAGAAGGAAGGGTCAGGACCTGTGCACAGACAAGAAAGTTCAGGGGAAGGGACCTCACAACATACCACACGGGGCAGGCAGGAGGAGCAGTTGCAGCACAACAGACCAGGGAGGGCAGAAGGGTGTGGCAGTACAATGGACCATGTAGGACAGGAGGAAGAGGATAGGGGCATGGCATGTGGACAGGCAGGGTGGAGGTGGCAGGGACAGGTTACAGTCATCTGACAATGCTAGGCAGGTGGGAGGGGAGTGGCAGCTCAACAGAACACTCAGAGTAGATAGGAGTGGCAGGTCCATGGGACATGGTGGGCAAAAAGGATGGAGCAGGGGCATGCACAAAGACATCGGAGGGCAGGGGGAAGGAGAATAGGGGCAGCAAGCTAAGCACAGAGTTTAAGCAGGAGGTCAATGATGGGGCATAGAATTGGGCAATGGAGGGCAGGAGGAGTGGACTGGTACATCATACTAAATTGAGGGCAGTGGCAGCACATCAGACCATGCATGGCAGGAGGGAGGAGGCTAGTCCATGGATTCACACTACAGAGGATAGGGAGGAAGGGGATGGGGCAGCAAGCTAACTGTTCAGAGAAGGCGGGTATTAGGAACTTTATTGTTTTTAAAACATTGTGTCTGTGCGAACTACTTAAAATATGAACAAGTATGCAGCATAATCTCACTTTTATTCAGGAAGAAGAGGACGTTTGTGACTGTGACTCCGGGCTCACTTGGCAGAAACACCCCCTGACCCTCCACCCCCTATCGCAAAATGTAATGCCCGTGAAAAGGGTAGGTGAACACAGTGTTATATAGAACATAGTCCTGAGAGCACGATTGAAAATGAAAACTAGATTTAGTGTATGGTATAAACTATGCACCAAAAAGTGTGATATAAGATGAACCGGGCGTGAAATATAATATGCAATACATTGTGCGCAGTGACAGATTCATTGGAGAGCGCGAGATAGCACAGGCACTAGCGCGTGCTAAGCGATATGCGCCTTGGAGTGTAATATGCACAGGGCAGTGTTGTGTAACCTAACGTCTCTAAAGTTATAATATAAAATATGTGCTGGGGAGTGTAACGTTGCATATGCACTGTGACAAAGATATGGATCCCAGATTGTAATATGTATGGCATAGCACTGTGCGTTATAACATAGGCATCGAGAAAGGCACGTTAGATGGGGCAATATAACCCGTGCGAAGACAAGTGTGGCATGACATATTCACGGGGTGGTGTTACAGTGCACATGGGCTAGAGAGTGTCATAGCATATGCACTAGCTAGTGGAATACAACACAGAGGTGTGTGGCACTCGGCAGGCAATGGTGGGTGTAACACAGCATTGGGCTCTGTCAGGAGCACGCTGTGACTCTCAAGTGATGTTCGTCCCCTTTCCAGAGAGTAAAATAAAAAGTATTACACATCCGGCAGTGGATGTGTGTTTTATTAACCGTGAGGGGGGTTTCTTGCATAGTTTTGGTCGAATTTTTGTCGAATCCCCTTTGAATGGCTTGGTGTGCATGTATATTAAATGTGCCCGTCAATAGCTACCCATGTTTGTATAAATAAACGACAAGGGTGTCTACCAGGATTAGGCACGGTAGGGCATCAGACATGTCAGAGCTTCACTAGTGGTGTAAATACATTCCACGTGGATTCATTGCATGCATAGTCGCCTTTTAATGAATATCACGCAAATCGTCATGGTGATAGGTACGTACGGTTTGTCCAGCATGTCCTAGGTGTGTCTATAAATATATTTTTTTTAAAAATAATACAAAACAGTGGCCGGCCCTGGGGATTGGGGTCAAAAAAATATAATTAGGAGACTGGCCCTGGGGGATGGGGTCATCAGGGCCAATAAATTAGAATAAGAAGGGGAACCAAACAGCCCCCCTTCTTAAAAAACTAAAATAAATAAAAGACTGGCATCGTGCCGGAGGCCATGCCCCCTCCGTGCAGCACTCTGCAAACGCGCCCCCAACAGGCATCTCCAGTATGCGCCAGGGAGCTGCGCTGCAGCCAGGTTTTCTGAGGCCAAGCCCCTTTTTACACCTCTCTGCAACGCAGCTCTGTGGCGCTTACTGGAGGTACCTAGTGGTCTAGTTTGACCCTAGGGACCCTTAGGATTCAGGGGGACTTAATCTCTCAACTTAGAACAGCCACAGGGCGCGTTTACACAGTGGTGAAGGGAGGGGACGGGGCCTGAGGTGACGTGTGCAAACAGGCACTATGGCACGTTTTAAATTGGGGATATAATTTCCCTTCAATACTGAGGGCCCCTGGGGGCTAACTAGCCCACCAAGTGCTTCCAGTAAGCGCCACTGAGCTGCATTGCAGAGAGGTGGTCCAGGCCGTGCCACTTTTTACACCTCTCTGCAACGCAGCTCTGTGGCACTTACTGGAGGTACCTAGTGGGCTAGTTGGACCCTAGGGTTCCTCAGGATTCAAATGAACTTAATCTCCCAACTAAAAATGGACACAGGGCGTGTTTACACAGTGGTGAAGGGAGGGGACGGGGCCTGAGTTAACGTGTGCAAAAACGCCCTGTGGCCTGTTTTAAGAGGTAGTTTTAATTCCCATGCCCTATTATACACTAGGGGCTTACAGAGGAGGTCATGCTAATCACAGGGGGACCCCAACGCATAATGTTCCCTAGTGTATGTAGGTGTTTTCACTGTATTCTAAGTGTCTTTTAACATAGCACTGGCTCTAGGACTGGTTAGTCAGACTCAGTTACCACCAGTATCCGTCTGAAAAAGTTGAGGGTACAGGATGATTTTGCAACAAGGCTTCTTTCTGCTCTTCTTTTTGTTCTTTCTGCACGTTATCCTTCTTCCTGCACTTATCTTCGTATTTGAGGACTTCTGTTGCTTCTTTCTGCACTTCTTTTGTTTCTTTCTGTGCATTTTTTCTTCTTTCTTCACATGTCCTATCTCTGTAGGCATAGTTAGAAATTAGCATTTAAAAAACCTTTGAAATTCACAGAAAAAACCATAGGTTTCAGGCACGTTATAGTTAGGAATTAGCATTTAAAAAACCTCAGAAATTCACTGAAAAAACCATAGGTTTCAGGGGTGTTATAGTTAGCTGGACTTTTCACTTGTACAAAACCATTGAAATTCCCCCGTTATAGTTAGTTCAGCTAACTATAACTCGCGCGCCCGCAATGCACTGCTGATGACGTCACATATTACATCACTCATGACATGGTCAGTGACATCACTCATGACATCACTGATGACATCTCAAATGACATCACTGATGACATCACTGATGACATCATCCTTGTGATAGAGTGGCAGACCTCCTCTCACCCTAATATAACCTTTGATACACACATTTAAAAATAGAGACTAAAATGTTCAAAACAATGGACATACCAATACCAGTTACAACAACCTCTTCAGTAATTCTAAGATCCACATACACATCCACTCATTCACCAACAGTCCTATACAGTCACTCATACATGTACTCACTCATCATATGTACTCATACACATATACATCCTGTTACACAATGCCACTCATCCATAGAGTTACTCACACACATAGTCACTCATGCTAATAAAGAATCAAACATACATTTACTTGCATATACAGTTATACACACACCACCATACTTACTTCTATGGAAACTTACACATACTTAGTCTTTTAAACAATCACTTATAGAAACACATACTTATTCATACAGGAACTCTTTCAATCTCTCACTCTCACATATACTCACATATAAACACCAATAGTCACATATACTAGTTTAAAACATATGTAGTTACTCATAAAGACACTATTGAGACAGTCATTCACTCACTAACACACCCATACACACACTCATCCACCCATACAGTCCTGCACACATGCTGTGTTCAACACATACAAACAGTGAGTCACTCATTCATGCACCTATGCACTACGTAATACCCCCCACCGAACCATGCAGACACTCAGACTGATACTCAAAAAACCAACTAATAACCTATATAGACACCCATGTAGCTACTCACCAACCCATGCAGCCACTTATACACAAAGTGAGAGACTGATACATATATTTACATATTTAAACATTACTCACTAAGCCATGTATTCACTATGATACACTTAGTCAGTTACACAATCAATTTTTCAAAAACAAATCATCCATTTAGACACTTATATACCCATTTATTCTTCCATCGACCTTGAGATATACATATATAAAACATATTTAATTTTCAGAAAAACACACATTCACTGGATGATGTCATCAGTGATGTCATCAGTGATGTCATTTGAGATGTCATCAGTGATGTCATGAGTGATGTCACTGACCATGTCATGAGTGATGTAATATGTGACGTCATCAGCAGTGCATTGCGGGCGCGCGAGTTATAGTTAGCTGAACTAACTATAACGGGGGAATTTCAATGGTTTTGTACAAGTGAAAAGTCCAGCTAACTATAACACCCCTGAAACCTATGGTTTTTTCAGTGAATATATATATATTCACTGAAAAAACCATAGGTTTCATGCACGTTATAGTTAGGAATTGGCATTTAAAAAACCTTTGAAATTCACTGAAAAACCAAATGTTTCAGGGGCGTTATAGTTAGGAATTGGCATTTAAAAAACCTTAGAAATTCACTGAAAAAACCATAGGTTTCAGGGGTGTTATAGTTAGCTGGACATTTCCCTCGTACAAAACCATTGAAATTCCCCTGTTACAGTTAGTTCAGCTAACTATAACTCGCGCCCCCACAATGCACTGCTGATGACGTCACATATTACATCACTCATGACATGGTCAGTGACATCACTGATGACATCACTGATGACATCTCAAATGACATCACTGATGACATCACTGATGACATCATCCAGTGACTGTGTGTTTCTGTAAATTTTAAATATGTTTTATATATTTATAGTGAAAGGCCTGTGGAAGAATGAGTGGCTGTACAAGTGTGTGAATGGATGATTTTCTAGGTGCGTAACTGACTCTATAAGTGAGTCATTAAATGTATCTTACTTTAGACTAGTGACTAAACTGTGTGAATGTCTGTATGTTTCTGTCTGTTGGTGTATAAGTGGCTGCATGGTTTTGTGAATAGCTATATGAGTGTCTATTTGGGTTATCGATTGGTTGTCTGAGTATCTGTATGGGTGCCTGAGTGTTTGTGTGGGTAGGCTGTGTGTGACTCTGTGCATAGATGTGTGAGTGGGTGATTCTATGGGTGCATGGTTTTAAGAGTGCATCTGTGATGAACTGTATGGTTGAGTGAGTGTATGTATGGGTGTGTTAGGGATTGAATGTATATCTCAGTGGTACATTTATGACTAACTACATATGTGAAAGGCAGTATATATGCGTGTAAGAGTATATAAGTGGGTATATGTGAGAGTGTGTGATTGTGAGAGTGGCTGTATGGATGAGTGTGTGCTTGTATCAAAGATTGTATAAGAGCGTAAGAATGTGGTACTATTTGTATGAGTAAGTGAACTTGAGTGTGTATAACTGCATAGGTGAGTAAATGGGAGTGTGATTAATTATTTGCATGACTGACTAGGTGTGACAGTACCTCTATGGATGATTGGTGGTGTGTGAGTGTCTACGTAGGTGTATAAATGCATATGATAGTCTTGTACAGAGTGACTGTAAGTATGAGTGACTGTACATGTGAATGAGTGGAGGTGTATGTAGTTATTGGTATTGGAGTATCTATGGTTTTGAGAATGGACGTCTGAAATTTTGAGTTTGTGTATCAAAATTAAATTAGGGTGTGAGAAGATGCAGTAATTTATCACATGGATGATGTCATCAGTGATGTCATCAGTGATGTCATTTGAGATGTCATCAGTGATGTCATCAGTGATGTCACTGACCATGTCATGAGTGATGTAATATGTGACGTCATCAGCAGTGCATTGCGGGGGCGCGAGTTATAGTTAGCTGCCCACTGCCCAGTGGCAGTGGGCTGGCGCGCAGACGCTTAGAGAGCTCTCAGAACCTTTTCCTGCATCTCCTCAATTTTACTGTGCAGCGTCCCGCTGATTCGAGCGGTCGGCGCTTTCACCCTAGGCGAGGGTTTTAAAACTTTTATTGGTAACCCCTGTACTTTTGTTATGCAGGTAAAATAGCTATACCTTATCATTCCAGGTATTCTGCTGGCTGGGGGCTGTTTGAGATCGCCGGTCCCCGCCGGTAGCGGCCGCCATCTTTGATTGGGATCGTTTGATTGGAGTGGAGCCCTGAACTCCACCCTCGCTCCGCCCCTATTTAAACGGCCTCCATGTGTCGGCGCAGCGGATGAGCGCAGCGGGCGCGACGTAGGCGCGCCGGAGTTGCGCCTGGGTTAAGCCCGTCTGCGCCCGTCCGCGGCAGGCCGGGGCATGGGGCATGTCACTCTGCTCCCTTACTCATCTACACTCGCACCTTTCTAGTCTGTGCTCATGATCCTGCCCTCCCACCCCCCCTCTCCGTACCGAAACTGCTTCTTCATAATCTGTTCACGACTAGAACCTCGTTCCCGGAAATTTCCCCTATCTTTTTCGATAATGGCGTCCATTCTTCAAATCCCGCGTCCCGGGCCCAGTCTCTCCCTCGCTCTACTTCCTCCCCATTATCTGTGATGTATCTTAACACCCGGTCCCTGGTCTGTCATCAATCAGAAATATTTTACCTCCTGGACTCGGAACAGCCTGATGTCCTGTTCTTGACCGAGACCTGGCTCACTGACGATTCATCTCCTGACGTTCTGGCGGCCATTCCCCCAGGCTACTACATCCTGCAGACCAACCGCCCTGCTGGTAAAGCGGGCGGCGGCGTTGCAGCCATCATCAGACACCCCATTAGGTTCTCCCCAGTGTTCTTTCCTAGTATCGCCTCGACAGACTGTCTCGTATTAAGACTGGAGCAGCCTGGGTCTTCACTCATCTGTGTGTTGACCTATCGCCCCCCTCAATCTATGCCTGACTTTTCTATCCTGTTCGGTAACATGATCACCCAGCTTACCATCAGCAATTCCAACGTGTTGATCATGGGCGATTTTAATTACTGGCCATCAGACACTCATGAAACTGCTGATTCGCGTGCTTTTTCTGACCTAATGTTGAGCCTTAACTGCACTCAACATATACATGCACCCACACATGTTAAAGGCCACATTTTAGACCAAGTCTGGACCACCTCTCTTGCCATCTCTGCTCCCCTCATCGCCCCTTGTCTCTGGTCTGACCATCACCTCATCACTTTCTCCGTATTCCTGTCTTCCCCTATCACCGCTGCCCACCAATCCAATTTCCTGGCGCGCAATTGGAATAAAGCCGACCTTAATAAACTTACGGCTCTCCTGAGTTCTTCACCCCCACTCATGACTGGACCCAACATCTCTATCGACCTTCAGTCCAAAACCCTCACACACTGGCTTACCGCCGCGGCCGACTCTGTGGCACCACTAAAACCGGTTAAGACAAGGCGCAGGCACGATGCTCAAAAGTGGTTTACCGCTGAGCTCCGCGCACACAAACTTACTCTCCGCCAGGCAGAGAGACGCTGGCGCCGGGATTACTCCCCCGAATTGAAAATTATCTTCTCGTCTCGGCTGAAGGAGTACAAGAACGCTATTACTGTGGCTAAATCATGCTACTTCTCAGGCAAAATTTTAAACTCATCCAATAAATCTAAAGATATTTTTTCTATAGTGGATGAATTATCCAACCCGGAAAGAGTCATCTTAGCCCCTCTCCCTTCTCAATCCTTGTGCGACTCTCTTAATCAATTCTTTGTGGAGAAAATCACCAAAATTAAAACTAGCATTTCCACCTCCCCACCTGCCCCTACATCCTTTTGTGTCCCCAGTTATTCTCCCACACACACCTTTACTCACTTCCCTCCTATTTCCAAGGATAACTTTCTCTCACTCCTACACAACGTCTCTTCTGGCTCTCCCAGCGATTGTTGCCTCCCCTCGGTCCTTCGAGAAGTTTTTACCGCCTGTCCTGACCCCCCCCTTGCCCTCTTGAACAACTCTCTAGCCATAGGGGAGGTTCCGGGACCCTTCAAACAGGCCGAGGTGGTTGCCATCCTCAAAAACCTTCGGCAGACCCTTCCATCATGAGCAACTTTCGCCCTATCTCTCTTCTTCCCTATCTTAGCAAAGTTCTAGAGTCGCACGTCACTCACGCTCTCAGCTCCTTTGTGGAAGAATCTGGTGTACTGGACCCCCAGCAGGCTGGATTCAGACCTGCGCACTCAACAGAAGCCGTCATCCTTTCTGTTATGGAGGAACTGCGCAGGGGCGCGGACGTGAACATCTGCCAGGCCTTGGTCCTCCTGGACTTGTCGGCCGCCTTTGACACGGTCGACCATCAAATTTTGGTCGATCGTGTCAGGGAGGCTGGCATCCAGGGCACCGCTCTGGCCTGGGTCCGATCCTTTCTGACCCAACGCCATCAAGCTGTCAGACTATCCCAGTTTACTGCCTCCCAGGTCAAACTGTCCTGTGGTGTCCCACAAGGCTCTTCCCTCTCCCCCCTCCTTTTTAATTTGTATCTTTCCCCACTTATCCGCGCCCTCCGTCAGTTCAATGTCACAGCATTCAATTATGCTGATGACATACAACTAATTTTCAACATCAACTCCTCTGCTGACTCTATTGCCACCTTTCAAAATACCCTGTGCTTTATCAGCAACTGGATGAGCTCAAACCATCTGAAGCTCAACCCCGACAAGACCGAACTCGTTCTTGTCGGGGGTCCCCTCAACCCTTGGGATTCTTCTTTTTGGCCTCTCAGCCTTGGCAGTCCACCTAGCCCCGCCAACTGTGTTAAAAGTCTGGGAGTCGTCATCAGTAGTAATCTCTCCATGACGCCCCAGATTAGCGCGGTAGTCTCCTCCAGCCATTTCCAATTAAGGAAAATTAAGAAAATCTCCCGGCTACTTACTTCCGAGGCTCTTACCTTGGCCCTGATGGCGCTTGTAATATCGAGGTTAGACTACGCCAACGCGCTCTATGTAGGCATCCCAGCCTACCAACTCAGGCGGCTTCAGCTGATCCAGAATCAGGCTGCCCGCCTGATCCACTGCCTCCCTAGAGATCATCATGTCCGTCCCCTCCTAAAGAGCCTTCATTGGCTCCCTGTAGCCGCCCGCTGTAAGTTCAAGCTGGGTTGTATCATTTACAAATCTCTAGCCGGCCAGGGCCCCCTCTTTATTTCTTCCCTTCTTCAATCCTACGTCCCTTCCCGCACTCTCCGGTCTTCCCAAATGGTCTTGCTTTCCATCCCTAGATATAAGAGGAAGAAACACGGCGGGCTCAAGTTCTCCTTCCTGGCTCCCACTTTTTGGAACTCCCTCCCCTTGTCCCTGAGATTGACCACTTCGTACCCCAGCTTCAGATCTGCCCTTAAAACTTTTCTTTTCACAGAATCTTATCAATAAACGGCCTTTGCGCTATCTTCTGCTCTCTTTACTTTGGCGCCAAGAAACCTAATGGTGTTAGTTGCGCCCCTATAAATTTATTTAACATAACATAACATAACTGAACTAACTATAACAGGGGAATTTCAATGGTTTTGTACGAGGGAAATGTCCAGCTAACTATAACACCCCTGAAACCTATGGTTTTTTCAGTGTATATATATATATATATATATATATATATATATATATATATATATATAGTATCCACAATGACGCTGAACTCAAAAGATTCCTGTAAAGTTCTTCTTTCTTCAGAGAACTACACTGCAAACGAAAAAAGACACTATCCCCTGCACAACCTGAACAAGAAGAAATAAGAAAGGAAGAAGATAATTTAATAATAAACCTCTCTAATCATATACTAACGGAAGATGGGAGATCACTACTTAAATCACTTCAATTACGTAGATACTAGGATTGATATATACAAACATATCAGAAAATAGAAATTGGCAAAAATACATACAACTAATCCTATTGGACACAAAGATCATACACAAATTAAACCCATTAAAGACAAAGATAACACGTTAACAATAGAACAAATTCCAGATCTTAAAAACATGTTTGACCATATGTTTGATCTGAATGAGAGAGACATGATGGAGAGTGAGCTACTGCTGGAATTGGCTATAGAGACGGACCAACATTCATTCAGCAAATTCAAGAGTAAATCAAAGTACTGTCCATCGTTGTCACCTGGAAATAAAATCGATCTTTTCACGGATGCTGCTGTTTTGAAGCATGAAAAAATGACCAATTCTAAACATTCCAAATATGAAAATCTATCTCTGAATGAACGGAAAGCTTTAAACAACTTGATGAATAATGAACAAATCAGAATAACGCCCGCGGATAAAGTGCGAAATATAGACCTGTTAAACAGAAGCGACTATATGCGAAAGGCATACAGGCAACTAAAGGATGTGACCAAGTATGTGCAACTAAGAGCCAATCCCATCAATAAAATGACAGTCGAGTTGATAAAACAGTTGAATCAATGGTATGAAGCAAATCTCCTCAACAAAGATGAACACCAATTCTTATTGAAAGAGCAACCAACGAAGCCAACCATATATTTTGTGCAAAAAATCCAGTAGACCCTCATAAATACACCAGGTAGACCCATTGTTTCATCTTGTGACTCACTATATGACAATCTATCAACTTATGTGGACACCTACCTAGCTCCTATAGTCCATAGTCTGAGTTCCTATATTGGAGACACACGGAGACTTTTTACGCATACTGGCAGAAACCAATTGGAACAACAAGTACCTAATGGCAACCACAGATGTGGTGTCACTTAACACATCCATTGAACATGAAAAAGGACTACAGCTTGTGCCTATTTTTTAAGACAAAGAAACATCAAAGAACTACAACACTCGAAAATGCTATTGCAGTTGATTGAAATTTGTTTGACAAACAATGTGTTCCCGTTCAACCACAAAGTCTATCACCAACGTTGTGGTACAGCAATGGGAATTTTCTTTTCACCAAATTATGCCAATATTGTGATGGGTTGGTGGGAGATAGAAATAGCTTGGGGAATGGACAACCAAGAGGAACTGGAGAATATCACACTTTGGGTCAGAAATACAGACGACCTATTTTGATATGGAATGATATGAAAAACTTTCCATGAGATATTTCAAGAAGCTGAACCAGAACCATATAGGACTTTCCTTTACATGTACAGTTAGACAGACAGTGACTTTTTGGATACACATATCTATATAGATCAAGGGACAATTCACTGGACCTTGTTTAGGAAACAGACAGCTACGAACAGCATATTGCACTGAGAAAGCTTTCACTCCCTTCATTAATAAAAAGTATCCCATATGGTGAGCTCATAAGAATGCAAAGATATTTCTCTAAAGATGAAGACGCTGAAATCAAATGTGAAGAAACGATATTGGAGATGAAAAGGAGGGGATACAAACACAAGGATTTGATGACTTGCTTGAAAAAGATAAAAATGAAATCACGAACGATAACACTCATAACGAAAAAGGAGAAACAGCATCAAAAACCCGAACAGTTGCAACAGGAAGTCCCGAGATTGATAATTACTTACAGCAAAGAAAGCAAGCAAATAGTGAAGCAGCACAAAACCATTGGTAACTTATAAGAAAACTAAATATCTCAAGAACTAACTAGTGCCAAGCCATTTTACAAGAAATGAAAACACCCAAAAAACTGGCTATCAGAGACGCAGAGTGGATTTACCAAATGCCACAACTGCAAGACATGCAAAATTGGAATAAACAAAAGAAGTGTGATGGACAGAGAAGGTAAGACAATTCACATTAAGTAACACATCACATGTAAGACAACTCATGTGGTCTATGTGATAGATTGTAACTGTGGTCTCCAATATATAGGAAGTACAATATATATGCTAAAGAAGAGAATTCTAGAGCACATAAGAGCGGTAAAAAACAAGGACACCAATTACGCTACAGCAAAACATCTGATGCAGTGTCAGGAAGCAGACCAGAGCGTACTGATATTTTTTTGACTAGATATGATACCACAGAACGAACATAGGGGAGACAGGACTAAAAAACGGAGACAA
Source organism: Triturus cristatus (assembly GCF_964204655.1). NCBI lineage: Eukaryota > Metazoa > Chordata > Amphibia > Caudata > Salamandridae > Triturus > Triturus cristatus. The sequence continues at coordinate 780,619,804 of NC_140586.1, read as the reverse complement.
TTGCAATCACGATATATAATCAGATTAAAGACAAAGACACCGACAGGCCTTAATAACGATGAGAAACTTTTCATATACCTATGAAAGATTAAGACATATCCATTTTGCAATAGAGACCAAATGGGAAGATAATACTGTAATTGGAGAATTGATGAACTACTGTACTATACCTGTATGGCAGCATGATTGATACTACATTACTAATTACTATTGATACTTGGATCACCGGAGTATGGTTAACGATAAGAACTGGATCCTTATATAGTACATACAATTTGAGCACTTGCTGTATTATAACTGAGTGCCTTAAAATGTACAAATATGCATACATTCCAGTCGACCAATCATAAGGAATTACGTAGGTGAATTGGTATTCACCAGGAATTCATGAAATGCTTATTAACTTCATTTCATAAGTATGAACTGATGTTGTGTTGGTAAACTGGCATTACTAATTAGATCATAGTACAGAACATCATATACAACATTATAGTAAAAAACAAAGTTATCCATATACACACACAAAATGGTTTAAAAACCCAATGTGATTTTGTAATGTTATGTTGTTGAACTACAACTCCCACAATGCCTCATTATGGGCTAATGATGAGCATAGGTATATATATGAAAAGTGAAGAAAGACTCACTTACTGTGAAAAAGACCCTGTGAGGTCGAAACACATTGGTGTAGCAGTGCTGTTCTCTGAATAAAGAAGAACTTTACAGGATTCTTTTGAGTGCGACGTCATTGCGGATACAAAATGATTTATGGGTTCAGAGGTTCAACTCATCGCCAGCACCCGCAGTAGAGCACGCAGGGACTAAAACTGTTTGTGTAAAATAAATAAACATTTATATATCTATATATATATATATATATATATATATATATATTAACTACTGGCGGTCGCCAGTAGGTAGTTATAGTTAGGACCCTGTTTCCATAGGAAAACCGCAACATTCTATTTGGAATAACTTTGGCGCCGGTCGACGAATCCTCGCGAAATTTTCAAAACTAATGGGGCGCTACGCTCCGCTCCTACCCTGAAAGTCTCGGGGGGATTCGTCAAGTGGGGGCTGAGAAAAAAGGGGGGTCCCAAAACGCATTTTTCCCATGCATTTTTCCATAGGACCTTTAGACACAGCTACAGCCCGAACGGCTGAACAGAGTTACTTGAAATTTGGCAGAGAGGTAGTCTACAGGTCAAGGAAGTGCCTTTTGTAGGTCTGGTGTAAATCTGTTCAGTAGTTCCTGAGAAAATAGCCTTTAAATCAATATATATATCTGTGGCAGCTTACGGTGCGCTTACCGTGCGCTTACCGTAAGCTTACCGTACGCGTACGGTGACGTGCGCGAGCGCGATTCTGATTGGCTTTTAGATCTTAGTAAACATTCGAATCGGTCGAAACCAGGAAGCGGCGGCCGCCATTTTCTCTCTCGCACTCTGAGGGGGGGAGGAAAAACAAAGGTGGAAAATATGTAAAGGAGCATGTTAGACAGCTCCTAACCACCTACCATTGATTTACGTGCCCCACAAGACCCCCCAAGGCAAAAAAATCTATTTTATTTTTTTTCGAAAAAACGCCGATTACGCTTACCGTACGCGTACGGTAAAAATTAATTATAAAAAAAAATGTCCACAGTCACCCCTCCCCCGTGTGCAAAATGTGCCCGCAGGCCACTTTTTGTGCATGGCATATATATAAAAGGAACTATTAATAGATTAAGTTTCTCAACGAAGCGCATAATATGTCCTCCGTGTGCGGACGATGCGCGAAGCGCATCGTGCGTACATGGTCCATCCAGCGTAACGTGGGCACGTGGTGAGCGTAGCGCACCGCGTGCCCACCGTGCGTGCACGGCACTAACTGCGTAAAGTGGGCGCGTGGTGCGCGAAGCGCAGCGCGTGCACACTGTGCGCGCACGGTGCGCGAAGCGCACCGTGCGCGCACGGAACGAACTGCGTTAAGTGGGCGTGCACGCCACGAACGGCGTAAAGTAACTTAGCATTTAAAAAACCATACAAATTCACTGAAAAAACCATAGGTTTCACACACGTTATAGTTAGGAATTAGCATTTAAAAAACCTTGCAAATTCAGTGAAAAAACCATAGGTTTCACACACGTTATAGTTAGCTGGACATTTTACTCGTAAAAAACCATTGAAATTCCCCCGTTATAGTTAGTGCAGGCAACTATAACTCACGCGACCGCAATCCTCTGCTGATGACATATGTGTCTTTATCAAAAAAAAATATTTGTAATATATAATATATGTATAGCTAAAATTTAATGGAAGAAGACATGGGCAAATAAGTGTCTAAATACAGTATTAGCATCAGCAGAGGATTGCGGTCGCGTGAGTTATAGTTGCCTGCACTAACTATAACGGGGGAATTTCAATGGTTTTTTACGAGTAAAATGTCCAACTAACTATAACGTGTGTGAAACCTATGGTTTTTTCACTGAATATATATATATATATATATATATATATATATATATATATATATATATATATATATATATATACATATATATATATATTCACTTAAAAAACCATAGGTTTCACACATGTTATAGTTAGCTGGACATTTCACTCGTAAAAAACCATTGAAATTCCCCAGTTATAGTTAGTTCAGATAACTATAACTCGCGCGCCCGCAATCCACTGCCCATGACGTCACATATTACATCAGTCATGACATGTTCAGTGACATCACTCATGAGATCACTGATGACATCATCCTTGTGATAGAGTGGCGGTCGCTCGAGTTATAGTTATCTGAACTAACTATATCGGGGGAATTTCAATGTTTTTTTACGAGTGAAATGTCCAGCTAACTATAACATGCGTGAAACCTTTGGTTTTTTAAGTGAATTTGCAAGGTTTTTTAAATGCTAATTCCTAACTATAACGTGTGTGAAACCTATGTTTTTTTAAGTGAATTTGTAAGGTTTTTTAAATGCTAAGTTATGTATGTATTATTATATTTTTTATATATTTATTTTACAATAAACTACCTATGTATATAGTTATTGATTGAGTGTATCCTGTAATATGGAATGGCTTGTTTAAAAAAAAAAAAAAAAATGTTTTTTTCACCCTTCGGGGTCCTTCAGGGACCCCCTGACAAAGGCTAGGGGGTCAGGAACTCTCTACCCTGCCCCCTTTTCACGTTCTCCACCTTTGTTTATCACTGTCGCACTGTAAACACACAAAATGACGGCCGACACTTCCTGATTTCGACCGATTCGAATGTTGACTGACATGTAACCACCAATCAGAATTACGCTCGCGCACGTTAGGGTGCGCGCACCGTGCGCGCACTGTGCGCGCACAGTGCGCGCACGGTGCGCTCTTATAGATATTTATGTGCTTTTAACTGCAATTTTCTCAGGAACTACTGAACAGATTGACACCATATATGCAAAAGGCACATGCCTGACCTGAGGACTACCTCTTTGCCAAATTTCAAGTAATTCTGTTCAGCCGTTCGGGCTGTACCTTCGACTAAAGGTCCTGTGGGAAAATGCATGGGGAAAACGCGTTTTGGGGCCCCCTTTTTTCTCAGCCCCCGCTTGATGAATCACCCCGAGACTTTCAGGGTAGGAGCTTAGCGGAGCGCCCCATTAGTTTTGAAAATTTCGCGAGGATTCGTCAATCGGCGCCAAAGTTATTCAAAATAGAATATTCAGATTTCCTATGGAAACACGGTCCTAACTATAACTATCTACTGGCGTCCGCCAGTAGATAATATGTATATATATATATATATATATATATTCACTGAAAAAACCATAGGTTTCACACATGTTATAGTTAGTGGAAATTTTACTGATAAAAAACCAATGAAATTCCCCCGTTATAGTTAGTGCAGGCAACTATAACTCACGCGACCGCAATCCTCTGCTGATGCTAATACTGTATTTAGACACTTATTTGCCCATGTCTTCTTCCATACATTTTTAGCTATACATATATTACAAATATTTTTTTTTCATAAAGACACATATGTCATCAGCAGAAGATTGCGGTCGCGTGAGTTATAGTTGCCTGCACTAACTATAACGGGGGAATTTCATTGGTTTTTTATCAGTAAAATTTCCGCTAACTATAACATGTGTGAAACCTATGGTTTTTTCAGTGAATTTGCAAGGTTTTTTAAATGCTAATTCCTAACTATAACGTGTGTGAAACCTATGGTTTTTTCAGTGAATTTGTACGTTTTTTAAAATGCTAAGTTACTTTACGCCATTCGTGGCGTGCGCGCCCACTTAACGCAGTTCGTTCCGTGCGCGCACGGTGCGCTTCGCGCACCGCGTGCCCACTTTACGCAGTTAGTGCCGTGCACGCACGGTGGGCACGCGGTGCGATGACAAAGCAAGAAAGCACGTCAACAAATCTGTTTCTGCTTTCCTCCGTGACTATGGTATGGGTGCCATTTACCACAACAACTTGCGTTATGACATGCAAGACATTTATAGAGGAGATGGTGTGCACTTCAATGATGAAGGGAACAGAGTCTTCCTCTTGAACCTTAGACTCTGCATCGGTACTTACTTGTAGGTACCACTAAAAAATCATTTCATAAACACAACGGCTCTTTTTAGAGCCCCCTAATATCTAAACACTTAAATCTGATTTTCATTTTTTTTTTTTTTCTTTTCTACCGTACGCTTACCGTAAGCTTACCGTACGCGTACCCCGTGATTTTTTTAAAAATCAATAAATGTTTTTTTTGTACTTTTCTGTCCTTCTTTGACCCCCTTACAAATGTTAGGGGGTCTGTAACTCTCCTCATTGCCCCCTTTCCTTGTTTTCACTCTTTTTTTTCAGAGTGAAATACACAAAATGGCGGCCGCCGCTTCCTGGTTTCGGCCGATTCGAATGTTTACTAAGATCTAAGAGCCAATCAGAATCGCGCTCGCGCACGCCACCGTACGCTTACCGTAAGCGTACGGTAAGCGTACCGTAAGCGGGCTCAGATATATATATTGATTTAAAGGCTATTTTCTCAGAATCTACTGAACAGATTTACACCAAACCTACAAAAGGCACTTCCTTGACCTAGGGACTACCTCTCTGCCAAATTTTGAGTAATTCTGTTCAGCCGTTCGGGCTGTAGCTCGTTCTAAAGGTCCTATGGAAAAATGCATGGGAAAAACGCGTTTTGGGACCCCCCTTTTATCTCAGCCCCCGCTTGACGGATCCCCCCGAGACTTTCAGGGTAGGAGCGGAGCGTAGCGCCCCACCTATTTTGAGAAATTCGCGAGGATTCGTCGACCGGCGCCAAAGTTATTCAAAATAGAATGTTGAGGTTTTCCTATGGAAACGTGGTCCTGACTATAACTACCTACTGGCGACCGCCAGTAGGTAATATATATATATATATATATATATATATATATATATATATATATATATATATATATATATATATATATATGCCACAAGGAATCGCCTCACCAGCCGCACAGCATTTCAGCGCGAAAGACGAACACGGACCCAAAGTAAGTGCTTGGTGGTTTTATTCAATCAACAACCCAGTAGCTGCCATGACGCGTTTCGGCCTTCAAGAGGCCTTGATCACATGTATATATATATATATATATATATATATATATATATATATATATATATATTCAGTGAAAAAACCATAGGTTTCACACATGTTATAGTTAGCTGGACATTTTACTCGTAAAAAACCAATGAAATTGCCCCGTTATAGTTAGTTCAGCTAACTATAACTCGCGCGCCCGCAATGCACTGCTGATGACGTCACATATTACATCACTCATGACATGGTCAGTGACATCACTCATGACATCACTGATGACATCTCAAATGACATCACTGATGACATCACTGATGACATCATCCAGTGAATGTGTGTTTTTCTGAAAATTAAATATGTTTTATATATGTATATCTCAAGGTTGATAGAAGAATAAATGGGTATATTACTGTCTAAATGGATGATTTCTTTTTGAAAAATTGATTGTGTAACTGACTGATTAAGTGTATCATAGTGAATACATGGCTTAGTGAGTAATATTTAAATATGTAAATATCTGTATCATTTTTTCACTTAGTGTATAAGTGGCTGCATGGGTTGGTGAGTAGCTACATGGGTGTCTATATAGGTTATTAGTTGGTTTTTTTGAGTATTAGTCTGAGTGTCTGCATGGTTCGGTGGGGGGTATGACGTAGTGCATAGGTGCATGAATGAGTGACTCACTGTTTGTATGTGTTGAACAGAGCATGTGTGCAGGACTGCATGGGTGGATGCGTGTGTGTATTGGTGTGTTAGTGAGTGAATGACTGTCTCAATAGTGTCTTTATGAGTAACTACATATGTTTTAAACTAGTATATGTGACTATTGGTGTATATATGTGAGTATATGTGAGAGGGAGAGATTGAAAGAGTTCCTGTATGAATAAGTATGTGTTTCTATAAGTGATTGTTTAAAAGACTAAGTATGTGTAAGTTTCCGTAGAAGTAAGTGTGGTGGTGTGTGTATAACTGTATATGCAGGTGAATGTATGTTTGATTCTTTATTAGCATGAGTGACTATGTGTGTGAGTAACTCTATGGATGAGTGGCATTATGTAACAGGATGTATAGGTGTATGAGTACATATGATGAGTGAGTACATGTATGAGTGACTGTATAGGACTGTTGGTGAATGAGTGGATGTGTATGTTGATCTTAGAATTACTGAAGAGGTTGTTGTAACTGGTATTGGTATGTCCATTGTTTTGAAAATTTTAGTCTCTATTTTTGAATGTGTGTATCAAAGCTTATATTAAGGTGAGAGGAGGTCTGCCACTCTATCACAAGGATGATGTCATCAGTGATGTCATCGGTGATGTCATTTGAGATGTCATCAGTGATGTCATGAGTGATATCACTGACCATGTCATGAGTGATGTAATATGTGACGTCATCAGCAGTGCATTGCGGGCGCGCGAGTTATAGTTAGCTGAACTAACTATAACGGGGCAATTTCATTGGTTTTTTACGAGTAAAATGTCCAGCTAACTATAACATGTGTGAAACCTATGGTTTTTTCACTGAATTTCTAAGGTTTTTTAAATGCTAATTCCTAACTATAACGTGTGTGAAACCTATGGTTTTTTCAGTGAATTTCTAAGGTTTTTTAAATGCTAATTCCTAACTATAACGTGTGTGAAACCCATGGTTTTTTCAGTGAATTTGCAAGGTTTTTTAAATGCTATTTTTTTTTTTTATTCTTCATTTTTTTCAAACATATTTTTAATTTAATTTTCTTACCTTTTATAAAGACTATGCTTAAATTTTTAAAATCATTAAATATTTATTTTATATAAATTTTTTAAAATAAACATGTAAAATTTATTTCCAGATTATTTTTTTTTTTTTTTTTTGTTTTTATAGTACGCGTACCGTAAGCTCACGGTAAGCGTACGGTTTACGCAACGCCCGTAATCTATCTACGCTGCTTGCGTATAGTTACGTACTTTGCGTAGCCGCGCGTACTGCGCGTGGGTCGCGTGCGCGCTTACGCCACACGCGCACGTTACGCGGAAGTGCCGGGGAGTGACTGTTATGCGCATGCGCGCAAGCGCGTGTCTTTTTTACGCGCATGCGTACTTTTTGCCGTAAGCGCACCGTAAGCGTACCGTAAGCGTACGGTAGGTCATGTGATCATGAAACACAACTTTTGATTGGTTGAAAGTACTTTCAGTTCTAGAACTCTCCTACACCACACCCATTCCCCTCATTTCTGCTTGTGATCCCTTGGGAGAAGGAGCTGGTTTGTCTTTGGGATACGATGGCAGAACAGCAGAGCTCTTCTGAGAGTGAGGCTAGCACCAGCAGCACTGTCTTGAGGCAGAGAGCGAGGAAAGTAAAGCCTTCTTATGTTTGGGATTATTTTACTTTTCCAGAAGGCCAGCAAAAGGTGAATGCACCCTTAGTTACTTGCAAGCTGTGTAAGCGTGTACTTTCTAGAGGTAATCCTAACAGGAAGTATTCCTTTGGGAATCACACCATGAAGAGACACCTCCAGGATGTACACAGAAGGACACATGGTCATCTTTTTGGAGGTAACTCTTCAGAAAGACGAGCCAGTACATCCACAGCAGCTCAGCCTGGACCATCACCTGCAGGGCTTACTCCTTCTTCTCCAGGTCAGGTGAGCCCTTCATCTGTGGGGGGAGAATCTCCTTTTGCTGGCCCTCTGGAAATGAACCTTCGATTTCGGAAGGTTGATATTCATTGCACATTTTGTAAAGGTCTAATTTGTCATAGGGAGACCAGTGTTTCCCTAGTGAACAACAAAATAGATCAGCACATTTGTAGCTTTGAATGATTTTCCCATGCTTCCTTTCCTCTGTCCCTGCATGAACACAACGGTTCTTTTAACCCCTTCAGTGCCCATGACGAGCTGGACTCGTCATGGGCCGCGGTGGCGCTGTGCCCATGACGAGTCCAGCTCGTCATAGACCCCGCCCGCTAATGCAACGGCCGGCACTGGGCGGGGAAAGGGGCGGGCACTGAAGGGGTTAAGAGCCAACCTTATCTTCCATCTTTTTTTTACTTGTTTTTAAAAACTTTTTTTTTTTTTTTTTACCGTACGCGTACGGTAAGCGTACCTTTTTTTTATTTTTTAAAAAAAAACACTAAAAATCATTTATCACATTACAAAGTCCTTGAGAGACTACAATTTTTATTATTGACTTACCATACTCACTCAAAAAAATATTTATTCATTTGTTTTTTTAAAAAATTGTTTTTAAAATGGTTGTAGTTTCCGAAAATTTTCTATATCGATCTGAAAATAAAGAAAAAAGTATTAATATTTTTAAACCATTTTATAATACAGTACACATATTTACATTTTTTACCAAAAAATATTTTTGCCTTATTTTTGCTGTTTTCAGAATATATTGCATTTCACTATTAATTGTGAAAGCAATTGCATTCATCATTTTACAGCGGGCAAAAAAAATTAACAATCACAAAGATTGTATTAAAAAAGCCCAGAATCTCTTCTCACTTAAACTTATCATTACAGAAATGCATATTATTCTAAAAAAATATCATCTAAAAACAATACTTTTTTCTTTAAAATACCGTCTGATATGTTTGTTTGAGAAGTATAATCACAATATTATATCTCAAATAACTCCAAAATACATCTGATTTTATTTCCTTTAGGCCAAATAGTATTTTTTTTTTTTTCCTGGAATAAATTTCCAAGGGAAATCCATTAAAATTCTAAAGTTTAATCTGTCCAGATCTCACCGATTCTCTGTAACATTTTGGTTCACGAAAATTTTTTGAATAATTTATTTAGTCCACAATAGAATTGCTTACTTTTCCACATGGCCAAATAGTAATTTTTTAAATCATTTTTGAAAAAAATTTCCAATGGCAGTTCAATAGCATTCCAAAATTTAAAATGTGCAGAAGTTACCGATTATCTCTAAATTATTGGTTTTTCAAAATTGCATTAAAAATTAAAAAAGTCCACATTACAATTGGTTATCTTTCCTTTAGGCCAAATGATAATTTTAAAAATATTTTTTCTACAAAATTGCAATGGTAATCCAGTAAAATGGTAAAATTATTTTGTCCAGATCTTGCCAAGTCTCTCTAAAATTTAGGTTTCAGGAAGATTAGATAGGAATTTGCTAAATCAATAGGCAAACGTTGTTTGAAAATCAATTGGGAATCATTACACAGTGTCCAGCCTTTTTCACATTTTAGATAAACTGTGTAATGTCCAGAAGTAACAGTAGGTCCATCATGGAAAATTATTGCAACAGTTACAAAAGTTTTTCCTGAAATTGATAATTGCTGTCCTGTAAACTTCTTTATTAAAGTATCCAATTTTGATCCATCAGCTCTACATCGTTGCATCATTAAAATTACATACTGTCCGTATTCCCTTAAAATTAATGTTGATAACATGTCAGAATTACACTCACCACATTTCATGCTATGATTAGCATCTTTAACTAATTTTGCAAAAGTGACTGTTTTACTCTCTGGCAATGTCAAATAAATAAACCTTTCATTATCAACAATAGAGCCACATATATTATAACAATTATCACAACTATGTTCCCATTTATAAGAGAGACCAAAAAAAATGTCAATGGGAACTCCTTCTTCTTCCACTACCTGAAGAAAATACATCAAAAATTCGTGTGCATCTTGCTGTTCATTTTGAGAAAACTGTGTTCGTCCTGAACATACATCTAAAAGTTTTCTAATGTCAGTAGCACTTTCTATTTGAGTTTTATCTTTACTCAGCTTTTGAAAAAGGAGACTCAGCTCTGAACAGAATCTTTTTCCCTGATTTACTATTATCTGCTCTTGCAAACTTTCCAGATAAAATGCAACATTCAGCACTACATTTGCATAGCAGTTGACACCAGAGCTATTTTCAAAATGACATCCTACAACCTGTTCTTCATTTTCCTTTTTCTTTTTGCTTGCAATTACATCACTCCTCTTTTTTTTCCTCTTCTCTATATCTTCATTACAGATATTCTCATTTCTCCTTTTACGAGAAACTACACGTTTCTCCAACACAGGATACTGACCTAAATGAGGAGCATAGCTTCTTCTTAATCTATTATACTCCTTTACACAGTTTGTATCAGCACTAACTTTTGAGTCATCAAAGTCTATCATGAATAAACCTGATAATGTTTTGACTCGTGACAAAGCTACATATGCCATACCTTCTTTGAACACAGTTGAACCAATGTTCACAAATGCACAATCTACAGTCAATCCTTGAGACTTGTGAATAGTTACAGCATATGCTAGAGAAAACGGAAACTGCTTCCTACGTACATATAAGTCTTTCACAAGCATAAAACGAACTGTACAACGACAAATATCTTTAACTTCTTCTATCTGATCAAATTTTATTTTTAAACATTCAATTCCTTCTTTTTTCTGATAATTAATAAAACCCACAACTCTTCCCATTGCTCCATTCACTAAGCCTTTCTCAACATCCAAATTTCTCCTTAAAAACACTCTACAGTTCATGCAAACATATAGATTTTTTTCTAATCCTGCTGTTTTGGAGATGTTCTTCTCTAGTGAGTCCAATTTATTTTTCAGTTTGCCTGTTACTGTGACAGTAATTCTTCCATCCTCAATTTTGTCCACTGCTTCCAATTTCCTGATGTCTTCCTTTTCCAATTTCAAAAGCTCCTCATTAAATATTGAGCATTCACGTAGAGTTGGCATTAAGCAGATGACACTTTTGTTTTCTGCAATATTCTTGTATATTTTCTCTGCAACTATTTCTTCCTTTGGAAATAAATTATGTAGCAGCCGACTCTGTAATGCTTTTTTCCCAACTTCTGTGAGTATTCCAATCCTGATATCTTTCAGAATACTTCCATATTCTTCATCGTTTGCTTGCCTCATATTAGTTGTAAGTTCCTTGTACTCAAAGAAGGACCAAATATTTGTATTTCCAATGCTTCCCAATGACTTCTTCGTGTCTTCATGTGTCACAGTATTAAACACTGGTTGTCCTTTAACTGGAGTAAGTTGCAAAAGATCCCCAAAAACTATGACGTGTTTTCCACCAAATAACACGTCATAGTCTGTCTTCAAAATTTGCTGCATTCTTAAATGCACAAAGGCAAGCATTAAGTTCGATACCATGCTCACCTCATCAATAATGAGAACTTGCATCTTCTTCAATACTCTTGAAACTTCCAAGGATGCTTCTCCAGTTAGCTTGTTGAATTGTATTTTGTTCTCATGCTCCACTGGTAACATTAGCAAACGATGTAAGGTGATTCCTTTTATGTTATATGCTGCTAACCCAGTTGGAGCAGTAACCACACAAGACAAAGTAGAATCCGTTTTTTGCTTTAGGTAGCTTCTGATGACTTTAATTAGGAAACTTTTTCCAGTGCCAGCTTGTCCGCTTACATACATCCTGATTGGATGAAATGATGTGCATGAGCACTCTTTTTTGATATGTAGAAATCCGTGATCAATTTTGTTTTTGATCTCTTCATAAATTTGTTGCTGCTCTTGATTCAGTTGTCTTTCCAAATTTTCTAAGTCTATAAATTCTTCTTGACCTTGATTCATAGCCGTTTCCACTTCATTCATGGCTATTGATGCTTCATTTTCAACGATTGGTTGTCCTAGGGGATCTTGACTGTATGTTCCTGAACTTTGGCTGTCCTGAGAACTGTCTCTAGCTATTTCTGCTGCAATTGTAGTTTCCTGTTCAATTTCTTCATTTAACATTTGCAGATAAGTTGAGAATGTACTGCATTGTATGCTGTCTTTACAAGCATTAAAAGAATCTTCATAGCTCTGGAATTCTCCCAGTAGTTCATCCTCTGTACGCCATGGTTTAAACAACTGTAAAAGAGCCAAGTAGTAAAATTCTTTCTTGTCGGTAGTGTCGCAACTCAGCTTCCGGTGATTTATCAAACTTCCTTTGGTTTGCTTCACCAAACATCCTTCTTCACCAACAACTTTATATTTTCCACTGTTGATGTCTTCTGCAGCTTTCCGTGAATAAATGTAGTTCTGTAACACTTCATAGAGACACATGTTCTCCAGATGATGACTTCTCTTGGGATAATATGTGTCCAACATGTTTGTTTTCAATATATCTGTACTTTCTGGGTCATTCTCAGCCAAATATTCAATTTCTCCAACAGATTTCAGTACCCGATTTCTCATTGCTGCAAGGCCTAAACTTGCCCAAATTATTCTTCTTGACTTCGAGTAGAGACTTGCAGAAGATAACCTATCTGAACATTCGTAGGATCCAATTTCTCGATGCGATAACATCTTCAAACTGAAACTGTACAGCTTCTTACTGACAGTCTTCTCGTGAGAAATCTCTTCCCACATTTCCTTCAATTCTGTTTTTTCTGATTTCGTAATATAAGACGTTACATATCGAGCAACAGCAATGGAATTGTCAGCAACATACTGTATATCCATGTTAGCGTTCCACATGGATAAAATGACTGGGTTGTAGTCATTTATATTTTTAGATTCTTCTTTTCTTTTAAGGTTGTAGGTATTCTTAGGTGATTTTCTTGTGATAGTATGTCTCACAGCTGACATAAAACTGTTGACTCTTCCATTTGAAAGAACAGGTCTAGGAAATCCAAATCGACATTTAGTGTAGTATTTTTCTTTGCTCTTGTATTTCCGTCGACAGTATTTTCCACACCGATGACTTTGGAAACGTAGAACTTGCTCCTTTAACTTGTTCTCTTCTGTGCTTTTTGGTATAGCACATGTTGCATATTCTTCAATGTAAGATAACACTGCTTCATCAGTATCTGTTCCAAACTTTGGGGCATCCTTGATCCACAGCAGCATATGAATATGAGGAGCACCTCTTGCCTGGTACTCTTTTCTCCAAAAGAAATCCACTACTTCTCCAAGGGGTGGATTTTTTTTATTGCAGATGAAGGACATCATAGCCTCAAATCTATGATTGAAATATCTGCAAACATTAACCGGATCCAATGAGCACAGTTCTCCTGCTGTCTTGTATTCGATGTTTTTAATGTTTGAATTGGCCTCTCGTAGAAAATCCAGTAAATCATCCCAAGCGTACTCGGCACAGCTTAGGGTAAGGAACCATGTTGGTGTTCCTAAATTGCGTAACATGCATTTTAGTTCACCATGGCGTCGGTACCAATATTCATTTGTCCCACGCTGACAAGCCATCAGATTGATCAGTTGTGTTTCCAAATGATCATCTCGGTGCTGCACTTTCTCCATAAAATCCTTAGCAGACACATTTTGTAAATGTACTCCACTTTTTAAAATGTGATTTACTGCATAAGACAGTGCAGACAAGTCGCTTTCAAATAAAAGATGGAACAAATAAGGAATACTTTGTCGAAATCTGGGATCTTCAGCATATAGTCTTGTAGTTCGATACTCTGAAGCTGGAATCTGTTCTGGACGTTCATCGTATCGTCCTCCTTTTCCTTTAGGAAACAGCTGGGGAAAACATCGAGCTTCCAAGCTCTCCTCCCATACACTCACGGGATTTCCTTTTGCTTTCTTCATCTGAAAGAGATCAATATTGTCTCCCATAACTTCTTTCGAATGGAGAGGATGTATGCTAAAATGTTCATAAATTTCTTCTTCCTTTGACTTGTCCACTTTTTCAATTTGTCCAGTTGGTGTTTCTGTGTCTCCTTGTAAATCTTCTTCTTCTTCTTCTTCTTCTATATAAATTGATTCATACCATTTGTTATTTTTTTTCAAATACAAATTTGCTCTTTGTACTTTCCGCACATCTACCAGCTCCTGCCAAATCTTCTTATTCTTTGTAGGTACACCATTAACCAGAATAATTAATGGTTCAGTTTCCAAAGTATCCGCATCAATAGTTTCCATATTTTTTTTCAAATCCAAGGGCAAATACACCACTCTACCTTTTAAACCTCTCAGTAAATCTGAAGGAGGTAATTTACCAGTTTTGGGCTCCATACGTACTATGGTCTGGAACGGTTGAACACATTGAATGAGTATAGACTCATATGTATTTAATTCAGAAAGTTCAGCAGGAATAGCATCCAATTCTAAATTATTATGTACAGCTCTGGTCGGCATTCTATTTTCCTCTAACTTGTTATAACAGTATTTACAAATACGCTGATCTTCACCCAATTCAAAACAATTTTCTAGAAATATATATGTGGCAAAATCCTTCCACTTATAATTATCTTCATTTTCACTCTTTCTGTAGAGATCAACATTCCTAGTTTGTTTTCTATAATGAGTTCTGCGGCAACAAATACAAGTAAAATTTGGTCTTTCATTAGAGACTATTGCAAATTTTGTTATGTGATCATTAAATGTGTTACTTACAGAGGGTTCTACATTCTCTTCCACTTCTTCCTCATTTACTGTGTCCTTCTCTGCACTGTTTTGTTCAGGACCAAAGTAACAAAACTGAATTTCATCAACAACCTTCTCTACATCTGATACCGTTCCTCGGAACAGAGCCCTATTCAATTCATTTAACTTTATTGCTGGACTTTTGGCAAAATACAACCGTCTCACAAACTTTCTCATTTCAGTATGATGAACAGCCAGCATCCTAAAATGATGGAAAACACTATTGCACACTTTTCTAGATAGACAAGCAAGAGAATGACCCTGCAAACCAGTATTCTCTCTCACTCTGCATGGATCCAGACTTTGAAGCACCTTAATCTTTTGTTTTACACTTTTTTTACTATATTCTCTTAGAAACTCTCAAAATCTGTCAATAGATTCCTGACGCACAGTGCAAATACTACTACAATTCCAAGTGTACACTGGGGCTTTAGGACGTCTCCCCATTGCCTCATCTGCCATCACTTGTACCTCATCTCTTGGAACCATTATCTCCTTCTCCATTATGCAACCATTTTTTACTTCGTATGAACGACCTCTGGTGTCAACTGCATGCAGCAAACTATTACTTTGAAAATAGCTCTCTTCATTAAAAAAAGGTTCACTACTTGAACTATGCATCCACTTTCCTAAAAACACTTTACAAAAGTTTGTTCTGTTCACTACTCTTTTGCTTTTGCTTTGTGATTTCAGTACATTAACCATTTTATCTAATGTACGCATCCTATTCAAAATTAATATGAATAGTTTCCTTTTTAATTCTAATGCTTTTGCTGCAATGGCTTCAATTTCTTTTTTTCTCTTGTAATATTTAGCCTTTTGCTTATATTTCTTTATATCCTTTATCAAATTGGACATAACTCTTCTCTGAAACATTTTTCTACGTATCTCTTTAAATGCTGTTTTTCTGTTTATGTTAAACTTTTCAATTGCAGAAGGTATATTTGCATTAACTAAATTCTCAATTTTTTGCTGTTCTCTATGTTTTGTTACATTTTTCCGAGAACAGACATTTTGTACATTTTTCTTTGTTTTAAATATTTTGTTTAGGAATTGTTTTTTTTGCTTACCAGAAGATTTTTTCTTTTTCCCAACATCAGCATCTTCTACTAACTTTGGTCCTCCAGTTGTCTTCAAATATAGTTTTTTTTTTAGCGTTTTTTGAACTCGAGATTTTGTAGGCATCTTAAATTTTGTTCACTGTTCTTCAGCAATACCTGAAAAAAACTAAAAAAAAAATCTGTTATTGTATTTAAATATATTACTACATTTCTTTTCACAATAGTCACAAAACGAAATTTCTTTGCCAATTTGAATGCACACAAACTGCTCTTTTTTTTGGGCAAGTGAAAATCTCTTTTACAAACTGTCACATTATGAAACCACTTTTCAGATTTTTTAAAAAGCCCATGTCCACAGTGCTACACTCCACCAAGGGCAACCAGCCTTAGTGATGCTGAATGTATTTGCATTACAGACTTAAACCTGAAAACCCCACTGGCTTGTAAATACTGTGCATGACTATACACGGCAAGGACATGGGTGTGTGCTAAGCCTCTGCTTCTTCCCCCAATAATTCGCTCCCCCTTTCCATCTAATGCAACTGTGAAATCACCAGAGCAAGACGCAATAAATCTCTGCCTATAATTCTTCTATGCACACAGAGTCATGTTTTCACATTAGTCCCAAAACGAAATTTCTTTGCCAATTTGAAAGCACACTTACTGCTCTTTTTTTTCGGGCCAAGTGAAAATCTCTTTTTACAATTTGAAATCACTTTTACAGATTGACACATTATGAAACCACTATTTTTGATTTATTTAATTGCACGTGTCCAAGCTGTTTTTTTTTCAGACCACCACCATGTGCATTCTCTGTGACTGCCTACACTCCAGCAAGGGCAACCAGCCTTAGTGATGCTGAATGTATTTGCATTACAGACTTAAACCTGAAAACCCCACTGGCTTGTAAATACTGTGCATGACTATACACGGCAAGGACATGGGTGTGTGCTAAGCCTCTGCTTCTTCCCCCAAAAATTCGCTCCCCCTTTCCATCTAATGCAACTGTGAAATCACCAGAGCAAGACGCAATAAATCTCTGCCTATAATTCTTCTATGCACACAGAGTCATGTTTTCACATTAGTGCCAAAACGAAATTTCTTTGCCATTTTGAAAGCACACTTACTGCTCTTTTTTTTTCGGGCCAAGTGAAAATCACTTTTTACAATTGGAAATCACTTTTACAGACTGACACATTATAAAACCACTTTTTTTGATTTATTTAAATGCACATGTCCAGGCTGTTTTTTCAGACCACCACCATGTGTATTCTCTGTGACTGCCTACACTCCAGCAAGGGCAACCAGCCTTAGTGATGCTGAATGTATTTGCATTACAGACTTAAACCTGAAAACCCCACTGGCTTGTAAATACTGTGCATGACTATACACGGCAAGGACATGGGTGTGTGCTAAGCCTCTGCTTCTTCCCCCAAAAATTCGCTCCCCCTTTCCATCTAATGCAACTGTGAAATCACCAGAGCAAGACGCAATAAATCTCTGCCTATAATTCTTCTATGCACACAGAGTCATGTTTTCACATTAGTGCCAAAACGAAATTTCTTTGCCAATTTCAAAGCACACTTACTGCTCTTTTTTTTTCGGGCCAAGTGAAAATCTCTTTTTACAATTTGAAATCACTTTTACAGACTGACACATTATGAAACCACTATTTTTGATTTATTTAATTGGACGTGTCCAAGCTGTTTTTTTTTCAGACCAACACCATGTGCATTCTCTGTGACTGCCTACACTCCACCAAGGGCAACCAGCCTTAGTGATGCTGAATGTATTTGCATTACAGACTTAAACCTGAAAACCCCACTGGCTTGTAAATACTGTGCATGACTATACACGGCAAGGACATGGGTGTGTGCTAAGCCTCTGCTTCTTCCCCCAAAAATTCGCTCCCCCTTTCCATCTAATGCAACTGTGAAATCACCAGAGCAAGACGCAATAAATCTCTGCCTATAATTCTTCTATGCACACAGAGTCATGTTTTCACATTAGTGCCAAAACGAAATTTCTTTGCCAATTTGAAAGCACACTTACTGCTCTTTTTTTTTCGGGCCAAGTGAAAATCTCTTTTTACAATTTGAAATCACTTTTACAGACTGACACATTATGAAACCACTATTTTTGATTTATTTAATTGCACGTGTCCAAGCTGTTTTTTTTTCAGACCACCACCATGTGCATTATCTGTGACTGCCTACACTCCACCAAGGGCAACCAGCCTTAGTGATGCTGAATGTATTTGCATTACAGACTTAAACCTGAAAACCCCACTGGCTTGTAAATACTGTGCATGACTATACACGGCAAGGACATGGGTGTGTGCTAAGCCTCTGCTTCTTCCCCCAAAAATTCGCTCCCCCTTTCCATCTAATGCAACTGTGAAATCACCAGAGCAAGACGCAATAAATCTCTGCCTATAATTCTTCTATGCACACAGAGTCATGTTTTCACATTAGTGCCAAAACGAAATTTCTTTGCCAATTTGAAAGCACACTTACTGCTCTTTTTTTTTCGGGCCAAGTGAAAATCTCTTTTTACAATTTGAAATCACTTTTACAGACTGACACATTATGAAACCACTATTTTTGATTTATTTAATTGCACGTGTCCAAGCTGTTTTTTTTCCAGACCACCACCATGTGCATTCTCTGTGACTGCCTACACTCCACCAAGGGCAACCAGCCTTAGTGATGCTGAATGTATTTGCATTACAGACTTAAACCTGAAAACCCCACTGGCTTGTAAATACTGTGCATGACTATACACGGCAAGGACATGGGTGTGTGCTAAGCCTCTGCTTCTTCCCCCAATAATTCGCTCCCCCTTTCCATCTAATGCAACTGTGAAATCACCAGAGCAAGACGCAATAAATCTCTGCCTATAATTCTTCTATGCACACAGAGTCATGTTTTCACATTAGTGCCAAAACGAAATTTCTTTGCCAATTTCAAAGCACACTTACTGCTCTTTTTTTTTCGGGCCAAGTGAAAATCTCTTTTTACAATTTGAAATCACTTTTACAGACTGACACATTATGAAACCACTATTTTTGATTTATTTAATTGCACGTGTCCAAGCTGTTTTTTTTTCAGACCACCACCATGTGCATTCTCTGTGACTGCCTACACTCCAGCAAGGGCAACCAGCCTTAGTGATGCTGAATGTATTTGCATTACAGACTTAAACCTGAAAACCCCACTGGCTTCTAAATACTGTGCATGACTATACACGGCAAGCACATGGGTGTGTGCTAAGACTCTGCTTCTTCCCCCAAAAATTCGCTCCCCCTTTCCATCTAATGCAACTGTGAAATCACCAGAGCAAGACGCAATAAATCTCTGCCTATAATTCTTCTATGCACACAGAGTCATGTTTTCACATTAGTGCCAAAACGAAATTTCTTTGCCAATTTGAAAGCACACTTACTGCTCTTTTTTTTTCGGGCCAAGTGAAAATCTCTTTTTACAATTTGAAATCACTTTTACAGACTGACACATTATGAAACCACTATTTTTGATTTATTTAATTGCACGTGTCCAAGCTGTTTTTTTTTCAGACCACCACCATGTGCATTCTCTGTGACTGCCTACACTCCACCAAGGGCAACCAGCCTTAGTGATGCTGAATGTATTTGCATTACAGACTTAAACCTGAAAACCCCACTGGCTTGTAAATACTGTGCATGACTATACACGGCAAGGACATGGGTGTGTGCTAAGCCTCTGCTTCTTCCCCCAAAAATTCGCTCCCCCTTTCCATCTAATGCAACTGTGAAATCACCAGAGCAAGACGCAATAAATCTCTGCCTATAATTCTTCTATGCACACAGAGTCATGTTTTCACTTTAGTGCCAAAACGAAATTTCTTTGCCAATTTGAAAGCACACTTACTGCTCTTTTTTTTTCGGGCCAAGTGAAAATCTCTTTTTACAATTTGAAATCACTTTTACAGACTGACACATTATGAAACCACTATTTTTGATTTATTTAATTGCACGTGTCCAAGCTGCTTTTTTTTCAGACCACCACCATGTGCATTCTCTGTGACTGCCTACACTCCAGCAAGGGCAACCAGCCTTAGTGATGCTGAATGTATTTGCATTACAGACTTAAACCTGAAAACCCCACTGGCTTGTAAATACTGTGCATGACTATACACGGCAAGGACATGGGTGTGTGCTAAGCCTCTGCTTCTTCCCCCAATAATTCGCTCCCCCTTTCCATCTAATGCAACTGTGAAATCACCAGAGCAAGACGCAATAAATCTCTGCCTATAATTCTTCTATGCACACAGAGTCATGTTTTCACATTAGTGCCAAAACGAAATTTCTTTGCCAATTTCAAAGCACACTTACTGCTCTTTTTTTTTCGGGCCAAGTGAAAATCTCTTTTTACAATTTGAAATCACTTTTACAGACTGACACATTATGAAACCACTATTTTTGATTTATTTAATTGCACGTGTCCAAGCTGTTTTTTTTTCAGACCACCACCATGTGCATTCTCTGTGACTGCCTACACTCCAGCAAGGGCAACCAGCCTTAGTGATGCTGAATGTATTTGCATTACAGACTTAAACCTGAAAACCCCACTGGCTTGTAAATACTGTGCATGACTATACACGGCAAGGACATGGGTGTGTGCTAAGCCTCTGCTTCTTCCCCCAATAATTCGCTCCCCCTTTCCATCTAATGCAACTGTGAAATCACCAGAGCAAGACGCAATAAATCTCTGCCTATAATTCTTCTATGCACACAGAGTCATGTTTTCACATTAGTGCCAAAACGAAATTTCTTTACCAATTTGAAAGCACACTTACTGCTCTTTTTTTTTCGGGCCAAGTGAAAATCTCTTTTTACAATTTGAAATCACTTTTACAGACTGACACATTATGAAACCACTATTTTTGATTTATTTAATTGGACGTGTCCAAGCTGTTTTTTTTTCAGACCAACACCATGTGCATTCTCTGTGACTGCCTACACTCCAGCAAGGGCAACCAGCCTTAGTGATGCTGAATGTATTTGCATTACAGACTTAAACCTGAAAACCCCACTGGCTTGTAAATACTGTGCATGACTATACACGGCAAGGACATGGGTGTGTGCTAAGCCTCTGCTTCTTCCCCCAATAATTCGCTCCCCCTTTCCATCTAATGCAACTGTGAAATCACCAGAGCAAGACGCAATAAATCTCTGCCTATAATTCTTCTATGCACACAGAGTCATGTTTTCACATTAGTCCCACAACGAAATTTCTTTGCCAATTTGAAAGCACACTTACTGCTCTTTTTTTTTTCGGGCCAAGTGAAAATCTCTTTTTACAATTTGAAATCACTTTTACAGACTGACACATTATGAAACCACTATTTTTGATTTATTTAATTGCACGTGTCCAAGCTGTTTTTTTTCAGACCACCACCATGTGCATTCTCTGTGACTGCCTACACTCCACCAAGGGCAACCAGCCTTAGTGATGCTGAATGTATTTGCATTACAGACTTAAACCTGAAAACCCCACTGGCTTGTAAATACTGTGCATGACTATACACGGCAAGGACATGGGTGTGTGCTAAGCCTCTGCTTCTTCCCCCAAAAATTCGCTCCCCCTTTCCATCTAATGCAACTGTGAAATCACCAGAGCAAGACGCAATAAATCTCTGCCTATAATTCTTCTATGCACACAGAGTCATGTTTTCACATTAGTGCCAAAACGAAATTTCTTTGCCATTTTTAAAGCACACTTACTGCTCTTTTTTTTTTCGGGGCAAGTGAAAATCACTTTTTACAATTGGAAATCACTTTTACAGACTGACACATTATGAAACCACTATTTTTGATTTATTTAATTGGACGTGTCCAAGCTGTTTTTTTTTCAGACCAACACCATGTGCATTCTCTGTGACTGCCTACACTCCACCAAGGGCAACCAGCCTTAGTGATGCTGAATGTATTTGCATTACAGACTTAAACCTGAAAACCCCACTGGCTTCTAAATACTGTGCATGACTATACACGGCAAGCACATGGGTGTGTGCTAAGACTCTGCTTCTTCCCCCAAAAATTCGCTCCCCCTTTCCATCTAATGCAACTGTGAAATCACCAGAGCAAGACGCAATAAATCTCTGCCTATAATTCTTCTATGCACACAGAGTCATGTTTTCACATTAGTGCCAAAACGAAATTTCTTTGCCAATTTGAAAGCACACTTACTGCTCTTTTTTTTTCGGGCCAAGTGAAAATCTCTTTTTACAATTTGAAATCACTTTTACAGACTGACACATTATGAAACCACTATTTTTGATTTATTTAATTGCACGTGTCCAAGCTGTTTTTTTTTCAGACCACCACCATGTGCATTCTCTGTGACTGCCTACACTCCACCAAGGGCAACCAGGCTTAGTGATGCTGAATGTATTTGCATTACAGACTGAAACCTGAAAACCCCACTCGCTTGTAAATACTGTGCATGACTATACACGGCAAGGACATGGGTGTGTGCTAAGCCTCTGCTTCTTCCCCCAAAAATTCGCTCCCCCTTTCCATCTAATGCAACTGTGAAATCACCAGAGCAAGACGCAATAAATCTCTGCCTATAATTCTTCTATGCACACAGAGTCATGTTTTCACATTAGTGCCAAAACGAAATTTCTTTGCCAATTTGAAAGCACACTTACTGCTCTTTTTTTTTTTCGGGGCAAGTGTAAATCACTTTTACACACTGACACATTATGAAACCACCATGTGTAACTACAACAAAAACAATTCCCATTTCTATTATTCATTTCTTAAGTTACCACATACATCCCCTCTCAAACTGTAAACTCACCTTTAAAATTAGTTAGTTGTGAAAGAAATGTGACACTCAAACAGCAGATTATCAGAGCCAGGATCTCTGTTCTGTTCACCTCTCTCCTCTCAGCAGAACCAGATAATGGCAAACTTTCCCTCTATTTTTCCACACATATACATGTAAGTTTCAAATCTCAGTGCTTCCCCCTTTTTTTCACATGTATTCACACATTTCTATTGGTTGAAAACCAACCCTTTTCCAAAAGTACCCTGCCCCCAACTTGACTTCTGCCTAGTACCCTTCCCCCAACTTGACTTCTGCCTGCTACCATAGCAACAGCTCATGGAACACTGCTGTGTGCAGTTAGGTCAGAAGTTCGACACACAATGTTTCAATTCCACAGAGCAAGAGTGCTTGACTTTTCAAACCTTACAGCAAATCCATAGTACTGTTCTTTGGTTACACATTTTTTTGTACCAATACAAAACATGCTTCTATTAATTTTCACATACAGCCTAGTTTTTATTCTAGAATGGTATGAAACAGCCAATCAGTTCTTTTTGTTTTAAAAAAATATGTATGCCTCCATTTCCAAACTGTCTTTCTTTTCTTATTGCCATTCTACTGAAAGACACCTCCTGAGTGCATCCAGTTCTCCTTTGAAGATGTTCACAGTGTGGATTGTAGGGCACAGCTATGTCTTCTGGAGTGAAAAGTTTGCAGAGAAAACAGATATGGTGAGAGACCTTGCTTTGCCAAATGTAGACATTAAATGGATTGGTCAGAGAGGGTTAAAGTGGCACCAATTGATGCCATTGGTGAAATCCTTCATTCAAATCCAACACCCTGACCTCATAATAGTGCACTGTGGTGGCAATGACCTAGGCACTTTGACTGGGGTAGGTCTGGAAATGCTTATGAAGGACACCTTTGCACAACTGTTTACACTTTTCCCTAAAACTGCCTTTGTGTTTTCCAACATATGCCAAAGGCAAAAATGGAACTGGTCCAATCATTTCTGTCCACAGATTGACAAAGCAAGAAAGCACGTCAACAAATCTGTTTCTGCTTTCCTCCGTGACTATGGTATGGGTGCCATTTACCACAACAACTTGCGTTATGACATGCAAGACAATTATAGAGGAGATGGTGTGCACTTCAATGATGAAGGGAACAGAGTCTTCCTCTTGAACCTTAGACTCTGCATCGGTACTTACTTGTAGGTACCACTAAAAAAATGACTTCATAAACACAACAGCTCTTTTTAGAGCTCCCTAATTTCTAAACTCTTAAATCTGCTTTTCATTTATCTATTTTTTTTTTTTTACCGTACGCTTACCGTAAGCTTACCGTACGCGTACCCCGTGATTTTTTTTTAAATCAATAAATGTTTTTTTTGTACTTTTCTGTCCTTCTTTGACCCCCTTACAAATGTTAGGGGGTCTGTAACTCTCCTCATTGCCCCCTTTCCTTGTTTTCACTCTTTTTTTTCAGAGTGAAATACACAAAATGGCGGCCGCCGCTTCCTGGTTTCGACCGATTCGAATGTTTACTAAGATCTAACAGCCAATCAGAATCGCGCTCGCGCACGCCGCCGTACGCTTACCGTAAGCGTACGGTAAGCGTACCGTAAGCGGGCTCAGATATATATATTGATTTAAAGGCTATTTTCTCAGAATCTACTGAACAGATTTACACCAAACCTACAAAAGGCACTTCCTTGACCTGAGGACTACCTCTCTGCCAAATTTCAAGTAATTCTGTTCAGCCGTTCGGGCTGTAGCTCGTTCTAAAGGTCCTATGGAAAAATGCATGGGAAAAACGCGTTTTGGGACCCCCCTTTTATCTCAGCCCCCGCTTGACGAATCCCCCCGAGACTTTCAGGGTAGGAGCGGAGCGTAGCGCCCCACCTATTTTGAGAAATTCGCGAGGATTCGTCGACCGGCGCCAAAGTTATTCAAAATAGAATGTTGAGGTTTTCCTATGGAAACGTGGTCCTAACTATAACTACCTACTGGCGACCGCCAGTAGGTAATATATATATATGTATATA
Organism: Triturus cristatus; assembly: GCF_964204655.1. Lineage (NCBI taxonomy): Eukaryota > Metazoa > Chordata > Amphibia > Caudata > Salamandridae > Triturus > Triturus cristatus. Next base: position 780,594,956 of record NC_140586.1, on the reverse strand, counting down.
TGTATATATGTATATATATATTTTGATGTCAGTATGTTATGCTATGGTCCCTTCCAAGCAATTGTGTTAGTCCACCCTTGTCAATACTAAAAAAAATGTCTCAGTTTTTCTCTGGCCGGGGATTATAACACACTTCTGAACAGTGGTGGCTTCTTTGCTATGGCGCCCCACTGCATTTGAGCAGTGCAAAGTAAAGGAAATATAAAATGATAATAACTTTGATTTATTTTCACTTTATGTTTTCTTTGTCGGTGGGGTTGCAGCTGCTCTACTCTCGAAGCAGAGCAGGGGAGGAGCGGTTTGCCCACTCGTAAGAAGCAATGACTGTTTGGTCGACCCTCTTGGGCCACCCAAAACAGTCATGCACACTTTCATTTTCCAGTCATGCATTTTCAGTTTTAATTGCAGCCAGCATGGAGAACATGCCCAGGCCCCCATTCCCTGGTTGAATGTCGAACCAAGGTGCTCAAAACCAATCACAATGTTGCATTGCAGCGTTGTTATTGGTCAGGGTAGCCTGGGTGCTCACCAATCACAATGCTGCATTGCAGCATTGTGATTGGTCAGAGGAGCTTGTCTGTTCTTGCTGGCTTCCTGTTCCTCGAGTCCCATGAGGAGTCGCGGGACCCGGTGGCAAGGTAATTGTATAATTTTTGCATTGCCCAACCCCGTACCCCTATGTATCCCCAACCTACACGTGCCCTCCCACCACCCACACACACACATCCAACCCCCACCCTGCCATCCACGAGTCATGCCGGCCCCCACTGTTTCTGAAAAAACCTGATTCAATAATATGGTCGCTTTATTCCTTCAGAGGATTTCCCTTTAAATTCCAGACTGGTTCTTTTTACTTTACCTTTTCTTGTCTTCACTTGGATTTGTTATTGTTAGACCTAGCTTGTCAGGCTGGTTTATTCCTAGACCTTTTGGTTTGTGGTCTCCTGTTTTGGACCCTGGTAAGTCCCTAGTACAGTGTACTGTGTTTGCCCAGGGCCTGGAAATCAAATGCTGCTAGTGGGCCTGCAACACTGATTGTGCCACCCACATAAGATGCCTGTAAATGTAACTCAGGCCTGCCACTTCAGTTTCTGTGCGCAGTTTGGCACTGCCATGTTGACCTGGCAAGTGCGCCCACATCCCAAACCCTCGCCTTTCCTTTTCTTACATGTAAGACACCCATAAGGTAGGTCCAAGGTACCCTTCTGGGCAGGGTGCAGCGTTTGTGAAAGGTGGGACATGCCCTGATGTGTGTGGCATATCCTGAAAACGAAATACTACCAATTGCGTTTTTCACTATTGAAAGGATAGAGTGGGAGTTTATTTATAACATCTTATAAATATAACTTCGCAGTGGGACAGGATAGAAAGATGGAGTTTAGTATGCTTGAACTCAGAATATAAAAATGCATATTTTAGTAAAGATGATTTTTATATTGTGTATTGGAAATACCACTTTTTCTTGCTATCTCCTTTCTTGGGTATTTTCTTGCTTAGCCATCCTGTGTGCCTCTGCTGGTTTATGGATTAACTGTCTGGCTTTGGAGTGACAGGGGCTGGGGATGTGCATTGTCTCAGACAGCCACCGGGGGGGGAGGGGGGTTCATGTGTGTCCTGCCTTTCCTGAACGAGTCAGGGCTGGGTTGAATAGACCTGGGTTGCATTCAGAGGAGGGGGAGGAGTTCTCATTAGCACCCGAATAGGCCTGGTCTGCATTTTGAGTGGTGGGAGGAGATTTCCCTTTCACCTGAATAGACCCTGTCTGCCTTACACAATGGTGTCTCGACCTCCTGCTGGGCAGCTGCACCAGAGAGGAAAGAACTGGTTTTAGCTTGGCAAAGAGCTTCTCTCCCACCAGATGACAAAGGAATTAGTTTTATAAAAAGTGGGGCCCAGAACCCTGAATTTAAGATTATTGCTGAACTAAGGAACCTGCCAGGAAGAAGAACCAGGAAAGCTGGAGGAGGAGTACCGCACTTGTGCTGTGTGCTGTTGCCCTTCAGTGGTTGCTTCTGTCTTGGGCAGGGAAAGGTCTGGACTGTGCTTTCATCATCCTGCTGTTACAGTTTTCTCCAAGGGCTTGAAGTAGAGCTTGCCTCCTGTTGGAAGTGTCAGGGATAGAAAAGACTACATAGATCACTTCTGGGAATCAAGAGGATCCTTGGCCAAGGATAAGAGATGGAGAAGCTAAGGAGGAATATTGCCCCTGTGCTGTTTGCTGTCTGGGGTTGGCCTGCAGTGGCTACTTGCTGCCAAGGAAAGGAGAAGGAATTTGCTGTTTGCTGTGTCCCCTGCTTGAGGAAGATCTCCATGGGCTTAAATAGAGCTTGCCTCCTGTTCTAAAGTTTCAGGGACACACAGACTTCACTCTGAGTCCCCCCTGAACTCCTTTTCTGGGAGTTCTGATGTGCCGAGAGGTGCCTGCCAGTGTTCTGGACCTCTGGAGGTTGTTTTGGGACTGGAAACTACAAGAACTGTGAAAATCGACGCATTGCCTATTTCTGACGCATCGCAGCGGTGCGAGAAGAATTTTCCGACGCATCGCCGCTGTCCAAGAAATGATGCAGCACCTGCTCGTGGCTGAAGTGTCTGCTGTGCGACGAATCCTGTGCTCCGATGTCCGAGATCACTGCACCGATTCCGATGAAGGACCGGTTGAAGAAGAACCGAAACATCGTATCGGATCATCATGCATCACATCGAAGCGCCAAGTCTGTTGCATCATTGTGGGACGCAGTAAGAAACCGACGCATCGCCTCCTCTCCGGTAAGGAACTGATGCATCACCTCCTGTGCGCATCAGTAAGGAACCGACGCATCACCTCCCCCGGAGCAAGGAACCAATGCATCACCTTCCCTGAGTGTAAGGAACCGACACATCACCTTCCCTGCGATCCTTTTTACTTGCATTTTTCGACGCATCCAAGACACTTTGGGGCATATTCACAAGAAACTATTGCCGAGTCAAAGGCACTTTATTGCAGCCAAAGTTGCGATAAATCTATCGCCCCATTCACAAGCTGGTGTTAACAGCCCACAGCACCAGTTTACCCGCGATAGCAGCCGCAAAAAACATCGCCACAGAGGCCCCCCGTAACTATCGCTAATGAAATGCAGAGTGGGCATTCCCGTGCCAGAAGCCGCGACAACATCACACCTCAACATTCACAACAACCAGACAGAACTGCGATAAAAACACAAAACAGGTGATAAGGCGCGTTAGCACCAGGAAATCTACACCTGCTCTGACCTGCTGTAAAGTAGGACGGCAGCCTGCACAACAAAAGGGAGACCAGCCCAGGGCCACATCGGAAGGGCAATAGATGCCATGGAGCCACCCATTATGCGGCCCGGACACCCAAGAGGGCAACAACACCCACCGACACCACCCCCAGGACCACCCCTCCTTGGCACCCCCCGACCAAAGACATGCCACATCAGCTACACCTAAACATGCACAAAATAATCTGCCTAACGTCGCACAATCACAACTGGTGGTATGCATGTGTCGACACAGAAAAGAGCAGCACATATTCACTTTCTAAGCAACAAATGAGACTTTGTTAAAATGAACAAAGAAATTACATGAAGACACATGGCCGCTCCCCTCGGGACAATCCGTAGGTCACAGCCTGCAAGACAAAAATCATGATGAGAAGGTGTGTCCTCCGCGCATCAAAGGAACGAGAGAGAGCGAATGGGAGGGAAAGTAAGAGAGGGGGAGAGAGGGAGAGAGAAGAAGAGAGGGGGAGAGAGAGAAGAAGAGAGGGGGAGAAAGAGAGAAGAAGAGAGGGGGAGAGAGAGAGAAGAAGAGAGGGAGAGAGAGAGAGAGAAGAAGAGAGGGGGAGAGAGAGAGAAGAAGAGAGGGGGAGAGAGAGAGAGAGAAGAAGAGAGGGGGAGAGAGAGAGAGAGAGAGAGAGAGAGAGAGAGAGAGAGTGCCATCCCTGCGCACACAGGCCACACTGCTCACCTGCTGCCACCGGTGTGTCTCCAACCACGGGCAGGTATGTATCGCAGTTCACCAGGTCACACATCTGAGTCAGAGCTGCCAGCTGAAACAGAGTCCAGATACATGACTGGCAGAGTACACATACCTGCCAAGACAACATTGCCTGCTCGCCCATGCACACCCAGGCAGAGGCACCCCAACCCCTCCCGCCGCCCATCTGAGCATGCCCCCATGCCCACCCAGGCAGAGGCACCCCAACCCCTCCCACCGCCCATCTGAGCATGCCTGCCCATGCACACCCAGGCAGAGGCACCCCAACCCCTTCTGCCGCCCATCTGAGCATGCCCGCCCATGCACACCCAGGCCTCACTGCTCAACTTCCGCCACCGGTGCGTAGACAGGAGGTCCCACCACGTGCTGCTGCAAGCCACAAGCCCAGGGCCCGTGGACGTGGCACCCTCCACACCATGCAGCCACGCTCCGCAGGCCAACAGGTCTCACGTTAGGTGCTGGGTCTTGATTACTCCATGGCAAAGGACATACCAGTGCACCCTGCACCATCTTAGGCTGCACACCCGCTCAGCCCAATGGGTGCCACTAACTCTGGGATCCCAGAAGCGACACCACGTGGCAGTAGGCCCGCGCTGCCCGGTGGCTCAGGCCTACACTGTGGTCCAGCAGGGCACACAAAACCTGAGCTGTCCAGACCGCCGGGACGGGGCAATTTCGTAGGCTGCACACCCGCCCAGCAGCTTAAGGTGCCACTGACTCACTGCACCCAAAGGCACCGTTCCTTGGCGGGGTGCCGGTGCCAGCTGCAATGCTCAGAGTGCCACTAACCCTGTGCAACCCCAGTCAGCACCACGTGGTGGCAGGCCTGTGCCGGCCACAAGGCCTCAGATGCCAATAACCCTGTGCGCAACAACTCATGGGCCCTTTATGAATGAGAAGCTTGGAGCAGCCGTCATCCAGTCACCATCAGAAGAGGGGAATGTGACGTTGTTGGCCCCTTATGTTAGCGGAGTCACATGGCCAGTGAGGCCTGTGCCGGATGGGTGTGGTATGTGTGCAAATCTGCCCTCAGGGAGTGGCTGTGACATGCTGACGACTAGACGAGTGACCTGCACACCACCAGCGAGTATGCCTTCGACGGGTAGCAATGAGGGCCCCCCCTCGGATCGTAAGCTGAGTGGTCTGGCCTGACGTATGCCGGACCAGCGCAGGGCTTGCCACAATGACTCGTGGGCTCAGGGTGTGGTCCAGTCCATGTCCGGACAAGGAAGTGACTGATGCGTGTGTCCCTGTTGCAGTGTTCACGGGACCAGGTACACAAAATGCAATGTCGCACCCTATGAGTCGCATCACACAGGATGAACATCATTGACGCAAGGGAAAGCACTGTCCCCACATTCATCCACACATCCATACCTGAATGATGTAAGACATGACACAGCAGTGCGTCACTGGATGTTTATTTGCACATCCAGTGCAGTCATGCAGCCGGAGCGGTACAGGGCAATGCTGAGCACACTACACAATATGAGCCTGTGGAGGGCCAGCCAGAGTCCATCCGGGGATTACATGTACTGCGGAAGAGGAAGGGTACAGTCCGCAGTCTGTCCGCCGTGGTATTGGTCGTCGAACAGGATGTGGCAGCCCATGTCGCTGTCCAAGGTGAGTGCATCGGAGTGTTTCGGGGGTCAGTGGAAGGTCATGAGGCCATGTGCGGCACCAAGCAGAAACAGGCCAGGTGGTGGAAATGAATGCTAGTGCTTCCTGATCACAAACCCATCCACGTCCTCGTCCCCGGATGTGTGCCCTGTCCCCCCCTGTGGGTGTTGCAGTCCCGGCTGCGGCACTGTGTGCCACTGACACATCAGGGGCCTGGGTGGATATGTCTGCTGCACTGTGAGGCACTGACACACCAGGGGGCGGGATGTGGATGGTGTGGGGGCAGCAGCATTCATCAGTGCCACGCCTTGTGGCGGCAATGCTATGATGGAGGTCTGCAGGGCATGATAGAGCCCAGCAACATTCCGATGATGTGCAGCGGTGGCTGCCATCCTTTTCGCCTCCATATGCACCTTGTCCTCCATGAGCCTCCGCATGTGTGCCACCTCACGGATGGTATCGCTGGAGCCACTCTGAGCGGACAGCTGTTCTACTCTTCGCGTCATGACTCCAGCTATGTCAGTCAGGGCTCGTTGGAGACCATGGGGCGGACATAGACACCCAAGGATGGTGTCCGGTTTGGCAGCCATGAGTTCGAACCCCACCCGCACCTGCTCAGCCGTCCCCCTCTGGCCCTCCAGCACACGGCGTTGGAAGGCCATTTGTTGTTCCTGGGGGACTTAGGAGGGTGTCGGGCTGTGGGTGCCTCCTGCTGGGTGGTTTGGGTGGTGGGTGGCGTCTCCTCGATGTAGCTGGGCTGCCCTGCTCCTGAAGGTGAGTCACGGATGAGGTCAATGATGTCTAGGAGGGCTTGTGCGTCGATGCTGGTGTTGTCCTCCTCGTCATCAGTGAAGAGTGTCTGGGACTGCTCTGCAGGAGGTGTTGAAGATGCCCCTGGGATGTGAAGGGGAGATGGTGTATTACAATGTGTCCACATGTATGTAGCCGCATGGTACAGGTTGACATTCTGACAGCATGGCATTGTACATTGTGACAGTCGGTGGGTCTGGGCGAGGTGCCAGAGTCATTGTGGGTGTGTACTGTGCCCTGCCTGATTGTGCATGTGTGCCATCATGGCCATCCCCACCCATCCCCCCAGTACCTGGTGGTCACTCACCCTGTTGTGGTTGTGTTGTGTTGTGTTCTGTCGAGCAGTGTCCGGTCCCCCGACTCCGGACACAGTATCCACACTGATGTCTGTCGACACCAGCTCCTCCATGTCATACAGGACGAGCTGTGGCACTGGGCCCCCACCTCCATTCTGCATTGCTGCCTTCTGGTTGGCGGAGAGTTTCTCCTTGGTCTTCCGCTTGATGTCATTCCATCGCCTCTTGACCTCGTCCATTGTCCGCTTGTGCTCTCCGACGGCATTCACCTTGTCGACGATGTCTGCCATATTCCAGTTGACGAAGAGTTGTTGATGGTGTTCCATCACCTCCGTGACTATGATCCTGTTCGCCTGTGGACTGAACTTCGTCTTCCTCGTCTTCTTGTCCTTGCCCTTCCCTGTCCCCGATGTCCCGGATTGGTCGTCCGGGGTGCTTGTGGGGTTGCGCTCGTCCTCTGCACCTGCTCCGGCTGCTTCCATGGTGCTTGGGTGTAGGTCAGTTAGGGTGTGGGTATTTTTTCTACTTTTATGGTGATTTTATGGTGATTTTTTCGGCCTGCCAGGTGTGTGTTGCAGGCCTGACGCTGCTTATTGCTGATTTCCTCAACGCGCTTTGGCCCATCGCGTGTATTTTGGTGTTGTGGTTTGTGGTTTTATCTCCGTCGTGGTGGTTGTATCGCGGACATTGTCTGTGGTGTCGGCGGACTATCGCATGGTACCGCCTTGTTGTGAATTCCACGTAGACACAGGGTTATTTTCCCGCGATGGACTGCCATATTGGAAGTTGCGTTGCGCTACTCTTGCGGTAGTTATCACACAGTCTTGTGAATATACCCCTTTGTGTAAAAGTGTTGCATCCACATTATCTTGGAACTGAACTTGTTCTACATTTTAAGAATCATATTTATAATACTTTATTGTGGATTTTTGTCGTTTGATCTTGTTTTGGTTAAGATAAAGATTACTTATATTTCTAAATGGGTGTGGTGTCCATTTGTAGTGTTTTGACTGTATTACTGTATGTGTTCACAAATACTTTACACACTGCCTCTGAGATAAGCCTGTCTGCTCTTGCCAAGCTACCAAAGGGGTGAGCCAGGGTTAGTTTGAAGTGTATCCCGCTTACCCTGACTAGAAGCAAGGGTCCCTATTTGGACAAAAGGACCTACCTCTGCTAAGTAGAGACCCCCATTTCTAACATTGGTGGTCAGCAGTGAGGATCTGGACTTGCATTTGTGTCTTACAGACAGTGATGGTTTACACTACTAGCATAGTGCAGACCATTACGCAATCACATGCTGCTTTTTTTGTTTTCTGGTGTCCTCCTTGAAGTATTTTTGATACTGACACTCTGGTTAGTTGTTGCCCCTGTGAAGTCTTGAGAAAGTGGAACTTGACTTCTGGCACATGTTCATCTATACCATGAGGGATCTACGTGTGTTCTGCATAGAAAGGGGGATGCCTGTGAAGAGAAGGTCCAGGGAGGATCTAGAGGCAGTCCTATTTCAGTATGAGCTACCCCGCTGGGGGCCAACACTACCAGTGGAGTCTGAGGAGGAGGACGTCCTTGAAAAGTGAGGGAGAAACAGAAAGAGATGGCTGGTTTCTAGCTTGTGAGCAGAGGCAGAGAGAGCTCGAGAGGGCTGATGCCAAGAGGGCCGTAACCCAGGAAGAGGAAATGTGTGTAGCTCAGGAAGTGAGCTTGGCTGGGCTGGAGTTGGAGTCGAGCTCAGGTGGTGGCAGCAAAGAGGTGTTATTTAGTGCTGAGGGAGCAGTACACACACCCAGAGATGTGGCACCTGACTTGAAGGAGGGGGTTGACACACACCAGGGGGTTCAGGTTTATGAGGTAGCTCAAGTGCTGTGCAGTGTCCCTGAAGTGGATTGGGGAACTGCCACAGGGAATCATATTCCTAGTGGTGGGAGGGACACTCTACTGACTCTAGAAGAGAGGTGTAGGGAGAGGGGTTCCCACATGGTAGAAGCCCTGGTATGTGGGTGTGGAGACCAGGAGAGAGTGGGTTGAGTGACAGAGACAGTCAGGCACTGTCTTGCCAGTCTCAGGAGAGTGATGTGGGGTACTTGTGCGAGGCTCTAGATGGTGAGGCAAAGGGTAGCTTGGTTAACAACTGTGTGGGGCTGTGTGATTCAATTGGTGGAGAGCATATTGCAAGTCCCTGTTTTCCAGAGCTATGCCAACAACTGGTGGACTGTGAATTCTCTGACCCCAGGGAGCTCACACTGGAGGCAGACCTTTTGGTGGATTCCAGAGGGTCTGAAGATTAATCTGGGGGTGATCCTAAAGGAGGTGGCTCAGGTTTTTCCCAACCATGTGGGGTAGGGGAAGGTTGTGGTGGCCAGTGCTTAATTTGTAAAATAATAAGTGCAGGGGCTCTCGTAATAAGGCCACTGCAGCTTGCACTACACATTGCCCCTGCCGTGCTGCCAATGATGGTAAAAACACAACTACCAACCATCCATCCCACTCCTACAACTGTGTAGCAGGGTGGGTTTAAGTGTTTTATTTATTATTCTTTCCGAGCATAGACACCTGCTTCAATGCGCTGGCAGTTCAGAATGATGCACAGTTCCTGAAAGCTGTACAACGTCCTAACTGTGAATCATCATGGTTATGTGAGCAGCGATGCAAGACTAATCCGAACACGTTTTGGAAGGCTCTTTTGTCGAGAAACTATGAGGCAGTCATGAAGTATTTATTACTAAATGTATGTGACCTTTAGTCCCCGGTGCCAATTGTTTTCATGAATAATGTTCTCTCTGACTCCAAAGTAACCTACAATTTTTGAGGCACCTTTTGAAGATGAGTTGCATCTTGTGTATAAGTGTAAGTGTAGACCCGGCCCTAATAATTAAATGCCGGTGCTAAGCACCGGAAAGCACCGGCACACATTAAGCACTGGTGGTGGCCCAGATAGGTCTCACAGTAATGGGAGGGGTATCGGGTCCCATGTTCTGTCTCAGAGGAGAAGGAGTGGGAGGGGGCTGTGTCCTGAGGTGCCTGAAACCCAGTCTCAAGGCCTGGTTGGTTCCATAAGGGAACACCAGGAGGGGGGGCCTGGTCTGTATCGGGAGACCATCCCCTGTGGGGGATCCCCAGGTGTCAGTTGAGCTGGGGGAGACCGCTCTAACTAGCATTCCACCAGCTCTGGTGTGTGGCATCACCTCTCCAGTTGGGAAAGGGCATGAGTCCAGAGAGAGGGGGACGCAGTGGAAGGACCAGTGGGTCAGGGGTTGCCAGTTCTGAGGTCAGAGCACCCCAGAACTGACCCTGGTGAGGCCACTTCTAGTCTGGGGGAGTGGGCTCTTCATTAATCATGGGCAATGGACTCTGCTCTGCTAGCAGAGGTTGCGGAGACTTGGTATACATAGCGGAGTTAGCCAGTGGCGTAGCTAGAGCTTGTGGCGCCCGGGGCTATCCCTCAGATTGCCGCCCCCCCCGGGGGGGGGGAAGGCATGCACTTCAAAGAGGTCTGAGAGACACGTAGTATCGCCGCTAATAGTTACCTTGATCATGCAAGTTACATGCACATACATGACACGGTCCAAGGCTACACAGTTGAATACACCGGCAGTACAAAAGAGAACACACAGACTGCATGATCTATCTGGGGACTCAGAAAAACCGCATGTGCCATCCATCAGAGAGCTGCGTGAACAATTACCTGGTAATCCCCTCAACACAATGCAAACATGCACATACATGACACTGTTCATGTAACCTTCATCTACAGCTGACATTAAATGACCATACATCATGGTCCCCCCCCATTAAAGCAGTGGGGACCTGCACAAACGTGATGTGCTCTGTGGACCCAAAACCAACTTAACAGTGTCGAAGCCTGTGATTCTTCATCTTTCAAAAACAGCAAATTAATTATTCACAGGGAATGACTCACTGTGTGCCCTTAAAACTAAACGCAGCACAAAGGGGTCAGTCAGCTCCACCTTGCCAACACAGACCGGATACAAAGCCCACTCTGGTGGCCCCAAAGGCAACAACCAGGGGTCGCTCCCTGTCATTACTTCCAAGCAGCAGCAACCAACTCCTTGGGAATGAAAAGACATGTGCTCTTGGTACCCAAAACCAGCTTGTAATAGTGCATCTCTCCTTCACAGCAGCCTCAGCACACGCATGGTGCACAGCCTGCCTGGGGGCCCAAAGCTAAAATACAGGGAGGGGCGACACATTATGATCACAATCCTTAAACACAGTTGTGGGGGCCATGGGAACTTGTTCAACTCTATCCAAGACCCGGGACAAACTGTTCCAGCGCTGCGGCACTCCTTGAATATTCAGAAGAAACAAGAAAAATAGGACCAGTAAAACTCACTCTTTTCCAAATCTCTTTCTAAATGTTATCACTTTCCATGTAATGTTCCTTTGATGGGAAGAGGAGGTTTCTGAGGCGGGAGTATCAGGCAAGTGATACTACTCAGGCTCCATCTGTTCGAGCCTTCATGGAGGATCCCTCTTCATTACTACCTCCACCTGACCCCGGACTCTGCAACGCACTCCCTTACAGGCTCCCTCTGTGCGAGCCTTCAGGGAGAATCCCTCTTCATTACTACCTCCACCTGACCCCGGACTCGGCAACGCTCTCCCTTACAGGCTCCCTCTGTGCAAGCCTTAAGGGAGAATCCCTCTTCATTACTACCTCCACTTGACCCCGGACTCGGCAACGCTCTCCCTTACAGGCTTCATTATCCACTACTCCTCTCTCCAGTGCACCTTATCTCACAGCTGACCTTGGGCCCCAGCCCCATATCAGGCACCATCGGGCTCCACTTTGCTTTTTCCCGGTAAAAACATTAGTAAAATCACCTTCAAACTTAAAACATTGAATATAGCAGTAAATATAATTACATGCACTTTAAAGTATGTTCCACAGTAGCCCTTATGACTTATAATCAAATAAACAAAAACAGAAAGGCCATGACAGGGCCGGCTTTAGCGCTGATGCGAAAGTCTTTTTTGGTGCCACACTAATAACCTCTTTCTCCGTAAATACCTTTACTACCACCTTCCAACAGTGCCCCTCATCCCTCCATGGCCCCCCTAGTGACCTCCTCCTCAGACTCCCTCACTACCACCCTCCACCAGTGCTCCTCATCTCACCCTAGCTCCCCCTCCACACCATGACCTCTTCCTCGGATTCCCTCACTGTCACCCAGGGCACAAGTCCTAAAAAAAAAAGAAGTGGGGGGACGCTGACTTCACAACAGCAAGTGATGTCACGAAAGATGGCTTGCACCATCAGACTCATTGCCTCCCCTCGCTCACCCCTTAGATGCCATTGCATCAGAGAAGCCAGCGCGTGAGCAGCGTTCTGAATGAGCTCCAATCTCGCCCCAGAGAGGCCAAAGAATAAATGTGTGGCTCCATTTGCTCCAGTAATCGAGCTCCTGTTAAAATAAGTGAGGGGACGCCGTCTACCCGCCTGGTACCCCGACTCGAGCCCTGCAGTCAGCCTCCACCAGTGCCCCTCATCGCTCCACAGCCCCTCCAACTACCTCCTCCTCAGATTCCCTCACTGCCACCCTCCACCAGTGCCCCTCATCGCTCCGTAGCCCCCCTCTCATATGCATTTGTTGTTTAGCGCTACTCATATCAGTGTAATGTGTCAGCACTTTACACCACGAACACATTATACAGGGACAATGAATCATACAAGTATGTAAATCAGTCTACAGGGAATGTCACATAAGCCAATGAGGATTACAAGGTGTAAGAATCACATGTCATCCATACTGGTGGGCAGTATATTTTGAGAGGGTTTGGTCTGGGGAAATACAACCTTAGGATTTAAAAGAGTATTCCATGGGGGTCAGCTTTACTGATAAAAACGTATCTCTGCCCAAACAAACATACTCATTTTAGAAACATTAGAATGATGAAAGACTGAGGAAGTTCTAACTATATCACAAAACAAAAAAACTATACCATTCATGTTTGTATTGTATGCAGCTCTTTGGTGACAGTTCATTGGTCACTGTCCTATGTTAGGATTGTAACTTCTGAACTGCAAGTAACAGGGGGATCTCTGTGACAAAGGCAGTAACCCACTGAGCTTCCACACAAAATACAGTTCATCTGCATTTAAAAACTACTAACAGACAAATTATTGCTCTCCAGCGGATCATTAATCACCAGCGTTATTGGGACATTTGTTATTGTCTTATTGTTGTTCTGCTCAGCATCAGCCATGATAATGATAAAAACTGTTTAAATGAAGCGCGCACGAAGTACGTGTCCTGCTGGGCCTGCGCATATTTTTAAAACAAAAATAAATAGACTCTCACACATTCTCTTACCTACTACTCCATTAGTCAAACTTAGTGTCACAGCCTGATGTGATAAGCAGCTGCAGGGGTCAGGAAAGGTGATTAGGAATAAACAAACTTCTTTTCTCCTGGCTGCATATAAAACGAATTAACCACGCTGCCGCAGCAGACTGCCCCAGGCCACAATTGGGTCCTCACGAGAGTGCGTAGTGGTGAAGCGCGTGACGCGTCACCGCTAGCTCTCATCGCGAGGGCCGGGCAAAAATGTAGCCCAGGGCCGTCATTGGTAGCGCTGGCGCGCGCTCTCCAAGATTAACGGCCCTGGAGCAGGCTGGGATGATCAACGTCATGGTGCGGTGGCAATGATTGCAATGCAGCAGCAGGCGCTGACGCACTGGCGCACTCAGCACTACAACCAGGTAGGTGAGGTGCGCGCAGTGCGCTGCTTGCACAGTGCACTCTTTAAAACTGGGCCGCCCGGCCGCGCGCGCCGGACTTTATAATTTATTTAGTGACACACTCAGGGCCGGACTGGGAACTGAAAGCAGCCCTGGCAAACTTTGCCAGACCAGTCCCCGTCCGGCATGTAGCGAGCGAGACCGACCGCTACTAGGGAGATTTGGGGGGGGGTTCTCCCTTCCAACCTCAGCTAGTCCAAGTACATACTTTTCTAATTCTATGCTGATACTTGAAATAGTTAATTTAACATTGGATATTTAGGGCTGCATATACTACGATGCAAAGAAAATAAACTTGGACTGCATGGCATTGCCTGGACCTGGGGAACTGGAAAGCCCAGCATTTGACAGGCAGTCCCCAGACCGCGATCTTCCCGGCCCTCTCCTAAACCGCACTGATGACATCACCATGTCTGCAACGAATGAGGCAATTCCAATAATTGATCACGTCATCCATGTACAACTGAGCCAGTTCATAGGTATAATGGATGGTTCCATCACAATGCCCTTGAGCCAGAGAATAATTAAAGACATCATCTTTGTGCCATGGTCACTACTGGGCTGGGTGCTTGTGGTCACTGCAGGAGTGCAGTGCTGCCAGAAGACCACATGCCATGACAATAGGTGCTACTCTTGTTTCCCAGACAGTACCTTGCATTCTGGGACATGTAGTTTTGTTTTTCCAGTTATGAGCCTGGGTCTAGATTTTCATGCAAAGTGCTGAGGCTAAAAGGTCACGATGGGGTGAAAGTATCACACGCTGCTCAGGAGTCATTTTACAGTCTGTTTTTCAAAGCTAATCATAATTGCATCAACCAGTGGTGAGAAAAATGAAGACAATAAATGTTTTTGACTTGTAGAGACACAGTGTTTTGGCCTCCTCAATAGCTACCACTCACTACACCTAGTATCTGTATGTGTGCCCACATACTTGGGTCTACAGGGTACTGCTGACATGATGCCAGTTACCAAGTGGCTTTTCCTGGTGCCACCAACTTTCTTTCCCATCCCCCTCCAGCAGCAGTGTGCCCCTGAACCAGCCGGCATCCCATGGTTGTACACACATCAGGGTGCCTAGTATGTTAAACCACTGAGACACACATAACCCTAGCACCTAATCTGCACAGACTACATACAAGTCAATCATGGCCAGCACCCTGTCCATGCTAAACATACGAAGGAAAACAGGATTTCCACACACAGACGTGGGAGGACACCTTACAAGCGTCATCTGTGGTTTGAATTCTCATTATAAATGCTTCGCTTTAAAATACCATAACAGAACACCAATATAAAAATAAATACAGGACTGCAAGTACCAGAATGCACTCTGCCTTGCAGAAGTCCTATATACAACAATGTGCACTGTACATGCAGTTTTCATTTTCATAAATGCAGGAATTCAAGTTCCATAAAGCAATATCCCATGAGAAGGTATGATATAAAAAATTCATGTAATTTTGAGTTTCATTCTGGTTCTGTAAGTACCAGAGATATGCTACAAAAATACAAACTGTACATGTTGCTTTGATTTTCATTTTATAAATGCAGGAGTACAAGTACCAGAATGCAATATTCCTCCTACGTGTATTATATAGTACACACCGAGTACGTGTTCTGCTGGTTTTCGTTTTACAAATGAAGGACTACACGTATCAAAATGCATCCTAGGTCAATTATAGCATAAAACACAATGTACATGTTATTTTCATTTTACAAATGCAGAACTACAAGTACCAGAATGCAATATTCAATGTACATGCACGATATAAAACAATGCACAGTTATTTTGATGCAGGACTGCAGCTACCAGAATGCAATATCGAATAGACATGAAGAACACAAGCTGCTTGTGTAGTTTAGATTTTCCTCCTATGAATGCAGGCTTGAAGTAAGAGCACACAAAGTGCGAAACAGGGCAAGATGATAAGTTGTTGTAAAAACACCTGAGGTGCTAATTCGCAAATCTCTAGCCACACACTGACCTGCTAAAAAAGGAGGGATGCATCTCACTCACTCAGCACTCCATCATACCCCAGGACCTAAGCTCCTCACTAACCAAGCACCTAGGAGGTATTACGTGGTTCTTGGTAGTGCTATAGATACTCATCGCACAGACCTAGCTGCAGATAGTGGTGTGATGCAGACCCCCCCTTCCCCAGCAAAATGAGCTGAGGGGCTACTGAAACTCATCCTCACAGAAATTCTCAGTATGGAGGCTGAACTGGGGGGCCTTAAAGATGGAACGACACCACCGCAAAGGCCTGCGCTGGGCCCCTGGCTGCAGAGAGACAGAAAGGCGTCGTGCCAGCGCTATGCAAATCATGAAAATAAAATGAAAACATATACAAAAGCTTTTTTTTAATTCATTAATATGCATGAAACTTTGCATACATTGAATATATTGATGTGACGCACATCCCTTTATAACTGAACAACACCTCTTTGCCAAGCAGTCCTTTCATTATGCTCTGAAGGTAGGGCCATGCTGACGTGTTACAAAGCCAGCAAAACAAAAAACAGCACGCCACAACAACGACGCGGTTTGTCTCAACCGGATGCCTGTGCCGGTCTCATCGCCTCCAGCATGGCTTGGCGCAGCATTAACGATATATTGGATTGCATTTGCATTGCATGCAATTTAAACGGCTGGCGTCCAGTCATAATTAAACAGACTCACCTGCGGGCCTCTCTTTCCCAGTCCTGTCTCTAGCCTCTGAGATGCCTGCCAGTGCCTTCTCGACCTCGCCTCGGAGTCACGCGCACTTTTTAATGCGCAAGCCCAATGCGCAGGTCATGATGAGAGTCACCAGGCAGCAGAGACCCCACCCTAAGGTAAAACTAACTGTAAAACCCCGGCGCGCAGACGCGGAGGCGGAGACATCTGCGCGCTGCGCGCCTCTACGACTATACGAACGTCATCATGGTCAGGTCAGGTGGTTTTTAATAAATTGTAATGTGTGTCACTCAGGCCCTGCTGCCTAAATGAAATTGAAATCGGCGGGTCAGCACTGCTCCGAGCGGCCGCCCTAAATATAGTGCCGCCTGGGGCGGTCCGCCCCCACCGCCCCCCCCCAGCTACGCGCCTGGAGTTAGCTACTGCACCCACAACCCTTTGATAAAAGAACTTTACCTTTACATGCTTAAAAGCATATAAACAATTCATAAAAGTGAACTTTGAAAAATACCAGGCAATGAGAGAGGTGATGATTTTGGGGTTACCCCTAACCTAGGGGAAGGGCAAGCAGATGCCTTGAACACAAAGAACATATCATGCTGAACGATTCGGTGGTGGTCCCATCCTCCTAGGACCACCCCAAGCAAAGTTATGGGCAAAAAATACAATGCCAACCAAAGGCCCAGCAAAGCATTATGGGGTGAGATTCTAGAGTTTAATGAATATTATAGTATTAGCTCTCAGCTGAGCCTGAGAGCCTGCCCCTTGAGGAATGTTTTGATATTGGATACTATAATATTCACTGCACTCTACAATCTCATTCATAATGCTTTGCAGGGCCTTTGGTTGGGATTGTATTTTTGCCCATAACTGTGCTTGGGGTAGTCCTAGGAGGATGGGACCACCACCAATCGTTCAGCATGATGTGCTCTTTGTGTTCAAGGCATCTGCTTGGTTCTCTCCCTAGGTTAGTGAGGACACCAAAATCATCACCTCTCTCACTGCATTTTCATTTTTGTGAGATGACTATATGCATTTTTCCTTGTAATGATAGAGGGCCTTGTTATTTTATCAAGGGTATATGTGTTTTCTGTTTTATTAATGGGGATGAGACGGAGTTTTGTTCACAGAGTGTTTGTTCAATTCTGCAGAATTCCGTGTAGTGGTAGTTTGCTAACTACGCCCAGCCTCAGTCTATATGCGCTGTCAGGTAGACAGGATGCTGGAGATCTGTGCCAGGCAGACTCTTGCACAACACCAGAGGAGTCTGTTTCCTTTGGTGGGGGTTGGTGTACTCCCCCAGAAGTCCTGGGTTGCAAGGCAGTGGTCCAGCCTACAGGTACAGACCCTGGGTTGGAAGGCCAGGTTCAGGGTGCACCTGCCCTGGAGAAAGGGGCAACTGCTAACAGGGCCCCTACCGGTTTGTCTTCAGGGGGCAAAGCTCCAGAGCGGAAGGTGCAGGGTCCCAGTAGGGGGTGGGGAGAGGGCAGCCTCTCCCCTGACCCCTGCCCAGTCTATGGATACAGATCCTAGGCTGGGATCCCAGTTGCAGGATTGAACCCCTGAATTGCTGGGCGAATTGCGCAGGACATCTGCCACAGGTGCCCTGACAATTCTGGAAGGGGGTACCACTCCAGGGGGGAGGGTGCAGAGCCCCAAGGAGGATGATCGGGTGTGGGAGAGCCCACCTTAGTCCCATGTCCAGTCTCAGGGTACAGACCCTGGGCTGGTGGGTCAGTGTCAGGATGTCATCCCTGACCTGACAGGAGGAAGAGTAGACAAAGGGTGCCAGGCACCTGGGGCTACTGCCCGCCACTCTATGACACCACATAGGTTTGATGGCCCCTGAGAAGCATAAGGCCTGGGTCTCATCACTGACAACTGTCAGTGGCCACTGTGCCTTGCTGTCCTGGTGGACAGAGTTGCCCCTGGGAGGGGGACAGGAGTCACACCCCAGGGGTGGACTGGGCCACACCACTGTGTTGACCATGTGGGTACTGTCTGCCAGTTCGGACACACCTGTGAGCAAGCTAAGGTTAGGTGCTGCACAGATGGTGTCCACAGCTGAGGAGAAGGGTTCCCCATGGGTTAGCTCAGTAGGCTATGAGAGTATGGACAGAGGGATCTGACTGGGTTCAGAAAGCATAAAACCAGAATGTACACCCGCTGTTGTGGGCCATGTCTAGGTTCTGTCGCCACAAGCATGGAAGGCTATCAAGGGGTTTGATTAGTCTACCCTGGCTTTAGGCTGGAAGAGGGCAATGTTAGACTTGGCTTGTCCAGCGGGTTTATCCTTAGACGTTTTGCTTTGTGACCTCCTGGTTTTTACTAGTTTTTGTTTGGTTTTATGCCTCTGGGCACTTTACCACTGCTGATGTTCACCAAGTCATTTTAGAATTTCGAATTGTATTCAGCGTTTCCAGAATTATTTTTTTCCTTGTACTCTCAATTAAGCAACATAGTGCTAAGCACACAACCCCAATCTCCATGTCCTCACCCATTGAACCCATTGACCAAGTGGAGCTAGTCCCAAATTATGAACACAACATCCTGCAGCTTGACATTTAGTTAGCTGGTGTTTGATGTTCATGATACTGCCCTACTGAAAACTTGTTACCCCAGAGGGATAGATTGCGCAAGAGACTCTAAGGGGATTCTGAACACTAGCTCCTTACTGAGTAAGTGATGTGCATTTTTGGGGGTTGCATTTCTACCCAGAAAGAAGTAGGATCGCCTGCTACTTTTATGGATTTTTACTGTGGTTTATTTTGTTGTTGCATATATAGATATATAATATGCTATTTGACCCCTGACAGGACAGTGCCCTTTAATAAGCTCTATGTCTGTTTGTTTACCAGAACTTGAGTTTCACTCTTGTCTCTTAATTAACAATGCAATCCTGCCAAAGGCCCTGGAACACCAGTGGGTAAAGAAATGTTGCTCACCTGAGAACTGCACAGTAACCGCTGACTGCTACAGTATAAGGAGAAAGGCCTGACATGAATCTAGATACAGCCCTGACAGTGCACCCACTAGTCACCGATGGCAAATCCTCCTATTTATAACTGGGAACTGTACAGCACCTGTAGTGAAATTGAACCTGCACTTGAACCGCTGCTTCTTTAGGTGTAGCCAGTCCTTATGCCAGCCCTTATGTGATCAACAGAAAAAAGGAAGTTTCAGGAGCACTACAGAGAGGCACTGTTGCTTCACTCATATGTTGGTTACCCTGAGTACCAAATTTGATTGCACTAAATTTGTGTCATTATTGCAGTTTTTGCCTTGTGGCAAAGCTTATCCTCACTCGAACCGGAATGAGTTGGTTATGGTAAAAAGTCATTGATCAAGGCTATAGGCCTTACCTGTTGACTGTGAAATAGTAGGCCTGGCTTGTTTTTTTATTGTAAAAATCATATGTAAAAGCCAATAGGCCTTTGAAGGAAGCTTGTAAGTAACACTGTGTTAAAACCAGTAGATCGGTACTTTCTTATTGGGAATCTCGGATTCCCATAGTAGGCAAGTTGTTTGAGGTTGGTTACCTCCTGTGTCAATCCCCAAGAGTGGATGATTTCCACTTTGAGAATCCTTGTAATGCCAGTTTGGGATGGGTCATAAATTGTTTTGCCAATTGTACATATTTGGGAGAGGGCCAAAATGTTGATTCCCTTGAGTACAGATTTTGATTGCCTTCTGCAGAAGAGGAGTGCTTGTATGGCATTTTTTACTTTCTGGGAAAGCTTATGCTTAAGGTAGCAGTGCTGAGTTGGTGATGGTAACACACCATTAGTAAAGGCAATAGGTCCAATTAGTTTATTATGAAGATTTATGACAAAGGAAGTAGGCCTGACATATTTATTGTCAAAATCATATGTGATCGCTATTAGGGGCCTCATTTATGAGGTTTTGCCGTAGGGCAGCACAGCAAGCCTTCCTCCTGCGCTGCCCTACGGCAAAAGAATGCAGCACACGTAGAAAAAGGAAAATGAGGAGAAATAAAGATATTTCTACAAGTTGCACTTCCCTTATGCGTAAGCTTTTGGTGCTGCCTCAGATTTGGGGCAGAGTCAAAAGGCCATGGATGTTGCTGAGAACAACCCCGGCAACACCAATTGCACAACCCTTTAACGCAGAACACCGAGTTAAAGGGACTGATATTTATCAGGCACCATTAAGTCAAAAAAAGTGGCTTAGTGCTGCCTGATAAATATCACGCAGGCTTCTGCGCCACGGAAAAAAAGTGACGTTCCCGAGGCACAAGGGTCCTCATAAATGAGGCCCTAGGACTTTAAGAGTGGTTGTCATTTGCATGTGCTAAGCTGGTAGAAAAGTGTTGTCTTACTGGGACTAATCAAAAACCAAAGGAAATGATGGACGGAGTGTTGAACATTGCAAGCACTCACCCCCAGTCAACTGATCTGGGTTTAATCCATCACCGTTCTTTAGCCCACTCTGCCACCCCAGTTCAGACATGGCCATATGCAAATCAGTCTGACCCTGTGCCTCATGGGAACAGTCCAGCCCGAACTGCCAAGCCATGTCTTCTCTGGACCGGAAACAAGCTTCCTAGGACCGGTTTCTGGCATTTCAGCCGTCTTCAGCCAGGCTTGCTTGAATCCAGTGGCAAAGTGAGCAAGGGACTCACGTCTGAGCATACCCTGCCAACCTATGGCGAACAAAGCAAAAACCAAAGGAAATGATGGACGGAGTGTTGAACATTGCAAGCACTCACCCCCAGTCAACTGATCTGGGTTTAATCAATCACCGTTCTTTAGCCCACTCTGCCACCCCAGTTCAGACAAGGCCATATGCAAATCAGTCTGACCCTGTGCCTCATGGGAACAGTCCAGCCCGAAGTGCCAAGCCATATCTTCCCTGGACCGGAAACAAGCTTCCTAGAACCGGTTTCTGGCATTTCAGCCGTCTTCAGCCAGGCTTGCTTGAATCCAGTGGCAAAGTGAGCAAGGGACTCACGTCTGAGCATACCCTGCCAACTTATGGCAAACAAAGCAAAAACCAAAGGAAATGATGGACGGAGTGTTGAACATTGCAAGCAATCACCCCAAGTCAACTGATCTGGGTTTAATCCATCACCGTTCTTTAGCCCACTCTGCCACCCCAGTTCAGACATGGCCATATGCAAATCAGTCTGACCCTGTGCCTCATGGGAACAGTCCAGCCCGAACTGCCAAGCCATGTCTTCCCTGGACCGGAAACAAGCTTCCTAGGACCGGTTTCTGGCATTTCAGCCGTCTTCAGACAGGCTTGCTTGCTCACAGATTAATGTACCAAGTAAGGGTTTTGTTGTTTGCTCCCCATATAGAAGATGCTTGTGTTAGAAAGTTTGTACTTTGAGAGAATCCTTGTTATCCCATTTAAGGAAGGATTAAACACTGTTTTGCCAACTGTAATGATGTACATAATGTATGACTGTATGCAGTTAGTTCTCTTGTGGAAAAACTAATGCAGATCACAGTTGGCTTAGGTTTGTTATGGTTAAAAGCTAGAGTAAAGCCTGTAGGCCTGATTGGTTCATTAGAAAAAATGGTATCAAAGGATATAGGTCAATTCATTTTATTATGGAAAGTTATAACAAACATAGTAGGTCTGATATATTTTAAGAGAGATTATGTTAAAGCCAATAGGCCTCTAAGTGTGAGTTCATATTTCAATGTGTTAAAGCCTGTAAACACATATTATCACGTGGGTTCTCGCAGATTCCTGTAGTAGGCAAGAGGTTTGATGTTGGTTTCACTTTCAAGTTTCTCTTTCAGAGAAACCCTACGGGAAGAAGATTTGCACTCTGATAATTCTTGTTAATATTCTTAAAAGGAGTTAAATATTGGTTTGCAATCTAATTTACTTAGATATTTATATGATCTGTATGTCTGAAGGTTGCCTTGTGGGAAAGCTTATTCAAAACTCAGTAGTCTTAACTTAGTTATGTTAATAAAGTCAGTGATAAGGGCTATAGGCATAAATGTTTCTCCAGGAAGACTTATTTTGGATGTCCTAGGTCTGATATGTTCATTATAAAAGCATATCACAATTCCAGTAAGTCTGACCAATTTTTTGTCAAAAGTGTTTGTTAATGCCAATAGACGTTTAAGTGTGGATTTTCAATAGACTGTGTTAAACGTTGTGGATATACATTGTGTTATATGGAATCTCACAGATTGCTGTAATAGGCAAGGCTTTTGGTATAGGTTACCCCTCTAAAAACACTTGGAGTTCAAGATTTGCAATGTGATAATCCTTATTAGGTCCTTATCATGAGAGTTGCCATTTCTTTGGGACAAATGTAATTGTGTATATTTTTGTCATTGTAGGACTTTTCCTGTTGGTTGCTGGTTTGTGTGCAATACAGGATGCCTCTGTTTGTTATGGCAGCAAACCATGAATATAGGCTACAGGCTTCATTTGTTCATTGGGAAAAGTCAGGTCAGATACCATAGGTCTATTCTATTTATTATGAAAAGTTATTAGAAACGTGGTAAGTGGGACTTCTATACTGTGAAATGCATTTATTGAAGCCAATGGGCCTTAAAGGGGTGAATGTTGTCACACTTTGTTGAAGAATGTAAACAAGTATTTTGTTACTTAAAATCTCACAGATTAATGTGGTAAATACGGTTTTGGTGTTGGAGTAGAGTGGTGTGGCTCACTGGTTAGAGGCAGCAGACCCGGAAGCAGAGGACGGCCTGGGACCAGGGTTCAGTTCCCGACGTGGCAGGGTCGTGGACCAGGGCCAGCGGACTCAATAATTCTTGCTTCGGTGCCTACTCTAACCAGGGATCACACTCAGCAACTCTGGGCATTAGCTTGCCTCATCTCCACAACAGCCCCCCACATTCGACGGGGATGCCTGGTTTCACCTTGGAGATACCCTGGAGGGACCATCTTGCAGGGATAACCAGGACGAGTTCCCCAGAGGTCTACAGCGCCATGACGCCTCAGGGCAGCAGTGTGCTTTACAAGACACATACATGTACATTTACCCCCTTGGTTTAACCCTTTGGAGTAGAAGATTTGTACTGTGGTAATCTTTGATAGACCTTTGTAAGTGGGTTAGTGTCTGCCTGGCATTTTAAAAGAAAATTTCAAACAACTCCACATACATACATATATATACAGAGAGGATCTTTGGTGGCATCTGCTTCTGACTTTTGAGGTGGCATTCTCTTTGCACTTCTCCCTGTTAGCCTACTTCTGCCATTGACTCTATTACCCTGCGAGTAATGGGGCGTGGCCTGATCCCATGTGCACTAGCTTTAGATACTTTAGAGCTCACTGAACCTGTCCTAGATGGTTTTGTCAGAGGGCCTGGCTATCATTGCGATAATGCTTCATCGCTGCATTTATTGAGAATTGTAGCATGCCTTTTGTTTTGTGCAATTTCTGTTTCTGGAAACTATACTTTACATTGTAAACATTTTTATGTGTATTTCAAGATATGAAAGTATTGTGTTATTACTCAATTATGGATGAATCTTCACATCTGCTTTGCAACTATGATAATTTTGTTGTACTGTACTTAAACTTACTTGCACCATCTCTCTTGAACTTGGAGTTGACTATTTGATCACGTCTGTCCAACAAGTCAAGGAACTTTCTGCTGCAGATTTTTTATGTTAAACAGTGGTTGCTAAGAACAGTCTCCATTTTCTCTTTTGGAGTGCTTATTTACCCATGCATCTGTATGCCCAGAGGAAAATACTGACAAATACTACATGCATCACAACTGGACAAGCATATTTAACCCTTCCCTCCCACTGGCAGAGAAAAAGAGGTGAAGCTAGGGTGGAATAGGGAAAAAGGTCACCATTTGACCATGGATGTAATGACTTTTCTCTGATCAGAAAATATGACTATTGTCTGAATTATTGACCGTCATGAGTATTGTGTAGTCAAAGCTGTCAGTTTTACATAACATGCTAATCACCGTCAATACTCTGTGAAATGAACAACCAAAATTATTGCTTTATATGATAAAAGTCACCTCAACAATAACATAAGGAAAACAAAAAGTAAATAGGACAACAAGGAAATACAGTGAGTGGGAGAACAGGAGCAAATCCCTATTAATAAATAGTCTTACTTAAATCAACTTTATTGCAGCTCAGTTGACCTATAAAAGTACAAGGTGAAAAGATCCAGTATTTGTAAAGCGTGAACATTTGCCAGAGGGCGTCAAACTGCTGAGGGCCGTCAGGAAGATTAAGCAAGCTATTGCCCAGAGTCACATGGTGCTGGGCTGACGCATGTTCCGGAGTCTGCCGCCCTGGCCGCTGCGCCACACCTCTCCCTACAAGGGAACAGTATATATAGTTAAAAACATTATAAATACTAATCTGAGTTCATAAATAATCATACAGCATTAATTGTCAAGTGAAATGCCACAGTGCTCAGATAAAACCAAACAAAAACCTCAAAAGAAGTCATAAAATGAAGCTTGTTAACGGTCCGGTATGTCCCCCTTGGTTATCTAAGCAGGAAATCAAACATATTGAGGACAGTCAATACACGATAAAAGGGACGACAATTAATATAAAATAAAATCCAATAAAAACCACCAAAGATTCCTAAAAATCACATAAGAACTTATAGCCCTCTGCTTAAAAGCACATTCAATATATGTGGCAGCAGAGAAGCAGATCTTGATAGTGGGTAAGGTTTTTTAGGTAAATAAAGGCGGCTCTACAATAAGTCATGTTGCCTGCCCTAAGAATGGGCAGCAAGTAGCGTTTCCTCAACAACGAGTAAAATTTACAAAATAAGATAAAATGTAAGGTAGTTTGTGGAGATTGGAAGTTGTAAACAATGCGTTCCTTGTGATGGAAAAGCAGCAAGAAAGTGCACTGTGCATAACCTGAGTCTCATCAGTGAAAATATGTAGTGTCAATTTCCCACGCATACTAAGTATGGCGTAGGACTTACAACAGGATAATTCCCCATATAGGTTGGGACTATTGGTTTATCAATACAAAAAACAGAAACCCATTCCCCCCACTGACACAATATATGTAGGCAATACGTCCATAAATTAAACTGTGTCCACAGACCAAACAAAAATAATTTTTTGAATTATTTTTTCACATTTTGATTTATTTTTCTAAAATGATGCTGTACATACTACTGTAACTGTTGTAGCAAAATTGCTACTGATATTCAATTAATACATATACATCAGGTACATTGTAAAATGGACTTTAACACAATAGAAAAAAGAAAACAATCATATGCGCAAATCCAACTGTAATAAACAGCCAGACAATGTTTAAAGTTGATTCAAACCTATCAAAACAACAGCAAAAAATACAAAATTATTGAGAAAATACAACATAACCAAGACAGTGAAGCGCCAACGCGCGTTTCGGAGATCCCAAGCTTGTAAGTGAGCTCCTTCTTCAGGGCACAAATATCTTTAACAGTCTCAGTAAGTTAAACCAAGTAATTTCTTTCAGAACTAAGTAATAATTTACATGTCGGGTAAGTAGCACAAAGTACGTTGAAGGTCTGTGGAACACAAAACCAAAATTAGAGTAATATAAAATACATAAAACTACAGGCACGGATGCAATCCAAAACTCAGATAACCAATGTGAGAGTAATAATCCGTCACCAGAAAACCGTGTACTATAAAAGACAATGAAAGTGACATAGTATAGATAACCCTCATTATAGATACCAAAGAATGGAGAAAAAAAGTAACCCAAGTAAAGAAATGTATATTTTCCAGAAATTTTGTATATATAAAAAGAGAGAGAGACACAGTAAAAAAGCATGTAATGAACCAAAGAAATTTAAAGTATGTGATGAACCAAAGAAATTTAAAATATAAAGAAGAACGATAAAGGAAACGAAAGAAGAACATTTTATCGTACTTAGGAAACGGGGAGTCTTCCACTCCAAGAGTATAAGTCCAAAATGTACTATTTTGTAATGTATTTTTTTACGGCTCCTCTCATCTATATACACTTGGTTTCTCTAGGTCTTAGAGACTCACGAGGGACCCTGTAATTACTCGTATCGCCACGAATGATTTATATTTGAAACCATACTTGGTGAGTCATTCATATATTAGCCATCCCGTCCCTCTTTTTCATAATAGATTTATTTAGGGCATTTAACCTTTTTTCTCTGTTCTTTGATCGTTAGGGACTTGGGAGGATACATTATACTATCTGGTATTTTCCATCATTGTGGACCCACCATTGGTGCGGGTTTGTCCCGTATTTGAGGTATGTTTGACTCTGGATGAACTGCGTGCCCTAGCCGGCATTTAGCGCTTGAACTCTTTTTAATGCTTACCTACCCTATATGTTGTAAGCTATTTTTTTCATCTAATACATGTCCTTGTTGAATAGGTTATAAAAACATTATCCTTTAAAACATAGAGACGTTCGAAGAATTTTTAATATCCAGATTACTTTTCTGACGACTTATATATAATCAACCTTTGGTGCCACACATGGTGAGTCATCTATATGTTTGTCCAGTGTTTTCTTTTCTTTATTTTAGGCGGTTTAAATTAATGTTCTCAGCCTTTGTTTAGACTTTGATAGACCTGGGAGGATAGGCAATATGATTCTGCTTGAGCATTTCTCAATATGTGGGACCATCTACTATTACGGTTTTTCTCTATGTGTTGAGACATGATAGTTTCTAATTGTTTTAGAGATTAGTTACTAGTGTTTGCCAATAGAACTTATTCGTGTTGGTGTGCATTTTCGCTGTGATGTGTAGGTCACTCTTTCTATATATGCTTTTTTGCAGTGAGTTCTAAATTTACCACTTTTCCTTATTCGTACCTGTGATTGTATTATCCTGTTTCTACATGATATTCCCTTACTTATTTAACAGGTGTGCTTTTCAGCTAAGAATTTTTTTTCTGGCTACAACTTTCTGTCCTGAGGGATACGTCAGATTTTTAAGTCACACTTATATTTTGGACTTATACTCTTGGAGTGGAAGACTCCCCGTTTCCTAAGTACGATAAAAAGTTCTTCTTTCGTTTCCTTTATCGTTCTTCTTTATATTTTAAATTTCTTTGGTTCATCACATACTTTAAATTTCTTTGGTTCATCACATGCTTTTTTACTGTGTCTCTCTCTCTCTTTTTATATATACAAAATTTCTGGAAAATATACATTTCTTTACTTGGGTTACTTTTTTTCTCCATTCTTTGGTATCTATAATGAGGGTTATCTATACTATGTCACTTTCATTGTCTTTTATAGTACACGGTTTTCTGGTGACGGATTATTACTCTCACATTGGTTATCTGTGTTGTGGATTGCATCCGTGCCTGTAGTTTTATGTATTTTATATTACTCTAATTTTGGTTTTGTGTTCCACAGACCTTCAACGTACTTTGTGCTACTTACCCGACATGTAAATTATTACTTAGTTCTGAAAGAAATTACTTGGTTTAACTTACTGAGACTGTTAAAGATATTTGTGCCCTGAAGAAGGAGCTCACTTACAAGCTTGGGATCTCCGAAACGCGCGTCGGCGCTTCACTGTCTTGGTTATGTTGTATTTTCTCAATAATTTGTATTTTTTGCTGTTGTTTTGATAGGTTTGAATCAACTTTAAACATTGTCTGGCTGTTTATTACAGTTGGGTTTGCGCATATGATTGTTTTCTTTTTTCTATTGTGTTAAAGTCCATTTTACAATGTACCTGATGTATATGTATTAATTGAATATCAGTAGCAATTTTGCTACAACAGTTACAGTAGTATGTACAGCATCATTTTAGAAAAATAAATCAAAATGTAAAAAAATAATTTAAAAAATGTTTTTTGTTTGGTCTGTAGACACAGTTTAATTTAGGGACGTATTGCCTACATATATTGTGTCAGTGGGGGGAATGAGTTTCTGTTTTTTGTATTGATTATTCCCTGACCACCTTCCCCTCCCATTCATTGTTTCAGGGTCCCTCTTTGTTGTATTATTGACTATTGGTTTATCTACAGCACTCCTCATTTTATTCTCCAGTCATCCCGATAAAAATGCATACTTCAGAGTCCTATTAGAGCTGGCTAAAGCAGTGAGAGGAGAGGTAATCAAGTCCTCCTGTTCCAAGCAGCTACTGTATGTACTTCACCCAAGGAATTCTCAAGCACTGGTCAAGTGTTAAGCAGTCTGCAAGCACAGCCCTGTTAAAAGATGTCTGGATTTGATCCAAATTCTAAGCCACAAAGGAGGGGTTGGATTTTAATAAAGTCGCTAATATAACCACGCCCTACCTCAGTGTGACAAACAAAGGAACTAGTGCTAGCAGCCTCTTAATGACACTATTCTAAATTTTTTCAAGAACCCCCTGATCTTCAATTTCTCACACCCCTGCCCTGTACGAGGCAACAGAACAGCATTTGGCTCAGTAGACTGGCAAGGGTTCCTTAATTGGTTTCTGACCAAGTTTATGGGCAAAATTACAATGGCCTCCACTGATTTGGAGAAGGCAGCAGCTCTACTGGTCTTCAGGAGTCCCCATGAGAGTTGTGTTAAAGGGGATACCAAGGTAGGTAAAAATAGGAACAGAACCAACCTTCTTGCTGTTCATTACAAAGGAAACATTATCATTCTTCCTTCCCCCAAAAATCATTATGTGGGTCTTATTTTGGTTGACCATAACATCTACACTTGCCATAAACTTGCAAAAAACGTCAAGCACACGTTGTAAACCATTTGCACTCCAGGCAATTAGAACTGTATTGTCCACATAAATTACTGTGGGGATACTCCGTGCACCTACACGAGGGCAATCTACCTTGAGATTAACCAGTTTATCCACCAAGCCGTTTATATAAATGGAAAACAAAAAACAAGCCAGGACTCAGCCCTGGCATATACCCCTTTCCAGGCTGAAAGGTGGTGTGGTTTCTCTGCCTGGGCCGTACATTACACTGGCAGTGACATCATTGTGCAGATCTCTTAGAAAATAACAATATAGAGATCAACACCCATATCGGCTATGATGTCTCACAATTTTGAACTGCTTATAGAGTCAAAAGCGGAACTCAAATCCATAAAAGCCAGATACATCTGCCACACTTGGCCACAGTGTATTTGGCAATTAACGAATATAGATTTAAGGACTGCTCGACTGTACCAAGACTGAGCGGAAGCCAAATTGAAGATCAGAGAGTATGTTACGTTCCTCGGCCCAAAGCTGCAAACGGTCCAACAGGATTCGACCCATAATCTTCGCGGTGGAATTAATCAGTGAAGTAGGACAATACCAATGGGGATCATCCTTCGAGCCCTTTTTGAAAATAGGAGCAATGGTCACTAAAGCGGCATTAAAGACGTTTGTCAGTAAAGGGTCCCACAGTTAGGTGTTGGCTTTAAACATAGTCATGTATTAATGTTTCAATTGAGATGATGAAGTAGCTTCCACCAAGATGATTATGTGTCCAGCTTATTGGGATCCAAGTAAGCAAGGATTGTCTATCTACAGGGGCGAATGATCCGTTCATTAAACCTCAACAAGGATCTCCATTCAACTAGCAGACGAGAAAAAATGCAGATGATGTGAATAATAGTCTCGGTTGCTAAATGACAATGCCTACTGACACTGCTATGTTATGTTATATTGATTTGTATAGCGCACTAATCAACCAAGAGTATATCCAGACCAGCCTCCAAAATTCCTTAGAGTGCTTGCCTTTGCTAGAATGAAGGAGATTAGCCCCAAAACGATCCTGCTGGTGTTTTTTGAATAACCTCAGGCCCTGTTTTTTTCTTAGGGCTATAATAGTATTCCCCTGGATTTTGTAATCAGATTTCATCTGTTTTGAACGCAATTTGTGGTTCAAATCTCTTTTCAAGCTTCTTGATGCTGTATCCTCCTAGGCCAAGTCTGACCAGGTAAGCGAGCCCTTTTTTATGTAGGAGTGTACACATAAGTCTGTAATGAAACAATTCCATTCATTCAATAAATTACCATCAGAGTTATTCCAATGATCCAATGTTTGAAGGCAGTCAGACATTATCGGCATCGCTAAAGATGCAGACCACTGCAGCCTTTTCCGATTTTCCGAATGTATTTGTGCCAGCAGTGTGTTTGATTTTTTTTTTAACAACAGATTTTATTTGGTTCTTTGTTGGAAAGATGGGAGAAAGCCCTACAATGACCTGTAGGAGAAAATAACATAAGATCACAATAATTCCAACATTTTGACCAAGATCCAACACCTGCCCAACATGCATGGGGTAAAACTCAAACAGAGTGCAGAGAGTGCTATATCTCATCTCACGTACATGTTAAAATATCATAAGGTCCCATTGCCATCTTATACGGGATGTTCCAAGCAGTATATATTGGAAAGCAAGGCACCATTCAGGGGTTGGTGGGCGGCAGGGGGGTGGCTCGATGCCTCGATATGACACCCAACGGGTCCAGATTTTTCTATGTTTAACAGGGCAACCACGAGCAAGGAACACTGCCATTTCGGCCCGCAGTGTGTTTGATTTTTGATGTAAGATAATCTTACTGGTAAGGCACATAACTTGTGGAGAATGATCACTTTCTGTTCTCTGGTCAATTTTATAGTAAATAACATTATTGAACAGAGATAGACTTGCTGCAGGTTAATGAATATTGGTGCTTGACTTTGTATAAATGAAGGTGCTGGCTGGAGGTTGGTCTTCAGGAAACCTGCCGTTGATGATTCTAAAGCCAGCTGCATTCAATAGACTTAAAATTGATGCACCAAGTTTATCAAATCGCTTAGTTTTTTTAGTCTCCTGAGATGGAATATTCCACAATTTATCCTGCAATGGGATTTGCTCATCTTCATGGTGAAAAAAACACAAAGTGCTAATCAAAATCTCCCGCTTTCAGGAAGTGAGCATCTCTAGGTTTTTGTTTCAAATCCATAAACATTGATTCTAATTTAGCTACTATACTCTGCTTTATTGTAGAATCTATAAAAATGGCTAGGATAATCAAAGCTACTGCTGAGGGGATAGCCAGTTCTCAAGTTTGATTGTCAGCACCCACTTCTAGCCAGAGTTGCGGCCTTCAATTGTAAATCCAAACATATTGACACCACAACCCTTTGGCCTGCCTTATTTAACTTGTTCTTTTAATGCACAATTTTGATGCACAGTATATCTAATCATGCCATGGGGACACTGCACCAGGTTTCTTGTACGATTATGTCTTAAAATGTTCTCAGGCATGTGATTGTATCTTCTTCAAGGATCAAATTTGATGAACCATACACATTCCATGAACAGATGTTTAATGACTCGATGGTTGAGCGGTTCGGTATTGAATGCGGTGGTTGAGTCCAATTTAATTTATTTTTGCACAAATAAATGTAGAATGCCGCCAGATCCAGTCCTGCATTGTTGTGTTTTGAACTTCTGTTTTTATGCAATGTCTTACATGAGACTGCGAGAAAGTGATTGTTAAATGTGCAGGCAAGCCATTGCCAATATCATTCTGCAATATTGAGTTGAATGAGCCGTGATGCTCTTGTGTTGGCTTAAAATTCAACTTCGAATCCGGATTTTCAGATTCTTGGTTCCCCATTTTCTAAAGGTAAGTCTTTTCCAACAACTCTGCTCTGCAATCCCTTCATTTGCCCATGTCACCAGGGTGGGTTCATTTCATAGAGGTCTGCTAGGGGGAAGGAACTTGATGACTTCTATGTGCGTTGTATTCAAGTGTGCCAAGAATTCCTGTCCTTGTAATAGCTTCATTATAGTACCGTGATTTAAGAATTTGTGATTGCCCTTAGATTGATATTCAGGTAGGGGCATCAGCTTTGCTGTAGGGATATCCGTAGTTTCATCATATTGGTAAGAAAGTGATATTCTATCATTGTGTAAGGTGCTGGCCTCCTTTTTGCAGCCCAGTATTTATGTTACTGTTGTCACTGCCTCATCATCATCATCTTAAATCTCTTTCTTTGGTGAAAGTTCCCACTGAAAATGTTTGCAGATTTGATTAAGGTTGATCATCGGGATAACGTCAAGTCTCCCTGCACTGGGGAAGGGCACAAACACCAACTATCAAAGATTGGGTTTGGTACCATATTTATTGTAATACAACTATTGACACTTATGCAACACTATTGTCTCTAGACTCTCGCCCTCGAGATACCTTGAAACCACTTAAGGACTACCTACAGATCCTTTAGATGAAACATTGTGGGGACATGGGTGAAATAGGGGGTAATACGAGGGAATGCTTATTCCACACAAGCGGACTACCAGGAAACTATTATAAGGATATAATATGATTCAGTATGGATCCTATTCAATCGTAATCTCCGACCAGAATGTTTTGCTATATGAGATACTCTGTGCACTATATTGTATTGTTGATTGCATATGCTCCATCAATGTTATGTACTCCTCTTATTTCTTTTGTTGTTAGCTTTCATTTTAATAGTGGAATGACATGTCACTTAACGCGCTGTGATGACACTGCATAGATTTGTCCTCTTTATTTATGTATTATTGTATTGTTTCTTTGAAAAATCAATTTAAAAAAAAAGGTTGGTCATTGGGATGATCATTCAAAATAGATTCTGGTAGAACAGCTGTGAACTCTTATTTAAAAGATCTCTCTCTATTAATGGTGTTTATGTCATGTGTTGGATCTCCTAATGTGGTAGGGTTTTTATGAGAGAATTTTTGGGGATTACCTGAAGGCAACTCTAATTTAGGCTTCTCTGTGGTTTTCTCAATCTAGGAGTGGCTAAAAGAGGGCACTCACAAAGACAAATTAGGTGGTACGTGTTCATTGATGACTTTGGTTCACTTTTTTTAAATATAGGGAACTCATTTAGCAGCCTCAGGTAGTTGACTGGTTTGCTAAGCTAAACATTTTATTTCTTGATTTCCTGAACCTTGTCCATTCACGTTTTGATAATGGTTTACTGCTGCTATGTCAGGGTCTGTTATTATTGTATTAACGTTGCTGTTGGGTGTGGACTCCGAGCTGAAAGTAACCCTGGGCGTAGTTCACGAATTAGCGCTACGCATAGGTACGCAAAGTGCGCTTCGCACTACACGAGCTACGCGTAGCACTTCGCAAACTGCGTAGTACCCTGTTCGCACTGTGCAAGATGCCATTTTCAATGATTTCCCAGTGCGGACAAGCATCCGGCACTGTGCAATCATTGAAAACGGCATCTTGCACAGTGCGAGCTGTAGTTTTCTGCCGCTCGAGTAGATTTTTACTCGAGCGACAGCTTTCTCAACGCAGACTGGTAGTTTCTCATCGCGAGTGGTCGCGAGCATACGCGACCACTCGCAATGAGAAACCTGACCTCCCAGCGTTGAGAATCTCGGCAGGAGGTTTATTTTCCACGCTCGCGATCGCCAATTTGATGTTGCTGATCGCGAATGAGGAAAAAGTCTCGCCGGGATGTCATTTTGCTTGCTCGCGGTAGCCAACTTGACGTTGAGGACCGCGAGCAAGCAAAAAATGACAGCTGCACTACGCTACGCGTGCTTGCACTTGCAATTCGCGTAGTGCGAAGTAGCGCAAACTTTGCGAACTACGCGAGCGTAGTGTAGTGCTTTGCCCAGGCTTAGCTGAAAGGCGATATCAAATCAAGAATGTCCTCAAATTATGTACAGCATGAAGCTCCACCTGGTGCGTATTTGAGTGACTTGAAGCGTGGTTTGCAGGCTGTCCACCGTACTTGCTAAAGGCATTGTTAAGACAGGCAAAGTGACATTGTTTTTGAAGCAATTGTTGTCTGCATTGCTTTGCTATCAAAATGTGCTGCTACAGGAAGTTGATTCAACAAAGGTAGAATTTTTTGATGATTGTGCGAACGATTGCGGATTAGGACACGTTTTTATTTCTAAAGCACTTTCATTTTAGTTCCATGTAGTTTTACAGAATGTATAAAAAAAAAACAATCCTAAAACATATTTCCATATAGTTCAAGGGTTCGTTGATAGCATCTGCCATATTAGGTTGTCTTTTTGCTTTATGTAGAATTGATGGTGTTTTTAATGTTTGTTACATTAACTCGGGTCCATTCCCTGAGTAAATTCCATGTTCCAAATTATACCTATATGCAAAGCCTTCGTAGTTTTTTCTTTATCATGCACCAGTCAAGACGAGCAGCCCTTTTCCATGCTTTATTGTTCTCAGAGGTCTGGGTCAAATTCAAACTTGTTGCTGCGTGTCACAGTACCCAGCATTACAAATACTGATTCCTCCAACCATTTAGCATGCTTGCACTCTTCACTCACCTAGTGTATAAATGGCACCTGTGTCTTTCTAAAAGGAAAAAGTTAGGGCCACATGTATGTCTGCTAGATTTTGCAATTTCCTAATTGCGACCTTTTGCGACTCACAATTATAAAGTTACAAAATGTGATGTACCAATGTGTCTCAGACACATTTAGCAGTTCCTTCTGGGGTCACAATTGACCTACCTCATCAGTATTCATGAGGTAGTTTACAATTTTAGACCCATTGTGAATTGCTAAAAACACAGGAATGGTGGCCGGCTGGGGACAGCAGAACGCCACATCTGTGTTTGCTTTAAATAAAGCAACTTTTTTTTTTTTAAATGCAGTCCGTTTTCTTCAAAGGTTTACGGGATGCGTTTAAAAAAGGAAAATTAAATGTTTAATTTTTATTTTTTAAGAGTAGGCAGTGCTTTGTGGTAGTTTTGTCAGTGCTATCTCTCATAATAGAGATGAAGCGTCCGGGGTGGGGGGTGGGGAGAGCGATGGTGATGTCCTCAACAATAAATGGGGACATTTGTCTTTAAAGGTAAGATTCAAAACAGCACTTCAAATAACAACCAATAAATAAGGACTGATTCAAAATGGGTTCAAGATCAGTAAGTTGGAAAAGTATGAAGGTTTTCTAAAAATATTAAAGTGTAATACAGAAGTAAAAATTTTAGTTATCCTCAATAAATCAATCATAAGGCTCAGAGTTCAATTGCCATAAAGGTTCCTAGCTTTTAAAATAGATGCAGCATGAGCAGAGGCAGCCCAAAGCCATTCAATTATTCAGCTATCTGCCCTACCTGCGGTCTGTATTGAATTTATTTCTTGGTTTCTTTATTTATTTTTCTAAGGTGCTCATGTGACCACAGTTAATTAAGACATTAAGGTGCCGATCACGATCCGGCAAAAAATTCCCCCGTGCGACTCGTATCGGGTCTTTTTACCGTACGAATCGTACAAGTGCCGTACGAACTGGCAATCACGATTCGCATGGTAAAAAGTCCATACGAACCGCACTGGGAATCATTCCCCACACGTCCTCGGGTCGGAAAATGTGTCCGACACGTCCTCGGACGATTTACCTCACAAACGTGAAAATCCAAGTCCGACCGAGGAATCACGATCCATCCCGTGCGTCCGAGCGTACAACCGTATGGAAAAAACACCGTCCGCACCGAACACCTATAGCAACCATGGAGACATGTGCCCGCATACGCGCCCAACACTCCCCCCAGCCCCCGTACGTCCGACACGTACCCCCCGTATATGTATACCCCCACCCGTCTAGGTACACCCCAGTACGTTCCAGTCGTACCCCCACCCCAGTACGTGTCGTACCACCGTCAATGTACACCCCCCCACCCCTGTACGTGTCGTACCACCGTCTATGTACACCCCAGTACGTTCCAGTCGCACCCCCACCCCAGTACGTGTCGTACCCCCGTGTACCTACACCCCAGTACGTTCGAGCCCCACCCCCACCCCAGTACGTGTCATAGCCCCGTCTACCTACACCCCAGTACGTTCCAGTCGTACCCCCACCCCAGTACGTGTCGTACCCCCCGTGTACCTACACCCCAGTACGTTCGAGCCACACCCCCACCCCAGTACGTGTCATAGCCCCGTCTACCCACACCCCAGTACGTTCCAGTCGTACCCCCACCCCAGTACGTGTCGTACCCCCCGTGTACCTACACCCCAGTACGTTCGAGCCACACCCCCACCCCAGTACGTGTCATAGCCCCGTCTACCCACACCCCAGTACGTTCCAGTCGTACCCCCACCACAGTACGTGTCGTACCACCGTGTACCTACACCCCAGTACGTTCCAGTCGTACCCCCACCCCAGTACGTGTCGTACCACCGTCAATGTACACCCCCCCACCCCTGTACGTGTCGTACCACCGTCAATGTACACCCCCCCACCCCTGTACGTGTCGTACCACCGTCTATGTACACCCCAGTACGTTCCAGTCGTACCCCCACCCCAGTACGTGTCGTACCACCGTCAATGTACACCCCCCCACCCCTGTACGTGTCGTACCACCGTCAATGTACACCCCCCCACCCCTGTACGTGTCGTACCACCGTCTATGTACACCCCAGTACGTTCCAGTCGTACCCCCACCCCAGTACGTGTCGTACCACCGTCAATGTACACCCCCCCACCCCTGTACGTGTCGTACCACCGTCAATGTACACCCCCCATCCCTGTACGTGTCGTACCACCGTCTATGTACACCCCAGTACGTTCCAGTCGTACCCCCACCCCAGTACGTGTCGTACCACCGTCAATGTACACCCCCCCACCCCTGTACGTGTCGTACCACCGTCAATGTACACCCCCCCACCCCTGTACGTGTCGTACCACCGTCTATGTACACCCCAGTACGTTCCAGTCGTACCCCCACCCCAGTACGTGTCGTACCACCGTCAATGTACACCCCCCCACCCCTGTACGTGTCGTACCACCGTCAATGTACACCCCCCCACCCCTGTACGTGTCGTACCACCGTCTATGTACACCCCAGTACGTTCCAGTCGTACCCCCACCCCAGTAGGTGTCGTACCCCCCGTGTACCTACACCCCAGTACGTGTCGTACCACCGTCAATGTACACCCCCCCACCCCTGTACGTGTCGTACCACCGTCAATGTACACCCCCCCACCCCTGTACGTGTCGTACCACCGTCTATGTACACCCCAGTACGTTCCAGTCGTACCCCCACCCCAGTACGTGTCGTACCACCGTCAATGTACACCCCCCCACCCCTGTACGTGTCGTACCACCGTCTATGTACACCCCAGTACGTTCCAGTCGTACCCCCACCCCAGTACGTGTCGTACCACCGTGAACCTACACCCCAGTACGTTCGAGCCCCACCCCCACCCCAGTACGTGTCATACCCCCGTGTACCTACACCCCAGTACGTGTCGTACCAATGTCAATGTACACCCCCCCACCCCTGTACGTGTCGTACCACCGTCCATGTACACCCCAGTAGTTCCTGGCGCACCCCCAACACAACCTCCTAAGTACGGAGCGCACCCCATGCCCCAACATCACAACCGCATGTACGAGTCGTACAAAGCCACACACAAGGACATAATCGTACAACCAAATGGCCCATGTACACACCGTACACACGCTCAAAACGCACGTACACAACAAGGACAAAACAAAACAACACAAGAATACACCATTCGAAAGGCACACAGCCACTAAACATGGCCAACAACCACTAAAATAACACAATCACTGACCTGCAACTGTCAAAAACAAACAGAGGCCCAATACACCACCACTCCTTATAACACACCCACCCAAAATTCAAACACTGCCACACCCACCCATGGACCAATAAAAAGGGCCCACACACACAAACCATGAGCCTTTGCAACAGACTCACTGCTGCCAGACACCACAGAACCAGACTACAAGCTACACCACACCTTACACTTGCACACCTTCACACGACCACCCTCACAAACACCCTCTCATCACATTCACACACACACACAACCATCCACACCCCCCCCAACATCCACACACCCCCCACACCCACACCATCCCCACCCACACCCCTCACCATGCCCACTACCAAGAATCCAAAGTTCAGTCACCGAGAGTTGGAGGTCCTTGTTGATCAAATCCTCAGAGTTGAGCCACAGATCTTTGGAACATTGGTCAGAAGCACCAGCCAGGCAGCCAAAACAGCCATGTGGCAGACCATCGTCGATGCTGTGAATGCCGTTGCGGACACCAGGAGGACCAAGCAGGATTGCCAGAACAGGTGGTACGATCTGCGGAGGAGGGTCAGAGCCAAGAGGCAGGAGGAACACGACCAGGCCAACGCCACCCGAGGAGGGCCCTCCCGCAGACCCGTACAGTACCATCCCTGGGAGGAGAGGGTGATGGCCATACTGCCGGTGGAGGCAGTTGAATGAGTAGAAGGACTCCGAGACCCAGGTGAGTACACAAACAACGCACCTCACATGGGGGGAACTGCAACCACAACCAAAATTACTAACAGGCACGCAACCACCACAAGCCATCGCATGACTCAACCACACTCCATGAGCAGGCACATGCCACTGCTGCCACCATGCCCCATGCACCCAGCTGGACAATGTCAAGTCACAGGCCACAGAAGACAACACATGACACGGTAACCCGGATGGCGGGAGGCTGGGCACAAAAAATCACATAGTGCGACTCCAAAGCAGACAACAATGCCCTCTGCCCATATGGCCTAGGTCACAGCCAGACAAACACTGTGTCCCAACACAGGAATGACTTGCCAGCAAATGGCGGACGCCTTGCATCAACACATGGGGGTGAAGGCACTGTTTTGCACATGACAGCAGCTAATGAACAGCCAACATTGTGAAAGAGTGGCAGCACACACCACCACAGCAGCAGCGCACAGACACACAGCAGACAAAATGGGTGCCTGGAGATCAGAAACAAACTCACATCAACAGGCCAAGGGCCACTCAAAGATCTGCCAACAGTGTGTGCCCAGGAAGCTGGGCCAAGGTGACAGAGGGTGACACACGGAGGGAGGGAGAGGGGGACAGAGAGGGAGGGAGAGGGGGACAGAGGGAGGGAGAGGGGGACAGAGATGGAGGGAGAGGGGGACAGAGAGGGAGGGAGAGGGAGACAGAGAGGGAGAGGGGGACAGAGAGGGAGGGAGACGGACAGAGGGAGGAGGCTGACACACGGAGGGAGGGAGAGGGGGACAGAGAGGGAGGGAGAGGGGGACAGAGAGGGAGGGAGAGGGAGACAGAGAGGGAGGGAGAGGGGGACAGAGAAGGAGGGAGACACAGGGAGAGCAAATCAGTCCTTTGGTGTGTGGGAATGTCTGCTCGTCAGCAGGTGGACTGCGTGCATGTAGACAAGGGTGGCCAGTGCCAGAACCCCCCCTCTTCATCATGGCAAAACGCAGGGCCATGTCCCAACCTGTACACGAGCACAAGGACAGCCACCTGCATCATATAAGTGTGTGGATCCACTCCATGTGCACATGTACAGTGCTACAAGGAAGGCGCAAATGCATGGCTCGCCACACCTGCACACTCCACTGCTGACTGCAGTCACACTTGACGCAGCAAGTAAGACTGTGCCACACATAGTTAAAGGGGCCAAATTGGTGCCCAAGGGACACACCCATGCACAAGTGCACTGTGAGTGGAATGCAAGACAGATCCTAATTCCAAGAGGAAATGTGCCAACTTTGAAACGGATGAAACATGGATGTTGCATGGACCAAAATTAACATTTTCTCTCTCACACACAGGTCAACGTCGTGCTGCACCCCCCAACACTGGGGGGGAACACTCACAGGACCCGGATCTGCAGGAGACCGATCCCACCGGCAGCGACCACTCTCACCACTCTGCGGACGACCCCGACCGACCTGGCCCCTCTGGTGTCCAACCACCTGCAGCACCTGCGTCAGGTACAACCGTGCCAACCACCACCCCCACTCCTGCCACATCCCAGGAGACACCCAGGATCCCTGCCCCAACACCACAATGCAGCCAGGCTCGCCAGGAGGGACACGGTGTCCCGGGCACCCAGGAGGAGGCAGGCGACAACGCCAATGCCACCCCTCAGGGGTCCCGGAGACCCGATGTGCCCACAAGTGCAGGCCAGACGCAAGTGGGCAGGGGTGGTGGGAGTGGAGGACGGCGGAGGCGCGAGCCTGACCAGTTGGCTGGGGATCCGGTATTTTCCCATGTCCGTAACATCCTGGACTCATACCGGCAGGACACCACGGGCATGGCCCAGGTTGTGTCCGTCCTCGAGGGGATCAAGGTCCAGCAGGCCCAGCAACATGCGGAGCTAATAGCCTGTCTACAGGTACACCAACGGAGGATGGAGGACAGACAGGCTGAGCAAGTGACGGCGTCCCAGGGGATTCACGCTACACTCCGTCGGATGGCCGACACCATGGCCGACCCTCCCTGTGCCAGAAGGCGGAGAACATCACCACCCACAGGGAGGGATCAGGAGGAGGAGGAGGAAACATCCGACGGAGCATCCCAGACGTCGTCACGGCCTGCTGCTGAGGTTCCCCGCAGGAAGCCGGGTCGTCCACGGAAAGGACCGTGAGGGTGGCTGCTACATCACCATCTCCCAGGACACCTGGCCTGGCACCTGGCCCACTGGAGCAACAGCATCACAGCATCAAGAGACATTCTCTGCCACATGGCCCTGCTGGTCACTGGCTGACCAATGTTGACAAAGACTGTGGCATGGACTCTGAGGATTTCCAATGGCAAGGACACCAACTCCCCTACTGAACTTTGGATTCCCTAATCCCGGAAAGCCCCTCACTTTGTCCCCCCCCCCCCCAATAATAAATCACACTATTAAGAGTAGATGCCTGCTGGTAGCATTACTACCTAACATGTGTCTTGTACAGTCTAAACATGCCTGAGTCATCTGTTCACTTCAACCATCCACACCCTGGGGCCTGAGTCTGGCACAGGACACATGGGTCACAGTTTATTAGGCAAGACAGACATGGAGCACCATACACACCCGTGATGGTCAGAACCAGCTGAGGGGGTGGCCGAACAACCGTGCTGACAGACACATTGAGTACAGCAACAGTCATGCGCAGAGGTCAGGGATCCTGGCCAGTGTCCTGGGGTGCACCCAGGTATGTGTAGACAGGTGGCAGAACCATGTCCTGCAAGCTTGAGTCCGGTGGATGCAGAGAATGGGGTCATGGACAACGTTGGATGCATGGGGATGGCACATGTCACAATACCCACACAGTCATGGACATCATGCCCAATACACAGTCTCAGCACACACACACAGCTTGCATCTTGCCACTCGACACATTGACACATAGCCACAATCAGGGAATACCATGCCAGACATGCAGGATGCACCGTGCCAACACACCAGCATTGACTGAGAAGAGGCACCTTGGAGGCATAGGGACACCTTTATTAGTCATGTTTTTGGGATTGCAGAGGCAACTTGAAGTACACATGAACACATCATGTGGAGTAACATGTGGGTCCAACACTGGCACCCCCCTTCTGCAGCACAAATGCGTGATAGCCATGGAACTGGCACACAAGCGTCGGCTAACAGCTAAACACCCACAGCTGCTCACGGAGAGCCTGCCATACACCATAGATCCGCTGATGTGGAAGTCCCACGCCATGTAAAGACAATGTTAACCGTATGTGTCCGAGGGCAGTGTCACACACATTGATGCCATCATCACAATCCACTATCCCATCACTGATGACTGACAACCAGGCAGCCCATCTATTCAGGTGTACCCAGCTGCATGTCGTGTCCCATGGGGATGCCACATGTCTGCAGAGGAACCAAACCCCGACCGGGGCAGTGTGCACACATCGTGAACAACTGCCACACCCAATACACCCCAGATGCATCCCTTACCCCATGGAGACTTCCAAACGTGTCCGTGCCTGTAACGCTGAGTCAGCCCACGATGTCATGTCCATGAGGAATAGCAGTGCCACAACAATGCAACCAGCAAACGGCATGCGCAGGTACCTGGGGAAGAGAGACACACAAGAAGTCAGCCACAAAAAGCACAGCCACTTGCATGTGCATTTACTCGACACATGTATGGATGACAACATGCTAGGTCACAATTATGACTGGGGAAATACTACCATCACTGCCACCATCACTCCAGTGACACACCCACACACACCTCTGACCCACGTGCCATACATGCAGGTGGAGACACACATCACAACGCATGCCACACGGGGACCAATGCGTGCACACTCAGACCCTGGTACTCACCACTAAGCAAAGAAGTCGCGTATGAGCCGAGTCCGGATGTCCTCTTGCGGCTCCACATCCTCCACATCACTAGCCCCATTGCCAAGCCCTTCGTCCTCCACGGGTGGATGGTCCTCGTCATGTTGATTCAGGATGAGTGGCACAGCTCTTTCAACTGCCATGTTGTGCAGCATGCAGCAGACCATGAAGATCTTGCAGACCTTCGCCGGGGCATAAGGGAGTGCACCGCCGGTCTTGTGGAGGCACCGGAATCGGCTCTTCAGCATGCCAAACGTCCTCTCTATCACTCACCTTGTCCGGCCATGGGCGGTGTTATAGCGGAGCTGGGCCGGCGTGATGGGGTTGCGGAGAGGTGTCAGCAGCCAAGGCATGTTGGGATAGCCAGCGTCCCCTACATGGGAAGCACATGGACATCTTTAGAACTGGTGAAGCGGTCGTGCTGGTCGGCTATACAGAATACAGGACAGACAGACTGTACCCACCAACAACACATGCCCGTTCGTTGCGCAGCTGCATCATCATATCAGGCATCCCGCTACGCCTCATGATGTAGGCATCGTGTGCTGATCCTGGGAAACGAGCACAGACATGTGAAATCACCATATTGGACAGACACACCACAAGGGCATTGATGGAGTGGTAGTGCTTCCGATTGCGGTACGCCACCTCCCGTGCGTGTGGTGGTACCAAACCTACATGTGTCCCATCTATGGACCCAATGACATGGGGCATCCCTCCCAGGGCATAGAATCCACGCTTGACCTCAGTCATCTGTTCAGGGGTTGGGAACTTGATGAAGTCATCCAGGTGAATCAACATGGCCTCCAAGAAATCATGCAGCACTCGTAGTGGTACGGACCGTACACTCGCATGTACGCTCACTATCACTACGAGTACGCATACGCGTGCAGACCCATAGTGATAGAGAGCGTACATGCGTGTGTACGGTCCGTAACACTACGGGTACGCATACGCGTGCAGACCCATAGTGATAGAGAGCGTACATGCGTGTGTACGGTCCGTAACACTACGGGTACGCATACGCGTGCAGACCCATAGTGATAGAGAGCGTACATGCGTGTGTACGGTCCGTAACACTACGGGTACGCATACGCGTGCAGACCCATAGTGATAGTGAACGTAGGCATGCATGTACGGGCCGTTGCCATGCATTTGGGGTGCCCTAGGGCCCCAAAACGCACCGTACCTGTGTGTGATGCTCAAAATTACATAGGGGACAAGTATTAAGGCCTACATGCATGCTGGTTGTCATGGAGACCAAGTTCAAATTTCGAAATTGTTCTGGAAGGTGCACAGCAGAAGTCAGTTGGAATTATTCTACTTTGTTGCAATGTGTTTGTGGGGCTGACATCATGCAGGAGAATGAAACCGATAGAGAACCCACAGACTGCTAGGTTTGAAGGGATTGGTGGAAACATAGGATGCAAATGTGAGTGACCAATCACTCTGTACTCCTGTGCATGAGACTGGGCAGAAGGGCACATATAAGGCAGCCAGGTCCCATGAGGGAGCACTTGCCTGCACATCTTTGCATTCGTCGACCCAGCTGCTGCTACTGATTCCCTGGAACCATGTCAAGGGCTGTGGAGAGGACACAGCCATTCACCCTGGAGGAGAACATGGCTCTGCTGGATGTGATCCTCCCACAGTACTCCATGCTGTATGGGCGACCAGGGTATCAGGTGAGTGCATAGGCCACTGCCACAGACTGTCCCTATGTTGTGACTGTGACTTCTGCCATTGCGTCCAGGTGTAACACACATGCCATGTACTGTCGGGGGGGTCCCAGGGGGGGGGTGCCAGATGTCTCCCAGCAGTGCCCTGAGACAGGAGGGGTGGGGGCCTATCACTCACAGCAGTGCCCTGAGACAGGAGGGGTGGGGACCTATTACTCACAGCAGTGCCCTGAGACAGGAGGGGTGGGGGCCTATCACTCACAGCAGTGCCCTGAGACAGGAGGGGTGGGGGCCTATCACTCACCGCAGTGCCCTGAGACAGGAGGGGTGGGTGTGATGCACAGTGTGAGCCTTGATCATTGATTGTGACATTGCCATCATTCCACCTGTGTACCCACTGTGGCACGTAATGCTTTTTCCCTCACCAGGGGATGATGTCCCTATGACAAAGGTGCAATGCGTTGGCTGCATGACATGCCTTGTTGTAACCAGCTAATTTGTACCCATATGTCTCTCTGTGACATGTGGCTGGTGTATTGATGTGGTGTCACTTGTTCCTCCTCACAGGTAGGCGCCACTGCCAAGGAGCAGATCTGGCTGACCGCCGTCAGTGCCGTGAGGGGTGTGGATGGTCGGAGGCGGAGCCTGCCCCAGGTGAGGAAACGCTGGCAGGATATCCGGTGCTGGACGCGGAGGATTGCACGGCTCCTGCTGGGGGACTCACCTGAGAGCCACAAGAACCGCGGCCGCCGCCGTCTGAGCCACCTCCACAGGCGTGTGCTGCCGGTGGTCTTTCCAGACCTGGAGAGGCGCTTACAGGCGATGCAGCAGCCGGAAGGGGGTAGGTACATGTGTGTTTGTTGTGTGTCACCGGCATTTGTAAGGGCACAGTAGCATGAATTCACTGGCAGGGTTTAAAGGTGCTGTGCAGATCCTGTTTGCCCCAGTATAGCGCT
Source organism: Triturus cristatus (assembly GCF_964204655.1). NCBI lineage: Eukaryota > Metazoa > Chordata > Amphibia > Caudata > Salamandridae > Triturus > Triturus cristatus. The sequence continues at coordinate 780,550,104 of NC_140586.1, read as the reverse complement.
GTGCCCCTGCCACCCTTCCCCTCCTTGCAATGTGTTCCCTGGTCTGTGTGTAGTCACTCCTTCACAAGGTAATGTAGGCTGGCGCTTTGTCCACGAGAGAAATGACTGTAGCATCATGTGTGGGGGTGGTGTGTAACAGGTTGTGGGACCTTGCCTGTGCACTGTCAAGTTCACTGCATGTGGGTTCCATGTCAGTTGGCACTGATGCTGACTCCAGACATGGGAGTTGGTCTCTCATGTGTCATGCCTTACAGCGCGCATGTCCTATGTAGTGGCCTGTGACATGATGTGCATGAGTGTGCGATACACATAGTGCAGGGATGGTGACGTGTGTTGCAGTCATTACCATTCAGTAGCATGTAGTTGCGTGCCCACTACTGTCGCCTGGGGCACCTTTTCCTCAGTGGTGTATGTGTCATCATTAACGTGGCCAATCTCAGTGTCTACAGCGTAGGTTGTGCTCTGTGCCATTGTCCCCTGTCACCATGTATATAGACGTGCTATTTTGTACAGGTGTCCACTGTGCAGCCTGACCTGATTGTCCTTCTTCATACTCACAGTTGCCAGTGCCTGTGTGTCTTGTTATACTCATCTGAGGATGGGCACTGGTACCTCATTATTTGTACAGGCGCACCTTGGCTGTTTGGCGTACACTCTTGCTTTTTGCCTGCCCCTGTGTGTATCACCCAGACTATGAGATGTTGGTGCCACCTGTGTCTCAACAATTTGCCTCGTGTAGGGTCTTGTTGGGGCGGGCAATGCCTATGTGTCAAATCCTGATTTCTACTTGCTGGGTCTGGGCAGTGTGTGATGTGTCTGGACACACACGCAATGTGCAGTGACCGAGTCATGTTGGGCATGTTTTCAGCATTACCTATGCAGCATGTGTCTCAAGTTCATGGATATGGTCCCTGGTCATCGGTATTTTCGCCAACGCTGTGTGGTGCAGATGCAGTGCTGGATTGTCCCCAGGGCCTGGGTGCTATGTCAGACTCCGTTTCCTGTGTTTAGCTATTGTCTCATGCTCTCCATGGTATTTCAGTGGCATGGTGGCTCAACCAACTGTGTGTTTCATGCCCTACATCGGTACCTTGTTCAGTAGATGTTAGGGATCTTCCTTTTCAGGCTATGCAATGTTACCTATGTAGATTGGACTCATGTGACAGATGTGTACAGGTGTCTGATTAATTTCTGTGTCTCCAACCTGCCCACAGCATCGTCGGGGGACACAGAGGGAGACATGGACACAGACCAGGCGGAGGGACCGAGCACCAGTGCCAGCCGTGACATCGGGTCTGGCACATCGAGTGGGACAGAGGCGGAGGAGAGTGTGGCCGAGGACCTGTCGACTGGCACATCAGACTACGAAGCTGACAGGTCCGAGGAGGATGTCTCCGAGTGGGCGGAGGCTGCACCAGCAGCTGACAGCGGAACAACACCTCGCCCCGCCCCCTCAGTTTCCATCAGCCGCCTCCCACTTGCTCGTGTCCCTTCCCAGCGTGCCCGGTCACAGCATGTCTCCTTCCTGCCAGGCACCGCACCCCCTGCCCCTGTCTCCACTGCTGCCGCCAATGCAGAGTCTGTGGACATCCAGCGGCAACTGCAGGTTGGTCAGGCTGCGATCCTTAATGTCCTCCATGCCCACGGCAAAACCCTCACCAACATCGAGGCTTTCTTGGAGGGCATTCATTCATCGCAGGCTGACCAACGCAACTTGCTGAGGTCCATCGACTCCACACTGACTGCAGCAGTGGGTCTCCTGCAGCGCGACCTCCCCCCACCTACCCCTGCCCCATCCACACTTCCCACTCCCATGCCTGTCCCACGTACACCCAGACGTCGGCATGCACCCACATCAATGGACACGGGCACCACACCAGCAGGGAAGGTCCACCGCACTCCTCCTGACACGCACACACAGGGTGAGGTAGGCACACCCACTGGGTCGGGGGGCAAACGTGTGACACGCAGCCATAGTGGGAGTCCGCATTCCACCCAGTCCACTCCCTCCAAATCCCCTCCCCTCAGCTCTCCTGGCCACATCTCCCCCAAGGACTCCTTCATGGCCGCTCTGTCCCTGAGCCCCACAGTTACACCACCACGCAAGCGGTCAAGGAGGTCCCCGGTCAGGGTGGTTGAGTCTCCCCCCCTGTCTCCACCCTCCCCCGGTGGCGCTGCGACCCATCCCTCTGACCCCCCCCCTCCTTGGGGCATGAGGTCCCTTCGGGTGCAGGGGACTCCCTGGAGGACCTTGCAAAGGTGTGTAGTGCCATCCTGGCCTCCGCCTTTGGCACTGACCCACCCCCTGTGGTGGAGTCCTCCATCCCTGCACCCACAACGCCGCCCCTTTGCCCTGATGTCCCTGCGGTGCCTGTTGCTTCCCCCCCCCCTGATGCCCTCACCAGTGTGGAAGACGATGCCATTTGACTGTGCAGGCAAGGTAGGGGACACGCATCCCACTGTGTCCCCCATCCAGCTGAGAATCATTGACTGCCCTATGGGCTTTGGGAAGATTGAACTGCCTGCGATCCACGGACATTGTGCTCATGCTGATTAAAGCTTAATTTTGTTTTCATTATCACACTACTGCTATGCTGGTATTGGTGTTGGTGGGGCTGCTACATGGTTTTTGGTGGTGTGTAAGGGTTTGGGTGTGTGGGATATGTAGTAGTGTACTGCTCATTGGTGGGACCCTGTGATCTGTGTGCCATCACAAGGTGTTGGCTAACTTTCTTTGTTCATGTAAGCAGTTACTGCATGGTGCATTTGTCCCAGGGTGTATTCCTCTGTGTACCCAGCTTTCTTCCCTGCAGGGTGTTCCCAATGTTTAGCGCAGAGCTGTGTCTACATGAGCTGTGTGTGTGACGGAGCCCTTCTACTTTGGCCATGCATGCAGGGCCATGTCTCCACCTGCAACAATCGTGGCATCCTTGGTGATCACTGTACTTGTGTGTGGAGTCTGTTGACATGAGTTCATGGGGACATGTTCCCTTGTAGCCAGTATGCATGTGGATAATTCTGGCCTCACACACATGTGTTACACCCCTCCTGTCTCAGGGCACTGGTGGGAGGACTCTACACCCACCCCTCCTGTCTCAGGGCACTGCTGGGAGTGATAGGCACCCACCCCTCCTGTCTCAGGGCACTGCTGGGAGGACTCTGCACACACCCCTCCTGTCTCAGGGCACTGCTGGGAGTGATAGGCACCCACCCCTCCTGTCTCAGGGCACTGCTGGGAGGACTCTGCACACACACCTCCGATTTCAGGATATGTACGCTTGGCACATACACGGTGGGGGTACGCTCAATGCATTCGAGGTGAGGGTACGAGTCTACTTGCACTGGTGTGGTGGGGGTACGCTCCATGCATACGCGGGTGAGGGTACGGGTCGAACTTACACTGTTGGGGTGGGGGTACGCTCCGTACGTCCGCGGGTGGGGGTACGGGTCGTACTTACACTGTTGGGCTGGGGAGTACGCTCCTTGCATTCGCGGGTGGGGGTACGGGTCGTACTTACACTGTTGGGCTGGGGGGTACGCTCCTTGCATTCGCGGGTGGGGGTACGGGTCGTACTTACACTGTTGGGCTGGGGGGTACGCTCCTTGCATACACGGGTGAGGGTTCGAGTCGTACTTGCACTGTTGGCATGGGGGGTACGCTCCATGCATACGCGGGTGGGGGTACGGGTCGTACTTACACTGTTGGGCTGGGGGGTACGCTCCTTGCATACGCGGGTGAGGGTTCGAGTCGTACTTGCACTGTTGGCATGGGGGGTACGCTCCATGCATACGCGGGTGGGGGTACGGGTCGTACTTACACTGTTGGGCTGGGGGGTACGCTCCATGCATACGCGGGTGGGGGTACGGGTCGTACTTACACTGTTGGGCTGGGGGGTACGCTCCTTGCATACGCGGGTGAGGGTTCGAGTCGTACTTGCACTGTTGGCATGGGGGGTACGCTCCATGCATACGCGGGTGGTGGTACGGGTCGTACTTACACTGTTGGGCTGGGGGGTACGCTCCATGCATACGCGGGTGGGGGTACGGGTCGTACTTACACTGTTGGGCTGGGGGGTACGCTCCATGCATACGCGGGTGGGGGTGCGGGTCGTACTTACACTGTTGGCATGGGGGTATGCTCCATGCATACGCGGGTGGGGGTACGGGTCGTACTTACACTGTTGGGCTGGGGGGTACGCTCCTTGCATACGCGGGTGAGGGTTCGAGTCGTACTTGCACTGTTGGCATGGGGGGTACGCTCCATGCATACGCGGGTGGGGGTACGGGTCGTACTTACACTGTTGGGCTGGGGGGTACGCTCCATGCATACGCGGGTGGGGGTACGGGTCGTACTTACACTGTTGGGCTGGGGGTTACGCTCCTTGCATACGCGGGTGAGGGTTCGAGTCGTACTTACACTGTTGGGCTGGGGGGTACGCTCCATGCATACGCGGGTGGGGGTACGGGTCGTACTTACACTGTTGGGCTGGGGGGTACGCTCCTTGCATACGCGGGTGAGGGTTCGAGTCGTACTTACACTGTTGGCATGGGGGGTACGCTCCATGCATACGCGGGTGGGGGTAGGGTCCGTACATATCCGTCCCCACGCTATGTGATGTTTGTGCGGCCCGTACCCAGGCCTTTGCCACGTGGGTGCGATCCGTCCCGCCATTGTTGGGGTGACGTGTGTGGGCGTGGTCCGACTCGTACCCACGCTCTTCAGGCGTGGGTACGGGACGTACCTGTCTGGTTGTGTTGCCGGTCGCGTGGTGACGGACTTCCGTTGTGGCGGTCGCTGGCTTATCAGGACACGCCCCCACCCCCTCGTGGTGACCAGGGCATGGGAGTCAGGTATGTCCAGGCCATGTGTGGTGTGTGACTTATGTGGTTGTTTTGTGGCCTGCCCTGGTCCTGCCACCCCCACCCCACCCCACTTTCCCCCCTCCCTTAGTTATTCTGACCTTCTGCGGCGTCTGCGTCGTAACCTGTAGAGGAGGTGGACTGCTATGAGGGCAGGGATGACTCGTAGGTTCGGGTCCATGTCTGTCCGTCGCGTACTGGTACTCCTTGCTCGCGTCGTCCTGTCGCGTACGGGTCCTCCTTGATCGCGTCGTCCTGTCGCGTACGGGTCCTCCTTGGTGGCGTCGTCCTGTGTGTCCGTCACGTACTGGTCCTCCTTGTTCGCGTCGTCGTCTGTCCGTCGCGTACTGGTGGTCCTTGTTCGCGTCGTCCTGATTTCCCGGCAGTTTTTGGCTGCCGCAAAATATTCACCGTGCGGGGTGACGTCGGTGCGAATCGTGATTCCTGGGTCGTGAATGGCTGGCTGCGGCCGTCCCGACGTCAGGTCGGCGCTTTCCCGGATCGCATTGGTAGGTGTTTTTTTGTTCGGTCGGGCTTTTTTACGATTCGTACGGTAATGGTGTACCCGTGCGAATCGTAATTCCTTGTTTGTGAAAATTGACGACCGGGTACGCGTCGGGCGGAGATTGTGCTCCGTCCGACGGTTCGTACCCGGTTTTTGCAGGATCGTGATCGGCACCTAGGTCTTAAACACTTACTAGAAACGGTTGGTTTTATGGTCTTTGCTGAATGATAAGAAATTGATTTCCTGGTTGAGATGCAATAGGAGAGAGATCAAGAGGGATCTGAGACGATCGCCCAAACTGGTTCCCTTTGGAAAGACAATATTAAAAGTCCAAACTTAGGCTTCTAGTCAGTAGACGCAGAGTAAAATATTTAGTGAGGTAGACATGTAGGGATTTGTGAAACAAATTCAATTCTGTATCTAATGGGCAGAGAGGGGAGGGGTTTCAAAGCTGGGATTATGTGATCAGAATTATTTTGGTAGGAGATGGGATAAGCAGCATAGTTTTGGGCTCTTTGAAATTTGATGAAGGTTTTGGTTGGAAGGTCACATTGCACAAAATAAGAGAGGACAGCAGCTATAGTGAGACCAATTCATTTTTGAATTTGCAGTAAGGAGAGATTCCTAGACAGACTTTGAAGGGGAAAGAATGCACTTTCAACTAACTGCATTGATATGATTTGAGAAGGAGAGGTCATTGTGTAAGATCACTCCCAAGTTTCTGTCAGATTTAAAAGGGGTGGGGGAAAGGGCTAGGTTTAGCAACCAGACAGAGATCAGAGTTTCTTGTCTCTTTGGACTATGAAAAAAGATATTTGCACTTTCTTCAAGGTAGTCAAACACTCCACTATGACTATTTGGGTCCTTACACATTTTCAGGGGAATGTAGGTGTCAAGAGTGTACATAGGTCGTTATTGAGGATTATTCTTGGGGGGGCACATGTCTGTTGAAAAAAGTAGTCATCGACAGATTGTCTGTAAGACTCTAGCACCTAATTGAATACTAATATTGTACCTAAAATCCTGAGAATACAGAATACCTTTCACCTTAACTATTTACATTCTTAAGGAGAGGAGTGACTCTTCTAGTTTGGGCAAGATATCAGGAGACTGGGGGCATATTTAAGGGCACCTACAGCACATTAACACCTCCGGACAGTCACTTTTATGCCTGCCCATATTTACAAGGCCACATAAAGTCATCTTGTGTGGCTTGTCATGCCCTTTCACGCATTACACACAATGAGGAGAAATACCTTTATTTCTCCTTGTTTTTTGCAGCACACATAGGAGGAAATCACCATCAATGATTCTTTATGTGCAGCACATTACATAATGTTAGTTATCCCTTGCTGCACATAAATAATCATCCCTGAAATTCAGGAACCCTTGCACCACGTTGCAAGGGTGACTGCATTGGTGCCAGGCACCCAATTGTGCACCAGCGCAGAGGAAAGCACAGGGATGCATCGTATTGCTGTAAAAACTATGCATCCCTGCACTTTGCTAGTGCTGCAGCTCGGTGCAGCACGATGGCTTGTGGCGTCATTTTCTGGCAAAGGTATTTTTGTTTATTGAAGTAAAAAACCTTTGTCCTGACATACATGCCCGTGCATGGCAGTCATCTTGTAACACTTTTCGTTTCGCTCATGAAAACGTAATCCAGGATGGCATGCAGTGTGGCCATCTTGGAATGCTTTTTTAGGCAAAGGAAAAAGCATTTAAATATGGCCTTCTGTATGTGCATGCAAGATGGCTACTTTCAATCATTTCACTTTTGCTTCAAGAAAAAGCTTTGAGACACAATAAAGCATTGGCAAAAAAGCAAGCCAATAATTAGGCCTTGGTTCCCTGTGTCAGGGGAGGGATGTATTGGCTTTGCCAATGATTTCTTACGTTAGAATCTTGTTTGACTGGGAAAGTAAGAGACAGATGAAGGGCCATGTATATCCTTCCTTTCTCGTTCCTTTGTTCTACTATTTTCTTTATTGCTTTGCAAATACCATTCTACACTTAATATATTTTGTGATTACTATTAATGTTTGTTTTTGCCTTACTGCTGCAGATTTCCTCAATTTTTAGGTCTCGCATAGACAGTGCTTGCGCTGTCTCTTTGAGACATGTGGTTTACTCTTATTGTTCTTGGAGGCTGCCCATTACTTACCATTGGTGGGCTTCAAAGCCACTCTCAATTATGTACTTCCTGCTAGTCAGCTCTGCCATTAGCACTTCCCTCTTGTTTTGTGACCTTCCCCTGGATTATGGTTCTAGTACTTGTGTCCTCAAATTGCTGAAAATTTTCAGAGCTATTTTTAGGTCGAGCTAGACTGTGCGCATTCGCTGTCGCATGACCTGGTGTAATCACTGTACTGAGTGTAATCCCGCCTGCTGCATGGGATTGGTTCACTCCTCCGCTACTCTTCTTTCCGGGCTCCTTTTTGGTTACTTGTCCCGATACATAATTTCCAGTTTTTCCCAAGCTGTACCGACCACCTACAGTTTACTTATGCTGTAGCTGGTTATGTCTTCCCTTAGACACTACTTACTTTATTTCCTGCTAGTGGTTCCCCACGGTGCCTGCTTCATGGTATGCTGTCCACATTACTTGTATGTACATGCTGATTTGTCTCGTGCTGCTGATCCATCTTCTGTTTTCATGATGATTGAATGAAGGAGCATTTCAATATTTCTTACTTGAGATTTATGAAAGTAGTGGAGTAAGGCGCCCACCCAAGACTGCTTTGTTTTGGGGGCTGAGCAAGCGCCAGTGTGTTTATGACTGTCAGAGCGTGTGGCGGCTCCTGTGATGAAAGCAGATATTTATTCTAATTGTAATCCCGTGAGGGATGTGGGCAGAAAATCAGGGACAGTGCTTCGAGGAGGGCAGAGGGAAGCAGGCGCTTGAGGCAGGGCAAGCGGGAGTCCCAGAAAGAGACTGCTGGTGTCTAAATCAAACGAAACCCTCACACAATGTGCTATTTACCAGCTACCACACGAGCCACTCTAGATACTTCAATGCCTTGTGTTTTTATTGCATTGCTCTAGTTATTAACTTGTGGGGGATGAAACGTGGAGTCCTGCAGGTTGCACACAGATCTCAGTGCAGGTGCTCAATTAAACGTGTCATTTTATGTTTTTAAATCTGAACACGCGTCCAACACTGCAGGAGAACAAAACCGATCAGGAATGCATCAATATCACCATTTATAAACCTCTCAGTGATCATAAATATATTTTCAGGCACAGAAATAGACCACCAAACTGTATGTGCACGTACTGTGTTCTCAAAGTTACTGCCAAGACAAGTCCTCGCGCACTTGGGGGGCGATTTACAAGGCCCTTGCACCACTTTTGCGTCACTTTTCCCAAGCGTGGTTAGCGATATTATTATCTGCGCTACGCGGAATTGCGCCCTGCTTGCTGATAGGAGTAGCTCGTGCAACATTTCTCAGGTTATTTTACTGCGGAACGCCTACTATGCATCTCATTAACGGTGAGATTTTGGGCGTTAAGGAAACAGGCGCTGAGGCATGGATTCACGCAATAGCGTGACCTTGCTGATCATGCGATAAAATTATCGCCGCTTTTCACCCAAAAACGGACGCTAAAGCGGAAATAATTTTATTGCGGCGCCTTGATGATTTGCCCCTTCTTTTTTACTGCTTGTAGAGCCTTTGGTGTTGTTTGGCAAAATCTAAGCCTTTGTCATCTCATTCGCTTAAATGTGTGGTTGCAATGAAATTTGCCTTCATGTTCGTGTTCTTTATGGTTGTTTTTTTGCCATTAGTCCCCTTTATGTACAAGGCATCCATGCTTACATTTAAATGTTATGTGAGAGGTGAAATTGTTGTTTTAGGCATCGGGAAATTAATTGACTTACCCAGACCAGCTGTTGAGCCGGCGCAGAGGCTTGAACCTGGTTCCCCAGCTCCAAAGTGGGCAGTTCCGCCCATAATGACACACATTCAAATACGCAGGAAGGCACTGCAGTTTGAATACTAAATTACTGATAATGAAGGACATTGCCTTTTTCTTCCAACATTTGACTGTGAATGCTTGAAAGAAGACTCACACATACATTTTTAAAACATCTGCTTTATACCCTTGAAAACCGCAATCTATAACAAGCATTTGCAATGCAATAGGTCTCGCATTGTCAAAAATTAGAGCAATTGGAGTTGTTAATCTACTTAAGAAATAGACGGTAAAGTAAGGTAAAGCTCCTCCCGCGTCCTCTGTCTTTGGGTGCTTTGTGTCACTGCTTGCGGCTTCGCAGCACTTTCCACATTTTATCTTGTGCCCTGTGTTCTGTAGGTGTTTGCATAACCGGACACGGTATCGCCGAACTGCTTCCTGGATAGTTCCTGCAGTTGTACAAACTTTCCACGTTTGAAACGTCCCACTTTTCTGCTTTGTTCAGCCTCCCACTGGTTAACGGAGCTCTCCTGACAGGCGGGCGAGGGCTGCCGCTCGGGCTTCATTTGTACGCCCTATTCTTCAGCCACGTGTTTTCTTTTTCTGTAGTCCTCGCTATATTTAAAATCTTAGCACCTCCCTCCACACAGTCGCCGATCAAAAGAAGAGCTCACGTTCATGGCAGCATGCTTTTATTTTCACGCAAGAACTTTGGTTTAAGCGCTTCAACACCTCGCCAGGGGAAATGTGTGCTATATAAATGCAATTACAATACAAACCAAAAACATCAGTTTCACTTTATGGAAACTTTCACTATTCAGCATTGCATTTATTATGATTTGGCCTTTTGTTTCATTTGTTCATCACAACCTTTGTTTTCTTGCAACGTCCACTCCCGACACTGTGCGTACTTTGACAATGTTGCACTAGTAGTAATACAGCTGTGGAGTTGAGACAACGGATCATGGAAGCATGGAAGAGGAATGGCGCCCAGCGTTAGCCTGGATATGGGGGCCGGGCTAAAGCATACAGCGCAGCGCCTGTGTGCATTAAAGTTATGCTCATGGCGGTCCGCGATGATGGATTAAACCCAGATCAGTTGACTGCGGGTGAGTGCTTGCATTGTTCAACACTCCGTCCATCATCCCCTTTGGTTTTGCTTTGTTCGCCCTAAGTTGGTAGTGTTTGCCCAGACGTGGGTCTCTTGCTCACTTTGTCACTGGATTCAAGCTAGCCTGGCTGATGATGGCTGGTTAGCCAGAAACCGGTCCCAGGAAGCTTGTTTCCGGTCCAAGGAAAACATGGCTTGGCAGTTCGGGCTGGACTGTACCCATGAGGCACAGGGTCAGACTGATTTGCATATGGCCATGTCTGAACTGGGGTGGCGGAGTGAGCTAAAGAATGATGATGGATTAAAACCAGATCAGTTGACTGGGGGTGAGTGCTTGCATTGTTCAACACTCCGTCCATCATCCCCTTTGGTTTTGCTTGGTCCGTGAAGGGCGCCATGATGATAAAAAAGACAAAAGTGGGCGCCGTGCTAAAACATATAGCGCAGGGCCCGTGCTTATTAAACTTATGCACTTGATGATCCGTGAAGGGCGTCATGATCGTAGCACACCAAAAACAGGAAAAAATAGCCAATGTTTTGGGGGCCATTTCTGGTCATTTGTATGGTGGCATTGGGGCAGAAGGCACTAAAGGTGATGTAGGCACCCTATTAATGTTACTATGGTGCACTGCTGGTTTTCTGCCTAATGTAATTACGCTGATGTATGCATAATGTGTTTTTTATGCCTACGGTCATACTATGATTATGCCTAATGCTAATGTGCATGCCTAATATCATGCTATGGTGTTTTAGGTTCATGCCTGATCTAATGTGTTTTTGCTTCATATTAATGTGATAATGCTAAGTTCATGATCTTGCCAGTACTTACTGGTTGTTTTGCATTTATTAGCTGTGTTTGTGATGATTCTGGCAACAACCTTATTGGTGCTGCCTTGTACATAATCCCCTGTAAAATATGACCTGGTGCCAGTTGGCACAGTGTATATATCTGTGAATGTGATTCTAATGTGTTTTACATAATACAAAGGCTATTTTTATATAACTTTGTTTGGAGTCTCATTTGTAGTGTGCCCAGTGTGTCGCCGCTGTGTGTGTGTTGCGCAAACGCTTTACACATTGCCTCTGGGATAAGCCTGACTGCTAGTGCCAAGCTACCAAGGGGGTGAGCAGGGGTTATCCTCAGTGTGCAACTCCCTTGCCCTGACTAGAACGGGGATTTCAGCCTGGCTTTGGCGCATGCCCTGGCCAACCGGTAATACCCGTTTCTAACAAGCACCAAGGGGTGTTGTAGTAGCAGGAGGAGCATTACTTATTGCTGGCCTTGGGGCAATCAGAATCATATTACAAACAAAGCAATACCGTTTCTTTCCAGGGGAAGAAGGAATTTGGGACCCACCCCATGAGGAAGAATTTTGGGGACCTTCAGGGGACTTCTCTTTAGACTTATCCCTCCCTTTCTCTTTGGTTTTGGAAGAAACTTTCTTCTGTTCACCACCACTATGGGTCTTCTGTTTCACCCTGGTTCTAACCCATTTGTCAGCCTTCTTTCCCAATTCTTGGGGGGAAGTCAGATCTGAGTCCACCAGGTACGGGTGCAGAAGCTGGTGCTAACAATTATTAAGGATTTGCTCCCTCATAATCAAATTGGATAATCTTAAGTAGTCATGCACTTTGCTGACATGTAGCTAACCTTCCAGAGTCTTTGTGGCACTATCCACAAAATCTACCCAGTCCTAGGTCTGTGCATTCTGTATGTCTCTGAACCTAATCCTGTATTGTTCAGTGGTTAAGCCAAACCCATTAGTGAGGGCACTTTTCAACACTGAGTAATTATCAGGATCCTCTTCTCTAATAGTGAGGAGCTTATCTCTACCTTTGTCAACAAAGAAGAGCCACAAGATAGCAGCCCACTGCTCTGGGGGACCCTCTGAACTTTACAGGCCCTTTCCAAAGCAGTTATCCATTTGTGGATGTCATCCGCAACATGGTAGGTAGAGACTATATTGTTTAGGTTCTTCTGGTCAAAAAAAGTTTCTCTAACTCTAGGGACCTTGTTGCTGCCACCGTGGGAGTCTAGTCACAACTTTTTCCTATCTCTCGGGACTTCTAGGGACTCTTTGTCAAGGGCCAACTGCTGTTGCCTGAGCCTAAGCCTAGCTTTCTCAAGTTCAACAAGTTAGTATTCCCTATCCAAAGAGTTCTCCCTCTTTCTAGATATGGAGGTCCCTACTGACTGTCCTGAGCCATTGGATTCTGCAGAAGAGGATCTACACCTCCTTGGTCTACTCTGCACCCTCTCAGGGGGAACAAAGGGGGCATCCTCTTGGCCACCTGCAGTATCCTCTGGGAGATCTGAGTTATTCAGGTGGGAGTCGTCAGGTTAGATTCACGGTCAAAGAGGGGTCCCCCTCCTGGACTATCTTCAGACCCCTTCCCACCCACTCTGTCCTGTTCATCTAATTCACTTGTTTTTCTCAGGTCATCTAACAGTAACACCTCTAGGAGGTTTTTTGTTGTGGCTCCTTTCCCTGCCTTCAACTTTCTAGAGGCACACAGTGCTTACGGTGCCTGGAACGAAAGTTCACTGTATCGAGCTTTCAGAGAGCCACTGGCATCTCCTTTGGAAGACATACTAAGTGTGGTGGGTTGTTGCACCTACCTAACCTAGTGGGAACTAAACTCTTTGAGGTTGGAGAAAGGGTATGCTATAGACTTAACTACCGAACCCTAAGTTCAGTAGAACGTACTTATTCTAAGCTTATATTATATGTACTTAGTATTAGTGGTGGTTTTTCAATTAATCAATACAAAGATTTATCTGGTAAAACAAATGCAGGCTTGAATCCCAACCGCTGCACACCAATGTGAGAAGCTGGCCTGGTATATGATGTCCACTAATGTAAGTGGGCACCTTGCACAAGTCCAGACAACCCTTATGGGGATTTAAGAGGTCTTAGACAAACTTAGAAAGCTCTCTAAGTGGTAGCTGTGGAGAGCAGCCTTCAGGCTTAGTCCAGAAGGAGTGTAAAGCAGCTTGTTTTTCCAGAAAGTAATCTTATAGTGTAGATTAAGTTAACCCCTTCAGTGCCCATGACGAGCTGGACTCGTCATGGGCTGCGGTGGCGCTGTGCCCATGACGAGTCCAGCTCGTCATGAACTCCGCCCGCTAATGGAAGGCGCGGCACTGGGCGGGGAAAGGGGCGGGCATGCAAGGGGTTAAAAGAACCACACCAAGTATTTATAAAAATATGCATTTATTATATAATACTCTCTAGTACATTCAAATATCTCCTACATGGAGATAAACACAATGCACACAATAATTTAGCAGAGAAACACAGTAAATAGCACAATATACACAGTGGGCCCAATGGGGGACCAAACCATATACTAAGAAAGTGGTATAAGAACCATGACTTTGATCAAGACAGGGTCGAGAGGACGTAGAAGTGCTGGGACCCCAAGGAACCACCCATAGTGAGTAGATAGGGACTCCACAGAGAGCGTGTGCAGTGTGGGAACACGACTGCGTGCTTCGTACAACTCTAGGTGTATGTCGCGGTTGGATTTTTAAAGATTAAGGACCCTTCCCAGTGGACCCTAAAAAAAACCAGTGGAAGACAGAAGGTTGGAGAGTCATCCCACCTGTGGACACCCTAGTATCCATGTTACCTACAACAGGGAAGCCGGGTGCATACGTGTGAAGTGGTGTCGGAAACCGCAGTCGAACCCAATGGAGGACTTCAGGAAAGCACTGCTGTTGCAGAAGGAGAAAGTGTTTGGAGGAACCCATAGGTGGATTCTAGATTAGAGGTACCTGCAAGCAGAGGGGACAGAGTATATGTCACTCAGGAGTGACCAAGAGACTTGGAAGATGAATGCTCTCTGATGTTGGGTACTGCAGGATGGAGGATGATGACCTTGACTCTACAGCTGTGAGGACCAGGCAATGGTGAGGAGGACCAGGAGCCATGCAAGCGCTCTCCCATGCAGGATGTTGAGTGCTGAGGGGTGGGTGACTGGCAGGAGTGTTGCAGATTGGGGTGTACAACATCTCCTTACTTCCACGGATAGAGTAATTTCACAGTTACACGCACATACACTCATCATACACTAGGGCCCATTTCACTAACATACACTCAAATACTCTACCAGCACTGAACCTGTGGAAAGAAAAACTCCTAAACACCCCACATCTACACTGAGGTCGAAAAGACCTAGTTATTGTAATTGTCCTGAGTCATAATCTAAACAATCTATACAACAATAATCAAATAGAGTACTCAATAATTGACAAGAAATGATCACCAACACCGTATTTAAAATTATGATTCTTTATCTAAAATTAGTTAAAAATAATTAATCAGAGTAAATCATTTTCTCATAATTACCTATTCTAGCTAAATGTCAGAATGGGTCATCAGGACAAGTCTCTCAGTAGAAGTCTCCCGAGTCACCGTCCTCACAGCATCGATCCTCACCAACGCAGATTTGGGAAGAAATGGCAAAGTGGCCTCCCACCCTCTCTAGGCTAACAATATTTATAAAGAAACTTGCAATATTATAGAAACATAAAATGTTCTACACGTCCGCCGAACCGCTGAGCAGAGCGAGCAGGAAAGGATGTAGCATCGCTACATTTGGAAAATCTCCGCTCAGAAAAAATCACAAAAATAAAAAGACAGAACAGGAACTAAAAAATGTATCTTTCAACATCCACATTTCCTCGGAACTAACATGATGACTTCAGAGTCCATTCAGTTCATTCTTTATGGCTCCTTTGTCCTCCAAGGTTATTCGGACGTTTCTTGGTGACTTGCCCAGCACTGCTACTGTCCTCACAGAAAATTTTAACCAGGCGAAGACTGTGGTCAGATGACTTCGACCATATTCAGCAAGGCCCTCTCATCACAAATCTCTCACTCGAGGCCAGGCTGCAAACGGCGGCCATTTTATTCTAGGCCAAAATAGACCATCTTAATTAAAAGAGACAAAAACAACGTTACCACAGCATAGTGATTAAACAGTGTTAACCCCACTAATACCCTTATGTGTATGTAATTATCTAGCCTTTGCAACACAGAAAAGCATTAATTTAAAAGCGTTTCGTGCTTTAAAATAAACAGCACTCAGCAACGTTTATTTAATAAAACATGCACATTTATTAAATAGCAATACGAAAGCATTCCCTCGTGTCAGTTTTCTTCTCATTAGTACATGTTGATAAGTTTAAACATATACACAAAACAAATAATTAGTAATTAATAATTAGTAATTTAAATTATGACAAATAGACAAACCAGAGCTTAAAAACCCAATAGATTTTCATCAGAAAATTCTGCTCCAGCAATCCCCCCTTTGGTGATTTTATCACCAAATAACCCAAAAAAAAATTTCTAGTGAAATTTAGTCCCATTTTAGGAGAAATTGGAAATGTCTTTTTCTCCTTACACAACACTACACACCAGACACTCTTTCATCATCCCTCTTTGTTTCTAAATAGACACTCTCCCTTAATTCTTCTAATTCAATTTCTTGTGGTTCTCTTTTCAACCTTTTATTTCTCTTTTCATTGTTTCTTTAAATTAATTTCTTTTTCCCTCCCCTGTTTTTACAACACAAACACACCAATCTCAATATCAATAAAGCAACAATTATACAAGTTAAAGGAAACAATATCTTACCTATAATAGTACTACCTATTTTTGCAATAAAACTCTGAACAGCAACTATTTTATTAGCTATTTTAGTCCAAATACTTTCAGCTTCAAGTGGTACTAATTCTTCATGCAAATCAGTAATATTTTTGATATAGACCTTCAGGTCTTTGCTTTCGTCTGGAATGTAAGTGCAACAATGTTGAACTTTCAGCATTCCACAAACTCCACCCTCCTTAGCTAATAGAATATCAAGAGCAAGTCTATTTTGCATAGACATGGCACGTACGGCAATTAGTTCCGTATTCACCAAAAGAAACCCTCCAGCAGTATTTGTCGATAAGCGATCCACCACTGCTGACAGTTTCCGAATCCCATAAGCATTCAAAGAAATTCCCACTGCTGGAACTAAAGCTCCAAAAATGTCACCCACTATTTCAGACCAAGTTTCCCTCTTGAAGCGCATTAGTAAATTAATATGTTCTACATCTTCTATTCTATCTATATGAAAGATCTTTGGAAAGACCAAGCCCACATAACACGTGCCATACCAATGGTCAGGCAACTTGTAATAAGCCTTGTTCCCACAAACATAATACACTCCTGGAAAAATTGTATCTTCTCCACCTCTGAAACCCCATCCTGTTGCAATGAAGTATGTATCATGACATTCACTACTCCCAACAAAATATGTATCATATTGGGATTTCCCTCTTGTAATGCACAGCTTACCCTTCTGTGGTGCATCTAGAGCTAAAGTTGGACTAGCTCCATTTCTCAATTCTTTTCCCATCTCAATGTCCCAAATTGTCTCACTCACTTTGTATTTCCCTGCCTTTTCATGCATACTCAATCTCCTTTCCTCCACCATGTTTAGGAAAGCTTTCTCCTCTTCTTCCAAACTACAAGTTAAATTATTCTTAAAAATGTAATCTAATGTTAATTCTTCTTTCTCAATAAAAATCTCACCAAAAATGTTAGCTTCTTTAGCTGGATTCAGCTCTTTGTTCATTGGCAAGTCCCCAAAAATACTATCTTTGTTAGACATCTTATAATCTATTTTCCCTAACAGATAAAAAACACTACTTAATACACTACAAGAAATTCCATACGTAGCTGGTAAATGGTGATAAGTAACACCCTCTGAAACGGATGCAGGTAATTGCATACAAACATAGCAATCCCTAACTTCCATTGTTTTCACATATTCGTATAGCAACTTTGAAAAAACATTACTAGAAAAATCATTAATTGACCTATCTTTATGCATGTAAGTATTACTAATTCTAGTTGGAACTACTTTTTGAGAACTCTTCTCCACATTTGTCTCATTCTCAGTATGTATTTCAAATGTACCTATTGAAACTCTAAATGTAACTAATAAAGCTAAAACACCCCATAGTAGCATTAATAATCCAGTACAGCAGCAGCACATTCTACACCATCTTCTTAAGAAGGCACATCTACTTTGATTATTCTCTATATTAGCCATTTTACTACTTTGACCTTGTCTTTTGACTTAGCCTCTACTACTCCACTACTGAAATTTCTCGAACTTTGGATTACTTCAGACAGCTGAAATTTCAAACTTTCTCCTTTTCACTTTTCTCCAAGTGATTTCTTTAGTTCACTCAATTTGGATATTCATCACTTTTCACTCCTTCTTCTTCAGCAACATCAAATTGTATCAGATCATCAACAACATCCTGTGCATCCGACTCTTCTCCAATGTCAGTTAGGATAACTTTTAAGATTCCAACAGATTTTTCCTTTTCCTCAACCACTTTTCTCAAGATGCCCTCCAGATTGTCTCGATTCACTGTTTCTTCTTCTCCTTCTTCAGACAGTGCCACATAAGACCATTCCGGTGATCTGTACTTTTGGTTGGGTCTTCTAATTCTCTTTATCTCCTCAGGTTCTCTTGACTCCTTTTTCTCCTTCCTCTTTACTTCGTTTTGACTCGACACCTCATTCACTTGTTCAGCTTTCGATGTATTCCCTCTTATCAGTCTGTATCTCAGCCTCTTTACTCTGTTGTTAGGCCAAAAATCTCCTCTTACAACCTTTTTCGGTCTCGTTTCTGTATTATTTCTTTCTCCAATCCAAGTTCTCTTTCTCAGAACTCGACCCTCTGATTTTCCATTCTCACTTTCATCCGATTCTGTTTCAAATGCCTCTTGTTCTTCAGCAGTTTTCTTTCGCTCCACAGTCTTTTTCACCACTATTTGAGACTTCCCTACTTCTTTCCCTCCTCGGGTCTCCGACACGCAATCTTCTTGCTGTCTACTTGTCCCTTCACCTAGCTTATCAGAAGTGTTCCCTACACCTCCTCGGGGGTCTTCCGCAATCTGTCCCTCTTTATCTTCTTCTGACCCTACTTCTTCAGGTATAATCTCAAGTGGTTCTTCAATCTCCTCCTCTTCTGATTCAGGAGTAATTTCTGTGGAACTGCTCTTTTCTTTTCTTTTTCCTCCACTGCTTTTTGGAACTTCAGGCTCTCTTTCAGAATCTGATCTCCTTTCTGAGATTCTCAATGGTTCTCTTGAAGCCTTTTCTGCTTCTTTTCCTGAACTTTGATTTTTTCTCACTGGTTCTGGGTCTTCATCATCACTGGAATCTGACTCTTCAAAATACTCTCTACCAGTCCCATCTTTTGGGTTTGGAACTCTCAGAGTATGACTCGCATGTACCCAGTTTTTCACACCAGCACACTTCACTGCAGTTGTCGTAGTTAGAATGACTTGTCATGGTCTTCCCCACCTTGGAACCAAGCAATTTCTTCTTCTGTGAACTTTAATCCTTACCCAGTCCCCTGGACTCAGGTCATGAGCTTGCTTCTTCTCAAGTGTAGTAGCTTCTTCTCCAATCTGGTGAAACACAGAATGAACTGCGTCAGCCAGGCCTTTACAGTAATCCAAAATCATGTCATCAGTTATTGTCATCAACTTATTGACAGGTACATATGCATGTCGCATTGCACGTCCCATTATGATTTCGTGCGGACTTAAACCAGTAGTTCTATCTGGAGTAGATCTAATAGTCATTAGCACTAGAGGCAAGACATCCGGCCATTTCATACCAGTGGCTAAACACATCTTACCAATCCTGTTCTTGTGCCATTTATCTGCTCAACAACAGCAGAAGCCTCTGTTCTGTATGCACAATGTAGCTTCTGCTGTATGCTTAATGCTTCGCAAATCAAACTCATGAGTTCATTATAGAAGTGTCCACCTCTATCAGACTCAATCGTCACCGGAAATCCGTACCTAGGAATCAACTCTCTTAACAGTAACTTTGCCACTGTTACTCCATCATTTCTCCTAGTCGGATAAGCCTCAACCCATCTTGAAAACAAACAGACTACCACTAGTACATACCTCAGTCTGTTCACTTGGGGCATTTCAATGAAATCAATCTGCATTCTTGTAAAAGGACCTCCTTCTCTGCCTATTGTTCCCAGACTCACCACTGTCTTTTTCCCAGTGTTAAATTGCTGGCAAATCAAACATCTTTGACAAATACTTTCTGCAATTGTCCTGAACTTTGCATTGTACCAGGTTTGTTTAAAAGACCTGATCATCGCATCCCTTCCCAAATGTCCCTGGCCATGATACATCCTTGCCATTGCTGACAGCATGGAGTTCGGCATTACTGGTCTGCCATCTCTATAGACCCAAACATGATCTGTCTCTCTTGGGGCACAACCTGCCTTGATCCAATCTTTCTTTTCTTCCTCCTCTGCCTCATCCTGCAACTGTTTCACTTCATCCCACGTCTCTAAGACATTAGTAAACATCACAGAACAAAAAGACATTTCACCTTCTCGTTCCCGATTAATTGACTGGTTATTCTTGGCGCAATATTGAGCAATGTTATTTGCATATCGATTGCCAACTGTCACAAAATCATCTCCTTGTCCATGAGCAGCACATTTCACAACTGCTAATTCTTTAGGCAGCTGTATCGCCTCAAGTAATTTTCCAATCACTTCAGCATTCTTTATTGGAGTCCCACTCGACGTCAAGAAACCTCTTTGTAGCCAAAGTTGGCCAAAGTCATGCACAACTCCAAATCCATACTGACTATCAGTCATCACAGTCGTTCTCAAATCTTTCCCAATTTCACAAGCTTTTGTCAATGCCACTAATTCAGCAACTTGCGCAGATTTCACTCCTTTCAATGATGATGCTTCCATTACTTCTGAAACCTTGCACACTGCATATGCTGCACATAGCACACCCTCATCATTCCTCAGGCATGATCCATCCACAAACAACACATGATCACTCTCATGCAAGGGAAGATCCCTTATGTCTGGTCTCGGTTTTGTACAGTAATCAAGCACATCCAAACAATTGTGATCATCTTCTGTTTTCACACCCACATTTTCAATATCCGGCAACAATGTCGCTAGATTCACATTCACACATCTCTCCAAAGTCACATTTGATGCTCCCAGAATGACTTTTTCATATTTAGTCAACCGACTATGTGACATGTATTGAGTTCTGCTTCTTGTCAAAAGAATTGCCACATTATGAGGTACGAATACCCTTACAGGATATCCCATTATGATTCCCTCACTCTGTTCCAGGCTTCTGCATGTTGCAGCCACAGATTTCAAACAACCTGGTAAACCTACAGCTACAGGGTCAAGTGTCGATGAGAAGTACGCAATAGGCCTTCTCAGTAATCCATGCTTCTGAATTAACACTGAAAGTGCACATCCATTCCTCTCACTACAGTACAATTCAAATTCCTTTTCATAGTCTGGCATACCCAAAGCAGGGACTTCACACATTCTGCTTTTCAACTCTTCAAATGCTGCCATTTGTTCTCCATCTAGTTCCAATGGGTCTGTCATCTCACTTTTTGTCAGCTTAATCAGTGGCTTTGCTATCAGCGAGAAATTAATTATCCACTGACGACAATAACCCACCATTCCCAGGAACATTCTCACTTCCCTCTGGGTCTTTGGGGCCTTCATTTCCCTGATAATCTTAATCCTGTCATCAGTCACTTTTCTCAGACCTTTTTCAATATTGTGTCCAAGATAATGCACCTCTTTCTTGCAGAATTGCAATTTGGCTGGAGATACTTTTAAACCTCCATCTGCCAGATGATTCAGTAAAGCTATAGTATCTACTTCACAAGCTTCACGTGTCTTTGATGCCACAAGTAGGTCATCAATATACTGCACTAGTACTGAGTTTTCAGGCATGATCAAACTCTCCAATGACTTTTTCAATAACTGATTGAATATCGAAGGACTCTCTGTATACCCCTGTGGGATACGACACCATGCTAAAATACGCTGGCCAAATCTAAATGCAAAAATCGTCTGGCTGTCATGATGCAATGGAATTGAAAAGAAAGCATGACACAAATCAATCACTGTATACCACTCAGCATCATGTGGAATCTGATACAAAATCACTGATGGATTTGGCACAATAGGACAACATGCTACCACAATTTGGTTAACCTTTCTCAAATCTTGTACAATCCTGAACTTCCCATTAGGTTTCTTTAGCCCCTTATCGGTGAATTACACGGACTACTCAGTAGTTCTCTCAGAACTCCCTGCTGAATCATTTTCTCAATTGTAGGAGTTATTCCCTCAATTATTTCTGGTGTCATTTTGTACTGAGGAATGTTAGGATAAGTAATTCCCTCTTTCACTGAAATTTTCACAGGATCTACATTATTCATCAATCCCACATCCTCTCCAGTAAAATCCCAAACTGTCCTTTTCACTGTGTCTCTCAGCTCTTGAGGCAAATCCTCCGGATCAAACACAGCATATGCACCAATTAACTCACTCTCTCTATTTTCTAGAGCCATTCGGTATAAAACATCCTCATCTGGTGTTTCAAAAGCTATTCCATCTGGTGTACAAAAAATTGTACAATTCATTTTACATAACAAATCCCTACCTAACAGGTTCACTGGACTTGTGTCACAGACGATAAATCTGTGCATGTCTGAAAATTTCCCTATTTGTACTCTTACTGGTTCAGTAAGACGTGTCCTGATTTGTGTATTGGCTACACCAACTACTTGGATTGCTTCATCCGAGAGAGGAAGATTTCTAATATCTGTTGATCTGACAGTTGATCTTGTTGCACCTTTGTCTACTAAAAAAGTAACACCTTCTTCATTTATTTTTCCATCCACAAATGGTCCTGCCTGGTCTATTTCTAGAGTTGCACCAAGTATGCACTCTTCCTCCTCTCTTCGGCACCGTCAATAATCACCCTCAGACTCACTCCCTTCATTCTTTAACAAGTACTGTTGTACCTGGTTAGAACGCCTTGGTTTGTTTACCTGCTCATCATTGTAGAATCCCGAATCCGGATTATACTTTTGTGATCCTCTATTCTGCGGCAAGGGCGGTTTTGGCTCTTGACTCTGCTGTCTCACAACTTTCTGTTGTTGCTGCTGTTGATTATTCCCTTCGTTCTGCACCTGTTGATTTAAGGATTTTCCCTCATTATTCACTAATGGTGGATTGGTACACTCAGATCTCCAATGTCCCAGTTGGCCACAGTTGTGACATGGGAACTTTTTTTTAGCTTCCTCAAGATTCCCCTTTCCTTTCCCTGCATACCTAGGTCTATTCCCTGCATTATTTCCTGCATTATTCGCCTGTTCCACCAACTGTGCTTCCTGTCTTTCCGCAACTTTCACTTGTGCCCACATTGCTTTTTCTTTCAGCTTTCTCTGTTTTGCTTCAATCTCATCACTGAAGTATTTTGCATGTCTCAGAATCTCATCTATTTTCTTACTCTGCCAATCCACAGTATGC
This sequence comes from Triturus cristatus, assembly GCF_964204655.1. Lineage (NCBI taxonomy): Eukaryota > Metazoa > Chordata > Amphibia > Caudata > Salamandridae > Triturus > Triturus cristatus. Next base: position 780,527,287 of record NC_140586.1, on the reverse strand, counting down.
TCACGAATTCTTTCACTAATCTCAGGTCTCAGGCCATATACAAATCTGTATACAAAATGACTCAAATCCTTGTCACCCAGGTGTTCATCTCCACTGAATTGCTTAAACGCCAGTATCAGCCTCTCGTAAAAAGCATGAACTGATTATTTTGCTTCCTGATGTGTTCGATCTATTTTAACCCAGTCTGTCTCTTTTGGAGGTACTTTATTCTTCAGGTATACGATCACCTGCTCATACTTTCTCATTACTTCTGGATCTGGTGCTCCTGTTCTCTGATCTCTTGGATATTCATCAGTAGGCCAACTCACAACTATTTTACACTCAGCCCACAAGTCTGCTGGAACAATTATATCAAACAGACTATTCAGGTCAATCCACAGCACTTTTGACAATTTCACAAACCTGTCTACCTGCCTATACCACTCGACGGGCTTTTCTCTCAATCGAGGGAAATCATTCGTAAATGATAAAATATCCTGTCTGGTCCATGGAACATGTACATATCCTCCTCCAGGTATTTCTCTCATAGGATAAGTATCCACTGGTTTCTCTTTCTCTCTCACAGGAAATGCTGAATAAGTCCTATCCCCTGATTCTTCTCTCTTCTTGTACCACCTATCCTTCCACTTCTCAACATCGCCCCATTTTCGCAATAAAGCGATCATCTCCTTAATCTGTCCTGTTCTACCAGTACCATTCAAATTTTCAATATCTTTATCTGTGAAATCCATCCTGTAAGACTTCTGCAAAACTTTCACTTTATCAATGTCAACTCCATAGTCATTTGCTATTGCTCTTAATCTGTCATGTGTATTTTTAGTTCTCCAGGTGATATTTTTACACATAAACAATAATTCACCATCATGATGATTTTTTAGAATTTCTGTTGGAACTGTCCCTGCAACAAGCTCTTCTAATTCTACTCGTAACCTAGCCACATCAATTGCTTGTGAATCTTTATCCCTCTTTTGAAGAACTTTCATCCAATCATTCAAATCTTCAGCTGTTATTTCAGTAGATTTTCTCACTGGAACCACTTTCTTCTGCGGTTCTAAAATTGGCATCCCCGAACAACTAGCTTCACCAGCATCCAGTCCTGAATTAGACTGTACCTCTAATCCTTCACTACATGTGTCATGTCTGAATTTTCCTGCCCTTTTTCCTGAATCTCCTGAAGGACCAGCCAAACTTGTCAATCTATTCCCAACATATGGAATCACCAAACCATTCTCACCCGTCCTCTGCTTGTCAAACACAGGCATAACCGGACCTATGGTTACGGGTACCGTAACAGCGTCTAGATTCTTTGTCAGCTCTTTGATCTTTTCAGTCAATTCCGATGTAGTTCTGGCTAATTCTCTCATATTTTCGCCACTGCTTCTATTCTCTCTTTCCCTGAAAGGATTACCACTTCTTAACTCAGGTGTCACATTTTCTGTCTCAATGATACGCACTGTATCTCTTATCGGAGAAACAACTGGTGTACTCTCTTCTGGTTCCGGTCTATATGGAGGTGGTCTTTTGTAAATCATGTCATTTAAAACCTCATCCTCATATTCATTAACTCCATATCTTCTCACTTCTGCCTCAGGAACCCTTTCTGTTCCCTCTTCAACTGTTCTCATAGGATATAATCCCTCTGACATACTAGCATCTCGCCATCTCGTCATTCGATCATGATGAGTTTCACGACCATGTCTCCTCCCGAACATATACCTATAGTTGCCTCCAGACCTCTGTTTCTCTCGCTCATGCACTTCCTCTTCCCATTCCACTAAAGCCTCGAACTGTGTCGGCCTTGGTCTTGGGTCAAGACATAACATCTTTTCCCGTAAATTTTTCAACACGGCCAGATTAAATGAACCATGTTCTGGAAATGCTAAAACACCATCTTCCTTGGTATACCTAACCCAATTTTCCAACCATATACAGGTATGATACCCATATCTCGCAGCCATGAAGGATGCAGGCGTTTTCGATGGAGGTAACAATTCACCCTCTCTCGTTTTAACATCTTTATCCTTATCAAACCAATTTTTAATCTTTCTGAACAAAGATTTTTTCTTTTTCTCTTCTTCGTAATACATTTTAACGTTTACCAAAACCTTCTAATCCCTTCCGTAATACAACTTAATAGTACGATGTTTTATCCAATAACAGCGCGACTCACACTAACGCACCAATCCTGGAGCGTCTACGTCACTTGAACAGCTCTTCCAATCCTTGCGCGGCTCACACCAACGCACCAATCTCAGCGCGAGCACTATTCTGATCTAATATCCAATCAGAGCGCGGTCTGTTTGACGTCAGCAGTCGCTGAAGTCGCTTCTGTCTCCTGTCTCTTGTCACTCGTCTACCCCTCCTTTACAAAATTTCTCAGTAGACTCCGTGTCAAATTTTCACAAAATCTATTAGTTACAACATATAAACATCTCCATTGTCTGCTTCGCTAACCACAGAATAGTAAAGAAAATCTATTTCACAAGAATCCCGTTGACACAGTAGCACATCCCTCTACTCTGCCCTTCTAGCATACATTCATTAATTGTTTCCTCTAGGACTTGTCCAAAGAGTCTTACAATCAACTAAATATGAGCATTCACGCACATTCATACAAGAAAATATATAGTACATACACACAGAAACCTGCTTTTCCCGTGAACAGCGAACAATCTGCTCCACTACAGAATTATAACACACATTAACCAAGCAGCTTACCTCTGCCCAGTTTCTCAAACAAGCTCAGAGAATACCTATTACTTCTCCCGCAATAAGCTTTAACGGCGAACCTTACGGATCCCTGGGACTTAAGACCAGAGTTTCACAGATAACCTTCACTACCATACGCACTCCTTATATACCAGAAATATTTCTAATAGTAACATACAACAATGTCACTGATTCCGAACCCAGACAATGTGACGCGCAACTTCGATTGTCACACGTTTTTCCTACAATCCAGTCTTTCCCGAGAGCAGCATATACTTCCCTCTGCCCTACTACGGAACTGCTACTAGCTCCCAATTTCCAGAAGCACTACATATAACTCAACATGACGACTCCAACATATAGTATTAGTACATATACCAACATTAATCAATAATCAATAAGCTAATGTACAAGCAATCTAATCAGATCAAGACAATCATCAATAACCATCCTCACTCTGCTACCAGGAAATTGTTGCAGATTGGGGTGTACAAAATCTCCTTACTTCCACGGATAGAGTAATTTCACAGTTACACGCACATACACTCATCATACACTAGGGCCCATTTCACTAACATACACTCAAATACTCTACCAGCACTGAACCTGTGGAAAGAAAAACTCCTAAACACCCCACATCTACACTGAGGTCGAAAATACCTAGTTATTGTAATTGTCTTGAGTCATAATCTAAACAATCTATACAACAATAATCAAATAGAGTACTCAATAATTGACAAGAAATGATCACCAACACCGTATTTAAAATTATGATTCTTTATCTAAAATTAGTTAAAAATAATTAATCAGAGTAAATCATTTTCTCATAATTACCTATTCTAGCTAAATGTCAGAATGGGTCATCAGGACAAGTCTCTCAGTAGAAGTCTCCCGAGTCACCGTCCTCACAGCATCGATCCTCACCAACGCAGATTTGGGAAGAAATGGCAAAGTGGCCTCCCACCCTCTCTAGGCTAACAATATTTATAAAGAAACTTGCAATATTATAGAAACATAAAATGTTCTACACGTCCGCCGAACCGCTGAGCAGAGCGAGCAGGAAAGGATGTAGCATCGCTACATTTGGAAAATCTCCGCTCAGAAAAAATCACAAAAATAAAAAGACAGAACAGGAACTAAAAAATGTATCTTTCAACATCCACATTTCCTCGGAACTAACATGATGACTTCAGAGTCCATTCAGTTCATTCTTTATGGCTCCTTTGTCCTCCAAGGTTATTCGGACGTTTCTTGGTGACTTGCCCAGCACTGCTACTGTCCTCACGGAAAATTTTAACCAGGCGAAGACTGTGGTCAGATGACTTCGCCCATATTCAGCAAGGCCCTCTCATCACAAATCTCTCACTCGAGGCCAGGCTGCAAACGGCGGCCATTTTATTCTAGGCCAAAATAGACCATCTTAATTAAAAGAGACAAAAACAACGTTACCACAGCATAGTGATTAAACAGTGTTAACCCCACTAATACCATTATGTGTATGTAATTATCTAGCCTTTGCAACACAGAAAAGCATTCATTTAAAAGCGTTTTGTGCTTTAAAATAAACAGCACTCAGCAACGTTTATTTAATAAAACATGCACATTTATTAAATAGCAATACGAAAGCATTCCCTCGTGTCGGTTTTCTTCTCATTAGTACATGTTGATAAGTTTAAACATATACACAAAACAAATAATTAGTAATTAATAATTAGTAATTTAAATTATGACAAATAGACAAACCAGAGCTTAAAAACCCAATAGATTTTCATCAGAAAATTCTGCTCCAGCAGGAGCACCAACAAAACTTGGCAAATGCAACCAACGCATGAATCGATTAAGGGGCAATGTCGGGACCTGCAAGGTCCAGGGGACTCACCAAAAGCAGAGAAGTGAGGGCAGGCCTGAGCAATCAGGGGAGGCCAAAAGAAACAACAATGACCCTCAAGTGGACCCACTGGCCGGAGGCACTGGAGTCATGAGAGGACCTCAAGCAGCTCACCAAAAGATGCAGGCCACGATGCACACGATGTGGTGTGGTTGAAGATTCTAGTCACTGGAGGTGCATGAGGTTGGGGCGACTTGGAGTCTGAAGATCTTCTTGGAAAGAAGTCAACAAACCTTTGCAAATGCAAGTTGACCCATTGCACAGGGGTTCAGTTATTGCAACCCCCACATGGTATATTGGCCACAAACTTGGTGAGAGGGCAGGGCAGGCCTTGGGAGCTGTGGAAAACCACAACCTATGTTGCGGAGCCTTTGGAGTCCGGAGGAGCTTAGGATCAACAGACCGGTCGACTTAGTTGCTGTGCCTGCGAATGCAGGGGAGTAATTCTTTCACTCCAAGGGAGATTCCTTCTAGTGTCTTTGATGCTTCACAGGCCTTGAAAGGTTCCTGTATGATGCACAGGCACAGACGATGCAGCAGACTGGAAGGGAGATGAAGTCAGGCCCAAACAAAGTCCAGCGACGTTCAGGGAGCCCAGACAGTAGAAAAGTAATGGTGTCTGATCTGAATCTTATTCCACGATGAATCTAGGGACCTACACCCAGGAAAGCCCTTAAGTACCCTAGGGAAAGGTTTGGGAAGATTCAGGCGACCCTCCCTGGGGACGGTCTGGACAGGGGGGAGGTTACTCCCATGTTCTTTGTTCGGTTATGCGCCAGAGCATGAGCCAACGGCTCCCAGAAGTGATTTGAACTGGACTATGCACAGGGAAACCAAATGTGCCCCTCATGCAGATTGAGTGGCGCTGGCAAGCGCACACACCCCCCTCCAATAGCATAATAAATCCTGTCTGGGAGGTGGTCACACTTCCCTGTGACAGGATGCCTATTGTTCTGCCTTCCCCTGCTCGAGGTTGGCTCAGAAGGAGGAGGGCAGAATCAAGTCTCTGGTCAGCAGCAACCATTTTGTGCTGTCCGGGTCTAGAAGGCTGGTATGGGGAACTCTGAGAGCCTAACAGAGGGCTCTTCCAGTGCTTGGAAACATACTCCCACACCGTTCATGGTGTGGGGGTAGGATTCCAACATGTTTGATATCAAACATGATAGGATTTGTTGCAGCCAGTTTCGAGATGGTCATTGCGTAACTACGCGGTGCCCCTCTATAAAGTATATAGCTGCTTCACTGACAACCCGGGAGAATGGACTCCGTAGGCTGTAGGGTGTCCTGCTCATGCAGGGTCACCCTCTCACTTAGAACCAAGCACCCTGCTTCAGGATTGCAAAGACCTGCTATAGGGTGAGTTATAGGTTTTAAGTGCAGTGACCCTAGATATAGGAAACCTATATCTTTAGTAAATGATACAAGCAACAACTTACACAGGCTGCAATGGCAGGCCTGTAGTTTCATTTTGAATGGCCTCTCATGGGTGGCATAATACATGCTTCAGCCCATGGGAGACCTCTGGGGTACCTATGCCCTGGGTACATAGGTACCATATACTAGGGACTTATAAGGGTACCCCAGGATCCAATCTGGGGGTACCTAAGTACTGAACATGACAGTTTAGGGAGAAAGCAGATAGACGTAGGTCCTGCTTAGAAGGATCCCAGTCAGACTAGTCAAAAACCAGCAGTGCACCAGGTAAAAGGATGGAGGTAACCATGCAGAATGATCCTACCTTCCTGGAATAATGTTTAAATGCATTTTTTGCAGGCAAGACAGTGACCTGCACCTAAATGTGAACTGTTGCTTCAGTACAACTGCTCTTGTTCAAGGTTTTCACCCAGTTGTCTCAGCAGAATCGCTCATAATGTAAAAATATTTGTTCTGGGACAGATAGTACAGGAAGCTCCATGTTATAGAAATATGGAAATTTTCTTAATGTTTTTAATTGAAACTCTTTCACAGTGTTACATTCTGATTGGCCTATTTTGTGGAAACCATGTATTAGTCTATTAAATGTATTAAGTTCATTGTTCAGAATCCTCTAAATGTGCAATTTGTATTAGTGAGTGGAGTCCCCTATCATACTCACTTTAGGGGAGCAATCCATGACAGATTACTTTCCTATTACTTATTTCTTAATTGCTGACCTGAACTTTACTAGGTTATTTCATTGATACTGCACTTTAACTGATCTTTGCACTCTGATTTTTTGATTATATTTCTTGATTTCTGCCTTACTAAATCCGAAAGTATACCATTATGGTTTAAGACTTCTCTGTCTGTCATTTTTGGAAGCTCAAATGGGTTCTTCGTACCTAAACTGAAATTGTCCTTTTAGAATGCTTCAACGAGATACAGGTCCCACAAGGAGCAACAACATCCGTAAAGGGATTAACACCACTCCTGTTCCATTAGTCACGCAACAGAGTAAGGTGGAGCGCGTTGTCACAGCCACTCCTTCTCGGCAACCCTGCTCGCCTAACCTGTGTTCAAAGAGAATGTATGACTCTAGTGGGCATTGCTAGCAGACAGGGTGCAGTGCTAAAGCCAAGATTGTAATGTGGAAGAGGTGTGGCGCCGCGGCCAGGGTGAGTGACTCCGGAATCTGGGGATCACGGTTTGTTCCCCGGCGCCGGTGGCAGATTAGCCCAGCACCATGTGACTCTGGGCAATAGCTTGCTTAATCTTCCCGACGGTGCCTAGAGACCCTTACGGGTGATTGTTTGCGCTTTACAAATGTGGATTATTATAATTATAATGTGGGCGGCCTGTAGCCCACAACATGATCTAAATAAGCAATTGCACTGCACACCTTTATATACCCATTTAGCCGCCACCCCCATTTCAAATGTGGCCAAAGCTGTCATATGTCCTCTAGAAACAGGAGACCCGGCAAACTGCTAGAAATGCTCACAACCTGCTGCATACAATTCTTGTCTATCCACTGTGAATTTGTGCTGCAGGGTTACACAACTGATTTTCAAGATATGGATATGGGACAATTGGGTTTGTGGCTGGGACGGTGGCTTGCATGCAGTGCAAGTGGAAGCAAGCTCTGTACCAATGTGTGCAACATGATATTAACATACCAGGACATTTTAAGAGTTTAGATGATACCTAGTATGTAAAGTACACAAGTTTGTGGTGCCCGTGTTCACATACACAGGATATAAAAGCAGGCATCTCTTAAAGCATGCATCCCCGTGGGCTACTGACCTGGCTTAGTCAGCCAGCTAAGTCAGTTCTCTGAGTAATGGAAGCTTGCATTAATGCTGATGGCTTCAATGTGCATGATCTGTGCACAAGGGCAACCTTTAGTGGCACCTGCATTATTGCCTGTTGACTTAGAGGAGAGTTTGCCATGCTGTGCTTTGTTGTTATGTATGAAGCGCAGCTATATTTGTTCCCTGATGCATGACAATATATTCATTAAGAAACATATGGCCTCATGTAGAGTTTAGCAGACAGGATACTCTGTCAACAAGTGGCAGATACCCCATCAACCACACAATACCCTTGTAATAGAGCAACAGGACATCTGTTACATTTCTGATGGAGTATCCTGTCTGCCAAACTCTAAAGAAGGCCCTTAGTTTATGTTTACCATAGTGTGCCTCCTTCATAAAAAGGCACTGGTCAACAGTCCCCTAATAAAGCACCTATGAAAGATCTTTGAAACAGATTAGACACAGGTTAGCTATTTACCTTTTACAGTCGATTCCTGAGTTGTTTTACGGTTTAATACATTGTGTTGTGAAGTGTTTTTATTGTCTTGTGGTACTTGGTTTCCAGAATGCTTTTCTAGAGCCGAAAATAATCATTCTCCCAGGCGGCTGGAGAAATAGCAACCAGTAGGATAGTTCTGGTGTCATAGTCCTTGGTATCTATACTCTGATTAACCTAAGGGATGTTTTTTACGTCTAGCCCGCAGACAGCTTTAACCTGCCTGATGCCAGAGACCTATTGTATACAATAACATTACCCAAGGTGGGCTTTGGTTGGCTTCTTTGTCGCTTTCCTTTGTTTGCTTCTTAAAAAATGTATCTGCTTCCTCTTCTTTTATATTTCCCATCCCTGGAACACAGCTTCTTGACCATCTTTTGAATGGATAACTTGTATTCTTCCACTACTCACATCATGGAACTGTTTTTTCTTCATCTTTGAGCACTACATGGGAGTGCATTTGATTTCTTGCTCTCTTCCCTATGTGAAATATCTCCACTGAAATCCCTGACCTGCGCTCTGTGTGTTGCTCTCCAGCTCTCCCAGCTCATCCAAAATCATAGATGCAGATACATTTTGCCAGATTTGACCAAAGACCAGACTTTATAAGCTTGATTTTCTTTTATCTCCTGCATATTGCATCACAGGTCAAGCTTTGGCACACAAATGTGGCATTTATGGTGCTGGGGGAGTAGAGCACCAAATATCCAGGGCATCTGTTCCAGTTCTGACTTATGAAGACACCAATTGACAAGGATTTTCCTTTAAATTCTGAAAGTTCCTCTGACAGGGGCTATGTTCCTGCAACTAATTTTATGTGTTATTTTAAGCTGAATTCTTCAGTTCACAGTACAATTTGCTTGTGAAATTTGAACAAAATAAGCCATGCCGTTTATAAAACTTGAAAATATTCTTCAATATGCGGATTTAAGATTCTGTTGTAATTTAATAGTAAGTGTTATAAGTTTACAGGCATGTTTTATAGTGTACATGTTATTATCTATGCAATGGTTCGCTCCGCTCCCCCTGCCAGTCCCCAGTTGTTAGTCCCTCCCAGGGAGCTCAAGTTAGAATGTTGGTGTACCATCCTGTCAGATGGAGAGTGGCAGATTCCTGAAAGGTATGTATTTGCTTTTTCTCCAGTATTTTCATTTTTTTTCCTTTCACCTCTTTTAACAATGCTTTGCCAACAAGCACTGGCAAAGCCAGTGCTTGTAGGTAAAGTTGCAAGTCTAACATTCACATTACAAAGGCAACAAAGCTAATCCTTGTATATCAGGTAACGCCGCTTTAGCTTGTGGGTTAGCGCTATTAAACGGTCTCTAGGGCCGGTAAGACCTGCAAGACCTGGGAAACCGGAGGGACGGTATTGTCTGACATGGTAAGATCTCTGAAACTTGAAGCTCTATTGTGATAGGCTTAAGTAACTATGTTTGAACCTGAGTGTGTGTGATATTTTTAGCATGATAGGCAGCTCTGTTGTCTGATGACTGAGCCTGCGTTAACTCTGAGATGAGGCTTTGGCCTTGAAGATCTCCAGCAATGTGAGAACTGCCATGGAGGCATTCAAATACTGTGTCAGTCTGCTATTAAGACGAGTAACCTTGGGTAATGATTAACCTACATATGTCAAGACATCCTGGGCACCAGCTTTGGCATCTTTGGTGTTGCGAAACCTAATGTTTATTCCCCTGACAGGGACATTTTGAATGTCTGTCTCTGCAGAGGGGCACTGTGTATCAGAGAGTCACTGCATCTTCTGTGCCACAGATATATTTGCTTTATGTGCACTCAGTGTGTTGAAATGTGAATGCAATCTTCTCACAGGCTAATGATTCATTCTCTAATGTGAAGTTATGGTGTGCCTGGTACTGTGGCAGAATCTGGAGCACTCTAATAGTTCATTAGTTCCCCTTTGGAGTTTCCTGTAAAACTCATTATTTTCCACCTATTTCTCTAGAATTTTCATGGAGGAGCGCCCCCTGATTCTCAGTGCATCTCAGTGGGTCTTGTGTATACACATGTTTCTACTGCTGATTTTAGTTCCCAGTTCAGCACCGGAGCAACATTAATATTTAGTTGTTTGCTACTGGACAATAGCAGCCAGCAACATTCCATCGAATGTAATTTAAAAATATATATTTTTCAATAGGAAAATGTTTAAATTTGAAAATGTGAAATGTTTACAATCGCCTTTGATGATTCTATGATGTTTTAAATTTGAAATGTTTACAATCGTCATGGATCCTGATCAACTGGATTGTCCATGTTTTCAACATGTTTCTAAAAAAATCCACAACAAACTGGTACATTGATAAAACTTATAAAGTGCAAGTACATCAAAGTTACATGTCATCATCAGTTAAAACTCCGGCATTGGAGCTCGAAGTAACTCATATTTAGTCCAGTAGGAACAAGAAGGTATTTAAAAATGCAAAATGATAAGATTGATTTATAAGACTCAAATGAAAAGCAGCACAGTAGGTAGAAATTGCCAAATTTCCAAACAGTGCTGGATCTGAGGAGTATATTGAATAAAAGTTCTGCCAGAAAGTAGGAAGTGGCCAAATCAATGTGTGTGGTTAGGGCACTTTGATGGTTTTAAACATTTCACATGAAAGCAATTTAAGTTTGAAACACATGGTTATGCCCACAATAAATACAATGTAATGTACAAAAGTGTGTTCAATTTGCATATAGTCTAAGAAACTTTGTTCATACTTAAAATGGGATGAATAAGCACAAATTAAACCGATACCTGAGGATTGTAGCTTCATTACATAGCCGACACGAAGCTGGGAATATAAGGTCTGATTTGGAGGTTGGCAGGCGGGCCATTTTATCACAAACAGAGGGATATCATGTCCGCCTTACTACTAATGCATTATATCCTATGCTTCTTCTAATAAGGCAGGAGGGATATAAGAGTAAGCCTAGTGCCTAATTCTAAATCAGGCCATTAGTGTTGCTAGACAGAATGTGAAATAATGAAAAAACTATATCAACACAGTTGCTATAAAAAATTCTAAGATAATGCAAGAAAAGTATTTGAATCAGACCTATGTGTTCAACTAGAAGGATTAACACAAGTACAGGTGACATGATGGATAGATATCTGAGGAGATGGTTTCTGATAACACAAGTTATTAGGGTGTTATGAAATAACCAGCAAATGGCTTGAAACAAATCATAATATTTCACCTAGACACAAGTCAATTGACATAATGAAGCTCTTTCACTAGCACAGGCCCTGCTCAACCTTGTTTTCTGAAAGAATGAGTAAAATATGTATTTTAGGTCATTTTTCTATACTACTCTTAATATTTATCATATTAAGTAGTAGTGTGAGGGTCTTTGGGATGTGCCTGAATCTCATCTCTTCACATGCAAGAATGACGTTTGACTGATTCTGTCCCAGCCCAGACTTCCTACGAAGCTGTTGCTGAAATGTAATGAATACTGTCCAGACCTGCTGATAATTCAGCCTCTGGTCTGCCAAGTGAATGAATCCAAACCAGCCTTGCCAGCATTCCAGAGCCAAATCTATCATGCAACTGGCCCTCACCAAGCCCTCCAGCCTCTCAAGAGGGGCCCTGGCATGAGACCATTTTTCAGTCCTGGCCAGCCAGCCACTGGTAATGCTGACCTGAGTTATTCTCAACTTCAAGGCTGCCTACCTTAAATAGATCACCCTGACCAGTGACTGAGATGTTGAACTTTCTGGTAGTCCAGGCTTTTTAGCTAACATGTGTTTGCCTCCTGGAACTAACAGTTCAAGAAGCAGAGCCCACACACCATAGAGGCCCCTTCTTTTGTAGGGGTACGACTGACACATACATGCATGAAACGGTTGTTATGTACAAGGGTGCTAATGTGTATTGGCAATATTCATTTTGTTGTTGAAGCAGAGAAGAATGCAATAAGATGTTAATGATTTATTTGCCATTGGACAAGGGCTGAAACATTAGGGATGTGTTCGATTTTAGGTGTCTGGTAACTTGCACTCGGGGAGGGACTGCCGAACTGTAGTTTCTGATTGCAGAGGTCCCGGCTCGAGTGAGGGCCCACCGCCACAATTGGGGGCCTCCGCCATGAGTCTGGAGGCCCTTTGTGAATCAGGCCCACAGTCACTTCACAGGTGTATACTGAATCTTAACATTTATAAGGATAGTATGGATAAAAAATAATTTTAAAGATTTGTTTTGTCATATGGTAGGCTTCTAATTGGCTGTTATTGGTAGCTAGGTATACAAAATTGCACATATGATTTTTCAGGTTTGTTTTATTAATACAATTGCAATATTACTATCAGCTTGTGGAAACCTATATGTTGTTATACCTATATATGCAGAAGCTAAGTTCCTGGATTTGTTTCCATTCAGAGTGGAGTGATGTATTTAATGGGGATAACATGCACCAGTTATTAATCCAGGATCCATACAATGGTTCCTCTTGACAATTAATGAGATTTTTTTTAAAAAATTATAAACGTGAGATTTTTAGAATTGAGGAACCCGAATAAATGTGTGTGATATCCTATTTTTACAGATTCATCAAGTGAGGATAGCTTAAAGAAAGTTTTTTTCCCTTCTCATATGGTATAAGACTATTCTACAGTGTAATCTGCAGCATCCACACAGAGAGAAGAGTATTTTAATATGCCAAGACTGAAATTCACTGATTCAATTATGACATATATATATACTATAATGAATAATAAAATGTAGCTTAAATTATGTAGGGGTGATCGATCATCACCCTTAAACATCGATGTTGTGTCCAAAAATAGATATCTCCCATAAACACAGAGTGAGAATTATAGACCTCATTTGAACATGATGGAACTTGACTTTTATTCTGAGCAGGAGATGATCAGGACATATGCTTATTATGAATAATATATCCATTGTGTCAACCTGATACTGCAGAGTTTGGTTCTGTATAACTACAGACCAAAGAAAACCACATATTTTAGTGAATTTCTCCTAGATAAAAAGAAAACTGTGATACAACCTCCCCTAGTATCACTACCTGGATGAGTCACATATAAATGAAACCATTATGGTCTTGTGCAGATTGTTTAAAGTAATTTGTCTATTGTTATATTCGAATCAGGGGTGTATTATTTTTAATTTGCTAGATAACCTTTGGGTTTGGTGGATCTTAGAGAAATGCCAGGATATAAAATAGGTTGTATAGTAAATTCTGAGGTTTGCACTGATAATACCTTTTTCTAAGTGGTTTAGCCTATTTATACATGTTTCGACATTGTTATAGTTTGAGAAATCACTCATGAAGTACATATTGGGTGATGGTATTTAGGAATGTCTGATTTGTTTGGTGTTATTTAGGAATATCTGATTTGATTGCCCTACTGAAGGTAGCAAGAAGAACACTGTACCCTCGAAAAAACATTATATTTAGGATTTTTTCATCCTATTGGATGCTACACAACAGAATATCCAACATTTGTAACTAGTTGATGAGATCAGCACGGAAGCTTTTGTATATTTTATTTACAGCTTTTATCATTGTTGATGATAATGTAGTTACATCCATACATAAAAAATTATAATAATGGCACTGTACTTTACACAGGAAAGTACATTAGCGATAATGTTGATATCATTAACGCATGTAGAGCTGCTAAGCGTGAAATAGAACCGATCAGAGGAATGCACACTTAGAAAAGAAAGCAGGGGCATGGCGAAAAAGTGTAACTGAAAGAATCATTACACCTGTCAGCCTTAGTGTGGTCTTCCCCCAAACTTTTTGTCTTCCTCTTCCATTTTTGCTAATCTCACTTTTGTGGGTCCTAGGACTCTGCACTTTCCCACTGCTAACCAGTGATAAAGTGTGTCCACTCTCTAAAACATGGTAATATTGACCTACACCCAACTGCCACATTTAATTTTCTTACAAGTCCCTAGTAGAATGGTACTACATTTATCCAGGTCCCGTTAATTAAATGTAAATGCTAGTAGTGGGCCAGCAACACTCATTGTGCCACCCACTTAGGTAGCCTGTGTGTGGAGTTTTAAACTGCAATTTCAACTTGGCAAAATAAATATTTTACAAGCCCTAACCCTTCCTTTTTAGTACATACAAGTCACCTCTAGGTGATCACTAAATTGCCCATAGGGCAGGGTGCAGTATTTTTAAAATGTTGGACATGTACTTTTAACACATACATGTCCAAATAGTGAAAAACTCTTCAATTACTTTTTCACCACTGAAAAGCCTACCTCTCCCATAGGATAACATTTGGTTACCTTATTACATTTAATTAATCATAACTTTCAATTGGGAGCAGATCGGAGAATCAAATTTGGTGTCGAAAAATTATAATTTAAAACCCTTTTTGATGGCAAAGTCTAATTTTAAGTCACAACTCTGAAAATACCACCTTTAGAAATTTTCATTTTCTTGTCCAAAAAATTGAGTGCCTTCTACCAGAATCCTGGGTTGCATGACTAGTTGACTCTGGCAGTTGGTCTTCGTGTATTGCTATTAGAAAGTGAGACACAGGGGGAATAGGTGTTAGCAGTGTCAGAACGACATGTGCAGGCAGGCACTAGAAGCCTTCACAGGGCAGACAGGGAGGTGACTGGACACCGAACACCACTTCCTGTCAGGGAGCTGGGACACTAGGCATTACTACCTACACCAACGAGGAGGAAGGAAGGGCCTGCGTG
The DNA here is from genome assembly GCF_964204655.1 of Triturus cristatus. NCBI lineage: Eukaryota > Metazoa > Chordata > Amphibia > Caudata > Salamandridae > Triturus > Triturus cristatus. The sequence goes on along the minus strand of NC_140586.1, from coordinate 780,512,266 downwards.
CACTGTGCTGACAAAGCGAATAAAGGATCTTGCGTGTACTCACCAGCCTCCATGTGTTGTCCTTTCAGGCTAGGGCTAGGGCACAGGGGACGCAACATCTGGCAACAAAGGTGGTGAACTACTGAACGATACACGACGACGTGCGCTCTGTGTCCTTGCAGTTAACAGAACAGTGCCAGTAGCCCACTGTGATCCATACTCAGCAGAAAGACATTAGTGGACATCGGCTGCGCTCGAAGCGACGTCGGGAGCCGATCCCGTACGTGAAGTATAAACAATAAAGAAAGCGGTAAGCGCTGCCCGCCAGGTAAAGCATCCAGCACTGCTCTGCTATCATTATAATTCAAGGGTGCCATCCCTATTCTGCAAGTCACGAGCAAGCAGTGTGCACTAACGTGGCCTACGCAACCAGCTACAACTGTCTCAACTTCCCTCAGCACAGCCGCCCGAGTCTCCTGTGTTGATCCGAGTTACAAACAATATCTTGTGAGACCTCTGCGGTCCTTTTGGAGTCAGGTGCAAAAGCCAATCAGCAGCAAGGAAGTGCCAGGGGCCACTTTAAAGTCATGCCCACCGAGTTGATCGCATCCACAAACAAGATCTTGCAAGACCTCAGGGGCCATTTTGGAGTGAGACATGAGAGCCAATCAGCATCAAGGAAGTGCTGACCGCCATTTTGAAGTCAGGCACACGACTTACAAGCAGAGAAGAGCTTGCCACTGATTTCAAAGCTGTCAAAAAGTGGTGAGACCGTGTTAAAGGCCAACAGTGGCCATCATTAACTAAAAGAACACTGCAAACTATAAGAACATTGTTGTGACTAGCTACTCCAGTGATGACAGAGGAAAGCAATGAGACCACAAATCCAAGCATGATTTTCTGACAACTCCTGCCTTTCAACCTCTCTGACTTTCAGGCGAAGGGTGCTCGCTGGTAGAAATAGATCAGGCAGTTTGAAAGCTACATGTGTGCCACATGAAAAAATAATACGGATGAACAAAAGAGAGACATATTTCTGCTTGTGACCTTCCCATCAAGAGCAATCACAATGTACAAAGGTTTGATAAAATGTGTCACTGACAGTTTTGACCCCCAGAGAATTGTAGATTTCGAACTCTACCCATTCAATATGGCGTGCCAACGAGCGGATGAATTCCTTGACAATTTTTTGAGCAGGTTATGCAAACTGGTCAGCTACTGAGAATTTGACAAATTTGCCAATGAGGCTGCAATACGGCTGCGCATCATTGAAGGATGTCAATTAGTTGGATTACGCACAGGAATCCTAAAAGAAACATACATGTTAGAAAAAGTACTAACAATGGCTCATACAGAAGCCAGGGCCACATTGCATGTCATACAGTTGAAAAATGGGAGAGCCCGTGTAATTGAACAGGCCAATCACATGGAAGGGAGCGACAGCACACATGACAAGACATTGCTGCCACTGAAGGAGAAACACAAACAGAGATGATATTGCTGCAGATTAGAATACCTGCATGTTGGCACGTGCCCAGCAGTAGGACACACATGTCGAAAATGTAAATAAGAAAATCATTTTGGAAGCGTCGGCATGGTTGGACACTTCAAGTTGGAGTGGTGGCGACCTGCCAGACCATGAAGAGTGTCAAGCAGACACGCATGGCCCATGGAAACACACAATTGCAGGCTATTATCTGACTCTGATGCCGCTCATGCATGAGAGACCACTGATATACCTCATGTCGGACATCTCAGCCCAAAACAACCCATCTGAACAAATCCAGCTCATTGACAAACAACAAATAAAGAAGACAGCGATGGTGGATCTACAGGTCAGAAATCACACATCGAGTTTCGGACTAGACAGTGGAGCCCCATGCAAGATTATGTGCATGCCAGAATATGAGAAGATGAAACACAAGCCTCCTTTGTCACCATCCACTGTCGATGTTTTCACATGGGGCATGAAGAAACCTGTAGAGAGCATAGGGAAATGTATGGAGACACTCACATATAATGAAACGTCTGTGCAAGAAGAGGTGCACGTCCTACGGGAAGACATCCAAGCGCCATGTGTACTCAGCAAAGACACCACTCAGGTTATGCGCCTCCTAGCAATGACATGCCACATGCCTGACCATCACAACATTGTGAGAGAGCACCCTGCATTCCTCAAAAGGCTGGGGAAGCTAAAGGGCATGCAAATTGCCCTTAACATGAACAAAGCAGTCAGACCAGCAGCTCAAAATCACAGCAGAGTGCCTGTGCACTGCCAACCACAGGTGGAAGGAGAACTAAAGAGCTTGCTAACACAGGATATCATCAAGCCTGCGATGGACGATGGGTGTCCCCAATCGTGGCCGTACCCAAAAAATACAACAAAAATATGCATCTGTGTGGACATGCGCCTACCAAACACTGCAATTGAAAGGGAATGGCCCCCACTTGAATGTCATGTTCAGCTGCCTCGCTGGAGCCTGCATCTTCTCAAAACTAGACCTATTCAAAGGTTACCACCAGCTGGAGCTTGACCCACAATCACGCTACATTACAACATTCTTATCCCACCTGGGACTATTTCTCTACAAGCGACTACACTTTGGGATATTGTCAGCAGCTTAAATATTTGAGGAGATGGTGTGACAGGTGATCAGGCCCAAACCAAAAAAACGATCTAAATTAAAGTGAAGACATCCTAGTATTTGGCCGCATGAATGAAGAGCACGACAAGGCACTAAGAGAGGTCTGCAGCTAGCTAGAAATTGCTGGCCTAACTCTGAATGAAGATAAATGCGAGCTGAGGATGGGAGAACTTGTGTTCTTTTGCCACATTTTCTCACAGAAAGGAATATGACCAGATGCCAGCAAAGTGGAAACATTGCACAAAACACGGCCCCCTGACGTAGCAGAAGTGAGCTAATTTCTTGGACTGGTGAGCTACTGTGCTCGATACATCAAAGACTTCAGCACAGTGAGCATTCACTTTGTGCACTGACTAAACAGGGACAGTCATTCCTCTGGACCTCGGAGTGCGACAGGGTGCTTGAAGACATCCGGCATGCAGTCACGGCAGTAGACCACCTCGCCTACTTTGATGTGTCCCTATGCACTGAGCTCACTGTAGACCCCAGCCTGGTGGGGTTCGATGCCATTCTCGCACAACATATGCCAGGAAGAGGCTCGCCAAGACAGATTGTTGTATATGCAAGTAGGAACCTGTCAGACATAGAAAGGGCATACTCACAACCAGAAAAATATAGCTTAGCAGTACTGTGGGCACGTAAACACTACCACATGTTCATGCACGGGAAGCCATTCACCATTGTGACAGACCAGCAAGCACTGGTCACGATATACGGCAACACGAACACAAAAATTCCACTGTGCATTGAAAGATGGAGTATACACGTGATGCACTATGAATTCAAAACAGTGCACAGAACAGGAAAGAAGCACAACCCTGCCAATTACATGTCAGTGCATCCCCTGACTCGTACAACAGATATGACCTCCATGGCTGAGGAGAACCTCAACTTTGTGCTGCGAAAAAGCACACCTGCCCCAATAATGATAGAGGAACTGATGCAAGAAACAATGAATGAAGCCAAGCTCCAAGCAGTCAAAGCAACAATACATAGGTGGGGACGTGAACAACGGCAGTCAAATAAGTGAACGGGTCAGAAGAGAAGAAATTCAAACAAATACAGGAATAGCTGTCTGAAACGGAGCGTGGAATACTACTTCGAGGATCCAGGATAGTGATACTAAAGACCCTCCAATGGCAGACAGTAAGTCTGGCATGTGAGTCTCACAGAGGCACAGTGGCAACAAAATAAATGCTGAAAGAAAATATATGGTTCCTGGGACTTGGCCGTCTGTTTGAAGACATGATCTTATGCTGTCACCTGCGGCAGACAACGGGAACACCACCAAAACGAGAGCAACCACACATGTCTGACCTCCCCGAGGCAGTGTGAACGACACTGGATGCTGATTTCTATGGGCTGCTGGACATTGGTGGTTACCTGCTAGTCTTCATCGAGAAATACTCCTGGTTCCCCATATTACGCCAAGTGTCATCAACGTCAGCTATTGCCACCCTACCAATTTTAGACTACATATTTGCAGCTTGGGGTGCCCGGCTGATACTCAAGACAGACAATGGGCCACAATTCTCAGGATAATAATTCCACAAGTTCATGGCCTAGCTGGGAATACATCACAGGAAAATGACACCCTTTTGGGCGCAACCACATGGCATTGGGGAAAGGTTCATGGGCAACATAAAAAAGTATATCCAATGAGCAAAACTGGTGCAGATTTCAGTAGGCCAAACCCAGTGCCATATACTTAGGGACTACCGCAACACTCCACACTGTTCATGGGATGATGCCTCGCAAAACTGGTACCGGGGTGAACAAGCAGGACCGGCCTGTGTCAACTGGAAGCCAAAGTACCACCTGAACACAGTGACTTTGGTAAAAGAGAACAAGAGGCACTGAGAAAGATGAAACAACACGCTGATACTTTGCGGCATACCACGGCATCTGAACTAACGTAAAGAGATTTAGTACTAGTGCGCCACGGCAAACGCTAGTGCGCCACGGCAAACAAGTCTCTACTTGAGCAAGCCACTAATGATAATAAACGTGGAAGGGCTCATGATCATCACAGCAGCGTCAGGATCCTACTCTGGCACTAGAAACAACTCTCACTTCAAAGAACTCACAACATCAGAGGATGATGAAGAAGAGGCACTGCCAAGGAACAAAGAGAAAGCTCCGAATGACGACACTCAGGAATATGTGGACAGAGCCCCTGACAACAGCGAAGGACCTCTTCGGGCTTTATTAGCAGAGGAAGAACAGGGTCAGGAAACTGAAAGCTCCCATCCAATGAGAGTGACTCGAAGACCAAAAAGACTCATTGGAGTACTATAATGATGGGTCGAATATTTCAAATGTCTGAGGCAGGGCAAACAATGCATAAAATATCTCTCTCTATCTCTTTCTAGGTTTCGCCTTTACAGCGCTTGTGCTGTACTTGAGAAATCTATTTTAATGTAAACTTTAAACAGACCCCCCAGGATATTGCGGCATAGATTTGCAAATTTTGCGGCACAAAAAAGTGAAATTTTGTGGCACAAAAACAAAGATTTTTCTGCATTATTGCAGCACTTTATTTTACTCGTAATCATTTCTTTTAAGTCTTAAATCAATGGAAACTGTTTTAGCAGAGTATCCCACTTTCAAATAGGCAGGTTTAAAGTGTCTGAGAGTATTTGTTTGTTATGCTAAGACCCGAGTCCTGTAGTGGCTGCCAGCAAACTTTTTTTATGTTGCTGGCAGCCAATCAGACAACTTACTGAACTCTGACTTCCACAGGAGCGAGACGGCCCAAGTAAAATAAAGATCCCAGGCCATAGTCATAATTTGAATGGTGCAGCAGGTGCTGTACCACCGGGCCCAACATTTGTCAGAACTCTTCTAAACACATATCACTGCTATATTTGACTACTAAACAGACAGTCACAATTGCAGTTACCTTGCTGAAAGGGACTTGGGGGCATATTTACAAGCCCCAATTGCCACAGAAACGCCACTTTTTCGGACGTCCCTGTGGCGATAGGGGCTTCGTCTGATTCACAAAGCGACCTTGTGAATAAGGCCCCCTTTCACGCTACACTTAGCGTGAAAGGGGTGGGCAGTGGGTTTTGCGGTGGGTGTTCCACCGCAACACCCATTGAATTTGATGCTGCCCCATATTTACAACGGTAGCGTAAATATGAGACAGCCCCAAAATTAAGACCAGGGAAAACCTGGCCTTAACTGGAGAAATACTTCATTGCTCCATTGTGCAGCACGCATAGAAACAGCAAAATGCCACTGATTATTTATGTGCATGAAGGGACACCTTCCCAGACATAAACAAACGCAGGCATCTTTGCGCAATGGTGCAAGAGTGCCTGCGTTGGCGCTAAGCAGCTACATTTAGCACCAGCGCTTAGGGAAAGGCAGGAGTTCACGGGTATTCTTGTGAATATGGCGCATCCCTGCATTTGGAAACTGTCAGAGCACAGCGTTAGCCTTCTTGATTCAACGGTGTGCTCCGAAAGTTTGCTAGTAAAAATGCCCCTTGATTTGAATGGTACAACAGATGAAGTAGCACCAGGCCCACAAGTTGTCAGAACTCCTCTTCACATCTAATATTGCTATATTTTACTACTATACAGGCAGACACAGCTGTAGTAATCTTGTAGTTAAAAGGATCTTGATTCAAATGGTGCAGCAGGTGCAGTAACACAGGGGCCAAAAGCACTAGGGACCCCACCAAATGCAGAATATTGCTAAATTTTACTATGAAACAGGCAGTCACACGTGCAGTTATCTACAGACACTAGGGCCATGAGTTAAATTGTGCAGCAGGTACATTGATACTAGGGCCCAAAGCTTTAAGAACCCCTCTAAACATCTAATATTGCTATATTTTACTACTAAACAGGCAGTCACAGTTATCTTGCAATTGAAAGGGCTTGATTTAAATAGTGCAGCAGGTGCAGTGGCACCAGAGACAAAAGTTGCCATAACTCCACTAAATGCCAACTATTGCTATATTTTACTACTAAACAGGCGGTCACAAGTGCAATTGACTTGCAGGCAACAGGGTCATTGTGTAAATGGTGTAGCAGGTGCGGTGGCACAGGCCCAAAAAGTACTCCTCTAAACACCCAATATTGCTATATTTTACAAGTAAACTAAACAGACAGTCATCAGTGGAGTCATCTAGCAACCACTGGGGTCATGATTTCAATAGAGCAGCAGGTGCAGTGGCACCAGGCCCAAAAGCTTCAGGCACCCTACTAAACACAAAATATTGCTATATTTTATTCCAAAAAATTCAACCACGAGTCTAATTACCTTGCAGACAACAGGGTCATGATTTGAATGGTGCAGCATGTGCAGTAGCACCGGGCCCAAAAGTTGTCAGCACTCCTCTTAAAACATAATATTGATATATTTTAATACTATACAGGCAGACACAGTTGCAGTTACCTAGAACTAAAAAGGGGCTTGATTTGAATCGTGCAGCAGGTGCAGTTGCACCAGTGACAAAAGCTCTAGGGACGATACTAAACCCAGAATATTGCTAAGTTTTACTACTAAACAGGCAGTCACATTTGAAGTTATCTTGTAGGCACTTGGGTCATGATTTAAATGGTGCAGTAGGTGCAGTGACACTGGGCGCTCAAAGCTTTAAGAACCCCTCTAAACATAAATATTGCAATATTTTACTACTAATCAGGCAGTCACTAGTATGATTACTTTACAGAACTCCTCTAAACAGATAATATTGTTATTACATCAATTAATATTTTTATTTCCCTCTGATTTCCTTTTCCAACATTTTGCTATTACTTAGCCACACTATACCACTAGTAACAGCACAACATATTGCCTTTTTTTACAGAAACAAGTCATAGCAATTTAACAGACTTTCTGTAACTTATATTGTACAACTACTCAGCAAGCTATAACAAAAAAACAGCTTATTAAATCACATAGGTGAAACCAAATGCATTTACCAGTGTTTGTTTTTTTTCTTTTCTCCTGTCTCATTTTTCTCTCACATTTTATTATCATTTGCTTACTCTTTCCTGCACAGGCAGGCAAGGAAAAAGTGTTTATTTGTCAACAAAGGGTTGAGCTATCGGAACGACGTGCAGGCAGGCACTGGGACCCTCCACAGGGCAGAAGGGGAGGTTACTGGACATCGGAAACCACTTCCAGCAAGGGAGCGGGGACACTAGGCATTACTACCTACACCCATGAGGAGGGAGGAAATGACTGCGTGCACTGTGTTGAGGAAGCGGATAAAGGATCTTGTGTGTATTCACAAGCCTATGTGTGTTGTCCTTCTGGGCTCGGGAACAGGGGCCACCTTTGACTTGATGAGGGGGAGGAGTTATCACCTAGGAGACTTGCACACCACAAAGCCTATGCATGAGAACACTCACAAAGTGCTTGACACTGGTCTTTTGTGTTCCCAGACAAGCTGGGGCCAGGGAAGGGAGGCAAGAAATTCCAAATACCTCTAAGGGGAAAGAAGGGGGGAGGATGGGGGGCATCCAGAACCTTCTCCTACTTCACAGTGAGCACCAAGTATAAACATTGGACCCTTAGACGCAACTCTTCTCACAACGCTCAACAAACCAGTCTCTGTATTCGGCCTGCACTCCATCACAGTCGACCGGAACATGTGACTTTGCCTCAGTCCGGCAGGACCAGATAGCCACAGTTTTAGCTTCTAGGCTCTACTTTCACTTCAATCTTTAAAGTATCATATCTCAGGTTCTACTGATTGAATTTTTGTTGTTTTGGTCTCAAACAATTGATTACATTTTGCTAAAAAAAATTAATTGGCTTCGGATTTCTCTTGTGTAGTGTTTTCACTTTATCACCTTTTGAAGTGCTGCATAAAATACTTTACACATTGCCTCTAAATTAAGCCTGACTGCTTTTGTGCCAGGCTACCAGAAGGTTACGCATGGGTTCATTTGGGGTTTGCTTTTCACCCTGGCATAGACTGTTGTTGCTGTTGTTTGATCCCCTTCAACCAGTAATCTAATATCCGACACAGAAGAATCACAGTGAAGTGCAGAGAGATGCACAAACAATGGCGAATAAGTAACTCAGGAAAAAAGAGACTTTTCAAGGACCTAAGAGATCGAAACTCGCATAATACAAAATCTGAGTCGAAAAAGGAAGCGTGAGCCCTGGTCTGAACATAATAGAAGAACGGAGAAGCTCCTACGTTCACAATTAATGAAAGCAAAACAAGAATAGGAACAGTTGGTAAAGGGAGTGAAACCCGCATTTGAAGTGATGTATAAGATGAGACTTCCATCTAGTGGGCAATATGTGTCACGACAACTTTGCGTTCTTTGTTAATAAACGGTGAAAGGCTTAATGGCGAAGATTCAATATATTTGTAAATCAGTGCATGGTGATAATTTCGTGCTCTGAAAATAACGGAAATTAATTGATTCATTGATTAAAAACATTATTGAAGCACTTTGTGAAACGGTCACCCATGAATGTGTGATAGAAAGGTAAGTCTCTAGATAACCCACTCCTTGAACAAGCCAGATAATACGAAACGACTAGGTAGGAGACATATTTTTTTTGTATTTAATGCTATTAAATCTCTGGCCAGAACCAGAGGTTAGCAAGCCAGTAGGTTTGGTTTGTTTTTGACTCCTGACCTGTACATTATAAAGCCTGCTGCTGTGAAAAAAAAAGAAAAATTATTTTTGCGCACAATATATATATAAGATAAAAAATAGGGGGCATATTATCAAGACAGGCGATAAAATTACCGCCGCTTTAGCGGCAGAAAACTGTGAAGGACATTTAACATGGGCTTCAATTGGAATCCCATAGAGCATATGATCAAGCCCATTATCGCTAAAGCGGCGATAATTTTAGCGCCGTGCTTGATAATATGCCCCTAAATGCGTGATGATTCAGTGGACTTTTGAGATTTAAAATAGTCCTCATGCATTACAAAGCAAACGCTCCAAAGGAGGCAGAATGGCACCAATCAACCAATCGGTTGCAGTAAAAGGGGCTATCCCTCTTTATAAAGCCAAAGCCCATGTTATGTATATTGTAAAGTTTTAGGACAGGAGGTATTGCTATTTCAGCTGTCAAGCTGGACCTAAAAAAAATTACTAGAGAAAAGCTAGGAACGCAGATGCAAAGGTTCTGATACCATGCCTTCTCAAAGAGATCCTGAAACACATTGTACCAGTGTTGAATTGTGACACTACGGGTAAAAACACGCATCAAGTGCCACACTCATAGCTTCTGACTCTGCTGCTTTGCAAAGCGCTTTCACTGGTAGCTGCCTTCAGTAAAGTTCAGCACAAGGGGCCTGATACACAAAGGCAAACTTACACTTTGCACAAGTTTACTTTTTTTTTGCTATTCGCAAAATACCCGTTAATAGTCACTTTACTAATGCAGAGAGTCCACAGTAGGGCTGAGATCTTTACTTAGCGCAAAGGCCAGGGGAAGTTAAAATGGTGGTACATAGGCATTCTCATGCAACCACCCATGCCTTTCGATGTAAAACCCAATCTACAAACAATAGTAGACAGGGTTTAGCATCAAACGTTAACACTATTTGAAAGGAAGAAATGTTTTATTGATCCTTTCTTTTCCAACTTTGCATGCGTGCTGCACTGTGCGGCAAACATAACAATCATTGGCATAGCCAACAGGTCTCGTCTTTGGGACCTTGTAAGTGTTTAGCCATGCAACAGTTGATGTTGTTGCTCCAAGGATATTCTATTGCATAACTAAATACTTATAAGGTCCCAAAGGCGAGACCTATTGGCTATGCCAATGCTTGTTACATTGTGGTAATCAGCCAAGTTGGTTAAGGGTTCATCATGATACAAGTGAGGAGCTCCAGCTCTGTGGGATTGTTCAGCATCGAGGGGAAGAGGTCTTTAGCTGAATGAGACACCTGTGTGTCAACACATCCATAGCCATGTCATCCAGATATTCCTGATATGATTTGAAGGTCTTGCTTATAAAAAGATTGCTCAATGTGTGTCTCTGGAGTGTGCACAGCTGCTTCACTACCCCTGGGTCAAAAGCTGGCATATTTTGAGGGTTGTTCAATAGCGACATTGCGGGGGAGTACATCAGTCATTGCATACATCGCACCCAGTCTCAAACATGCCCATACTGTGCGTTCAACAATGTGTATTCCTCTGTTGGACTTAAGGTGCTTTTTCAACTGTGTAGTTTTCAATAGTAAAGTAGCCGCTAGTCTGCAAATCCTAATGGGATGGGTGGCTGCTATTGTGGAACCAGTGATGTGCAAACTGCGCCTGCAAGGCCAAGTAGTACACTTAAAAGTTAATTACCTGTTTCTGGAAGTCTCGGTTTCACTAAATGAGGAGGAGCGAGAGACAGAGCGGGAAGAGGGGGAACAAAGAGGGGGTGGGGGCAGCTGCGAGTGGCAGGAGAGCTGGACACTGTCCTTGTCTTCTCGGGGCACGAAGGAAAGGACAGAGTCCTTTTCCTTCTCTGACCGTCCCCAAAAGCCGAGCCTTAACTATCGGCCTTGGCGATTTCTGCTGTCCTGAGACGCATGTTTAAAATAAGTATGGGAACGGACTCTGTGAAATTAAAGAAGTTGGGGCATGCCGTGCCGTGCCGATCCCGCCCACTTCGACCACTGCTTGCACCCAATACACCATGGGAAATATGTGAGCTTTTTAGAAAGTACTGAAGGGATACAGAATATTCTGGAATGGAAAGCATTATTAATGTGATTTACCGCTTGCTGCACCCTTATTTAAAAAAAATAAAAAAATCAAGATTATGACGTCTTTACGAAGGGTGGTGCCACGGTTTATAGTCACTCACTACCCACCAGGAATGATCTAATGTTCCCCAGCTGACACAAACTCTTCAGTTTATAGGCAATTCTGATTTCTATGATAACATTTTAAAACCTTAAGAAAAGCATAGGGAAGACTGTCTCGGTCACGTGTAATATCAAGAGGGTGCCTTTCGGAACGGTGGGAGTGTCTCGAGAAACTGGAGCTCTCCTGCTGCAATCTGACACTGCCTCGCGCCTCACTCAACCTGCATCAATGCCCGCCTTAATGACTGACAGCTAAGCCACGCCCCGGAGACGTTCAAGCCTTGGGCATTTTGTCACTATTGGAGATTAATCAAACACTTTTTTAGTGCGTAACAGAGTCCTTTATTTTAACGTTTGCACTGTACGTGGTTGATGTGTAAGAGGACGCATCGGTGAAATATCCATTACATTTTATTACACTCACTGCCTGACTGGCAGAAAGACCCACTGACCCACAAACGCGTGCTGAAAGTAAAAAAAACCAAGAATTGGCCGCGCGGCAGTAAAAGTAACACCGCGCGGCCGTAAAAGCGAGTCATCACGATCGCGATCGCTCTGAAAGCGAAAGTGATCGTGATCGCGATGACGCGCTAAAGAGCACAAGTTTTCAAAGTGCTGCTGAAGGCTAGTGGTTTGCTCGTGCACGCTCGCGTGAACGCAAGCGCTAGGCCAGCCAGCAGCACTTTGAAAACTCACCTCCAAAATGTCTCTCCGTGCCAGCGCATGCGCTGGGCTCAGCGAGACCTAAAAAGTAGGAAAAGCTTTAAAGTGTGTCTGAGCATAGTATCTTGTACTGAAAGGGTACCCTTCCTGTACAAAACCTACGGTAGACTCAGGCACACACCCTGGCACTATGGCACTAAGGTGTGTGCCTGGCGCTGGGCAGCTAAAATCTGCACTGGCGCAGGGGAGGGGAGAGAGCCATATCGCTGTGGTGCTCTCCTGCTCCCTCCCTGTCACGCTATACAGCGCTGCATTTTTGGTTGCTGCGCTGCGTTCTCTGATTTTTTGGAGAATCTGGACTGTAGTTTGTGAATAGCAACAAATAATAAACTTACACAAAAGTGGAAGTTCACCATTGTGAATCAGGCCCAATGAATTCAGGGGGTTTCGCTTTTGTTCCAACATTTTTGCTAGAAATCCTTCCATGTAATACATCTCGGGCTTTGTACTTCTTATCTCTGTGAAATACCGCTGACAAGCTTCAGCTTGTTGGGGTAACAAAAGTTCACTCCATAGTCTGGTTAATGTTTGTGAGGGAGGCGTGTCTCTCTTGCAGCGAGATCACTTATCTGCACGTTCGGCTGCAGGGGAGAGAGAGCTCTGTCGGACTCTGCAGAGCCTGCCCCATAGCCCCTGCAGCATGGCCAGTGCAGTGGAGAAGCTGCTGGCAAGCACTGGCTTTAAGCTAGATTTCTTTGGGATTTTACAGCTTTCGCTCTCCATATGCCTGGTCGGAGTTGTGATGAAAGTGGTGAAACTTTTTCTTAAAAGAAAGGAGTTGGTCAAAACGTTTGCAAGCTTCCCTGGGCCTCCAGTCCACTGGCTGTATGGAAACGCCCATGAGGTACGTCGGGGAACATGGGGGCCAATATGCTGTGTTGTAAAATGGTCAGTAACAGCTGATGTCCATGTGGCAGCAGGGCAGATTGAAATACTTTGCAGATTGATATGCAATGGAAACTCATTTTTAAATCACCCCATCTGATCGAGTGCGCAGAACAACAATGAAGGTGGAGTGCATGTAAAACAGAATAATGGCAGAACTAGCTTTACTTACTGGGAACACAGTAGTGACCATGTTGTTGCTGATGTCATCTCTCGCGACTTGAAGTTCTATGCAGTGTATGACTTCCACCGGAAGCAGCTGTGCCCGATAAAGATTTGTGGCCCCTGTTGTACTCTTGTTGCATCACGCCTGTTCACAAGCAATTTGTGTGTCCTCTCACGTGACGTCACGGTTTCTGCAGTATATATCCACCACCACCCTGGACCTTGGAACGTGGAGGTGTGGGAGGCAGCAGCAGCTGCTGGGGTATTAAAGTGGTGGGGCGAGGCAGGGAAGGCAGTGCAGGGAGGCAGGGCGGGGTCAGTGGGGGAAGAATGCAGCAGCTGCTGGGGTATTAAAGTGGTGGGGCGAGGCAGGGAAGGCACTGCAGGGAGGCAGGGCGGGGTCAGTGGGGGAAGAATGCAGCAGCAGCTGCTGGGGTATTAAAGTGGTGGGGCGAGGTAGGGAAGGCAGTGCAGGGAGGCAGGGCGGGGTCAGTGGGGGAAGAATGTTAAAGATGCTCAGCTGCTATCTGCAGCGTCGGTGCTCGTCTGACCCCTGCTCCTCGACTCCCGGCATGCCTCAGGCTCCCCTAGGCCAATCCAGATGCTGTTTTCATGCTCGTATTACCCAGCATGACCGCAGCGCCGTGATTGGTGTGAGCGCCCTAGTTAGGCGCTCACTATGGGACTGCGACTCTCTGCCTGCTCTCAACCTTGCTCTCCACCTGGCGGTACAGCACAGCTCGGGTGGAGAGACCGAAGCGCGCCTGGCGGTTTCGCTGGCCTTAGACGGCTGGCCAAATTGTCAAGAGCACTTGAAACAGTGCGACCACTCCTCCTCCCTCCCGCAGCTATGTTGTGTCAGACGGATGGCCCCACCCTGCCCTCGGCTCGGCTGCAGGAAGTGAGCGAGGAAAAATATAGCAATGATAAAGTCCGTTATTATCATTTTGTTTTTCATTCCAGAAAAGCAGTGGGGCGCTGCTCCTCTAGTTGGGCCATAGCACGCTGTCAAAGAGTGCATCCCCCAAGGCAAAAAACCCCTGCAAATCAAGCCGAGCAGAGTTTCCTCTCTCAGTTATAGTTTTGGTAAAGCCTCAGTGCCAGAATTCATTGCCGTTGTCACTGTCAGTTTAAAAGCAAATACATGTTCTCTAGATAGCTAACTAAATAAATAAATGAATATGATATAATCAATTATGTTCATGGGGATCTAAATTACCATTATTAGACTAGTTCAAATGCCTATAGTTAGTGCAGGCCTTTGTGGTCCTGAAAACCCTGAGTCCAGAACTAATGGACTTTTTTGGGGTGAGACTCTGTGAGCACAGGCGTGGAGCGACACTGTGTTTAACCAGTGTCAACACACAGCTGCATACAGAACACTTCCTAAGAGAGGCTAAAAGACCTCTATTGGTTCTGCTGCTCTATGCCCGGATCCCCAGGGAGATGCTTCCTGCTGTTGTGCAGGAGGTCATGGGTCTGATTCCTTTCCCTTTTTTGGTCTTTGGCATTTAATTGAAAGTTTTTTTGGATCCTTCATCTATTTTTTCTTCACTCTATCCTATCTTGTCTCTCGATTAGATTTCTTTTTTTTCTCACCCCTGGTAGTTTGTGTGCACACAATGTTGAGGACAGACCCAGCTTGGCAGACTCCAAAGGCAGCCATCCAGATATCACTCTTGCACAATGAATGGGTCGAGCTGGACAGGAGGCGCCCTGCCATCGGGCGGTGCATCATCAGTGCAGAGAGTAGGAAGTGCAGAGATGGGGGGTAATGTGTGGGTCTTGGCCGGGTAGGTGAGTGGTAATATTGGTGAAAACAGGGTGAATCCATGTGAGATTTAAAATTATTAGCTTATATTCTTAGACACGTGTCTAAACGCCGGTCTTATGCACTTTCTATACTCTATATTAGAAAGGCCGATTAAGTTCTAAAAAACAAATCTTAAATTTTAACGTCAGCGAATGAAATAACCGCAGGACATATCATGTTATCATGCGCTCAATGATATTTCACGCTCTGTGATTCTCTATGGGAGACACTTCTCCCTCATGCTGAGGATTCCAAGCTCCACAGTGATTGGCTGGAAGCATCTTTTCATCATCCTCTGCCGCACATATGGTGCTCACAGTTTTGTTCTGTGAGAGGTATAAACTGCTATTGCTTTCTAAATTGCACCAGCTTTGAATTAACGTATATATTTCACAATTGGGAGGTTACAATTTCTGGCGGTTGCCTTACTTGAAATTATTAACAGTATTTCAATTTATTCCGGCTACAAAGTGAACTGGGATAAAAGCTAGGCTTTTCCACTTTCTCCTGATACCACAAAAGCTTCAATAGATGGCTATCCTTTTTGTTGGAAATCATCACAATTGAAATATCTAGGAGTTCTAGTTAATAGAGGCCTATCCAGTATGGTCTCAGACAATCTCAATCCTCTTATAACACAAATGGAAACTGATTTTGCTAAATGGTCTCTTTTAGGCTTCTCTATGTGGGGAAGGGTACAGGCTGTTAGGATGGTCAACTTGCCTCGTTTTACTTACATATTGGGAATGCTCCCAATAATTATCCCCTTATCTACTTTCTTTATGGTATTAGACATCCACATTCTTCCCCTCCACATCCGGTGATGCGAGCTACTTACCAAGCATAGCATCGAACACATCGACTGGTACAAACTTCTTACCGCTTGCATTATAAAGCTCCACTTTGGAACATTGAGAGTATTCGAATAAATAATAAAGCACTTCAATGGTCTACTTGGATATCATGTGGTATTCATACACTTGATCAGGTCTTATCAAATGGAGAGCTACAATCATTTGACTTGCTTCATAAAGAATTTGATTTTTCATCACATCAAATACCATAATACTCACAACTACAGCACTGTTTAAGAAGAAGTTTAGATTCTTCCCCCTGGATATTTAACCTTTCACCAATATTGGATTATCTCTGTGTATGGGGATGACACAAAGGAGTGATGTCAGGCTTGTATGATGTTTTACCTTGTCACTTATTTTCACAACCACTTGCTAAAACGCTTCAAATGAAATGGCAAGAAGGCCTACACATTACTATTGAAGATAATGTATGGTTGGATATATTGGAAGATCTTGATAAAGGCACTCTAGAAGCTCGCTTGAAATTCAGCATTTTGAAATCTTGCATGACTGGTATTGGACCCCTTTGCAATTACAAAAAGCAGGATTATTGTCGCACTCTAAATGTTGGAGATGCTCAGAAGTTAATTGTGATCTTCCCCATTTACTTCATGATTGTCCCTCCATACTGAATTATTTGGCTTCATAGGGACCACACTACAGAAAACTATTTTATCCCTTCGTCTTCCACCACCCCTTCTATTATTTTATTACATGATTTTAGAACTTTTCCTTCCATTACACGACCTCAACGCAGCCTTTTACACACTGCACTCTCTACTGCTAAACTATGTATCTTAAGACATTGGCAATCATCTAATCCTCCATCGAATGAAGAATGGCTTGTAACGATGGTTCACACAGCATCTCATGAACGTATTATATATCGACTTCAAGGTTAAGAGGAAATTTTCCAACAAGTATGGAACCCCTTACTTCAAGACCCCTC
This sequence comes from Triturus cristatus, assembly GCF_964204655.1. Lineage (NCBI taxonomy): Eukaryota > Metazoa > Chordata > Amphibia > Caudata > Salamandridae > Triturus > Triturus cristatus. The sequence continues at coordinate 780,495,450 of NC_140586.1, read as the reverse complement.
AGCACCCCTTCTCTCCTTTCATATATTCTCCATACCTTCTACCTCTTTATGTTAAGACAAGGAGTCTATGTCTATATCTATATCTTTTAGCTATACATATATATATATATATATATATATATATATATATGTATATATATATATATATATTCACTGAAACCATAGGTTTCAGGGACGTTATAGTTAGTTGGACATTTCACTCGAACAAAACCATAGAAATTCCCCCATTATAGTTAGTTCAGCTAACTATAACTACCGCCCCCGCAATGCACTACTGCTGACGTCGCATATTATATCATTAATGACATGGTCAGTGACATCACTGATGACATCTCAAATGACATCACTGATGACATTACTGATGACATCATCTAGTGATTGTGTGTTTCTCTAAAGTTTAAATATGTTTTATATATATGCCTAGGTGTATTGAAGAATGAGTGGGTGTATAAGTGTCAGGATGGAGGATTTAGTATGTGCGTGACTGACTGTATAAGTGAGTGATTAAATGTGTCTAACTGAATGCATGGGTTAGTGACTAAACTGTCTGAATGTGTGTATTAGTATGTCTGTTGTTGTGTAAGCTGCTGCATGTGTTGGTCAGTAGCTATATGAGTGTCTATATGGGTTATTGATTGGTTGCCTGAGTATTTGTATGGGAGACTAAGTGTGTGTGTGGTGGGTCAGTGGCGTAACGAAACTTGAGGGGGCCCCCCTGCAAGGTACGTGGAGGGGCCCCCTCCGGACACAATCAGGAGCTTTCAGCAGGCCCGTAGCCAAAATGATATTTTTAGGGGGGCATGGCCCTCAGCTATGATGAAACATTAAAGCTGTGCACTATACCTATATTCTTTCCCAAGTATTTGTAGGGGAAATGTACAGTATGCAAGATTTGAAATTGCACATTGCTTTTGGGTGCTTTTTCAAACAACAGAAATTCTATCTTGGTTGGGTCCAGCTTCTGCTAGGTGCTGGGCATCCAGGTTTGCATGATATGGAGGCAGTGTTTGAGGCACTGGATGTTAGAAGTGGAGGAGACTGTCAAGTAAAACTATGTATCATCGGTGTGTTGAAGGAAGCTGAGAGGTCCAGAAATGTCAGTAGGCAGTGGTAACTTCATCTGAGATTAGGAGGGCATTGTTTACGACGTGTAAGGTAGTAGTCTCAAAAGATCTGAAGCCAGACTGGTAGTCGTACATAGGTAAATGGCTTGATTTTCAAGTGCAAGGCATTCCCAAATGGTGACCATGCAATAGTAAATTAATTTAATTATGCACAGACCCTTGGCTGGTGTTAAAGTCTACTCCTCCTGTCCCTAAACTGCAAGAAGTGGGACTCAGAAACTTTCTGGCGGCTTTCTGCCTGGAAGACTGACAGCCCGGGATAGCCGCCAGAGCTCTGTGATTGATGTCAAATCGCCAGTCGTGCTGGGATGTGAGGCAGTGTGCTCCCAACCCCCCTTCTGTCGGTCTCGACTTTCTTGTTTGCCCCATTGAAGGAGATATGACTTCAAGAAATGTTTCTAAGTCTGAACGTAGAGGGATACACCAGGATCCATGCCAAACAGCAGCCGATCAACCTTGAGGCCTTCCGAGGCATGGACTTCAAACTTCGCCCGCTCTCTTTCCCGCCTTCATCGACAATCGCACCGTGATTCCGCTCATGAGCAATCCACCGTCATCAAACACCACTTCAGATCCAGCTTGCTCCGCCGATGACTCTTCAGAGACCACATTTTCTCCATAAAACTTTCTAATTCAGAAGGTAAACCTTCCACTGGCAGGAACCTAGTTCCTGCATCCGACCCACGCTCCATCACGGTCGTCCTTAACTTTTGATTTTGAACTGGTCTAACACAATCAGATGCCCACGATTGACGCTTATTCATATCTCCGGTTCTACTTATTGGATTTTTATCGCTTTGGTATAGTCTTGTTTATTAAATTTTACTATATTTTCCTAAATTGGTTTGGGATTTTTGTTTTGTTGTGTTTTCACTTTATTACTGTTTGAGTACTGCATAAATACTTTACACATTACCTCAAAGGTAAGACTGACTGTTGTGTGGCAAGCTACCAGAGCGTTAAGCATAGGTTTATTTAGTGACTCCAGTGGTTTATGCTGATAAGGCTTGTGATTATTATTTGAGGTGGGTTTTCACTCTCTCAACCAATACTCCCAAGTTCTTACAGCAAGCAAAACTGGGAAACCAAGGCTGCAGAGATTTTGTTAAATTCAATCATGGGTAGGTATTCAAGCCACTGTCTTAGCAATGTTGGTTTGGACTGCCTTAAATACCCACCTCTGTAAAATCCATTATGACAGATGTTAATTGTGAATGATGCCACCAGATCTAAAAGAATGTGGACACTGACAGCCAGCATACACCTCCCCTCTCAGGTTACCCAGATTCAACAGCACTATCAGTCCCATTCTATAGTGTGGAAGAAAGTCTGCATATACATGATGAGGTAGGCCATACTGTGCTATGCGATACTGTTTTGAGACCAAGATGCCCAAATCTAAAGCTTATTTTGAAATGGGAAGGAGAGAAATAGTGTGGTAGTTGCAAAGATCTATTGAATCAAGGGGTCACTTCATTTTCCTTTCCTCTCCCACTTTGATTTATTTGCTCCCATCTTTGCCTGTCATCCTGCCTCTTCCTTAACAGCATTGTGTTTGTTCTTCTCTCGCAATTTGTTCTCTGCAGTCCATCACTGTGGTCCTTCAGCCCAGTCAAGTCAGTTTCTCACCCAGATTATTTATGACACTGTGGTGGAGTGTATATTTCTCACCCAGATTACTTATGACACTGTGGTTGAGTGTATAATTCTCACCCAGATTACTTATGACACTGGTTGAGTGTATATTTCTCACCCAGATTACTTATGACACTGTGGTTGAGTGCATAGCTCAATGGTGTAGGGGTAAAGAAATCGCTGAAATATTTGCAACAGAATGTAAAAGAAGCAACAAATAAGGTTTCTCTCATAGGGTGCAAGGGACAGAAACAACAGCATTTTAAACTTAACTCATATGCAGTAATTGTACTGCACAGATAGCAGCATTACAGTCTTCTTGGCAACACAAACCAGATAGAACACAGGCTAGAAGGTGAGATTTCATCACACAGAGAAGAGGTATACCTTATGCAGCAGGACTAGAAGCTTCGCTCACACAAGCAGTAGAGGTAAAACACAAAAGTACCTTTGCAAGTTTTCTTCAAACATAGAAACATTGGCAGATGCAGTGCAAGCTTTCCTCAGACTAGGACAAAAAAGACATAATATAGACAGCAACTATAACAAGCACTGGCAAAGCCAATAGGTCTTGCCTATACAAAAGCTATTGGCTTTGGCAATGTGGTATTGCCATGTTGTATGCCAGTGTGGCTGCTATCCAGCGTGGCAACAAGTTAGTGGCAGGGGTGTCCTAGAGTGAAGTGGGGGAAGTAGAGTCCCGTACACTGTATTAGTTGGAGTAGAGTGGAGTAGGGGGGAGTAGAGTGTCATAGAGTTGAGTAGAGGGGAGTAGAGTTCTCTGGTTCAGTGGCAGAGAGTGTCATAGATTGCAGTGGCAGAGTGCACTACCGTAGAGTGGTGTAGAATGGAGTGTAGTGTGGTGGAATAGGGTAGAGTGGACTGAGGTAGTGGGGTGGGCTGGACTGGAGTAGATTGGGGTGGAATGGATTGGGGTAGGGTGGGTTGGATTAAGTGGAGTGGGTGGATTGGAGTGGGTGGACTGGATTGGCATGGGGTGGATTGGAGTGGATTAGATTGGATTACAGAAGGGTGTATTGAATTGAGGTGGATTGGATTGGGTGGGGTGAACAGATTGGGGTGAATTGGATTGAGGTGGATTGAATTGGGGTTGGGTAGATTGGAGTGGGGTGGATTAGATTGGAGTGGGGTAAATTGGCTTTGGGTGGGATGGATTGGATTGGAGCGGGGTGATTGGATTAGGGTACAGTGGTTGGATTGGAGTGGGGTGGAATGTTTTGAATTAGAAGTGGGGTAGATTGTTTTGGAGTGGAGTAGGGCACATTGGAGTGGGGCTGATTGGAGTGAAGCAGATTGTGTGGATTGGAATGGGGTTGATTGGGGTGGGGCAGATTGTTTTGCATTGGAGTGGGGCTGATTGTTTTGGATTGGAGTGAGGCAGATTCTGCTGAATTGGAGTGGGGCAGATTGGAGTAGTGCAGATTGTTTTGGATTGGAGTGGGGCAGATTGTTTTGGATTGGAGTGAGCAGATTGTTTTGGATTGGAGTGGGGCACATTGGTGTGGGTCACATTGGAGTGGGGCAGATTGTTTGGATTGGAACGGGGCTGATTGGGGTGGAGAAGATTGTTTTGCATTGGAGTGGGGCTGATTGTTTTGGATTGGAGTGGGGCAGATTCTGCTGAATTGGAGTGGGGCAGATTGGAGTGGTGCAGATTGTTTTGGATTGGAGTGGGGCAGATTGTTTTGGATTGGAGTGGGGCACATTGGTGTGGGTCACATTGGAGTGGGGCAGATTGTTTTGTATGAGAGTGGACTAGATTGGATTGGGGTTGGCTGGATTGGGATGAGGTGGATTGGATTGGAGTTGGGTAGATTGGATTGGGCTGGATTGGATTGATGTGGGGTGGACTGGATTGTGGTACATTGGAGTGTGGGTGGATTGGGTGAGGTGGATTTGATTGGATTGGGGTGGGGGATTGGAGTGGAGAGGTCTGGAGTGGGACAGATTGGAGTGGGGTGGATAAGAGTGGGGCTGTCACTTTTGGATTGGCGTGGGGTAGACTGGAGTAAGGCAGATTAGAGTGGGGCAAATTGTTTTGGATTGGGGCAGATTGCTTTTGATTGAAGTAGGACAGATTGTCTTGGTTTGAAGAGGGGCAGATTATTTTGGATTGAGTGGGGCAGATTGTTTGAATTGGAGTGGGGCAGATTGTTTTGGATTGGAGTGGGGCAGACAGGTGGGGTAATCTGTTTGAGATTGGGGCAGATTGTTTTAGATTGGAGTGGGGCAGTTTGGAGTAGGGTAAATTGTTCGACTGGATTGGGGAAGGTTGGAGTAGGATGGATTGGAGTGGGGCAGATTGTTTTGGATTGGAATGGATTGGAGTGGACTGGATTGGAGTGGGGTGGATTGGATGGGGATGAGGTGGATTGGATTGGGGTAGATTGGATTGGTGTGGGGTGGATTGAATTGGAGTGTGGCAATTGTTGTGGATTAGAGTCTGGTGAATTGGGATGGAGTAGGTGGATTGGGGTGAGTTAGATTGGAGTGAGGCAAATTATAGTAGGGCAGATCAGAGTGGGCAGACTGTAGTGGGTAAATTGTTTTATATTTGAGTTGGGTGGATTAAAGTGGGCTGTCTGTTTTGAATTGGAGTGGGGCATACTGGAGTGGGGAAGATTGGAGTAGGTAGATTGTTCTGGATTGGTGTGGGTGGATTGGACTGGGCAGATTGTTTTGGATTGGAATGGGGCAAATTGTTTGGATTGAAGTGGGGCAGATTGTTTTGGATTGGAGTGGGGCAAATTGTTTGGACTGACGTGGGGCAGATTGTTTGGAATGAAGTAGGGCAGATTGTTTTTGATTGGAGAGGGGCAGATTGTTTTGATTGAAGTGGGGCAGATTGTTTGCATTGAAGTGGAGCAGATTGTTTTGGATTGGAGTGGGGCAGAATGTTTGGTCTGAAGTGGGGCAGATTGTTTGGATGGAAGTGGGGCACATTGTTTTGGATTGGAGTGGGGCAGATTGTTTTGGATTGGAGTGGGGCACATTGGAGTGGGGCAGATTGTTTTGGATTGGAGTGAGGCAGACTGATGGGGCAAACTGTTTTGGATTGGGGCAGATTGTTTTAGATTGGAGTGGGGCAGATTGGAATAGAGTAGATTGTTTGGGAGTGGTGTGGGAAGATTGTTTTGGAGTTGGGCAGATTGTTTTGGATTGGAGTGGGGCAGATTGTTTTGGATTGGAGTGGGGCAGATTGAAATGAAGGAGACTGTTTGGGATTGGAGTGGGGCAGTTTGGAGTGAGCAAATTGGAGAGGGGCAGATTGTTTTGAATTGGAGTGGGGCTGATTGTTTTGGAGTGGGGCAGATTGTTTTGGAGTGGGACAGATTGTTATGGATTAGAGTGGGGCAGACTAAAATGGGACGAGTTGGGAGGATTGGAGTGTGGAGGTTTGGAGTGGATTTGATTGGGGTGAGGGATTTGGATTGGGGAGAGTGATTTGGATTAGAGTGGGTTGGATTGGATTGGTCTGGTGTGGATTAAATTGAGTGGGGCGGATTTGAGAGTGGTGGCTTTGGGTGTACTGCATAATTATGTGTTAAAGAATCATTTCAGAAATTTCACATAAAGAAAGAAAGAATATCGCTTTGCAATAACATAATCCTAATTTTTTAGAATAGTGCCCATGATCAAAAATAATATAAAACATGAGTGCAAAGTGAGAAAAGAAGACTTGCCAAAATAAAATAAAGTTAACTATAGAAATTGAACATTTGCAATTTTATTTGTCCTGCTGGGTATGTTTTTGCCAGTCATACGCCATCTGTTTGCAGGGCACTAAAAGTTAAAAAGAACAAAATAGTTCCTCAATCATCAGGAGCGACGGACGGACACTGATTAAGTTGAATCAATCAGTGCTTGGTCCCTGCTCCACAGAGATGAACGGAAATTACGTTAGGCATGCAGTGACAAATTACTGGGCTGTAAAGAAGAGTGCCACGCAAGCCGACAAATGGCAAGAAACTGGAGGGCTCCAAGCCCTTTTCTCTATACAAGAGTGTCTCGTAAGTGAGGCGCATACTCTCGCAGGCTGGACCCTAAAAATAACTCTTAGGAAAAGCAGCTGATCCATGGAAATTAGTTGGGCAGGCATCTCTCCCACAACATGGTGCATCACAGAAAGGAGTTGTGCAAGTGTCCTTCACATAGTTATATGAAGTAGCAGGAGAACGCTCCCTCACAATATAGGTAGAGAATGGTAGGAGATGAGTGAAAAACTTTGCACAAAACATGAGCAGCATGGGCAGCAGCTCTTAAAACAGGTAGGTCACTGGAAGTAAATGATATATCATGCATATTTGTAGAGCGCACTATCACCGTGTTTTCAGGTGCTGAAACTCACCTCTACAAAACAAATACCGTAGATGACATCTGTGCAAACCTCACTATCATTTACAAAATAGACAGACAGAGGGAGGAAAGGGAGGGGTGTGGTGCAGCGGCCCGGGCAGCTGACTTCGGAGCACAGGGCTCACGGTTCGATCCCCAGCTCCGGCGGCAGCTGAGCTCAGCACCATGTGACTCTGGGCAATAGCTCACTTAATTTCCACGACAGCCCCCAGCGCCTTGAGACCCATAGGGTGGGTAGTTCGCACTTTACAAATACCGGATTTACGATTTTACGAAGCAATCATCATTTCAAGACTCCCTCACAAAATATGTACATACTGCTAGCAGGGACAGGTGTGCAAATCTACCAAGGGGCAATAGGTCATGTAGCTGGCTTTAGAGCTGTCCTTGATTTCACGTAACAGCACCTTACATGAACTGATGTTTACAGACATGAATTTTGTGGTAAAACAGAAATTCAAAGTGCAATTGGATTAAAAGTTTGAGTGGTTGATTTTGTTACACATAATAGGGCCCACTGGCACCATTTAAAAGTGTGCAAGCAACAATTCTGAAGTGTGAAAGTAATACCTGATGTTCTGGGAATACATTAAAACACCAATTGCAGTTATCATCCTGACAGTGTAGTCGATTGTTGTTGTTATATTGTACATTAGCGATCCAAACTATAACATGCAAGGATTTCTGGCATCGCGCCTGCAGGACTAACTATGCATTTCAAACATTTCTTTTGTTGTATTTATTGCTCATTGCAATATATCATGAAAGTTGTCCAGTGGTTCCCTTTCTGCTAGAGTGCATAAGTGAAAGAAATGCAAAACTTACCCACATCACAGTTTTAAAGAGGGTGTCATGTCTGGAGAAATATTCAGTTTCATTTCCTGTGTGTCGGAAAGATTCAGACAGGCTACAGGCAAAGAGAGAGACTTTCTGTCCCTCTTTGGAATTGCCCGCTCCTTTTCTCTAGTCAGGTGAGACTCCCAGCACGCATGCAGAGACAATGCTGAGAGGGTTAACTTTTCATGCACGTGGTGTGTTTTTGAAGGGACCTCATTGCAGAGATTATTTTTCTTTAGTAAGGCTGCATTTCAAGGTTGAATATTTTCATTTTACATTGTGCACATTCAAATATGAAGAGTTGTAATAATACTGCACAAGCTGCCTGCGTCCGGCCGGAGTACTTTGCTGAGGGGGCCCCCTGGAGCTTGGGGGCCCCCCCGCACCGCAGGGGCTGCGGGGGCGTGTGTTACACCCCTGTGGTGGGTGGGAGGTGTGTGACTGTGCATAGATGTGTGAGTGGTTGATTCACTGGGTGTATGGGTTCAAGAGTGCATGTGGAAACAGCTGTATGGGTGGGTGAGTGTGTGTGTATGGGTGTGTTGGTGAGAAATTGGATGTCTCAGTGGTACATGTACATATGTAAAAGGCAGTGTATGTGAGACTTGGAGTATATAAATGACTATATGTGAGAGTGAGTGACTGTGAGAGTGGCTGTATGGATGAGTGTGTACTTGTATCAGTGATTGTATAAGAGAGTAAGTATGTGTTAGTATATTTTTGAATAAGTGAGGTAGTGTGTATAACTGTATTGGTGAGGAAATGGGAGTGTGATTGATTCTTTGCATGGCTGACTAGGTGTGTGAGTAACTCCATGGATGAGTGGCAGTGTGTGACTGTCTGTATAGGTGTATGAGTGCATATGATAGTGTTGTGTTGATGAGTGACTGTATGTATGAGTGATTATATGGGTGAATGAGTGGATGTGTGTGTGTAGACCTAGGAATCAGTGAGTGCGTATGTAGTAACTGGTATTGGTGCGCTGATTGTTTCGAAAATGGTAGTCTGTATTTTACAGTGGGTGTATCAAAGATTATATTAGAGTGTGAGGAGGTGCATCAGATTTTGACGTGGATGATGTCATCAGTGATGTCATTTGAGATGTCATCAGTGAATTAATCAGTGATGTCAATGACCATGGATATGTGACGTCATCAGCAGTGTATTGCGGGGGCGCGAGTTATAGTTCGCTGAACTAACTATAACGGGGGAATTTCTATAGTTTTGTGCGAGTGAAATGTCCAACTAACTATAACGTCCCTGAAACCTATGGTTTTTTCAGTGAATTTCTAAGGTTTTTTAAATGCTAATTTCTAACTATAGCGTGCCTGAAACCTATGGTTTTTTCAGTGAATTTCAATGGTTTTTTAAATGCTAATTTCTAAGTATGCCTACAAAGTTAGGACATGTGAAGAAAGAGGAAGAAAAGCGCAGCAAGAAGCAAGACAAATGCAGAAAGAGGCAACAGAAGTCCAGAAAGACGAAGAAAAGTGCAGGAAGAAACAAGAGATGTGCAGAAAGGACCAAGAAAGGAGCAGAAAGTCCTCCTGTGCCCCCAACTTTTTAGTGATGGGTACTGGTGGTAACTGTGACTAACCAGGACCGGAGCCAGTGCTATGCTAAAAGACACTTAGAATACAGTGAAAACACCGACACACACTAGGGAACACTATGCGTTGGGGTATCCCTGTAATGAGCAGGACCTCCTCTGTATTTGCCATGAGTTAGTGCCTGGGTCATTGCACGAGTACATGGGTAGTGACTGGATGATTAGAGTACTGCAAGGAGAGTGCATGGTGAATTTATAAGTGCCTGGGTTTTGGCGGGGTGATTGGATAAGTACATAATGCTGAATGGGTGATTGGAGGAGTGCATGGGTGTTGACAGAGGGATTTCTGGAGTGCATGTGTACAACCTGGGTAATTGGAGGAGTGAATCAGTACTGTGTAGGTGGTTAGAGGTCTGCATGGGTAGTGCACAGGGGATTGTAGCAGTGCATGTGTTAGTGCCTGGGTCACTTCATGAGTACATGGGTACTGACTGGAAGATTAGAGTACTGCAAGGAGAGTGCATGGTGAATTTATAAGTGCCTGGGTTTTGGTGGGGTGATTGGATAAGTACATGGTTCTCGCTGGGTGATTGGAGGCGTGCATGGGTAGTGACAGGGCAATAGCTGGACTGCATGGGTACTGCTCAGGGTATTGTAGCAGTGCATGAGTTAGTGCATGGGTCATTGCATGAGTGCATGGGTAGTGACTAGATGATTAGAGTGCTGCAAGGAGAGTGCATGGTGAATTTATAAATGCTTGGTTTTGGTGGAGTGATTGCATAACTACACACATGCCACATCAGGCCCTCCCCCCTCCCTTCACCACTGTGCAAACGCGCCCCCTGGTGGGTTTTAATTTGGAGGATTAATTCCCCTTGAAGCCTGAGGGTCCCTGGGGGCCAACTAGCCCACCATGTACCTCCAGTAAGCACCACAGAGCTGCGTTGCAGAGAGGTGGTTCGAGGCCATGCCCCTTTTTACACCTCTCTGCAACGCAATTCTGTGGTGTTTACTAGACGTACCTGGTGGGCTAGTTGGCCCCCAGGGACCCTCAGGATTCAAGAGAACTTAATTCCCCAACTTAAAATGCGCCACAGGGCGCGTTTGCACAATTGTCACATCAGGCCATTCCCCCTCCCTCCACCACTGTGCAAACGCACCCCCTGGTGCTTTATAAATTGGGTGATTAAGTCCCCTTGAGTCCTGAGGGTCCCTGGGGGCCAACTCTCCCACCAGCTACCTCCAGTAAGCGCCAAAGTAGAAGAAGAAGACAGGTTTGTTTCTGAGATTTACCACACCTTCGCAGACTTGCTAAGTTTTAGACTTATTTTGCTCTTATAATTCAATTCTTAAGGGAGTCCTAAGTTTGCCTTGTTTAAGAGCAGACTTTCTTATAACTGTTTAAAACCAAATAAATCTGCAAACAAACCAGGATCCTATGGGCTGATCACTTTAAATAAACCAAGTATAAGATCCTGGCAAACACTGGCTTGCTTCATTGGGTTGGATCTCTGACTCAAGCAGATGAGTACAAGTAGGTATTGTGATGCTAATCCCTATCATCTTGAAAAGACAACTGATTATTGTTCAACACTGAAGATGCACACTGGTTATTTTTTGAGATGCCAGGATTTTGGCCAAGCTGGGTTTTGTGATTTGGAGGTTTATCAATCCGCACAGGGCAAGCAGAGATATCAGTCATGGTGATGGTCCTCTCCAGTGGAGTGGAAGTCATAGTTTTCCATGACCTTTTGGGCTGGTGGGCTACCTCCCACTTCTGTGCGCCTTCGCTTTGCATCCTTGCATTCATTTGAGTGGCATTAAAGAGCCTTAAAGTGTAAGGAAGTTGACAAAATATTGCTACAAAAAATGAAAGTTAGTAAATGAATATATAGATTCATTCAGCCATTGGTATAGTTCTTCAATCTTTAAATATCAGTCCCATGGCTGGAGATTGTCTTGCATTTTCTTGATTATAGCTTGTCTTTAATTCGCTTTCATCATATTTATTTTCAGTTTCAACAAGATGGAAAAGAGCTCGACAAACTTGTTTCTTGGACAAAGAAGTATCCATATGCCTTCCCTGTTTGGTTCGGAAATTTCACACCGTTTCTGTTTATTAGCCACCCAGACTACGCCAAGGCTGTGTTTGGCAGAGGAGGTATGTAGTTGTATACAATCTAATCATTGTACAAGATTTTGCCAAAACTGAAAAAAATAATAAACATGTGGTTCTTTGCTTAACAAATATTCATGAAACACAGATTGCATACATCTTTTAAACAGGGACAGTATGCAGGGCCCTGCCTTGCGGTGGAGGGATGGGTGGACACAGCACTGGAGGAGCCCCTCATCCAGTCATCCAATGTCCATGGGATCTGACAAAATAAGCCCCAGTGGCTGTTGCCGCCTGGGCATGGTCTGCCCTGTGTGGTGTTGGCAGGGTGGAGAGAATAAAGCAACACAATTGTAATATATACAAAGTGAAATAGAGAAGTACCACCAGAAAAAGACAGAGAGGACAATGAAGAGAGGGAGGAGGAGTGTGTGAAATGCAGGTTATAAAAAGAATGGTAAATGAGAAATAGCACACAGAAAGTAAGAGAGAGGAGAAAGTGGAGAAAGAATTCGAGCGAGGTCATAAGGAGAAAAGGTGAGCACAAATAGAGAGAGACAAAGAGAGAGAGAGAAGCAAGCTATAGAAATCCTGGTAAGTAAGAAAGAGAAAGTTGAGAAAAGAGGTGGATATGAGAGAGACAGTAGAGTAAAGAAACAATTTAATCTATTGACATACACACTTCCTAGACTCAATGGCGTAGAAATACCTGTGGCCGCCCTGCTTTTGCCGCCCCGTGGGCTGCAGGTAAGAGCGGGGTGGGGGTGGTGGGGGTGCTGGCTATCCCTGCTTTGCCGCATTACAGACTGCAGGTAAAGGGGGGGGCTGTCAATCCATGCTATGGTGCCCTGCGTAAGAGCAGGGGGGGAGAATCGCCACCCCCAAAACTCCCCTTGCTATGCCTCTGCCCACACTTTGGATGAATGCTCTTTTACTAACTCGCTCAAGCTGTTCTTATCCATTTCCTTTATCCACTTATGTGTACTCTAATCCCTCGGAAATTTGCATTGCCTCTTCAAGCGTGGGATCCTTGATCAACAGTTTCTCCTTAATTCTTTGATTATTTGTGCATCTTAAAATTTGGTCCTGTATGAAGTTTTCAAACTGGCATGTTAAAGACAGACCCCTTAATGCTGTCACATAAAATGCAGAATCTTCATCTGACCTTTGCACTCGGGGAAAAAACCTATGATGCTCCTATACAATGTTCACTTTTGCTATGAAACGCACAGCTAACATTTGTAAGGACATTTCGTAAACATTGTTGGGTTGTCCATCTCCCATCCCAAAAGAGATGTCCGGGAGGTCTTCATACAACCTCGTCCATTGATACCAAGTTGGTGGATTAAAATTGCTTGTCTTCTTACCGGACCATATTTGTAGGCATCAATTGCCAACATTTAAGTGACAAACAACTTTTTCCACTGTTTCCATGGTATCGACGGTTCACCAGGAGTAGCAAGAAACGTTGATGTTGGAGCTAAACCTTGACCAGTCATCCCAACAAATAATCATACAAATAAACAAAACGTTTGTATAGTCCCAACCTGTCAAGGAAATATAAAAGGTTAGCGAACATAAAAAACTAACATAACTGACCAAAATAACTAATTACCAAAACAAATGAACATAATGAACCAAAACACGCATAGGCGTGATAGATTCTTATTTTGGATGTTTATTTTGCATAAATTCCCTTTTCCAAAATGGTGTGCTTTGCCAAGGTGCTTTCCTCAAATGTCTGAGCTTAATATAGAGACACTCTCCCTGCTCCCCACCATTGAGTACTCAGGGGCAGATTTACAGGGACAGTTTCCTTGCCCAGCGCCAAATATCTTTGCTTCACCATGGATGAACTCTATTTACAATACAGTGCTCCATGGCGCAAGGATTAGCAGATGCGTCAGAAATCTTAAGCATCTGTTGGCCCAAAAGTGACGCAATGATGGAGTTGCTCATAAAAGTGACAAAAGTCCAGGAATGCGCCACAACAGATAGGTGAGTCCCATTCAAAAAGCCCTAGGTCATTCCTAACGCTTGGTCTGAGCAGGCGTAGGGATTTTGACGCAGTGAGGGCGTAGAGTGTAAATTTCACTGCATCAGTTCTACATGGCTCTTTGCATGGGAACGCCCACCCTGCATACATTTTACCTGACACAGTTATAATGTGACGCAGGGCTTTACAACGTGATGCATCTCCCTACATGCGTCACTGTAGGTGAGTAGGATCTGCACTTATGTTGCCCCCACTTTTTTTCTGATGTTAACACTGGTTTCTGGCTATAGTCTGGCTGGGTCCCTGCTAATCAGGGCCCCAGTCTCTCTGTTCTCTCTAAACAACTTAGAGTGCATATTAGATGCACTAGTGATTGGATACTGTGGTACCTTATGAGCCCCTAGTATATGGTACCCTAGGTACCAAGGGCATAGGTACTTCACAGGCCTACCAGGGGCTGAATCATGTATTATGCCACTCCTGGGAAGCAGACTAAATCTGACACCACAGGCCTGCTACTGCAGCCTGGGTGAGGTAGTGTTAGCACACCTCACTGAGGTATAGGTTCCTATATCTCACCATACACACACATATAAACCTATCAGTCACCCCTAAGACAGGCCCTATCAATCCTGAGGGCAGGGTGCTGGGGTTACAATGTGAGGGGGTGCCTCTGCATGAGCAGGACCCCTCTGCAGCTGGCAGAGTCTATTCTCTGTGGCTGATTGTGGATGCGGTTAAACCATATACTCTTAAGTGCATTATAACCCAACGGTAAATGCTAACTTTGGAACAACTGCATCAAAACATGTCGTGTTTGGTGTCAAACAACTTGGAATCATACCCCCACACCAGTAACTGGTGTTGGAGTACTATCCCACCCTTCTAGAGGGGACGACATGTACCCACTGTGGAAACACGGTAGAAATCTGAAGGAGCCCTGGCATCACAAAATGGATTCCACCAGCACAGACACTGGGCTGCCCTCCTGCTGCTGACTTAAACTCACAGTGGAGGAGGCCCAACAATAGGCATCCTGTCACAGGGAGGTGTCACCACCTTCCAGACAGGATTTAGTGTATTGGGGCTGGGTGGGTGCACTCCTAGAGTGCTTTGAAGTCCTGCACTGGGGGAGCAGTAGGCTCCTCTGTGCATATGCCAGCTCAAACCGGTTCAGGGGCTACCTGTCCCTGCTCTGGCATGAAACTGGACAAAGGGAAGTGGGTGTAACCACCCCTACCCTGACCCTCCCAGAGGAGTGGTCATAAAGCTGGTCCCTCCCTTTCTTTTAGTATAAGATAGGGAACCCTTGCCATTGCAAACTAGATAACCCTGGATGATGCTTTACAAGAAGAATCCTGGCCCTTCGACGTTCCACTATCTTTGGAAGATGGAAGAATCTCCCTTGGAGTCAAGGAGTGACTCCCCTGCTTGGCAGGCACCAAAACCTCTAATCAACAGTCGCAAACTTTCCCACTCCCGCCAGAGTTCGAAGTCCCTGCAGCCCCAGAAGTAGATTTCCTGACTCCCCAACGGCCATTGTGAGTCTACAGCAGAGCTGAGGCGAGTGGACCCCACGAGTGACAAGGAACAGCAATACCGGAGTAGCATGCACTATTGTCAAATGCAACCCCTTCACGACGTTCTATGAACTTGTGCATTGGACCATTTGTGGCCTAAGCCTCCAACAGGTAGTGCACCGAAAATCAGAGGCCTACCCCATCCTGAGTGACCGTGGGCTCCTGTAAAGCATTTCCTCATGAGGCGTCTTCACAATCCCTTGCCCATTGGCTTGTGGGTCCCCTGAAGACTTTCTGATCAAACAAAAGGACTCCCCTGGTTGCTCCAGGCCTGCCCTCATTCACCTTTGCTGGGTGAGTCCCTCAGTTCTTGCTGGTTTGCACCACTGACTTTATTCCATTTCCACAAGACTTGCTGTTGCCAAGGCTTGTTGGCTCCAATCCGGTTGCTGACACCTCAGTAGGATGCAGAAGTTGTGGGATACTCTGAATCCAGTGGCTGGTCATCGTCAATGCCTCCTGGACCTCATGGGAGAAGAGTCAAAACACCCTTGCTCACCAGAAATCACCCGACTTCCGTGGGCATCCATCTTCCTGGCTCCGGGTCACTGGCAAGTGGCTGTGAACACTGTCCCTTCTGCTTTCAGGTCTTCTTCATCTTGAATCCAGCCTTGGATTCCACCGGGCACTTCTCCAGTCTTCGCAAGCAGCAAATCTTCTTTGGCTTCCATAGAAAACAGCGACCCGACACCAAAAGACACCTATGCACCCGGCTTCCCTGGGTGAGGTAACTCATGCACTCCAGTGCCCTAGTGTGTGTTGGCCCTCGAATTACTTACCTTGTAAGTGGCTTGCTTGTAGACTTCCTGGAAGTACCCTAAAACTTTAAAAATCCAACTGCGACTTGCTGCATTGATATCAATAGGGAACCCGTGGCTGTGTTCTCACACTGCACGCGTCTCCCGTGGGTCTTTTACTTACCTGCCTTGGGTGGATTAGTGAAGCCCCAGCGATTCTACAGGCCCTAGGCCTTGTCCCTCTGCAAGTCAACTTTCCTAAACCTCTTTTTTAGTATATGGTCTGGTACGCCCTTAGGACCCCAGCCATATTTGTGCTTAACTTATTGTGAAACGTTGATATTTGAATGTGTTCCTGACTTCTAATCTCATAAAGAGATTAGTAGAGTGTGTCTAGTAATAAATACATATATATTTGATATATATACCTGTGTGGTGTCCTTTCATTTGGTAATTCAAGAGATTATAAAGTAAAACAAGCTGCTTTACATTCCTCTGAGACTTAGCCCGAAGGCTGCTCTCCACAGATACCACTAGGATAGCTTTCTTTAAAAGGTTGTCTTAAACCTATCTACCATAAGAGTCGAATTGGACTGGTGCAAGGTGGCCACTATAAATAGTGACCAGCATATGCCAGGCCAACTTCTTACAGTAACGTTTGTGGTATCTTTGTCATCACCATGACATTACCATAATTACTGTTGGTAGATGCTTGCTACTGTTCTAGATTGTTGTGTGAAGCATTCAGGTAGAGAGAGGTCTTGTCAGGGAAGGATGTACCTGCTTACTCCAAGAAACTACTTCTCTTACTAAACACCTTCCTGGAGTCTTACTAAAAATTGGCGACCGAGGATCGGATGAGAATCCATTTCAGAGACTCTTATAAAAGGATTGTTTTCTTCAGATTTTATTCTGCACATATTCATCAAAATTTGCGGAAGGAAAATCAAGTTGAGAATGAAAAGAGAAAATTCTTACTCTACATGAGCGGATCGATTTGGAGGAGTAAGCAGAGAAGAACCGCTGAACCAGGGAAAAATCATTGCTGCCATTTAAATTCAGACCAGGTCAACCCTAAATTCTTGGATCTAATTTGAGGTCGTAATTTAAGAAGATTTGCAACGTCGGAAATCGTACATGTTCACCGTGGGAGTGTTTCAGCAAAATCGTGAGTCAACTTATGTGTGGTTACAGACAGAATTCCACAAAAAAACTCAATCGTGCTTACCAGTGATAATCTACAGTTAACACCGCAGCAGCATCTTTTGAAGCGACGGCATTCCAGTGAAGACGTTTCAGCTCGCAGTCGACTTCTTCCATTCCAGTTTGTGTGGAAGAAGAACACGGAGACGGTGAGCGTAAGAGAACATTCACGGACAAGTGCCGACGCGGGGAACAAACGTCTGCACGCCATTGCGTCATCACGTAAGGTCACGCAACGTGATCTTACGAAGCCGCCATTTTGAAACTCCAACATTGCAATGAAACGAGCATAAAGAACAAGTATATTGCAACTATTGTCAACAATTCTCCTCACAACAACCATCGGAAGCTGAACGCTCGACTTAACGCAGCATTAACTTTGATTTTTCAACGTTTTAAAAAAAAAAACATTAAGACTATGCTCACGGTGATATGCACACCTTCATTTGAAAATGACTTATTATCCTCTCAATGAACAGCATGTCGTAATTCAGGTAAAACGTTCACCAGAACGTGGAAACAATTTTAATATTCTGTGTTTTACACATCAAGAGTATATTTACAGTGACTTGCACCCCTTTGTTTGGAAGTTGCACTTCATTCTCAATGTGAATAGAATACTATAATGCATACTCAAGCTGATTGTATACATGTCACTAATTATTATCACTATTATAACATTGATGTGTACTTAGGCAATTCAAAAAATTAGAAGTTGTAGAAAGGGTGTATTTATATTCAGACTTCTTTCATAATATCCACTTTTGCGCATAAGAATTGCAAGTCATGGATGCGGACTTGGGTTACCAGTTCCATTTCTAACTCGCCCAGGTGAACCTGCATTAAAATGGTTAGATTTGAAAGATTACTTTCTAAATTACATTTCAGCATTAGAAGAAGAAAATGAAGATGAATTTACTCCTTCTAGAAAGAAGAAAATGCTTCTACACAGTTTAGGACCTGAAGGCTCTAGGATTTATTATCAAATGGAAAAAAAAACTAGACCAAGTGAAAACTCTAATGTATTCATAGATGCTTTACATGATCTCGATGCTTATTATCAAACCACAGTATGTGTTGGAATTAATAGGTATGAGTTTTTTCAACGCAAACAACAACAAAATGAATCTGTGGAAGATTATGTATCTGCATTGAAGAAACTTTCCATTAACTGCCAATTTGAAAATTTACATGACAGTTTCATTAGAGATCAGTTAGTAATGCATTCGAACAACAGTGCTATACAAGAAAAAGTATGGGTCTGCGGGGATTCACCTTTAAATGAAATAATTGCTATTGTTAAAAAAGGTGAAATGTCAAAAAGGTGTGCACAAATGGCTTTAAAGAAAAGTGATGACAATAGTATTGTAAGCAAAATTTCCACCACTAAAACTAGTAGTAAAAGTGTAGAAAAAAATAGTTATAGAGGCACAAATAAAAAAATTAACAATCACAACAAGAGTGATTATGAAGACACAAGACCAACCTGTTATAGATGTGGGTATAAGGGTCACACTGCTAGAGACAAGTGGTATCCTGCCTTAAAATCTAAATGCAGTTATTGTGGAGTAATTGGTCATTTCACCAAAGCTTGCAGAAGAAGAATCAACAAAAACAATAAGAGAATTGTAAGTTGTATTAACGATAGCAAAAATGAAGAAACTGATGGGAATGTTGGTTCGAGTGATGATGAAATTCTCTGCATTGAAGATTATGGTCGAAATGAAAATATGATTATGAATGTAGGTTCAACAAAGAAAAAGAAACCGTTTTGCAAAATAAATATTGGTGGCATAGACTTACAAATTGTTCCAGATTCTGGTTCACCCTATACCATCATACAAAGAGCAGTATGGGAAGATACATTTGAAAAAGTAATTGCTCAAGACTTAAAACCTCCTGATATACAACCAGTAACGTATACGGGTGAAAAAACTCCAATGGTAGGTTTTGTAGAACTAGTTTTCAGATTTAAAGACAGGTGTACTACAGGAAAATTATACGTTGCCGAAAAGGGTCCATCCGTTCTAGGCTGGATTGATCAAGGAGAACTTGGCATTATACTTAACCCCAATACTCAAGATCAATTCTTATTATTGGATGAGCCTGATAAGAAAATGGTAGATGACATGATAAAACAATTCCCCAATGTATTTTCTGGTGAATTAGAAGGGTTTGTCCACAAAATAGTCCTCAAGGATGATGCAATACCGGTTGCTCACAAAGCCATGAACATTCCTATTAGCATAAGAGATAGTGTAATTAAAGAACTAGACCAATTAGAAAAGAAAGGAATAATTGAACCAGTGGAATGCGCAGAATGGATTGCTCCCTTGGTCGTTGCGCGCAAACCCGACGGTCGTTTGCGCCTATGCATTGATCTGAGAGATCTCAATAAAAACATTGTAGTTGACAAATTTCCATTGCCCAGAATCGATGAATTATTAGCTCAGTCAAAAAACATAAAATGGTTTTCTACAATAGACTTAACCTCAGCGTATCACCAGATCCAGTTGCACGACAGCAGCAGAAGCTTAACTGCTTTTATAACTCATTTTGGATATTATCGTTTTGTGCATATGCCTTTTGGGCTGGCTTCTGCTGGAGGCCGTGTTTCAAAGGCTAATGCACAAACTATTTAAGGGGTTAAAAAGTGTCATATATTTTCAAGTTGACATTTTGATAATGGGTCGAGACAGAAATGAGCATGATGAAAGACTTAACACTGTACTGTCGAAATTAATAGAGAAAGGTTTGACTGCAGAAATTAAAAAGTGTAAGTTCAGGATGAGGTCTGTCACTTATTTAGGACATGAAGTTGGTGGGGATGGTATATCTCCAAAGAAAAGTCTTATTGAAGCAATCAATGGAGCTCCATCTCCTAAGTCCAAATATGATTTAAGATCATTTTTAGGGATGGCAGAATTTTACTCGAAGTTTGTAAGAAATTTTGCCACCAAGACTTACAACTTCAGGCAGCTATTGAAAATAAAGCACGAGTTTGCTTGGAATAGTGACTTAGAAAATGACTTCATGAAAATAAAAAATGATCTGTACTCTGCCTTACCCCTCCAAGCTTTTGATAATTTGGCGCCAACTATAATCACAACTGACGCTAGTGGTAAAGGGTTAGGAGCAATTCTATCTCAAATTGATGACAATGGTGAGGAAATAACTATTTCATTTGCTTCTTGTTACCTTTCACCATCTGAGGAAAAATACTCCGTTAAAGAAAAAGAAACGTTAGCCACAATATGGGCAATGGAAAAATTTAGACAATTCGTATGGGGTTCCAGTATTGTAGTTCGCACAGATCACAAACCCTTGCTTAAAGTACTAACTTCTGAAGGCATCTTCAAGACTACACCCAGAATAGCAAAAATTAGCTTGAAACTTCTTGACTTTAATTACAATGTAGAATATTTACCAGGCAAGAGGAATCAGGTAGCGGCTTATCTGAGCAGATCGCCATTACTTTATGATAGTTTTGAACAAAATGATTGGGATGACTTCAATGTGGCAGCAGTATATTATGAAAA
The DNA here is from genome assembly GCF_964204655.1 of Triturus cristatus. Lineage (NCBI taxonomy): Eukaryota > Metazoa > Chordata > Amphibia > Caudata > Salamandridae > Triturus > Triturus cristatus. Next base: position 780,474,757 of record NC_140586.1, on the reverse strand, counting down.
TATGGCCATTTCTAAGGTAGAATGGGATACTGAATATTCACAAGATGAATTTTTTAAAAAAAATACACATTTTATAACCAAGGGTTGGCCTATCAAAAACAATAATCAAGGCGATTTAAGAGCCCTTTGGGAAATACAAAGTGAACTTTCCATTGATGATTCAGGTTATATTTGCAGGGGTGATAGAATCATTGTACCTTTAAATTTGAGATCAAGAGTTTTAGAATTGAATCATGAAGGTCATCTCGGCATTTCTAAACTAAAAAGTAAATTGAAATTATCTTATTGGTGGCCAGGTATCGATCGAGACTCTGAGAGATTTGTTAGAGATTGCTCCATTTGCCAAGACTTATTAAGACCCACTCTGGGCAGCAAATCACTTCCTAATGGACCATGGGAAAATCTAAGCATTGATTGGTTGGGTCCTATTGATGAGAATGATGGTAGTCATAAGTATATCTTAGTAGTAATTGATGACTATTCAAAATGGCCAGAGGTTGAAATTAATGAAATTTGTGACACTAAACATACTATTACGTTTTTGGAAAACATATTTGTACGCAAAGGAATACCAAAAATAATCCGGAGTGACAATGGTCCACAATTTTCTTCTAACAAATTCAAAAACTTCTTAGAAAGGAATGGAATTTGCGAGAAGAAAACCCCAGTGTACAACCCTGCAGGTAATGGCATTGAAGAGAGATTCAACAGAGTCATTATGGGAAGTGTACAAGCTTCGTTGAATGCAGGTAAATGTTGGAACAAATAACTTTTTAGCACACTTTGGGCCTATAGAATCACACTAACTGGTACAGGATATAGTCCCTTTAGAATATTACGTGGCAGAGAACCCTTTTGTAAAGACAATGTTGCATGGTGTGACATGATGACGTATGGAAATTGGTCACCTGCATTGGTTAGAGCCAATCTAAGGAAGATGCATGATACATGCAAAATGAATTTTGATAAAACTCATAACACTTCTGACTATACACTAACAGTTGGTGATTGGGTTAAAGTTAAATTGGCTACCAAAGTAAGGAAAGGTCAAAGCAAATTCTCCACACCTTTGCAGGTAATCACCACTTATCCCAAATCAGTCAAGTTAAGTGATGGTAAAATTTGGCATTACAATAGACTTTCAAAATGTAGTATTCCAGGCCAAATCAATGATTCTAAAAAAATCATTTCAGATATGAATTGGTTGTGGGATGAGGTCGCTAGTCCTAATGTCAGTAATATGAAAAGTACCGTGATTCAATCCCAAATTGCATCATCCAACGGTGGGGCTGGTATTTCAAGTAACATTAGAAGAAAACACATACTGGTAGAGCAATTGTCATGCCACTGAAGTACCAAAAATATATTATGCATAATGAAATAAGGGAAATGGGTTGCTCATAAGTCATAAAACCTGTTCTTCTTGTTATGATCTATACTTACCTTATTTGATTTAAATTTCTATGTACACCACTATGTATTATTTTGACTTTGTATCAATACGTTGTATTCTATCTTAAATTTCGCTATGTTATTTCTGTAAAGGAGGGAGATGTGGTATCTTTGTCATCACCATGACATTACCATAGTTACTGTTGGTAGATGCTTGTTACTGTTCTAGATTGTTGTGTGAAGCATTCAGTTAGAGAGAGGTCTTGTCAGGGAAGGATGTACCTGCTTACTCCAATAAACTACTTCTCTTACTAAACACCTTCCTGGAGTCTTACTACAACGTTGTAAATTGGCCACATTGTTTGTGCCGCAGCTGTGTCAAAAAAGTGATGCAATGGTGCGCGCAAGGAGGCGAAAGTGGCTTGTAAATCTGCCCCAGAGTGATTGGTAAGGTACATTCCTGGCTGTTGAATCCTAGAGACGGCACCATTGCCTTCTAAAGACTTTCATAGCAATGGAATGCAGACTGTGGGAAACCTCTTGCAATGATGGTGAGCAAACACAAACATTCTTTGTGATGAGGTATACAATGGCACTTCGTCACAAAGCCTGCACTAAAACTTTGGAGTGCCGAATGTTCCTGTGCACGCGTATGAGGCTCGCCGACAACAATGCGTGTTCTCACATGCACGCTCCTATAGTTCTGAGGTAACGAATGGCGTAAATCCGCGTACTGGCATGCGGCTCTGATGGGAGGCTATGATTCAGATCCAGACTTTTACATGTCACACGCTCACATGGCATCTGCTTGCAGCAGCTTTAAGCAGTGTGATCGAACTAGCGCTGCACACCGGCCAGCTCATAAACTTATGCCATTAACGTGCAGAAGACACAAATATACTTCATCCAGTCCATCACTTTCAGTCCCGACACATTCCTTTATATTGTGCACTGTAGTTACGTCTCACAGGACACAGAAGTCCAATCTATGTGTGCATTCTCTCTCCTCACCTTCTCTTCTGTACACACTAATTATTAGTTCCTCACTTGAGTGCCAGATAGTTGAGTTGGTAGTTACTATCTTTTATCTAGGGTTGGAGGCACTCCAATGTCTGTCCCCTGCACAGACCTCTACTTGTTGCCGGTTATGTAAAGATCCACCATGAATAAGTAGTTGATTTCCAAGTTTATTCTCCATAAAGTTACCTCCAGATTCACTGTTACAGTTTCTCTTTTTAAACCCCATCTTCATAAGAACACATTCCAATCGCCTGTTCTAAGTTCTGTGTTACATAGGTAACACATCTGTGCTTAATTTGTACAAAAAAATCAAAAAATCACAGGACCCTTATTAGGAGGCCACTGCAGCTTGCACCCGGCGTCCCCAAAGTCAGTGCCAACTAAACTACTAATCATCTTTTACAGGAGTGACCATTCCAGGCCCCCAAAGCTGTACAAATGGCTTGCGTGGCAGGTGTTAGTTGTTGCCGATGCCTATTGAATCAATAAACAACTGTTGTTATGCTCAGCCCCAAATTAGCCAAACAGTGCCACCATATGGCAGACTGTCATAAGTGCCAGTGTTGACAATTAAGTGCCAGTGCCGAGCACCAGAAACCACCATCTCAAATTAAGCAATGGGTAACATTCCAGCAGTTCTACAGGTAGGCATGAAATAAGAGATTGAGCAGGGAAAAGATACTGGACAGAGCAGATGTGTAGGATGGAGTATGGAAGAGACACAAGAGCAGGTTGGCAAGGACGAAGAGAGGTGAAAGAGGGGACGTTAGAGGGCGAGGAAGAAAGCTAAAAGGATGAGAGACAGTAAGCAGGGGCAGCCCCAGTAGTGCAGGGGGGCAACCATCCCGGGGGGGCACAATCCTTTAAGGGGCCCCACTCAGCCCAAGGTCAATGAATATCCTTGAGATATGGGGAACTCTGGGGCCCTTCATTACATACCGCACGGAGGGCCCATCTTCTTCCATTACTCTACTAGGGGAACCTTACCATTTAAGGCACTCGGGCACCCCCAAACCTCTTTCCACTGTGACACTCTGAGGGTCTTAAGTTGTCTCTGTACTGCAGCTCCAGATCCTCATAAAAGCTCAAAATTAACCTACCAAGAGATGTATTTCGATGCCCAGCCCTTTAGACTTGCCCAGTGTGTGTTGTTCTGGGTGTAGAATCAGTGCCTAATTTGAGCCGGTGCTTTCTGGTGCTCAGCACCAACACGTAATTGTTGGCACTGCCTCTAGTGACACTACACCACATGGTCTTAGTGTCTCTTTAATTTTGAGATGAGCACAACAACCATGTTTATTAAGTCAATACACATTGAAAAAGAATAATACCAGCCTCTCATGCCATCATTATAGCTATGTGTGCCTGAAATAGTCTGAATTATCGCACTTGTAGGAGTGTGATGGTTAGGTGTTATGTTAGTTATTCAGTGGCCTCACTGGCAGGGGGCAATGGGGGGTGCAGGCTGCAGAGACCTTCCGAGGAGGGCATTGGCACTTCATTTTTTACAAGTTAAGCACTGGGAGGAATAGCATTGTCTTAAGAGAGAGTGGGGTCCTTAAATCGCAGCTAATGGACTCCAGCTTAGGTCAGCGCTCAGAAGCCACTAGAAGGCGCTATGTCAAACAGTGATTAACAGTGCAGAGCCTGGTGGAAGGCCCTACACTTAGATGCGGAGTACAAGTGCCCCGGGAGGTGGACTTGATCGCACTCAATAAAACACGACAGCCTGGGGTTCGGAATTACCCAGGTGCGACAAACAGAACCTATTCAAGTTTTCACCCGTTACAGAACAACATGGATTGTGGTGTTTACCGCAACAAAATCCCACTGTCAACAATTACTGGGCCTCCCCGCCCCTATAAAAGCACAGCAGGTTTGGCCTGTCCAAACTTAACAGGAGGAGTAGACTTAATCGTACACATTTATTTGCCCCGTATGAGAATGTCCACACAGCTCGTAATTCTGTGTCTTTTGGGGTTTGCACAAGGGTCAGAATTTTCCAGCAAAGCCATAAACTAAGCCTGCGTGTAACTTATGGTTTGCCACGCGGTGGGAATTGTGATTCGGGGCTGAGAGCAAAGGGATGAGTGAGCCAAGAAGGAAACACGAGAAACGAACCTGCAGGGAGGGGCGGCCAGAGCAGGGTAGAGGTCAGCAAAAGAAATGCTGAGTAATGACTTGCTGATTTTCCATCAGTCTTGGAATGCATACACAGGTGCATGCTCTGGTCCAAGTTAGCCATTCTTAAGATTCCTTAGTGTTTTATGGTATTAAATTGTATGTCAACTTAGTGCAAGGTCCTGTTGGGTGCATACAGGGGCCTTATGCCTCATGCAGCACATGAGAATGGCCTGAAGCAAGGATGCCTTCTGGCTCCTATGCTATCCGAGTTTTACATATATGACTGTCTAGGAATGTGTGACACCACTCGCACAACCCCCATACATGTGATAAGTCACCGTGCATGCTGGTGTGTGTGTGAGCCCACTGGAACTACCCGGTAAAACGCTGGCCCTGGCATAAAAATGGGCATTTATGGCATGCGTGGGCATCTGTGACATGGTGGTTCTGTATTGGAAATTATAGGCCCTGATACAATGGTACCAAGTCTTGGTATATATGGACACCCATGGCATGCTGGTGCTCATCCCTGGTGTAACACTGCACCTCACATATTGGTGGTGATTTTTGGCATGTTAGAGTGCTACTCTTAAGGGTGGATGGACAAACGGGTCATCAGGAATCCAGACTGACAAACAATTCTGAGGGAACCATATGATTTTCTTGTGGAGCCATTCCCTCATGTGTCCCTGGACACAGTCACTCACTCACTACTCTTATTGAGTGCAAGATGGGGCTTATGAACACATTTTTCAGGGATGCTTTCAGGTACCAGTCCACCAATATCTTGGGGCATTTATGTGTGCCTCACGCATGCGTGCTGCAGCCAAAGATGGACACGACTCTGTTGTTCTCCGCCAGTAAATATAGCAGCATCCTACAGATATGTAAGGATTCTTAGGAGGTTATTCAGACAGCACTGCATGGCAATGGTTTAGAAGAGAGAAGATAAAAGAGACCCAGGTGTCAGTAGCTGTTCCTTAAGGTTGATCTGTGTTCTGAGTCTATAAATTCTTAGTCACCAGAGCATAACTCTACATTACAGTAGTGTAAATCCAGAACACGTGGTCTGTGTAACTTGTGGGATAGACCGGCTCTCTGAGCCTTTGTGAAGGTGGGGGTGGGGTGGTGACAAGACAGGGTGGGGCCCCCACTCATCCCGCCCTCCCGGGGTGGGCAAAGTTTAATTACACTACACTGCCTCCAAACAATAAAGATGCAGGCAGCTCTCTCACATCTGTATCCGTCTGACTACACAAAGATGCAGGCACAGAGAAGATGATGGACTACAATGCAGCCTGCTAGAGTCTCCGTAGTTCTGCTTTCATTGCAGTATTGCATTGTTTTCTACACTTCCACTGTGTGCCAGGGATCATCATGACCACAACAGCCATTGAGAGCTCACGCACCAAGGAAGGCAGAAGGAATAATAAAACAGAAGGAAAAAAAGAGAGGGGAAGAGCAAGGTTAGCAACATAGGCATTGTTCCATAACCGGTCTGAACAACAGGCAAGATGGAAAACTCCTTATGCAACGGGAGAGGTGCAGTTAGAGCACAGATTACTTGGGGGGGGGGGAGGTGGGGTGTGACTTGTCAAGTGCAGGCAACGGGATGCATGTTCTGCGCCTAACAAAACTCTAGGCATAAGGCAGTTTTGAAGAAAATTCGTTGTTTCACCGGATGCCAATGGAGATTGATTCTTGCCTGGTGACGTTACTTGAATCGTTTAGGTTGCATACTAGCCGAACAGCAATTTCTGGACCCTTTGGGGCCTGCTCAGGGAGGATTCAGACTGTTGCAATAGCTGGTCCTGGACAAAGCACAGGCTGATGCCACCTGGGCATGGAGCTGGTGAGGCACAAATAGCAGGGTTCTGTTTTATGAGCCTCGGACAGTAGAAGCTTGCACATTGACACGGCATTAGTCTGAGCTTTAAACAGAGGGGTGAGTACAGAATGACCCTTGAGAATTTAACTTCAGTTGCTCAAGAACGGACTTTTCCCATTGGAATAGGTCACAGGCTGTTCTGCCATACTGTAATAGTGTTACAAGCTAGTAAAACTAGCCAAATTCAGATTTGTTGCCAATGAAGCTTAAATGCCACCCAGCCCTTGACAGCAGAATGACAGGTGGACAGGTAGGCTGTGAGTGGAGGAGAGAGGTGAATGAAGCACACAATTAGCTGTGTATCTGCAGTGGAAGAGATTTCAAGACAATAAAAGGATCTCATAATGTGGGTAAAGAGATTTTGCTTATCGGTGCAGTCGTTGTTGAGTTTCTTTACATCCAAGACAGCTTGTCTATGCACATTCTCCTTTCCACGAAGATACATTAATATCTTTACAAATAATCTTTTATGTATGACCCCCAGGGATGCCCCTTCTTTCTAGGGCACACGGTGAAACCTTTCAAGTTCAGTTTTTGCCCCTTTAGGGTTAGACGCTCTACCCTTGAGCTATTATTTGTATCTTCTATTTAACTTTCCTAGTGATACTGCTTTTCTTTGGACCCTTTGGCATGTGTCTGTGGCTTAGTGTTTTTTTATGTACTGAATTGCGTAAAAGCCAATTGTCTGAATATACTAAATTTAAACACACATATGTTTTGCAATGTGTACATTATACAAGATGCGGATATAAATGTTTGTCGGTTAGCAAAAGAGCCCAAGTGATACATCTGCTTTGGGCTAAATATCAGAAACCCGAGACAGCGGTCAATACTTCGCCAATCCCTATATTGGGAAGTTCCATTTTAAGTTTTCCATCGTTCTCATGGCAGTCGATAGGAATATCACCAACATCAGAGGTGGCCTGGATTCTGCTAGCGATCTAGAGCCTTATCACATAGGGGAGCACTAATTTAAGACTGGGCGTGGGTAACATTTAAATTACTCTCGTGTTATTGGCATAATTTCTGGAATTTTGCATTATGTTTGCTAAGTAAACTTTCTAAAATGGTGCCACATCACGTAGTGATGCTGCCATTCATGGCAAAATTATAGTGCGGGATCAGAGAAGCAACACAAACAGCAAGAAAGCAAGCAACTGTTACTTGCGGCAATAGTTTTTCGAACTTTATTAATGCAAAATGTGTCCTTGCGTCAAAAATTGAACTAGGTTGCATTTCATGCTACAGCATAGTGCTAAAACATGGATTTGCATTTTCCACAATTAAGCATCATTTCACCAACATTTTATGTAGTTAAAGTTATATGAATTTTGCAAAGCTCACTTTAAGATGCTTTTACTGGTGCTATTTCATAATCTTGTTATAAGTTAAGGCAGTTCGTGTTCCAAACATATTTACCACCATATTATGAAAGCAGGATTTTGAATGTGGTAAAGTGTGACTAGAACAATTGTGCATATTTGTTGTGTGGCATTTCCCTGTGGTAGTGAAGAGTTATGTTGTTTTCTTCCTCCTGGTATATATGTTCTGCATTACTGAAATGTAATGTGTTGTAAAATCGTTGTTGTGTTGCATTTTGTTTTGACTGTTTTGTTGTGATGTGCATATGTTATTTTGATATACTGTGTTGTTTACTTTAGAGAGGCCTACAAACACTGCTATGTTTCTAGCCAGAAGCAGTAATGCCTTGAAAGTCTCTGCAAGAACCAACCATTTACCACAGTCTACGATGGTCAAAATAGCATTGCTCCATGTCTTGCTCTGTTTAAGACACCAGTCAGTCCAAAACTATGGTAGAGACTGTGGGGCATATGTACAAGAAAATGCCAGCGCGCGGTGTTACTTCAAATTTGGCAACGCCGTGCTCTAACTTTTTTTTAAACTCAGGGACGCATCATATTACCAAAAATACGGCACACGCCTGTGTTTCTCCTAGACCTGGTGCTAAAAAAGCAGCCTAGCTCCAGAGCAGGCACCCTGCCACTATATTGCAAGTGTGCCTGCAATGCAGGGGCGATTGGTGATGTGCAGGAAAACAATCAATAATGGCAATTTACTCATTCTATGTGTGCTGCAGAATACAGCACACATAGAAAGACCACAAAACGAGAAGAAATTAATAACTTCTCCTCGTATCGCCATTTTAAGACCAGGTATGCCCTAGCTTTAGTTTTGGCGCGGCGCCAGACTTGTAAATCTGTGGCAGCGTCCAAAAGCAATGGGTGTTGCGGTGAAACATCCACTGCAACATCCATTGCACGCCCCTTTGTCTCAGAGGACTGCGCCGGAAAGGAGCATATTTACAAGGTTGCGTTAGGTCACGTTAAGTGGCTTAGCACCATCTTGTAAATATGGGGAATGCTGCTATGCCACTGGAGCATCAGAAAAAGTGATGCCCCAATGGCGATAGGGGCATGTAAATATGCCCCTGTGTCTTAACTGAGCACTACCATTTCTCACTTTATATGACACGGTCTCCAGTTTCTGCCGCAGTGCTGGCCAGATTACTGCCCGATTAACCCGATCCTTCCTTCTTCCATACTGCATTACTCTGACTTCATCTCATTGGGACCATTACGCCTGCACTACCCCCATAGGTTTCCATTTATTCCTAACATACCAGACAGTTCTCGCTTTATAACTCCTCCCTCAACAGGCTCTTTCTCAATCACAAACTGCAACCCCTGAAAGAGAGTAAGACCTCATTCTATTAAATGCTAACTGCTGACATCAGGGTTTGACCTGCAGATACAAATTTGTATTCAAGTAGTGCAAACTCAGCCTTTCATACATCCATGGACAATATGTTCATTTATTTATTTATGCATTTTTATAAAGCGCAGACTTTACCCGGAGGTGTCAGAGCGCTGAACAATAGAACCAGTTACATTACATGAGAGAAATGTTACAAAATAGAACGTACACAAATAGCAGAACACAGAATCAAACACAGCAGGCAAGAGGAACACAATATTAAACACAGCAAGCAAGGAATGTACAAAAAATAAATAAAAATAACAAATTTACAATGACTAACGAACTTCCTGGCGAGGTCTGAGAATGAAGGAATTAGTTCTGAAAGTGTCTTTGGAATAGAAGAGATTTGAGGTCCGCTTTGAAGATCCGGATGGAGGTGGTGGCACGGAGCAAAGGAGGAAGCGAGTTCCAGATTCTCACCGCATTACCTGAGAACGATTGAGCCATCAATTTTTCCCTTTTGAAGGTGGGGGGCTGAAGCACAAACTTTTCCGCATTCCGAGAAGGTCTCAAGCCTCCGGACAATTTCAGTTTATTCGCCAGATAGGGGAGGAAGAGTGCAAGGCTTTGTGGGTGATGCAAGCCGTTTTGTAAATAGCTCTAGCCTCGAAGGTAAGCCATCGGAGAGAAGACAGGATAGGAGTGATGTGGTCACTTCGTTTGGATCCTGAAATGAAGCGAGCTGCTGAATGGAGGATGTATTTAAGGGGGGAGAGGTGAGATTTGGGAAGGCCAGTCAGAAGAGAATTACAATAATCCAGTCTAGAGAGAACTAGCGATTGGACCAAGGTTTTTAGGTCTTTCTCCGGGAAGAACCAACGAATCCCCCACAGAAGGCGCAGCTGATAACTTGCGTTCTTGGCCATGGAGTTGATGTGTGAGATTAGGTTGAGTTTTTTGTCAAGTGTGACACATAGGGATTTAGCACAGTCGACAATGATGGGTTTACTGTTGAGTAAATTCAGCTGATCCATCCAGGATTGAACAGGAGGCGGGGAGAGAGAGGTAGAAAGGAGGAGGAATTCAGTTTTGGAGGGATTGAGAATGAGTTGGTGAACTAACATCCAGTTGTGAATAGAGTTGAGAGTAGAGTTGAGTAGTGAGAGATCTTGAGAGGAAGACACCTTGAGGTAGATTTGGGTGTCATCTGCATAGAGATGGTAGAGGATTCCAGATTTGCTTAGGAGGTTCCCTAATGGTTCCAGATAGAGATTAATCAGAGTGGGTGCAGGGATGGAACCTTGAGGGACGCCTTGGCCAATCACCAGTAGAGACGAGAGACTGTTCGCAATCTTGATCATTTGGGATCTGTCCGAGAGGAATGAGGCAAACCATTTAAGCACTGTGCCTTCCACGCTCAAAGGTTATATTTTTATAATCATTATAACAAATTACAATCAGTCTTACCACACACATTGCTCTTGCCAAAATACACATCTAATCACTTTCTATCAGCCCTCGCTCTTGAACTTTACCCATACCTTCCAAGAACCATATCTCACACACACAATTATGTAAACACACGCACACACACATACAAAGTTTTCAGGGACATTATAGTTAGAAATTTTCATTTCAAAAACCTTTGAAATTAATTGAAAAAGATATAGGTTTTAGGGTCTTTATAGTTATAAATTAGCATTTAAAAAATCTTAGAAATTCACTGAACAAAACACAGGTTTCAGGGACGTTATAGTTAGTTGGACATTTCACTCGTACAAAACTAGAGAAATCCGGCCATTATAATTAGTCGAGCTAACTATAACTTATGCCCCCGCAATGCACTTCTGATGATGTCACATATTACATCACTCATGACATGGCCAGTGACATCACTGATGACATTACCGATGACATCGTAAATGACACCATCCACGTGATAATCTGATGCACCTCCTCACAACCTAATATAACCTTTGATACACCCCCTCTAAAATACAGACTACCATTTCTGAAACCATAGACACACCAATACCAGCTACTATATACCCACTCACTGATTCTGAGGTCTACACATACATCCACTAATTCACCCATACAGTCACTCATACATTCAGTCACTCATCAATACAGCCATATCATATGCACTCATATACCTATACAGACACTCACACACCACCACTCACCCATAGAGTTACTCACACACATAGTCAGTCATGCAAAGAATCAATCAGACTCCCATTTACTCCCCTATACAGTTGTACTCACACCACCTCACTTATTCATTCAGATACTAACACATACTTACTCTGTTATACAATCACTTACACAAGCACTCACTCATCCATACAGCCACTCTCACAATCACTCACTCTCACATATAGTCATTTATATATTCCAACACTGATTTTCTCTAGTTTTGTATGAGTGAAATGTCCAACTAACTATAACATCCCTGAAACTTGTGGTTGTTTTCAGTGAATTTCTAAGGTTTTTTAAATGCTAATTTCTAACTATAACGTACCTGAAATCTATGTTTTTTTCAGTGAATTTCAAAGGTTTTTTAAATGCTAATTTCTAACTATAACATCTCTAAAACCTATGTTTTTTTCAGTGAATTTCAAAGGTTTTTTCAATGAAAATTTCTAACTATTACGTCCCTGAAATATGTGTTTTTTCAGTGAATTTCTAAGGTTTTTTAAATGCTAATCCCTAACTATAACTTCCTTGAAACCTCTGTTTTTTTCAGTGAATTTCTAAGGTTTTTTAAATGCTAATTTCTAACTATGCCTACATATGTAGGACATGTGCTGAAAGAGGAAGAAAGACGCAAATAGAAGCAAGAGAAATGCAGAAAGAGGCAACAGAAGTCCAGAAAGAGGAAGAAAGGTGCTGAAAGAAGCAAGAGATGTGCAGAAAGGACCAACAGAAGTGAAGAAAGAGGCCTACTTTGGCTATACCTTACAATAGGCTCATACAAAGTAGCCTAATAACTAATCCATCTCCCAATATGTCTTAAACTTCACTTTTCTCTTGAAGATTCAAAATTCATTGACTACTCAGAATGTTAGGCCTACCAAATATAAAACAGAAATCCTAAGGATATCACTGTTATAAGTCTGACCAAGTTTGTGAAGGTATGCATGCGTGTGTCTCTGCTTTTACCTAGTGACATGTTACATAAAAGTAAACACACAAATACTTGAATACCTGTGTTTCAAACAGCATACTCTGTAAATTCGGGTACAAAAAGGTAGAAGCAAGAGAAGTGCAGAAAGAAGCAACAGATGTACAGAAAGAGGCAAGAGGGGTGCAGAAAAAAACAAGAGAGATGCAGAAAAAAGCAATTAAAGTGCACAAAGAACCAACGGAGGTGCAGAAAGAGGCAAGAGGGGTACAGAAACAGAAAGGAGAAGTGCAGAAAGAGGCAAGAGAGATGCACAAAGAGGGAAGAAGGGTGCAGAAAGAGGCAAGAGGGGTGCAGAAAGAATCATGAGAAGTGCAGAATGAAGCAACAGGCAACAGAGGTGAAGAAGGAGGCAAGAGAACTGCACAAAGAGGCAATAGAGTTGCAGAAAAATACAAAAGATGTACAAAAAGAGGGAACAGGGGTGCAGACAGAGGCAAGAGAATTGCAGAAAGAGGGAAGAGGGGTGCAGAAAGAGACACGAGGGGTGCAGAAATGTACAAGGGAGGTATAGAAATTTGCAAGAGGGGTGTAGAAAGAAGCAAGAGCAGTGCAAAAAGAAGCAAGAGAGATGCAGAAAGGGGCAAGAGGGGTGCAGAAAGAGGCAACACAGGTGCAGGAAGAGGCAATACAAGTGCAGGAAAAGGGAAGAAGGGTGCAGCAAGAAGCAAGAGAGGTGCAGAAAGATGCAAGAGGGGTGTAGAAAGAGGCAAGAGAGGTGCAGAAAGAAGCAAGAGAGGCACAGAAAGAAGCAAGAGAAGTGGATAATGAACCAACAGGGGTATAGAAAGAAGAAAGAGTGTTGCATAAAGAGGCAAGAGGAATGAAGAAAGAGGCAACAGAGGAGCAGACGGAGGCAAGAGAACTGCAGAAAGAGGCAAGAGTGTTGCAGAAACAGGCAAAAGAGATGCAGAAAGAGGGAACAGGGGTGGAGACAGACGCATGAGAACTGCAGTAAGAGGAAAGAGGGGTGCAGAAATGTACAAGTGTGGTGCAGAAAGAAGCATGAGCAATGCAGAAAGAACTAACAGAGGTGCAGCAAGAGGCAAGAGGGGTGCAGAAAAAGGCAGAGGAAGTGCAGAAAGAAGCAAAAGAAGTGCATAAAGAGGCAAGAGAGGTGCAGAAAGAGGCAAGAGCAGTGCAGATAGAACAAAGAGATGTGCAGAAAGAGGCAAGAGAGGTGCAGAAAGAGGCAAGAGATGTGCAGAAAATAAGAAGAAGGGTGCAGAAAGAAGCAACAGAAGTGCAGGAAGAGGCAAGTGAGGTGCAGTAGGAGGCAAGAGAACTGCAGAAAGGGGCAAGAGAGTTGCAGAAACAGGCAAAAAGGGTGCAAAAAGAGGGGACAGGTGTGCAAACAGGCAAGAGAGGTGCAGAAAGAGGGAAGAGGGGTACAGAAAGAGGCAAGAGGGATACAGACATTTGCAACAGAGGAACAGAAAGAAGCAACAGCAGTGCTGAAAGAACCAACAGAGGTGCAGAAAGAGGCAAGAGGGGTACAGAAAGAGGCAAGAAAAGTACAGAAAGAAGCTAAAGAGGTGCAGTAAGAGGCAAGACAACTGCAGAAAAAGATGGGACAGGTGTGCAGACAGGCAAGAGATGTGCAGAAAGAGGGAAGAGAGGCACAGAAAGAGGCAAGAGAGGTGCACAAAGAGGCAAAATAAGATGGATACAGAAATTTGCAAGAGAGGTGCAGAAAAAGGCAAGAGCAATGCAGAAAGAAGCAAGAGAAGTGCAGAAAAGAGGAAGAGAGGTGGAGAAAAAGGGAAGAGGGGTGTAGGAAGAGGCAAGAGGGATGCAGAAATTTGCTAAAGAGGTGCAGAAAGAAGCAAGAGCAGTGCAGAAAGGACCAACACAGGTGCAAAAAGAGGCAAGAGGGGTGCAGAAAGAGGTAGGAGAGGTACAGAAAGAAGCAACAGAGGTGCTGAAAGAGGCACAAATGTACAGAAAGAAGCAAGAGAAGCACAGAAAGAAGCAACAGAGGTACAGAAAGAGGCAAGAGAGGTACAGAAACAGGCAGGAAAGGTGCAGAAAGAGGGAACGGGTGCAGAAAGAGGCAAGAGAGGTGAAGAAAGAGCGAAGAGAGGTGCAGAAAGAGGCAAAACGGGTGCAGAAAGAAGCAAGTGAGGTATAGAAAGAGGCAACAGAGGTGCGGAAAGACAAAAGAGAGGTGCAGAAACAAGAAAGAGAATTGCTGAAAGAAGCAACAGAGGTGTAGAAAGAAGCAATAGAAGTGCAGAAAGAGGCAAGAGAGGTGTAGAAAATGACAAGAGAACTGCAGAGAGAGGCAAGAGGGATGCAAAAAGGGAAGAAGGTATAGAAGAGCAGGATCTGCTTCTTATAGTTACCCCCACTTTTTACTGATGTATCACTGTTTTCGACTTACACTGACTGGGTTCCTGATATTGAGAACCCCAGTCTATCTGCTTTCACCTATAAATTGATTGCATGTACTTTAGGTACACTCCAGATTGGATACTGGGGTACCCTTATCAGTCCCTAGTATATGGTATGCACCCAGGGCATAGGTACCCCAGAGGCCTCCCATGGGCTGAAGCATGTATTGTGCCACCCCTGAGAGGCCATTCAAAATGACACCACAGCTACTACAGCCTGTGTAAGGTGGTGCATGCACCCCTTACTTAGATATAGGTTACCTATATCTATTCTAAATCACTGCACATATAAACCTATCAGTCACCCGTATGGCAGGCCTTATCAATCCTTAAGGCAGGCTGCTGGGTTTTGTGTGAGAGGGTGCCCCTGCATGAGCAGAGCCCCTCTGCAGCCTTCGGAACCTATTTTCCGGGGTTGTCTGTGATGCAGCCAACCATATATATTTAAGTGCATTATAACCTCGCGGTAAATGCTAACTTTAAAACTGCTGCTTAGAAAAATGTCGTGTTTGGTGTCACCTTCGAAGCGTAACTGGTGGGGGAGGTATGATTCCACCCTTCTAGAGTGACTTATGTGAAACACCGGTACACCCGGTACAAGCTTTCTCAACCTGGGCATCACAAAATGGATGCTGCCAGCCACAGACACAAGTCTGCCCTCCTGCTGCTGAGCCAAGCTCGAGCAGAGGAAGGCGTGACAATAGGTTTCCTGTCACAGGAAGGTGTGACCACCTCCCAGACAGGCTTTAGTGTATTGGGGCTGGGTGGGTGCACTCTTAGAGTGCCAGAAAGTCTGCAGTGGGGGCACATTTGGTGTCCCCATGCATAGTCCAGCTCAAGCCAGTTGAAGGAGCCATTTGCTCCTGCTCTTGCACGAAACTGGATAAAGGACATGGGTGTCCTGACCCTCCCCTAGGTGGGTCCCCAGAGTTAGTCCAACCACTTCCTTGGGTATAAAGTAGGAAACCTGACTACAGGACTTTGGATTTTACCCGGACTAAACTCTGCAAACAGAAACCAAGTACTTTGATGGTCTACACTTCGCTGGATGACAGAAGAATCTTCCTTTGAGTAAAGGAGTTACTCCCCTGCAGCAGCAGGCACCTAAATGCATCTGACCAGTTTGTATATCCCAATCTCCTGAGGACTCCGAAGATTTCTGCAACACAGGAGGTGGGTTCCTGAGTGTCTCAGAGGTTGATCTGCTCTCTCAGCAATCCTGAGACTAGTATCCCTCGTGGGGACCGTGCAACCCGAACCCCTGTGCACTGTGTATTTTTGCATCAGCATATGCTTTTTGGCAATCCTTGAGGCTGTGCTTTGGATTACATGTAGTCCCAACTCCGAGCAGTATTTCCACTGAAGATCTCTGGCCTCCACTCCACGAGTGCTCTGTGGGCTAGTGCATTGTGATTCTGCTCGAGGTCCCTTCGCGATCCCTGGTCCGTTGGCCTGTGGGTCCGAGCGAGGGTCACTTTGAATTTCCTTGGCCCTCCCTGGTTGCCTCAGATGTGCCTTGACTCCCCATAGCTTGAAGAGTCCCCAGGACCTTGCTGGTATTCACCATAACCTGTTTTATCTGCCCGCGTGGGTTGCCTTTGCGAAGGTTTGTTTCTGGTCAATCCGGACACTGACCCCTTAGCACTCGACATTCTTCATGGGAAAGCTCACCTCCGGACTTTGGTTGTCGTCGACATCTCCTGGTCCTCTTGGCTGCAGAGACAAGCATCCTATCTTCCCACCTGAATCACCCGACATCGGTGGGCATTCGTCTATCGAGCCCCTGGTCACCCTGAAGTGACCCAGACTCTGTCCCCTCTACTTTCCAGGCTTTGATTCCACTGGACACTTTTCATCTTCCGCAGTACTTCTTCGGATCACGCCATTGAAAACGACGAGGTTTTCCGACACCACTTGACCCCTATGCACCCGGCTCCTCTGGGATAGGTAACACGGGTACCTCGTTACTCACAAGGGTGCTGGCCTTAGAACCTTCTATGTTCCAAAGGGTTTGCTTGAAGCCCTCTCCGAAGTGTCCTTAAACTGTAATTTTCCAACCGCGACTTTCCCATAGAGTTGTACGGAGCCCGCATCTATGTTCCCACACTGCACCCATCCTCCGTGGGCTCCCTGTGTCACTCCTGTGGGAGGTTCCTTGGGGTCCCAGCAAATCTATGTGCTCTAGGCACTGTGTCTAGAGAAGTCGTTGTTGTTATACCATTTTTTTAGTATACGGTTCGGTCTCCCCCTGGAGCCCGCTGTGTATTGTGCTATTTACTGTCGTTCTATTGATTAAGTGTTGTGGGCTTTGTGCTCTAATCTCGTATAGAGGTTAGTAGAGAGTGTTTAGTAATAAATACATTTATTTTATATAACACTGGTGTGGTTCTCCTTTTATTTGGTCACTTAGGAGGTTCTGATCTGGTAAAACAAGCTGCTTTACATTCCTTCAAGACCTAGTGAAGGCTGCTCTTCATAGCTACCACTAGGATAGCTTTCATAAAGGTTATCTTTAATCTAATCACCATAAGGGTCGTTTGGACTGGTTCAAGGTGCCCACTTTAACTAGTGAACAGCATATACCCAGCCAACTTCTCACATTGGTGTGCAGCAGTTGGGATTCAAGCTTGCTATTGTTTTACCAGATAAATCTCAGTGAGTGACTTACTGAAAACCGCTAAAAGTATTAGGCACATATAATACATCAAGATTAGAATAAGTAAGTTCTACTGAACTTGGAGTTGGGTAAGTAAAGGGTATAGCACACCCTTTCTCCAACTCAAGAGAGTTTAGTCTCCACTAGGCTAGGTAGGTGCCTACACCACACAACACTAGTATGTCTTCTAGAGGAGAAGCCAGTGGCTCTCTGCCAACTAGGCATGACCATCTCTCATTCCAGGAATTGAGAAAAACGTGTACATCTAGGAAGTTGGGCACAGGGAGAAGTGCAAGCACCCAACGTCTCATAGAGATGTTGCTCTTAGATGACCTCAGAAAGACCCCAGGGTCTGATGAAGTAGAAAGAGTGGGTGGGGCAGGAGGTGAGGACTGAGCAGGAAGTGAACACTTCTTTGATCGAGAATCAAATCCTGATCCGGGGGATCAAAATTATTCCAACCTGGAAAATCCAACTCTTTCTTTAGGTGGGGGGAAGGCCCCAGTGGCCCTCTCTTTACTCCACCAGGAAGAGTACAGAGTTTGCCTAGAGGACCAAGAACTCCCCCTGTGGAGTCCAGTCATTCAGGTACTTCTGTAGGGACCTCTGTATCTAATAGGAGAGAATCCACTTATGATAAGATGTGCCAATTACTAGACATTGAGAGAATCAAGCTCAGGCTCAAGAAAGAGCAATTGGCCTTAGACAGGGAATCCCTAGAGCTCCAGAAAGCTTCTAGAAGATTGGGACTAGAGTCCCATGGTGGCAGCAACAGTGTCCCTAGAACTAGAGAGTATTCACATGATCTTAGGAACCTGAACATGATTGTCCCTCCCTATCAGAGTGGGGATGACATCAACAAATGTATAACTACACTAGTGAGGGCCTGTAAATTACAGAGGGTTCCTCAAGAGCAGTGGGCAGCTATCTTGTGGCTCTCCCTTGCTGACAAAGGTGGAGATAAGCTCCTCACTGTTAGAGAAGAGAATGTTGATAATTACACAGTCTTGAAGAGTGCTCTCATTGATGGGTTTGGCTTAACCACTGAGCAATACAGGATTACGTTCAGAGACACTCAGAAGGCACAGACTCAGGACTGGGTTGACTTTGTAGATTGTGCTACTAAGGCTCTGGAAGGCTGGTTACTTGGCAGTAAGGTGTGTGATTTTAAAGGATTGTACAATTTAATTATGAGGGAGCAGATCCTTAATAATTTACCAAAATCAGTTGTTGCTTCAGTACCTGGTGGACTCTGATCTGACCTCTCCCCAAGAATTAGGAAAGAAGGCAGACAAATGGGTCAGAACCAGGGTGAAGCAGAAAGCTCAGAACCAAGGTGGTGACTTTAAGAATCAAGATTCTGAAACCTCATATAAGGGTGGGGAGAAGGGGAAAGACCAAAAGTCTTCACAAGGGCCCCAAAAGCCTTCATCTGGGGGGGCAGTCACAATCCAACAAGGGAAAAGGCAGAAAGAAACGTTGGTGTCATATCTGTAAAGAGACGACCCATTGGACAAAGGATTCTGCATGTCCAAGGGCCAAGGAATCTACTCCAGCCACCACTGCCCCTAAGACAACTGTTCCCGCTACCTCAGTTCAAAGTGGTGGTACACCGAATAAGGGTGTAGTAGGGTTAACCCTGGGATCTGACATGGATTCTGGCCTAGTCAGAATTCCAACTCAGGCTGTGTTAGTCTGTGATGGAGGCATGAATATTGCCTCCTTATTTGTCAGTTCCAGTAATCTGGGCAAATACAGACAACAGCCTTTGATCAATGGTAAGTAGGCCATGGCATGCAGGGACATAGGTGCAAGTGTCACAATGATGACAAAAGATCTTGTGGCCCCTGAACAAATCATACTTGGTGAAATGTAGCAAGTGACCAATGCAAGCAATGTCAGGACAGACCATTCCCTGGCAGTTGTGAATTTCACCTGGGGAGGGGTAACTGGCTCTATGAAAACTGTGTTAAGTGCAGACATCCCTTTAGAATGCTTATTGGGCAATGATTTGGAAACTTCAGCATGGGCTGAAGTGGAACTCAGGACACATGCAGAAATGCTGGGCCTCCCTGCAGATGTGTTTGCCATGACTAGGTCACAGGCAAAAATGTCTTCCACTGAACAGGCCCTGGATCATGGAATAATTGGCCAAAGTGCCTTCCAAGGGAAGGAGCAGTAGGGGTAAGGCAGTGTCTTACAGATCAGTCTCTTGAGGGAGATGATCTTATTCCTGAAGAAGGAACTGTCTCAGAGGAATTTGATCCTGATCAGGTTGAGGTCTTGGGGACAGGGGGCCCTTCCAGGACATATCTGAGCCAGGAGCCATTGAGCTGCCCCTCTCCTGAACACCTTAGACAGCAAGCTGCTGCTGAGGCTGCTGGGAGTGCCAGTGATACAGGATCTACTGGGATGATGGACTGTTATACTCAGAGGGTAGAGACCCGAAACCTGGTACCACCAGGAGGTTGGTTATATCTCTGAAGTTTAGGGGCTTCCTATTGACACTGGCACATGATATCCCATTAGCAGGACACTTAGGCCAAAACAAGACCTGGGATAGAGTTGTTCCTTACTTTCATCGGCCTCACATGTCAGAGGACACAAAGAAGTTTTGTAGCTCCTGTATCACTTGTCAAGCCAGTGGTAGGGCAGGTTGTACTACAAAGGCCCCCCTGATACCACTATCTGTGGTGGGGGTTCCCTTTGAGAGGGTGGGGATTGACATTGTTGGTCCCATGGATCCTCAAATTGCATCTGGGCACAGATTCATACTAGTGGTGGTGGACCATGCCATTAGGTATCCAGAAGCAATTCCACTTAGGACTACCACAGCTCCTGTTGTGGCTAGAGCCCTCCTGGGAATCTTTTCCAGGGTTGGTTTTCGTAAGGTGGTAGTATCAGGCAGAGATGCAAACTTTATGTCTGGTTACTTGACTGCTATGTGGAAGGAGTGTGGAGTAAATTGCAAAGTTATCACTCCTTATCACCCACAATGCAATGGGTTAGTTGAGAGATTCATCAAAACCCTCAAGGGCATGATTAAAAGTCTCCCTGAAAAGCTCAGACATTGATGGGACATCCTTTTGCCCTGCCTTCTCTTTGCTTACAGAGAGGTTCCTCAGAAGGGGGTTAGTTACAGCCCTTTTGAACTTCTGTTTGGACATCCAGTTAGGGGTCCTTTATGTTTGGTGAAGGAGGGATGGGAGTTACGTCTCAAACCCCCTAAACAGGATATTGTGGACTGTGGAGGAGTGTGGCTCAATGGTTAGAGCGGCAGACCCTGAAGCAGAATTCTGGCCAGGGACCAGGGTTCGATTCCCGCCTCGGCGGTGCTCGGGCTCAATTTCCTCAGACCTGTCTATTCTCGCCTCGGTGCCTATTGTAATCACGGGCCCCACGCTGCAACTCTGGGCAATAGCTTGCTTAGCCTCCACACCGGCCCCAACAGCGCTAAGGATGCCTGGCTTCACCCTGGGGGTGCCCAGGAGTGGACACTTCACAGGGAAAGCCAGGAGGGGTTCCACAGCGGTATGAGTATCAGCGCCAGGAAACCGCAAAGGCGACACCGCAAGGTGGCCGTCTGGTGACAGTGCGCTCTATAAGTACCTTGACATTTACATTTATGTACTTGGTCTCTGCTCCAGGATGGCTGAGTTCATGAAGAAGGCATCCAAAAACCTTGAGGCTAGCCAGGAATTGCAAAAGACCAGGCATGAACAAAAGGCTGTTTTGACTGTTTATCAGCCAGGACAGAAAGTATGGGTGTTGGAGCATGTGGCCCCAGCAGCCCTCCAAGACAAATGGAGTGGCCCTCATACAATCATTGAGCAGAAGGTAGAGGTTACCTACCTGGTGGACCTTGGAACTCCCAGGAGCCCCCATAGGGTGCTCCATGTGAATAGGCTCAAGCCATATGGGGCCAGGGCAGAAATGGGCTTGCTTGTGGCTACTGATGAGAGACAGGAGGAAGAGAGTGATCCACTCCCTGACCTGCTCTCACAGTACCCTGATGATGGTTCAGTTGATGGTGTAGCCTTGGCAGGCAGCCTCACTGACCAGCAGCAAACTGAGTATAGGAAAGTCCTCAATCAGTACAGACACATGTTTGCACTGACTCCAAGTCAGACTACCTGGTGCACTCATGAAGTGGACACAGGTGACAGTCTGCCTGTTAAAAATAAGATTTACAGGCAACCTGACCATGTCAGGGACTGTATCAGGAATGAAGTCCAGAAAATGTTGGCGCTTGGAGTAATTGAGCCCTCAGATAGCCCTTGGGCTAGTCCAGTAGTCTTTCTACCAAAACCTCACACCCAGGGTGGTGAGAGAGATGAGGTTCTGTGTTGACTACAGGGGTCTCAAAGCAGTCACTAGGACTGATGCCCATCCAATACCCAGGGCAGATTAACTTATAGATACGTTTGCCTAAGCCAAGTATCTGAGTACATTTGACCTGACAGATGGCTACTGGCAAATCAGATTAGATGAGGATGCAAAGCCAAAAACAGCATTCTCAACCCCTAGTGGGTACTACCAATTTGTGGTGAAGCCCTTTGGCTTGAAGACTGCACCTGCCACTTTTCAAAGGTTTGGGAACAAAGTCCTTACAGGCTTGGAAGCCTATAGTGCAGCTTATCTAGATGATATTGCTGTCTTTAGCTCCTCCTGGGAGGATCACCTGGTCCACCTGAGACATGTTTTAGAGACCCTGCAAAAAGCAGGCCTCACTAATAAGGCCACCAAGTGCCAGATAGGGCAGAGTAAGGTTGTATACCTAGGCCACCTTGTGGGTGGAGGTCAGGTTCAACAATTGCAGAGCAAAATCCAGACCATCATGGACTGGGTTGCTCCAACTACCCAAACTCAGGTCAGAGCTTTCTTGGGCCTGACTGGGTACTACAGAGGGTTTGTCAAAGGATATGGATCCACAGTGACCCATTTGAATGACTTAACTTCCAAAAGAATGCATAAGAAAATTCAGCGGACAGTTAGCTGTCAAAACGCATTTGATGACCTGAAGCAGGCCATGTGCACTGCTCCCATTCTGCAAAGTCCTGACTATTCCAAACAATTCATTGTTCAAACTGATGCATCTGAGTTGGGGGTAGGGGCTGAGTTATCACAACTGAATAAAGAGGGTCAGGATCTACCAGTAGCTTTTATTCGCAGAAGGCTGACCCCCAGAGAGCAACGTTGGTCAGCTATTGAGAGGGAAGCCTTTGCTGTGGTTTGGGCCTTGAAGAAGCTCAGTCCAAACTTGTTTGGCACTCACTTCATTGTTCAGACAGACCACAAGCCCCTCTTATGAGTAAAACAGATGAAGGGTGCAAACCCCAAACTTTTGAGGTGGTCCATTTCCCTACAGGGGATGGACTATACAGTGGAACATAGACCTGGGAGTAACCATGCAAATGCAGATGGACTCTCAAGATATTCCCACTTAGAACATGAAGACTCAACTGGTCAAGGTTAGTTTAATGTCCCTACATTTGGGGCAGGGTTGTGTAGGAGAGTAGGATCTGCTTCGTATAGTTACCCCACGTTTTGCTGATGTATCACTGTTTTCGACTTAGACTGACTGGAATCCTACTATTCAGGACCCCAGTCTATCTGCTTTCTCATCTAAACTGATTGCATGTACTTTAGGTACACTCCAGATTGGATACTGGGGTACTCTTATCAGTCCCTAGTATATGGCACACCATCCACCCAAGGCATAGGTATCCCAGAGGCCTCCCAGGGGCTGAAGCATGGATTGTGCCACCCCTGAGAGGCCATTCAAAATGACACCACAGGTCTGCTACTGCAGCTTGTATAAGGTGGTGCATGCACCCCTTACTTAGATATAGGTTACCTATATCTATTCTAAATGACTGCACATATAAACCTATCAGTGACCCCTATGGCAGACCTTATCAATACTGAAGGTAGGGTGCTGGGTTTTGTGTGAGAGGGTGCCCATGCATGAGCAGAGCCCCTCTGCAGCCTTCGGAACCTATTTTCCGGGGTTGTCTGTGATGCAGCCAACCATATATATTTAAGTGCATTATAACCTTGCAGTAAATGCTAACTTTAAAACGGCTGCTTAGAAACATGTTGTGTTTGGTGTCAAACACCTTGGAATCATACCTCCCCGCCAGTAACTGGCGGGGTAGGTATGATTCCACCCTTCTAGAGGGACTTATGTGAAACATCGGTACACCAGGTACCAGCTTTCTCGACCTGGGCATCACAAAATGGATGCTGGCAGCCACAGACACGAGTCTGCCCTCCTTGTGCTGAGCCAAGCTCAAGTAGAGGAAGGCCTGACAATGGGTTTCCTGTCACAGGAGGTGTGACCACCTCCCAGACAGGCTTTAGTGTATTGGGGCTGGGTGGGTGCACTGTTAGAGTGCCAGAAAGTCTGCACTGGGGCACATTTGGTGTCCCCATGCATAGTCCAGCTCAAACCAGTTGACGGAGCCATTTGCTCCTGCTCTTGCATGAAACTGGACAAAGGACATGGGTGTAGCCACCCCTCTATCCTGACCCTCCCCTAGGTGGGTCCCCAGAGTTAGTCCAACCCCTTCCTTGTGTATAAAGTAGGAAACTTGACTACAGGACTTTGGATTTTACCTGGACTAAACTCTGCACGCAGAAACCAAGTACTTCGATGGTCTACACTTCGCTGGACGACAGAAGAATCTCCCTTGGAGTAAAGGAGTTACTCCCCTGCAGCAGCAGGCACCTAAACGCATCTGACTGGTTTGAATCTCCTGAGTTCCTGAGGACTCGGAAGATTTCTGCAACACAGGAGGTTGGTTCCCGAGCGTCTCTGAGGTCGATCTGCTCTCTCTGCAATCCTGAGACTAGTATCCCTCGTGGGGACCGTGCAACCCGAACCCCTGTGCACCGTGTACTTTTGCAGCAGCATATGCTTTTTGGCAATTCTTGAGGCTGTGCTTTTGGAGTACGTGTAGTCCCGACCCAAGCAGTATTTCCATCGAAGATCTCCGGCCTCCACTCTACGAGTGCTCTGTGGACTGGTGCTTTGTTATTCCGCTCGAGGTCCCTTCGCGATCCCTGGTCCGTTGGCCTGTGGGACCTAGTGAGGGTCACTTTGAATTTCCTTGGGCTTCCCTGGTTGCTTCAGATGTGCCCGGACTCCCCATAGCTTGGAGCATCCCCAGGACCTTGCTGGTCCTCACCGTAACCTGTTTCCTCTGCCCGAATAGGTTGCATTTGCCAAGGCTTGTTGGTGTTCAATCCGGACACTGACTCCTCAGCACTCGACATCCTTCATAGGACAGCTCACCTCCGGACTTTGGTTGTCGTCGACGTCTCATGGTCCCCGTGGCTGCAGAGTCAAGCATCCTATCTTCCCACCTGATGCACACAACATCAGTGGGCATTCGTCTATCGAGCCCCTAGTCACCCTGAAGTGACCCAGACTCTGTCCCCTCTGCTTCCAGGTTCTTCTCACCTCGGATCCACGCTTGGATTCTTGCATCACATAATTGAAAACGACGAGGGTTTCCGACACAACTTGACCCCTATGCACCCGGCTTCACTGGGATAGGTAACATGTGTACCTCGGTACTCACAAGGGTGCTGGCCTTAGAACCTTCTATCTTCCAAATGGTTTGCTTGAAGTCCTCTCCGAAGTGTCCTTAAACTGTAATTTTCCAATCGTGACTTTCCCATAGAGTTGTACGAAGCATGCGTCTGTGTTCCCACACTGCACCCATCCTCCGTTGGCTCCCTGTGTCACTTCTGTGGGTGGTTCCTTGGGGTACCAGCGATTCTACGTGCTCTAGGCATTGTGTCTAGAGAAGTCGTTGTTGTTATACCATTTTTTTAGTATATGGTTCGGTCTCCCCCTGGAGCCCGCTGTGTATTGTGCTATTTACTATCGTTCTATTGATTAAGTATTGTGTGCTTTGTGCTCTAATCTCATATAGAGGTTAGTAGAGAGTGTTTAGTAATAAATACATATATTTTATATAACACTTGTTTGGTTTTTGTGAGAAGTTGGCCTGGTATATGCTGTTCACTAGTAAAAGTGGACACCTTGCACCAGTACAATTCGACTCTTATGGTAGTAGGTTTAAGACAACCTTTAAAGGAAGCTATCCTAGTGGTAGCTGTGTAGAGCAGCCTTCAGGCTAAGTCTTTAGAGGAATGTAAAGCAGCTTGTTTTACCTTATAATCTCTTGAATTACTAAATGAAAGGACACCACACAGGTATATATATCAAATATATATGTATTTATTACTAAACAACTCTCTACTAATCTCTTTATGAGATTAGAAGGCAGGAACATATGCAAAATCAACGTTTCACAATAAGTTAAGCACAAATATGGCTGGGGCCCTAGGGGCGTACCAGACCATATACTAAAAAAGAGACTTAAGAATAATGACTTGCAAAGGGACAAGGCCTAGGGCCTTCAGAAGTGCTGGGGCCTCACGAAACCACCCAAGGCAGGTAAGGACCCACGGGAGACGCATGCAGTATGAGAACACAGCTGCGAATCCCTATTGACTTCAATGGAGCAAGCCGCGATTGGAAATTAAGAGTTTAAGGATACTTCAGGAGAGTCTACAAGCACATCACTTACAGGGTAAGTAGTTTTAGAGCCAACACCAACAGGAGCACCGTACTGCTGGAGCCGGGTGCATAGGTGTCTTTTGGTGTCGGGTCGCGGCGTCGTTTTCAATGGGAACCAAAGAAGACTTGCTGCTTGTGAATACAGGAGAAGTGTCCGGTGGAATCCAAGGCTGGATTCAGAAGAAGGAAGACCTGAAAGCAGAGGGGACAGTGTTCAAAGTCACTTGGCAGTGACCCGGGGCAAGGAAGATGGATGCCCACAGTCGTCGGGTGATTTCAGGTGATCCACTGGTGTCTTGACTCTTCAGCCATGAGGTCCAGGAGGTGTTGACGACAACCAGGAGCTGGATATGGCGTGTCGCACAAAGTCTGTAGCTTACTGCGGTGTCGGGAACCAGATTGAAGCCAACAAGCCTTGGTAACAGCAAGTCTCATGGAAAGAATAAAAAGTCAGCGGTGCAGACCAGCAAGGTCTGAGGGTACTCACCCAGCAAGGGTAAGTCAGGGCAGGCCTGGAGCAATCAGGGGAGCCCTTTGGAACTGTAGAAAAGTCTTCAGGGGACCCATGAGCCAACCAGCAAGGGATCGCAAAGACCCCTCAGGAGGATTCACTCAACAGGGGCCCACGGTCACTCAAGATTTTATAGGCCTCTGATCTTCAGGGGGATTCCTGCTGGAGGCTTGGACCACACTTGGTCCAATGCACAGGTTCGTAGAATGTCGTGAAGGGGTTGCACTCGAAAATAGTGCACAGTACCGAGGTATTGCGGTTCCTCGTCACTCGTGGGGTCCACTTGCCTCAGCGTCACTGGGGACTCACGATGGCCTTGGAGAAGTCAGGAAATCCTCTTCCTGGGCTGCAGGGACTTCATGCTCCGGCGGTAGCGGTGGAGTTTGCGACGGTAGTTTGTAGTTTTTGGTGCCTGCCAAGCAGGGGAGTCATTCCTTGACTCCAAGGGAGATTCTTCCATCTTCCAGAGGTAGTGGAATGTCGAAGGTCCAGGATTCATCTTCAGAGTGTCGTCCAGGGGTATCTAGTTTGCAATGGCAAGGGTTCCCTAACTTATACTGAAAGGAAGGGAGGGACTAGCTCTATAACCCTACCTATGGGAGGGTCAGGGGAGTGGGTGGCTACACCCACTTCCCTTTGTCCAGTTTCGCACCAGAGCAGGGGCAGGTAGCCCCTGAGCCGGTTTGGACTGGTGTATGCACAGAGGAGCCTACTGCTCCCCCAGTGCAGGACTTCAAAGCACTCTAGGAGTGCACCCACCCAGCCCCAATACACTAAACCCTGTCTGGGAAGTGGTCACACCTCCCTGTGACAGGATACCTATTGTTGGGTCTCCTCCACTGCGAGTTTCGGTCATCAGCAGGAGGGCAGCCCAGTGTCTGTGACTGGTGGCATCCATTTTGTGATACCAGGGCTCTTCAGGATTCTACCGCATTTCCACAGTAGGTACATGTCTATCCCTCTAGAAGGGTGAGATCATACTCCCACACCAGTTACTGGTGTGGGCGTATGATTCCAAAGCGTTTGACACCAAACACGACATGTTTTGATGCAGCCATTCCAAAGTTAGCATTTACCTCGAGGTTATAATGCACTTAGAGTATATGGCTTGACCGCATTCACAAACAGCCCCAGAGAATGGACTCTGAGAGCTGCAGAGGGGCCCTGCTCAGGCAAAGGCACCCCCTCACATGGAAACCAAGCACCCTGCCCTCAGGATTGATAGGGCCTGCCTTAGGGGTGACTTATAGGTTTATATGTGTGTGCAGGGAGAGATATAGTGAACCTATATCTCAGTGAGGAGTGCTAGGACCACCTCACCCAGGCTGCAGTAGCAGTCCTGTGGTGTCAGATTTAGTCTGCTTCCCAGGGGTGGCATAATACATGCTTCAGCCCCTGGTAGGCCTGTGAAGTACCTATGCCCTTGGTACCTAAGGTACCATATACTAGGGACTCATAAGGCACCACAGTATCCAATCACTAGTGCACCTAATATGCACTCCATGTTGTTTAGAGAGAACAGAGAGGCTGGGGCCCTGATTAGCAGGGTCCCAGCCAGACTCTAGCCAGAAACCAGTGTAAACATCAGAAAACAGTGGGTCAACATAAGAGGCAGATCCTACTCTCCTACAGTTCTCCTTTCATTTTGTCACTTAGGAGGTTCTGATCTGGTTAAACAAGCTGCTTTACATTCCTTCAAGACTTAGCCTGAAGGCTGATTTTCATAGCTACCACTAGGATTGCTTTCATAAAGGTTAGTGAGATGCAGAAAGAAGTGAGGGGTTGCAGAAAGAGGCAATAGAAGTGCAGAAAGAAGCAATAGAGGTGCACAAAGAGGCAAGGGGTGCAGAAAGAGGCAAGAGAAGTGCAGAAAGAGGCAACAGAGGTACAGAAAGAGGCAAGAGAGGTGCAGAAACAGGCAGGAAAGGTGAACAAAGAAGGGACAGGGGTGCAGAAAGAGGCAAGAGAGGTGCAGAAAGAGAAAAGAGGGGTGCAGAAAGAGGCAAGAGATATGTAGAAAAAAGCAACAGAGGTGCTGAAAGAGGCACGTGAAGTGTAGAAAGAGACAAGAGATCTGCAGAAAAAAGCAACAGAGGTGCAGAAAGAGGCAAGAGGGGTACAGAAATAAGCAAGTGAGTTGCAGAAAGAGGCAACAGAGGTGCAGAAAGAGGCAAGAGAGGTGGAGAAAGTAGAAGAGATGTGCAGAAAGAGGCAAGAGAATTGCAGAAAAAGAAAGAAATGTGCAGA
Source organism: Triturus cristatus (assembly GCF_964204655.1). Classification (NCBI taxonomy): domain Eukaryota; kingdom Metazoa; phylum Chordata; class Amphibia; order Caudata; family Salamandridae; genus Triturus; species Triturus cristatus. The sequence goes on along the minus strand of NC_140586.1, from coordinate 780,446,028 downwards.
AAGAACCAACAGAAATGCAGAAAGAGGCAAGAGAGGCGCAGAAGGAAGCAAGAGTGGCTTGCACACCATTAGTACCAATTTAACACCCACATTTCGCAATAAGTAACAGGTGACCATTCTAGGTTTGCAAAGGGCCTTCCACCACGCTGTAACACTTGTCACTGCATTTTTGGTAACGTTTGGGCTGTTTGAGCTAGAAACATGGCTTTTTTTGTTCAAATCTGCAGATTAGGGAGCAGATGATGAATTATTTGGCTAATGCAGAAAATTTATAATTGTGCGAAAGTCGGTGTAGCCAAACAGTTGCATAATTCCAGTGGCCCTGCTCATTTTATGCTTCACAGACGGACTGTCCCCAGTGTCCACATCATGGACACACCACTGAGTGACACCAGGGGTCAGGGAGAACAGATCATCAAACTGCCCCAACAGTTGCCGGCAGTCACTCTGCTGTTCAGGAGTCAGCGCGAGGGAGAGTGTTACACCATCCACTTAGCCATCGTGTTCCTTCGCAGACAGGGGGTCAGGAAGAGGCTAAGTCTCTTCCTCCATTCCAGCATCTGTTGCTAGGAGCATACCCACTTCGGACCTCTACAAATGGGGCTTCCGTCAATTTGCATGCAGGACCCGCAAAGGGTTCCTTGAAGACTACAATTCCACCAAGTAGGTGACTTTACTCTTGCGCTCCACCTCCTCAAATGGTCTGGTCCACTTATCCTGGAGTGCACAAGGCTTCAATGGGGCCATGACCCATATGTTCTGTCTAGGCTGAAACTCGATCTGAGTGGCATTCTGATCATACCAACGTTTCATCTCATCCTGGCTGGCTTCGAGATTTGACTGAGCGAGTTGTCTGAAGCGCTTAGTCTGGTTCCTGAAGGCCAGCATGTAGCTATATACATCCTGGGAGGTTTACTGGGAGCTTTCCCCCAGCCTTCTTTGACCAGACTTAGAGGTCCTCTTACAGGATGCCCATACATGAGCTCAAAGGGACTGAACTCTAATGACTTTTGCGGTATCTCTCTGTAAGCAAACAAAAGGCATGGCAAGAGGACATCCCAGTTATGCCTCATGGGTTCTCCAAGATCCATAATCATGCCCTTCAGGATCCGGTTGAATCTCTCAACCAGCCCATTACCTTGGGGGTGTTAAGGAGTGGTGAACTTGTAGATGACACCGCACTCCTGCCACAGGGACTTCATATACTTAGATATGAAGTTGGTACTACGGTCTGACACCCGTCATGGGAGCCATCACAGTACGGAGAGGAATGGCTTCCGGGTACCGTGTGGCATGGTCCACCAAGACCAGGATGAACCTGTTGCCCATGGCTGTCTTGGGATCCAGAGGCCCCACAATGTCAATACCCACCCTCTCAAAGGGGGGTGCTGACCACAGGGAAAGGTTGGAGAGGAGCCCTACACTTCCTCCCACTCTTACCACTTGCCTGGCAAATCTGGAAAGACCTACAATGAGTATCAGAACTCTTACACATTTGGAGCCAGTAAAAGTGGGTGACAAGCCTTGCAAAGGTCTTGTCTTGCCCCAAATGTCCTGCCAAAGGCACGTCATGAGCCAGACTCAGTAGGAAGGCTCTGAAGCACTGGGGTACCACCAGCACACTGGCTGATCCAGGCTCAGTAACCTTAGGCTCGCTATACAGGAGACCATTCTCCCAGTAAATCCAATGTGATCCAGACTGATCACCTGCTGCCTGGTTTGCAGCCTGTTGCTGCAAACCAACAACAGAAGGCACTTATACTGCTCCTGGCAAAATTCCTCCTTGATGGGGCCCCCTTCCTGCTGCCAATGGGTCGGCTCAGGCAGGTCCCCCGTTCAGCCACTTGTTCCCTGTAGGTTCCAGGCTATCCCCATCAAGGTTTGCCTCCTCCTGAACTGTGGGAACTTGGGGGCTGGTTGCCTGCACCCCCTGCCTCTTCTCTTTCTGGCAGGCACCTGGACTACTCTTTCAGGCCCAGGTTCTCTTGAATGCCCTTACCGGCTGCCATAAACTCAGTGGTCACACACGCCCCCTCAGGCAGACCCAACATCTCTAAATGAGACCTCCGCTCCACCTTTGCCCAAGGGGAGCTCTCCAAATCATTGCCTAGCAGACAGTCAACAGGCATGTCTGACATCACAGCTACTTTCAAGGTACCTGAGACCCCCCGCCCACTCAAAGAGAACCTATGCCGCTTTGCAGAGGCACTCTGAGTTGTCAGTGGCAACATCTGGGTAGAATGTGTTGGGACCCACCTGCTCCTCGGACACCAGCCGACAACTGACAGCTGTCACACTGGCTCCAGTGTCTCTCAGATCCTCCACACTATGGTCATTAATAGTCACCAACTGCCTGTACTTCTTAGTGTTATCAGGCATGAGCTCTTGGGACCATCTCACTGTCTCCTAAAGAGACCAGGGATATTTCTGTGGGACCCCAACCCTCTTGGGCACCTGACTCCTCCCCCATGGCTACACTAGCCATTTCCCAGGGCGGTGCACCAGTGGGACACCTATGATCCCCTTGGAAGTGGCCCACCTGACCACAACCATAACATGCCCCGGGATCCCTATGAACAGGCTTATCTGTCGGGACCCATGGCTTCTTTTCAGTTGGAGGCTGGGAACCCTTACCTTGGTTTCCTTGGGGGTTACTTTGGCACCCTTTTTGGAACTTCTTCTGTTTACCCTTGTCCCCCCACTCCTCTGCTGGGGACCCTGTCCACCTTTGGCTGAGTCTCCCACATGACCTTTTTGGACCCTGGTACTGACCCAGAGGTCCGCCTCCACAGCAAGCTTCCTAGGGTCAGTCAGCTTACTGTCAATCAAGTGCTGACGTAGCTCTGACAAGTGCTCCCATGCTCATAGAGCTCCTGCAAATCATTCACTTTCCTACCCTTCAACCAACCATCCAGCAATCTGCAAAAATAGGACACATATTCCAATCAAGTACTTACCTCCAGCTTCCTACAGTTTCTAAATTGTTATTCCTCCGTTCTGGTGAGGCCTCTCACAGAGATTTTAAATTTCCTGCACACAGCTTTAAGTTGTGGCACAATGCAGGTATCAACCCTCTCCTATTCAAATTCAATATCCACAGATGCAAGTGATGCTGGTTTACTCATGGTGAAAATTAGCAGCTCTCAAGATGCAAAAACTTCCAAGGAAAAGGTTCTACCAAATGTATGTGGCCCCGTAATGGTCTGCACTCTACTAGCAGTGTACACCAATCAATGTATGTAAGTCACAAATGCAAGTCCAGATCCTCACCGCTGACAATTTTAGTTAGAAATGGGGGCCTCTAGTCGGTAGAGGTAGGTAACTTTGTCCAAATAGGGACCTTGCTTCTAGTCAGCGTAAGGGGGACACACTTCTAAAATAAACCATGCTCACTCCCTTGGTAGCTTAGCACGAGCAGACAGGCTTATCTCAGAGGCAGTGTGTAAAGCATTTGTGAACACACACAGTAATACAGTGAAAACACGACAAATGGACACCACACCAGTTTTGAAAAACAAAGGGCATATTATCAAGACAGGCGAAAAAATTATCACCGCTTTAGCAGCAGAAAACTGCAGCTAAAACGGCGATAATGGGCTTGATAATATGCTCTATGGAATTCCAATTGAAGCTCAGGTTAGGTGTCCTTCACATCTAACATGGGCTTCAATTGGAATTCCATAGAGCATATCATCAAGCCCATTATTGACATTTTAGCGGCAGTTTTCTGCCGCTAAAGCGGCGATAATTTTATCGCCTGTCTTAATAATATGCCCCCAAGTAATCTTTATCTAAACCAAAACAAGAGCAAACAGCAAAAAATCACTATACAGTAATGAAAATATGACCTTCAGATGGTAGCAATACTTCAGTTCAAAGCAAATTGCAGATGCAACACTTTTCTCACAAAGTACCTTGGATGCATCACGCAAACAAACAAAACGGGCCACAGGAAAGGTGATGCATCGGTTCCTTATATTCAGGGAAGGTGATGCATCGGTTCCTTGCTCCTGGGAAGGTGATGTGTCGGTTCCTTAGTACTGCGCAGGGATGGTGATGCGTCAGTTCCTTACCGGAGAGGACGAGATGCTTCGGGTTCTTACTGTGTGGGGAGATGATGCGTCGGTTTCTTACTGCATGTGGTGATCTCAGACTTCGGAGATCGGTGCACTTAATGTGGCGTGCGGTAATATCTCGAGCCGCGGGCAGGCACTGCGACAATTCGTCGGCGATACATCGGAAACAGGTACGGATGTGTTTCGCTTCTCGAAGTTGCGTTACTTTTCCCAGCTCCCAGCCGCAAACAGCCTTCAGAGGTCTAAAACAACAGCAGGCACCTCTGAGCAGTTCAGAACTCCCAGCAGGAAAGTTCAGGGGAGCTGGTGGTGAAATCTTTGTGTCCCTGATACTTCAGAACAGGAGGCGAGCTCAGTTTCAAGCCCTTGGAGATCTTCTTCAAGCAGGGGACACAGCAAACAGCGAAGTCCTTTTCTCCTTTCCTCTGCAGCATGTAGCCACTGCAGGCCAACCCCAGACAGCAAACATCACAGGGCAGTACTCTTCCTCAGCTTCCCCGGCACTTCTCCTTGGCAAAGGTTCCTCTTGATTCCCAGAAATGATCTAAAGGTCTATGGTCTGGGCCCCAATATTTATACTACAAAATCCTTTGCTCTCTGGTGGCAGAGAAGCCCTGTGCTTGGTCAAAGCCGGTTCTGTCCTCTCTGGTGCAGCTTCCTGGCAGAAGGTGGAGACAGCATTGTAAAAGGCAGAGAAGGCCTATTCAGGTGAAAGGAAATCTCCTTCCCCTACTCTAAATGCAGCCCAGGTCTATTCAGCCCATCCCTGACTCATCAGGCTCTCTGGAGCCACTGCTCCTCCCCAGCCCCTGACACTCCAAACCCAGACAGTCAATCCACATCCTAGCAGAGGCACACTGTTTGGCTAAGCAAGAAAAGATCTACATTCTAAAAGTTGTATTTTCAAACACAGAATGTAAAAATCACCCTCACTAAAAGATGCATTTTAACATTCTGAGTACAGTCATATCAAACTTTATTTTCCTACATTGTTCCCAGGGGTAGTTATGTTTATAAGATGTTACCAGCAAACTCCCCATTGTATCCTATGGGAACAGGTCACCTTGCAATGTTGTAAAACAAAATTGGCAGTAATTTAGGACATGCCACACACACCAGGGCATGTCCTACCTTTCACATACACTGCACCCTGCCCACATGGCACCTTGGGCCTACCTTAGGAGTGACTAACATGTAAGAAAAGGGAAGGTTGGGGCCTGGCAAGTGGGTACACTTGCCAAGTCGACATGGAGTTACTAGACTGCACACAGGCTCTGCAATGGCAGGCCAGAGTTGTATTTACAGGCTGCTTATGTGGGTGGCACAATCAGTGTTGCATCCCACTACTAGCATTTGATTTACAGGCAATGGGCAAACACAGTGCACTAGGGACTGACTAGTAAATCAAATCAGCCAATCATGGAAACACCAATCCATAATAACAATTTACAAAGGGAGCACTTGCACTTTGGCACTGAACAGCAGTGCAAAGTGCCCAAAGCATCTAGACCAGCAAAACAGAGTCCAACACACAGGAGTCAAAGGTAAAAAATGGAGGGGAGACCCACGCCAATGGGGGTAGGTCTATAAGATTTAATTTGGCACAATTAATAAAAATCATTGCCGTAATGGAATTAAACATTATCATTCATATACATAGGTAAAAATTGTAACATATTAAAGAAGTCAACACTGATTACTGCGAAACAGCAAGCAAAGGGAGCTTCAAACAGTAGTTTAAAGCCTTAAGTGATAGGCATAAAATCTGCATTCTTATTGTGGTCTATCTTTCCTACAGTAAAACTTAAAGCAAAGTAGACCATTAAAAATAATTATAGCCCATAATTGACTAAAGAGTGTCACACTGGTTCTGAAAATCAAGGTTTACAAACGGTACCGCAGCAATTTATTCCTGACTGCAACATTCATAAGGTTAATTATTATCCACAAGGCCCAAGATACTTTTGACCTCTTGACGTTAATTGCGTAAATTCTCCCTTTAAATAGGTTTTAATGCCTCCTTACAAGAACGGATGTTAAGGATTCTAAACATTGGCCCTAACCAACGTTTTCTATGCTAAGAGAGCTTTCCACTAATGCCCACAATATGGGTTAGGGATTCTGTGGAGTAATTTCATAAGCGACATGCAGAGTCCGCAAATCCCTTGACTCTACCATATCTATAACCTTTTAACGGAATCAGGCCAAATCATAGTGACATCAGCTGATGTTTCTCTGGCTTTAAGATAGGTGAAGTTAAGTATGCAGGCAGTTGCCTAGGTTTGTAAAGTTTGCATTCCAAGATACCATGAGAGCATTTGGCAACTTCATATAAGTCTGCCAGAGCAGAAATAACTTTCGCCTGCTTGGTTAGTGCCCTCGCAAATAGTTTCCGGGTCAGTTGGGTGTCCCACAGATCCATCACATACAGATTGCGCAATGCCTGCATGAGGCGAGTGTTCTAAGCTTCAAGCATTAGTTCTTGCCACATAAAGCTCCGGAGAGGTCCATCACAGGCCATCTTCGCTTTGCTGCAGTGTTAGAAAGTGGGTTTCTGGGTGGCAGATGTATGCACCTTATCCAAGCAGGAACCACAATCCTAGTCAGGGTAAGTCAGAAACACTTTAAATTAACCTGTGCTCTCCCTCTGATAGCCTGGCACAGAACAGGAAGGCTTAACTTATGAGGCAATGTGTAAGGTTTTTGTTTAACACTTCAAACAGTAAAACAGTGAAAACACCACAATAAAATGTACTTTTCCTGGTTAGAAAAATAGAGCTAAATTTAATGAACAACAAAAGATAAAAACTACAATAATCCAATAAAGAGAACTGGAGTTCTGAATTTTAAAAAACTATATTGAATTATAGTGCTTAAAACCAGAAATCACCAACCTGGCCACGCTATATCGGTCAAATCCAAACGTTCATACTGACCACGATGGAGCGCAGGTCAGATATAGGGAACAGACTTGGCCTGCTGCAAAGTACCTCAGTTGCATTGCCGTCAGAATTGAGATGCTCGAAGCAAAGGGGCGATGCATCATGATCGAACCACAGGAGGAAGGCAAAGTGTCAGCTTCAAGATGCGCAAAGTTGAGGATGTGTAAGGAATGGAGGTGATGGGCCGGGCAGTCGGTGATGTGGTATCCTCGCAGAAGTGGCGATACATTGTTGTCGATGAAGATGTGCCAGTTCCAAGTGGTGCAATGGCGTCGATGCGTGGATTTCTGCTGGAGCAGCACTTTATACCCACTTCCAAGGGTCCAGGACTGGGTTGTCACCACTTGGCAGGGCAAGACTCACAGTTGGCAGAGTCCAGGTGCTGTAGCAGGGTGAGTTGGAAGTCTTTGATGACTCTGAGACTTCAGAACAGGAGGCAAGCTAACAAGCCTTTGGGGTCACTTTGGTTCTGGGTTCAAGTGATGTGGGTGCAGTCCTTCTCACTCAGGTCAGTGCAACAGAAAAGCAGTTCTTCCAGGGCAGCAGGCCAGCAGAGTGGCAGTCCTTCAGCAGCACAGCAGTCCATCTTCCTCGTAGAGTATACATAGGTTACAAAGTCTACTGAGTCAATGGAATCAGAGGTCCAGTACTTGCACCTAATTGTGCCTTTCAAGTGGGGGAGACTTCAAAGAGTGGCTTTGAAGTGCACAGAGGTTTTCCCTTCCTAACCTGTCTCCAGACTCACTACAAAGGTTTAAGCAGTGCTTTGTGTGAGGACAGGACCCAGCCTATTCAGATTTAAGTGTGAGGCTGTGCCCGGCTCCTCTCTCCCATCCTGTCCAGGATGGCCCATCAGGATGTGGATGGCCCATCAGTCACATTCAAGCTCCCTTTGTGTATGGTTGTCTAGAGTGAATGCACAAAGTCCAGCTGTCAACCACCCCAGACATTAAATCCAAATGGTCGCACACTGCTGACCTACCTGCGTGTTACCCCAAAGAACTGTGGTCCCTGTAGTTAGCGTTGGCGGATACACCTATGCTCGTGTCGTGAGTGCAAGTGTGAATAGCGTTAGCCATCCCTGGACACGTGTTTCGAGGTAGTTGCCTCTCGTCAGCAGGGAGTAGGAAAGAGTGTAGGGTTGCAATGTAAGCTGCTAAAATCATTATCAGGTAAAGTACCTCTCATAGCAACGCAGGTGCGTAACCTGAGTCCGTCGACTCCCCGGCTCAGAGAGCCACTAAATAATTAAATCCAAATGGTCGCACACTGCTGACCTACCTGCGTGTTACCCCAAAGAACTGTGGTCCCTGTAGTTAGCGTCGGCGGATACACCTATGCTCGTGTCGTGAGTGCAAGTGTGAATAGCGTTAGCCCTTCCCTGGACACGTGTTTCGAGGTAGTTGCCTCTCGTCAGCAGGGAGTAGGAAAGAGTGTAGGGTTGCAATGTAAGCTGCTAAAATCATTATCAGGTAAAGTACCTCTCGTAGCAACGCAGGTGCGTAACCTGAGTCCGTCGACTCCCCGGCTCAGAGAGCCACTAAATAATTAAATCCAAATGGTCGCACACTGCTGACCTACCTGCGTGTTACCCCAAAGAACTGTGGTCCCTGTAGTTAGCGTCGGCGGATACACCTATGCTCGTGTCGTGAGTGCAAGTGTGAATAGCGTTAGCCATCCCTGGACACGTGTTTCGAGGTAGTTGCCTCTCGTCAGCAGGGAGTAGGAAAGAGTGTAGGGTTGCAATGTAAGCTGCTAAAATCATTATCAGGTAAAGTACCTCTCGTAGCAACGCAGGTGCGTAACCTGAGTCCGTCGACTCCCCGGCTCAGAGAGCCACTAAATATTTAAATCCAAATGGTCGCACACTGCTGACCTACCTGCGTGTTACCCCAAAGAACTGTGGTCCCTGTAGTTAGCGTCGGCGGATACACCTATGCTCGTGTCGTGAGTGCAAGTGTGAATAGCGTTAGCCATCCCTGGACACGTGTTTCGAGGTAGTTGCCTCTCGTCAGCAGGGAGTAGGAAAGAGTGTAGGGTTGCAATGTAAGCTGCTAAAATCATTATCAGGTAAAGTACCTCTCGTAGCAACGCAGGTGCGTAACCTGAGTCCGTCGACTCCCCGGCTCAGAGAGCCACTAAATAATTAAATCCAAATGGTCGCACACTGCTGACCTACCTGCGTGTTACCCCAAAGAACTGTGGTCCCTGTAGTTAGCGTCGGCGGATACACCTATGCTCGTGTCGTGAGTGCAAGTGTGAATAGCGTTAGCCATCCCTGGACACGTGTTTCGAGGTAGTTGCCTCTCGTCAGCAGGGAGTAGGAAAGAGTGTAGGGTTGCAATGTAAGCTGCTACAATCATTATCAGGTAAAGTACCTCTCGTAGCAACGCAGGTGCGTAACCTGAGTCCGTCGACTCCCCGGCTCAGAGAGCCACTAAATAATTAAATCCAAATGGTCGCACACTGCTAACCTACCTGCGTGTTACCCCAAAGAACTGTGGTCCCTGTAGTTAGCGTCGGCGGATACACCTATGCTCGTGTCGTGAGTGCAAGTGTGAATAGCGTTAGCCCTTCCCTGGACACGTGTTTCGAGGTAGTTGCCTCTCGTCAGCAGGGAGTAGGAAAGAGTGTAGGGTTGCAATGTAAGCTGCTAAAATCATTATCAGGTAAAGTACCTCTCGTAGCAACGCAGGTGCGTAACCTGAGTCCGTCGACTCCCCGGCTCAGAGAGCCACTAAATAATTAAATCCAAATGGTCGCACACTGCTGACCTACCTGCGTGTCACCCCAAAGAACTGTGGTCCCTGTAGTTAGCGTCGGCGGATACACCTATGCTCGTGTCGTGAGTGCAAGTGTGAATAGCGTTAGCCATCCCTGGACACGTGTTTCGAGGTAGTTGCCTCTCGTCAGCAGGGAGTAGGAAAGAGTGTAGGGTTGCAATGTAAGCTGCTAAAATCATTATCAGGTAAAGTACCTCTCGTAGCAACGCAGGTGCGTAACCTGAGTCCGTCGACTCCCCGGCTCAGAGACATGTATTTGCGACAGGCTGCAGGCACAGAGGTCTAAGAGCAAAAACATGACATCTTTCTAAAAGTAGCATTTTTAGTACTGGAATGATAAATTCATCTTTACCATTTAAAGAGGATTTATCGTTAAAATTTCATAGGTACTAAAAATGGCAGCTCAACCTTCTTTCAATTGGGAATTACACTTATTAGAGGTAACAAGGAATCCCTAATTATAACCTACGGTAAGGAGCGCCTCACAGTAGTGAAAAACGAATTTGGCAGTGAATTGCAGAAGAGATTATTTTTAATGCTGCAGCCTTTTTTGAATCCTTGTCTGGAAAGATGGGGTTAGTTTCTTCTTCCGGGCCCACATTTCCAGCTCTACATTGAAAATTTTAGCAAAACATTTCCCCTCTACATCCAAAATTTCAATGAGCTTAAAATTCACTGGGAGATTACATTCCCCCTTTTTACAGATGGGGGAACAACAGGGGCCCTCTCCTGCTATCTAGGATGATGTTACTAGCGAGGCATTGATTGAATAAAGCAGTTAAAATGGCTGCCCAGTTGGTGTGGTGTAATTTCAAAATAGCTGCCAGCAGGCTGTTGGGGCTGGGGGAACCATTCCTTTAAATTGGAAGGAACACATTTTATACCATTTTATTATTCAACAACGTTAAACAGTTTGAGGACTCACGGTAAAGATGCTCACCAATGGTTGTATCCTGACCATTGCTTGAGGCCTTAGCTATGTACAGGCAGTCTATATGATTCACTCATCCTGAGGCTGAACTTCTACATAGGGTATGGCTTGGTTTCCTGGTTAAGGATTCATTGATTATATGCCAAAACCTGTCTGGCGCTTTCAATTTAATGGCCATGTGTTTCTTTACCCAAATTCCCTAACGTCATTCCTCTTCTTTTCCCACAGTTTTTCTTATATTTAGCTTTTATATATTTAATGGACTCTTTTTTAGCTAACAGTTTCGAGCTATCTTCAATCCTAACTTTTAAGGCTGTGTTTAATAATTTTTTCATTTGTTTAACTTCTTTCAAAACATCTTCTGAGGCTTTTACCACTAGGATTCCCGGATGTGCAGGTGGCAAGGATTCAGCTAGCCTGTGTAGGGTTGTGACCATCTCCTACCATCATACTGGATGCATGATCTCCAGTTGGCTGTCTGGGACTGGTGAAATCAAGCTTAGCTCGCATATCTCCAACTGCCATTTAATTTTGTGTACTGGTTCAAGGAAGTCTGAATCTCCAATGAGGTTTATGGGGAGAGCTTTAATGATTTGTAATTCCAGAGCACATTCTAGCCAAGAATGATCACTTGCTAATGATGGAGAAACTTTAAAACCTCTGTTCTGGTAGAAGTGCATGATTGAGACCTACATATAATCTAGCATTGCAAGCAGGCCGGATTGCAAATCTGCCTGAATAAATGTGCATATAGGCTGCAGGATGATCACTTGGGCTTCTCCCAGTTAGCATTTGGAAACTCAGAACTTTGAGGAATGTTTCCAATCTAGAGCCATGTGCATCCTTCCTTTGAAATTGCATGAGTTTTGGTAGGATGGTCCAATAGTTTTTATCTCCATTCAGCCATTGTGAATCAGGGCCAATATCAAATAATTAGCACTAACATTTCTGGCATTAGCCATTTTGCGTTCCTATATTCCAGCCTTAATGCTCTTAACATTGGGAGGAGAACATCTAAGGATCTTTTCTGGAGTAATGGGTTTGGATGGATATAGATGCTGTTGATTATTAAGAGTGTGGCTTGAACCTTTATATTTAAGTTTGAGAAATTGCATTTTGGATGATCCATTGGGCCCAATGCATTGATGAGGACTGGCCTCCATTCTTGGAGTTGAGCAGGGAATTGTCTGCCCATATTGTTGGCAACACAGGTGAAGTCTCCCGGATTTGGCTTGGGCAAAAAAACTACCGGATATTTCTGTGTAGCAGGGTGGGAGATTTTTATACCCCAGTCAGATAGTTTCCCATGATGGCTCTCAAAATGTCGGGCCAATTGTGAATTAGTGAATTGTATTTCAGTACATTTGTTGACTTTGCCTGGTCTAGGAAGCTCAAAGGCGGAAGAAGTGATATTGTTAGAGGTGATATCTTCCATGCCTCAGAGTGCTAAGCAGTTATTTCAAGCTATTAAGGATGTCCTCTTTACCAGGTTAACTATTATTACATTGGAGGGGACATTCCTTGATGTGTGGGGACTTTTGCCTTGAAGGGAACTGGGCGTACCCAGACCGTGGCTTCCAACTGTCTGCTTTTTTGGTGAGATTATTATTAGCACTATTGTTGCTGTTGTTACTGCTGCCCTCCTGTTCAGCCGAAACTGCCTAAGCATGACACAGGCTAGGCATATTCAGCTTGTTTGTAGCAGCAGCTGAACATATGCCTCTGGTAGGAGATTCACCCTTGCTCAGAGGGTGCCTTCAGCATCTCGTTCCTTAGGTGATCATCAATGGTAAGCCAGATCCTTTCTTGATTACTATTTAAAGAAGTAGGAGATCTTATTACAAACATTGGCTACCAGATCTTTAGAGGCAAACCCCATTAAGGAGGTGTATAATCTGCCCCGCTGTCTGCTGAACCTTTAGTTTTATGCTCAAAGATGACATAGAGGGGAACAACCTTTACAACGCAACTTTTACAACGCACTACCATTACAACGCATTTTTTACAACGCATAATCCATTACAACGCATGATATTACAACGCATGACACTACAACGCATTTTTAAAAACTACCTTTACAACGCATTCCATTACAACGCATACTACCATTACAACGCATACCATTACAACGCATAATATTACACTATACTATCCAACACTTACCCTACTGATGCACCCCCTGGAGTTAGAATAGTAATTTTTACCCCTATACTATCCAACACTTACCCTACTGATGCACCCCCTGGAGTTAGAATAGTAATTTTTACCCCTATACTATCCAACACTTACCCTACTGATGCACCCCCTGGAGTTAGAATAGTAATTTTTACCGCTATACTATCCAACACTTACCCTACTGATGCACCCCCTGGAGTTAGAATAGTAATTTTTACCCCTATACTATCCAACACTTACCCTACTGATGCACCCCCTGGAGTTAGAATAGTAATTTTTACCCCTATACTATCCAACACTTACCCTACTGATGCACCCCCTGGAGTTAGAATAGTAATTTTTACCCCTATACTATCCAACACTTACCCTACTGTTGCACCCCCTGGAGTTAGAATAGTAATTTTTACCCCTATACTATCCAACACTTTCCCTACTGTTGCACCCCCTGGAGTTAGAATAGTAATTTTTACCCCTACACTATCCAACACTTACCCTACTGTTGCACCCCCTGGAGTTAGAATAGTAATTTTTACCCCTACACTATCCAACACTTACCCTACTGTTGCACCCCCTGGAGTTAGAATAGTAATTTTTACCCCTATACTATCTAATACTTACCTTAAATGTAATTTAATATTATGCGTTGTAATGGTATGCGTTGTAAAGGTAGTATGCGTTGTAATGGTAGTGCGTTGTAAAGGTATTTTTTAAAAATGCGTTGTAGTGTCATGCGTTGTAATGTCATGCGTTGTAATGGATTATGCGTTGTAAAAAATGCGTTGTAAGTGCATGCGTTGTAAAAGTGTGCGTTGTAACGTCATACATCCTGACATAGAATTACAGCCCACATCAGATCTGTTTGCTGGTGCTTTCTTTGAGCAGGATCTTTGTTTCTTATTTATATTACAAAGGCGCTTTTTGTTTTTCTGAGAAAGGGGAGGCAACATATTCAGGTTTTTATTTCCCTGATTGAGAGCTGGACTTATCCTCTCATCTGTAGGTAACTTGCTGGGTGTGCTTTGTGATACAAGAGAGACGCTTTGAGAGGGTCCTACAGCTTCTTTGCTATCAAATCCAGTCTGGCAGTTAAAAGGGGCTTTAGAAGAAACCACTTCAGCATAACTTGGACCTGGCTTTTTAGCCGGCAAGATGAGAGATGATAGTGAAGGGGCAACAGGGGCGAGATGCTGTTACCTAACGGGGGGACCACTAGGCAGGATCTTAAAGGAGAGGTTCGGTCCCTGAGTGTCCCTTGTCCTGCCTCTGGCAATTTTGCCTTTCAAATCTATAATTAAGGAAGACATTATTTCGGGAATGGCTTTCAATTTCTCTACCAAAGGCTGCAGTGGCATTTAGTTTGTACGCTAAATGATTCATTTTGAGCCTTTATAATTAATATTGTTCAGTTTGTCACTTTTGGAATCAATTGACACGATCATGGTGGCCAGGTATTGCACTACTGTTATTTGAATTTCTAATTTGTCTGCATGTAGTATTGCTGCCTGTGCCTAAGCTAAAAGCACAATATTGATTGCCTCCTATCCATGCTGTAAATCCCTCAACAGCTGGGCACTATGATCCTCCTTTCTAGTGTATGCAGCGGATGGACCCTAACCTTTATGGAGGAATGCGGGGCAGACATGCTCCTCAACCTAAGCCTCTAAACACTCAGAGATCTCTTAAAAGGCCCCATCCAGGGACAAGGTACTCCATTGGTCATTCTGGGAGTTATCAGAGGCTAAGTTTGACTCTTTCTCGTGAGGGTGGGACATTTCACCTGAATTGGTTTGATTGACTAGATGCCAACGGGTACTTTATGCACCTTATGTCCCTATGGACTTTTGTAAATGCATTCTGAATTTTACTAATCGAGGACGAAGCTGATTCCTTTCAGTAAAACAAGTCAAGGTTGTATTTTGACATAGTCTCACCCCAAGACCTGTGTTGATTTATTATTACAAACGAGGGTACCCAGCATGTGCTGGGGATAATAGCGCTGAGGGGTTCTGGCTTCGTCCCTGGGTACTCCTCGCCTGCTACTTCCAGAGCTGGATGAATCTGTATCAGAAACCTTAATACAGCTATTCATGCTATTATTAAGCGGCCGATTACGATGTTGTTAGAAAAGCATTTCCACTGAATTGGGTTAGGAATGCTTTCCGAACGATTCATATTTGTGGAGTTCTAAAGACCGATTACGATGTGTCTGGATGCTTATTGACTCGGTTCGGTCAGACTTGCATTGACTTCAATGGGAGCCTGAGTCCTGAACGAGAACACAGGCTCCCATTGGAAAAAGGGGTGGGTGGGGAAATCTTGCACTCTGTGGCGGGCACCTCATGGTGCCTGCAACATTGTGCATGGTTGGGAAGAGGGGTACCTTAGGTACACCCACAGGCCACATTCGGTCACCTCTGGAAACCGTCTCCATTGGGCTGTACGATTCGGATCCGAATAACTCAGGCTGCCTGAATCCAATTCGGAACCGATTTGGACAGCCTGGATGGCTTCCTTGCATTGTACTCTGTCATCCAGAAAGGTGACAGATTCGGAAGGAAACAAGGGTTCCGAATCGTATTCGACAATACCGAACCCCATCCAGAGCCATTCCTAACGACATCACAATCGGCCCCTAAGTCATTAATCTTCTTGTTTGGGTGAGCTAGCAGGTACGCTCACACGCATCCCTGTGGCATCATATTTGAGGGGAGGCCCTGGACTGTCCTTGGGCAGAGATGTAAGAACATTAATAGCACTGTCACTGACTGATTTCTGGACGCTGTCACACAAAACGGTAACCAGTATCCGGCTGGTGAACAGTAGTGATGTATGCCTTTGTCTGCTTTTTTAGGTCCAGACACATCCTTGGCAAGAAAGGCCATTGTTTGTTCCTCAAGGGTATGCCCATTTTCATTCAAGTTAGAATTCCGGTTCTGCAGAAGATTGCTTTTATTTCCTTTGCGCTGGAACAAATATGTTTTACTTGTTTGCTATTTCCTTATTTGATTTGTTGCCTGAGCATGGGCTTGTAGATGTAATGAGCGCTGGGTGCGCATCTTAGGCTGACTTTGGGAGTTAACAGAAAAGTCCTGGAAGTTTCTTCAGAGAAGAGATTTGTCCTGGCGAGGACCAATGAGCTGAAGAAGCTCAAAGGCCCAGAAGAGGAGCTTCATCTGATAACAGGGCCAAGTCTCACAATTTTTCACCAGGGTAAAATTGCAATTTTAGCACTTTTCAGCTTCGCAACTTTAATAGATTCTGAATTTAGGGATTTAACGAGTCAGATGTCCGGCATAATGAGGGCTGTGGTTTGGCTTGCATAGCATTGAGGGGGGGGGGGGGTGAGCCCTTCTTAAGCAATAGCTACAGTCCTTGTCAGGGGGAACCACAAAAAGTCACTAAATTAACATGTGCTTAACCTTCTGGTAGATTGGCATAAAAGCAGTCAGATTTAACTTTGAGGCAAGGTGTAACCTATTTATGCCACACTTAAACAGCAATAAAGTGAAAACACAACACAAGAAAAATCCTACACCAATTTGGAAATATAGACTTACAGATAATAAACTATTTGACACCAAAATAATAAACCTCCAATCAGTAGAACCCGAGATGTGAAATTTTAAGGTTTGTAAATGCATTCTGAATTTTACTAATCGAGGACGAAGCTGATTCCTTTCAGTAAAACAAGTCAAGGTTGTATTTTGACATAGTCTCACCCCAAGACCTGTGTTGATTTATTATTACAAACGAGGGTACCCAGCATGTGCTGGGGATAATAGCGCTGAGGGGTTCTGGCTTCCTCCCTGGGTACTCCTCGCCTGCTACTTCCAGAGCTGGATGAATCTGTATCAGAAACCTTAATACAGCCATTCATGCTATTATTAAGCGGCCGATTACGATGTTGTTAGAAAACCATTTCCACTGAATTGGGTTAGGAATGCTTTCCGAACGATTCATATTTGTGGAGTTCTAAAGACCGATTACGATGTGTCTGGATGCTTATTGACTCGGTTCGGTCAGACTTGCATTGACTTCAATGGGAGCCTGAGTCCTGAACGAGAACACAGGCTCCCATTGGAAAAAGGGGTGGGTGGGGAAATCTTGCACTCTGTGGCGGGCACCTCATGGTGCCTGCAACATTGTGCATGGTTGGGAAGAGGGGTACCTTAGGTACACCCACAGGCCACATTCGGTCACCTCTGGAAACCGTCTCCATTGGGCTGTACGATTCGGATCCGAATAACTCAGGCTGCCTGAATCCAATTTGGAACCGATTTGGACAGCCTGGATGGCTTCCTTGCATTGTACTCTGTCATCCAGAAAGGTGACAGATTCGGAAGGAAACAAGGGTTCCGAATCGGATTCGACAATACCGAACCCCATCCAGAGCCATTCCTAACGACATCACAATCGGCCCCTAAGTCATTAATCTTCTTGTTTGGGTGAGCTAGCAGGTACGCTCACACGCATCCCTGTGGCATCATATTTGAGGGGAGGCCCTGGACTGTCCTTGGGCAGAGATGTAAGAACATTAATAGCACTGTCACTGACTGATTTCTGGACGCTGTCACACAAAACGGTAACCAGTATCCGGCTGGTGAACAGTAGTGATGTATGCCTTTGTCTGCTTTTTTAGGTCCAGACACATCCTTGGCAAGAAAGGCCATTGTTTGTTCCTCAAGGGTATGCCCATTTTCATTCAAGTTAGAATTCCGGTTCTGCAGAAGATTGCTTTTATTTCCTTTGCGCTGGAACAAATATGTTTTACTTGTTTGCTATTTCCTTATTTGATTTGTTGCCTGAGCATGGGCTTGTAGATGTAATGAGCGCTGGGTGCGCATCTTAGGCTGACTTTGGGAGTTAACAGAAAAGTCCTGGAAGTTTCTTCAGAGAAGAGATTTGTCCTGGCGAGGACCAATGAGCTGAAGAAGCTCAAAGGCCCAGAAGAGGAGCTTCATCTGATCACAGGGCCAAGTCTCACAATTTTTCACCAGGGTAAAATTGCAATTTTAGCACTTTTCAGCTTCGCAACTTTAATAGCTTCTGAATTTAGGGATTTAACGAGTCAGATGTCCGGCATAATGAGGGCTGTGGTTTGGCTTGCATAGCATTGAGGGGGGGGGGGGTGAGCCCTTCTTAAGCAATAGCTACAGTCCTTGTCAGGGGGAACCACAAAAAGTCACTAAATTAACATGTGCTTAACCTTCTGGTAGATTGGCATAAAAGCAGTCAGATTTAACTTTGAGGCAAGGTGTAACGTATTTATGCCACACTTAAACAGCAATAAAGTGAAAACACAACACAAGAAAAATCCTACACCAATTTGGAAATATAGACTTACAGATAATAAACTATTTGACACCAAAATAATAAACCTCCAATCAGTAGAACCCGAGATGTGAAATTTTAAGGTTTAATGTAAGTATAGTGCCTAAAAGCACAATTAGTCACGGCTATCTGGCCATAAGAGACAAGGTGGGTGTGACAACTTCAGGCCAACCACGATGGAGCCAGGCCAGAAACAGGGACCAGGTTAGTCTCACTGAAGAAGTTATCTTCTAAAGTCCAGCGTAGAGAGTTAAATTTTTGGTGCAGGAGGCAGCAGGGAGGAGGGAGAGTGTAGCAGATGGTTGTAGCCATAGTGCTAAGAGCAGGCCAAGCATAGGGGACGGTCGTCGCTGTTGTGTAGATCCTGTCTGGCTTTACGGATGGTCGTTGATGGAGATTTGGATTGGCGTCACAGTAGGCTGTTGAAGCTGTAGCGCGAAGTGCAGATCTCGCATTGCCAGTCATTGCTGGTCATCACTGCAGCACATATAGTTGGGTTCACTGCAGCTTCACTTTGGCGTTTGGCACGGGTGACAAGATCTTGGTATGAAAGGGCCAGTTTGCGGTAACAAAGAGCTCAAAACGTCAGAATTTATCATTTTCTTCAAGGAAGAGCTCAACTGATGTCACACCAATTGTCCAGGGTCTGGGAGCCACCTCTTAGGGATCAGGAGAGGGCCTCTGGAGCTTGTTGTGCCACTGTGGCTCAGAACAGGGAGTCAGTCAATTGACCCTTGGAGTTACTTCAGCCTGGGATGACGGGTGTAGGTCCCATCTTCCTTCGGCAGGCTAGGCCTCAAGCAGCAGGGAATTCCTACTTCTATAGTATCTATAGCTCTAGGAGTGCATTGAACAGTGGATCTGAGAGTTGCCTTTATATACTTAGTGCCCATTGTGAAGGGGCATAAACATCTGGAGTTTTCCCCCTACAGATGTGTCTTGAATTTCCTGCCTCCATGCCATGTTCTGAGTCTGTCTGCAGGTACAATAAGCTAGTGTGAAATCCTCATGTAGTAGGTGACAGCTATGCCCCCTCATTAAGCCAGGATGGCCCATCCTCCCAAAAAACAGACCTCCATTGTGATACTCTCCGCTCGATTGACACAAAGGCCAACTGCCAGCTATATCTAGTCAAGTGTCCCAGGAAACAGATTGCAGGCACAAAATGGGTAGGACAAGTACATGCCAACTTTCTAAAAGTGTCATTTTCAGAATTGTGGCTTAACATCCAACTTTACTATTAAAGAAGGTTGTAAATCACAATTCCTCAGACACCAAAGATGACTTTCCTACCTGCTCCCAACTAAAAGCTAGCACTTTATAAATGTAATAAGGAAACCCTATATTATTCTATGGGGGAGGTAGGCCTTGAAACAGTATAGAAAGAATTTAGACGTTTTTCACTACCAGGACATGTGAATCCTAAAATTACATGTCCAACTTTTAGAATACAATGCACCTGTCCAAATGGCCTACCCTGGGGGTGGCACACATATGTATGTATATATATATTGAGCTACTGGTGGTCACCAGTAGGTAGTTATAGTTAGGGCCTAGTTTCCATAGGGAGAGTATTTTGTTTTGCCAATATCTTTGGCAGCATTTGACAAATATTCACAAATTCTTCAAAATTAGTATGACACTCATATCAGCTGCTGTATTAGCAGTTTTGGGGTGATTCGTGAAGCGGGGACCGAGAAAAAGGGGGGGATCTCAAACACATTTTCCCTATTCAATTTCCCTTAGGGATTTTAGACACAACAACAGCCTGAACTGCTGTATGGAATTACACCAAATTTGGCAGAAAGGTAGGTTTTGGGTCAAAAAGCGACCTTTTTGTTATTTGGTGTAAATCCATTCAGTAGTTTTGAAGATATTAAAAGAAAACAAAATGTGTATGTCTAGAGACGCAAATCCTCCTGATCTCATGCAGAGATCTGATTGGCTGCCAACACTTCAACCAGGACATGTTGGCAGCTATCTTTGGAATTGGACTCAGCTGAGTCCCAAACAAAAAAGTTTTTAAAAAAATAGAAGGGTGCAGGGTAGGAATACACTGACCCCCAAGGCCTGGTGCTAGAGTCCCTCAGAGACCCCGTCTGGCCCAAAAAGCTTTTTTATTTTTTATTTTCATGTTGAAAATCGCAATTGATTCATGAAGTTTTGGCAAAAATAAAAAAACAACTAACGCAGTCTCACGCGCTTGTTTAAAAATGGGCAGACGGGTGGACCAGGTGCTGGGTGCTTTATTATAATTTACATAAGGGGATGGAGCATACAAGGCCCCCATTCCCATGGCCAAACTTGGCCCTGGCGACCGCCACCTCCCTGGGGATGGATGATTGAATAATAAATCAGAGGACGGCTGCGCGGCCCGGCCCTCCTCCTGAGCCTTTTATGAGTCCATGGGACCCCCACCTCCCCAGGCCTTTCTTTAAAAAAGGAGAGGGGCCACACGGACCCCAGTCTTTTGACCATAAAGACCCCTGGCACCACCACCTCCCTGGGGCCACATACATAAGAGAAGGAGGGGGTCAAATCTGCTCCCCCTGTACCATGCAACTTTAATAGCTTCTGAATTTAGAGATTTATAGAGTCAGATGTCTGGCGTAATTAGGGTTATGGTTTGGCTTGCATAGCGTTAAGGGGGTGTGACCCTTCTTAAGCAATAGCTACATTCTTTGTCAGGGAGAACCACAAAAAGTCACTAAATTAACATGTGCTTAAACTACTGGTAGCTTGGCATAAAAGCAGTCAGGGTTAACTTAGAGGCAAGGTGTAAAGTATTTATGCCACACTTAAACAGCAATAAAGTGAAAACACAACACAAGAAAAATCTTACACCAATTTGGAAATATAGAGTTACCATGTACGCCCCAGGGACCACCTTCTCCCCAGGCGTTATTTTTGTTAACAGCGGGGCTGCGTGGTCCCCAACCTGGGCTATTCCCAGCCCCAGAGACAACCAGCTCCGCGGGTCAGGTCCTTGAAAATGAAAGTAAGGGGGGCAGCACTGCCCCCTCCTGGACCAATTAATGGCCCTGGGGACTGCCACCCCCAATGCCAGCTCCCTATGTCCCGGGGTGCCCACCTCCGGGGCCCCACATTACCAAGTTGTATGAGCCTAGGCAATTGCTTTAATTCACTTTCCATCCTTTTTCTTCATTATCACATATAAAGGGACATCGCAATGAATTACTTTAGGATGTGCACTGTACACAACCTTCTCCTGTGTTTGATTTCATGAACTATAACGTTCATGTATAATAACAATTCAGGCAACCCAAAGGGTGTACATAACAACTAACTTGCCTCTTAGTTCACTATTGCTATTGTTGTCAGGGTGGGAGGCTGGTGGGGAGCGGGGTAAGGATGAATATTTCTATGTTCATGTTTGAAAACGATAACTTTAAAAACAATATTTCTCATTGCACTGATATTATTTGATGTAATAAGGTGAAACAGTTTTGCATATTGACGAAAAACGTTCTTTGAATTTTGAAGCCACTTTATCCTAACTTTACACATTTTCTTTAAGGTGTCTTTAAAAAAAGTGTTCTTAAAGTTAAGTGGTATAGGTCAGGAGGGCCACATGTGGCCCCCGTGCCGTACTTTAAGTATCACTGCTCTAGGTTGTTCATTGAAAGTCAATTGGATGCTCTCAGACTGTCCTGATGCTTACACTGAAGATCACTGAAAATCATTGTACAAGTAAACAACACTAAAAGCATGCATATTTTGCACCTTATGATCATTTATTTTTATGTTTAAATTTTTGTTGAAAATCATTTTGATTTTCTGAGTTTGACGACGAAAGGGCAGAATCAGTTTTCATTGCTGCTAGTTCCCAATATTTTCAACGAATCAGATCTGAAGATTGGTTAGATTCATTGTGGAGTTTTGGAAAAATGTCTTCCAATCAACCCTTTTTAAAGAACTGATCAATCATTTTACTCATTCTCAAATGATACGTTTCTTCTTAAAATACAGTTCTTAGCACACTTTTGTGAGCACGCCTGTAAGTAACCTCGAAGTTCATAAATTCAGTTTTCGGTCTACTGCAAAAATGCCAATACAAGTTACAATAAAACACCACCATATGTTGATATTGTCCACTATGCAGTCTACAAATATATGTATAAACTGTGTATTTCTGTGCGAATTTGCTATGCATTCCATCCCTTTGTTCTATAAGAAATATATTCCTTCAAATTCAAAGCAGCTTTAGAGAGAACCAATATTAGCAGCAACAGTGCATGGTCCATTTAATCAAATTCTTCATAGTTTAGAAGGTTTCAATAACATCCAATCCTTTTAAGAATTGTTAAAAGAAACAGATTCAGATTTACTAATCACCCTCTTGATTGGAACTAATTGAAGCTCCAACTTTACCCACTCTTGGGAGGTATCTGGATTTACCTGGGTGAAGTGTCTCTTATGGACAGATGGGTGTCCTGTCCTTGATCAACATTATTTGCTGTAACAATGATAAGGTAATGGGTGCTCTAATAATGTTAAACTAGTAGGCCTTGGTAGTAAACATCATTCATTCTGTTCATTCAATTGCACCACTATATGTGCCTCGGACCACCACTCCCTCATGATGTCTGCTCTAATCCAATCAAAGCTACCATTCCAGCAACTAGTGACCCCATGTTCTGTACATCCATCCTAGCCCAGATCACCTCTCTCATACCCCTCGCAGCACATCAAAATGTACTTATGCCCTATTTGTTGCATGTCCAATTAAGGGCCCGATTACGATGCTGTAAGAAATGGCTCCAACCAGCGTATCATAATTTCCTGTTTGTAATAATTTCCGACCGACCCATTTTGATGGAGTTGGTCGGAAATGATTCCAAACATCCCAAACAGGAGTTCCGAATGGCTTACAATGGGCTCAGAGACCATCCACCATTCGGAAGGCCTTCAGTAATCCCTCGGCCGGCTGTTTCCGGACGAGGGATTACGATGGTAGCTTCCCACTGCCTCTCTGTGCTGGCCTTTCTGACACAGAAAGGCATTGTGAATCTGTCTTTGGGGGCCCCCAAAAGGGCCCCATGGGTGCAAGGTGGCCTAAGGGGCACCTACGGTGCCCTCCTCTTGATCCTTGCACCCCGTGGCAGGCACTTTGAGTTGCCAGCCACTGGGTGCAGGGATGAACTGCACCTCTGCTCTTTACCATGAGAGCATGCAGTCCTTTCTGAATGCATGCTCTCATGGTAAAGAATAGGATCGCGACTGAACAGGGTTCGGTCGCATCCTAATTCCTGGGCTGGAATCGAGGACAGGAGGTCGTTCGGTTCCAGTTCCGGTCCGTCCGACATCGGAATCGGGGCCTAAGTCTATTTGTGCAGGGTGAAGGTGATTGGGCCGTAGCAGGTGCCACATCTCACAGTTTCTCCATAAGGCAACCTTCAACACCTGATTTGACTGATTGTATCACAACACAAAGATGTAACCTCCATTCGAAGTCTTGTTGGCAGTCTCGCCACAGAGTTGCTTCGCCAAATCACCACCAGCTCAGTTTTATCCTGACTAGCATCTTGCTTCCATTCACATCTCAAGAGATTTAACCTGCATTGTCATACATTGATAGTATCCAAAGCCTGAAAGTCAAACACAACCTACACCTTCTTGACAAGAACAGGATACAATGACCCGAATAATCTCTATCGAGTCTGTTAGATACATAATGCTGTTGAAAACTTTAGTGGTCACTCACAGCAGTGCTGTGATAGTTAGTGTAGAGACGCAAATTACATACAAGGCCCTAACTACAAGTCTCTCAAACATTTGCTTCTACAAAATGTAAGAATCTTCTCTTCCTCTTGTGACAAGAGTGTAGAGCATCATGACAGATCAATACCTTGACTACTTAAGAGTTTGATACATAGTGATGCTTTTTTATGTCAGATTGACACAAATGAATGCAATCCTAATTGCAGAATGGATCGAATTTACAAAGCGGGGGAGGTCAGAGCAATGGACACTAAAAATCCTGCATTTTCTTGAAAATTGAGATGAACCAGTAGTCAGAGGCTTTTTTGTTTAACGTAATGAATTGTTGCTATAATTGAAAACATATAAAAAGAGAAAAGTAAGAGGTTTGGGATTTTAGACGGCTTGTAAAATGTGTATAACAGGTCTTCAACTCAGTACCATTTATTTCCCAATTTGTAGATCCAAAGACCAACCTTGGAATGCGTTTTGCTGTGCCGTGGATTGGTATGTATACCATTTTGACATCAAAACTGCTTCATTGTGAAATAACAAATATTTTTATTAGGTTTATTTTAGGCGCCTGTGTCATTGTAGCCTTGTCTTCGCTTTTGTTGTAGTTTTTCAGTTGCTGAAATGTTTATAACCTGCTGAATAAAAACACAACCATTGGCAAAGCCAATAGATCTGGCTTCATCATATTAACACACATGTAAACAGTCACATGCAGTAAAGTGCAAAGTCTGTGATTTGTCTGTGCAACCGTCTCTTTATGTGTACTCTATATGTATGCTCTCCTTTTTAATTCTGCAAGGTTCCAATGCTGCATAACACCAAAACTGCAGTTTCTGAATAAAAAAAGAAGCATTGCAAGCTTACATTTGGTTCAAACAAATTGGTTTCTATTCACCAAAGTCATTTTAGTGTGTGTGTGTGTAGAGTAGTACTACTTCATGTACTCCAAAATGCAATTCACACATCAATTGCCAGAGATCGCTGTCCCTCCTATCTTTTCTGTATGTAGATCCACGTCACAAGTGCGTAGGTCTCCGCATAGGAGATTTCTGCATGAAGAGTTCTGATTTTAGGGACAAAGGGGAGTGATGGGAAAATAGTGCCTGATTACTAATGAATGGGTGGGGGTATTGGGATAATAAATGGGGGGGGGGGGTTTAGGGAGATGTGCCAATGGAAAAACAACCTACTCATGAGTAAGGCAATTTCAATTCATAAACCTACATCTACTGCAGTAGTAGTATTGACAAAACAGGCTTAAATGTACTCCAGCCAAGCCTTGGAGTGAGGCAAGCATCACAAATACCCCACAACTGTTACTGCAACATACTCTTATAGAAATTATTAACAACATATAGGAAAAATTTAAAAATACATTCAATTAAATTACATTTTAAATTAAATGTTTTTTTATATATTTGTTAAATGTTAGAATATTTTTTTAAATAAAGTTGATTATTATAATCTAAATTGTATGCATTTGTAACAAAGTAATTTAATTCAACTGGCAATTTAAATCAAAATAGTTTAAAATGATACTAATATAAAACATTACTTTCAACCAAGATTGTAAAAAATATAACACTACATCCAATCCTGTAAGGGAAGGGGGAATTAACACTGTAATTAATATAAATTGTTAAAAAAAATGTATTAAAAATTAAAACATTAATTTGAAGTATAAATAAATAGGATGTTAAGATAGTGAGTTTATATGTTGTGCTCTGTCAGAGCCCTAGGTGAAGACGAGTTAGGGAAGGACATTTTAAGCATTTGTTAATTAAATTAGTACATGTTACTTTTTCATTTTTCATTACATTGATCAATTTTCTTTATTACTTTATTATACATACCAAAGGCAGAAATTTCTAGAAACATCCAGAAGATTACTAGCACTTTTACAGTTGTAGATCCAATCACAGGAGTCTCCAACCCTTCATTTGACTGGGTGGAGACGTTCATGTCAAAATCTATGTGGAGATCTCTGCACTGAAAATGTGAATTCCATCCTTGAGGAAATCTCCACTTGGGTGTAGGTGGAATTCTGTGCATGGAGAGGTCTCCACATGTAAACTTAGCTTTGTGAAAAGTGCCCATTGTGGTGTAAATATCCTCGGTGCAACATCATCATTACTGGGGGAATCTTTTAGAATTAAAAATGACATTTACATGCAAAAACAAATTCAGGCACAATTCACTCTTTTGGAGAACACGAAGCTGGACTGTGGTATCAAATTTAGGAGCACAATTGGTTTTAGGTGCAAAATCACTCTTCGTGCAGCTTCAAAAGGAGTGTCTAAACATTTTTAAAAGTACAAATCCCATTTAGCAGCAAATAAGAACTAGGTCCAATATCACACCCATGGAAACATTTTAGGAGCATAATTCACTTGTAGGTGTAACATCATCCCTGGAGCAACATTAGCAGCAATGTGAAAACATTTTTGATACCAATACATGTTAAGGTGAGACACATTATAAGAGTAAATTCATATTTAGGTGCACAAATACAAATGCTAACGCACCCTGTGTGCAGGTTAGAAGCAGTCTGTTATCAAATTAAGGTGCAAAATTACTCGGTACAGAGAGAGAATGACTGTTAGTATGATTACACATTAGGTGTAAAGGGTGTGCATCATTACGACATCACATTTGGCTGATAGTAAGATGGAAGTCATTAGGAGAGGCCAAGTAAAAGGAGCCTGCAATACTGTACTCAGTGTTACGAATACCAGGAGTATTGGCGCTAATAAGTTATGGTATTTCTAGAGGACCACAAGTTGGTTGCCTATACATCACATATACAAAGGGAAATAACATGCGGAAATCTACTGCACCAATCTACAAGTGTAGACTAATAATCTCATTGAACCTTGCTTGAGCAAAGTCATCTAGGTATGTCCCCAGTACAAAATGCAGTAATACTTCTCCCAGGAATACTGGGTCCAGTTACACTTGAACACTTGGGAATCCTGATGGGGTTCATAACTCTGTACACCTGCCCTATCGAGAACTATGGGCCTCTTGTAATAATTAATTTAGGTGCAAAATCACCTTGGAGCAGCATCATGAATGTGAAAAGAAATTGGAGCACAAATCACTTTTTTGATGGAAAATCACTTTCACGTGGAAAATCACTTTTAAGTGCAAAGTTGTTCTTGGTGCACAGTAAGCAACATTGTAGTATCACATTTAAGAGAAAAATCCCTTTTACATGCTAGTCACATTAAGGTGGGCAGTCACCATTGGGCAATATTAGTATAAGCATGGAGATGCATTTATATATGCTACTCATTTATTTTTAAATCACATGTAGCTGCTGTGAGAAATCTGGACCTGTTTGCAGTGCCCCCCACTGTTTGCCCCCATTTTGACTAGTAGTTGCTGCCTTTCTGACTATGGTTGCTCACTGGACCCAGCTAACCAGACCTAGGGCCAGTGTTCTGATTAAAATTAAATGGTTAGGTATAATTATATTTGGCCTCCTTTAAGTCCCTAGTCTATAATAAGGCAGGGGAGTTCAAACTACCTATAAGTCCCTAGTATATAATAGGGCAGAAAGGTTTAGAGCCCAGGAGATTTCCTGCACTAGAGTTTGCACTGCTGTGTTGCCTGTTGTCATTTTAAAAGCCAGCCCAGCCTTGCAGGCTGATTTTAAATTGTAATTATATGCAAATTCAACTTTAGAATTAAAGGTACTTTGGTTTTAAAGGTACTTCCAAAGCAGTAAACTACCTTATTTTTACATATAAGTCACCCCTAAGGTCTCCCCAGGGGTAGGGAGCCATGTAACAATAAGCATGGGCATTATAAAAGATGTTTTATATGCCCTAGTGAGGGAATAACTGCCAATTTTCCCCATTGTAGATAAATAACTCTGTAGGTTAACATTGGAATATTTTATTTAAGTATAAATATTGCTAGGAAGGAGCATAAATATCATTCAAGTACTTAAAAAGATAGCTATGATAAATCCAACAACTTGGATGTATTAGATCTATAATAACTATTACAGAAAATAAGTTATTAAACTTTCTTTTTGTAAGCCAAAATCTAGCCTTTCAGCTGCTGTCTCCTGATTGTCTAGTCTCTGCCAGGATGAGCCAAGTTGTCTAAATGAGGTGTGAATTAGCCTGCTAGAGAAACAATGGGTTTCCTATCCTATAGGAGGAAAACTGCAGAGGCAGAAAGCAGGAAGGTGGGAGGAGTGACCAAACTGGTCTTCAAAGGGAGAATGACACTTAGGGACAGCACAGGCTCATCCAAACATCGTCCACACCCAGCCACACAGGAGCCTCTGTAATTAGATTAGAGAGAAGGCTGGAAGGGGAGTGTTAGGGAATCTTAGCCACACCAATAGATTGGCTTAGCCTGATGTAAACTCCAAGGAGAGACTTTCCACCTGTTGGATTTTGGAAGAATGGTGCTTTCTGGGGCAAGCATATGCCCCTCTTTGGAGGAGATGGTCATACACCATTGGTCAGGGTTGCCCCCTTGCTTGAAGCCCACGAACACTGCATAAATATGGAAGATTTGCCAAGCAACTCAGATATGCTGCCTGAAACTACAAGGAGAAGAAGGACTGCCCTGCTGGACACTGGCCTGTACTCCAAAGGATTGCTCTCTGAAGGACTGCACCTGCTGCACACTTGGAAACACAGTCTTGCTTCAAGAAGGATTAAGGAGTGAACTTGCTGCAAGCTGTAGGTTAACTGAGCTCACCTGCATAATCTCCACCAAGAAGTCCCCATCCAGGAGTTCATCCAGTAGACGTTTAAGGATTTGGCCAGGTGCGTTGTGGGACTTGTAGTCCCAACATCCCAATGGTCATCTCAGAGAATCTAGACCACTGGATTGTTATTGTGGACACTTTGAACCCTTTAGGAGGAACTTCAGGGAGAAGTTCCAGAAGTATGGAGAAGTTTGGAGCAACCTTTGTAAAAAGCTCCATTAACTGACTGGGTGCATTGCGGGAGTTGTAGTCCCAGACCGCAAGAGGCAAAGTAGAGCATCTGAACTCTTGGCTGGTGCTGTTGACCACTTTCCTGGATCAAGAAACACTTCTGCAAGTAAGTGTAAAGAACTCTTGACTTTGCCTGGGTGCAGCACAACTTTGAGTGCTATTTGCTTCTAAGTGCTAGTTTTACTTTAATTCTTTAGAAATTCATATCTCTGGTTTCCTATATTGGATTTTGTCATTTTGGTGTCTATTTGTTCATTAAAATATAATCTAGTTTTATGAATTGGAGTTGGTTTTTATTGTGTGCTGAGTCTTACTTATTTAATGTACTGATGTTTTAAAGTGCTTTACACACCTGTCTTTTAAGTTACACCTGCATGTTCGTAGCCAGTTACCCAGGGTTGAGCAGGGGTAAAATTTACTGAGACCTTGACAGACATTTTTATTGTGTTTGCGGCCTTATTACCAGTGGTAAGTCACCACTTTTCACTACTAATAATCCACTTTCCAACAGCTGCAAAATCACTCATCGCTTAACATCTGAGGAAGTGTGGAAAAAGATTAGAACCAAAAATTATAATCAAGCTTAAAACAGATTTAGATGCAAAGTAATGTTTATGAGAAAAATCACATCTAGGGCCACTATCACTTTATGTCCAATGTTAACAGGAGTGTGGAAGCACTTTCAAGTCACAAATCACATTCAGGGGCTGATTACAATGTCGGTTGGCAAGCCTGACCGCTAGTCGGGAGCTTTCCAAACGCGGTTGGAGGCTTTCCGACCGACTCGGTCTGTTTGCCGTCCAACCGAGCGATGACAATGTTGGCGATTGGAATGTAAACCGGCCTGTCATTCCGCCTTGGTTCCGACCGTCTCTCGGAGTCTTCTTGTCAGTCGGAACCGCACCATAATCCCCTATGGACGGCATTTCCGCAATCGGGATTGCGATGTCGGTTTCTCACATCCTTTCCATTCCAGCCTTTCCAACATGGAAAGGCTGTTGGAAAGCGACTTTGGGGGCCCCTAGCAGGGCCCCTTTGCCTCCGCACTCTACGGTCGGTGGTTGAGGGGGTAGCTGGGGTACCTCTCTGTAAAACCCTGCACTGTGCGGCAAGCACCATGGGTGCAGAGTTTTACACACACACCCTTATCTCCATAGGAGCCTGTATTATGGACGGTTTATGGCTGTAACACAGGCTCCCATAAGGAACAGTGGGAATCAGACCGAACAGTGTTCGGTCGCATCGTAATCAGGTGGCGGAACCGCTAACCTCAGGTCGGTCGCTCCCGAGTCTGAGACGGTGTCGGTGTCAATCAGAGGCAACTCCGACCGACATTGTAATAAGCCCCTTAGCATCAAAAAACATTTAGAACCATAATCACCCTTGGTACATCTTCAATAGGTCTGAAAACACTGTAGGATCAAAAATAACATTTAGATGCAAAAGTACTTTAGGTGCAAAATTCCTCTTGGTGCAAAATGAACATAATTATGTGAACATTTAGGAATACAAATATTATTACAATTATTTATTGTAGAATCTCACATTTAGGTGCAAAATCACAATTGGTGCAAAGTAAGTAGCATTATAGTAGCAAATTGAGAGGAAAATCACAATTAGGTGCAACATCACATTAAAGTGCAACATGACATGTAGGTGCAAAGCCACCCTTGATTCAAAACCAACAGGAACAGAGAACTATCTACAGGAGCCCAAATTGCATTTGGTGCATATCCCATCAATGTACAAAATCATCACTGGTGGGACGTCAAGAGAACGTTTAGGAGTGCAAATCACATTTAGGTCCAACGTTGCATTTAGCTGTCAAATCACCGTTGTAGTAACATAAATAGAAATGCAGAAATAGATTTAGGAGCACAAATGTGCCCCATTACAGTGCATGGACACTTCTCTTCACCATTCATGCACTGTACTGGGGAACACTCTTTAGGCAGGTGATCTAACACACCTAAAAAAACACAACAGCTAAGGATGACCCAGAAATACTAGTCTGGCCTGCCCCAACATATGAATTCGACTTTGTTTAAGCAATGGGTGGAGCTGCCTACCCAAACCGACCAATGGTTGACGAGCTCCCTCTCTGTGAATGCTTTTGGTGCTTATGACGAGCTGTTGTACACGGTTAAAGCTGACTATATTCACCTTTACAATTCGGGAGTATGAATCCTTACTAGAAAATAATAAATGCACAAATAACGTTCTTTGCCCTTTTGATCAGAAGTACTTTCTCTGTGTTCTTCAGGGAATGGACTACTGGCTCTGTCTGGACAAAAATGGTTTCAACATCGACGCTTGCTGACCCCAGGATTTCACTACGATGTCCTGAAGCCCTACGTGAAGTTGACTTCAGACTGTACCAAAGTGTTGCTGGTAATTAATATTTCTGTGAACCTCTTTACTCTTGTTGCAAAGAAGAAATTCAGCAGAATGTACCAGGGTGTCCATTAGATCCACTTGCTCGGGATGATGAGCAGGGTCACTGAAGCAGCAAGTATAATGAAACCCCTAAACAAGGACTGGACAAGCGTTGCAAACTCTCCATATCTTGTCTGTCTCTTAGGAAGACATTTTCCTATAGGCATAATCCCTATGCTTGAGCCATAGTCTCCATCCTTGTGGTTTGTGTTAAACGGGTTTACATACAGAGGCAGTGTGCGGATTTAGGCCCTTCCTCTGGTTTATAAGGCCTCCACAAGCTCCCTAGTAGATACTATAGCTTGGGTGACAAATATCTTCAATTAGAATATTGCCAAAAAACATCCATTATTTATTATTTACCTGTGATCCAGGGACCTGCCAGAAGCATAAGCAGAGGCTTATGAGAAGAGAAAGATGAGGCAAGATCAGAAAGAAATTGGAACAACTCCAGGTGAGGCTAGAAGCAGTCTGTTTACTCTAGGAGGTTTTGGTATGAGCCGGTATATTGCCTGAGTCCACATCCATATTCCACTGAGATCTGTTGTATTGTGGGCAGGACTTCAGTAGACTTTTGGAGATGGTAGTAACCCTGATAGAAGTAGCAGGTGTCTAAATTTTGAGGAAATGAGTCTAAAGATAAGACCAACAACCTACCCAAAGTGACAGTATAGCGCCTTCAGAAGACTGAACAAAATCATGCATTTGAATAGGTATGTCTATTTTAGGCACCGATTAATTTCAGTCAATACCCTATGGGAACCCTGAGGAGCTTATAAATCCTTGCTAAAGGATTCCTGTTATATGTTTATTTCACATTTATGAGTAAGGTCTTTATTCCATGTTAGCTATTTATTCCTTTTCACTTCCCATGCATGAAATAGCTTGTTGGGCAGATTCGCCATGGCTCTTTCATATCATATTAAAAGTGACAGTTTTAGAATGTACTTTCTTAATGGAAAATGAAATTAATTTGTGTCTTCTGTAACTAAGTGGAAGTGAAAGACCCAGCTCATATCATTGGGTGAATCTAACCTTCCTATAAAACTTCTCAACAGAACCACATCCTTCCCAGACTGTCTAAAGATGGGCCAAGTCATTCCCATTATAAAACAAGCATTTGCAATGCAATAGGTCTCGCATTTGCGAGAGTTTGAGCTATTTTTATTGTAAATGACATTGCCTTTTATGTATGTTTTGGTTTTTGAAACATAAATAAAAGCCATTGTCATTTACAATGCCAATAGGTCAAACTTGTGTAAATGCAAAACCTATTGCATTGCAAATGCTTGTTGTTATCGAAAAACCCTTTCCACAGCACATACTGGCTCTTTTAACGTTACTCACAAAAACAAACAAGTACAGGTAAAGCATAAGATGGCTTTGTGGTTTTTTTTTTTCTCCATATTTATATATGTCCTGCCGACATCCTCTCCCTAAAGCACAATGCTCCAGCACTGGAATTATAATCAACATAGTGGCAGAACTTAAATCCCAATGGCAGGAGTCAGGAGGCCTCACAAGGAACATATTAACCTGTAATTATGTGCTAACATCTGTTGGAGGAATATGGTTAAAGACCAGTGTGCACACTGATGAGAGGCATGTGAGTCCAGGACAGTGTCTCCTATGAATGAGCAGTGCGGACCCTGAGTAACAGTCTATTGATCATGCAGTTTTGCCATCTGCACTAGTCCTGTTATCATCAGCGCTATTCTTATTTTTGTCATCGACACTAGTCTTGTTGTCATCGGCACTAGTCTCGTTGTCATCAGTACTAGTCTCGTTGTCATCAGTACTAGTCTCGTTGTCATCAGCACTAGTCTCATTATTGTCATCAGCGCTATTCTCACTGTTCTCGTTAGCACTAGTCCCACTGTTATCATCAGAGCTATAGTCATTGTTATCATCAGTGCTATTCTCATTGTTGTCATGAGCACTAGTCCCATTGTTATCATCAGAGCTATTTTCATTGTTATCATCACCACTAGTCCAGTTGTTATCATCAGGGCTATTCTCATTGTCAGTGCTATTCTCATTGCTGTCATGAGCAATAGGCCCATTGGTATCATCAGTGCTATTCATATTGTTGGCATCAGCACTAATCCCATTGGTATCATCAGTGTTATTCTCATTGTTGGCATCGGCACTAGTCCCATTGGTATCATCCACACTATTCTCATTGTTGTCATGGGCACTAGTCCCATGGTTATCAGTGCTATTCTCATTGTTGGCATCGGCACTAGTCCCATGGTTATCAGTGCTATTCTCATTGTTGGCATCGGCACTAGTCCCATGGTTATCAGTGCTATTCTCATTGTTGGCACCAGCACTAGTCCCATTGGTATCATCAGTGCTATTCTCATTGTTGGCATCGGCACTAGTCCCATTGTCATCATCAGTGTTATTCTCATTGTTCGCATCTACACTAGTCCCATTTGTATCATCAGCGCTATTCTCATAGTTGTCATGAGCACTAATCCCATGGTTATCAGTGCTATTCTCATTGTTGGCATGGGCACTAGTTCCATTGTTATCATCAGTGCTATTCTCATTGTTGGCATGGGCACTAGCCCCGTTGTTATCATCAGTGCTATTCTCATTGATGGCATGGGCACTAGTCCCATTGTTATCATAAGTGCTATTCTCATTGTTGTCATGGGCACTAGTCCCATTGGTATCATCAGCGCTATTCTCATTGTTGTCATGGGCACTAGTCCCATTGGTATCATCAGCGCTATTGTCATTGTTGGCATCGGCACTAGTCCCATTGGTATCATCAGCGCTATTCTCATTGTTGTCATGGACACTAGTCCCATGGTTATCAGCGCTATTCTCTCAGACTGGGCCGCTTTCCTGCTAAATGGAAACATGCCTCGTTGGTCCCTATCCTTAAAAAGTCCAACTTGGATCCTGACCAACCTAGTAACTACAGACCCATTTCCCTCTTGCCCGCACCAGCAAAAATCCTGGAGAAACTGGTGCATTCTCAGTTGGCGAACTATATTGAGTCTAATGGACTTCTCCATGATTCCCAGCACGGCTTCAGGTCGGGCCACAGCACGGAGTCTGCCCTTATTGAAATGGCGGACTCGGTGAGGTGGACGCTTGACCAGGGGTCGAGGGCGGTGCTAGTGCTGCTAGATTTATCAGCAGCATTCGACACCGTCTCTCACAAGATCCTGCTGAGCAGGCTCGAGGACTTGGGTGTGGGTGGTGTGGTGCTGAAATGGCTCACATCCTATCTTTCGGACCGCACACAGCAGGTTTTCACCCCTCCCTATACCTCCCCCGCCAGATCACTTAAATGGGGAGTTCCCCAGGGTTCTTCCCTGAGTCCGCTCCTTTTTAATATTTATTTTACCCCTTTGGCTAAGCTGATCGCTCAGACAGGGATTAAATCCACCTCCTATGCTGACGATATTCAGCTTCTTTTTACTTTTGACACCCCCTCTGCTTCTGCCTTTGATCTGCTGAAATCCTGCCTCAGGGACATTTCTAGCTGGATGGACGCTAACTCCCTCCGACTCAACGCAGGAAAAACGGAGATCCTGTTTTTTAACTCTCCTTCTCCCTTGGACTCTAGCCTTTGGTGGCCAGACGATCTAAGCCAAGCCCCTACCCCTAAAGACTCAGTGAAAAACTTAGGGGTACGTTGGGATAACCATCTTAGTTTCATTAATCAGGTACAGACAGTGGCTGCTTCCTGTTTCGCTAAAATCAGGACCATTAAACGCCTTATTAACTACCTGCCGGCGGACTGCCGTAAAACTGTTATCCAGGCATTGATAATTTCCCATCTCGATTACGCTAATGCCCTCTATCTTGGTATCTCAGCAGGCCTGTGTCATAAACTTCAGACAGTCCAAAATGCTGCCGCTCGGCTTGTAGAGAGAATTCCTGCTAGACACCATGTCTCTCCACTTTTACGCAAACTGCACTGGCTACCCATTGCTAAAAGAAGTGTCTTCAAAGCAATGACGCTGGCCTTCCGAGCCTCTCAAGGCACCGGATCGGCACACCTGAAAAACATCTTGCGACCGTATGCCCATTCCAGGACATTGCGCTCCAACTCCCTATTCTTCTTGCACACCCCACGATTTAAACGAGTTTGTGCTGGTGGAAAAACCTTTGAGGTCTGTGCCTCTCAGAACTGGAACAAACTCCCGCTAGCTCTACGTACCAGCCAATCAGAACCAGCATTTCGTAAACTGCTGAAGACACACCTTTTCTCCTCCTAGACAGGTCCTCCTTTTCTGGCTCTCCTTTCCCAGAGTTCTCAGCGCCGGGACGCCCCGTTGGGGCAGCTGTGCGCTTTATAAAATACACAAATAAATAAATATTCTCATTGTTGGCATCGGCACTAGTCCTATTGTTATCAACAGTGCTATTCTAATTGTTGGCATCGGCACTAGTCCCATTGTTATCATCAGTGCTATTCTCATTGTTGGCATTGGCACTAATCCCATTGGTATCATCAGCGCTATTCTCATTGTTGGCATCTGCACTAGTCCCATTGGTATCATCAGCGCTATTCTCATTGTTGGCATGGGCAATAGTCCCATTGGTATCATCAGCGCTATTATCATTGTTGTCATGAGCACTATTCCCATTGGTATCATCAGTGCTATTCTCATTGTTGTAATCGGCACTAGTCCCATTGTTATCATTAGTGCTATTCTCATTGTTGGCATCGGCACTAGTCCCATTGTTATTATCACTGCTATTCTCATTGTTGTCATGGACAGTAGTCCCATTAGCATCATCAGCGCTACTCTCATTGTTGTCATGAGCACTAGTCCCATTGGTATCATCAGCGCTATTCTCATTGTTGTCATAGACACTAGTCCCATTGGTATCATCAGCGCTATTCTCATTGTTGTCAGGGGCACTAGTCCCATGGTTATCAGCGCTATTCTCATTGTTGGCATCGGCACTAGTCATATTGTTATCAACAGTGCTATTCTAATTGTTGGCATAAGCACTAGTCCCATTGTTATCATCAGTGCTATTCTCATTGTTGTCATCGGCACTAGTCCCACTCTTATCATCAGTGCTATTCTCATTGTTGGCATCGGCACTAGCCCCATTGGTAGCATCTGCACTATTCTCATTGTTGGCATGGGCACTAGTCCAATTCTTATTATCAGTGCTATTCTCATTGTTGGCATCGGCATTAGTCCCATTGGTAGCATCAGCACTATTCTCATTGTGGAACCACTAACGGATATACTCTGCCCTTACCAAGGTGGTCAGACATTGGTGCCCAGGTGCCATATAAGATCAAAAGCAAATCTAATGCGAGCAGAACTGGGTGAAGATGAGCCCTCACACCCACAACTTTATTCTCAAATGTATAAGGATGGGTTCAGTGGAAGTACCGTACTCACACACCTATTTTGTGCAACCATTAACTCTTACGTCTTAACAGTATTATAGGCCCCAGGACAAAGCACTGCACTGGACCCTGCCCACACAAATACTCACAGGAATAAAAATGTTTCATGGAAATTTTGTGTTAAATTCTGATCTGTGCCTATGCTCATGGGCCACCCGGGCAACTGCCCAGCGTTCCAATGCATTAAGAGGGCACTGACTGCCATTAGGCTAGGTTCGGGCTATAAACGCTTAATGGTGTGAAGTGATAATTGTACATAATATTCAAGAATGTTGTTTATGGGTGTAATAATTAATTCATAGAGTTTATGTACTTCAAAAATAAACAATTAATAAAGCAAAAATAAACTATTAGTACAATTGAGATTTTCTAACACAGCGTATGCATCCTCTCCCTGATGTTAGAAAGGAGACTGGGGATGTGAATACTGCCTAAGGTACAGAATGCAAAACCAAGTATACAGTATGGCTTCTCTTATTTAAACCTTTCTGCTACCCTTACACCAATATGTTTATTTTTCAATAGGATAAGTGGGAGAAGCTTATCTTGAGAAATAACTCAATAGAACTTTTCGAACACGTCAGTTTGATGACATTGGATACCATCTTGAAATGCGCCTTCAGTTACCGTAGTAACTGTCAGACAGATAGGTGAGTAATTTAGGAAATTTCATTTCAATATTATGTTTCATCCCACTAACCTTTTGGGAACCCAGGCTATTTCATACTCCTGCTTTTGAAGCAGAAATAATAGTTTGGTGTCAGATAGATTGACTACATGTCCTCAAGGTAATTTGAAGAGCATAGGATTATTAAAAGAATGCATCTCTACCTATTTTATCTAGAAGCTCTCAGCTCATTTATTTATCCAAACTGTTGTCTCGCATGATGCTACCTTTCTTTAAAGGACCTTAACAAGTCCTTAGTATGCACAGCATTGACTCTTAGGGGGATATTCTAAAGAAAGTGTGATAATTATTGCAAAATCCGCTTAACACAACTTCGCACATCGCAGACTATCACGACAAAATAACACCATGTTAACGTTGTATTCCCAACCCGGCGGCACCATGTGATAATATCACGTTAACGTGCCAAATGACCGAGTTAAAATTAACGCAATGGCAAAAAAATGGGAAACACGAACGCCAAAAAAGGTGCAATGCCCCAAATCACGATACAAAAATCAGCAACAACCAGCGACAGGCCTGCAATTCCCACGCAACATGCGGGAAAATTCACCATAAAAGCAACAAAAAAAACACACCAAAACCAAATCACACTGCGTAGCACCATGGATGCACCCGGACCAAGTGCAGAGCACAACCCGAACCTCACAAGCCCCACAGCGGACCAGACAGGAACCCCGTGTTCGGGGACGGGCAAGGAGAAGAGGAAGACGGGGTTCAGTCCGCAGGAGGACCTGATCATCGTCACGGAGGTGATAGAATACTACCAACATCTTTTCGTCACCTCCACTACGTCATTGGCAACACAAATGGAAATATGGCAGTCCATCGTGAACAACGTGAATGCAGTCGGAGTGTCGATGAGGTCAATGGAGGAGGTAAAGAGGCGCTGGCATGATGTGCGAAGCCAAACCAAACAGAAACACGCTGCCAATAGGAAGGCAGCAAAGGCAACTGGAGGTGAGAGTCCTGTGCCACAGGAGGAACTGGATGAGCTTGAGGAAATGGTGGCCACAGCCATCAGTGTGGAGATGGTGCAAGGAGTTGAGAGCCCAGACACAGCTCGATATGACCTGACCCAACAGCAACAGAGTGAGTAACGACCAGTGACTGGGGGGACGGAGGGAGATGGGCACAATGGGACACATGCACAATTATGTGAAACACCAAGTAGGCCCCCATCCACTATGTGCACAAAGGGGCCCCCCTCCCTATCACCAATTCCACAACCTACCCATGCACATGTGCTGAATGCAGCAAAGCAGCAGCTCTGTGAGCCACACTGACAATGCAAGTGACACTGCATGACCGACAGCATGGCTGCAGTCAAAATAAATGACATGGGGCACGACACGACACTGAGGTGGCCCAGTGTGGATCACATCCTGAAAGGAGCAGGTCACACTCTGACACATCCACGTGCACATACAACCCCTGATGTCAGCAACACATCTGAAGACAAACAAATGACCCAAGTCGCCAACATCTCAGCACCGTAAAAGCACGCAAGTCAAAGGCACACCACCTCAAAGGGACAAGGGGCCGCCAAATCAGAGCTGCAGGGGAGACTCTCCCACAATGCAGCACACACACATAGCAATCACAGCACATCAACATTGATGATAATGTGGTACAAAGTGCAACACTTTCACTACAGGACAGAGGACACAACTGGTGCCGCTTGTGGTAGAAACTGGCCAATCCCATCTGGAATTGCAGGAAACTGTGATATGGCAATGTACAAGTACAACCTCACATCCGTCATGTAGTCGAAATGTCCACTGTCTCCATCAAATAGCCAGCTCCTCCAAAACAGTCCCAATGTACATTGTTATGCTGTCTGTCTGGAAACATGTACAATGCGTCAACATACATGAAACACACTGTCAACCTGCATCTCCCCTTTACATTGCAGAGGGACAATCAACACCTCCTGCAGAGCAGACCAGACATCTCTTCAGTGATGATGAAGAGGACCCCCTGGCCATCTGCTCCAACACCCTCCAACGGCCCATAGACAGCCTTTGCACCCCACCTCCAGGAGCAGGGCAGCCCAGCTGCATCAATGTGACCCCACCCCCAGCACAGACCACACAGCAGGAAGCACACACCACCACGGCTGGCTCACAGGACCCCCACGACCAACACATGGCATTTCAACGCCATGTGTTAGGGTGCCAGGAGAAGATGGCTGATCAGCTGCGGGTGGGGTTCGACCTCATGGCAGCCAAACTAGATGCCATATGTGAGTGTCTAAGTCCCATCAGGAACCACTTACAGTCCCTAATGGACACCCACTGTCCATTCCATGCTCTCCAACAATCCTTGGCTGACATCGCTGGGGCCATTACTCGGATACAAGAACTGTATTGTCAGACAGGTTCCAGCGATGACAGCACAGATTTGGCACAGATGCGGAGGACAATGGAGACCATGGAGCCGATGCAGGCTGGAAGTATGGCTGCCACGGCTGAACACTAGCGAGATGTAGCTGGGATCTTCCATGCCCTGCAGATCCTCATCTTGCCATTGCTGCCACAGAGCCTGTCCCAGATGGCTGCTGCAGGAACTTCGACACACACATCTCCGCCCCTGATGTGTCATTGGCACACAGTGATGCAGACCTACCACCTTCGCCCCCTGATGTGTCGGTGTCACACAGTGATACAGCCATAACACCACCACACACACCTGACACACCAGACACAGAAGACATGTCAGAGGAGTAAGATGTGCATGGTAATGACTATTTGAGAAAGGAGGTAGTAGCAAACATCCCCACCATATGGTCTGTCCCTGCCTGGTTCAGCCCTCTGCATCATGCACTGAACAACCCCTTCCACTGTCCCCCAAAACACTCTGCGACATTCACCTGATCCACAACATGGACTGGCATATCTGCTCTGGTTACTAATGACACAGCAATCAGGTTGAGGACTGAATTCTTCCTCTTCCGATCAACTTTTCATTTCCCCAAGAACTCTGGTTGGCCCTTGTTGGACTTGGCCCTTTTTGCAGGTTCATCCCTGAACTTTTTGCCTTCCTTCTGTATTTTGTCTGACCTGTTTTTGTTGGTTTTATGACTCTGGGCACTTTACCACTGCTGATCAGTGCTAAAGTGCATATGCTCTCCCTATGGTAAATTGATGTATGGATTAGTGACTCCATGATTGGCTGGTTTGGTTTACCTGTCAGACCCTATTACAGTGCACCAGGAGTGCCCAGAGCTGGTAATCCAAATGCTGCTGGTGGGCTTCCAGCACTGGTTGTGCCACCCACAGAAGCAGCATGTAAAAGTGTGTCTAAGGCTTGCCATTGCAGAGCCTGTGTGCAGTCTTTTACTGCCATGCTGACTGGGCAAGTGCACCCACTTGCCAGACCCTAAACCTTCCCTTTTCTTCATGTCAGACACCCCTATGGTAGGCCCAAGGGCAGAGTGCATTGTAAGTATAAGGTAGGACAAGCCTTGATGTGTGTGGCATGTCCTAATAGTAAATTACAGCGATTTTCGTTTTTCACTATTGCAAGGCTACCTGTTCCCCATAGGCCAGAATGGGCAGTTTGATTATTACATCCTATAATCCTAACTGACTCAGGGAACATGGTAGAAATTTGAGTTTAGTATGCCTGAACTCAGAATGATAAAATACATCTTTTAGTGAAGTTGGTTTTAACACTCTGTGTTTGAAAATACCACTTTTAGAAAGTAGGTATTTTCTTGTCTAACCATCCAAACCTGCCTCTGCTAGGCAGTGTATTCCTTGTCTGGAGTTTGAGTGACAGGGGCTGGGGAAATTCCAGGAAACAGGGCTGAATAGAGAGATCTGCATCTAGATGGGTGGGAGGAGTTGCACCTGGAACCTGAATAGGGCTGTGCCTTCCCTCCACAATGCTGGCCCTACCTCCGGTGGTGCGTCTGATTTCTCTGCCCTGCACTCTGAAAGGAAAAAAGGAGTCTTATCAACAAAGTGCTCCAGGACTGACCAGAACTGGTTTGGACTAGGCAAAGAAGAACACAGAGAAACTGGGTATAAATATTGGGACCCAAACCCAAGCACTTTAGATCACTTTGGGAAACAAGAAGAAACCTTTGGTGAGGAGTGGAACCAGAAGAAACTGAGGAGAGACTATCCCTAAGCTGAAGTGCTGCTTGGGGGATTGGCCTGCAGTGGTTGCCTGACTGCCAAAGAAAGGAAAAAGGACTTTGTGTGCACTTTTATTCAACTTGTGAAGGATCTCCAAGGGCTTGGAAAAGAGCTTGCCTCCTGCTGAAGTCTCAGGGCCAACAGACTTCACCCACCAGCTCCCCAAGAGTTCTTTTGAAGTGCCTGTAGGTGTGCTGGACGTTTTGAGGACTTGCATGTCGCAAGGAGCTGGAAGTACGACTCAAGAACAGGAAGCGTGTCGCCGAACTGCCACTGCCACTTCACAACAAG
The DNA here is from genome assembly GCF_964204655.1 of Triturus cristatus. Taxonomy (NCBI): domain Eukaryota; kingdom Metazoa; phylum Chordata; class Amphibia; order Caudata; family Salamandridae; genus Triturus; species Triturus cristatus. The sequence goes on along the minus strand of NC_140586.1, from coordinate 780,404,133 downwards.
AAGCGCCTTGCATCACCTGAGAAGAGGATCGACGTCGCAGCAGACGCCGCCGCATCACCGGGAAGCGTGTCGCGGAAGAATCGTTGAGTCATCGCAGGTCCACCGAAGTGCCTCGCATTGCCAGGAGAAGAGGATTGAGGTAGCAGCAGATGCTGCCGCATCACTGGGAAGCGTGTCATAGGGCCTGTTGCGGCTCATCGCAGGAGATGAGGATCGACGTTGCATCAGACGCCGCCGCATCTCCGAGAAGCGTGTCGCAGGGCCTGTCGTGGCTCATCGCCGGAGAAGAGGATCGACGTCGCAGCAGACACTGCCGCATCACCGGGAAGAGTGTTGCAGGGCCTGTCGCGGATCGCATCGTTGTGGAAGCAACTCTCATCGCCAGGGGAGAGGATAGACGTCGCAGCATACGCCGCCGCATCACTGGGAAGCGTGTCGCAGGGCCTGTCACGGCTCGCATTGTGTAAAGCATCTTGCATCGCTAGAGAAGAGTATCGTCGTCGCATCAGGTGCCGCCGCATCACCTGGAAGCGTGTCGCATCAAGAAGAAAGCGCCATCTTTGTTTCTTTGCACCGGATCTTCAACGCATCACCGTCCTTACAACACTTTTGTTGCCCTGCGTGTCGCATCTCAAGGTACATTGAACTCTGAGTGTCGCATTTACCATCTTAAGGGAACTAAGCTAAATTCTACCAAGTAACAGTATTGTGGATTTGTGTCGTTTGTGGTCTTGTGATAAATCTATATAAAGAATACTTATTTTTTATATAAAACTGGTGTGGTATCCATCTGTAGAGTTGTCACTTGATTACTGTATGTGTTCACAAATTCTTTACACACTGCCTCTGCGATAAGCCTGTCTGCTCGTGCCAAGCTACCAAGGGGGTGAGCAGGGGTTATTTTAGGAGTGTAGCCCCTCACCCTGACTAGACACAAGGGTCCCTATTTGTAACAGGTCACTATATGTACCAACTAGAGACCCCCAAATCTATCAGCCCTCCACTGGGCAACCATGTAATGGGGGGTTGGTATGGCCAAGTACTGCTTCAGGTCCGACACTCCACAGAATGTGAATAAAACATTAAAATCACACAGATGTGTCATGTCTATTTTCAATCAAGTATAAAAGAATGGATGAATGGAGGGTCATTGATCACACAAAAAGGTACAACCTGGGAAATGACATCAATGTGCATGTTCGAGCCTGACCCACATGGCTAATTAGATGACTGTGACGGTATGAACTAGCTGTGGCCTCATTGCTCAAGAACAACAATCTTGCAACCCCCAACATAGCCCCACAACCCCCCAAAATAGGGCTCTGTGTAAAAATGTCACATTCGGTGGCAGGCCTGAAGTAGTGTCCACCCTCACATGTGACAACAGAACATCTCTTTGCATACCTACTCACACTCAACTGTGTGGACACAGCCTGTTTTGATGGATCACATTGATCCACATGGCAAGAAGTTGGACACCATACTCACATTGCTGAAGACACATAAGAACACAGGTCTACCAGCAACTATCCCGACCACAATGTCAGGCTCACAGAGGTGGAGCTGTCAATAGGGACTCACTCCCAAGTGAAATGCGACAGTCAGTCCCTCTCTGTGTACGGACAATGCTCATTGAAGGCACACAATTTATCATTCTAATCAACACTCATCACAGTTGTACACTAGTGAAGTTGAGTAGACTTTATTAGCATGTGCGTATCAGTACGGGCACGACAAGGGCCACAACATGCAGACCAATGCTTAAGACACTTACAGGCAGCATATGAACATGTCGAGGTGCAAGAAATGGGGAGGCAAAAATGAACACCAATCATTACAGATGGCAACGGTCTCAGCCCATCTTGTCTTGCTGGATGAGTCATTTGATGTTTGGCGTCTGCTCATTGCCCCGTGTCAGGGGACACGACTCACAGCCCATGGGATCTGCATAGTGCTGTACCACCGGACTGCGCCGACTGTCTGCTCTGCTGACAGTGAGCAGGTGAAAGTGTCCAACAAGGTCACATGTCGTACTACCTTGCCATGTGTGTACTCTCCCTCCAGGAGTATGTCAGATTTAGGAACATTGCCAAATGACGCTGTGCAGCTCCGTGCATGTGACTGCCTCACCTTGCACAGGTGTGTGTCAACACATGTAGGTGCACGCACATGCATTCTGAGTCCAGGCGAATGTAGACATGTCCACTGTTCTGGTGGGATATGTGACCATTCCTCCAAGATGCAACAAGGTGTTGGTACCTGTGCTCTGGGTTACAATTCGTTGCTGCTGTAGGAATGTTGTCACTCATCCATGAATGCGAGCGCAGCTTCATGGGCAATCAGTTCCAAGAGGACGTCATTGTCAACTTCAACGAACACGAGGGAGACCCAATCCATTAACTGGTCCAGACAGATGTGCTCCGTCCACGCCATTTCACCAATCCCCAAAACAGACCAATAGGGGAGCGCCTCGATTTGGTCACTGCACACGATGACTTGTGCAATCTCCCATGCCCAACTATCAGCACATATGCCAAATATCAAGGCATCACATGCACGGGTATCACGGTTACACTCCTGGTCGTGGGCCAACAGGGGGCGCACACACAAGTCATAATCCAGTTCAGCTACCGTTGTGTTGGATAGGCAGACATCCATGGACCACTCGAATGTGCATGATCGAAAGAGGAAAGAGGGCTGGATGCAGGTGACGTACGCAAGATGGAAGCTCAGATGGTAACTGATGAGCAACACTGCCAGTGGCAGTGCTACCAACAAATGCAGCATACGTGCACGGTACAGTTCAACGTGACAGGGGTTGTGCATGTGCCCAGCATGGCTTGCCATTGGGTTTGTTGGTCTCATAGACCCGGCACTCTTCTGACCGGCGGCAGTTATGTGGATGTTATGCCACAGCTTGGAGCAATGAGTCGTATGTGTGTGCGAGGTTTGGACGTATGGGTTGTTTTGTACTTAAGTGTCAAGGGCATCCCATTCAGGAGTACCTCAAGTAGGGACTACTGTGTGTGGGGTGTGGACAAGTTGGTCTTTCATTAGCGCAGTTCGCATTAGCGCAGTTCGTGGTGTGAGAGTCATCAAAATCTGGTATGGTATCTCTCTCAGAGGGTGCCAGCCTCATTCAAGACCAAGGATGGAGGTGCAGATGTCCTTCCGCCTTATGTATTGAGACAAAGGAGCTTTGAACCCTAATGTTAGTCTGACCACTGCTTGCATTTTTTAAATGTGATGTGGCCTTCGTGCTGAAATTCATGACAGGCCTTCGGCTTATGGTGCACCAATAGCGATACACACACAACACTTGACATGTAAGAGCCCAATAGGCCTTGAGCTCCTTGTACAATGTCCCTCTTTCTCTCTCTCCCTCTCTCCCTCTCTCACTCTCTCTCTCTCTCCCTCTCTATCTCTCTCTTTCTCCTTCCGTCCTTTGATGAGTGCATGACACACCTTCTTATCTTGAATTTTGTCTTGCAGGCTGTGACTTACAGATTGTCCAGGGATGACCCGCCATGACTCTTCCAAAAAGCTGTTTTGAGTCAAATTTGAATGTGATATTCTGTTTGGACTTTCAATGGTGAATGAATGATTCTCCTTTTTCGGTCCACACATGAATATTACTTGTTGTAATTGTGCGACATCAGGCGAATGATTTTGTTCATGATTTCATGAAGTTGATGTGTAATATGTTGGTCCAGGGGGAGAGGGGCTGGGGGTGGTGGCGGTGGGTGTTGTGGCCCTCTTAGGTGTCCGAGCTGCATGATCGTTGGCTCCATGGAATCTGGAGTTCTTCAGCTGTGGCTATGGGCTGGGCTCACTTTTATGGTGCAGGTTGTCGTCCGACTTTACACCAGGTAAGAGCAGGTGTTAAATCCCTGCTGCTAACGCACCTTATCGCCTGTTTTGTGATCTTATCGCACATCTGGCTGGTTGTTGAGAATGTTGTGACGTGGTGTTGTCGTGTTTTTTTGCACGGGAACGCCTTCTCTGCATCTCATTAGCATTAGTTGCCGGTGTCATCTGTGGTTTTTTGCAGCTTCTATCACAGGGAAACTAGTGATATTGGCTGTTGGCACCAGCTTGTGAATGGGACGATACGTTGGCAGAGATAAAGTGCAGATAACTCGGCGATAAGTCCTTGAGAATATGCCCCTTATTTTCCTATTTCAAGGGGATGATGGGACGCAGTTCCAGGAATTACCTCTTGCAGTCTCCTTTTCTTTTGTTCTTAAATAAGCTGCCTTAGGAGTGCTTCTGTCATGTTTATGCTGGATACCAACATGCTAAATTATAAAATTGTATAAGGGGTGGGTGTACAAAATGTTTTAATGGCAACCTCACTCTCATCAGACTGAAAACTAGTAAGCGTATAATTACCCTGTCTATACAGATAGACAACTTGTTTCGGCTATAATTTTTGCCAGTGAATGGTCAATAGGCTTTCACTAAGGCAATCGTCCTCAAGAATAAGGGTGGGCAAAGTTGGCGGAGTACCACTACGCGGAATACTGCAGTGGGAACTCCGCTCCGTAACTCAGTTCGATCTCATCCCAATTAACAAAACAGAAACCTCATATACCTTTGGTAAAACAACAAGTAAATCTATCTTTACATGCTAAAAAGCATATAGTCATCTCACAAACGTGCAAATGAAAATACAGCAAACAGTGAGAGAGGTGATGATTTTGGGGTCCTCCCTAACCTAGGGAGAGAACCAAGCAGACGCCTTGAACACAAAGAGACTATCATGCTGAACGATTCAGTGGTGGTCCCATCCTCCTAGGACCACCCCATGCACAGTTATGTAAGTAAGTAAGTAATAGTTTATTTGCATAGTTGATTAAAACCATTGCAATACAAGCTTTAAAATTTGTGTCTACATTTAAAAAACAATATGTCACAACAACCTTTAAATTCCATCTATATACAAACGAACAATTTATCACCACATACAATTTTTCCTTCCAAATTAAATCATAAGATCTCAATTTTTAAACGACTGTAAATAGATATAATTTTTTCTGTGATATTAGAGAAAACTCCCTCATGCATAGGTCTTAAAAAATGGTTCATGGTTCTCCAGAATCTTGCACCGTCACTCTGTTTGGAATCCGCATATAGTTTTGCCCATATGTTTTCCTCCACAGATCTGTTGGCTTCCCATTTTGTTTTTTTCAGCAATGCCTTCGCTTTTCGTAACAGGTCATGTTTTACAATTTCCATTGGATTCTGCCATAATTGTCTCATCGTTTGATAGATTGATTTTTTTAAACTCTTGATCTTCTCTTTATGCTCTCATGTGAAATTTTTCATGGTGCTGCAGCCCAATTGCACATGTTGCTTGGGTCTTGTAGAGTAGGTTGCCATAGTTGAAGTTAAATGCTCTCATTTCTCAATTTCGCTAGAGCCAGTTCTCAAGTGGAAAAGCTGTCTAGCCTTTTCTAGTGTGCTTCCATCGGTTGCTACTGAGTATTTGATCCTTTTATAGTTGATTGTTTGGACTGACTCTTCGGGCACTGAGGATAACTCAAATTTAGGCTTGATGTTATTAAGACAGTTTGTTGGGGGCAATGATCGCTGTCTGCTTTTTTCCCTATACGAAATGAAACCATTTGTTGAAATAAGGATAATGAGATAAAAGTATAATCCAGGGTTGTATTGATTCTAGTTGAATGAAAAGTAGTAGCTGGGGGGTTGTCTCCAGTAAATCTTCCATTTAATGCGCTAATGTTAAAGAGTTCAAGGTCCTGTAATATTTGCTTATCCAGTTTAGTCTTTTTCAATATTTGCGACTTCCCTTGGAGTGGTATGTCCCAGGCTGAATTTTGAGTAAGGTTCTCGTCATCTGACGAGATTCCCATAAGATTGAGATTAAAGTCCCCGGTGATAATAAGATCTGTTGATGGTAGTTCCTGTATGCAATCCTCCAAGAACTTATATAGATCTTTAGCTGCCTTTGATTTCCTTTTTGGATAGACATAGGCGTTGATCAAGGTGAGGTTAGTTCCCCCCGTGCCTGTTTCTGATTGCGAGATGTAGAGGTTAACTGCCATTGAATCAGAGGAAGTTGGTCCTACTTCTTTGACCACATGGGCGCTTGTAGCTGAAAAATAGGTTGCTAAACCACCTTGAAGATGCCCGTATTTCGCCCTCCTTGTTGCACCAGTAAAAAAACGCAGGAATCCTTGAAGGTGAGGGGGGGTCTGCTTGCCATGTTTCTTGCAGTGCCAAAATATCAAACGACCTTATATAGCTGATAAAGTCTGGATCAGGCATTTTGGAGGCCAGACCATTGACATTCCATGAGCATATTCTTAAATGATTGTCCTCATTGTCCCCAATCGATCTTAAGTGTGAGCCTGTTTGTCAATTTGCATGGGTGTTTAATGCTCTGGCGATCCATCTTAGATCACTTAGTCCTGTTGGAGATGATGCCCCATCTTCGGTACTTCTAATAGTGCTGTGATGTTGTATATTCCTTACTCCACTTGTCCCTACTGCGCCTCTAAGTACCGATATTCCGTGCCTGACTGCAGAAGCCTGTGCTCTCTCTGTAGCTACAGGAATTAATAATCCCGGGTATCTTGGTTTTATGTAAGGAGTTAATGTTTTAGTCTCTGCAAGTATTTTATGTGCGATTAATGATTTTCTCCATGTTGCTTTAGTTTTTTCGCCGCTTGATACATCATCGGCTATGAATTCGATTGAAACCAGATCTGCGGATGTCACATCTTCCAGGGAGGGAATATGAGATAGCAGCCGTAAGATGTTGCCTCTGTTCAATATGTCATGCCTGCCTTTCGATATATAAACTGGACTCAACCATATTGTGTTTGTTGCGCTTCTTGAATCTCCTGGGCTCCAAGACTTTTTGTTGGATTTGTTCGATTGAGTAGGTTCATGACCTTTTGTTTCTAACAGGGTTGCCTGATTTATGGACACTGCTGCTTCATCTCTTTCTTTGTGTTGAATTGATTGCTGTCCTCTTAAGTTGAACATTTGGTCATCCTCTCCTTGCCCGGGGACACCTAGCGTATTCCCAATTCTTTTGTGGGTAAATATATTTCATCTCTTTGGTTCATCCTTCTATGTGTAGATGTAGTCGCTTGTATAACAGAGGACAGTTTGCTGTCGGTTGTCTCTATAAGATTACTCCTTTTTGTTTTTGTTGGCATTTTAGGCAGTATCCTTTGGTCCATTTCGTTCTCAGGCCTTGATTCCAAAGTGCCTTCACCGATTGTTGTTTTTTGGAAATGGGACAAATTATAGTATTACTCTTTTGTGATTTGTTCTGCTCAATTTCAGATTGTGTTTTTCCTTTTTTGTTACTTGGAAGTCAAGTTTGTCCCTTCCTGATGCGTGGCTTCTACTTCCTCATTTTTAGTATTCCCAAGGGTTTGCGTTTTCTCAGTTGCGCCCTTCACTTTGTTGGCAGACTGCTTTATTGTTTTTGTACTTAGTGCATTTCGTCCAGGGGACCCACCTATGCTTATATCCTTTCCGGACTCTAGTTCGCTTTGTGCTGGTGGCGCTAACGCTAACGTCCCAAAGAGACGCTTGAATCCCTCATGGTTTAGGTTTGTTTTTTGATTACGGCCTGTCAGTTTTTTTGCTCGCCTTTGTTTTGCGTTCAATGGTTTATCTACTTTATCCTCCAGTAAGACTTCAGGCAACTGGCTATCTGGTGTTTTGATTTCTCTGGCGTCTGGATCTCTAGTCGTATGAGCCTGGGTTTCCTTTATCCCAAGGCCTCCCATTTTTTTAGCTTTAGTTTGTGCTGTGTTTGTTGGATCATATATTTCATCTTCCGTAAATCTCTCCAGAGATTCTTCTTCTGGGCCCTTCGTGGACTTTTTAATTTGATCGCACAAATCATTCAGCATTGCTGGGAGAGAGGCCAATTTGTCAATAATAGGACCACATCCACAACTTAAGTTTGCACCTTGCGAGTGGTCGTATTTGTTTTGTAGAAGTGTGTTTAATGAACCCAACTTCCCATCGATGGCAACCACAAAGACAGCCAAGGTATCTAATAGCGTCAGTTGGGTGTCCATTTTATCGGATTGGTAATGGAGAGCCTCTACCAAGAGTTGCATTGTTTTTAACAAGCTAGGCCAAGCACTTTCCTGATTTATATATTTCAATGGTTCTTTCTGGTTTACTGGATTTTTTGCCACATTTTGTTCTCCTTTACATTCCCCCTCCTTATGTTGATCTTGGTTACGTTCAGGTGTCCTTCTCGAAGTGTTCCCTGTGGGCTCACTCCTGCATTTCTCCTGGGAATAGCCGGCCATGAGATCTTCCCACTCTTCCTTTCCCAGGTATGAAGAGATTTCTGTCATTTCTAATGAGACAATCGTTAGCTTGCCCCCTATTTCTTTTGCTCCCGCTGTATTTAGCTTTGGATTTTGAACTGTCGCTTGTTCGTTCTGATGAAGAGATGGTGTTGGAACTGCCTGAGAGATTTCTATTCCTCTCCATTCCTCTCTTGCCATTGTTTGGTCTGGGCTTCGCAATTCGCAGATCGTTGCTACATCAGTTGGGCCGCCGTTACCAGTACTGTTATTGTTTTGCGTCAGTCTTCTGCTGCCAACGGTGTCGTTGAGGTTTAACTTTTCCTTCATGTCTACTCCCAATGTTCCTAGTGCTTCCATAGATCTGTGTACTTGGATTTATCCAGTGTCAATTATCTGCTCCTTACCGGTGGTATTAGTATCATGTGTCATCCGAGGTTTGTTACATTGTGGAGTTGATGTTATTTGTAATGAGCTGATGGCGGTCATAATATTAGTCATGCTTGGACTTCTCTTTATGTCATTAATTCTATGTGCACCAGTAAATTGCATCAGTGGTATTTGCTGTGCTGGCTGCACAGTTATGGGCAAAAATACTATACCAACCAAAGGCAGTGCAAAACATTATGGGATGAGATTCTAAAGTGCAGTGAATATTGTGGTATCCAATATTGAAACATTCCTCAAGCTGCAGTGGCACTCTCATGCTGCAGTGGCTCTCCCAGCTGTGATGAGCATGATATGCTCTTTGTGTTCAAGGCATCTGCTTGGTCCTCCCCGTAGGTTAGGGGAGAGCACAAAATCATCACCTCTCTCATTGCCTGATAGTTTTCAAAGCTCACTTTTGTGAATTGGTTATATACTTTTTAGCATGTAAAGAGTTTTTGCATGAATAGCAAATCTCCACAAACCGCTTCATGAAGCTTCCCTCATATCATCCCAATTAATAAAACAGAAACCTCACATACCTTTAGTAAAACAACAAATAACTCTATCTTTACATGCTAAAATGCATATAGTCATCTCACAAAAGTGAAAATGAAAATTTAGCAAGCAGTGGGAGAGGTGATGATTTTGGGGTCCTCCCTAACCTAGGGAGAGAACAAAGCAGATGTTTTGAACACAAAGAGCACATCAGGCTGAACGATTCAGTGGTGGTCCCATCCTCTTAGGACTACCCCAAGCACAGTTATGGGCAAAAACACAATCCCAACCAAAGGCCCTGCAAAGAATTATGGGATGAGATTCTAGAGTGCAGTGAATATTATAGTATCAAACATCAAAACATTGCTCAAGGGGCAGGCTCCCCAGGCTGAGCTGAGAGCTAATACTATAATATTCACTAAACTCTAGCATCTCGCCCTTAATGCTTTGTTGGGCCTTTGGTTGGCATTGTATTTTTGCCCATAACTTTGCTTGGGGTGGTCCTAGGAAGCTGGGACCACCACTGAATCGTTCAGCATGATATGCTTTTTGTGTTCAAGGCATTTGCTTGGTCCTCCCCCTATGTTGGGGGGACCCCATAATCATCACCTCTCTCATTGCCTAATATTTTTCAAAAGTTCATTTTGTGAATTGGTTATATGTGTTTTTTAGCATGTAAAGGTAAAGTTGTTTTATCAAATGGTTGTGGGTGTAGTAGCTAACTCCGCTACGTGGTAAAGTCAGAGTTTTTGCATGAGTATCTGTGTTGTCAATGTAATGCGCAGCTCACAAATATCTGCAATCTCTGCTAGCGGAGCGGAGTTCATTGTCCACGGTTATTCAAGAATATCTTCCTCTCTATGCAGCTAAAGGAAAGATATAGTACGCAGTGTTACCTACTAATCTTGTGCTTGTACAAAGATAGTAGTTAACATACTTGTAAAATAGACAACACATGATGTGCTATTTCCTTCAATGAATTGCATAGGTGATGATACTCTTTAGGGAATAACTCCGGGTCATCCTCTTGAATACTTTGAAGAACGTGTTGTAGTTTTATTCTAGGTCTGGAAGAAATGATAGTTAGCTGGTAAAACTCACTAGTTTTGCATTACGTGAAATGTGTGCAATTTTCTAGAAAGTATACATTTTGCAAATTTCATGACAAAAGCTAATCTCACATAAATGTTATGGAATTTCACCCCTCAAAAATTATGTGATTTCGCCCAGCCATATTCATAGCTTATTACACCATGTTCATTAGGGAGGACAAACTGTAAACCACCATTCACTATTGGCTTCTCTATTCCCCCAGTGTTTACTCTTGTCAACAAGTCCTACCTCAGCTCAATCACAATGCTACCAGTGACCTAGGAATTGGAGTACACCAATGTATCTATTCTAATTTATTTCTTCAATAAACTTTCATCACAAAAATAGGAGCTAAAGTAATATTTTCAGCAGCAACGTAAGTCAAGGATCTTTTCGGGGATATCAGTCAGAAAACATATCTCAGACATCTATAGGCATTGTTGCTATCACAATTTCCTATATCAAAAGAGGAACAAGGGCACCCAAAGGAATTAGACAGGGACCTTGGGTAGATACGTATTACAGGAAACAGTGGTCCCTGAAAGCAAAACGATAGAGCAAAAAATGAATATAGTCAAAATTGAAACTATATTATAGCCAATGTCCAGCCGGGCATGGCAACTTTAATAAGTAGAAGTTCTTAACAGTGAACCAGAAAATGCAAGTAGAATTTCGGTGGGACACAAGCCTGTATCCTATGACTTACATATCAAGTTGACAAAAAATGATAAAACACATTCAGGCAATTACATTGATGTTTCTTTTTTGAAATAATGAATAGCGAAACATCTGGTATTCAGATTGCCACCTTCACACTATATTACATACAGCAATATTAAGGTGTAGGGTGGGCAACAGAGTCGACGGCGTTTCGATCCTTATGAGAGAGATACAGGATCATCATCAGGACTTAATTAGTTAAATTGCCCTTATTTAGAATGCCTGAGTGAACATCGGACAATAAGGCAAACGTGAAACCAACATAAATATGGAAAAAAATAATAAAGGGAAGGGAAGGGAAAAAGGGAAAAGAAAATAACAATCAATCGATTTATAATTACATTTAAACATAACATTTCGCATCAAAATGGAACTACGTCAGATATGGGGCTCGTTCCTGTGTGCATTCTCATGCAGAAGTGACATAGCGAGCATTCGTCTCATGGCAGCCAATGTCTAAGCAGAAATACGGAAATAAACACTGTTTAAAGGTAACGCTATAGAAAGGTAAAAGACCTCATGCTAGCCGTAGTATGCTAATCACTATCACTTGTTGCGCGGTGCGCTGTGAACCCGTGAGGCGTAGGAGGGTGCTAAGTGAAGAAGCCTGTGGTATCTGAAGGGTAATAAGAGGGGTGACAGGGAACGGCAGTGGAGTGGGGGTGAGTGGATGGGGAATTACCTCATGTTGCCATGGAGGCAACGGAGAAGGTGCCGATTCGCGATCTGGCAACGTTGCGTGAAAGTTATGAGTTAAGGTAGGAACAATGCCTGTGAAGAAATGGATAATATTAGTGGGGCGAAGCGTAGTGGTAAATGCGTAGGATGTGCCGTAAATGAAGGGCTTACCTACGGACAACTACTTCCGGAAAGAAGGACACGGATAGGTCTGGTGAAAGAAAGTGAAAGATATCAGTATCCGAGAAAAAAGAGCGGGACATCCGGGTCGCGGGTCCGTAGTGGCAAGGCTTACCTCAATAAACTGGAAGAAATGGGTTCCGTGGCCATGCAGTGTGTTCGGACGATGCCGGATCAACTGTGGAGGCAGAGTTGTGATGCTACGTAATGTAGGTGTTTACGGTCATGTGGGTGGTCACATGGGTGATCATGTGATCAGGGAGCAACGCCGTGCGAGTGAGAAGGCGATGGTCTGGAGAATCGAGGCGCCATGTTGGAAGGGTGAAGAGGAAGGGGTGGTTAGATGATGAGAAAAGTAGCCGGCGAGTAGAGGGGTGAATAGAAGGGAAGAGAAATATAAAGGCATACCAAGACAGTGAACGATATCCGTAAACCGCATACTGCAAAAAAAAAATTCTTATATATATACATATAAATTAAACATGTAATTTAGGTGGAACAATAACCATCAGACATCCAGTAGTGGGAAACGAATAACATTGTTCACGGAGCCTAGCAACGAGGTGTGGTACCCAAGAGGGTGTGACCTTGATTAGGTATTAGTCATTGTTCAGAAAATTGTAGAGTGAAATGAATCCAAAAAAGTTCATAGCAAAGCGGTCCAGTCCTCAAGGCGATTCAGCCCTCTGTGTATGCTTCCTGTCTTGAGAATCCATTTCAATTCTTCTTTGTTCAACAGTTGGGCGAGATCAGCGCCCCTGGGTGGAATCTTCACTACAGAGATTACGGTCCAGCGTATTTCATTCTCAGTGTGGCCCTTGGCCTCAAAATGTTCGACCAATGGAGCGTTTGGAGTTTTGCATCTTAATCTGCTTCTGTGCTGGCAGATTCGTACCCGGATTTTTTGTGTGGTCTGACCTATGTAAATCATATCGCAGGGACATAAGATAGCATAAATCACATTACAGGTGTTACAGTTACTGAATTGTGTGAGTGGTTTACGTATATTTCCATATACAAATTCCTTGCAGTCATTGGTAAAGCCACACACAGAACAATTGCCACATTTATTATGACCAGTCACAGATGGTAACGACCAATGGTCATGAAGGGTACCCGTGTTTGTGGTGCTAGGGAGGGCTGCTCTGACCAAGTGGTCCTTAATGTTCTTGTTTTTCTTAAAAGCAAAGAGAGGTTTCTCCAGGTTAAGTATTCCAGCATTAACTACACTCCAATGCTTCAGAATGCTTTTTCGTAGTTTGTGTGAGGAGAGGGAAAAAGTTGTAACGCATACTATGCGATTCTCTGATTTTTTGTTTTTGGGTTCCAAGAGAGTGTCCCTAGGACAGTACCAAGCTCTTTTGAGGGAGTTTCGGATCAGTCTTTTGGGATAGCCTCTGGAGGTCAACTTGTTGCTTAATATTTTAGCTTCCCTGAAATAATCCTCCTTAAGGGTGCAGTTGCGTCTGATGCGGAGATACTGGGAATAGGGAAGGGAGTCTCTAAGAGCTCTGGGATGGTTGCTGCTGTATTTCAACAGAGTATTACGCTCAGTTGGTTTTCTGAACAGGC